>NC_072801.1:78579600-79830850 GCF_028583425.1 Eublepharis macularius
GAGGGAGGGAAAGAAAGAAAGAAAGAAAGAAAGGAGGGAGAGAGAGAGAGAAAGGAAGGAAGGAGGGAGGGAGGGAGAGAGAGAGAGAGAAGGAAGAAAGGAAGAAAGAGGAGGGGAGAACTTACTTTAAGCTCCTTGCTGAGTTTGTTCAGTTTCCTGTAAAGCATGAAGGCCGTGGTCTCCATCACTTCCGTCTGCAGGGTCTTAAAGCTGCCCGTCTTCCAATCGTTCCAATGGGTCTCCCACTCCTTGGTGATCTCCCACACCTGCTGGATGTAGTCCAGTTCCTGTAGCGCAAGGAAGGTACGGAGAGGTCAGCTCTGCTCTCCCATCTCCAGCGCGACTTCCTCCTGCCTGGCCTGGGCTCAAGCAGAGCTTCACCCCAGCTAGCCAGAACGAAAGGGAAAGCCACCCCACCCTCTCCAGCTTCTGAAGGTCTTTGGAGGCGGGCTGGTCGATCTTGAAGATCCCCAGGTTGGAACGGAGGGTGTTCTCCTCCTCCTTCAGAGAGGCCAGCAGCTGCCTCATGGCATAGATCTGCTCCAAGGCAGCGTCCGCAGACAAGGCACTGGTGAAAGGACCTGGAAGGTGAGAAGGCAAAGAGAGTCCCGGGTCAGTCACCCGGCATCCTCTGCTTCCTCCAGTCTCGGGTGGGCTAACTGGATTCAGCAGGACAGGAGGGATGGATACAGGAAGTCTGCTGGGTCCCAGCCTCAGCTCCTGGAATCCGAGTCCTGGGTTTCATCTGAAGAAAGTAGACTGTGTTGTCCGCCTTCGGACCCTGGGAAGCCCTGAACTGCTTGGCTCACAGTAAAGAGTCCAGTAGCACCTTTAAGACTAACCATCTTTATTGCGGCATAAGCTTTCAAGAACCACAGCTCTCTTCATCAGATGCATCTGAGGAACAGAGCTTTGGTTCTTGAAAGCTTATGACACAATTAAGTTGGTTAGTCTTAAAGGTGCTACTGGACTTTTTACTATTTTGCAACTACAGACTAACACGGCTAACTCCTCTCAATCTTGGCTCACAGAGGAGCTTATACTGTGTTGCACTTATGAAAGCGAAGGCCTCCCACAAACAGAGCACCGATCAACCTGGGAGGAAGGGAAGGAACCAGAGACAGAGCTACAGCCCCATCCTACGCTTGTTTACTCAGAGGTAAGATCAGGTGCACTCTTCTGTCTCCTTCTGGCAGGGAAAGAGCAGAGCGGCATCCACCTGTCTGGTCAGCACCATTCTCGCAGCTCTCGTTCTCTGTCCAGGCAAATAGCTTCTCCGCAACAGTAGCCACGGTGGCCAAGGGCCAGAGAAGCAGACCGAATGTGGTGGTGGCTTCTCTTCCTTTTCCCTCCCGAGAAGTCCACAATCTTCAGAAGTTACAAGGGAGGTAAGCTTGAAGGGATGCAATGGGACTTACACCCAAGTAAACATGAACAGGCTTGGCTATCAGCCCCTCTCGTGGCTTGAGCAGACAATGGCGAGGCGAGGCCGGTTCTCCAGCCAAGCCGACCAAGCAGCTGCTTGGGGCTGCACAAGGATCACAGAGGCTCAACTTGCTCTCCGCCACCAGTCAGACAGGAGGCAACTGGCCTCCCTCCTGGGTCCAGGCAAGTGCCAGTTCAGTCCAAGCAGGGGCTTACCCTGGATTTGGTCCATGGCAGCGCATGCACGGGAGGGCATGGGTCCACCTGGTTACTGCTTGTGGAACCAGGAGGCACATGCTCCAGCCAGAAGACTGGCCACAGGCCTCTAGCTAATGAGACAGCGGGGCTCTTCTGCAGATTCCTCCCAGTAGCCGAGCCCCGGCATTACTGGAGCAGCTGGGGATCTTTGCCTCTCCTACGAGGAGCAGAGAATTTGAGTCCAGTGGCACCTCAGAGACCACCCAGATTTACAGGGAGTAAGCTTTTAAGAGTCAGAGCTTTCTTCTCCAGACAATGAGGGTGCCACTGGACTCCAGTTCTGTTGTTCTCCTGCATACCAGCACAGCTACCCACCAAAAACTATCCTCGCATGAGGAACGGAGGACTCTGGTCCGACTTTGCCTGTCTCCATCCCTGGGGAGAAAACACACTGACTGGGCGACGACTGCCTGGCAAAGAGGAAAGGAGCCCGCCTTCTGGGTGGCCTGGCCGCTCACCATTGGAGCCAAAGTCCTGAAGGAGATTCTGGGCCTTCTTCTTAAAGTCGTCGGCACAGTGGATGAGGCCGGTCTTGAATTTCTCTTTGTGCTTCTTCAGCATGACTTCACTGTCCAAGATGCACTGCTGGAAGGACAGCCACTCCGAATTGAGTTCGCTCAGCAGCTGCAGCACCTGGAAGGCGGAGGTGAGAAAAAGACCGTGGAGGCCAGGAGCACCCAGCCCACGTGTGGATGGAGTAGCAGAGGGAGAGAAAGGGGCGCCCGTGGCTGCGGAGCCTTCTGCCACCTGCTCGCTTGCCCAAAGCTGGGCAAGTCCACGCGCACTCTGCTCCTTTGGTTACCCAGAGCGTAGATCAAACGGACGCCTTCCAGAGGCCCTCAGGTCTGAACTTAATGCTGAGGCTGCCTCCCACGGCAAGGAAGGAGCAAGTCATGCTCAGGGCCAGGTAGTGGGGGGGAAGCAGGGACAGGCCCCAGCCTGGGCTGTCAGAGGGGAGGCGCCCAGGAGCATCGGTGGCTCTTGCTCAGATACCTCTTCCTCGACGGCCACCTCGTACTTCTCGAGGATGGCAAACTGCTCGTGGATGGGAGGGGATCTGAGCTTCAAGCTTTGGCAGTTCCTGCTGCAGCGTTTCGTGGAGCTGCAGGCTGCGGCCCAGCTCCTCCAGGGTCTGCGGAGGACGGCTGACACTGCAAGAGGAAAGTGGCCCTTGAGCGGGGGGGGGCCGAGATGGACCCCAGATGCACGGGGGGTGGGGGGGGCGCCAGGGCCCTGGACTTACTCTGCGGCGTTCTCCTGGAGGTAGGAGTGGAGCTCCTGGAGGCGAGTGCTGGCCATTTCCTTCAACAGGTTGGTGAGCTTGTTCTGCCACTCGTTGCAGTGCTGCACCACAGCCGCCTTCAGGTGGGAGCAGTCCAGGAGCACGAACTGGATGCTGAGCACCGTCTCCTCTTTCTGGACATTGTTGGCCACCTCCATGTACCTGGGGGTGCCACACAAAGGACGTTCCTTAGAGCAGTAAGGGCCACCAAGCTTCTCTGGGACATGGGACACGTCGCTTGCCCACTCCCCGGTCCCCCAGACAGAAGCCAGCTACATCCTCCTGGGGGGAGAACTAGTAACTGCAGTAGAGTTTGACCCCGCTTCAAGAGAAGCCTACTGACAGGGCAAGCCTTTATTCAGACTGCTATTCTGTTTTGACTTGACTTTGTGTCACTGGAAGCCCAGCTAAGCTTTTCTCATTCTTACTGGCTCGAAACGGAGAGGACAGACGACTGACATGTCTCAAGCAGCAGGGGTGAAGGCAAGCCGGTCTGGGCTGGACAAGGCCTGAGCGGCATCCCTCTCCACCCATGCCCACATATACCCCCTGGAGCTGCATGATGGAAGAATGAATAAAGAAAAGTCCCTTGAGGAAGCTGGCAAAGCCGCCCAGCAGCCACTCACAAAACACGCAGCCAGTTGCCAAGTTGGCTTTTCAACAGCTGCAAGGCCAAAGGCCTCGCGTCAGGAATAGCAACATCTGACCAACAGCCACAGCGGCACTGACAGGGTAATGATGACCTCATTATCAGATGGCACCCAGCGATTCATTTACCTGGCAAACTAATTGGGGGGGGGGGAGAATAAGCCACCAACCAGGTTTAAAGCCGTTACCAAGCGCTCGGTTCAAAAGAGATCAAGGTAAAACTGACATTAAAATTCGCCTTTGTTGTCGTGAGCTATCTAAATTGAGCACTAATGGGGTCAGTGCAGCTAACTTCTTTTACCTGGGCTGAGCCCCCGGGAATCAGACCCGCGGATGCCACAGCCTCCTGATGGTAACAAAGGTCTCCAGCCTGTCTCGTTCTGTCCTCAACTCAAACCTCAAAATCTTTATTGTAGCCAGGAACTCTGTGCCCTTCCTAATTTAAGAAATGCCTGTCAAATCCGTCTGGAAGACTGTCTGGCAAGAACTTAACAATTATTTCTCGGTGCTTTAAAATTTATGCACATGCTCTTCTTTATGTGACCACGTAGGCATACATTTCCACTGAAACATGTTATTTAGAGATACTGCAGTATAGCAGTTAAGAGTATCAGGATTATTATTATTATTAACAACAACAACAACAACAACTGCGCTTATATACTGCTCTTCTAGACAGATTAGTGCCTCACCCAGAGCAGTTAACAAGTTAGAGCGGTGTCCAAGTTATTGTTATCCCCACAATACAGCTGGGGAGCTGGGGCTGAGAGGTGTGGCTTCCCCAAGGCCACCTACTGAGCTCATGGCAGTAGTGGGATTCGAACCAGTAGAGTGCTGATTCACAGCCAAACCACTTAACCCCTGTGCTACAAGAGCTACAGTATCAGAATCAGGGCTGGGCAGACCAGGGTTCCAATCCCCAGTCAGTCATGAAGCTCACTGGGTGACCTTCGGCCAGGATCTCTTGTCCAGCCTTCCCTCCCTCACAGGGCTGAGGGTATAAAAGAGGAGAGAAGACCACGTGTGCTGATTTGAGCTCACTGGATGAAGGGTGAGGTGGTAAAAATGTACTAAATAAATAAAATGCCTCCATCACCAGGGCTTTTTTTCAGCGGGAACACAGTGGAATGGAGTTCCGGCACCTCTTGAAAATGGTGACATGGCCGGTGGCCCCACCCCCTGATCTCCAGACAGAGGGGAGTTTAGATTGCCCTCTGCGCCACTGAAGCGGCGCGGAGGGCAATCTAAACTCCCCTCTGTCTGGCGATCAGGGGGTGGGGCCACCAGCCATGTCACCATTTTCACCGAGGGCGATTTAAACTTTAAAAAACTCCCCCCTTGTTCCAGCTGACCCAAAGTGATGTCATTGTGTGGTCTTGAGTTCCACCACTGAATTCCACCACCTCTTTTCCCAGAGAAAAAGCCCTGTCCATCACTGTACACTTTAAAGCATGCATACACTTTCTAATTCTGGTGGGGTGTCCAACTCTTGAGTGCTCACAGAGGTGAGCATGTTCTTTTGATGCACCAGTTCTTGTTCAGCATGTAAGCAGAGGGAAATCCCCACTAGAAACAGGAGAGAAAACCCAGCTTGCCAATACAGCAGAAAAGAGCAAGAGTCCAGTAGTACCTATAAGACTAACAAAATTTGTGGTAGAGTAGGAGCTTTCGTGAGTCACGGCTCACTTTTTCTGCAACTGATAACAAATTTCAAGACAACGCATCCGCCTGGATTGCATCAAGACCTAGGCTTCCAGTCTCATTACCAATGCTGATTTCTCCACATCTATTACCCCTCTGCAATACCCCACCCTAGCCAATCACGCCTGCTATTGTCATTCACTGGCTATTGCCATTCAGCATCTAAAATCTCTCCACTCTCCAATATGGACAGATGGACTCACATTCTAGCTGTATCTGATGTGAGCTACAAAAGCTCATACCCTTCCACAAATTTTGTTAGTCTTACAGGTGCTACTGGATTCTTGCTCTTTTCTACTGCTATAGACAGATGAACATGGCTACCCATCTTGATCTTTCCAATACAGTGAATGGTGAGAACCTCGTGATCGCTTGCTGTGCAGTTAAGAGTTTACATGGCGGTTCCACATGTTGGTGATGGGCACTTCACTCCCAAACCGCAGAGACTTTGATGCTGAGCTTTAATGCAGCCGGGTATACCCTGCACCAACAATTCAATGACTCAGATCTAAGACTCCAAGCAAGGCACCATTTGCCCTAGAGTCAAAGTCCAGAGCGGAATCAGCTCTGTTGGTTTTAGCCAACTAATAGATTGGCCAATGGTAATGAGAGTTCTGAATTCAGGCTGTGGTATGGGGATGAGTTGGAGAGAAATTTTTAAGCAAGAAGAAGAGCTGCTTGCTCCCTAGAGTGTGAAAGAAGCAAGGAGAAGATGATGCTTGCAGAACCTAGCGCTACTGTCACGTCTGAAGTGGCCCTAAAGCCCGGCAAGACAGTGAGTCCGTCCTGTGGCCGCATGATGTGTCCGCTGTCTTCCCTGGCTCGAGGGTCACTTCACATGGGAACAGCTGCTGCAGGGAAGGAGAAACGGATCCCTTCAAGTGATTTGTTAATTGAATCCTAGTTTTATTTCTATCTTCCTGACTCATCAAACCTAGGCAGGCCAGCAGGTGGAGGCCTGCTCCGGCCCCAAGGGATCTTATTAAATTTTTCCCATTTCATTAATTAATTCCCTGTCAACGGGTCACTGGAAACACTAAGCCAAACTTTTATTAAGCGGGAAGCCAAAAAAATCGCCCCCGAAGAGACAAATGGGGGGCACTGGCAACTTTGAGGCACTAGCAGAGACAAATTTGTCTGTTGTGTCTGTAGCTCCAGTACTTTGTTAAGGGTCCAGGTTTGCCTCGAACCGACACCTGGCCCATAAATTAGGCATGTCAGAAACGCTGAGTCAACAATACAGGGAGGCCGGAAGATGCTGGGGGCAACACGACAAGATTTATCCTGCCTCCCGCGGCACCCCACTCTGCTCTGCTCCTCTCCTCGCTCTGGCAACCTCAGTCCTGCTGGGCAAATTTGGTGATGCGCTTAGATTCCGCCTGTGGCTTAAAAAATGGGGAGGACCCCCTGTCCTGTTCCTTGGGGCTGCCATGCTAACCTCCTGTTAAAAAAAAATTCCCTTGTAGTCTTTAATCTGGGAATGTATCAGTGCGCTACTGAAGTACACTCGAGAACGCAAAGAATCAAAAGCTCGTAAAACATGCAGTAAACGCAGGAGTTCAAAAGGCAAACGGCAGCTGCTACACCGGCTCTTGCCCTCACCACCAGCCCGAGGGACACCCATGACCCGCCCGTGACATCAGCGCTTCAGACGCGGCCTTTTATCTTTATCTGTCTCCTTCTGTAACTGCAACGAGCTGCACAAGCCAAGGCGGCCTCAAGTTCTCCTGCAGCCTCTGTCTCCCTCTTGACAATGAGAACGGCAAGCCCCTGGGATGGCGGCTGGGGTGGGGGACGAGTCTCTCTCGCTTCCTCTCTCAAGCACTCGACATGCTTGTTCAATAAATTATTAAAAGATTAAGGGATCAGGGATGGAATCCTTCCGTTTATCCCTCTCACATGCAGACATGAATTGCTCTTGGCCAACATGCCTTCGTGTCTCGGCAGCCAGTGCAAGTTAAGTGACGGGAGAGGAAAAAGGCCTCCGCCTGGTGCATCCGATGAGGAGGAGGAGGAGAGGAGACCTTGCCCGCTTCCCTGGCCAAATGGCAGGGGACAGGCCAGCGTGGAAGCAGAGGAACCAGATAAAAAAGAGTCATCTATGGGAAAGAGAAATGGGATAAAGTAACAGCATTTCTAAGGTGGCTGCACTTGGAATTCTGTGCCCAATTTGGGTGGTCCCATCTCAAAAGGACTGGAAAAGGGACAGATGTGGGTAGCCAAAAAAACCAAGAAGATGGAGCACCTTCCTCACGGGCAAAGGGTCCGGGGCTTTTCAGGTTGGCGGGGGGCTGAGAGAGGTGTGTCCCATTATGCTTAATGTGGAGAACGTCATCCGAGAGAATCCTTCCCTCCCTTTTAGAGGACAGGAGCTCAAGGGTAGCTAATGAACCGGCTTGGCAAGAGATTCAGGGCAGAACCAAGGGAATCATAGGGTTGGGAGGGACCTCCTGAGTCATCCAGTCCAACCCCCGGCACAATGCAGGAAATTCACAACTACCTCCCCCCACGCCTCAAGTGACCCCTGCTTCATGCCCAGAAGATGGCAAAACATCAGGGCTTTTTTTCAGCTGGAACGCGGGGGAACAGAGTTCCAGAACCTCTTGAAAATGGTCACATGGCCGGTGGCCCCGCTCCCTGATCTCCAGACAGAGGGGAGTTGAGATTGCCCTCCACACCATGCGGCATGGAGGGCAATCTAAACTCCCCTCTGTCTGGAGATCAGGGGGCGGGGCCACCAGCCATGTGACCATTTTCGCCGAGGGTGATTTAAACTTTAAAACTCCCTGCTTGTTCCAGCTGACACAAAGTGACATCATTGTGCGGTCCTGGGAGTGTACGTGCACTTTGCGCACGCGCATGTGGTACCAGGGGCACTACCTCCCACAAAGAGTTGCCCCCTGTGCTGGCAACCCACTGAGTTCCACCACCTCTTTTCCCAGAAAAAAAAGCCCTGCAAAACACCGTCGGGATCTCTAGCCAAACTGGCCTGGTGAAAATTGCTTCCTGACCCCAAAGTGGCAATCGGCATTACCCTGGGCATGTAAGAAGGGGGCCATGAGAACTAAGCACTGATGCAACCCTCCCTGCCCTCCCCCTCATGATCTGCCTGGGTTCACAGAATCAGCATTGCTGTCAGATGGCCTTCGGGCCTCTGCTTAAAAACCTCCAAAGAAGGACAGCCCACCACCTCTCGAGGAAGCCTGTTCCACTGAGGGACCGCTCTGTCAGGAAGTTCTTCCTAATGTTTAGCCAAAAGCTCTTTTTATTTAATTTCAACCCGTTGGTTCTGGTCCAACCTTCTGGGGCAGCAGAAAACAACTCCACGCCATCCTCTATATGGCAGCCCTTTAAGTACTTGAATGTGGTTTATCCTATCACCTCGCAGTCGTTTCCTCTCCAGGCTAAGCATACTGAGCTCCTTCAACCTTTCCTCATAGGACTTGGTCTCCTGACCCTTCACTGTCTTCGCTGCCCTCCTCTGGACACTTTCCAGATTGTCTATATCCTTCTGAAGACGTGGTGCCCAAAACTGAACACAAGTGAGGTCTAACCAGAGCAGAGCAGAGCGATAACATCACTTTGCGTGACCTGGACACTGTGCTTCTGTTGATACAGCCCAAGGAAAGGCTTCTTCGCACAAGTCCTAGTGATGGGGTTCACTGCCACAAGACATGGAAACAGCAGATGGGATAGGCCTTAAAAGGGGTACTAAGCGCATTTATGAAGCATCGTTAGCCACGACTGCTAAAAGGAATATGTTCAGAGGCAACGTGCCTCGGCATGCCAGTGGCTGCTTCCTGGCCTTGCTTGTGGGCTTCTGACCGGCCACTCTGGGCTGCTGGCCAGGATGGGCCTTTAGAGGAATCCAGCAGGGCTCTTCTGATGAGCTTATAACAAGCACCAGAACGCGTGCCAAAAGCGGTGGAAAGCTAAAGGGCACCACATCAGCTGGGCCCAAGGAAGGGATGTCACCCAAGCATGGAGAGGAACGCTTCCAGAGGCCCTGCTAGCCCTGGCCCAGGCTCTCCAGCCCCTCATCCAAGGCCAGCCATGCCAGGCGCAGGCCTGTTTGCTTCGCCTCCCAGCGGCAACTGGATCATGTTTACAAAGCCCTTAATATGATGTCTCCAGGGGGAGAGCTGTACAAACATCCTACTTGCACTCAGACTTTCTGCATTTCTCTCCCCAGTTTTTGTTTTTTTAAATCACTTTTGACATTTGCATGGAAACAGGTTTTCTTTCTGCCTGCTGCTTATTCTCCCAAACCTATCACTCATGCTGCACTGAATTCCAGCCTCCCCCCCCGGGAATGGGCAGGGCAGCTGTTCAGCGGCACACAGCGGTGTTCCACAACACTTTGCAGCATGAAGGGAAAGCCGAATGCTCCGGCCAAGGCACGCCGCGGGGAGCGCAGGACAAAGGCGGAGAAAAGGAGGGTTAAACCCCCCCCCACTCCCCCCACAAACCTTTTCTGCAGGCAAGGCAAGCACTTTAAATGTCCCAGATCTGGGGGGGGGGTGGGGTTGGAGCAAAGTGTTCTCAGCTGCAAACAGGGAGGGGAGATTCTGCTCCCAGGGTACAGCTCACCTGCCATCCCTTGGGCCAACACCCCCTTTCACCCACCCCCCCTCCCACAGCCACAGATGCTGATGTTAACACGGGTCTGTTGAGGTCTGTTGCCAAGTAGGGACAAAGGGGCTCTCCCCTGTGCCAAAGAGTGCTAGAGGCACCCGCTTCAGGGAGGGCAGGACATGAACCAGCAGCCTGGGCCGCACCCTGGACGCCTCAACACTTACAAGCTGGATTTCACTCTCCCGTCCAGAGGTGAGACCTCTCCCAGCCCTGCCGGGACACCTCGCCTCCTGCATCCTTCCCCTTGTCCCTCCCCCTTTGGCTCCCTCATCCTTCCCCCTCGAGGCGTGGCTTTGGCTTCCTTCCACGTGCTGCTTCTGCCCTCCCCCCCAAACAGCACTCACAGCTAAACCCCCAGGTGTTCCTGCTCCGGTGGCTGGCCTCTCCTGCGCATCCTCTCCTTGGGACAGCGGGAGGCTCAACGGGCCCACCAGCATCCAATAGGCGGGACCAGCTGGCTCACTCCCAGATGCTGAGCCCCATGCGCAAGACGAAGCCACCCTGCTGAAGCCAGGCAGGCCAGCCCCACAGCGGGAGGCCTCCCAAGAACACCCCCCTCCCCGCACATGTTTGCCACCCGGAGTTCCCTTGATGGAACAAGAAAGGCAGAACACCCACACAGTAGAGAAATATTAACTAGGTGCCTCCTGGTGTGGACAATGGACTCAGAAAAGCGGATGCTGTCTCTGCCAACCCATCCCTCACACAGAGGGAAGTGGCTTCGCCCAAGTAGGACAGCCCACTAACAGAGGCAGGCACACACACACATTCAGCCAAGCCACTTGTTGCCTGCAGGTGCTCCCGTACCGAGCCGTATCAGCATCAAAGGACGACACCAGTGGGTTGAGGTGTCGGTAGCGGTTGATGAAGGCATCCTTGTTGACTTCCCAGATCTCGCGGTACACGTCCCAGGTCTTCAGGTATGCCTGGAGGTGGGTGGCGTTGTTCTGCATGCCACTGCTGATCTGGGTCTGGATTTTCTTGATGTCATCATCCCGTTCTGAAGAAGGATACAGCCCACGGTGGATGTCCTGCTGGCAAGCCACAGCCCATCACAAGCCCTGGATGCCAGGGGACCAGCCTCCCCGGGTGAAGCCTTTGGTCTCCGCAGTGGAGCCTTGTTGAGAAGGCTTGTTCCAAAGGCCAGCACCCGGGGAGGAGGAGACATGGAATTAAGTGGGGAAATTAAGGCCTCGGGAAGACGCTAAGAGAAAGGGCAGAGAAGCCGGAACCCTTTTCTCTTAAAATAAAATAAAAATAAAACAAGTGGGAACAAAACACCCCTGAAAATGATCATAGATCCAGAGGAGTTAGCTGTGTTAGTCTGTAGTTGCAAAATAGTAAAGAGTGCAGTAGCACCTCTAAGACTAACCAACTATTGTGGCATAAGCTTTTGAGAACCACAGCTCTCTTCATCAGATGCACAGATGCATCTGACAAAGAGAGCTGTGGTTCTCGAAAGCTTATGCCACAATAAAGTTGGTTAGTCTTAAAGGTGCTACTGCGCTCTTTACTATCCTGAAAATGAAGCTCTCTCCTGCTCGAACCCTATGCAGCTCAACCCAAAGAACAGATCGTGGGCAGCATTGGCATGTGAAATCCCACACAGACTTGGACCTCTTTTGCATCACGGCTGCCTCTCACAGGTCAGTTGTGTGCTGAAATGCACTACCAGCGCTCGGACCACATGGAACTCTGTCCAAGTTCTAGCCAGGCTGACCCCGAACAGGCTCCAAAGAGAGCCGGCACTGCTCTTCTTACCATCTTTCCCCCCTTGGCACCCGGGGGAAGGCCACCCTGTTTTCCACAATAGGTAGCTAACAATCCCTTGGACTCTGTGATGCGACATGCAAGGGTATTCAAAGACCTCAATTCTCCCCCCGCCCCCGCCCCGATTCCCCTGGGGAAATGGTGCCCACAGATTGTCTTTGAGTAGAAGGGAACAACCACAAAGGGCCAGCCAGTTCTGCAGAATCTGGGTGAGGCACCCACGCCAGGCTGAAACCGCAGCATAGGCTAGCTCCCTTCATCCCCATCGATCAAGGCCTCCCGTGGTGCTTCCAAAGCGGCAAAGCCAGCACCATGAATCATGCGACGACACAAACAAAACTCGTGCGCGAGCATCTATGAAGCAAGGGGGAGAGGAAGCAGCGGCAGAGCAACGGCAGAGCCTTTCTGGGCCACAGCCGAGGGAAACGCTGAAGACAGCCACCAGGAAACTGCCGACTGCCAATGGCTCCAGCAGGGCGGCTCCTCTGCTTCCTCACGGCCACAGCCCCATCTCTGACTCCCACCTTTCCTTCCAGAGCGGCCATACGAGGGAAAGGGTCTTGGCTCAGCTGCGTTTCCCACTCAGAACGAATGCACTGGCAGCCCCCAATGCCTGCCTGCCCACCCCCGCACCCACCCTGCCCTTCACAACATCTCACATCATATGAAGGTCTGCTACCCCTTGCTGTCACGTTGTTCCTCGTTTTAGATGCAGCCCAAGAGGGGAAAGGAATTGCAGACACTGGACCGGTCAGTCTGGCTACCTGTAGCCCCCCTCCCCCCTTGGGCAGGTTCACTGAGATTATTCCCCAGTGGCACCCTACAACCAAGGAAAGGCCAGTGGCAAGGCTGCGCACAGACAAGATGGCTTCGCAGAATACAAGCCCATGAACCCCTGGGCCTGGGCCTGGCCCCCGCCCACACCGTTTGCAAACATCGTGCACAGACCAGGCCCCTGAGTGAAAGCCTGGTAGCTTCCGGTCCTTGCCTCGGCCTTTGGGACTGTCCTGCTCTTCCTCTGAAGCAGCCATCTGGGCCACTGTTGGATGGGAGGTACCAGACCAGCAGGACTTGTGCTCTCCTCGGGCATACTTTACTTTACTTTAATTGAATTTTTATACCGCCCATTTCCCGAAGGACTCAGGGCGGTGTACAGCAAAAGTAAAACATACAAATATAAAACACTAAGAATATAAAATAAACATATTAAATAATTTAACTCAAAACAGGACAGTTCAGTTAAAACACATTTAGGCCAGCCCCGCTTGTTGGAATAATAACGTCTTAAGGGCACGGCGAAAGGTGTGTAGGTCAGGGACCATACGTATCTCCGGGGGCAATTCATTCCAGAGGGCAGGTGCCCCGACAGAGAAGGCTCTCCCCCATAGGAGAGGCTTGCAGGCCACTGAAGAATGGCCAGATCCTGAGCTCTGAGGATGAATCCAAGGAGACCTGCTTACCCACAAGGAGAGAGATGGGGTCACGGGTGGGCTTGCGCCTGATCAGGATCTCCGGCAAGCGGCGGAAGACGGAGATGCTGGAGATCAGGTGGCTGCAGATGTCATTGACCATGTTTGCCAGCTGGGCCAGAGTTGGAGAAAACTCCACCTATCAGAGCAGAAGCCTGTGGGTCAGCAGGAAGGAGCAGAAGCCCACGGCCAGGCCCACGGATGCAGGACACAGGAAGAGAGCAGGCGGCCACCAGCCCACTTGGACTCAGAGAATGGTCAGCGCAAAATCAAAATTTCACATGATGTGCAGCAAAATCCAATACGTTATCTAATTTAGAAATGCTGGCTTTACCATGCCAGCCTCTGACCTGGATAGCCCCGGTGAGCCTGCTCTTGTCAGATCTCGGAAGCTAAGCAGGGCTGGCCTTGGTGAGTAATTGGATGGGAGACCTCCAAGGAAGGCCAGGCAGGCAATGGCAAACCACCTATGTTCATTTCATGCCATGAAAACCCCACCAGGGGTCGCCATAAGTCAGCTGTGACTTGAGGGCAGCCTCCACCGCCATCACGCCAGCATCGTGTGCAAATGTTCAAAACGGGCGTGAGCAAAATCCCACAGACTCATTGCAGCACAGGACTGGAATGGCGACCTCCTGAGGCCAAGATGTAGGTTTCCACCAGCTAACTCGGCAATGTCCTCCCACGGCCTTTTTGAGGAGCCCGGGACACATTTCTCTGGGGAGCAGGGAGACAAGTGAAGGCTCACCTGAGCAGTTTGAACCGGGTAGTAATCCTGAAGAATCACCTTCACCCGGAAGAGGGAGCTAGGGCTGGTCTTGCCATCCCCGTTGATGGCTTTGGCCAGCTCCATCAGGGACCCCTTGACGTTCAGCCGCAGGGCATCCTCCATCATCCGGTCCATCTTCACAGTGTAGTTCAGCCAGTGCTGCTGCACCTGCAGGGAGAGCAGCAGAGGGACGCAGGCTGCAGCGAGGAAACCGCGCTAAACTCAGAGGGAGACTCCGCACAGCCACCAAGTGCCACTCACAGAGAACTCAGTTCAGCTCTTTTAGGGTCAGGTACATCGCTTTGCCCTTAAACGCCACTGGAGACGAGAACAGAATCACAGGGTTGGAAGGGACCTGCAGGGTCATCTAGTCCAACCCCCTGCACAGTGCAAGAAATTCACAACTACCTCTCCCCCCACCCCCACCCCCACCCCAGTGACCCCTGCTCCATGCCCAGAAGATGGCAAAACACCATCAGGATCCCTAGCCAAACTGCCCTGGGGAAAATTGCTCCCTGACCCCAAAGTGGCGATCGGCATTACCCTGGGCATGTAAGAAGGGGCCACAAGAACTAAGCACTGAAGTAACCCTTCCTGCCCTCCCTCTCACCATCTGCAGCCTGGATTATGCCCAGTGATGCTCTGGGCCACTCACGTCCATGCCAGTTCCCTGTCCAGGAAACCCACCACTCCATAAATACAGGCAGCACTTTCCCAAAATGCCATTAGCCCCATCGAGGTCCGCCGTTCCAGAATCTTCCTTACAACAGAGCTCTGGGATGCAGTAATGCCACCTCCGAACAGTTTTTTTTTTAAAAAAATTCCTTTTTAAAAATTGAGTTTAAACAAGAAAATAACAATTGTTTCATTACGTTACATTTGTGACTTAAGTTGTAACAATAACTGTATTTGCAAAGACCTTAATACTTAACTTACATTTTTCCATGCTCTGATTTACATTGAAAAATGTAAGTTAAGTATTCAGGTCTTTGCAAATTCAGTTATTGTTACAACTTAAGTCACCACCTCCTAACAGTTAAAGGAATGGCAGGTCTTGCGCTTCAGTCCTCCTCGGCAGCAAGCAATGCATTCTAATGCAGCAACATCCGGTTTCAAAGCTTTCCGCCACCTCCTGGGCGCCTCACCTCCGGCCCATCATGCTTGAAGACTTCATAGGTCTGCCGCATGATGGCCACGCATTCTTCGTGGATGTTGATCAGCTTCTGCTGCACGGAGGCCCGGTGCTCCTTTTGGTCCTCCTCGAATTCCAAGTCATTGTAGACCCTCTTGCCTGTGATCCGGACCAGCAGAGCCTCACTCATCTGCTGGGCCCGGCGGGCGATGGCCAAGGTGGCGGCCTTGTATTCATTCACAATGTTCTGCACCTGCGGGAGAGCCGAAGGGAGTGAGGAGGGCTCCTGCACAGAGGAGGCAGAGCACGGGACAAGGCGCCCCGAGGACAGGGTGCAGGTGAGGAGATCAGCTCCCCACTGACAGAGGGGCCCCAGGGAATCATGCCGGAAGAAATCCAGAGGAAAACCCCGAGGAAGCAACAGGGAGGCCCACGTCTCAACAGCAGCAGAAACGTCAACGGGAACCACATCCACCCAAGACGAGGTGCAATGGGAGTTGCAAACAGAGCCGGGAAGGGGCTTCGGACAAGGGAGCGGGACCCACTGGAGAGGTGCCAAAGCCCTTCAGATCCACACAAGCAGCTAAAGCCCAGAGAAGCTGTCGCCCGAACCAGGTCAAAAAGCAGCACCGGCCAGGCTGAGTGCTGATGCTGGCGGCCCCCACTCTACTGGGAACCAGCCCATCCTCAATCCAACAGACTGGGGGGGGGGGGTCCCCAGTCTTGTTGAGCCTGTGGGCACCTTCAGCATGTTGAGAACAGGGGACGGCCGCCCACCCGCCCACCACCACAAAATGGCTGCCGTGGCGGATCAGGGCCCATCTGAAAATGCTGGGGAGTTGCCTGCCACGCACCCTCCCGCTAGGAGGGTTCAGTCAAGAAAAGCCTTTTTGCTTTGGGGGGGGGGGGGAGATGCTTTGGGAGAGAGACGAATGGACCCCAGGAAACCCAAAGGAGGCACCATGTTGCCCATGGAAGCCACGTTGGGGACGACCTCCCCTCCCCGCCGCCCCCCCAGACCATGGAGCGTCTAGCTCTGCTCGCAGGTCACAGCTCTCTGAAGACAAGAGCCTGGGGATCAGGCGTGCCTCTTGCTCCCTCTGTCCGGGGAACCTGGGCGGGGTGGGGGGGGGGGCTCCAAGGCTCAGGTCCCCCAAAGGCAGACCTTGCTGGCGTGAAGGCGGCACTCTGAGATGAACACGGTGCTTGCTCCCTTGAGAGACCAATGGAGCTTCTTGAGGCCGGGCTGGATCTTCCTGTCGAGGTAGCGGATGCGTTCTCGGAAGAGGCCCCTCTCTTCTGCGGAGAGCATGCTGATGATCCTGAGGAAAAGGCAGCAGGCGTGAGACCCAGCCACGGATTCGGCTCTGCCTTCCTCTCGGCACCGGGCCCCACCGAAACCTGACGAATTCTGCCAATATCACCGTAAAAAGACATTATGCAAAGTCCATTCAGCCGCGTGCCTCCAATTTGCATAAATCATTCCGTTTGCAGGCTTTGGGCAAGAGGTTAGCGCAGATTTCTAAGGACGTAACATACATTTCGGATCACTTAAGCAGGATTAGTAATCCCTACTTGTCTTTCAACCACCCCACCATACTCTATGGTTCTAGCCTATGTCAGTGATGGGAGAACAGAACTCAGAGAGGTGGTATTAATTTGGTTGGGGGTACAAGGGAGACGTCCCTCCTGTGAATGCAGGCGGCACTCCTCGATGGGAAGCAGCTTCTCAAGCCCAGGACAGCTCAACCTTCCCAAGACCAGCCAGGAGGGATTTGTGTAGACCAGACTCCAGCAGGGCCCATGTCTCTCCCCCAGCACCAGCTTAGCCTCCAATTAATTCCCAGGTGGAAAGACGCCAGCGCAAAAGAAATGCTTATACTTGTGTCATGATAAAAATACAGCTGCCAAGACAAAGCTCATTTCAAACAACACTCTCTCTGCAGAGAAACGCCTCCGTGTCACACTTCAGAAAACACTGTGGCAAAGCAGAGAGAGCCCCCTCCCCGCCAAACGCACCTTTGGAAATGTTAGGCAGGAAGCAAATGGCTGGTTGGATCACCTCTCAAATCCAGCAGTTCCCTACAAGAGACAAGAGGGGCCCGCTGCACCGCCTCAGGGCCACTGGGGCCTGCTAGAGTCCAGGCATGACCAGGCACCCAAGAGGCACAGCCCACCGTCAGCTCATGGCTATGTAGGTGCCACATGGCCTGGGCCGTTTCCAGACGGCTGACCTGCACCCACGACGTCGCGCCATGTTTCGGATCATGCAACGTCGCACAAAACTCGAGCGAGAAAACGCAGTATTTCGCGTTTTCCCTGGCACGATCCGAAACGTGGCGCGACGTCCCGGGTGCAGGTAAGCCGTCTGGAAACGGCCCTGTAACGCACAAGTGCAATCGCAGCACAGCTGCCTCCCTCTCTAGCTGTTTTCTGCTTTGGCTTGCAGCCAGGCAGGTAGGAAAGAGCAGGCCTGTTCTCGTTCCTTTTTGGTGGAAATACTTCATCTCTCAGACTAGAACTCTGCATCACCCGGGTATTTTAGGTTACTGGCCGGTCTGCCTTTGTTCCACCCAAAGCCCCACCCTGCAAAGGAACTGCAGGCTGCTCTAAGCGCAACAGGCCCTGCAGCCTGAAAAAGCCACAGGTCTACTGCTAAGTGATGTGGGACGAGTCGCACGCACCAGCGTTTCCCAGCCCCAAAGTGGGCCGGGAAGTCTGTGAAAGAGGGTCCCAGGCTTCTGCCCTTGATGATTTGTGGGTCACCACAGAAAGTACTTTTGGACTTATGGGTCATCATACCTAAAAAGTAGGGAACCCCTGCCATTAAGTGGCCCTCCACTCCACTGGGAATCGCAGTCCTTTCTGCTCAAAGCAGAAGCGCTCATGAGAAAGAAGACAGGGACAGCGCCGGATGCGAGCTGGCCCTTCCCCATTAATGTTCATATTGTCCTCTCCACAGCAAGGCAAGCCGAGTGGCAA
Organism: Eublepharis macularius; assembly: GCF_028583425.1. Taxonomy (NCBI): domain Eukaryota; kingdom Metazoa; phylum Chordata; class Lepidosauria; order Squamata; family Eublepharidae; genus Eublepharis; species Eublepharis macularius. Next base: position 78,597,672 of record NC_072801.1, read on the forward strand.
AAGGGGATGCCGATGGACGTCGTTCAGTTGCACCTGCCTCCGGGTCAGAGGAGGAGACCTAACCCCTCCGTCCGGCCCTCGCTAGGAAGTATCGAGTGCAAGGGGCCAAGCAACCAGGCCTTGAGGCGACGGTCTTGAGTGGAGCTGCACACCTGTTGTAGTCTCGAGTCACCAGCAGCAGGTTCTCTCGAAGGTTGCGCAAATCCTCTCTCCGGTCATACAGCTCGACCACATAGTGGGGGATCTCAAAAAGGAGCCTCTCCCAATAGTGGATCTCCACAAACAGCTTGAGCACGTGCCTGCAAAGAAGTTCAGAGACAGCGTGAGGGGAGGCGGAAGCCCAGCCTGCGCGGACCCCCTTCTCAGGCACCTGCTTACTTGTCAAAATTGATGTCCAGCATCCCTGGCTTCTCGGAGCTGAGGATGAGGAGAGGCGTGTCCAGGCGCTTCAGGCAGTCTTTGTCCAGGGTCTGGGTCCACTCGTGGAAGGTCCTCCTTTCAATCTCATCCGTGGCCTGCACAAGCAGCTGGTAGCTCTGGAAGCTCTCTTCTCCCGTCCCAATGTGGGGGATGAAGTGAGCTGCGGCGAGACACTGTCACGGGGAAGGCGAGAAGACACTGCTCAGGGGCCGCACGAGGCGCTGGGCAGCGGGCCAAACCTCAGGTTGTTCAGGGTACCTTTCCCCCTCTGATGCCTGGGAAGACGGCTATGGGGAACAGCCAAGCTGAATGCCAGGGTTCTGGCAAAGACACGCTTTCCTGTTCCTAGACACAGTGACTGTCTTTCGGAAACACACTGTGGGCTGGCAATCCTCGCTTCTGCCACAGCAAAACACAGCACGCAGCTTCTTCCTGTGCAGGATCATGGCCTTTCCTGTAGTAGAAGGTGCTGGTGCCTTCTACACACACACAGACCCAGGGTTTCAGCGCTAACAGCCTCAGTGTGCACAGGCACAAAGATGCCAACTCGAGGAAACAGGAGCCAAGCGCAAACAGCTTCCGTGCTTGCTTACCTTGCCTGTGCTCTCCCCAACACGGCTCTGCAAAGGCCTTCCCAATGCCAGCCCACAGCCTCTGGGCGCCATTCCCACCCCCACCCACCCCCATCTCAAGCTCCCCTAGAACATTAGTTCACTGCTTGGTCAACACCGGGCATGAACAAAATGGGAAAATTAAAATCTGGTTGCCCATTACCCTCTTTCCGGTGGGTGTAATCAAGAAAACAACATATGCCACCTAGAAAAGCACGCCAATTATTAGTGCCAAAATAAAAAAGGAAGGCTTTGAGGAGGCTCTTGTCATTAGCAAAGCTGAGTCAGCCAGGACTGGGTTGCTCTGGGAAAGGGCTGGGGGAGGCAGGAGGCAGCAGCGGGAAATGGGGGGGGGGTGTCCGCGCTGAGGCCTTCACAGACCCGCCAAAGAAGAGGTTGCCCAGCAGCCGAAAAGGCCACAGGAGCCCCTTCATTCTCCCCTCCCTCTCCACCAGCACAGGATTCCGGGTTTTCTCTGGGTGCGAGGTGAGTGGAACCCTTTGCAGCACAGGACAACAAGAAGCAAATGTGCCCCCCAATTTGGGTGTGTGTGTGTGTGTGAGAGAGAGAGAGAGAGAGAGAGAGAGAGAGAGAGAATGTACTCTCTTCCATCCAACCTCTTCCCCGAGGGATGGGGTTGAAAAGGAAATGGAGGGGGCACACAAACAGCAGAGCCCAGAAGCCCAGCCCTCCCCCACTCCCCGAAAAGTAACGTGCCAGAGAAGACAAGTTCCTGCCCCTCCACCCTCCATGATCTTTGAAGCCTGTCTGCTACTGACAAGGGAGGGGGAACAACCCAGCATTCCTTTGGGAGCCAATGAGACCTGCAAACAGACCTCCTGTGGCTTTTTAACTTGCTGTCCTAGGGGTTCCCAGCTCAGATTTTGGGGCCACGCCACTGGGATGGGGCACTTTTGAACCCTTCTACCATATGCCATTTTGCGGTTGCAGTTGCCCCCCTCAACCAGCCTTCTGTTTCCAGGGCAGGGGGGAAACATACAGGTGCTCATAGGCCAGCTGTTACGTCCAAATTAGAGGCTTTGACCTTGACCTTCAAACGGTGACACTCCAGGCAGAGGAGCAACAAAAGCCTGGCCAGTTGCTGGGAGCTCCATTTGCGGATGCACCAAAGCGGGTTGCATTAAAACAGCAAGCGTTCGAAACCCTGACTCGGATTGGGGCCGCAGTGCAGAGGAGGGGAGTTTTAAGCCCTCCCCTCTGCTCGGCTGTTCTGACCTGAAATGGTCATTCCCCACCCCGCACTGTGGGGAGAAGCTACAACGTCACCCCGTCTGCTTCTTTTTCAAGCAGCTCCTTCCCCATTTCCAGGTGGGCCTCTGCAAAGATGAGATGAGAAGGACTGTCAGCAAGCACCAAGCCACGCAATCCATAATAGCCTGGGCTTGGGTCAGGGATCTTTCTCCAAGTGGTGCTCAATTCCAGACACAAGCCGGAGAAGACGCCTTGCTTTTCCTGGGGAGCCCCAGCCCCCAGCAACCCCCATCAGCTGCTGCCCTAAACTCCCTCCACCAAAAGGCGGGCAGTTCTCCGAGCCAGAACTTGGCATGCCTCAGCACCAACGCAGCTGCATTCCAGGCATGTGAGCAGCTTCCCACTAGTCAGGAACTGCAGAATCCCAATATAAATAATACCGCAAAGGGGATTACGTGACCAGAATTAAACAAATCCAAGAGACGTGCACCAATGCACCTACCATACGTTCTTCTCCTGCTGGGGACATGGGGAGAGAGGTGGCAACATGGCCCAAGCCCCTGATCTTGGAAGCCCGATTTTCTCTGTAATTCTCAGGAGCCGCTCTGACCAGCTCGTATGCTCTGGCAGGAGTCTAGGGCTGGCAGTCAGCGGACTTCCCAAGTGAGCCTGACTAGGGATTTGGCTGCAGTGCAAGGAGGCGAGGGCCAAATCCAGCCCCTGGGAGGGCAAGGAGCTCACAAAAGGTCAGGCAACCACAAACGTGCTAGTCTTTTGGGTGCCACGAGACACTCTGCAGTTTCAGCTTTAGCAGGCCGTCCCTCTTGGACCAAGGCTTATATACGCTGCCCTAGCCAACTGGAAGGCTAATCTGAGAGACGGTCCACAGCTGATCAGACAGCCAACTGGGGCCATGGGATCTGCTGCAAAAAACAGCAGAGAAAGTTGGGTGAAGCTCCATGGATGCTCGGCTTCTCAAGTGGCCCAGCTGCCCAAGACTCCTCCTGCCGCCTTGGGCCCTGAATTCTGATTGTGCAGCAGACAGCCCCGGCAGTAGCCAGGAGGACTAGAAACTGATCACTGGACAAAAGAAGGAAGAAAAAAGAGCCCTCGGGAGTCAAGTCACGTTTTCCACCTATCTGGCACCATCTGAGCCAAACATGAGGTTACCGCCCCAGGAATACAGCCGGCCAGGCCTCCTAATGCTCTGGGATCCAAATGGGGTAGCGCAGTTTCCCCAAGCTTCAGATCGTGAACTTGACAGACCAGAGTTGGAGGAGCTCTCACCCCAAGTTTGCCCACCTGCCCCTGCAATCTCCCCAGTGCTGCTTCTCCTCTGCCAGGCCCCACAACGCCCCCACAAGGCCTCTTTGTCTTCGCGCCCAGCTCCTCTTCCCCTGCCCGCTTCCATTTCCCTTGAAAGAGTTCTTCTCTGCGTTTGCCAGGAGTCATGTTCAGAGGCTGGCACACCTCGCAGTGACATGACAAACATCTCGAGAGCCAAAGCGAGGCAGAGAAGAGCCGGGCTGTAGGAGTCGGCCAACTCCTATCAAGACAGGCTCCTGGCCGGCAGGGGAGAAGCCAGATTTGGGCAGGCAAGTTCAGAGGGAGACGATTTGCAGGCAACTCGCTTTACATCCTAACCCAGATTTGGCAATTTCAATTTCAGCCGTGCACAGAGAGAGGAGGGCTTCTTGATTGATGGCGGAAAAGCCGTTTTGTTTCTACCCAACGTATAATTAAACCTGTCAAAAGGAACTCAGTGACAGAGGATGTTATTGAGGTAAATAGCTGCAAAATAGACAAAAAAAATTGATGAGGTGGTTTGATGAATAAAGAACAGCCGCCAAAGCCACAGCCAGGGCCAATTGCTTTTGCTGACCAGCAGATGGGACCCCTGTTCAAAGAAGGGTGCCCCACACAAGACAAGACAAATGAGAAGAAAAGGCACATGGCTGTAGTACAGGACCATGTCTCCACCACCGAGTGGCAGAGAGTGCCCTCAAGTCATAGCTGACTTACAGTGACCCCTGGTGGGGTTTTCTTGGAAAGAGACTAACAGAGGTGGTTTGCCATTGCCTGCCTCTGCAACCCGGGTCTTCGCTGGAGGCCTCCTATCCAATTACTAACCAAGGCCAACCCTGGATTAGCTTCTGAGATCTGACGAGATCAGGCTCACCGGGGCTATCCAGGTCAGGGCACCCCTCCCTTGGGCAAGATGGAATCCTAGAGGCCCAACGCCAAACATAACATGCTTGCAGCTCCATGATAACATCTTTCACAAATCACCATAAGATCAAAATGCAAGCACCTGGGCAGGGTGGGGGAAGAGTTTGGATTGGGGCCACATCCTGGATTTTAGTAAAGAGTCCAGTAGCACCTTTAAGACTAACCAACTTTATTGTAGCATAAGCTTTCCTGCTTTCAAGAACCACAGCTCTCTTCATCAGATGCAACTTTATTGCAGCATAAGCTTTCGAGAATCGCAGCTCTCTTTGTCAGACGCAACTTTATTGCAGCATAAGCTTGCGAGAACCACAGCTCTCTTCGTCAGATGCAACTTTATTGCAGCATAAGCTTGCGAGAACCACAGCTCTCTTCGTCAGACGCATCTGACGATACATCTGACAAAGAGAGCTGTGGCTCTCAAAAGCTTATGCTACAATAAAGTTGATTAGTCTTAAAGGTGCTATTGGACTCTTTACTATTTTGTCGAAGGCTTTCACGGCCGGAGAACGATGGTTGTTGTGGGTTTTCCGGGCTGTATTGACGTGGTCTTGGCATTGTAGTTCCTGACGTTTCGCCAGCAGCTGTGGCTGGCATCTTCAGAGGTGTAGCACCAAAAGACAGAGATCTCTCAGTGACACTGAGCAGCCACAGCAGCCACAGCTGCTGGCGAAACGTCAGGAACTACAATGCCAAGACCACGGCAATACAGCCCGGAAAACCCACAACAACCATCTTTACTATTTTGCTACACAGACTAACACGGTTAACTCCTCTGGATCTATGATCCTGGATTTTGTGTGCATGGAAAGGGGGGGGTTCACTCTTGTGCATCACCGTCTTTTTTCCTGCCAAATCTAATAGCGGTTTGTGGAAGCCGACTTCCCTTGACCCCCCGCCTGTCTCAGTGTCACAGCCCCAATTCAAATTAAGCCCCCATGCAAATGCTAGTTGCCCCTAAAGTGCATGTTAGGAGATCTGATCATGGATGTCCAGAATCACACTTCACATGGCTGGGTGAACCACTGCCCTCCATAAGGGGCGGGCATCAGGTGGCAAGCAAGCCACTTGGAATAGCCTGAGAAAATGGGCCCTGGCTGGCAAGCGGTGGAGGCTGGCGAATTATCCAGAGAAGAGGGGCTTTGCTCCCTCACTGGCAGAACCCATGGGGCTGCTGCGTGCTTCCTGCCCCTGCCCCCAGGCTACAGCCATACCAGAAAAGCATCCATCTGGGATGCCCGAGTCCTCTGTGCGGCTCTGTCGGTGGTCAACTGGGCAGTTCTAGAACAGGAGCCCTACCTTCATGGGTTTATCAATGCGCCGCCGCAGCCCCCGCATCCAGTGGGCCAAGCCTGAGAACTGACACATATGTGGGGGCAGAAAAGGAATCTTCTTGCTCAGCTCCTTGTTGACCAGGGAGAGTTCCCGGTTGAACAGCATGTAAATGTCCACCGTCTTCTTGTCAAAAGTGCGCTTGATGGCCTGGGAGAAAGAGAGGAGGTGCCTTCAGCTGCTCGCCACTCTGGACACCCCAAAGACATCTTCCTTCTCTCCTCCTCTCCGCTAGATTGAGGCACCGATGCAACCCTGCCGCTCCTGAGCATTTCTTCTCAGGCCTCCCACTGCTCTTAATCCCCCAGAACCTGCAACCCGCATGCCTGACTGCTGCGACGGAATCCAGCCCAGATTGAGTTTGATGACCAGGGCTGGATGTCCGAGGAAAGGGACAGGCCAGAGCCTGGCCATTGGAAGGACCATCCAGCACTGCACTGCCTCCTCTGACGGGCCAGGGCTTGACGGGGTCTCAGGCTGTTGACGGTCTTTGCCAACAACACCTTCAACCTGAGTGTCTTTAGCTGGAGAAACCAGAGTGGCCTCTCTGGTTCCTTCACATCCCCCAAGACTGGAGCCCCATCCTTCTAGGGAGAGTGCAAAACCCAGGGGACAACCACTGGCTCAGCTGTACCTCTCGGGAGGACAAGTGATGGAAGATGTCCTGGATTTCCACACCCTGCTCAACATCCTTCACTGTCTCAAAGGCAGAAGTGATCAGGTTCTGGGTCATCACCTCCAGATCTTTGACACCCGCACGGAAGCTGGTGGCCCATCAAGCAGGCACAGGCAAGGAGAAGGCAAAACATCTTGTCAGGAGAGGACAACAGGCAGATCTCTGACCAGACCGACCAGCTGTGGTGGCTGCCCGTCCTCAAGAAGCAATGCTCTTCCCTACCCACCCGCCCCTTGCGAGGGGACCAGGAGGAAGCTGAACGCCAACTTCGGGCAGCCAGAAGATGCTCTCACCTGTTGAAGTCCTCGTGCCAACAAGTGTTTTTCACGTCCAGGATTCCTCCCTTCACATTCCGAAGATTGTTGAGGGACTTGTTGAAGGTCTCCTCTATCTCCAGCAAGCTCCTCGCCATCTGTGGACCACGCTGGCCGAAGAAGCAGGGCAAGGGAGTCTGCTTGCCATCTTCCCAGCGTGCAAAGTGCTGCTGGCTGTCACAGACCTGTTGGCGAGAACATCTGTCCAGGGTGATCCCTGGGCTTTCCCTCCCCACCCTCCTCTGAAGTCTCCCTGTCCTCACTGGGTCTCCTCAGGAACCACCAAAAGCTATACAGAGACATCAGGTGCCCCCCACCATCCAGAGGCTCTGATCCAGAGGACACCCCAGGCAGGGCTGCAGGCAAGGGGGCAGCTCTGGCTTTATCATCCTTCCTGACCTGGCAGTCCGTACAGCCACCATCCTAGCCCCAGCTTCCCATGGGCCATGTCACACCTACCTCCAAGAGGTCCTTGCAGCGCTGGACAAAGGCATCAACCTGGGCAAAGATGCTGGTTTGGTCCAGGACCCAGCCCTTCCCTGAAAGCCTTCCGGAGACAGAGGAGGCACACCATTAAGAGCCATTACAGACACTGCATGTTTGCAGCAAGGGATCCCAGCCCATGCTCACCCCATAGGGCTGACTGCACCCTGGGAAGAGGACATCTATTGATTTATTTTAGGTCATTTATAGTCCGCCTCTCTCACTGAGACTCAAGGCGGATTACATAGTGTGAGATTAGTGCCATCAGTAGCAAGGACAAGGGCAGGCATTTCCATACAGTGTCAAGGACATTTCCATAAATGAATACAAGTTTACAAAGACATAGCATTAGCAAGGATCCAATAAGGGGCTGAAGAATTGCTGAAACAGAACATAATCAGTTCAAGGACTGACATTAGACAACATGAAGCACAGGTAGTATATAGGAGTACATATTTAAAGCAATAGATAATATGTAAGGCAACATAATGGTGAAGTCTGTGGTTCCTAACTCATTAGCGAAGCATCGGAGACTCCCCTTCCTACAATACCGCCCTCCTATCTGACATCCAGAGGATCCAGGCATGTGACTCTTCACTGAACTTACAGATGTGAGAAAGACATGCAGAACTTTTGCCAAGCAAGGGCACGAGCTCAGAAGCCGAAAGGTAACCCGTCACCCCTCCCCTAGCTCTCTCAGTCTCTCTCTCTCTCCAACAAGCAAGCAAGTGGGTTCTGGGAAATCATCTAATCAAAGAGGTCTGGGAACATGCAAGACCTCACCCCAGGAGCACCGCTGAAGTGCCTAATCCACGCCTGGCGGTGTCTGCCCAGCACCAGCACGGCTCGCGTGTTAAATGTCTTTATATCTTTTACGATATTGATCCAGCCCCACTAATTTAAATTTGAAGCAGACAAGTAACACTTAGACTTAATTGTCAAGGACCAGGCTCCCACTTAAGCCTGACATTCCTAATCATAATGATGGATTATGTTGCATTATTTCTGAAGTACAGCTCAGAGAATCGGGCAGAAAGAGACGGGGCTGGGGAAGCCAAGGATCAGCTGCCGGAAGGGCTGGGACAAGGGAGAGGTGAAGGCCTGGGATTTTGAAAGGGCAGCGCTCCGCTCTGAGGAGCTCCACTCTACAAACACAGAGGGTGCTGTCCCCCTCTTAGATGCATGCAGCTGGCACTGGGGACTCGTGGAGCAGTGGAAAGCAAGGGCCACCTAAATATCCCCTGCGGCAGCCTCTCGCTCAAAGCTTGGCTCTCCATTACAGCTGCAAGACCAGGATGCCTACATTTCCCATCAAAACTTGAGGGAAGCTGACAAGTGTCCAACCTGTGTCAGGCATCACTTGTAGCTTGGCTCTCAGCAGTTGGGTGGGAGTGGGACATAATGGCGTGGTTGAAGATATGACGGGGAAAGAGACAGAAGCAAGGCTGCAGAAGGACCCCTGAGGGAAGGGGAGGGAAGCTGCTGCAGGGAGGGCTCGTTTCCCCTGAGGGGCTCACATATTTCTTTCAATTTGAGTAAAAGAAAACAAGTTTTGGAATCAATCCCAATCCAGAGGAGTTAGCCGTATTAGTCTGTAGATGCAAAATAGTAAAGTGTCCAGTAGCACCTTTTAAACCAGCCAATAAAGTTGGTTATTGGTTCATCAGATGCATCTGACGAAGAGAGCTGTGGTTCTCGAAAGCTTATGCCACAATAAAGTTGCATCTGACGAAGAGAGCTGTGGTTCTTGAAAGCTTATGCTAGTGCTACAATAAAGTTGGTTAGTCTTAAAGGTGCTACTGGACTCTTTACTAATCCCAGTCCAAACACCAGTGGTGACACACCATCCCTTTCGCAACTCACCTTCAGCTCTCTGAGAACATTCTCTCCCCCCCACAAGACAAGGTAAGCTCCCCAGCTCAAAGCAACCAATATTTGCTTCCTTGCCACAGGAATGTGCCTATCATTTCACCCCTTTATCTCACTCCAAGCAGCCAACATCACTCAAGTCCACCAGACTGGAGATCTCAGCCAAGACTCCACAGCCAGGAAGAAGCCAACCTGGCAGTGAGGCCAGGAGAAGGCCAGATTCTGCTCAGAGTCGAATGGTTCTCCTGAAGAAGTCCTGCTCACCAGTTAAGATACTTTCCTCAAGCCATTCCTCTGTGCTGTTGCCAGCAGGGGCGAGGCAAATGGCGACCAGAGACAGGGCCTTTTCAGTGGTGGCGCCTCTCTCCTGACCTTCTGTTAAAGTGCCACTCCAAAACATTCCTCTTTCCACAGGCTTTTAATGGAGGGGTTCGTTTTTTAAGGCTGTTTTTATGGTCTGCTTCTAGAGTGAGGACTGCCTGGTGACCATCAAAAATGCCGAGCGTCGTTCTACACTGTTCCGATGCACTGGCTGCTTTTATGCTGTGGTTATATGACTTCACGGTACCATTTTATTTTGTGAGCTGCCTTGAGCTGGTCTCTGAAGAGGCAGCCTCTCCATTTTCTCCCCCAAAGTTTCCCATTCTGTGGGGAGGCCCCTGGAGGCCCACCCCAATCACAGTCCCAGCGCATCTTACTTGTTGTGCATGTGGGCTGCATACTGGTAGCATTCCCTCCAAGACGACATGCAGGAGATGCAGCCGTGGAGAGTCTGCCTGCTGGACACGATGTATCCCTCGAAGAGTCGGTCCAGGGAGATGTCTTTGCAGCACATCTGGATAATTTTGTTGCTCATCTACAGGGAAATTAAGTTTGATTTACATGTGACTCTGGCACAGCAAAAGCACTCCCCTGCGGGGATTCACACGCGCCTGCAGCACCTTGTTGAAACAAAGCTGCTACCTGGGCAAAATAGCAAAGAATCCAGCAGCACCACCTTTATTGTAGCAAATGCTTTCGAGAGCCACAGCTCTCTTCGTCAGATGCATCGTCAGCTTTCGAGAACCGCAGCTCTCTTCGTCAGATGTATCATCAGCTTTCGAGAACCACAGCTCTCTTCATCAGATGCATCGTGCTATAATAAAGTTGGTTAGCCTTTAAGGTGCTACTGGACTTTTTGCTATTTTGCTACTGCAGATTAACACAGCTAACTCCTCTGGATCTATGTACTTGGGCAAAGCAAGTGATCACACACCAAGCTGTTTTGCATGGCCAGCAGCCCAGCCTCAACAAAATGCTGCACGAGTGTGCAAGCACGCAAGCAAAGTCTGGCATTGTGTTTAAATCGGGCCTCTTCGAAGACACTTTTTGCTATCTCAATCCTGTCCTTTAGACTAACCAAGACTATATCGCCAAATGATCTGCACAATAAAGAGATGAAGCCCCACCTTCCGGAAGAGCGCCGTGATTCTCTCTCTGCTGTTGTAGTACGGGGAGTTGACCCACACGATACGGACCAGGCTGATGAGGTACGGGAGCTTTTCGGGGATATCTTTGGGGCGTAACATGGAGAGCTCCCGGAACGGTTCTTTCAGGATAGACAAGAACCGGAGATTGGACTGAGCCTGTTCTGAGCCATCCTGCGCACAACGGCAAAGAGACATCAGCCAAGCCAGCTACTGAAAGGGCTGAGATCTTAGGCCAATCTCAGCCCTTTCGAGGAAAGCCCCACCGCTTCCTCCAGGGGCCTGAAGGGGCCTTTCCGGCTAAGCACTGGCCCACTATCCTGTGACAATGCCACCTGGATGCCAGCCCGACACACCCACCTGGATCTGTTTGGACAGTCGCTGGAACGGGGTCACATAGGAAGACTTGGAGAGAACTAAGATGGATTCAATGTGCCTGACTCCCTGTTTGCACAGCTGCTTGCTGATTTCAGACAGGTCCGTGCAGCGATTCCTCCAGAACTCTATCTCTTCCAATGGGCCAGTACTCTCTCTGCTCTCCACAGCCTCCTGGGCTCTCAGCACTTCCTTAATCTGTCGGGTCCAGTGAATCATGGAGGCTGGAAGCAAGAGACAAAAAACTAACAGATGATCCTCTGCTCCGTTGAGTCCGGATAACCAACTGTCACTGCAGACTCTATGACCTTTCATTCCTCTGTATCAAGCAACCCATGTGGCAAAGGGCCCTTGCTGATTTTAATGGACAAAGAGGCTGCATGCTGGCAGAGACTGGGGCCTACTGCTAAGTTATGGGGCACGCCAGCCCCCACACCTGATGTCCCACAGCAGGACTTGTGTTTTCTACATACAAACCCACCACACTGAACAGGTGATATGAGCAAATTAACATTAAGAGCTTTTTATATCGACTCTTGAATCATGGAGATCCCATTTAAAGGAGATGCCTGCAGGCAAGAAAATCTTCCTCCTGTATCCTTTCACCCGTCCCATGTCTCATCTAAACTGGCCTCTCAGCTGCGTTGCATGCTAGAGATTTGTAGTTTGTTGCGCTGGCGTGCTACTGCTAGAATTGTGCTGGAAATTATCCCTAGCCTGACAATGCCATGCTTAAATCAGTGCTGAGTGACACACTCTGGCCACATTCACATGAACAGGTGTTTCCACTAAACGGAATGCCCTTCCATTGCTGCAATGCTCTTAAAGTCAGGAGGGTGCCTGAACACGTCCCCCCTGCCAACTCCTGAGAATGTTCACAGAATAGGGCCCGCTCCTTTTCTTTTCAGGACACTACTGCCCACTGCAGAGAGAAGCTCTGTTTCCTCTCTGGGAAGCAAAAGGAAACTTCTTCACTGAAGACAACCCTCCTTTGGTGGGAGGAAATCCAGCACAAGGACAAGAAGTCAAGGGCGACACCCCTGGAACAGCCCCTTCAAGAAGCCCCCAGGCCACTTGCCTTTGTTCCTGTGAACGCACACTATTCTGAGCATCACGGCACAAATGAATCTCTCATGACTGAGACCCACGTTTCTTTTCCGCACACACATCCCGACTCTGTCCCAGCCATTCCATATGCGAAGCACTGCGGCTTGCTGAATGCCTCGTCATCCTTGCTCTTTAATATGGGACTTTTGTTGCTGCGTCTGAGTTAGTGCAGAAATTACCTTCCACTTTGTGGTCTGTTGTCTGATAGATCCCAAATGCATCACGTCCAAGCACACTGGTAGGGGGCAGCCAAGACGGGGGGGGGGGGCTGTATGCCTGAGTCACAAAGGGGCCCTGAAACAAGGGAGGCCACCAGCACTGCCAGATGCACAACAAGCTCCCAAGTGGAAATCCTCCCAGGGACGGGCCTCATCCCAGCAGCAGGAAAAGTTTACTGTGATGGAAGCTAACTAAGTTTCCCGCCTCCCCCCGCTCTCCAAATGGAAGAGGCTAATAGCTGCAGAGCAGCCATCTAGGAAGAGTTAGTATCACAGCGTGGAAGCTGCAGTTCCTGTGCCAAATTACAGGGGTAAGACAATCACACAGCCCAGGGATTAGAATAGCCAAGTATCTCTAAGTGCTTGATAACAGCTGAGGTTTTAGTCACACAAGAGACGACCCTGAGGTAGCCAATTGGATGCTTAACCCAAGCATGCCTTGCCATGCAAAATACCCAGCCACGGGGAGACTTCAATGCTCACGGCACATCACAGGCTGGGCTCTGCCAACCGCACAGGGCTCTCATTATGGGACAATCATGCGAATTTAAAATCCACCAACTGCATTTGGCAGGGGGGGCGTTTCTTCATAAGCTTTTAAACTTTAAAAGGAGACGGATCTTGTTGTTTAAAACAAGAGTCCCCAAACTCTCGTTCAGATATAAGATAATGGGCAAGCCACACAGGTCATCTTGCCTTTGTGTGCAAAACATTTTTTTCCCCCGAATCACAAAAAGTGGGGGGATGACACCAGCCACCTGGGCCTCTTCCCCACACTCCGCCTGCTTCGAGAACCAGGATGGGCCGCAAGGAGGAACTGCTTCGCTTAGACCACAGAACCGGTTAATTAATGCCTGCTGTTACTAAAAACCTTTTTATTTCCCTCCACTGTAAAAGCTAGCATTTATAGCAATTTGTGTAACATTAGGAGCAAGGCGGAAGGAATAGGTTGTCCCATGTTCCAGGTAACAGGGTGGCAAGAATTCACGTGCTGCATGGCTGCAAATTTGGGCTTGCTGGTCACATACATGCTTGCACAGCCTCTTAGAGCAGGCAGCCACTCATCACAGGCTCTCACATGCACTCGTTCCAGTTGCAAGGTGCACGCAACACCGTTGGATGGGTGCACTTTAAAAACATAATGTGCGAATTTTCCTGCAGGCAGCCAGGACATAACGCAAGCTGGACAAGGAAGGGCAGTGAGGGCCTGCATGCTTTCCCAGTGGGCCACTGCTGCTGGGAGCATTAGGAAGAAATAACTAGGAACAAGTCACACCTTTGCCAAGGCTTTGCTTTATTATGCCTAATAGAGACTCGGTGGCCACATAATTCAGTCGACATCTTTCCCCCTTGTCTGTAGCGAGGCATTCAAGTGAATTTATGTAGGGTGGAACAAATGAGCTGCTGCTGTAGATCTGACTGGTGATTTCTCCAGCCAACCTTTCTGCCTGGAGGGCAGTAATGGAGTCCTGTGGCCAGGCGAGAGGAGGTCTGGAGTTATGGACAGAGCAACGGGGCAGGGGGCAGGCCACAAGGGCCAAGGCACACGGGGTGGTGGCATAGATGTGTCTTTCTACACCTTCATCACATACCAGGTGGAAAAGGGGCACAAGTGGAAAGAGGGCACAACTCTGAATCTTGCTATCCAGGTTCACACAGGATGCAGTAGAAATCTTGGATCCCTGCCTGACAGCAGTGGTGAAGTGGCTGAAAACAAACAAATTGAAACGGAACCCAGACAAGACAGAAGTGATGCTTGTTGGGAAGGCAAAGATCTTGAAGGACACTGCACTCCCCACTTTCGATGGAGTCCGTCTGACCCTTTCAGACGCAATTAAGAGCCTGGGGGTTATAGTGGATCCAGCGCTACTACTAGAAAAACAAGTTAAGGCAGCTGCAAAAAATGCTTTCTACAACCTCACTCTAGCCTGGAAGAGGGTTTCTCACCTCAGCACGGACGACCTGGCCACCCGGATCCATGCAATGGTAACATCCAGGCTTGACCATATTGTAATGCACTACACGCAGGGGTCTCCCATCCAAGTTAACCAGGAGGCTCCAACAGGTGCAAAACGCTGTGGCACGACTGTTACCAAGAGTGAGCTGGAGCATGGACATCCGGCCTACAATCACTCCACTGGCTACTCATTAGTTACTCTGCTCAGTTCAAGGTATCGGTTATCACATACAAAGCTCTTCACGGCCTTGGTCCAGCATACCTACGGGACTGCCTCCCTCCCTGTGCTCCTCCATGGCAGCTTCACTCCCCCTAACAGGGTCTCCTGCAGGTGCCACCCTGCACAAGGGCAGAATCGACAGCAGCCCGTACACGGGCTTTCTCTGTGGGGGCCCCTACCCTGTGGAACGGCCTGCCTGAGGAGGTCAGGAGAGCCCCCACTCTCCTAGCTTTCCGCAAACGATGCAAAACCAAATTATTTTAAAAGGCTTTTGTATTATAGGAAGGGGGTATCAAATGCTTTGCTAAGGAGTTACAGACTATAGACTTCACCATTATGGTGCCTTATGTACTCCCTGTTGCTTTAAATACATGCTCCTATGTGCTACCTGTGCTTCATGCTGTCTAATGTCAGCCCTAGAATTGCTTATGCTCTGTTTCAGCATTTCTTCAACTCTGTATCGGATTCTTGCTAATGCTACGTCTTTGTAAACTTGCATTTATTTACCCTATGGCATTGTTTATGGAAATGTCCTTGATACTGACTGTACTAATCTCGCACTGTGTAATCCGCCTTGAGTCTCCGTGAGAAAGGCCAACATAAACAAACAAACAAATAAATAAATGAAATGTAAAGGGCAGAAAGGGTGCACTGAGGGAAATTCTTGTCCCTCTCCCTTATTGCTGCTCATCTCCCAGAGGGGAGGAATTTAAGTATTGGAGCCCAGCTGAGGGGGAAATGACTGGGCGGGGGACGAACAGGAATCCTTGCCCTGTTGCCCTTTGAATTTCACCTCTGCCCTTTCCACTACACAGGCATGCCGCTATCACATGGAAAGGGTGACAGGCCAACAGTCCCTCGCCCAGTACTGGGCTTGCCTGAGGCCTGCTCCAGTTCCCTTCCTGGCCTCCTCTGGCTCAGTGGCAGAGCACTTGCCTTTCGTTCAGAAGGTCCCAAGTTCCATCCACGGCATCTCCAGTTATACAATCGGGTAGTAGGTGATGGGAAGGACCACTGCCTGAGATCCTGGAGAGCCGCTGCTAGTGAGTCGAGTCAAGTCCTTGAGGGACCAACGGCCTCACTCAGCGCAGGGCAGCTTCTTGTGTTCAGACATATGAAGATCTGGCAGCAGAGCTCCGTGGGGCGCAGTTTTGCTTCAAAGGGGAAACTTTTACCTCAGAAGTTGTCGGGAAGGAGAGGAAATTGTTGGTTCCCGCTGGGAATTTCCTCCTGACCCACATCCCTGAATTGCACTTAGAGGTTAAAAGCAGTTCCTGAGGAGAAGAAGGGAAAGAGATGGACTTCTCTGCCTCCAAAGATTCTGCCCTGAGGCAGACAAACAGACAGGAGTAGCAGGGTCATGCCCTTCCCCTTAGGCACAGAGAAAAGCCCACATAAGACAAGGAAAGGGCAGGACAGATGTCTAAAAGAATCTTATTTCAAGTGGGTATCAATTAAAGTTGCAGACAAGAAAAAAAAAACAGAATTTCCCACTTATAAAGGGTTTATATCCTCCTCACTCCACACTCTCCAGGCTCCTCCCGCTGCTTTCCAGAATGGACCCTGATTACGGCTGTGCTCAGGTATCTTCAAGGGGCCAATGCATGTGGAAATCCTTTCCCCACCACAGCTGGGTACTGGTGTGATGGGCGCGGTGCTCTGGGCTGACCTTAGTGGAGGCCACCCCACCGAAAGAGGCGGCCTCCAACTGATGAAGGGTGCAAGACGCTGACGGACCACGAGCAGTTCTCTAAACGGCATCCAGGAGCCAGCAGGCTGCCATGGCAGATCCTGGACCTGTAATCAGGCCTGCTCTCACAAGCCGGCTTGCAAAGAAAGGCCAGGAAAAGCTGCCTTATGACAGGACAGGACCACGGGAAGTTGCTCTCCATGCCCTGGAAGGCCTACCCCCTTCTCAGTGACAATGAAGCTATCTTCTCGCTCACCTGCATGATTGCTCCAAGCCTGAGATGGTGAAAACGGGTCTGGGCCTGCTCTGACCACATGCTGCACAATCAGGGTCAGCAGGGGTTTTTTTACTGCTGTTTTATTTTTATTTACGTTATTTATGGTTCACTTTTCTCATTGAGACTCAAGGCAGATTAGACAACGTGAGTCAGTACAGTCAGTTCCAAAGACATTTCAATAAACAATGTAATAGGGTATCTAATGAAAATTTGCAAAGATTTAGAAGTAGCAGGAATACAACACAGACTTGAAGAAATGGTAAAATTGAGCATAACGAACTCTAAGACCAATGTTTTAAACTATACAGAAACTAACCAGGAGGATTATACTTACAGCAACATGCAGTACCTAGTAGTAAAGTTTATAGTCTATTTCCTTTCATTTATGCATCTCTTTGAGACTCGATCCTGACAGTACAGCCCTCCTACCTGAGTAAAAAGCCATCTTGAATTATTCAGTTTTGCATAGTTTGCAGAAGGACAGGAGAATGGGATCTTTCCTGACCTCTTCAAGTAAGCCATTCCAAGGGCGGGGGGATCACAAAGAATTCACCACAAAGGCAGCTTTTGATATTGCCCAAGTGCAAGGTAACACCTGCAGAAGGCCTTGTCAGGTGAGCAAAGCTGCCATGGTGGAACAAAGGGAGAGAGGCAGCCCCATAGATAAGATGGAACAAGGCCATGAAGATATGATATGATAGCCGATATCTTATATTGAGCCCAGTAACTGATATGTAGCCAGTGGAGTAACTGCAGAATGGGAGTGATATTCATGCTCCTACCAGCTCCTAATAATAACCAAGTTGCAGCATTCTGCACCCGCTGGAGTCTCCAAGTTAACTGAGGGGGACAGACCTATGTACACTGCATTGCAGTCGTCAAGTCTCAATGTTACCATGGCATGGATCCAGGTGGCCAGATGGGCCATGTTGAGGCAGGGGGGCTGTCCTCCATGCTAGACTGAGTTCTTAGAAAGCATTTTTTGCAGTTGCCTTAACTTGCTTTTCTAGCAGTAGCGCTAGATCCAGTATAACCGCTAAGCTCTTAACTGAAAGCTGAACTATACAATACGAATGACATGCGAACAACATGTGTACGGACTTACACGTGTCTCCCCATTGCTTTCCTGTACACTCACCAGCATGGCCAGACTGCACTTGATCCTGTGTCCGTGCTGGCATGGGTTTCTTCTGCGCTCCTACAAGACGCAGGAATGGTATCCCATCATGCACCACCAGTTTGTGCATGCATAAACCATCCCCTGTAACCGTCCCTATTCCCTATTGCCTTTCTGTGAGTGAAGAGGGAAGCAGAATCAAAACAGAACCACCACTCTGCAACGGCGACTTGATGATATGGTCTGTGGACACTCACCAATGTAAACCTATTTTTTCTGACACATGCACAGAGCACAGCCACAGACACGAATTCATCAAGGGTAAAAGAGACACGAGAAGCTGAGGGAAAAAAACAAATCTGGCCACTCGCATAGACTTGTGTAATTTGTCTCGTCTAGTTCGGCTCTGAGTGAGCAAGGCTCAGACAAGCTCCATTGAAAGTGGGGAGCATAATGTCCTTCAAGACCTTTGCCTTCCCAACCAGCATGACTTCTATCTTGTCTGGGTTCAGTTTCAATTTGTTTGCTTTCAGCCGTTTGACCACAGCTGTCAGTCAGCGACCCAAGATCTCTACAGCATCCTGTGCTGATCTGGATAGTGAAATGTAGAGCTCGATGTCATCTGCATATTGATGACATCCAATTCCATAGCTATGAATCATTTCTCCTAAAGGCCGAATAAAAGTGGGGATACGATTGCACCTTGTGGAACCCCACAAGATAATTCCCATTCTAGAGACAGCTGATCTCCAACAACAACCTCTAAGTCGGTTCCATGAGAAATTACTTAAACCAGTTCAAGGCATATCCCTCAATACCCAATTCTGCCTCCAAACAACTCAGCAAGATGGCATGGCCTACTGTATCGAAGCCTGCAGTTAGATCCAGGAGGAGCAACAATGAAGCACGGCCTTCGTCTACATTCAGGCGGAGAACATCAACTAAAGCCACCAAAGCTGTCTGTTTCCCACAGTCTGGCCTGAATCCAGACTGAAAGGGGTCAAAAGCACCAGTTATCCAAGAAGACCTGGAGTTGATCAGCTACTGCGCTCTCACAGAGAAGGCAGATTGGAGACCGGACAATTCATTTTTGTCTAGGGATGGTTCTTTAATCAGTGGGCAGATAACTGCCTCTTTTAGTAGCTGGGTGCAATTTTTGGTGTGCATAATTTCTCCCACTCCTCTCTCAGTTTTTTTTTTCCAAAATAGTAATAGCAGCAGGAGATCTATAATACACCCAAGGAAATGTAGTAGTGCTGGAAAGTAAGATGAAGGATGACTCACCTCCACTGTGTTACGATTTAGTCATTGGTCACAAGGGAGCAGCCCAGAGGCAGTCAGGAGATGCAGGAAGGAGACGCACAGAGCTAAGGGAGCCCAGGAAGAGCCATGGATGAGGTCTCCCCCTCCCCCCTGCCCAATAAGAGTCTAAATGAGTTCACAGCCTGTTCCCAGCTCTTCTAGGATTTCCTCAACCTCTTCTGGATTTACCAACATTTGCCCTCAAGAAAGCCTTCACCATCCCAGAGGAGTAGCGTACAAATCCCTTTTTGGCTGGAGTAGGGAGTTCTCCCATATTATGGGGTGCCCTCCAAGCCAGAACACCTCTCCAGCACCCCAAAGGGAAACGTCCTTCTCTGGAAAGCACACCATAGTCCCCTCTCAAAAAGGCAGAGTCTCTACCAGAGAGCCAGTTTGGTGTAGTAGTTAAGAGAGCGGGACTCTAATCTGGAGAACCAGGTTTGATTCCCCCCCCCCCACTCCTCCATGTGAAGCCAGTTGGGTGACCTTGGGTCAGTCACAGCTCTTCCAGAGCTCTCTCAGCCCCAAACACTTCACAGGGGGATTGTTGTGGGGATAATGATAACACACTTTGTAAACCGTTCTGAAGGAGCATTAAGTTGTCTTGAAGGGTAGTATATAAATTGAATGTTGTTGTTATTATTATTAAGAGAGACCCAGTCTGGTGTAGTGGTTAAGAGCGTGGGACTGTAATCTGGAGAGCCGGGTTTGATTCCCCACTCCTTCACTTGAAGCCAGTTGGGTGACCTTGAGTCAGTCACAGCTTCTAGGAGCTCTCTCAGCCCCCCACCCCCACCTCACAGGGTGTTTGGTTGTGGGGATAACCATAACATACTTTGTAAACCACTCTGAGTGGGTGTTAAGTTATCCTGAAGGGCGGTATATAAATTGAATGTTGTTGTTGTTGTTGTTACCCCCCTTGGAAGGGGGCAGGTGTGGGGGCAGGCAGCTTAAAAGTGCCCCAGAGTTTCTTCATCTGCCCCCGGCCTGGGCTCTTCAAAAGCAGCGCTCTATCAGCTGATGGCATGAGAGGCAAAAGCACCCAAACAGGGCTCGCAAGGAGGGGAGAGCAGGACAGACCCCGGAGCAGCCTGCTCCTTCCTGGGGCGGCTGGACTGGGTCTCCCCCAGCCAGCACGTCTTTCCCAGGTACCAGAAGAGTTGGGACACAGCCAAAATGCAAACCACGCAGAGGAAGGCCATGTAGCTGCCATGCTTTGCTTTGTTAGCATCTCTCATTTTGTATGTAGTGCAGAATTTAGGGGGGGGCAGCAAATTTCACCCAAAGGCAGCGTGTGCAAGATGGAAGGCTTGGAAGAGGCCTGCCCTGCCCTCGCATCTTCTTTCCTTCCTGAGCGCCTGCGGCAGAACTAATAACCCCACCATGGGATCCTGCACACGCTCACCACCTGACACATTAGTTTCCCCTGATTGGGGATGATGGATACAGCTCATATGCTGCTGGGGTTAATTCGCTTACGGTCTGAGCCTCGGCCCGGCACCAGCCTCCCCATCAGCTCTTTCCCCATTCTACCGATCCTGCTCCCCTCTCCCTCCCCTCCCACCCAGCCCCCAGAGATCAGGCAGTCACTTACTCTCCAGCCGCTGAACCAAGGCTTTGTCCTTTACGGCAACTTCAGGTTTCACGGCCAGAGCCTCAATCGGGATGTAGAGAACGGTGCGGCCTCTCATTTTTGAGCGAGTGTCTGGAGACAGATAAAGACAGAGGAAAGTTTTGTAAACGTGAGAAGGCAGGAAGGTCACTTTCCAGTGGCATGTGTCTACTGGGGTCTTGGGCAAAGCGTGGGACCCTTTGGGGTCCTGCCTCCGAAGGCAGGTAGGAATGACAGCTCTTTTCTTGCATCCAAGTGGTCCTACATTCCTAAGTGACCAGTAAGTGGTCCCGCTTGCCCTCACAATATTAAGAAGGCTTTTGAATATGGCAATATCATAAGCCCCTCTCCTCGTGTTTAAAACACAGACATGCATTTAAAACATAGACAAGCTGCCTGGCTAGGCAGGAGATGGAAAAGTACTGGAAGGTGAGAGGTGTGCCCCTTGCCTCGGAGGTGTGCAAAACCACTGAACAATGGAAGTCTCCAAAAGCACTTGAACGAATCCATTCACACACCCCTTCCAATCCCACCCTTACCCACTCTCCTATTATAACTGTACCCATCTGGCCATCGTGGGTTATCAATCTTTTTCCACCTATAGTTCCTCTCAGGAAGACCTAATCAAGCCTTCCTAGTTCGTTGTCCCACCTTGGAGACAGTTCACTGGCTCTTTGTCTCACCCCGGAGACACCTTCACAAGCCTTTGTCCCACCCCAGGAACGACCATTAAGGCATTGTTGTGGGGTGGAGACCCTCAGTCCTACCTCAGGGCATGTTTCATAGTATTTCTGACTGTCCTGCCATGTGCTCAGCATGTGTGTGCTCTGGACCTTCCACACACCCTCAGACGGCAGGTCTGAGCCCCTCTCCCTCTTATTTATTTATTTTATTTTATTTTATTTATACCCCGTCCTCCCCACGAATGGGCTCAGGGCAGCTCACAGCATGCATATAGTACAATAAGTTAATTATAAAAACTATGAAATTGGAAGAAATTTAAAAACAATCATTAAAATTGCTCAGGCGTCTTCTATGTATAGGCCACTTAAATAAACAATCGACAGCTGCATATGAGCCACAGCATGTGGGCATACACATGGCCAAGGGCAGTCACGGAAAAGATGTGGTCTTAGGCAGAAGGGTGAAAGGACACCCGCTGGTCCTCAGCTAAAGGCCCGGCAGAACATCTCCATTTTACAGGCCCTGCGGAACAGTAACAGGTCCTGTAGGGCCCGAGTCTCCAGCGAGAGAGCGTTCCACCAGGCCAGGGCCAGGGCAGAAAAGGCCCTGGCCCTGGTCAAGGCCAGATGTATGTCCTTCAAGCCAGGGACCGCCAGGAGCTGTTTGTCTGCAGAGCAGGGGACATAATGGGAGTGCCGGTTCTGCAGGTATGCTAGTCCCAGTCAGTCAGTTCTTGCCCTGAAGTGCGGGTCACTGAAGCTCCTGTTCCTCGGACGCCCTCCGTCTTCTGGACCTGGTAACTATAAGCCCAACTCTGCAACTCTCTCCAACTTTCCTCCCTGTTTTTCTAGTTAGCTCTGTGCGTGTGCTGTAGGTTTTGTGTGCAAGTGATCTGTAATATTTTGAATAAAAAACCCTTTTTGATTGAATATCTGTTTATTGAAAGAGTTCTCTAGGGGAAGGGATCCTTGTAAACATAGGTGCAAAAGATCCCAGTTAACCCACCCCCAATGCCTGCTGCTAATTCCCCCCAACTTGTAAGGAGACCTGCTCTTTGGGTAACACAGGAGTCGGTGGTAATGACAGAAACACAAAACAGCAAAGACAGTTCTTGGTCCCTCACCAAGGCCTCAGTTCCCACCACCCCGCCATGTTTCTTGCTCCCAGATTGTGTGGAAAAGCAGAAACCCGAATCTTGCAATCAGAATAAGTTAAGCTGCTCACATGTTTAAGCAAACATGTTTAGCCTTTCTAATGCCTTCCAAGGGCATGCAACGAGGAGAAACATATGGATTCATTCTGATGTAGATGCTTAAGGCGACTGTTGGGGGGAGGAAACATCAAGAATAAAGCAAAGAAATCCAGCAACTGCAGAGATACTATGCTTATTCACAACCATCTTATATATAAGTAAAAAGCCAGTTAAGGCTTGTCTGCCAGCAAGCTCTTCCATAGCCGTTGGCTGTGTTCCTCTGATACCACAAAATGGATGTCAACAGAATACCTGCAACCAAGGAAAGGTGTTGCGACAGAATGTCTACAAGCATTGCAACTTCTGAGAGAAAAAAGTCAGTCTGCTTGGAGAAAACCCTCCTATATGGACTAGGAACAGGATGGGTTATGTGCTCTTGGCAAAAAGAGCTTTGGAGGAAGAAGAATTGCGATCCAAGGATCAGAGATGGGGCAGCATGAAGAAGTGGATTGCACGGACTGTTGGAACACGACCAGCAAATCTTGGCCAATGGAAACGTCAGTTCAGAGATGGGATGTAGATGGCCAGCTACCTACCTGTGAGAGAGGTCATGAAGTGGTAAATCTCTGAGAAAAACTCATTCTTGATGCTTTCAGGCCAACCGGCCTTTCGAAACAGCTGAGGAAGGTAGACAGCATTGAGCACACGCATCAGGGAATCTATGTAGGGTCTCCGGACAGTGCCAAACTGCACCACCTTGTGGAAAGTCTCTTCTGTGATATCTGCATTCGGCTGGCGGATGAAGTAAGTGAGCTGCTTCTGCTCCTGAAGGGACAACGATGGAGCTGAGCTACAGAAGAAGCCTGGGCAGAAGCGTGCCCTGAAGGTCCCCCGCTATGGTCAGAGCCTTGGAACAGCCTGCATCCCACAACCCATCTTTGCAGCATCCGGCTGCACTCCAGGGTGCTGCTGCAACACTGCAACTGCCACAATGATCCAGAGCAGGGACACGTGCCAGGGTTCACACCAGGATGAACAACTTACCTCTGGAGAACAAACTGGTGTGGGCAGACCCCTGGCTGTGCGTTGTTAGGGGGAAAAACTCTTGCAACTTCTTTTTTTTAATAGGAGCTACTGCATTCCCAGATAGATCCAGGAATTGTCTGGAGAAGGGAGCTCTGATTCTCAAAAATGTTCACTCTGAAAATCTTGTTGGTCTCTAAGGTGTCACTAGACTCAAATCCTGCTGTTCTACTGCAGACCAACAAAGCTACCCACCAAACTATCCCTAGGGATTGGGAGTAATCCAATCGGTTCCCCGTATCTGACACCAAAGGACAGAGAGACCACCTGCAACAGCAGGAAGGCAAAAACTCTGCACTGGTCTCAAACTGTATGCATGCAAGCAGGCACTAGCAGCTGTCATTAATTTCATGGCACTCAGTTGGGTCAGTCAGAAGCCTCCCACCGAATCACCTGGGGCCCCCAAGGGTAGGAAACATGGCCACCTCCCAGGTGCAGGCTGCTAAAGTACCAACCCCCATGAGGTCCAAGACGCACCAAGTGAAACCAACCTGGTTTGGCATGACCAGCTCTACTCTCAGCCCTGCAAAGTCATCGATATAAACCACAAGAAGCTGCTTGGTGACGTCCTTTAGGAAAAGATCCATCGTGGCCTCGTGCTCTGCTGTCCACATCTCTTTTGTGAGACCGCTCAAAACCACCCGCTGTCGGATGCAGGGTTTCTGGGGAAAGAGAGGAAGAGGCCGTGGCTTCGGCAGAGCTCGAGAAAGAAAGCTAATGCGTGCATGCGTGCATGCATGTGTGTGTGAAGAGACACATTTTCTACCAGCAGGATTTGAGTCCGGTGGCACCTTAGAGACCAACAAGATTTTCAGGGTGTAAGCTTTCGAGAGTCAGAACTCCCTTCTTCAGATATGAGGCATTGTATCTGAAGAAGGGAGCTCTGACTCTCTAAAGCTTACACCCAGAAAATCTTGTTGGTCTCTAAGGTGCCACCAGACTCACATCCTGCTATACCACTGCAGACCAACCCACCTAAAAATATTTCCTCCCAGAAGAATGAACTTTAGCAGTACTTGAACTTTAGTACCATCTGCAGAGGGACTGGAGTATGAACAGCTTGACCACGTGGTCTTGCCTGTGCCAGGACATCTGCCTGTGATCCCCAACAGCAGAGACTTGCTTCACAGACTTCAGAGCATCCAAGGACAGGAGTGGAGCTTATGGAGGCGATAATGGTAACCATGCAGCCAACCCAACAACACGACATTGAAACAAATGCAAGGAGAGAATCGGACCCATTCTCGGATGACATGACGGAAGAGATGTGTAGATCTCTCCATCTATGCCATCAAGGGCAGGGGGCAAGCAGCGTACGGAAGGGTGAGCAAAGTTTTCTACCTGAGACCACATCTGGGTCTCCATCCTCTGGAAAGAGGAAGACCAGCATCCGACTCAAAAGCAGGAACAGACCCAGATGTGGCCCTCTTTCTCTTCCGTTCGGTCACTCTTCAAGGCCTGCGGCCCTCATGCCATGCAACTATTCTTCTGCAGTATTTCCTTGCTAGTCAGTGCCACCGTCTGGAGGACCTAAGCCCCTGAAAAATTGCTGAACTGTTCAAGACCTCGATGGAAAGCTCCTGCATGTTGGACGTGACTCTTCGGGTTGTAATCTGACCAGGTCTGGTTCCGAGGCAGCTAAGGAGTCCCCCCAAGACTCTGGAAGCACAGGGCTGCTCACCAGTCAGCCATCACAGAGGTGTGATAAAGCCCCTGCCTCTTACTTATTTGGAGGCCCAGAGGTGGAAGCTACAAATCGAGATGCCCCGGAGCCTCACCAGTGTTCTAGCAAGTTTTCCACTGCCCCCCTGCCTCCCGCCACACACCCGGTGCAAAAGAACGGCACCCTCTGCCAAGCAGGCCTGCATTCTGAATAGGAGCGATGGAGAACCAGGGCTGGTGCTTGTCTTTCATTTACTCTTATCCAGTCCGAGCCCCAGAGGGGCCCTCAGAGAGATGTGAAAGAGGGCTGATTTGTTAAGATGATTGGAGGACAATCACCAAGGGCAGCATCCACAGACTGCAGAGTTAGGCTCTTAAAACAGTATCATTTCTGGCTGAGGAAGAGGTAAATGGGGGGGGGAAGACAATTAAGGTCAGGAACAGGAGAAAAAAAGGTGAAGGAGAAAATTTCAAGCCAGCAGCAGCCGCTGTTTGGAACTGGAGTGGCAAAGTGTGTGTGTGTTTGCGTGTGTGCGTGCGCACACATGTATGAACATTTTTTAAAACACATTAAGACTTTTTGTATTCCCAAGACTTCTAAAAGAAAACCTGGGAAATCAGGATCAAATTAACATAACATCTGGCACAAAAGTGTCGAGCCAGATGTTCCCAGCCATAATGCGACAAAAATTGTGTTACATTCCACACAGGCAACTGTCCACGTTCTCTCCTTGTTGTCTGGGGTTTCTATTGGCGGAGACGTTAGGGCCATGGAACGACTGATGTCAGGTCAGAACTGACACGCAGTTTTCCAGAGAAGCACCCGCTTTCCTTTGCAAACTGGCTGGGTGAAGGGAAACGGGATCTGTGCGACACCCAGGAGAAGCACAAAAGCTTCACGGCCTGAAATGCGTATTTTCACAGGAACATTTCATTCGCTGCCCTGATTTGGCGGCCTCTGTTTTCCATCGGGCACATGCTTCAAATTCAAAGGGAGAGAAAGAGAGCAGAGGAACAAGACACAAGAGCACCCATAAAATCAATACGCAGCACTCTTATTTAGGGGATCTCCCATCGCTCACCTGCTTGACCCTACGTGGACCCAGCTTGTAATGGTTAGCCCTCCAGGCCCTGCATCCAGCTACCTGGCTTCAAATCTCAGTGGCACCTGGTTAGCCTTCTAGCGGAAGGGCTGCAGCTCCATGAAGCCCCACGTTCAACCCCTACCATCTCAGGCAGCATGTGCCAGGAGAGACCTTTCGAATGGGCAATTCTGAGTTTAAGGCACCAGTGGTCTGACTTGGCTCAAGGCACCCTCAAATGTCTTAGATGGACTTTCACATTCACGAGAGCACAGGGTTGCTCTCACAAAACTGCATTTTGATTGCTCCTTCAAAGAGGAGCCATTGGTACAGCTGACTGAGAACAACTTTGTATGGGGACCTGCTCACTCACCCCTAAGCAACCTCCGCCCCCCCCCAAGCTCCCACGGAGCAGGGCCCAATGCAGCTGCCAAAGGAGCCGGAGGAAGCCGGCAGCATCGCTACCAGGGCAATGCCTTAGCCACCCTCTTTATCTGAGGGCTGTGGAAGTGGGGCAAAGATCCTCAGGTCTCTCCTCCGCCCCCCGCAACCCCTGCCATATACAGTCCCATAGCGCCATCTCTCGCGCCAGCCATTCCCAATCTTCTGGTGCAGAAGCAAGTCACCCAACTCACCAGGTCTGCCTCTTCATCCACAGGAATGGGAAATTCGGAGAATTCCTGATAGATCTCCTGCCAGATCTCCAAAGGTTCTGCAGAAACATCTCCTAGGAGAAGGACAGCACGCACAGGGTGGAGGTCAGTAGTGGTCCTGCCGGGAAAGCTAGGACATCCCAAGCAGGTTTAATGCCACAAGTGGGTTGCTATCCTGGAACAAAAGCAGGCTCACGACCTACACAGGCTGATTTTATTTTTTGTCATTTACAAGATATATTTTAATATATTTTTAAAACGTGTGCCCTGCTCTTCCACCAACAATGGCGCTCAAGGCAGATTACAAAATCATGAAAAAAATCAGCAAAGCCAGACAATAAGAGCATCCATAAAAGTTCGATGGCTCATAAAACAATCCTAATTAATTTCAATCTTCAGTGGCACTGGAGAAAAAGAAAATAATGACAGCGAACAAATTTGAACTTAATTCACCAAAACGGCAATGGAAACAGCTGGGAGCGTCACCACCAGCTGACCCAAAGCCAAAAGCCAAAGCAAAATATCACCATACCTGACAGTCAACCACCTGGATCCCGGGTGGACAACGAAAACCACAAGGTATCATCAGTGCCTATGTATTCTGGGGACTCCCCAGGGGTGCAGAAAAATACACCTTTGTATATCCCACTCAAGACGGTCTCTAGAGAGGGGGCAAATACATTCTCAAAATAAATCACTAAAGGAAATGAAACTTCTGGAAACCGGCATGATGAGAACTGAACATGCTCCAGAGTCCAGAAGGGACTCATGTTAAGAGCAGCTGAGAGTTGGTTAAAGGGGAAAGGGACAAACTGGCCTGCCTGAGCCTCTGAGAGAGCAGAGAATCCTGGAGGGGGAAATTTTGAGGGGGAATTCTAAACTGCCCCCCACCCCTGGTGAATCTTCACTGCCTCTCAGCTTGTTTCCATACGTGATGAAATTTGAAAAATGCAAAACAAAAAAAAATAAAACGTGCTAAAACCTGTCCCTGAACAATCAAACCAAACTGTAGAGAAACAATTCAGCTACTAAAGGCACTTGCAACAAAAGCCTTGCCTAATGCAAACCACTGGGGCTGCAACAGAGAAGGCCCTGCTTCTTCTGGCACTCATTGTGGCCTCCAGGCAATGGAATCTTCAGCAAGGTCTCATGAATGGATCTTAGATGGGCTTGATATGGGAAGAGATGTTTCTTGACATGATCAAGACCCACACCATTCAGGTTAAAAGAAACACTTGAGTTGGCCCAGATTGGCCAATGCTAGTCTCATTAAAAACAGGCCGTATGCAAAAATGCCCAGCAGCAACATTCTGTGCTAGCTGAACTGTCTTCAAGGGCAACCCACAAACCGCATGTTACAGTAGTCTAACCTGATAAACCATAGCTAAACCTCTGTATTCCAGAATCAGAAGTAGCTGGCACATCAGCCAAAGCTGCTAAAAAGACACTCTAGGACACAGCTGCTACCTGGGAATACAAAAACAACACTGGGTCCAGCAGTACAGTTACCTAGATGTGTCTCCTTGAGAGTAGGGGGAATTAGCAAACAAGGAGAAGGCTTATTGAGAGGCAGTAACAAGCGAGGTCCTCACCAATTTTTATCCGGTCCCCTCCCCGAGGATACTAATGAGACAGGTGTTTTCCAAAACAAAGGTACTTTTTTACTAAAGAAGGAAAGACACACACACAGAGAAATGCATATATCACAAACACAAAAGAGTCATAGGATAAGCAGAGAGGAAATGCGGAATAGTTGTGGGCTTCAGGTAGTAGTTACCTATCAGAGGAGTAGAGAGGTCTGAGGAGAAAGGAGTGAATGGCCAGCCTTGCTCGGAGAAGTTCTCAGAGAGTTCTGAGGATATGCCACATGGATCCACGTACATGTGCACATTTTAGCTGGGGCAAAGCCCAAGTATTTATAGGGCAAAACGGGCCCTGGGGCATATCGATCCTTGAACAAAGGATCTTAATGGTTGTCTCCTGGGACAGACAAGAGGCTTGGGTGACTTTGATTGGCATTCTGGAATGTAACAAAAGGAAGCGATTGACTATTCCGGTGCCTGACAATAAAACTGTAGTTTACATTAAGTGTCTCCACGTACGGATGATGAACTTTGAAATTTAGATTAAGTATTCCCAGGAAGGAAAAAAAACTTTCCAGAGATGGTTTGATGGCTCTTGATTGCTGGACAGGATTATAGTGGGGCTTTGATCAAAGGGATAAAGGGGGAGGAATGTCCGAAGGGTGTCAAAAAGGAAATTCCTCAGGGGCCTTTCTTGTCAAGGATCTGGCACCTCCGCAGCTGGGGGTGGCAGAAGTCAACGGCGCCTAATCTCTCGGCATTATTCACATTTTGGTTCTCCTGGGCGGGAGCTGGCAACATCTTACCCTGTTGGGCAACGGGCTGTTGTTGCTTGTGGCGCACATAAGACTTATGATTAAGCGCACATTAGATGGCAGAGAGCTAGGCGGACTGCTTACAGTATCCCCAGGCTGGTAAGGCAGAAGTAACCTGTACATGTGTCCACAAACACACCATTTGCCCCCATAGAGGCTTGTTCATAATGTCTGGGGCCTAATGTCTAGGGTTGCCAGCTCTGGGTTCAGAAATTCTGGAGATTTTAGAAGAGAAGCCTGGGGAGGATGCAGTTTGGATAAGTAAGGGGCCTCAGTGGGGCATAACGCCATAGAGTCTGCCCCACAAAGCAAGTTGTTTTCTCCATGAGAACTGATCTCTGTAGTCTGCAGACCAGCTGTAATCCTAAGAGACTTGGAGGTTGACACCCTACTAATGTCGCTGAAGAGACAAAATCCGTCTCCTCCCGCACAGTGATGTGAGGAAGAATTAGCTGCCCCAGTTCCACATAGATCAACTGGTAACAGTCCAGAGCAGAGAACGACAAGCACAAAGCAGGGGTGGTACAGAAACACCCCAAGCAAACAGAGCAGACCAGAGGCTGAAGCAGGGCAGCCTTCCCTTCTTGGATGCAGGAATCAGACCTTGGCAATAGCACATGCCACTACTCTCTCGAGTCACACTAATGCACACCCACCACCACTCAGCAGCTCCTGAGGCCCAGGAACTTAAGCAAGGGGGAGAAATAAGGACCAAAGCAAAGAGAGGGAGGGAGGGACCCAAAGAAATTAGACATTGTTCTATGGGAGCTGGCTTAACTGACCTGGGCTCAGTCTTGGGGAGGCGAGGGGGCTATAAGCATCTCTGGGGATTCCTGTTTCCTTCTCAAAGTCCTTGCTGTCCCCGGGACCACAGCCCAAAGCCTGCCCGGCCCAAACAGCCCCACAGAGGGTCAAGCAAGCCAGCCCTCCCCATTTTGTCAATCACAAAGCAAGTAGGGTGTGCTATCTGAGATGCAGGGTCCAGAGCCCCTCCCAAGGATGCTCGATGCACCCCTCCTGCGCCACTGGCCCCATCACGAGCCCCATCTCAACAGGCTGCCACCCCAAGCAATGGCTTGTTCGGCTACAGCAGCCAGGCAGATCCTGCGGGAAAGGCTTTGTTCTGACGCAGACTGTGGCAGCTGCCCCAGAACGACAAAAAGGCTCCCTTCAAAATGTTTATTTTAAAATGTTTGGTTGTGTTTTGCCTAAAGGCTTGGAAGCCAGATGGGATCCGAGTGGCTCTTGCAGGTGTCTGGGGGTGGGAGATCTGCATTATGCACTGTTGCTCAACCTCCCCCCGCCCCGCCCTGGAGTCCTACTGGCTCCACCCGACATTGCCATTCCTACTGCCACTTTTCATGCTCAACAAGACCAGCCCATGCGGGTCACTAGAAGCAGTGGAGGGGAGAACGCAACCTTCCAAAGACTCGGGGAGAAGGGTGGGTAGCATGACTGCTGCCAGCGCCACAAACTCCAGATTTACTGGAGACAGGAAAATGGGAGGGGCTGTGGCACAGTGGCAGAGCCTCAGCGGGGCATGTGGAAAGTCCCAGGTTCAGTTCCCAGCATCTCCAGTTAATAGGACCAGGCAGTAGGTGCTGCCAGTTTGAGTAGACAATACTGATCTTGATGGACCGATGGTTTGATTCTGTGCAAGGCAGCTTCGTTGGCATTGGCTGCTGGGAGCCACTTCAGCTTTCAGATGGCTGCCAGGCATGGGGAGAATGGCACCAGAGACCACCTGTGCCCACTAATTGAAAAATCAACCACCCATTTTGACAAAACAATTCATGTTAATTAGCTCATATCTTTCATCATTCAGAAAACGTACACGTTTGAGAACGAGGGAATCTGGCGTCTGCTCGAGGGGAATGGCTCCTACGCCAGGGCGTGAAGAAGCCAGCCTCTGTCCCCATCTCTACCACACCCACTGCAGCCTCTCACTGCCATCCTTGCCGTCAGACCTGGTATTCAGCCCACCTGGCCTCCAGAGGGCAGCTCAAGACACAACAGACTCACCTGTCTCTGTGTTTTACAAACCTGTCTCCAAGCTGCTTGAAGCCTCGTCCCATTTGAATTTGTTGCTCAGGAGCCCAGCGGGCAGGCTCTCTCGCCAAGCGTGGCAGCAATCTGCACGTAACACGAGGCTCTGACTGGCAGATCCCCACCCCTACCCCTGGTTCTGCATTTCCAGAGGCTCAGGACAGTTTGAATGGGAAAAGCCCCCATTAGGGATTCCTCAAAGGCCCTTGGGGCTGCACCTGACTGCCTCCCCCAGCACAGTTCTTCTCGGCATTCTCAAGCAGGGACCCCCTAACCAGGGCCACTCTTTGCTAAGGCCTTGCTACCGAGGCCTGCCGGCCCCAGGCACACTTTGACGAGTCTGAGGGCCACGCTACAAGTGAATACACGTGAATCTGTTCACTTGCCGTTCAAGCGTCATTCGTCCCGTGTAGCTTGGCCCTGAGAGACGGCCCCTATCTGCAGTCCCGCAGTCACTCCAGGAAACCAACACGTCAGGTCAGAATCTCCCCCATTTCTACGCACAAAAGCTAGATCCTGCATTTCTGCCAGCGGCCTGAACTCACGGCAGAGCTTTGCAAACGAAGGAACAGGACAACAGATGCTTGAAGCACCTCTAGAGACACACCAAGGGAACAGAAGCCGTTTAGCCCCTATTCAGACACATTCTGTGAGGAGCCCCTTCCCTTTCATGAGAGCCACTCATTCTGGCGCAGGGGGAAGCAGAGAAAACACAGGAGTGACAGCTAGCTACCGGGTGACCAAAAAAACCCTCACTGGTACTAGATGCGGCGTAACCCAAACAGCCCTTACTGGTGCTAAGTGCCACCTCATCGCCCTTGCAAGACACAACAAGAGCCAGTGCCATGTAGTGGTTAGATTGTTGGACTAGGAACTGAGAGATCTCTGCTCTACCATGGAAGCTTGTTGGGTGAGCCTAGGCCAGTCGCACACTCTCAGCCTAGCCTACCTTACAGGGCTGTTGTGAGGAAAAAATGGAGGAGGAGGAGGAGAAAGGTGAAGTATGAATGAAGGAAATAAACAAAATAATACAAAGCCCGCCCATCATAACACTAGACTTTAACTAGTCCATATAATTCTCTAAGCTCAGCAGCGCCGTCCTCTGCCATCCACAACCAGACCGGAAAGGCAGGAATTTGGTGCTCAAAACCGAAATGTGCCTTCCCTGGCAGAGGCTGGGCTCACTCGCTCAAGCTCTGTGGTGGGATCAGATGAGGCACGGGCTGAAGTGGGCAGCTGCGCAAGCAGGCAAGTCACGCTTCCAGTCCCAGTGGGTGCCTCCTAGACAACTGCCCTGTCTTGCCAGGGCCCCAGCAGCCTCCTCTCCACCACAGAAGCAGACAGGCCAAAGGAGAGCTTGAGAGAAGCAGGCCTCGGCAGGGTCCAGGAGCACATCTGCACACAGCCCTACCCACCTGCAAGGGAGTCGAGAAACCCTGCGCTCTCCTGCAGGGCGGTTTCTGTGGCGTGTGTTTTTTTAAGTATGGGTTTGGAAACCGAGCCTGCCACATATACACGAACAGGCAAATCAGAACAACCCAAAAGGTAATTCTTTTCTTAAATCTTGTGAATTTTGAAAGACTGAGTCCGGCTCTTTTTGGAACATTTGGAGTTGTCAAACCAAATTACAATTAATTTTCCCATAAAGCTACTTGTGTGTCAGAACTTGTCAGGCCCTGAAACATTTAATACTCATGGAAAGCGGCAGTTTGAGAGGGGGTATTTTTTCCTCTGAGACGGCAGAGACAGAAGAGAGAAAGGAAAGGAGGGGCCAAGAAGGGCCCGCCCAAGATACTTGGGTGCCGAAGCAGAAAATGCAAACGGGGCACGATCCCCCTGGAAAGCTAGCACTACTGCGCAGCCCTTGCTGCAATGAGAGTGGTACAGGCGAACGCCTTGTGCCCATGGACAGCGCCCTACATCGACCCCACCTTTAAGGGCGTCCCAATTCATCCCTGAAGGGTCCACCACCCCTTGCCCTATGGCAGGGCTGCTCTCAGAGCACAGGCAAAAAGGTGTGGGAGACTGCAAGCGAGAGTACTGTGTACACTGCAATAGTGAAATTGGCAAAGTGCATGCTGGCTCTCGTGAAAGCACAAACAGATACAAGGCAGCCCTTCTGGCCCCCAAAATACAGAGGGAACCAGCGAGAGGAGAAATGGCAAACTGACGCTTAGCTCCCTCAGCTAAATTCCAGAAGAGTAATCGTGCTAGAACGCTGAACCCAAAATATCCAAAGGCCTCTGGTCCTAACTGGCTTGTCACGGTGTGTGGGCGAAGCTGACTTGCTCAGAGAAATCCCCTTTATCTGGAGGAGCATCTCCCAAAGGAAGTAGGCACTTGTCCCAACCCTGCCCACCTGCTCACCAGGCCCTCTCCCTTGGGCTGCTCCATCAAAGAGGCAAAGGATCAAATTCCCAGGCCAGAGAGATATGTCCAGTTCTGTCAGCCTCCAGGGGTGGCCCGGCAGTCTCATTTTTAGCTCCACAAGGTGAAATCTTAATAATGTACAAAACAGCTTGGCCTCCTCCTCCTCCTCCTCCTCCTCCTGATGTGACGGTCCAGCTAAGACACCCGATCAGGTGGGAGAGAAGGTGGGCTGCAGCAGGGCAAGACATCTACCTGGGAAGGGGCTTGCCACGAACCTGGCATTTTCCCCTATTTGGTTCCCAAGTAGCCACTTGCAGAAAACTCGCCCATAGCTCATGTCAGGGCAAACCAGAACGGGGTGTGTGTTTGTGTGACCATGCCGTTCTTCACGTGTGAAACAGCAGAAGGGGCTCGTTTTTAAAGTGTGAGCAAGTAAAATACAGCCTTGCCTTCCTGCCTGCAATGTGTCGCCACAGCCACTTCTGTCCCATCCCAGCTCTGAACAGAGCCAGGCTGGGAAGAAAATGAGCAAAGCAATGGGACCTGGAGAGGGGAAATGAGTCCTGCCCTATTGCTGCTGGGATTCCTCTGCCAGTTCTTAGATTCTGTCTGGGCAACAGATGAAGATTGTCTGGAGGCACCCTGGAGCGCAAGGCATTCGGGCCTTCCCTCCTGCTGCCCCCACCCCCAACCTCCACATGGGGGGAGCAGGGGAGCTGTCGCCCATCTCTGTCTCCCCCTGCCCTGCTGAGAAAGACTGCACAGCTCTGGTGTGCATCCATTTGCCTCCAGCCTCATCCAAACACTGGCACAACTAGACATGAAGGCATAGCCCAGGTGAGCCTGATCTCATCAGACCTCAGAAGCTAAGCAGGGTCGGCCTTGGTTAGTAATTGGATGGGAGGTCTCCAAGGAAGGCCGGGGTTGCCGAGGCAGGCAACGGCAAACCACCTCTGTTAGTCCATTGCCATGAAAACCCCACCAGGGGTTGCCATAAGGCAGCTATGATTTGATGGCACTACATCACCAGATGCAGGGGAAGAAGGGGAGCTCGCGATCACTCAAAAGGCCTTTTCAGTGCTCTTAGCAGCTGGATACGGGCGGCCCCATTGGAAATGCCTCCCTCCCCCAGAGGTGCCCTGCAGGGGAAGGAGGCAGTGGTGACTGCAGCCGGGACGCAGGAAGCAGGAGCCGAGCACAGGGGCACATTGTCCGCCTCGCCACCTTCGCACCACAGAGGCCCGTGAGGGACTTCCCCCAAGCTGGCCTGCAAGGGGACTGCACCTCCTGCCAGACTGCCTGGCCCCACCTGCCTCTCAGCTTCTCCCTCCCACAGCAGACACCACCAGAGACACACACACACACACACGCGCCCACTACAGCTGGCAGAACAAGGAGACACCGCCGGGCCTTCTCCTGGCCGGCCTGCACCTTTTTTAAAAAGAAGAACCTGGGGATATTCGGGGCCCTCTAAGTGGACTCAGTGAGGACTGAGAGCAATATACAGTGAGCTGTTTGCCACCTTTCAGAAGGTATAAATATTTCAATTAAAAAGGCAGGCAGGCAAGCAAGCAAGCTTGGAATCCAGAAGAATGGTCCCACGGCATCTGAAGCGTGATGCTGGAGGAAGGTCCCACCCAGACCTCAGGCTGGCAGTCTCTCTCCCCGGGCCCTTTCATCTCCCGCCTCTCCCGTGTTCCCTGTTCCACAATCAAACTCCCTGCCCTCACTGAACAAAACCCTCCTGTGGCTTCGGCTTGCCGGGCGCACACCACGGCTGCGCTTCCCGATTCAGACAGCGTTCAGCCGCCTGACAGGAGATGTCACTTCCCCGCCTGTTGTGGCAGATTGGATTGGAGTAGCGGGGCTAAGAAGAGCCGGCTTCGTGCACGTTACATTAGGCACCAATGACTGCCAGGACGTAAGAGCTAGTTGGAGCTTTGAAGTGCTGCCGTTGGAAATCCCGATGGGTTACTGTGGTAACACGCTCAAGGAAGACAATGGCGGGGGACTCACAGACCTGGTTGAGATAGCAGCTCGGGCGGAAAGTTGCCTATGAGAGCCCTTTCTATTCAGAAAGAACGAGGCTGGAAATACTTGGGGGTTCAAACTGAGAAGGGAGGAAAAGAGATCTCCTCCAGCACAGCTTTCAGTCCTAAATCTGCATCCTGCAACCGCAGGCTGCAGATAAGAATAAAGGTCTTCCAGGGATGCCCTGTCTCACCCTGTTCACAAAAGCCCCAGAGGCTCAGAACAGAATTAGGCCAATTAGGGTCTGGCTCTTTCAGCACAGGGCAATTAGCTGCCCAGAAGGGGGACGCAGACTCACAGCCGCCTCTAAAACACCCCACCGTTCGGCTGCACTGATCACCTGTGCCCCACTTGCGGCAATGACGAACAAACCCTGATTCGTGCGGGAGGAACAATTATGGTTCTCTGTATTAATTCATTCTTATCTGTATGTTTTTGTCCCTGTGGTTTGTATCCCCTCGCTATTGTTACCCCATATTCCGAAAGCATTACTTTAATAAAAAAAATTAAAGAATGATGCAAATTACAGAAAAACACATTTCCTTTCTTCATCTGCATAATTCAGATTGCATGAACAATAACCGTAATCTAGATAAGGAGGTCTGCATGCCACAGCCTGCTTCCATACACACATCACCTGCTGCATCAGGAATGGGGAATGGGCATAAATAACAAACCCACATAAACATCTCTGCCCACACTGCATTACTTTCAAAGGCAGAACATTCCAGTGTGGCTTGAAAACGCCCTCCCCGTGCCTAAACCGGATTCGGGATGTTGGATCTTGGCATTAGGCAAGACCAGAGAGGGAAAGGAGGTGAAAGTGGCTTGCGGATGAATCCCCTTTCCTCAAGGTTGGCAGAAGACAGTCTGGAGCTGTGGGCTGCAATTCCTCCGACACCAATGATCAGAGAAGGGGGAAGTCTGATCAGTAGGTGAAAGGCAGCCGTCATGGCAGAGACGCTCCTATCTTGACTTCAAAATTTCCCAGTGTTGTGAGGACTATCTGCTTAATACTGATCTAAGGAAAGCGTATTCTGTGGCTCGGGGACCACACCACAAAAAGTGCAAAACCTGATCAAGGACACAAAATCAGTATCCTGATAAGCACAACTTCCTTCTTACAGCAAGTGTGAGCCTTTGTGGCTGCAAAGGCAGATGTGAAGGTGAGGGAAATGGCTGGGAACTTCCATGCGACAGCTCCGAGCAGAGGAGACCTTGTGGGAGCGGGGAGGAGGGCAAAGTTGTGTATCGTGGCCAGCAATGGCAGAATAACGCATGCCATACAAATCAAGAGGCTCCTCTGCTTGTTTTGCAGGATCTGGCTTTAAGGAGCAAAATTTAGATTCCTTTTCAGTCCAGTGCTTGAAGGGCCAACTACAATCCCTGCTCCAGCTACAGAAGCCAAATGCGCTGGACAGACATCAGAAAGGGCACAAAGGGCCATTCACGGCACCCAATCTAGGACCAGGAAACCTGACTTAAACGTGGAAATACCAGCAAACTCAGGGCTGACGGCCGCCGGTGTTTCTGGGGGAGTTTCGCTCTTCGGTGGGGGGGCAGCAGCTCCACGGCCAGCACTCCGGCGCCCTTTTTTGTCCCCAGGTGTGCCACGACGTCGGCTGCTCATCTTTCAACATGGGATTCTGTAAAAGCCAGAGAGGCCATTTGGTGTCACACAATGCACAGCATGCTGTTTGGCTGTCCGTCACCTCTTCACTGTTCCATCCGCTTCATGTTTGACACCCTGCCAATCATGCCCAACCCTTGTCCAGCATGGGCTGCACTCAGACCGCCCCTTCCAATGCAACTCACCCCCCATTCTTGCCACCTTCTCAACCAAAGCGCCCCTCAAGTCTCCCCATATTCACCTGCCATGTTTTTGGTCCACCTTTCCCACCTCCGGCTGCTTCTTGATTGTCACACATATAGCCCAAAGAACCAGTATGGAGGAGAGATTATTGGACTAGGATCTGAGAGAGCCAGGCTCAAGTCTCCACTAAGCCATGAAGCCTTGGGCCAGTCACACACAGTCTAAGCTGCCTCATAGGGCTGTTGTAAGGCTGGTCAGGTAGGAAAGGAGAACCACATACACTCTTTGGAGGATGGCACTCTTTGAAAAACAGGACTAGACAGGCAGGAAAGGTGAACACATGCTTGCACAGACCGACTTCTGGCTCTTTCCTATGTAGGGTTGCCAACTCTGGGTTCGAAAATTCCTGGAGATCTAGGGGTCTAGCTGGGGAGGGTGGGGTTTGGAGAGGAGAGGGGGCCTCAACAGAATATAATGCCACATAGTCCACTCTCCAAAGCAGCCCTTTTCTCCAGGATTTGAATCCCGTAGCCTCTTAAAGACCAGCAAGATTTTCAGGGTGCAAGCTTTTGATAGTCAAAGCACTTTTTGTCATATAGGGACTTTTCTCCATGAAGATTGTTTCAAGTGGGTAGCTGTGTTGGGTTGCAGTAGAAGAGCAAGGTCTGGGTCCAGTAGCATCTTAGGGTATGAGCTTTCAAGAGCAACTGAAAGCTCATACCCTGGGAATCTAATTGATCTTTAAGGTGCTATTGGACCCGAATCTTGGACTTTTCTCCAGGTGAACTCATCTCTGTAGCCTGGAGATAGGATTATCAGCTCAAGACTGGGAAATTCCTGGAGATTTGTGGGGGGTGGAGCCTGGAGAGTGCAGGGTCTGGGGAGGGGAGGGAGGTCAGCAAGGTGTAACGGCATAGCCTCTGCCCTCCAAAGCAGGCATTTTTTCCAGGGGAACTGATTTCTGTTGGCTGGAGATCAGTTGTAATTCCGGGAGATCTCCAGGCACCATCTGGAGGACGGTTACCCTACCTGGATAACAACTCCAATTCTGGAAGACCTCCAGGCCCCACCTGGAGGTTGGCAACCCTACCCCTATGCCTGCTACTCACCCCCATGGCATTTCCACGGGCGCCCAGTATATCCCACCCCCCGCACCATCTCACGCCTGAATGCCCGCAGGGGGTCTCCCCTTTCCCCACCTCAGCTGCCCCCTCCCCTGTCGACGTCCCCCCTTCACCGCCTCCCACCTTTCCTTGCCCCCCAAGTCGCACCTGTCCCTTTCCAACTCCACAGACTCCAAGATCCCTTCCAAGACTCCGCCCACCCATCAACGTTTCCACGGGCAACGGATCAACGGGACCGCTGAGGGGAGGAGCGCGAGCGCCGCTGGGCTGCCAATCGCGTGGAGAGGAACACCGTGAGGGAGGAGCTTACTGGCGAATGGAAGGAGAGCTGGCGTGAAGATTGACAACTGAAATGGGCGGTAGCTGTAAAGAAGGCGGGATCGGCCGCTGGAGAGTGTGGGCGGACGTGTGTGAGGGGCGGGGTTAAGAGCGACGGTTGGTGGGAGGTTAGGGGCGGGACTATGAGTGCCAGCGAAGCGTCGCTTTGTCAATCCCTCCGAGGCCTTTTTAATCCAGAGGAGGCAGGAGTATATCTGTCAATCATTCTTAGGGCGCTACCATATTGGGCAGTTTTGAGCGGGGGCTGCCCAATAATAGACTCATGAAAGAGAGAAATGAAGAGATTGAGAATTTCTGTTTTCCGTCACTGATTAACACTGCCTCTTCTCTGGCTCTCTTGCCTGTTAATGTAAAGTTATAATATTCATAATAATGAAAAAAATAAAGAGACAGAACTGTCATGTCTTACCATCACTCCCAGCAGGCTTTGGGCGAGGGCTGGCCGTGGCTGTAGGCAGCAGCCAGGACAAACCTGGTCTTGTTCCCCTCAGCTGAGGGAAAGTGGAAGTGATAAGGTTGCCAACTCCAGTTCAAGACATTTCTGGGGAGTGTTTGAGGAAGGGGAAGGCCTCGGCAAGGAAGGGATGCCGTAGAGTGCACCCTTCCTTTGAATGTCCCTGCCACAACAAGGCAAGACAGAAATGGATTAAACCCCTGGCATTACAGTCTACAGTAGATCTTTTAGTTCCTAAATTGCTAGCAGACTCAAGAGTAGAACATTTACTCATTTTAGCCAAATTTTAACTCAGGCCGTGAGACTTCCGGCATCTCATAAGAAATTGGGCTTTTTGTAGTTTATGTATTAACCCTTTCTGGCCTAAATTCTTCCTTTCTTCCTCATATTTTCAGTTATGTTTGATGAACACTACTTAAGACAGAGGTGGGTGGGTGGGTAGTTGGGCTGCCAGCTCCAAGTTGGGAAATTCCTGGAGATCTGGCGGGAGGGGGGGTGAAACCTGGAGAAACCTGAAGAAAGTGGGGTTTGGGGAGGGAAAGGGCCTTGGCATGGCATAATTCCATAGAGTCCACAACCCAAAGTAGCCATTTTCTCCAGGTGAATTGATCTCTGTGGCCTGGAGACCAGTTGTAATTCCTGGAGATCTCCAGCCACTATCTGGAGGCTGGCAACCCTAGGGGGTAGGTAGGTAGGTAGGTAGGTAGGTAGGTAGAAAGAAAGAAAGAAAAGAAAGATGAAGGAAGGAAGGACCCTCCAAAGCAGCCATTTTCTCCAGGGGGACTAGTTGTAATCCTGGGTCTCCGGGCCTCACCTGGAGGTGGCAATCCTAGCTGCTGCAGCCGCCTTTGACATTGCAACTCTGGTCAGAAAAGTGGCAGTTAACATGCATGTTTGCTGTCGGCCTGCCTCCAGTTGCAGCCATATTCTCATTTTGGGATCAAGCTCCCAGTTAGGCTGGACATTGAGGCTTGGTTCTTCTGCACCTCTGGCCATTTCTGGCAGAAGGCCATCCATTCCCCATCGTCACCTCCACCACCATTTGTCTGACAGAAGTCTTCCTTTCCCTCCTCACTGCTATTATTTTCACTCTGGAAAAAAGACTGGTTGTTCATATTAGACTTCTCCTCACCCCTATCTGGTACAATACCTGCAAAAGGGAGAGGGGTATATTGATGAAACTGCAGAGGGATTTTAAAAAAAACACCTTGCTCCAGCACTGCAGCCTCCATCCATATCACCCCTCTTTCTTTTAGGAGTAAAATACACAGGCAGAGACTGTCGGGTTGCCAGCTCCAGGTTGAGAAATTCCTGGAGATTTGGGGGGTGGAATCAGGAGAGGGCAATGTTTGGGGAGGGGAGAGGCCTCAGCAGGGTAGTCCACCTTCCAAAGCAGCCATTTTCTCCAGGGGGATTACTCTCTGTGGCCTGGAAATCAGTTGTAATTCCAGGAGATCTCCAGCCACAACCTGGAGAGTGGCATCCCAGAGTTTGGCATAGGGTTGCCAACTCGAAGTTGGGAAATTCCTGGAGATCTGTGGAGAGAAACCTGGAGAAACCTGGAGAAAGTGGGTTTTGGGGAGGGAAAAGACCTTGGCATGGCATAAGTCCATAGAGTCCGTCCCCCAAAGTAGCCATTTTCTCCAGGTGAACTGATCTCTGTGGCCTGGAGACAAGTTGTAATTCCGGGAGATCTCTAGCCACTACCTGGAGGCTGGCAACCCTAGTTTGACATGCTGCCTCCCCCCCCTCTCCCCCTTAGTATTCTGCACTAGTGACCAAGAGCCTTGCCACTTTTCCCAGATCCAGATTCCAGAAGGGACTATCTTTGGCACATATATCTACTCCCGTTTCTGTATGACCAATAAAGAAAACATGCAGGAGAAAATGTGAAGCTAAGGACTTGCAGATAAGAAGAGAGTCTTTGTAACATCAAACTCAGCCGGTGAAGGGAGAAGCGAAAAGGTTACCCTGCTGTGCTGGAACAAATTCACCCCCCAAGCAAACCTGTGGTAGTCAAACAAACTAAGCCTTGGTGAGAAAGACAGACTGTATGTATGTATGTGCCGTGCCATCAACTAATTTATGGCAACCCCAGCAATGGGCTTTGAAGGCAATTGAGGAGCAGAGGTGGCTTGCCTGGGGGTCTCCCATCACAAGAACTGGCCCAGCTTAGCTTCCAAGATCTGACCAGATTGGAATATACCATACCACCTTCCCACCACACAAGGCAGACTATACCTGAAGTGATTAAAGAGAATACATGTTACAGAATTGAGGTATATTTGTATGACATATCAGTCAAAAGTTACAATATTGTAGACAGGGCTTTTTTTCTGGGAAAAGAAGCAGTGGAACTCAGTGGGTTGCCCTCAGAGAAAATGGTCACATGGCTGGTGGCCCCGCCCACTGATCTCCAGACAGAGGGGAGTTTAGATTGCCCTCTGCCCCACTCGGAGGTGCAGGGGGCAATCTAAACACCCCTCTGTCTGGAGATCAGGGGGCGGGGCCACCAGCCATGTGACCATTTTCAAGAGGTTCGGGAATTCCGTTCCCCTGCGTTCCCGCTGAAAAAAATCCCTGATTGTAGAATAACAAAGCAAAAACAACAGAATAATCCAAATCTTCCAAATCCATTAAGGACCAGATAATCACTGAAATAAATTCCATATTGCTCCAAGGATACATCCAGACTACTTCATGGTGAATTGTCAATTCCTTCAACGGGAATTTTCACAGAGATATTTCTATCAACCAGTCTAAAATAAATAAAACCAACCCTAGCCAGATTTGTTTTAGGTTTTTGCTTGGGGAAGAGATAGAGCTGCCAGTCTCCAGGTGGTAGCTGGAGATCTCCTGGAACTACAAATGATCTCCAGGCCAAAGAGATCAGTTCCCCTGGAGAAAATGGCTGCTTTGAAGGGTGAACTCTACGGCATTATACCCTACTGAGGCCCCTCCCCTCCCCAAACCCCGCCCTCTCCAGGCTCCCCCCCCCCCCAATCTCCAGGAATTTCCCAATCTGGACCTGACAACCCTAGGAAGAGAGCAGCCTTGGAGACGTTGGACTGATAGTGCTGTTAAATCTGGTATTGTTTTAATGCTTGCTTCTGCATCTCCATAATATCTGCTAAAACATCGGGTTTATAACTAAGACAGTTATTACAAGGAGACTGCAAGTCTTCAAAGAAAATTTATCCTCTGAAAATTGAATTAAACTTCTCACTGTTTGTAGAAGAGAAAAGCCAGCCGTAAAGCACCAGAACCACGGAATTGAGCCTCAAAGACTGCTACTTTTCCTAGTACCAGAAACAGGCTGGGTTTCTACCTCTGGTTCCATCTTACAGCTGGTGATCAGCTCAAGAAAAATGCTTAGTCTCCCTTCCCCTAAGGTAACGTGTCCTCCACTCCCCCCCTTTTAATTGCCACTTCTTCACATTGACTAGGTAGTGATTTCCTCCACTTTGCCGTGGTACCCCTTTGTCGCCAACTCACGTCTATCAAAGCCATACCCCTGCCTGAGCAGCTCGCGGTGGCAACCAGAAGATAGGGACTTAATAACAGGGCTCGCTGGGAGCCTGCTGATAATCCTGGGCCGCTGACGGCTCCTGGGCCGATAAGACCCGGCAAAACAGCCAGCTAATCTACCTTCCTGGCAGCGGACTGAGGATGCTATGCTACCTGGAAGCCACGGGTGTTGCTATTAATGAGACTCCAAATGAGTTCTTCTCTCAGGCAGAAGGAGAGAGTGAAGGGAAGCAAAGAGGTCTCGCATATGCTGGCATGGATGAGTCCCTTCACCTTTAAGCATTCGTACATAGCCCACTTTGGTGCCGCTACAAAAGCCCTTGGCCTTGCGGAGCCACAAACACACGGGGTTTATATAGCAAGAGATTGCCTTAAAACTTCAAGATCAAAACAATAAATTGCAGATCCCTTTCCTTGGACTTGAGGTTTCAGTCAGGACTGAAGGGCTTTTTGCTTGACAATTCTCTGTTGCAGCTGGAAACCTTCCCTTTCTTCGTCTTTCAATTCTCATCTATATCATAAAAATATGATACTTTCAGATCGACCTACTTTACCAGGTTCCACACAAGTTCCAAACTGGTAGCTGGA
This sequence comes from Eublepharis macularius, assembly GCF_028583425.1. Lineage (NCBI taxonomy): Eukaryota > Metazoa > Chordata > Lepidosauria > Squamata > Eublepharidae > Eublepharis > Eublepharis macularius. The sequence continues at coordinate 78,641,203 of NC_072801.1, forward strand.
AGTTTCATTTATTTACTTGGGTCTTAATTGAGTTGAAGGTTTTCTCACAATGGTATAACAGCATAATAAAGGTATAACAAAATTATCAAAGAATGCTGTAATTTTTTTTTGTTTTACAAAATTTATATCCCACAAGGGCCACCAAGGCATCTAACAATGTAAACCATTAAAACAGACCAAAAAAACACACACTATTAAAACTATTAGAACTAATGTTAAAATATATACAAAGACACTTAGCTTTTGTATTGTAGGAAGGGCTCTCAGATGCTCCACCAATGAGTTGGGGACCATAAACTTCACCCATAGACTTCGCCACTGTGTTGCCTTACGTACTATCTGTTGCTTTAAATATGTGTACCTATGTCAGCCCTAGAATTGCTTATGCTCTGTTTCAGCATTTCTTCAACTCTATATTGGATTCTTGCTAATGTTATTTCTTTGTAAACTTGTATCTGTTTACCCTACGGCATTGTTTATGAAATTGTCCTTGATACTGTACTCTCACACTGTGTAATCCGCCTTGAGTCTCAATGAGAAAGGTGGACCATAAATGACATAAATAAAATTTAAAAATAAATAAAATAAATTGTACAGAACAGAGCTTGGCACAGAAATGTACCTTCTACATCTTATCCCTGCTGTTTCCTGTTTTTTCCTCTCTGCCCATGTGTATGTATTTGCCAAGGACGCACTTCACACTTTAGATGAAATGATCTCATGTCCACAAAAGATTCTTACTCAGTTAATCTGGTAGTCTTTAAGGTGCTCCAAGACTCTTCTCGGTTTCCAAGCCAGTTTTTGTTTTTTACTTTCCCTACAGCTGGGCTACGCATGCAACCCTCCCTTTCAATTCATTCTGCAAAAAATTGTCTGGCTTCCTCCTTCCACTGTCCCTCCTTCCCTGCCCCTCTGACCTGTCGCAGTTAGAGGAACTGTAGGTCTCCAGCTAGCAACTCTGTTCAGCTCTGGTGGACTGACTAGAGGATTGGGCTAGGAGGTTGCCATATCCCTGGGGAAGAAAGGGTACACTGCAGTCATGTAAGGGAAACTCTCCCCCACCTGCAACATTCGGGAAGTACTGAAGCACACTCATTCAAGAGAAACCAGATTTCCATCCTAATGTGAATTTTGCAAGATTCTCTTTATTGAAAAAGAATAGAAACAATCCCAATTTCAGCATAATTTCACTAGGGCCCAGTGAAGGGAGGAACAGGGAACTGTTGCCAAGAATGCCGTCTCACTACTACAGTTCCTCCTCGAGGGGCAGCCTCGCTACTACCAGACCAAGATCATTATTCCCTGTGACCCCTGGGAACAGCAGTCTACCCCCCCCCCATTCACACACATTCAGAGCCTTTTGTTATAAATCACAGCCAGAACACCATTGGTTTTGCCTCTGGCGAAGACATTATCATGTGAAAGGGGGGAGAAAAGGGCCTGGGGAGAGGAAGGATAGAGGGTTAGAAATGCATCAGAGCAACATCTGGAAAGGAAGGGAGAAAATAAAGGCAAGTTCCAGGCTGTATGAGCCCCATGTCAGCTGAGCTGAGACTGAAGGGGAGTCAGTCGGTCACCTCTTGGTGGCTGAAACAGAGGCATTGCCCAGGTGGCATCGCAAATGGGTGGGGGTTGCAGCTTGAAACTGGGGTGCATGTGGCAGTCTGGGAAGACCTGGTACCCATATCAGCAGGGTTTGTTGGGATGTCCACTGGAGTTCCAGGCTGAGTCAAATCTGATTTATTTATTTTTTTAAAAAAATCCTGACGTGCAGAGCCGGACAAAGGAACAAATTGCAGGTCTTAGGGTTTATCCCCTGAACCTGTCTTTTAGTGGCAATGCTTAGCTCTGGCAAATATGTAGACCAGTGGGCCTGAGTATGTGCAGATGTCTCTACACGAGACATCTGACTCGTGAAGAACACGTGTCAGGAGATGCAATGGTAGCCGGGAAGGGTAGTTTAAAAATACAGATCTGGTGGCTGGGCAAAGGCTTTGCTATACACTGGAGCTGTGTGAAAGGGCTGTGAAATGCCAGAAGGGAAACCGCTGCCCATTATAACCTCTCCAGGTCCAAACTCGGCTCTGGAAGGCAGCTGCAGCCCATTTCCATTGCTTGCTGCCCTCTGATTGCGATCCCACACAGTTGTAGACTGGAGAGGTGAAATGTGGAGGCAGAGGCCTTGGTGGGGGCAAAGATGAAATTAACAGACCCTCTGAGGAGCGCTGTCCACCGGCTCTGTCTTTTTAAACTACCCTTCCCGGCTAACATTGCGTCTTCCTACACGGTGAAATGTGGGGGCAGAGGCCTTGGTGGGGGCAAAGATGAAATTAACAGACCCTCTGAGGAGCGCTGTCCACCGGCTCTGTCTTTTTAAACTACCCTTCCCGGCTAACATTGCGTCTTCCTACACTTGACGAACATGGGCAGAGGCGTCTTGTGTAGATCTCTCTCTCTCTCTCTGTCTCTCTCTCTCTCTGTCTCTCTCTCTCTCTCTCTCTCTTTCATAGAAAAGGTTGGTCAGCTGCAGATTTGCAACCCATTGCCTTGGCAGTCCAGCTGCCGATGAGTAAGTCATGTGGGCTGGATAAATTAAGGGATATTTCACAGACGCCATTAAGGCCTTCACACAAGGGACACCATTAGGCAAACTGCTCAGTGATGTCTTCCTAAGCATCCAACGCTTTCCTGCCAGAATGGCCTGGTGCTCAGTCCTGTGGCCTGTTCTGCCCGCCTCTGTGCCTGCTCTCTACCCTGAGCAGTCTGTGGAAGAGAATGGTGGGACTGTGGGAAAGGAAGTTTTCTTACACCTTGATATTGTGTTGCCAGCTTCCAAGTGGTGGCTGGATATTTCTTGGAATTACAACTACTCTCCGGGCTATCAGTTCCCCTGGAGAAAACGGTTACTGTCGAGGGAAGGCTGTATGGCATTATACCCTACGGAGGTCCCTTCCCTCTCCAAATTGTCCCTCTCCAGGTTCCATCCCCAATATTTTCCAGAAATTTCCTGACTGGCAACCTTAGCTTAGTGCAAGCAGAATGCCACAGAGTCTCACAAGCACACCGAATGCCACGGGTCAGGCTTCTTTTGCAGAGCCCTTCTTTCAAGCAACCTGGTGAAAAATAATGCCAGTATAAAGGGCACCAAAGTTCTTACCCGCTGCCCCCCAGATCAGCTCTGCCTCCTCCACTTGGGCAGCTGTTATTGTGCAAGGGAAAAAATGTCTTCCCCAGTATTTGCAACCTGGAACTTTTGGATCATAGGTTTGCAGCCAGACACCCAGGCAGGCAAAAGGGCATTTTTTCTACTACTGGACCCCACTCCACTTAACAGTAGCTTACACTTTCCTACGAGTTTCTTGTGCCTTAAACCTGCAATGCCTACCCAGGCTGCATCTCCCACAGCCAGTCTCAATAGCTGTTAAAGGGGCAATGCTTTCTATCACTCCCTGCAGAGTGGGCTGGGCTGGCTCCGGTGTGGAGGGTGATGGTGACCCTGGAGCTTTTTTTTAGACGCCCAAGGCAGGGGTCTTCTCTTCTAACATTGCCCCAACCCTTTACCAGACCCACTTCTCACACATGCCATAAAGATCCTCCAAGTGAAATACCCCCCACAAACCTCTGGCAAAGTTTTCATCCCCTTCATGTCACCGGGTTTTCCACCAGAGAGTATACTGATGGATTGCACCTCATGCCAGGCCTGATTTAAAAGCGAGGCTGGCAGAGGCCACAATACACACCCCTGGGACTTGGCACTCACACGGCATCACATCAGAACTGGGCCACTACCCGGGCAAGGCAGCGACACGGCATGCCGTCCTATTTCAGTGTGATGCTGGGCAAGAGCCAAGTCCCAGGGGTGACTTCTTTGGCCTCGGCCAAAGACTCATTTAAATCAGGCCTTAGATATTGTGAAAGGGGCTCCACTGGGATTTTCCAAAATGCCTTGGAACAGGCCTATAATTCCATGATTCTATGGTGGCAATTTTCATTCACTGTCCCGATTCCCACTAGAGCATGTCTTTTTAATTTTTTATGTATTTATTTAATTATTTCTACCCACTTCCCTCTCATATCAGGGACTCAAAAAGTGGCTTGCTCTGAAAAAGGTTTATTTGTGTTGGCCTGTTATTTAGCCAAGGATTGCTTGGTGAGATTTTTAAGTACATGGAACAGCAGCGTTCCTTGGCTAAAAAGAGTGCTTTCTGTTGCCTCTGCCATTTTATGGCTCAGCTCTGTCCCATGTGCCGCCCCTTGCCAGATTTATGCCCTCCAAGGAGAAAGGTGTCTTGAATGGGTCTACGGGGCTGTTAGCTTTGCAGGGAGCTCCCTCCCCCTTCTCCTTTGGAATATGCCACTGTGACATCATCCCACCTGGAGGAGCCGTTTACCGGCTGCTTCGACTACCCAAGTTGGATAACTCATTGGTCTCCAAGCCTCTTAAGCAGTCTTGTCTTCCTATGCTCCAGTAGGTTACCTCTTGGTGCCTTGGGATGGGGTGGGAAATACCTTCCAGGTTAGACAATGTGATTTCCAAGCAGTGCTAAGCCCAGAACCTTTACAAAAAACAAATAACCATTGGAGATGTGTGCTGCTAGTCCAATTTGTGTCTTCATGGGCCTACGCGTAACACAGGCTAAGCCTGGTAACCTTAGGGTTCCCAACTCTGGGCTGGGAAATTCGTGGTTGGAAGCTGGGAAGGGCAGGGTTTGAGGAGGGGAGGGACCTCAGTAGGATATAATTCCACAGAGTCCACCGTTCAAAGCAGCCATTTTCTCCTAGGGAAATCATCTCTTTAGTCTGGAGATTAGTTGTCATTCTGGGAGAGCTCTAGGCCTCACCTGGAGGTTGGTAACCCTAGATGATCTTTAGCTGTAATCAAGTTGTGGTTAGCCAGATACGACCACTGAGATGGGGCAGAGAGACAGGACGCTGACCTGAGCTGTCTAGGGTGGCGCAGCATCTTTAATCAGCAATGCCTTTCCGTTTCAAAATCGGGGTCCTTTGTGATTGTTGGGGGGCCCATAAATCTCTTCAGAGCCACTTCTGCTGTCAGTGAGCCTTCCAGACAGTGAAGGTCACTGGCTGTCTCTCTCCACAGGCTATGGCTGCTCATGTCCCCGTGGCCCCCGGCCTGCCTCAGATGTTCAAAGCAGGCGTGAAGTACTTCAGCGGCCTGCAGGAGACGCTCTTCAGCAACCTCACAGCCTGCAAAGCTTTGGTGTGCTCCTTGCGCACCTGCTATGGCCCCATGGGCCGCAACAAGCTGGTGGTCAACCACCTTGGCAAGAGCTTCCACACCTCCCATGCTGCCACCATCTTGCGCGAACTGGAGTTGGAAAACCCTGTGGCTTGTCTGCTGCGCACTACTGCTGAAGCCCAAGAGGCAGAGACGGGCGATGGCACAAATTTTGTCATCCTCCTGGCTGGGGCACTGCTGGAGAATGCAGAGAAACTGTTGCGGTCGGGGGTGCCGGTGGTCCACATCTGTGCCGGTTATGAGATGGCTTGCAAGGAAGCCCTGCGCCTACTGCCTGGCCTTGTCTGCCATGTCCTGAAAAAACCACGTGACATGGAGGAGGTGCTGTGGGCTTTGCAGGCCATTGTGGGCAGTAAGGTGTTTGGCCACCAGAACTTCTTGTCGAGCCTAGCGGCCAAGGCCTGTATCTCAGTGCTGCCCCAGGCCAGTACAACCTTCAACCCGGATTTTATCCGTATCTGCAAAGTCCCCGGAGGTGGCGTTGGTGACTCTTGTGTCCTGGACGGGGTGGTTGTCTGCACAGAGGCTGAAGGGGTCGTCAGGCGGGTAGAGAAGGCCCGTATCGCTGTCTACTCCTGCCCCTTTGGCCCATCGGGATTGGAAGCAAAGAGCAACGTCGTTTTCCACAGTGCTGCAGAGCTAAAGGACTTTGGTGGCAGCGAAGAGAAGCTGATGGAGCAACGCATCAAAGCCATGGCGATCGCTGGCATCAATGCGGTTGTCGTGGGGGGAAAAGTGGATGACATGGCACTCTACTATGCCAACAAGTACAGGATCATGGTAGTGCGACTGAATTCCCGGATGGAGCTACAAAGCCTGAGCCAGGCTGTGGGAGCCACCCTGTTGCTCAGTTTGGTCCCCCCATTGCCGGAAGCGATTGGGCACTGCCGTCGCGTCTACATGAGTGAGATTGGCAGCACCAATGTGGTAGTATTCAGTCAAGATGGTGCCGCTTGCCCTGTGGCCACTGTGGTGCTTAGAGGAGCCACCCAGGAGATGTTGGATTGCCTGGAAGAAGCCGTCCATGATGGAATCAGTGTCTACAAAATCTTAGGCGGTGACCCACGGCTGCTGCCTGGCTCTGGTGCCACAGAGATGGCACTGTCCGCACGGCTTAGCACTCTAGGGTTGTACTACCCTGGATCGGAGCAATACGGCATCTTGGAATTCTCCCAAGCCTTGAAAACCCTTCCAGCCACTCTGGCCGAAAACGCAGGGCTGCCAGTCAACGAAGTGATGGCTAAGATGGAGGTGCAGCATCAACTGGGCATGCAAAACACCGGTATCAAGTTGGTCACCGAGGAAGCCGATACTATCAACGCCAGCAAGGAAGGCCTGCTGGATCCCTTCTTGGTCAAACACCGGGGCGTTGTTCTAGCCACCCAGGCGGCGGTCACACTGCTGAGAGTTAGTGAGATCATGGTGGCCAAAAAGAGTGGGGGGCCCAAGCCCAGGGGGGGAAACCCCAACTGGGACCAAGAGCCAGACATGCTGGAATGAAGAGAGACCTTCCTCCTCCTAAAAGATTGCAGAAAGGCCACCCTCTAAATAAAGTCCCACGACCATTGTTAAGTAGGTCTCTACCGTCTCTGATTTGGTTAAAGCATTTGCAGGTGGGTAACGAGGATTCTGCACAGAACCTGCACCATGCACCATTTTAAAAACTGAATTCTATGACAGGCTCGTATTTCGCCAACTGAGCCCATTTTCCTTTATTGACGGGAAGGACCAAGAGTTGCCCAGTGCCCTGCTTCTGCCCCACCTGTGCGGTCATGTGACATGTCCAGGAGAGGTGGAGGAAGAAGGGACGCATCAAAGGGTAGATACCTGTGATGAGGGGGATGAGGGTGTCATTGCCTTTGCTCCGTCCTGGCCTTTCCTCTAAGAAGCTCATGGTTTCATATGCAGGAGTTGCACCAGTTTTCCAATTTGCTTCATAGCTTTGAGTCCTCCACAGTCCACGTCCGACCCTCTTATCCACTGTGCCTCCATTATCTCCCAGACTCTTTCCTGCAAAATAGCAAAGATTCCAGTAGCACCTTTAAGACTAACCAACTTTATTGTAGCATCAGCTTTCGAGAGCCACTCTTTGCTATTTTGCTACTGCAGACTAACACGGCTAACTCCTCTGGATCTAGGATCTTTTCTGCAGACTCACACAAACAAAAAACTGAGATGGGGGTGGGGGGGGGGAACTATGGCAGAACCAACCAACAGCAGTTGTGTGTCTCTTGAAATACCTTCTCTCCCCCTTTTACTTGCCCAGCAGCCACCCCAGCCTTTCCTTATCCTGTTTTTCCCAACTTTTCTCATTGGAGGGGGGATGATGCATAACCAGAGAGAAGGGCTTATATGAACCCCCTTCCGCCTGCGGCTGCCAGGCACTCAGTGGCAGGCAGCACCTGCAGCCGCTCAGCACCACCATCCAAGAGCAGCAATTAACAAGCACGTTTCTCCCATCCAGGCATAATTAACTAAATGGCCCGCAAATAAGGCCCAGGTCCCAGTAATCTATTACATTAACCCATGTCAATTTCCAGCCGCTGCACAGCCTTTGGAGCGGCAGCTTGCAAGAGGGTGACCAGAGAGGGGCGGGGACTTTTCCACGTCAGTCTTTGTCTGAGATCCTGACATAGGGAGGGGAACACACACACACACTCCCCACAAGCATTTCGCCACTACACTGTGATGGGAGGAGAGGGGTGGTGCTCTGACCCAGCCACCAAAGCAGCTGCTGGGCAGCTCAGCGAGGAGGCCGCCAGTCGGTGCACCGCAGGGAGAGTCCACAGTGGGCTTTGCCTCCTGGCCGCGCACTGCCCCCAGCTGGTTCCGAGCCAAGCCGCTGCGACATTATTTATTTATTTATTTACTTATTGGGCTTCTATCCCTCCCTCCCCGCAAGCGGGCTCAGGGCAGGTTACAGCAGTAAAACATATAATTTACATTAAAATTCACAATAAAAATGCAGAATGTCCATAAAACACCACCCCTAGACATAGATCCAGAGGAGTTAGCCGTGTTAGTCTGTAGTAGCAAAATCAAAAAGAGTCCAGTAGCACCTTTAAGACTAACCAATTTTATTTTATTGTAGCATAAGCTTTCGAGAATCAAGTTCTCTTCATCAGATGCCTGATCCGAACTGGTCAAATACAGAAGAGGAGGGGAGGGGAAAGAACGGGACATATATCACAAGAGGACAGGATGCAATTAGTGTGAAGGCAATCAAAACATTCCTTTGCTTGTAAATGTAAACATCTCCTTTTGGTGTGGAGTCAGTTTGCCGCAGTGAAGGTATACAATTCCTATGTAGTATAAGCCCTCGATAACCACAGCTCTCCCTGCCAGCTGCATCTGACAAAGAGAACTGTGGTCCCCGAAAGCCCACACGTACTCAGGCTGAGATAATTGACAAATAAAGCCCACACCAGGCGTCTCTGGGCTCCCCCAGACCACGCCTCTGTAAAGGAAATCTGTTACCTGTGATAATGTGATAACCATTCATAGTCTCTATTCAGTCCCAGCTTGACAGAGTCAAACTTGCATATGAATTCCAATTCAGCAGCCTCCCGTTGGATTTTGTTTTTGAAGGGTTTCTGTTGAACCACAGCGACTTTTAAGTCTTTGGTGGAATGTCCTGGTAGATTGAAGTGTTCTCCCACTGGTTTTTGGACGTTTCCATTTCTAATGTCAGATTTGTGTCCATTTATTCTTTTGCGTAGAGGTTGGCTGGTTTGTCCAATGTACAGAGCAGAAGGACATTGTTGGCACATGAGGGCATATATCAGATTGGAGGATGAGCAGCTGTAAGAGCCAGAGACAGTGTAGTTGATGCGTGGTCTGGGGGAGCCCAGAGACGCCTGGTGTGGGCTTTATTTGTCAATTATCTCAGCCTGAGTACGTGTGGGCTTTCAGGGACCACAGTTCTCTTTGTCAGATGCAGCTGGCAGGGAGAGCTGTGGTTATCGAGGGCTTATACTACATAGGAATTGTATACCTTCACTGCGGCAAACTAACACGGCAAACTGACTCCACACCAAAAGGAGATGTTTACATTTACAAGCAAAGGAATGTTTTGATTGCCTTCACACTAATTGCATCCTGTCCTCTTGTGATATATGTCCCGTTCTTTCCCCTCCCCTCCTCTTCTGTATTTGACCAGTTCGGATCAGGCATCTGATGAAGAGAACTTGATTCTCGAAAGCTTATGCTACAATAAAATAAAATTGGTTAGTCTTAAAGGTGCTACTGGACTCTTTTTGATTTCACCCCTAGACAGAGACCTTACAACCCACCCCTGCTAGTAACACATGGAGGGGTGGGAGAAGGAGGGGAGCAGGTCATTCGGTTTAAGTGGTAACTCATATGGGGGGAAGATGATCTACTGCCCCCCCCCCCCCAGCAAGAGGCCGGCTGGGAGGCTCTCAGCATAACTGCTGGACTGGCCTCAGCCATATGCCTGGTGGAACATCTCAGTCTTGCAGGCCCGCCAAAACGATAGACGATCCTGGCGGGCCCACCTATCCGCCAAGAGACAGTTCCACCAGGTTGGCTTTTCGGTCCTGGCTCTGGAAGAGGCCAGTCTCACCTCCCTGGAGCCTGAGACCACCAGTAGATGTTTGTCAGCTGATCTCAGCGCTCTCCGGGACACGGGGCCGATGCCAGAGTTTCTGATGCCTGAGGCCAGGGGCAGCTTCGGGGCTGTTGCTACCCCCACGTGTGCACATGTGCACCCAGACTGCGTGATGATGTCACTGCATGTGATGTCATCACGCAGCTTGCCACTGTGAGCTGGCCCCATTGGTGCGGCAGGCAGCTGGGACAGCACACGGGTGGCCTCCCAGCTCTCCCACAGTGGCATCATGGGACAACTGAGCAGGAGGACTGGGAGGCTGCCCGCTCAGACTGCCCCGCGCTGCTGCCGCCAGCTTGGCTCTCGGCTGGCGCAGCAGCTGTGGGCCAGGCACGGCAGGTGGCTGGGGCAGCATGGGGGCAGCTTCCCAGCCCTCCTTCTCAGCCGCCAGCGCTACCACTGCTAGCTCCGTGGTGTGCGCCCCTGCCCCCGGCACCCCCTCCGGTGCCTCAGCGCTCGAGACAGCTGCCAGACCTGCCTCCATGGACATGCCGGCCCTGCCGGGACACATTTGGAAAGAGGTGGTCCCACGTCTGCGGGATCCAGACTCGAATCCAGCCTACAGTGGCACAAACCAAGGCAACGGCTATAAGTTGCTTGGGGGCAACAAGACAAAATGTTCCTGGGGGGAGGACAAAATGATCCAAGAGCCCTAGCGGACCCCTAGGCCAGCTCTGTGCTGGGAGGCAGGGCCCCCAAGAGCAGGTGCCCATCGCAAGCCACTGCTGATGGCTCCAGACACGAGCTGCACGGTCAGCAGCAGCTGTGCTACGAAGCAACTTCCAGCAGCCACCTTGAGCAAATAACTGACGGCACAGGGGAGATCAAGATGACCTGCAGAGCCTCCACTGGTGGGGAAATCCTCCTGCACTTGCCCCGCACAAATTCATGCAACCATCATCCTTTGAATGCTGGCCCATGCTAATTTTTTGTTGTGGGGGGGGGGATCTGGATTTGTGTTGGGCCAGCCCAGGACTCCCTGTTTATGTCACTGCAATGGGAGACTTTACATTACACACAAAGCTAGAACAGGTGCGGCAACCTTCTCCCCTTCTTAGGAACCCCTGGATGTTCTGTTCATTACGGCGGCGGGGGGGGGGGGGCGGGGCACTATCTCTTTCTCTTTTCTCTCTTTGCAGCACGCAGCTTCTGCCTCGGGGGCTCGATTGGGCAAAACTCAGAGATGCAAGCTTTCAAGTGGAGGCCCAGCTGTCTGCAGCCTCCGCTTCCAGCACAAAATGAGTGGCTAGAGACCTCTCTAGGAGTGCCTTTCCAAGAAGAATAGGACACCAGCTGAGCAACACAGCAGGGGTGGGGTTTGCAGACTTTCAAGCCATTTGTTTTAATGTTATTTAATCACACACATCATCTCCAGCCCTGTTGCAACAGTTTGGTTATCAGGTTATAGATCCAGAGGAGTTAGTCGTGTTAGTCTGTAATAGCAAAATAGTAAAGAGTCCAGTAGCACCTTTAAGACTAACCAACTTTATTGTAGCATAAGCTTTTGAGAACCACAGCTCTCTTCGTCAGATGCATCGTCAGCTTTCGATGCATCTGACAAAGAAAGCTGTGGTTCTCAAAAGCTGACAATGCGTCTGTTGAAGAGAGCTGTGGTTCTCGAAAGCTTATGCTACAATAAAGTTGGTTAGTCTTAAAGATGCTACTGGATTCTTTACTATTTTGTTATCAGGTTAGAAACACATACAGGTAAACGATCCTGGGAACATCATAGATGATTTGAGGCAGAGCTGACAAGGGCTCAGTTCCAGGACCACAAGGCCAGAGTGAAAGCAAGCATAGGGTCTGGATTGGACCACAATTTGGGGTACTTGAGTTCTTCCCTCTGAGCCATGAAGGTTACTGGGAGCTGGAGTTTGGCGGAGTCAGGAGGAGGGAGTTCAGCCGTGATGTGACACTGTGGAGTCCACCCTCCAAAGCGCCACTTTCTCCAGGTTAGCCATCTGGAGATCAGCTGCAATTCCAAGAGAACTCCACGCCCCTTCTGGGCTGCCGTCATAGAGTGGGAATCAGGGTGTGTCTGAGCACGGAGGCATCCCCTGCTGGCCGTAGGCAGCAGGCTTTTCAGCCATTCTGGTTGTTTTTAGTTTCTAAGAGCAGGGCCGTTTCCAGACGGCTTACCTGCACCCGGGATGTCGCGCCACGTTTCGGATCGTGCCGGGGCGACGTCGCAGAAAAACTCACGCGAGAAAACGCGATATTTCACGTTTTCCCCGGCACGATCTGAAACGTGGCGCGACGTCCCGGGTGCAGGTAAGCCGTCTGGAAACGGCCCAGATTTGGGGTGGGGGTGGGGGTCTGATGATTGGTGTCACTACCAGGGCATACAGGAAGAGAAGCACGAAGGGCTACCATCTCCCTTTCACTGAAGTTTTGAGAATGACTGCAAAGAATGTGGAACACAATCAAGCTTGGAGGGGGAAAAAACAGAGAGGTCAAAATGGCCACTACTTCTGGGATTGAGGGCCAAATTAGACCGGCTAGTTTTCAAGATCCAAGTCTGTTTCCCCACAGCCGCCCCCATTTAGACTCGGAATGCCGTCACAGGGGGAAGAAGGGCTCCTGTTTTCCCCACAAGCAGTTTTTCAGTACTGAAATGCTCCCGGGGGGTGGGGTATTTCTCTGGTTTTGCTGCTGCATGTGATAATAATAATATTTGATTTATATATCGCCCTTCAGGACGACTTAATGCCCACTCAGAGCGGTTTACAAAGCATGTCATTATTATCCCCACAACAAAACACCCTGTGAGGTGGGTGGGGCTGAGAGAGCTCGTAGAAGCTGTGACTGACCCAAGGTCACCCAGCTGGCTTCAAGTGGAGGAGTGGGGAATCAAACCCAGTTCTCCAGATTATAGTCCCGTGCTCTTAACCACTACACCAAACTGGGTCTCAGCGAAAAGTGGGGAAGTACAGTTTGGGTGCAGGAAAATGGTTTGCGGTAAAGGGAGGAGATCTTCCTCCCCTCTGCAGCAGCATTCCAAGCCCAAATAGGGTCTTCTTGGGATGTATTTTTTTAACAACCATACCCTGTGACTGCTGACAGATCCAGAGGAGTCAGCCATGTTAGTCTGTAGTTGCAAAATAGTAAGAAGTCCAGTAGCACCTTTAAGACTAACCAACTTTATTGAGGCATAAGCTTTCGAGAACCACAGCTCTCTTCGTCTGACGATGCATCTGCTGTGTGGCTATGGGGAAACAGAGCTGGGTTTTTAAAAATCAGCATGTCTCGTTCAGCCCTTGTTGGCTTTCTTGAGATACGGCTCACTGCCTCAAGTCATTCAGGGCCCTCGTTCTGAAGCCCCCTGGGTGTAGTTTCTCAGCTCTCTGCACATGAAATGCTGCAGTCTGGTTTCTGTGGGGCTGGACTAGAAGGCGTTTTTGCACCATCCAAGGCACATGGGAAGTGCTCATCAAAGACAGTAATCATGGGGCACGGAACAAAGGCTGAATGGGGGACGTTTTGCTCCAGACTAGACAGGGCTAGCACACCTCTTCTGCAATCCCTCCCAATCTGAAACCAAAAGCACTTTCGGGTTCTTTTTCCCCTTCACAAACGCTGATTCCCCAAGCAGCGCAAAACCCCAAATTGAGTCTGTGTTTCCATGGGGAGCTAAAGATAGATGGGGGGGGGAGTAAGTAGTGGGGTGAGACTAGGCGGGTGGGGTGATGGGGAGGAGGGGTGCGAGAACAGGGAGAGGGGGGTGCAGAAAAGGTGTGAGGAACAAGAGGGAAAAGAAAGAGTGGCGAGATGGCAGGATGCAGAGAAGTGTGAACGACAAGACGGAGAGGAGGGTGTGAGAGAAGCGATGTGGCTGTGGGTGCAGCTGGGGTGACTCTCTGGGATGGGAAGATGTGGGAAATTCTGCCTGCAAGAGGCTGGAGGCAGGAAGGGAGACGGGGACTCCTCGCAGAAAGACCCAGGCAGAAAAGAGGGAACGGAAGCCGGTGGGCCTTCCTCCCCTCCAGACCCTGGGACTCTGGAATCCTGTTTCATTAAAAGTTGGAATGAACGGTGTGTGTGTGTGTGTTGCTACGTGGCCCCACATTGCCCTCCTAGTCAAACCAGGAGGAGGGAGTCAAAAGATCACTTGGCACAAGTGACGCCTAAAGGATACTTCTGGGCAGGAATGGGAGCCGAGACGCCCAGGTTCCTATCGCACATCCAGCTTCCAAGGAAAGGCCCACATCCTGGCCCTAGTATGTCAAGGCAGCCTAAGCTTCCCGTTGGCTCTCCCAACATGCCTATCCTGAGGTGGCTTCCCCTACCCCCAGACAACCCCTCGCCCAAGCCGTCATCGCTAGCAACACCCGTGCACAACTATAAGTGGCTGGTGACATCCCAAAGGAAGTTGGTAGGTGGAGCCTGGGGAGAGAGGGTGGGACTTCCTGGCAAGCCAGTATAAGAGCTAAGTTCAGCCGGACTAAGGTAGAATGCGTCTCACCAGAGTGGAAAGAAGAAGGGAGAACAGCGAGCTGGAGTAGAGCGTGGACAAATGTGGGGTGCCATGGATTTTCCACGCCACTTTCTGGCACAGTCTAGAGGACGTTTGTTTCTGAGAAGCATCAGTCTTTTGCCACTGGGGTGAGAAACGACAGAGGCAGGAGCTTTATCAACAGGCAGTTTGTTTCTGCCGCTCCCACTGGATCAATTCCTGCCCATCGGAGTTCTTCCCTGATCCGGGCAAATTGGTGGTGCTCGGAATGGATTTCTCACTGTGACACCTGGCCTAGAGGTGGAAACCGTAGCCCACCAAGCCAGGAAGGTTTTCAGTGTGGAGCTGCAGAGAACAAAAGCAAGCGGCTGAAAGAGCCGAGGCCGGAGGGAGCGCCGGGGCTGACCTTTTCGCAAGCCGCTTAGATTTGGCACACCTTTCTGATGCTAAATCAATGGAGGAGCGGGGGAGAGACACTTATATTTTTAAAAACCCTCTTTTCTTGGCTCGCTGGCCGATCTCCTCTTTTGTCCTCTCTGCTTTATGTCCTGGTGGCCTTTCGCTTCTCCTGCCTCCCAGACAGGTTCCCACCAGATCTCCTTTTCACTCTCCAAGCTCCAGGAGGGGCGGCTGATTCTCTACGCTTGTAAGAAGTGAACTTTTCAATCCGTCAATATTTAACTTCTCCGCGGGGGCCTCTCTGTTCCAGCTCCATTTCGCTCCCCATGCCAGATTCTCCCCAAATCACACGGCCTGCTCCCCCGCCCCCGTCAACACCGCAGCGCTCCTTGCTGGAACGTGGCCGACTGCCATAGTAACCCAGTTGCCAAATGCGGGAGGGGTAGAACTGCTTTGTAAAACCACAAGGCCAGTCTAGTAGCATCAGTACCTGGGGGAGGGAATAGGAAAACCACCCAGCCACCCTTTTGAAATCTCTAATCTAATTTGGAAAGAGCCATTCCATTCCCATGTGATCACACTCTGGACAAACGGGGGGCAAAGCTTCCCTGGTCGCTGTTTAAAGCTCCAACAGGTAACAGCAGAGGGTGTTGGGCTTCTCTTGTGGGTAAGAGCAAAGGATGCTGGGAGCCACCTGCTATCCCAACAGAACAAGCCCATATCCCAATTCTTGGACCAGTTTTGGCAGCCCTAGCAAAGCAAGGGTGGCATTGACTCACCTCCACCGTTTCGAGCAGAACGCCACCTGGGAAAGCCAACCACACACAGGTGAGAAGAGAAGCAGCAGGTCCTCGGAGGAAGGCAGAAGGCAGAGCTGCCTGAAGATGGGATGAGGGACTTCTTGGCAAGCAAATAAAAGAGGCCAGCCCAGAAGGAAGAAGCAGGCTTGGCTTTTCCCTGAGGGACCAAAGGCAGAAAGGGCCCCACAAATTTCTGTGTTGCAGGGAATTAGTTATTACCTTCCCTTTCTGCCTTGCAAAAAGTTCTTTGTCTGGAAAGGTCTGTCTCTACTTTGCTTCCACCTGTTTCCCCCCTTCCTTTGTTCTTAGAAACCAACATAAGCATAATGGCCAATGCTGGAGCATACGTGCATGCACACACAATCTCCAAATTGTGAGGGCAGCCACAAATGTGCAGTCAGAAAATAAGCACATGAATACATGCAAGACGCATTACGGGTGTTTTCTGGTGGTCAGATGGTTTGAGATCTTTTTTTTCTCCTTTCAAGCTCAAAACTTATTCTCCCCTTTGCTCACAGTGGACTTCCGTGCCTGGACCACCTGGTCCCAACACACACACACAACCTTCTTGCCCACTGTCTCTGTAAAGTTATCATTTCCCTATCAACACAACTGCTATCGACAGGGGTGGAAAGCAAGATGGGGAGGGGGTGACAGAGAGCACACCATGCAAACGAGGTGAGATCAGAGTTTGTACATAAAAGGGAAATGTCATTAGTGTTACTTTAAATGGAAATGCAATCAAAGGTTCTTCCCGCTCCCTTTGTCTTAATTAGGGACTATTGATATGTGTTTCTTCCTTTCCAAGCAGACTGGAAGGGTGTCTGGGGATTAATAAAGTTCATCAAATGAGCTCTTTCCCCACACCCCCGCAACCCCCCTACCATCACATGCAAGCCTTCTCAGGTAGCTTTGCTCTTCCCTTCCCCATTCTCTAGAGAGGCCAAGGGCCCAAATGTAGGGCACCACATCAGGAGGTGTAGCTGTGAAATTGCACAGCCAGGAGCAGCCAAGCTGCCACCTCAGCAGGTGTCAACCCCCCCCCCCCCAGTACACACACACACACCCAGGAAGGTGCCACAGCTGTCAGGGGTGTAAAGCAGAGGTGGACTTGGAGCTAGGACAGACAGGCATGGGAACTGAAGAGAGCGAGAGAAACTTGCGCCCGAGGAAACAAATGCGAGTGTATGGATGCAGAAACACAGACACATTAATGAGTGCATGCAGTTGCATGCACAAAGGCAGACACACACATGATACCTCACTCCCAGACACAAAGAAATGAACAAAGGATTGTGATACCACAGGAAAAAAACCGGAATGCATACGCCTGCCACGAACACAAGATCACATCTCTGCACTCTAGAATAACTCTCTCTGCAGCATGGATTTGAATTCTCATTCAAGCCATTTGCCTGAGCTACAGCCTCATGTACAATGACCTGGGCGTAAGCTTCACTGAATATTATGAGGCATGTTTCAGGGGCATGAAGGGAGCGTGCAAGCAACATAAATGCAGCTTGCACTTACATACAAAAATTGACACCATCATCTCAGGTACCCACTCACCACGCATACTTGCACCTGTCTTTGCTGTAAGCCCATTGGTAGCCAAGAGCATGCAGAAGACAACCACCCATGGGTCGTCACGCCCAGCTACGAGGGAAAAGAGGCATGTGCAAGAACCCAGTCATGCGCATTCACCATTTCACAGAGATCCTTCTCTGTGGCTTGGGGGGAGAGTTCAAAGAATGGGACCCCCTCCAGGTAGTCAGCTGGTCTTAGCTCCCTTGACAAGGTGTTTGTCATCCTGTCTTCCTACCTCAACCCCAACCTCAGGGAGAGAATAAGAGGCAAAACCACCCTCCGAAGCATCCTGCCTTTTCTTGGAGGGAGAAAATTCTGCCCCCCCCCCCAACCTGTCATCCACCTTCAGAACTGTTGTACAGTTCACAGACTGTGGGAATGGCAGGACATTTGCTGATCCTCTCGCCTGCTGTGTGATTGATGGTGGTTTTAAATTAAAATCCTATATATTTCCCCCTCTTTTAATAAAAGTTGGTTTCTAGGATCTTCCTCCCCCTCATCTTCCCATCCCAACACCTCAACCTCAAATAGTGATGGACACCTTCTTTGTTCCCAAGTTTGCTGAGCAGAGGAGTTTCCAGCAGCACAAAGGGGCTATTTCACCCCCCTCTTACAATCTGTCACTACTTTTGGGGGGTGGGGGGGATGAGGCGTACTTCAGATCTGCTGAAATTGCTACTGGGGAGCAGAAGAGCGTTGGGTTGGTCGAGGGCTGATGGAAAAGCACTTGAAATTCTTCTTCCGCTTGAGGTGTGCTGATTCCGTCCAGGTTCTGCAGAGGTCACTGGACTGGTGGGGGAATACCCATAAGCAGGAGTGGCTGTGGAAAGTGTCAGAAGCCAGGAATGGCCAGGGGGACCGCCCTCCTTCATGCCCAATGTTTTACTTGTTTTAATTGCTGTTTTTTATTTTGTGTGTGTGTTTAGCTCTGGTTTTAATTGTTTTAATGATGTATTGCTGTCGTGCTGTTGTTTTGATTGGTTGACCCAGAGGAGTGAGCCGTGTTAGTCTGTAGCTGCAAAATAGTAAAGAGTCCAGTAGCACCTTTAAGACTAACCAACTTTATTGTAGCGTAAGCTTTCGAGAACCACAGCTCTCTTCGTCTGATGCATCTTCCAATGTATCTGACAAAGAGCGCTGTGGTTCTCGAAAGCTTACACTACAATAAAGTTCGTTAGTCTTAAAGGTGCTACTGGACTCTTTAATGTTTTTAATGGAATAATAATAATAATAACTGCTCTTATGTAGACAGATTAGTGCCCACTCAGAGCAGTGAACAAAGTTAGTGATCATTATCCCATCAGAACAGCTGGGAGCTGGAGCTGAGAGGAGTGGCTTACCCAAGGCCATCTGCTGAGCAAGCGGCAGTAGTGGGATTTATTTATGTATGTGTTTATTTTATTTTTAACTCGCCCTCCCCACAAGTGGGCTCAGGGCGAGGGACAACATTAAAATACACCTTAAAATCAATTATAACAACAGATAAAATACTGTGCCCCTTTCGGGGCACCAGCAGAGGGCTGATGTGGTTTTATTATTTATGTTTTCATTTGTTAGCTGTGTTGGTGACCCTTATGAGGGCAGAAAGGCAAGACATACATTTTATTGAATAAAATAAATACAAATTTTAAAGGTCCCAGGCCTGGCTTGCAGCATTGGACTCCCTTGCCGAGTCTCGTTCCGATAGTGGCCAAGGCTGTAGCTGAGAACAAAATCTGAAGAGGAGTTTTGAAGTAAGCTAAAGTTTGAGCAAAGGAGGGCAGGATCCAGGAATGTAGCTAGTGGAAGAGGAAGAAAAGCAGATGAGCCCTCCCTAGCAGGCACAGCTCCTCGGAAAGTGTTCAGAATTAAGCTTTTATCTCAGAGAGAGAGAAGAGGTTAACCAATCAGAATCCTGCCTGTCAAGTCAATCACCTTCCCTTCAGGGTCTGACAACCTGGCCAAGTCTTCTGCTAGGAGCATCGAATGGAATGGGGTGCCTCAATGGTTCTGCCCTAGTCGGAAGGTGAACCCATGGAGGGGTGTGGGGGGGGGAGCAAAGTTTTCTGGCTGTTTATTCAAAAATGTCCCAGCTGGGACAAAATAGTAAAGAGTCCAGTAGCACCTTTAAGACTAACCAACTTTATTGTAGCATCAGCTTTCGAGAACCACAGCTCTCTTTGTCAGATGCAACTTTATTGTAGGATAAGCTTTCGAGAACCACAGCTGTCTTCGTCAGATGCTCCAATAAAGTTGGTTAGTCTTAAAGGTGCTACTGGACTCTTTACTATTTTGCGACTACAGACTAACACGGCTAACTCCTCTTGATCTATGACCAACTGGGACAGCTAGCATGGGAAACAAACACACTGATATAGTTACACCAGGTACCTGAAAAGAATCCCCTTTCATCATTACAATTTACAAAATATGAGTGTAAGTGTACCATTAGGGAGGAAGGTGGCATGATATAGCCAGATCTCGGAAGCTAAGCAGGGTCAGAACTTGGATGGGGGACCACCAAGGAAGACTCTGCAGAGGGAGGCAATGGCAAGCCACCTGGGCATGTCACCTTGCTTTGAAAGCCCCTCGCTGGGCTCACCATAAGTCAGTTGTGACTAAGAGTTTCTCTATTCGAGATGCTTCGGTGCATGTCCATCAAGTGTAGGGAGATGCACTGTTAGCCGGGAAGGGCAGTTTAAAAAGACAGAGCTGGCCTAGATCACTCCTCAGAGGGTTTGTTAATTTCATTTTCGCCTCCAGGAAGGCTCTGTCAATTTCACCTCTCCAGTCTAATACTGTGTGGGATCCCAACCAGAGGACAACCAGAAATGGAAATGGGCTGGAGCCGCCTTCCAGAGCTGGGCTTGGAGCTGGAGATGTTATCATGGCCTGAAGTTTCCCTTCAGACATTTCACAGCCCCTTCACACAGCTCCAGTGTATAGCAAAGCCTTTGCCCTGCCACCAGCTCTGTCTTTTTAAACTACCCTTCCCGGCTGACATTGCATCTCCTGACACATGTTCTTCATGTCAGAGAGACTCTGAGTGTACCTTTACAGCTAGAAGTTTTGGGGGTGTTGTTGTTGGGGGAGCGCTCCTTCTTAGGAATGACTGGTTCAAATACCATGAGAATACGGTGTTGGGGAGGCTTGGGAAGGGGCTTGAAGCTGGTGGTAAATGGAATACGGCCTTGAGACCATAAAATGCACAGCTGGGACTCATCACTTTAGCCAGGGCCACTTGCTTTTCTTCATTATGCAAATGAACTACAGTTTGCACTTATTTGCATAATCCGTTCCTGTTGATGAGGGGGGCAATAAACCTTGGAGGGCTCCGAAGCGCCGCGCCCAGCTGCTGGAAACTTTGCTAAGGGGTCTCCACACCTCCCCCCCCCCAATATTTCATCAGATATGTTTTAAAACCTGCTTGCACCACCCCCAGGACTAGAAACTTGCCTTGCAGGAACAGAACCAGGCTAGATGGCAGGTTGGGAATGCCCAGATTGCTGGTTCGAGATGCCGCTTTGTGCAGCTGTGCCGAAGGAGCTGCTTCCATGTGCTGGCACCCCCTCCCCTCTCTCCCCCCCCCACCCCCAGATGCTGAGGCACTTTCACGCTTCCAGTTCTGTTACAGCTGCTTCCCTTCTTACACACACAGAGACACAACCCAACCCGTCCCAATTAACACCTCCGAGAAGAGGCGGCAGGCAGGTCTCTGCTGACAGGAAGGCTTGTCTCTCTGGCATCCCAGTTGGTCCATGCAGGCCCCACCACGGAGGAAAAGGAGGGATTTTCAGGGCAAGGAGGGGGGGGCTTAGTCCTCAAAAAGTGAAATGATAATAAAGATATTGTCTCTGAGCATGTGCAGAATGCTTCATCAACAAGCCCCCCTCCCATACATACGCTTGAAGAGTTAGGGTTAGGGATAGGTTGCTATATCCAAGTGTGGCTTCTAGGCAAGCTTGAGCTGCAGTACCTCTAACCGAGGAAGCTGAGACCCATTCTCCCCCAGATGAAACTCAGTCCCCCAAGGCCAGGGAAGCAGGCAGCGGCCCGCACCCGAGAAGTAGTTGCAATTCAACCTCTAGAGATCCCAAAAGAAACCGTGGTGACTGCACAGCAAGGTTCCCTGTGGAACTCCATCCGCCTTGGGCTGGAATTCGGGCCCCTCGGTTCAGCCACTTTTGGGATATTGCCTGCAGAGCGAGGGGAGTGGGCAAGGATAAGCCGCAGGGAGGGTGGGTGAAATCCATCTGGAGCTTCGGCTGGGCTGTTTCCAACCAGCCAACTGCAGAGAAAGGAAGCAAAGAAGGAGGAGAACATCTTTGCAGTGGGGCCCTTTGCAAAGCAATTTTCTGGCTAATTTTGAGTCTCTGTGATATTTTGGAGCTCTTCCCATCACTGCAGCGAACCCAAACAGAGGGTTATTTCTGATCCGTCTGACAAGCAGCTGCCTGACCTTTCGGGAAACTGACTTGCTTCTCGATGACAGAAACTCATCAAGATTTTTCAGAGACTGCTGGTGAGAAGAACGTACTGGCTGGGATGATCATACAGAGACATGACGCAGGGCTCTCCCCCGCCTCTAAATCCTGTTGACATCAGAGAACAGGAAGAAATCGCCAGGCAATCTCCCCCCCCCCACTCCAATCCCCAGCCTGGCAATGGAGCCACTCCTAGCATAGGGGCAGCTGATGAGAACACCAGTTCAGCCCTGAGCTCCAGGCAGCTCTGGGCGGACGTGACCCCACTAGATGGGAATCAGGACCTGCCGCCCTAGAATGGCTGATTTCTTCAAATCAAGAGTTGATATGCAGTACCCAGCGCGTGAAGAGTCCAGTCGGCTACTGAAGAGAAGGCCCATGGCCCACCTGTTGCCTCTTGCCAGGGCTGGCTCAAGGTATTTTGTCACCCCGAGAAAGGTACACACATCCCCTCCTGGGCCAGCCCAGAGGATGTCAGCCTCCCCTGTGCCACTCGTACCTCACACCAAGCGCCTGGGGCATGTTGCTGCCCTTCCCCAAGCAGTCCTTTGGGTGGTTTGGCCAGACAACCAGCCCCGCCTGCAGCTTCCTAACCACACAAGCCCTCCTTGGCCTCATGTGGGCTTTACTCCATGGCCTCCTCCCTCCTCGCGTCCCTGCAGAATTCCTGGGGCCTCACAGGCTCTGTCCTCCAGCGTCCCTTTATCCTGCTCAGGGATAAAGCTGAAGACTTGGGGCTGTGTGGAGAAGGAGGCGTGGGAAGACTGTCACAGTTGGATCCTCTTGGGAAGAATGATGTGAGCAGGGCTCCTTTCGAGGGGGAACGTGCTGGAACACAGTTCCAGCAGTTCCCCAAAGAGGCCCCGCCCACCTGACTCTTGGCCATTTTGGACCCGTTTCAGCCTGGATTGGGGCCGAAACAGCCTGGATTGGGCCTCTGACAGGTGGTGGATCACTGTCCCACTCAGTAAAGGCCCAATCCTGACCATTTTGGGCCCCTTTTCAGCCATTGTCAGCCCCTTTTTGCCATTTTGGGCCCAATTTTGGCCCTGAATGGCCGGGATTGGGTCCAAAACAGCCAGGATAGGTGATGTCAGGGGGCGTGACATATGTAAATCAGCTATGCCAATGACACACTTCCGGTGATGGCAAGGGGTGTGACATATGCTAATGAGTTATGCTAATGAGTTCCTCCAGCTCTTTTTCTACGAAATAACCCCTGGATGCGAGATACCTTTTCAAATGCGTCCATTTGTGGATGCTGCATGGTCAGTCGAGAGGGCTGCTTGTTCTTCGGGTTCAATCTTAGGGTTCTTTGGGACCTTAGGAACTGCTACATAACTGGAGAAAGTTGGGTAGTCTGGATTGACCACATTACATAAGAACATAAGAGAAGCCATGTTGGATCAGGCCAATGGCCCGTCCAGTCCAACACTCTGTGCCACACAGTAGCCAAAAAACCAGGTGTCATCATGAGGTCTGCCGGTGGGGAAGGGACACTAGAAGCCAACATTGGTTGATGAGTGGGGGAGAGGACGACAGACTCTCTTCTTAATTTTTTTTACCTTCCCTGTGCAACATGGCTTGCTTGCATGAGTCGCCTGCTCCTACCTCTCTTATGGAGAACCTGTTCTCTGCTTGCCGCATATAGAACACTAAAGCTGACGGGGTGGGAATGGAGGTAGCTTTGCTTTTTGCTAGGGCGGGTGTTGCCCTGTATGACTCCATGGAGCACTTTCATGTGCTCCAACAGTCCCAGTTTACTAGGGATAGTCCCAGTTTTCTGTGTCCCATCCCTGGGAGATCCCGGTTCCCATTTCATTCTGTCTTCTGCAGGTACTTCCTTAACATTGTAATTGGTGTGGTTTCCTGGCACTGACATTCTTAAGAGTCTACTTCCTACCCTCACTGTCTGTAAAAATCCAGTCTCTTGCATGAACACATCAAGCCTCCAGCGTGCATGTGTGTCAGTGAAGGTGCGTAGTTTCAGGTAGGTAGCCATAGGCAGCAGGATTTGAGTCCCGTGGCACCTTAGAGACCAACAAGCTTTTCTGAGTATAATAAGCTTTCAAGAGTCAGAGCTCCCTTCTTCAGATACAGGGAGGAGTGGAGATTCCTGAGCCTTTATATCCCAGCCAAGAAGTGGGAGGGGTGAAGCAAAACAGAGAATCAGAATGTAAAGACACAAGGCAGCTTGACTAGAGCAGAAATTAGCGTCTGTGGTGAGATAGGGGATCTTATGTCTCTGTTCAGCTCCAGCAGCTCCATTGTTCTGAACTTCTAAATGAACTCAAATCCAGCAATCTCACGTTGTGATCTGCCCTTGAAGCTTCTCTGTTTGAGGACAGCCACTAGTTTTTGAGTGTTGTGATTGTTAATGTCAGATTTATGTCCGTTTATTCTTTTGTGTAGGGCCTGACCTGTTTGTCCAATGTTGAGAGTAGAAGGGAATTGCTGGCATTTGAGAACGTATGTAACACTGGAAGATGAACAAGTATGAGATGGTATAACAACAACAACAACAACAACAACAACAACTGCACTTATATACTGCTCTTCTAGACAGATGAGAGCGTCACCCAGAGTGGTGAACAAGTTGGGGTTATTATTATCCCCACAATACAGCCTGTGAGCTGGGGCTGAGGGGAGTGGCTTACCCAAGGCCACCCACTGAGTTCATGGCAGCAGTAGGATTCGAACCGGTACCAAGCGAAAGTGCACATGCGCTAAAGTGTAGTGCTGTGGCACACCAGGCATTTCACAGCTTGAAGCTGCTGCAGTGTATTTTGAATTGCCAGAATAGTTCTCGCCTCTGTTTCGTTGACAGAAGAAATGCTCTCTTGGCCTGGCCGCGCCAGGCCAGGCTGTTAAGGCTCAGAGAGGGGATGGAGTCCTTCTCCTGTAAGAGGGAGGAAGGCTCTATCTGTGGAAGAGGGCTGCTTTTCAACTGTTAAGATGCTTCCAGAGGCCACTCCACCGCTCCCACCCCCTTTGTCTCTTCTTCTTCTCTGCAGTCAAAGCCAGGGGCCAACCAAGGCAAGCAGGGCCAGGGCTCCGGTTCTGGAGAGCAGATGCTGCCCCGTGCAGCATGCCAGGACTCCAGACTGCAGGCGGAAAGGGGTGAAGCTGCATTGTCCGAACTTCCCCCTTTTGCACAAGAGGCTGTGCCTTGCCCCCTGCTCTTGCATCTGACCTTGGCTTGCAGTTTGCTGAGCCATAAGCCACACCCCTCCTCCAAGGGAACCCAGGCATCCTAGCTGCCAGCCCACCTCTCTTTCCCAGATCCTGCAGCATGGCCAGCCCAGAGCCAGGGGTGTGTGTGTTTTGTTTTTCGGGGGGGGGGGACTAGAAAAGAAAAGCCCTTCCTCTCCAAGAAGGAGCTCAGGGTCAGGGCATCTTCCTTGGCACAGTGTGCTGCTTGTCGCTGGGCAACAAGTTGCCATGGTTACCGTTACTGTTGCCCAGGGCGATGGCCAGCGATAGGAACACCTCCCCGTGGGGTGTGGTGGTCGTGAATAGAGATGTAACATTTCTGCAAAAAAATGGAAGGCTTGTGGGAAATTTTCCTTTATTTCCCCCCTCTTTTCTCCCCTCCCCCACTCTTCCTGGGTTTGGGGGGGGGGAGTACATTGATGGTAATTTAAAATATTTGGAGTATTTGCTTGCCTATCCACCTCAAGCCAGGTTATATCTTTAAGGCTCAGAAATAATATCTAAAACCAACCTCTCTTGACATTCTAATGTGTACAGAGAGAGCTCTCCGTGTTTGCAGAGAGGCCGGGGAGGAATTAATGTATTCATGACTTTATTGGGAGAGAAAATGTCTCGTTTTTCAACACCCCCTGTTCCTCTCCCCCCACTCACCCCCCAGCATTTTCAATGTTTCCTTACCAGGCTGGGTAGGGGGAATTAAAACAAAAGAAAAAAGGCTCCTCTCCGTGTGGGAGGGGGAACCCCAAAACAAAGCAAAAAGGCAAAAATAAAAAAAGCTTTGGAAGTTCTTTCGTCCTTTCTGCTTTTCTCCACAGGCGCTCATATCCCTTGTGGAAGGGGATGCAAAGGAGGGGAGCGGTTGGTTCCCTTAGCTTTATTCCTCTCCCAGCCCTCTCCTCGCCTCCCTTCCTGTACAAAATCCTCCATCAATCTGCACCCCCCTTCCTCATAATGAATCCTCCACCCCTCACATTGTTGTTTTTTTTTGAAGCAAGGAATCTCACCTCAGTCCTTTAAAGATAAATGAACAAACCTCACAATTAAGCCTTTTGGAACAGGAAAGAATTATACAGGCAATTGCAGGAGACGGTTCCATGGGTCAGACGGCGCGTCATTCGATGCAGGGTGGGTCCACAGTCAGCAAATGTGTGTCTCCATGGGCATGGGGGGGGAGAGAACAGGCCCCCCTCCACAGGAACCTTGTCCACAAGTTACAGTGAATGCACATACAATCTGTGCTCAGTGTACACTTCTTCTTTGTATGCACGTTGAGTGATTCTCATAAGGTAGGTTAGGCTGGATAGCCCAGGTGAGCCTGACCTCGGCAGATCTCAGAAGCTAATCAGGGTCGGCCTTGGTTAGTAATTGGATGGGAGACCTCCAAAGATATAACCTGGCTTGAGGTGGATAGGCAAGCAGGGCTGCAGAGGCAGGCAATGGCAAACCACCTCGGTTAGTTTCTTGCCATGGAAACCCCTCCAGGGGTTGCCATGAGTCAGCTGTGACATGAGGGCACTCTCCACCACCAGGTTAGGTTGAGAAGGTGTGACTGGCCCAATGTCACCCAGCGAGCTTCCACTGCAGAGTGCAGATTCGAACCTGGGTCTTCCCGATCCTAGCCCGATACACTAACCACCATACCACAGCGGCTCTCTTCCAGGAGCTTGGCCGATTCCAGATGACTAATCTTAAGTCGCTTCATGCCGCCCTCTTCCGGATCGCGACGGGGAAAATGTGAAATATCGCGTTTCCTCGCGCGAGTTTTGCGCGATGACGCGCAAAACTCGCGCGAGGAAACGCGATATTTCGCATTTTCCCCGTCGCGATCCGGAAGAGGGCGGCATGAAGCGACTTAAGGTTAGTCATCTGGAATCGGCCCTTCTTTGAACTTTTTGTAGCCATAAACTAACAAAGCTATCCCCCTTTTGGAATTTGAAACCTCAGGGTCTAACCTCTAGCCTTCACTCCCTTCCAAGGCCTGGCAGTGTGATGAAGGCATCCGCCAGGGGTCAGTGTGGCGACATGGGTGTCCTGGGTATTGGCACGCAGTTCCCACGGCGAACGCTGGAGTGTGCTCTCTGGCCTCCTCCCCCTTGCCTGGGGACTCCCACTTTGGTCGGCTTCAGCCTTGCCTGGCTCTCTTCTCTGCACCCTCCAGCCCTCTGTCCCTTTCTCTGCTCCGTATTGTTCCTCTCTCTCAAAAGCAAGCCTGACCCATCCCAGCTGCAGCAGGACGGGAGCAAGGCAAGGGGGCGTTTGATTGATGAGGGACCCTTTCTCCCCCCGACAGCTCTGCCAGCAGCTGCCATGTTGCTTCGGAGGGCCCCGTCTGTCAGGAGCAGCCCCCTCCCAGGGAACTGAAGAAGTCTGGAAGGGGATGGGAAGCAGACGGAGGGACCTGCAAGCAGAGGGGAAGAAGGAAGGCGGGCAGGGATCAGGCCCCCTTGAGAGGAGCTCAGCGGGGAGAGAG
Source organism: Eublepharis macularius (assembly GCF_028583425.1). Lineage (NCBI taxonomy): Eukaryota > Metazoa > Chordata > Lepidosauria > Squamata > Eublepharidae > Eublepharis > Eublepharis macularius. Next base: position 78,668,478 of record NC_072801.1, read on the forward strand.
ACCATTAGAGCCAGATAGGAAAGAGTCCAGTAGCACCTTTAAGACTGACCAACTTTATTGTAGCGTAAGCTTTTGAGAACCACAGCTCTCTTCGTCAGATGCAACTTTATCGTAGCATAAACTTTCAAGAACTACAACTCTCTTCATCAGATGCAACTTTATTGTAGTGTAAGCTTTTGAGAACCACAGCTCTCTTCATCAGGTGCAACTTTATTGTAGCGTAAGCTTTCGAGAACCACAGCTCTCTTCATCAGGTGCAACTTTATTGTAGCGTAAGCTTTCGAGAACCACAGCTCTCTTCGTCAGATGCAACTTTATTGTAGCGTAAGCTTTCGAGGACCACAACTCTCTTTGTCAGATGCATCTGATGATGCATCTGACAAAGAGAGCTGTGGTTCTCAAAAGCTTACGCTACAATAAAGTTGGTTAGTCTTAAAGGTGCTACTGGAGTCTTTACTATTTTGCAACTACAGACTAACACGGCTAACTCCTCTGGATCATTAGAGTCAGGGTTGCCAAGCGTGCGCCTTCCCCACAACTCCTTTCATACTGAGAGTGTTGAGCATTCTGGGAACGCTGTAAGGGGCACACTTAGGTGCTGCAAGTGAGCTCCAGTTGCATCTCTTGGGCGTTGCTGTTTGCTGTAGGCTGACATTCCCGACCTTGTCCCTGAGAAATCCCCAATAGGTTGGTGAGGAGCTCTGGGGCTCCCCAGAATCCAGTTTGGACAGCACTGGCTTAGACAGGCAATGGGAAAAGTATTTGAGAGGATGGTCTACTATGGGGGAGCGTCATCCAGTACAGAAAGGGGGTGGGGACAGACTGGAACAAGGAAGCAAGCAAGGCCCGGCTGGCATCTCTGGCGCCTGACAGCCCTTCCGCCATGCACACCGGTATGACCTAGTGTGCCTGTCACCTGCAGGTGACTCGGGCTCTGGGCAAGGTCAGATTGGCTTCCAAGTCCTGTAAGGTGCCCAACTCATTCCTCACACTGAACAGCTGGAGGCTGGGTGGGTGGACCCAGGGATGGCAGCAGAGGCAGGAGACCAAGCTGCAAAAACATGAACAAAACCCGTGCAATGATTAGGACCAACCCACCTGGCACAACCACACAGCGTCCTAATAGAGGGTATTTCATGGACTGACGTTTTCTACCAAGGAGACCAAGCAGCTTTCACTTGACCTGGCAGGACCTGCGTGGGAAGAGAGTGACAAGGCGTCACACCAGCCCGCCTGGCCACCTTCATGTCCCTACAGCCTCTGTTTCTTGTAGGGGACAAAGGGCAGCCCAGACTTTCGCCCACACCACGGCACTGCCACGTGGCAGCTGCAAAGGTTGCACTGGCGCAGTGACCCGTAGCCATGTGGGGCAGCAGCAGGAATTCCAAGGATGCCAATCAGCCACACTCTCCTTGTAGAGCGCCCACATTTTGTGGCTCCCAAATATGCCCCCTCCCAGCCTAGAAGTCCTGGCTAAGGTTGCCAACGCCAGCTGGAGATCTGAGGACAGTGCCCAAAGAAGGCAGAGTCTGAGGAGGAGAGGGAGCTCAGCAAGCCCTAGGATCCACCCTCCAAAGTTGCCATTTCCTCCCAAAATAGTAAAGAGTCCAGTAGCACCTTTAAGACTAACCAACTTTATTGTGGCATAAGTTTTCGAGAACCACAGCTCTCTTCGTCAGATGCATCTGACAAAGAGAGCTGTGGTTCTCGAAAGCTCATGCTACAATAAAGTTGGTTAGTCTTAAAGGTTCTACTGGACTCTTTACTATTTTGCCGTTACAGACTAACACAGCTATCTCCTCTGGATCTACTTCCTCCCAGGGAACTAATCCCTGGATGGTGGACATCAGTTACCAGGGGAACTCCAGGACCTACCTGGAGGTTAGAACTGTAATGCTGGTTGCCTGGCTTGATTGGTATTGCAGTCATTAGGTGCCACTTCCAGACCTGAGAAAGGAACCTGGAGCTAGGATAGGTGGCTTTCTAGCCCTCCCTTCTCGGGGGCCCCTTTGCTCCCTTCCCCCTTTTCCAGCCCACCTGAGTATCTCCCCTTTCCTCTGGCATCCCCACATGGCTGTATGCAAAGCAACGGACGGGCAGGCCCTGCCAAAATGCCTCCTTCTCTGCCTCTCTGAATGGGTGCAAGCGCCTCAGCCAACGCTGGCTCCATTCTGTAAAGATTGGGACAGAACCAGGAATCCAGAGCAGCAGGGAGGTCAGGCTGACCCCTGACCCCCCACCCCTGGTGCCATTGTCTCCCAAGCCCTCCGCTAGGGTTACAGGGTCAAGGCAGGATGGGAAAGCTTTAAAGAGGCGACGTCATGCGTATTAGGCCTGCCTGCAGTTGGGCTCAACCAGAAGGCAACAGATGTGTCGTTCTGGGTGCTGGGGGGCAGTTCGAAACCTCCCTCCTGTCTGTGAAGGCATTAGGCAAAGAGTGCTGGGGGGGGGGCACTGAGAGAGGTTGCTTCTGGGCCAAGTGCCTCCAAGGCCCTCTGTAAGAATGCACCCAGGTCAGCAGTCCTAATGGTTTGCCAAGTTGCCCAGTCTCGGGCATGGAGCACTAGCCCTCGAAGGGCAGCCTCTGACTTGGAAACCTGGCCCCCTGCCTCAAGACACGTGTGGGATATGTGGCTTTGGCTCTTCAGCAGTGGGGGAAAGGCACTTTGCACATGTTCAGGGCCCTCTCATTCTCCCTGCCATATTCCAAGGCATTAAAAACTGGTTCCAGGGCTATACTCTGACCTGCCTACCATGTAATCTCCAACCACCTCTGGGTATTGCATGTGGTGGGGGTGGAAAGTGACATCAAGTCATAACCGACTTATGGCCACCCCATCGGGTTTCCTAGATAAGAGGCTAACCGAAGTGGTTTGCCATTGCCTGCCTGTGCCTAGCAACCCTAGTCTTCTTTGGAGGTCTCCCATCGTTACTAACCAAGGCTGACCCTGCTTAGCTTCTGAGATCTGAGGAGGGTGGGCTTGCCCCGAGCATATTAGAGTCTTATTTGACCTTTATGCAAATGTTCCATGTTTGAAATGAATGCATGGAAGTTTGGGAACCTTTCAAACTAGAAAAGGTAAAAGAACATTTTCCCTGTCTGTGTCCCTTCTTCCACGGGCCGACCCACCTCCTAAGGCCCCAACCTGCACAAGGGATTCTGGTTTGGGGCCTCCCTGATTAATTCCCTTTGTCACATGTATGCCATTCCCCCTTCCTCAGGCCCCAGCAAGGTAAACTAACCAAGGGATGCAAGAGAAAGACCCCCAGTTCCTGCTCCTGGCCTTGCCCCCCCCCCCCCCAGCCTGTGAGGCTGCAGTGCCCACCCACCCCTTGAGAAAGGCAGCTGGAGCAGCCCCCACCCCTCCCCCCCCCCACCAAGCCAGTAGGTTTTCCCTCCCAGGAGAGGAACCCCTGGATTCTGGCTCATTAGCAATGGCTTGTTCCAAGTATGGAGACAGGAGGAGAAAATGTGACCTAATTGGGGAGTGACCCCAGCTGACCTCTGGCTCTGCGCCAAGCAGCTAAGCTGGCTGAGCTAATAGATTCTTCGCCCATCCCGCTCCATCTCTGGTTCCCCATAACCCCGCCAAGGCACCCTTCCCCAGCTAGGAGGGATTGGAGGCAGCGAGAGACGTGGCCTGCTGGTTTAGAACTGGGACGGGAGAGGCAGCCCCCCCCCTCCAAAGACGTTCCTGCCACCAGCGGATGGGGGGCCCATCAGGGCTTCTTGCATCCACCCTGTGCCCCTAGGCAAAGTTACCTGGAAGCCAGACTTCACACACTTCATTTGACTGATACACCAAGTCAAACTTCTAACCCACCTCTTACAACTAGGCATCTCCGAAATATCCGCTCTAAAGTTAAACTTCAGGATTGGCTGCTAAAAATAAAATTCCCAGCCTTGCTGGTCAATTGTAAAGCAGCCGTGCCAGGATTAATGCATGGCTTTTATCTAGATTTCTAAATCCAACACTCTGTACCGGTGGGTGTTTTGTGAAGAGATCTTGAACAACAGCAAGGACAACGTAGGATGCATATTTTAGTTGTTCAAACACAATGTATATTTCAAGTCGCCTAACTTTTGAAACGGAGGTGAATTGGGTTGTAAATTGCTTAGCTAGTTTCTTTTTGGCTTCTAGCACAGAACGAATTGTTTGTATTGGTGAATGCTTGAAACGGGATGGTATGTAAAGATTTCTCTTTCAGTCTGCCCTGGGAGAACCCAAGCAGGGTGGGTTTCTCGTCGGACCACCGGCGGAAGAGTCCTTCTCCCTCCCAATAGACCAACAGCAAAACATCAGTGGGAAAATAGCATGGGATGGGGGCGGGGAAGGCTGAAGCCTTTTCCAGATGTGCCATGGTCCCGACCCATACGGAACCCAACACACACACACGCGGGGATTCAGGGGAAAACAGAACGCACATTTGATGGTGTCCATCTGCACCATGATCAAGAGGACCCCGACCCATGTACCCTTCTCTGGGTCCGAAAAGGGCGTGGGTGCTGCCAGCTGTGGCCCCTCCCTCCAGATGCCAAGTTTCGCTCCTCAACTCTGATGGGGCACGTAAAGTTGGCTTCTCTCCTGCTCCCAATCCCAAAATAGCCTCTCAAGTCCTTTTCTTGTTTGAACACTGACAAGGTATCTGGATATGGCAGGAGACAGGCCCAGAACGTGGGGAGGGGGAGGGGGGTGGCTGGCACTGAAGTGGGACATGCCCGCCTGCTGTGATTTGAACAAACTTGAGTGTTGGGAGATTGTGCTGCTTCAGGAGAGCGGCTGCTTGCATGGCATCTCGGCTGCCTCCCCACCCCCAACGTTGCCATCAGCTCCCTTTGGATGGGCGGGGGTGGGGGAGGGTGGAGTTCTCCATTAGGTCTGTGTTCCATGGGACAGACACAGCCCTGGGGGTGGGGGGTGGGGGGCAGAGCACCGGATGCTGCCAGAATCCATCATGTAAACAGCCAGCATTGCTGATCCAAGTTCTCTGCTCAGGAAGGAGATGGGGGGGGGCACAGTCAGGTGGCGGGGAGCTGGCAGGCTGAGCTGCCAGGAGCAGGAGGGGGGGGGGGAGAAAAGCAGGCAAGCAACGAAGGGGTGCAACCTACAAGCCTCCCCCTGCCCAGCGGGCATCGGCTTCTGTCTGGGATTCACTGGCTTTGGGGTGGGGTGGGGTGATGAGATAGGAAAGGAGGAACCCTCGTGCCACTGGGATTCAAGAGAAGGTGTCCAGGCCAGGCGGGCGGCTGGGGACTGCTCTGGGACGGTTGTGACAGTCATCTTTTTTTACTCCTTTGTTTCCTCTAACAGCAGCAACGCCGTTCCTAAGAATGCATGAAATCCAAACACCAGGCATTGGCGGGCTGTGCTTTGGCAGGCAGTCTCTGCAGCTGGGTTAGCGTGCCAACCTCCAGGTGGTGCCTGGAGTTCTCCTGGATTAACAAATGAACTCCAGACTACAGAGATTAGATTCCTTGGAGAAAACGGCTGGTTTGGAAGGTGGCGTTCAGGGCCCACGGAGGTCCCTCCCTCCAAATCTCCAGGAATTTCCCAGCCCAGAGCTGGCAACCCTAAGTGGGTTATATCCCAACCCAGAGTAGGGGGATGGGATCACCGTTGTCTTGGAGCCCCTTTCCGCATGCAAGAAAAGGGACGGATTTTCCACAATTGGTCCTTTCCCCCCACCCCCTTCTTATTCTGTCTCCACCCAGAATGAGACAATGGGTCCCCTCCCACTTATGCACACACAACAGGTGTCAAAAAAGCCCCCATGAGTGGTGGCATTTGGCTTGAAAAGGCTGCAGGCCGGCCCTTGTCCACCTCTGCACTTGGCCACTGACAAAGGGAGAAGCCGGGCATTCGTTTCACAGCAGGAAAATAAGGAGAGTCCAGACCAGGCTGCACAAGAACTTCTATAATCAACATGATTCAACAGTAAAATTCCACCAACAAAGCTAAGAAACTCTCCCATCAAAAAAAACCAAACAAAAACTCTGTTAAAGCTGAAAAAGACCACATTTTTTTCTCTTTTTTTGTTTTGTTGTTTCCCTGCCAAAAACAGGAAAGCCCAGCCACATAGCCAGTCTAATACATGAAGTCCTGCCTCTTTCGAGTTTCACAAACTTCACACACGATAACGCTGCTTCAGAAAATCCACCAGATGTGGCCATTTGGGAATTGAGTCCATTCAATGTTCTCTTCTCCCCAAACTGGATGACAAAACCCAACACTCCTTGGAGAAATCCCCGTCAGATTCTTGCCTCGGTCTGCCTGGGGAAGGCAGCCATTTTGCTTCTGATGCTTTTGTCAACCAACCAAACAAGAAAAGGCTTCCAAAATGGCTGGTGCTGGATAAATATGCACTCAATCCTCTTCCAATATCCAATCCAGGGTTTGTGCTGTTAGTCGAGTCTCCCTGATCCAAACATTGGTAGAGAAACGGACTCCTTCATCTGATATCCAAATCAACCTCTGTCCACCCAGGGAGCACATGGTTAGGGTTTGGGGCGCAGAAAGCACAAGACAGATGCCCTTGAGCATCTGTGTCAGCGGAGGGGGGCAGGTGCTCAAGGTTTTAAGCCAAGTTTTGGAGCCTGTTTGTGTGGCGGGCCGACTTTGTCTCCATGACCCCTTTCCTGAGGGACTCGAAATGGTGGAAGGGTCTGATGCTCTTGTCGTCTGGGGGTACCAAAGGAGAGTCTCTTGAATGCTCTCCGTGCCAGAGGCTGACAAAGCCGGTAAGAAAAGGAGCGGGGTGGGGGTGGAGGTGGGTGGGCTGGGGTTGCAGAACCGGAGCTAACCTTCGCACCGCTTGAAAGTCACGCACCATTTCGAAATCTGAATCCTAAATTTCAAAACGGCATATTTGAAACGTCTGTTTTGAGGGGCACTTTACGGGGGAGAAAGGTAAATCTCGATAGATTTTTTAAGGCAATAATGGAATCAGTTCAGTAGTAAGTTTGCAAATGCAACCTTTTCCATCTTGTGTCTTTCTCCCTAAAATCTCTATCTCCCACAGCATTGTCTCATACATGTTATTTTTTTTTTAAAAAATGGATTACAGGAAAATAAATATGAATTTGTGCATGGGAAGTACTGAAGAAATTGCTGTCTGAAGGAATGCTTGAGAATGTTTGTTCCCAAATTCATTGTGACCTACTTGGGTGAATGGGTAACTAACCCTTCGGTGAAATGGAGTGTGACCTCCCCACTGAGGAACGCTTTCCACTATGAGGCCTGAAGCCAGAAAAGGGGTGCTGCAGCACCCCCTTAACCTCACCCACACCAGATTCCACAGTGGAATCAGTTGACTTGGGGTGAGGGGCAGAGGCACAGGAGGGGCTCAGCCCTTTTGCAGGCAGAGGGAGAGAGGAACGGGGTGAGGTCGGACAGGAAGGGGGAGGTCATATCCCTTGATCTGTCAATCCTAGCCAGGCCAGAATCCACTGAAAGGGGAAGATCACTGGGAGAAAAGGATCCATGTCCCAGTAACCCCAACTGCCGGAGGACGGCTCAGGCGTTGACCCCCGCTGTGCAGCGTCCGGGGCTAGGGGGGAAGGGAGGCGGGGTGGCTCGTCCCGTCCACCCGAGCTGTGCTGAGTTCTCCCCTCCCCGCTCTGGGGTTGGAGGTGCAAGCAGAGGGCACTTGGCTGCCCCTCCCTCTCATACTTTGTAGTAGATGTTGGCCGGGCTCTGCGGGGGCATCTCCTGGACGATGTAGACAGGGTGGCCGTAGTCCCCACTCACCTTCTCGTAGTGGGGGCAGAAGGCGCTGTCTGAAGTCCTGAGCGGGATGATGATGTCGCTGGGCTCCGAGCCGTTGTTGTTGCCCCCGCCGCCCCCGCCCCCCCTCTTGGGGCTGGTCAGGGTGCTGAGCGACAAAGGCGGGTGGTGCGATTCGCTGTGCTTGGCTCTCCGGCGGCGATAGCATAGAGCTCCGGTCACGGCAGCCGCCACCAGCAGGACGAAGGCGGCTCCCCCGGCGGCCCCTGCGATGATGGGCACGTTGGACTGAGGCAGGGGCCCGTTCTCTCCCCCCACCTTGCCTGTGGTGTTTCCTGTCGGGAGTCCTGTTTGGGAGTGGGGAGGGGGGGAAGCACTTAGTGGAGACATCTGAGAAGTCAAGAGACCAAGCCCCCATTTCCGTCTTCCCATTCCATGTAGCCCTCCAGTTGCTCCCAACAGCCCAGCGACCCTGCCTGGCTCCCCACTGAACAATGGAACCACTGCTCCACATATGGTGGATAGGCGAGGAGGGTGGTGGAGAGTGCCATCAAGGCATAGCTGACTTATGGCGACCCCTGGTGGGGTTTTCATGGCAAGGGACTAACAGAGGTGGTCTGCCACTGCCTGCCTCGGCAACCCTGGCCTTCCTTGGCACTCTCCCATCCAATTACTAACCAGGCCGGTCCGCCTTAGTTTCTGAAATCTCAGAAGCTAAGCAGGGTTGGCCTGGGTTAGAAATTGGATGGGGGACCTCCAAGGAAGGCCAGGATAGCTCCTCACATATGGTGAGAGGAGAGCTCCTATGAGGACTTCTGGTCCTTTATTATGCTCAGAAGCATGTAGGGTGAAAATGCTGCGCTGAGGCTGGACGGAGTGCACCAGCCTGGGAGAAGCCACCCTGCACCTAAGAAAACAGCACGCCAGAGAGCAAACTAGACTGAACAATCTGTTCCCCTAAAAGTAATACCGAGAAGGGTTATTTCCCACAGGTTATGTTTCCTAACCGCTCCCTATGGGCCATGAGGAAAGCAAGATCAAACTCGCGGCTTTTGATTCAACATGGAAGGGGGGGGGAGGGGAGATTCTCCTAGGGAATTCGGGCAGCGCTGGAGCCAAGAGGCCAGAGGTCAGCTGATCCATTCCTGCTTGGCACAGAGAAGAGAAGCCCGGAAAGCCTGGCTGCCCTTCCAAAAGAGGATCTGACTCCTTACGGGTACTCCCCCAATTGCCCTGTTTTCAGAGAGAAGCTGCTGAAAACTCTGCTAGCGCAGACATGTCCAAGCCTCCCGCTTGGCAGGGAAGGTGCTTGTTAGTGTCTGTCGACTCTGGTTAATGGAGCTAATTGCCTCCCCGATACCTCCCCTGGCCCAGCTCCTCAGGGTTCATTTCAACCATCAGCATCAATAAAGCTCAATCTGCACTCCACGCCCAGCTCCCTCGCCAGCCCCTGCTATGGAAGAGGGACAGAAGCGCAGAACGCTCCACACAGGCCGCTGGGCCCCGAAGCCAACCCCCTCCCTCGCCCTGCCTGGGCCCAGGTAGAAGGAACCCAGCCCTGCAGTCCTGCCCCCGCCCTCCCTGGCCACAGCCAATAGCCCCTCCGGATCTTCCACTTCCTGAGAGGAGCCTATGGACTCCACTGCCAGAAAGGCTAGGTCCTCTGGGAGCAGCAGGATTAGGTGTCTGGACATTGGGGAGTCCCTGGGAAATGGAATGCCAGAAGCCCTGTGGGCTGGGGTCCTGGAAAAAGACAGGGTGGGCTTTCCTGTGCTCGGGTGGGGATAGAGGGAGCCAGAATTTGGGACTTGCATATCCATTCTGCAGGAGCTTTTCTATGCACCTGTGTTTCCCTTGATTCTACAATAAAACATTTATAGACAGGGTAGATTTTCCTTCAAAGCAAACATTCCAGAGAGGCTCTTGCTGAAAACTGTCCTTGGGCAGTCTATCAAAGGGGCAGAAAAGAATGGTATTTCTTTTGGCCCTGGTGTTCAGGAAGGAGGCTACCCAGCTGCCCATGGGGCTGCTGAGCTCTTGGGTTCTCTGCACCAGGGCAATTGGGCAGGAAGGCACCCCTTTCACTAGGCATACCTGGGTTCATCTCCTTGCTGGGCTCGGCAGCACCTGACGTCCCTCGCTCCTTTTCAGCGGGCGTGTCTGGAACTGACTTCTGGGATTTGGAGCCCGTGTTGGGATCTGGGGGCAAGGGCAGAGAGAGAGAGCGCGCGCGCGGTGGGCAAACGTTGAGCCAGCAACAGAGGCAGGGAGAGCACGGCAGGGGCCAGGGGTCTGGAGAGGCAGCCTGCCCCCTCTCTCCCCCTAGGCAGTTTGGCCTGATCGCCACCTCCCCCCTCCCTGCTCTGGCACCCCAGGGGGGTGAGGGTCAGTGCTTGCACAGGGATGGGCTTAAGAAATGAAAACTAGGCTGGGGAGCTGAACTCCAGTCAAAGGAAGTTAGCTTTTGAGTCAGACAGAATTCTACACCAGGCACGGCACACTGGGCCTGAACCTTTAAAAGCTGGCACAATTTTAAAGGTGCAACTGGATTCTTTTTGTATGCAAGCACAGTATAGCTTAAATGGTGAAGGCTGGACAAACTGCGGGGTGGGAGAAAGACCCTGCAAATGCTCTGACTAGGTGGTGCTCTGACCTGGGCTCAAAGCGAGGGAACCGAATCCAAGCAGAGCTCCAGAAGCAGCCAATAAGGAGTGAATAATATGATCTGTTGTAGCCTCTGGTACCATTAAGGCCGTTTCCACACGTCTTACCTGCCTGCGGAACATCGTGCGAAAGACCCGGAAGACAGCGTCTTCTCATGCAAACTCGCGCCAGGAAGACGCTGTTATCCGGGAGTTTCGCACGAAATCGCGCAAAACTCCCGGATAACAGCGTCTTCCTGGCACGATTTCGCGCGAGAAGACGCTGTCTTCCGGGTCTTTCGCACGATGTTCCACAGGCAGGTAAGATGTGTGGAAATGGCCTAGGTGGTCAGCATAACCTGGGGAGCCCATCACAGTTGCCTTTAGGGGCTGTAGCTCACAACTGACCCCCCCCCCAAAAGTTGTGATGTCTTTTGCACAGAAGGTGACGCCTTCTTATCCCACCCACCCCTTCCTTAGCACACCAGAGCATCCCAGCCACCCACCCCAAAAGAATAACATTCAATAAGCTACTTTCTCACCCTGCCCCCACAGCTCAAGGCAGTTTTAAATACTCCTTTTGGCATGTTTTATTATTGAGCTGGAAAAGATTTCCCAACTTTGAAACGGGGGAAAATGTTTACAAATTTAAAACCAAATTTCTGAACTGTGAAAATTTCAAATCTGTGTGTATGTCAAATCACTGACAGAAATGAATTTTTTAAAAAAAACACTTTAAACAACAATTCAAGGGGGCAAAAAAAGAAAATTAACTTTTCAATCCAAATTTCAGATGAGAGGTTTGGCCTGCAAATATCGCCCCCCCCCCAATACACTTCACTTCCCAGTCCCTCCTTTCTAATGAGAAGCAGTTGGTCTATTTCTTGTCCCACTTCAGGGCATTCCGAACCAGGAGGGGGGGGTGAGATGCAGGTTGGCCATACAAGGCATTTGCAGCCCTGGGGCGGAAGCGGGGAGGAAAGGAGCCGAGAGCTGGTTTCCACTCCCTTTGCTCCAGCCCTCCGTGCTGTGCCTGCTGCCTCCAGCTTCCTTGGCAACACTGAGCTCGCCTGAGTAAGCCCTCAGGTGTCCTAGGCCTGGCTGGTGTGAGCTTTCCAAATCCAAAAGATCGGAAGAGGGAAAGCGCCAAGGATCATGGCGTCCAGAAGTCCTGACTTTGGCATACACACACACAGGGAGAACCATTCCACGAGACCCAACTCCTGTCTGTGAAGAACCAAGAATGGTCATTGCCAGGCCCCCCTGTGCCAATTCACCAGACTCCACCCCTTTCCCAGGGAACCCAAGAGTCCTGGTTCCCAGAATGCTCGGCTGTCATGGGGTAGACAACCACTCCTGTCCCAGAGACCCAAAGACCCTCACCCAACCCCCACCAGATCAACATCCAAAGCCCCAGCTTCTGGGCCCCCTCCCCTCCCGCCCCAGTCTCCATTTGCAGCCCTCTGGTAACTTACGCTGGCCGACTTTCAAGACGACTTTCATGCCTCTGGAGAGGCAGGCACCACCTTTCATGCTCTCCAGCCCTTCCTTTGTGCCATCGGACGTCGCTGTGGGACAGAGCACAGATCAGCTGTGGCCATGGACCGATTAGGGGGAAGACCCGAAAGGCCTTAGGTGGAGGAGGCCAGGAGCCAGAAGACCCTTGGATTCCTTCTCCCAGGCCAGTGTCCCCCCGGCATAGGGGTGGAGGAAGAGGTGGGGAGGGGGCGCATCAGACGCGCAGGCCTCCAAGAACCAGTTTAAATTCTCTTAATCGCCACATATCAGCCAAAGCAAGAAGTGGCATTAAAAGGACTGCGGCGATTAGGGCCACGGGGTGGCAGAGAAGGGCCCCCAATCCTGGCCTTGGGCTCCTTCCTGCCCAGCTTTCCAAGCACCCCCAGCCTCTCCCTCTCACCCCCCCCCGCCCCACCCTACTGCTGCAAGATGCTCTGCAGGGCTGCGCAATATTTAAACAAGACACTGCATGTTTGCACAGCGCAAGTTCCCCTCCCGGTCCAATAATATGCAAGAAGTGGCAGAGATGCGAGAAGCCCCTGCTCTGCCAAACCTCGACAGAGAGCTGCAGAGAAAACGTGCCCTACCCTGGCAGTCCCCAAGAAGTGGCACAGGGCTACCAGTTAGATGCAGACCTGCCTGGAAGTGGCAGTCTTGACTGCCACTGCAGCCCTTGAGAGGAGCCAGAATGTCAAGGTGGGACTTGGAAAGCCAAGCCAGGAGGAGAGGGGAAGTGCGGGCAAGGAAGGGGCAGGCAGGCAGGCAATGTCCAAGGTCCCACATCTGCTCAGAAGAAGACCAGAGAGCTGGAAAGCCCTCCATTCAAATCTCACCTGGCCACAAATGCACTAGGTGGCCTTAGGCAGGCCACTGCCCTCTCGGCATCTGCATAAAAATAACGCCCAAGGACATCTGGAGTCCGGCTCAGAGACAGTGAACTGAGCAGGGCCCGCACCCAAGTCAGTGGAGAGCCCCTGCTCGGCATGCAGCAGCCCCCTGGTGCAGACCCTGGAGGCGTCTCCAGGTAAAGGATCGCCAGCAGTAGGCACTGGGAAAGACCCTGGTGAGCCAGGAGGGACGCAAGCAGGGGGGCTTGTGGAAATGGTGGTAGCCCAGCCAATACTGCGACACCCGCCTAGCTGGAGTCCCAGGGGGTCAGAGGGCAGAGTTCACTGAAGATGCTCTGTCTAACCCAGTCGAAACCACAACTCGAGTTTCAGGCAGAGGCTGAACATGATAGAGAAACGGGCCAAGCCTTGGAGAGTGACGTATATGCAGGCCTCTCTCTCATATACACTCACACACTCCCCAGAAATACACGGCAAGAAACAAACACCCAGTCTCTGGAAGATACAACACAGACACACAGACACCCCACACAGATACACATGAGAACACAGACTATGGCTGCCAACCTCCATAGGGGGCCTGGAGATCTCCCAGAACTACTAGTGATTTTTAGACTAGAGATCAGTTCCCCTTGGAGGAAAGGGCTCCCTTGGAGGGTGGACTTTGTGGCATTGTACTTCACTGAGGTCCCTCCCCTCCTCAAACCCTCCCTTCCCCAAATCTTTGTGAATTTCCCAACCTAGAGTTAGGAGCCTTAACCCAGAGGTATCCCAGATCCCATCGGTGTTTAGGTTCCTGCCCTGAAGAACTGCATAGGGATATAAGAACCAAAATCTCTTCATTTTTTTTTCTAAAACAAAATCTCTTCATTTTTTCCCCGGATGACCCGGGAAACTACAGGCCGGTCAGTCTGACTTCTGTTCTTCGGAAGATATTAGAGCAGATTCTAAAAGGATCAATCTGTAAGCATCTGAAGGACCGCTTAGTGATCCGGGGAAGTCAACAAGGTTTTGTCCCTAACAGATCGTGTCAGACCAACCTGGTTTCCTTCTTTGATCGAGTGACGAGCTTACTGGATCATGGGAACTCTTGTCAACGTGATTTACCTGGATTTCAGTAAAGCTTTTGATAAGGTTCCCCATGACATTCTAATGGGTAAACTGGAAGACTGTGAACTGGACTATAGGACCGTTAGGTGGATGGGGAACTGGTTGGAGGACTGCACTCAAAGAGTGGTGGTCAATGGCATTTCATCAGATTGGAGGGAGGTGTCCAGTGGGGTGCCGCAGGGCTCAGTTTTGGACCCGGTACTTTTCAATATTTTTTATCAGTGATCTGGATGAAGGAGTGGAAGGGCTGCTCATTAAATTTGCTGATGATACCAATTGGGAGGAGTGGCAAACACCCAAGAAGATAGAGTTAAAATTCAACAAGACCTGAAGTGGGCGGTTGTGAACAGGATGCAATTCAACATAGGTAAGTGCACAGTATTACATCTGGGCCACAAAAATGTGAAGCACAAATACAGGATGGGGGATACACTTCTGGGTAGTAGTATATATGAAAGAGATCTTGGAGTAAGAGTGGACTGTAAACTAAATATGAGCAGTCAGTGTGATGCGGTGGCAAAAAAGGCAAACTCAGTCTTGGGTTGTATCAAAAGGGCCATTGCATTGAAATCGCAGGAGGTCATAGCCCCTCTCTATACTGCCTTGGTCAGGCCGCACCTGGAGTACTGTGTGCAGTTCTGGAGGCCTGACTTCAATAAGGATGTGGACAAAATTGAGAGGGTGCAGAAGAGAGCGACGAGGATGATCAGGGGTCTGGAGACTGAGCCCTACGAGGAAAGGCTGAGGGCCTTGGGAATGTTTAGTTTGGAGAAGAGGAGATTGAAGGGGGACATGATTGCTCTCCTTAAGTATTTGAAAGGCTGTCATTTGGAGGAGGGCAGGGAGCTGTTCCAGTTGGCAGCAGAGGATAGAACTTGAAGCAAGAGGCTTAAATTACATGCAGAAAGGTACCAGCTGAATATTAGGAAAAACTTTTTCACAATCAGAGTAGTTCAAAGGTGGAATCAGCTGCCTAGGGAGGTGGTGAGCTCCCCTTCACTGGCAGTATTCAAGAAGAGGCTAGATGAATATTTGTCTGAGAACCAAGCTACAAGTGATGCCTGACACAGGTTGGACACTTGTCTGCTTCCCTCAAGTTTTGATGGGAAATGTAGGCATCCTAGTCTTGAAGCTTGGCTCTCCGACTGCTGTCCAATGGACTTTTCAACTGTCACTTGTCCAACATTCCGCCAAGCTGCCTACATTTCCCATCAAACGTTGAGGGAAGCTGACAAGTGTCCAACTAGTGTCAGGTGTCACTTGTAGTTTGGCTCTGAGATGCTTTAGGCTCATCCTGCATTGGGCAGGGGGTTGGACTAGAAGGTCTGTATGGCCCCTTCCAACTCTGTTATTCTGTGATCTGTGATAAAATGGGCTTTACACAGGAGGAAATGGTCAACTGGCCCCAGCCTGGTGGAACGCTCTGTCCAATGAGACCAGGGCCCGGCGAGATTTATTAGCATTTCGCCGGGCCTGTAAGACGGAGCTGTTCTGCCAGGCATATGGTTGATGCCGAGCGGAGCACAGTATATGCCCTCCCTACTAGTGACACCTCCATCTGTCATACATCCCTGGCAAAATACTCTGGAGATAGCTAAATAGGGGGTCGTCTGGATTATGTGCTGCTGTGTTTACATACATACATACACATATATATGTGTGCGTGTATGTGTGTGAATATGTTTACATGTATTTTAATCTATGTATTAGGATGTTTTATGATTTTAAATTGTATATATGATGAAATATGTTTTTAAACTTGGTTGTGATCCGCCCTGAGCCTGCTGATGTGGGGAGGGTGGAATATAAATTAAATATGAATAAATAAATAAATTTACGTGCCTGTTGTGGCTGAAAAAGACAAAAAATGCCTCTATGGTTGGGCACTAGGATCTGACTGCCTGAAGAAAACTTTTCACAGGTTTTTTGTGACTGGCAGGGATGCTTTGGAATTTGGGCGGCTCTTCCGTTCATGACTGCCTGGTTCTGAGCTCTTATCCAAAGCAAGAGGCCTCTTGCCTCCGGCTGCCTCTTTTCTGGCCTGGGCTCTTCGCACCCCATGCCATCACACAGCAGCCCCTCCGCCATCATTTCTGGCTTTTCTTTCGTGGCTGAACTGATCCCTTACTTGACAGCGCTTGCTCGCACCGGCCACTTCTGCCGGCACTTTCTCCTGCTTCTCTCTCCGTTTCTCCGCAGTGCCCTTCACTTCGCTTTCCTGTGTCTCATTCATTTTGCTCTCATACACAACCACAAAATCTTGCATGACTAAGCCACATTCACTCGAGGAAGAATTTGTTCCAAAATCCACGCCGTCCTGAAGGTTGGAAACAATCCCAACTACCTCACAGAATTTTGGGAGTAATACCAAAGGACACAGGAATTATGCACAGGACAGAGCAGTTAGATCCATTCCACAGGGATAGGCAGACTGTAAATCAAATGGGCCCATGCATTACAAATGGCTCATAAAGGCATGCATGAATATTATGGGATAATGTCGTTCTTATAATGTTATAGGAATATGTCATAACAATAGGTCCAGAGGAGTTTGCCGTGTTAGTCTGTAGTTGCAAAATAGTACAGTCCAGTAGCACCTTTAAGACTAACCAACTTTATTGGATCATAAGCTTTCGAGAACCACAGCTCTCTTTGTCAGATGCATCGGATGCATCTGACAAAGAGAGCTGTGGTTCTCGAAAGCTTATGCTCCAGTAAAGTTGGTTAATCTTAAAGGTGCTACAGGATGATGAGGAATTTTTTATGACTCCTAGTTTAAAAGACCTAATTATGAGCAGATATTGGAGCTGCCCTCTAACACAGAAGGCAAAAGCTTTTCTTTGTAAGCAGATTCCTTCTGACACAGTTTAAAACACTGAACACTGCAGGAGACATTTATCTCTCTTGTTTTGTCTTTGCACTCAAGAATTTACCTTGGATAAGCACCCTCTCAGGAAGACACCTACTTATTCCTGTGTGGCACCAGACATGTCGCATGTTTATATTACAGAGAGAATTTACTGTCTTGTCAATCAGGCCTGTTTGGGTGCCATGTCTCCTCAAAAATTTGATTCTGAAGAATTGTTTGTACCTAGTTTTGTATAACAATTTATCTTTTATTCTGTAAACAATTAGCTTTGGAGAGTATATAAGATCCTCTGCAATGGCTGACCTTGATGCTTATGTCCTAACAAGGCAGAGCATCTGAGCTTTATTATTAATAAAACTCGTATTTCTTCATTGATCACAGTTTGGTGTCTTGATTGATGGAGGGTAACTGCTGTTAATGGAAAATAAAATTAAAGCAGATTACTTTGAAAAGAAATTTCCATAACACAGGACTCTTTACTATCATAGCAAGAGTTATTTTATACCAGGTTGGTGTGGTGACTAGGGTGTTGAACTAGGAACTGGGAGACCGAACTTACAGTGGCTGTTGTAAGAATAAAAATGAGCAAAGGAGAATGGTATAACCTGCCCTGAACTCCCTGGAGGAAGGGACAGAGAAAAATGTACCAAAAAATAAATATTCTAAGCCAGCTCTGAAGGACTGAGCACATCCCTCGATAGCCACTGGGCAAAGTCCCTCTTCCTTCCCCACAAGCAATGACTTTGCTTT
Source organism: Eublepharis macularius (assembly GCF_028583425.1). NCBI lineage: Eukaryota > Metazoa > Chordata > Lepidosauria > Squamata > Eublepharidae > Eublepharis > Eublepharis macularius. Next base: position 78,685,939 of record NC_072801.1, read on the forward strand.
ATCTTCCATAATAGCTACACATTGCTCAGAGCCAGAGCCAGAGGGGAGAAGCAACCAGGACGACTCACTGGGCTCATGAGCTGCCATGTACAGCCTGAATCCATCTGGTGTGGCTGCACCTGCCACTGGATCATAGAGTAGGCCGCGGAGCCTCTCCTCTGCCCATGCCGCAGAGGGCAGGCCAAACACAGCGCCACCCAGTGGCACATCTGGCAAACGCCAGATTGCCAGTTTTGCTCTCATGCGCCCTTGCGAATGGGAGGGGTCAAAAGGGTCCGATTCAGCATAAGGCGGCTTCACGTCTTCAGACATGTTGAATGAATCAAGCCACGTGCTACATGGGGGAGAAGCTAGAGCCCTCCAGCAAACTACTCTGAATGCTGGGATCCATTCCCAAAGAACCACTAATATCGGCTACAATTCATGTTGCTATGTTTATTCTAAGTACTTTGAATGTCGTAGTACTTGACTCCACTTCACGTGGGTTTGTTCCTCCATGACGCCCTTTAACCACCCCCACAACTCCCCCAGGTAACTGGACTCCCCCTCCTCATCCAGACACCGGTCCTGGATGGGACAGGGTCTTGGCATCCATTTCCCAGTTGAATTAACATGGAGTGTGAGGTGATCACCTTGCAGAGACAGTGTTAGAGGGGAGGCCCAATGGTTCTGGTTCGGCAAAAAGAACTGGGCTGAACGGTAAAAAAAGGGAGGGTTGCGTGCAGGCAGGAGTCTCACTGGCAGCTGCCAGGGGCACTGGGAAGCCGGGCCCGTCGGTTCGGTTTAGACGCGCTTGGCTGAGCCCTTACAAAAGAACACGGCTAGCCAATGGGGGGCTACGTTTAAATGGGCCATAGACAGGATGGGCCGAGAGCCACCATAGGATGGGGCGGAGGTGAAGGGAGTGTGTACTGCCAAGCTCCTTCCCAGACAGAGACCCTCTCAAGGCATCAATAAGGGTAAAGTGCATCCCTTTAAGAAGAGCACGTCTGGCAGGGCTCAGGCTTGTTTGAAAGCCACCACCTTTATACACAGGGCTTTTTTTCAGCAGGAACGCGGTGCAACGGAGTTCTGGAACCTCTTGAAAATGGTCACATGGCTGGTGGCCCCGCCCCCTGATCTTCAGGCAGAGGGGGGTTGAGATTGCCCTCCGCGCCGCCAAGTGGCACGGAGGGCAATCTCAACTCCCTTCTGTCTGGAGATCAGTGGGTGGGGCCACCAGCCATGTGACCATTTTCTCCAAGGGCAACCCACTGAGTTCCACCACCTCTTTTCCCAGAAAAAAAGCCCTGTTTATACATATATGGACAAGTGAAGCTGTGTTATGCCAAACCAAACCCCAGGTCTACCCCAGTCAGTATTGTCTGTGACTGACTGGCAGCGACTCTCCAGAGTTCTCAGGTGTACGTCTTTCTCATCCTTTGCCATTTGATCCTTTTAACTGGAGATGGGGAGGAGGGGAATCGAACCTGGGACCTTCTGCATGTAAAGCAGATACTTCACCACTGAGCCACAGACCCTCTTCATTTGACTAGATGCCCTTCGCCTAGCCTGAGATATGTGAGATTTTGGCTGGAGTCATGCAGTGATGAGGAAGAAGTAATCTTTACATGCTCAGGGGTGCCCTGGTTTTCCTATCCCTTCACAGTCTCCTGGGCCAAGGCATGTTTGTGAATTCTGGCATCCCATAACTACCCAGTGCCTTAGAATGACATCTCAGTCTCCCACAAAGCCCTGAGCCTGAACTCGGTTACCCAGTGGCATCTTCCATAGGAACACCCACACAGACACACACCACAATAAATTTGGGATGTTTTTCTGTGCACACTCCACTGAAAGAAACAGCAGCTGCACATAATTGTGCTCTCACACAGTTTCATGCGCAGGAGAACTTCTGGCAGACCCCTGTTTGTCCCTAAGACAGGTCTGTCAGTGTTCCACCTCAGGGCCCTTCAGGGCATCCAAAGCGAGAAGAGATCCTCAAATTTGCTGTCCCCTTGCCTCATGGGAGGGCTACCTTTCCGCAGCCCCCAGAGCTTCTCTTCATCTTGACTGAGGTCCCTCCATCCCCTGGAAGTAGAACTGGGATTTTGATGACTATGTTATTAAGCTACATCTGGCCCCTGGATGTGAACGCATAAAAACTATTTTCCTGACGTCCTCAAAACCGGGCCAAGGGAATGAGAAGTTAAAAAGCACAAGTGATTATTTCACAACATGAGAGGTGCCCGGGCTCAAGCTGCCCGGATGTTGCACCCTCAAACCCCCAGTCTCTGATCAGGGGGTGATTTGGGAGGATTCTCCTATGAACAAAGGGAAGGGCTCTGATAAGCTAGTGCTGCTATTCAGTTTTGCAGTCCTTGCCCACCGGGCCGAGGTGCAGCTGTTTCTGGGGGGCCGCCACTTGCGTCGGGCTGGCCTGTCATTTCCTCTTCCATCACTTCCTGTCCTAGATGGCAACATTACCCTGCAACCTCTTCCTCAACCCCTCCTTCCTTCCACTCAGCTGTCTCACTCTCTCCCCTCATGCATGGCTGGGCATAAAATCTTTGAAAAAGGAATCTGGGTCAACGGCGCCTCGCCACCACTGAAAACCCACCACGCCGAATCTCCTCCAGGGGGTGCTTCCATCAGCTGGCTTAGAAGGGGGGGTCATGGGGGGGGTAGCAAACAAGCAATCAAGTGCCTTGCCCTGTGAGAGGAGCTGTGACCTTGAATTGCCTCCCCTTGTACAAAAAATTACCTTTCCAGATTCGCTATCTTCACAAACACGCACACACATGCATCCTGCTGCCCCACTGGAGATGCAATGGTTGGGAAGCAGGGCAGAAAGGGGGGCATGCAGGGCGGGCAAAGAGTTGGTCTCTTTCAACAATGTCTCCTTGCCGAAGGCATATACCAGGCTACAAAGCAGAAAGAACTGAAGACGGAAGAAAAACTGAAAGAGGAAGATATTTTGGTGTGCGCACGCATGTGTGTGTGGGGGAGAGGAAATTAGAGATGACTTCTCACAGTCCTCTGCAGCTATATAAAATCCACACATCTGTGCCCAGACGCACTCTTGCCCCACACATCGCTGAATTTTTTCCAAGAGTCCCTAACCAACGTCGAAACTGTTGCCTCTCAAGAAAGGTCACGCTCGGAGAAGAGCCTTTCATAAGCAACTCCCGGGGAGGATAGAAAGAAAGAGATGGAGAATAGAGACCCCTCCCCCGCCCCAAAAAAACACATAGTGAAGAGAGAACAGGATGGGGACATGGGGGAAAGACCGGCTGGTTACCACATCATGGTTGCCGCGGCACAGCCAAGTCGCTGGCTCGCGCAGGTTTGCCGGGAGACAGTTGCCATGGCGATGGCTGAAGGGCCACCCCAGGCATCCAGAGCTGATGTGACAGGGATGCTGTGGGGTGGGGAGGGGGAGACAGGATGGCAGAAGAGGACAGGAAAGCTCCATCCCTCTCGCCTTCCTTTCAAGATGAGTGTTGCCCCCGTGTGCCAGGTCCCAAATATTTCCCTCTCCCTTTCCCCCAGAGGGAAAACAGGGGCCGCCAAAATGGGCAATTCCAAAAATGGGCAATTCACCATCTCCTCGCTCTCCTTAAACGCTTCTCCTACTAGCGTCATGTAACACAGGTGATTTCTGGGGGAACTGCACACTTCGCCTCTCCCCTTGCTATCTCCCTCAGCTCTTCCTAGTTTTTGAGTCTCTCATTCTCTCTCTCGCACACTCACACACACACACTGTCTGGGTGGAGTCTTCTGAATTTGCCTTCAGCCCCACCTGGTGCCCACTAGAGACCATTGAGGGGCCTGCCGGAAAACACGGACAAGGCATCTCATGTCTGGGACGTGGGGATTCAAAGTTTTTGCCCAAGTGTGGTATTCAGCATGGGGGACAACAACCAATCCCAACTCTCAGCTGTCAAGCGTGGCACTTACTGATGATGTAATAATCCTGGTTGGTCTTGAACTCATGACCCCAGAGGTTGGGGCTGTACTCCTGGAACTTGATTGTGAAGCGCATGTCGAGTTCAGGCCGGTCGCAGGTCAGCAGCAGGTTGGGAGTGCGAAGGATCTCACAGCGCTCCGCCTGCTCTGTCTGGACCAGGTATAGCTTGTAATACTCATAGTCCTCCGTGGAGAAGGGGCCCAGAGGCACCGAGCGTGGGCAGATGAGGTCCAGGCGGTCGCCGATCTGGGGGTACAAGACGTAGCCACCCTCGTTCTGGAACCTGTGGGGAGGCACAACTGGTAAGTCATAGAAACACAGAATCATAGGGTTGGAAGTGACCTCCAAGGTCATCTAGTCCAACCCCCTGCACAATGCAGGAAATTCACAACTACCTCCCCCCCCCCACACACACACAGTGACCCCTGCTCCATGCCCAGAAGATGGCAAAACACTGTCAGGATCCCTAGCTGAACTGGCCTGGGGAAAATTGCTGCCTGACCCCAAGGTGGTGATCAGCCTTACCCTGGGCATGTAAGAAGGGGCAGCGAGAACTAAATACTGATGCAACCCTTCCTGCCCTCCCCCTCATGATCTGCCCAGGTTCTCAGAATCAGCATTGCTGTCAGATGGCCATCTAGCCCTCTGCTGAAAAACCTCTAAAGGAGGAGAGCCCACCACCTCCCGATGAGAGTCTGTCCCACTGAGGGGCCGCTCTATCTGTCAGGAGTCAATCAAACTGGGGATGTGGAATGGGAGGGGGCAGGAGCCCTGCACTACAGATGTGTTTGGTGGGTTAGTGGTCTGAGACCCCTTAGGGGGCTGGGAGTCAGGAGCCCAGAGCTTTCAAGGAAGAGGGCAGTCTCTTGCACTGGATGAAGTAATGCCAGGAGGCGGGAGACTGGCAGTGCGGATTTTCAGAATAAGAGAGGCCAAAGCCCATTCTTGCCTGAAAGTGCATTCTTGTATGACTATTCAGTATGATTACCTAGTTATGGATCCAGAGGAGTTAGCTGTGTTAGTCTGCAGTTGCAAAATAGTTAGTCTGCAGTTGCAAAAGAGTCCAAGTAGCACCTTTAAGCCTAACCAACTTTATTGTAGCATAAGCTTTCGAGAACCACAGCTCTCTTCATCAGATGCAACTTATTTGTAGCATAAGCTTTCGAGAACCACAGCTCTCTTCATCAGATGCATCTGACAAAAAGAGCTGTGGTTCTCGAAAGTTTATGCTACAATAAAGTTGGTTAGTCTTAAAGGTGCTACTGGACTCTTTACTACCTAGTTATGATTACTTAGCGGTCAGGGAAAGGCACTCTGCATAGGCAACAGGGCAGGAGCAGCTGGGCACATGAAGCTAAGCAGATCTGCATCTGGTCTGTGCCTAGGCTTCATGGAAATCCTCAAGAAGTTGCCCTGAGTCCCATCAGGGAAGAAAGGTGGGCTATAAAAGGAATAACCAACAAAAATGCCCCCTCCCTTTTTACTAGGACAGATATGCTTCAGAGCTGAGTTTAATCATCGGAGCAGGCTGTGCTGCTCAGTTAAGATCTGGAAAGGCACAGGAGACATGTACCTCCTGTCGACTGAATCGCTGGACACATGTTTCTGATTTACGCTGTCACATGTCAGTTTCCCCATCAAATCTATTGGAATTCAGACTCAGAGAAAGACAGAACTCGTCCAGTTACATTGGACAGACTATCGACGAGGCCAAAGGTCCTTCCTCTTCCACGCTGCCTGATCAGATTCCCCCTAAATCTTATGTGTGTTTTGGAGACCGTCTAGGGTCGGATCCAGTGGTTCTCTTCCATTCCTGAGAGGTCTAACGCCGTAGTTTGGTCTCTACCGAATTTTTCTAATAAGGCTGAAAGTGGTTTGCAAGCTTTCCTTCCGACAGTGAACAGCACGTTTATTTCATCTCGCTGTCCTCTTTGGTCAAACAGGGTTTGTAGGTTTTGGAGGTGGGGATTAAAAACCCGTGAATCCTGTTTGCCAGTGCCAAAAATGAGATGATTCTCACAACACAACTTCTTCCAAACCAACGGTCTGCAAACTGTGTTTCAAACCTTTTCTCAGTCTTTTTACCCATGTGTAGCTTGCTCTGCCTTGAAGTTATGAGATGGGCACAACAAACTTGCCAAACCCCATTCAAAGTGAACAGATTCACCCAGAATCAGACAACATAAACGTTATAAATATTAAGCCCCTTGTGGGTTTGCACAAGTTAATTTCACTTTGCCTTAGCATCTGTCTTCAATTTCATCTCTCTCTCTGCCCCCTCCCCAAAAATCAGTGGAATGGAACCCCCCCACCCCCACCCGGCCTTTGCAGCCTCCTGCCTGCCCCTCCCCGTGTGAGCAGCACCAGAGGACCGACAAAGGATTCCAACCCGGTATTCAAACCTGTTGACATCTGACCCCAAAGCCGCCTGTCCAAGCCCCCTGGGACAGATCAGCTGCCAAAGGAGATAATAGCTTGGGGGAGGGCAAGGGCCAGTTATTTTGGTTTGTGTGTGGAAGGGGGCGAGTGTCCATTGAGTTATCCTTGCTTGTATGAGGGGGGGGAAGGCCGCTACCTGGGTCATCTCGGGCAGTGGGAGAAGGACAGGAAAAGCCAGATAAGGTGGGTGTCTCTCCCGCTCTCAGCCTTCATTACTCAGATAGTCCTGGATCTTCCACCACGGAGCTCAAAAGTGCCGTTGCTAAATTCCTGGTCAGTTAAATCATTGATCAACCGGGACTGCATTTGGGATGAGAAAGCTGACCTGGTTTGTATCACCAAGTCCTGGGTGGATGAAACGGGAGGATTAAATCGCTCCAGGAATCTCTGTGCTGCAGGGAAGGGGAGATCCCACAGTCTACAGAGATAACATCGCCCGATTCAGGCACTTTGTCAGCAGGGCCCAAAGGCTGATGGTGTGTGTACCTTGTAATGGGGACATGGGACAGATTGCCGATGATACTGCTGCTGTCTGGCCCACTCTACCGCCGAGCATTCTCCCTAATTGCTGGAGGCCGCCATGGACATGGTGTTGAGACCCCCAAGATGTTTGTTACCCATGAACTTCGATAACCATGCCAAAGCCGGCTTAACAGGGGTCACCCAGGATTTCATGGCAGCCGTGCAACTATGGAACTCTCCCAGAATATCTTGTTGCCCTGGCGTGCAGTTGTAGAGCTGATAATGCTCTCCGTTTAGTTTTCTGTACTGCTCAAATGTGTGACGGATTGGAAGTGGGGTAATTTCATGATCTTAACAGGAGCTTGGAACCTCTACAGGAGTAGCAGATGTCGTAGAACGGTTCGTTCTCGGATGCTGATGGATCTGGAGTGATTCCTCGCAGCCCATAGGGAGTCCTCGCCATGCACCCCCTCTGAAACTAGGGCTGACCTCTGGAACACAGAGGTGACTGAGTAGCGGGCATGATCGCTCCTAGGCATCCTTTCCCTGTTCATGAAACCCATTACTCGCCTCCATATAACGATGGTCTAAGGATGGTGGGTAGCCCAGGAGAGCCTGATCTCATCAGATCTCAGAAGCTAAGCAGGGTTGGCCTTGGCTAGTAATTGGATGGGAGACCTCCAACAAAGCTCAGGGTTACAGAGGCAGGCAACGGCAAACCACTTCTGTTAATCTCTTGCCATGAAAACCCCACTAAGTTATCACTTACAAAGCTCTTCATGGCCTTGGTCCAGCATACCTACGGGACCGCCTCCCTCCCTGTGTTCCTCCACGGCAGCATCGCTCATCTGAACAGGGTCTCCTACAGGTGCCACCCTGCACATGGGCGAAATCAACAGCAGCCCATACACGGGCTTTCTCTGTGGTGGCCCCTACCCTGTGGAACGGCCTGCCTGAGGAGGTCAGGAGACCCCCCACTCTCCTGGCTGTCTGCAAACGATGCAAAACCAAATGATTCAAAAAGGCTTTTTACTCCGATAGGAAGGCTGTATTGTAGGGAAGGGGATCTCAGATGCTCTGCTGAAGAGTTAGGAACCACAGACCTCACCGCTATGTTGTACTGGGTTCCTGCTAATGCTATGTCTTTGTGGACTTGTATCTATTTACCCTATGGCATTGTTATGGAGGAAATGTTCCTGATTTTGACTGTACTAATCTCATACTGTGTAATTCGCCTTGAGTCTCAGTGAGAAAGGTGGGTTATAAAGGACATAAATAAATAAAATATAATAAATAAACTATGACTTGAGGGCAGGATTTCATTTTCAAGGATGATGAACCCAGCAGGTAAACAAGTTGAGAACAGAAAGAGAGATATTTGGGACATGCTTGACCAAAAAGGAGCCACAGCCCATTCTGGGCCTGTGTGACTGAAGCAAAATGGTCTTTTCTGCTTCCGAGGCACTTGAGGATAGCCATCCAGTTAAATTTTTCCAGAAGTGAATGGGCTTCTTCGAGTTATCCTCTGATGATTTAGTCTAAGAAAATTCTGCAGCCCGCTGTGACAAATTCCAAGATGCTTTGCTCACATGTTCACCAGGCGGAACGTGCTTTTTTTCATGGTTCAGTCTCAGGATGTTACGTTTTGGTGGGTGATGTTTTCAGCTCTTGTGGCTCAAAGACACAGACTGGCTGCTTGCGTATGTGAGTAACGCTTCCCTAAAATAAAGTTCCCACTGCCACGTTTTTAAAAAAGCCTTCCTTGGACCCAGAAGATCTGGGTAATTCTACGTCAGTTGAGAAATTCCCTTTCTGAGCAAAACGCTTGAGCAGGTGGCAACACTTTAGCTCCGAGAGGTCTTGGTTGAAACTGATTATCTTGACTCATTTCATAGAATCATAGAACTGGAAGGGACCTCTAGGGTTATCTAGTCCAACCCACTGCACTATGCAGGAAATTCACAACTACCCCCTCGACTGCCCCATTGACCTCTGCTCCATGTCCACTCTGGTTTTGGGTCCAGTCTGGGGACAGAAACCAGCTTGGTTGCCCTGATGGATGGCCTTCACCAGGAAAAGAAGAGAGCGGTGAATCCCGTTTGTCCCCCTGAATCTTTCAGCACCCTTTGATGCCATCAACCACGGTATCCCTTCGGAGAGGCTGGTTGGGTTGGGTATTGGGTACTGCCCTTCCACAGTTCTGGCCTCATCTGGCCGACTGGTTCCAGAAGGGGGTGATGAGGAACTGACATTCAGCCGTATGGCATTTATATTGCAGAAACCTGCCGGGAGCCAACTTTATCCCCAGTACTTTTTAGCATCTACCTGAAGCTGCTGGGAGGGTTCACCCACATAGTTTGTTTGTTTGTTTGTTTATTTATTTTATTGCATTTCTAGACCACCCTCCCCGTCAGACGGGCTCAGGGCGGTGTAACAACATACAATTTGTAACATACAGTTTAAAAACAATAAAAGTATTATAAATAAACATTAAAACACTATTCCACATACAATAAAATTTCTCAGTTGGCGGAATAGGCAATAATATTTCTCAATTGGCGGAATAAATATTAAAATACAGCATTTTAGGCACAGGGCTTGGCTCTTGCATCATGCCCTGCGCCACACTTATGAGCTCCTGCATGGGATGTGGACAGTCTTCAGTGGTATGGCTGGCGAGAGGACAGCCCAGCCCCCACCAAATGCCTGGCGGAACATCTCCGTCTTGCAGGCCTGGCGGAAAGATAACAAATCCCGATGGGCCCTAGTTTCCTCAGACAGAGTTCCACCAGGTTGGAGCCAAGACCGAAAAGGCCCTGGCTCTGGAAGAGGCCAGATGGGCCTCCCTGGGGCCAGGCACCATCAGCAACTGCTTATTAGCTGATGGACTAAAGGGTCATCAACATATGGACAACCAGCAATTCTCGCTATTCTTTCCATCAATGTCACTGAATGTCTGAAACAGGGACGAAGTTGTAAAAGCAGAGCTTTTTTGTGGCCACATCAGTACTGTGAACAGGCACCATTTTTCAGGGCTCTCTCAAGTCCTGTGGGAGGAACTGGTGGAAATTGGTGCCATCTTATATTTGAGTACTGGCAGGTTTTTTTAAAGCAAAAAAAAAAAAGCACTGAGTGAAAGGCTAGAAGAGGGACAAAAAACTAAAGCTCAGTCCAGATAAAACCATTGAGCTGTTGGCTGGGAAAAGGGTTGACAATCTCCAGGTGGGAATTACCGCTGATCTCCAGAAGACAGAGATCAGGTCCTCCGGATAAAATGGTTGCTTTGGAGGGTGGACTCTACGGCATTATACCGCCACGGAGGTTCTTCCTGTCCCGAAACCCCGCCCTCCCTGGCTCCATCCCTAAATCTCCATGAACTTCCCAGCCCGGAGTTGGCTCCCTTAGTCAGGACTGGGAGGGGGGGGCACTAATTAAGGCATTATCATCTAATTGCTCATGATTGTATTTTCAGCTTAGGCACTCAAGGCACCTTAAAGGATCCTCTCTTGCCACTTCGGGAGTAGCTGGAGCAGATTCAAAGCTCACAGGGACGTCACATCCTGATCTACAGATGGAGAGCTCCTTTACCAGCTTAGACTCGTTTACCAGCTGCAGCTTTCCCTTAAGAAACCAGATGTGGCTGTGGTGCCCCATGGTGTTGTTTAAATGGGTGTTTAATGATGATTTGTTTAAGTCAGAAATGTGGCACATGAATCCTTCGGCTAAACAAACAAGGGCCAGTGGAGGAGGAAAGCCAGGACTTGTGGGTTCTAGTCCTGGCTGTGAAACAAGAAGGATGGCAGACTGGGAGAAAGAGCAAAAGAAACCCACTTCTGTTGCCCTCGATGCACGGAAACATCTGCCCCACAAATGATCTGTTGGCGTTTGAGATTGCGTAAGACCCCTTTCTGGGTTTTGCTGTGCATGGTGACACGGCTGCCAGTCTGGAAATTGGCATGCTGGACAGATGAGCCCAGCCCCAGAGGCAGCCCCTTTAGCAAAGGACAGTATCCCAGCAGAAAGATCCTTGGGGACATGTGACTTTCTTCGAAAAGTGGCATCACTGCTGATGAATTTCGCTTACGTTCCATGTTTGCATCGTGTTAACAAAACTTCTGTTTACGTATTTATTTTACTTCTTTAGAGGCTGGGTACTCCCCACTCAACCAGAGAAGTGTTAACATGGCCCTTTTAAAAAATACGCAGTTATCAGCAGGCAAGGCTACCCCCTGCTCGACTTTTCAGCGGTGCCCTGCCACTTGAGGAACTGGTTCCCTCCCCCACACTTAAAAGATAGGCCAAGCAGCACAGCGGCACACCACTTTTTTTTTCCAAAAAAAAACATGGGAATGCATTGCCCCACCACTGGCACAGATTCTCGGGCTAAAAATAAAATCCATTTTATTTTGCTGTCTGGAAAGTCCCTGGGAAACACATTAAGAAATATCGACCCTCTACAGAAAAGGAACCGGTGCCCTCTCTGACAAGTCCAAACCTTCCATGCTTGATAAGTTTTCCCAGCAACAGCTGCAAGGCACATGCAACACATACCCACTGGAGCAATGCAGCCCCATGTCTGCATGTGCACACGCGTGAGCAACACCACGAAGAACCCCCCCCCCCAGGAACCTAAACTAACAGCTCCCCCACCCAAACACACACATCAGGCCATGAGAAAAGAGGTCTTTGACTGTCCTTGGAGCGCATGGCTCCATCTCATGCTCAGGCTGCAAGAAACGCATGCCCCCAAAAGGCTGACACACCCACCAGGCACCCGCACCCTACCTCACCCCTCCTGGCTCCTGCAATATGGGGCACGGCCCAAATTTCTCCCAGTGCTGCCAAGCCAGTCATGCAGAGGAGAGAGAGGCAGATTCGCTGAGGAGATACATGCGAGATTAAGGCCTGGGTTTCCCCCATGACCCAGCTACCTTAGAGCTCCGGGCAGCAATTTCTGTTGGGGAAATTAAGGGGGTGGGGAGCTAATAACACACACCTAGTATTGAGGCCCAATCCAAGTGTGTGTGTGTGGGGAGCCCAACAGCTGCTTTTTAGCCTCGGGGGGGGCGGGGAAGATGCAAGCGCTGATTCAAGCACACAAGCAAAGAGAGGGAGAGGGAGCCCTAGCTCCAACCCCTAGGCCCTATTTCCTCCTAAAGAATCCAGAAGTCCCCCCCCCCTCATTTCTCCTATCAAGCCTGTCCCTGCAAAGACTTCAGGTCCGGGCCAAACCACTCCCTCCCCTCCCTAAGAACCCAGGTGTCCTGCTCATTTCCTGCTGCCAAGCAACGCCAGGGGCCCCTGTAAAACCAAGCCAGAGACCCCTTAACACCCAGACCCAGAATGCCCAGCTTGCCAACCTTGCTAGTTCTCTCCCGCAGAGAAACCAGGAGGCAGCCTCTACCCTCCACACACACACTTTCTCCCCCAAACGTGCCAGACCCTGCCTCCTTAGCCCTTTCAATGAAGTCCTTCTTCCCTCCCAAAGTACCTATGAAGCCCAAAGGCCACATGCAAAGTTCCCCGACTGCGACCCCTCCCTTTAGGCCCCGCTGCTCCCCCCACTCCTGAAAGGGCAGGATGCCTACAGTTGCCATAGCAACGCATGCCAACGTGTGGTGGAGGGGCCTCCTTTGAAGGAGGGCAGGGAGGGGGTAGCCGGTGGGGTGGACACAGTGGTGGTCCTGGGGGCGCTGCTGGGCCATTCTTTACTACTGGACCTCGGTACAGGCCCCAGTGCGTGTGCAAGGAGCTGACTGGCTGTGTGTTGGGCCTTGTGGCTTCTTGCCCTGCAGGAGGGTGACCCGGCTTCCCCCCTCCTGTAACAGGGTCACGGGCTCAGCTGGAATTGGGGAAGGCAGGGAGGAGAGAAAATGAAAAGTGACAGCTCAGGAAAGGAGCTAAGGAGCCAATGGGAAGAGGGGGGAGGCCGCCCTGTAACCTTTCCTGGAAACTGTTCTGACCCACTGGGCTCCCTACAACCCCCACAGAGCTGCTCCTGGGGACCCCGGAGTCCGGGCTCTAACATGCATCCCATCCTCCAGTCCAACAGAGATGGCCCCTCCTGTTTTGAGCCCCCCTTCCTCCAATTCTCAGGGAACCCAGCTTCCGGCCACTACTAAGACACACTGGCCGTTTTCACACTGCTTACCTTCACTCACAACAACGCGGAAGATTGCGCTAAAAATGCGGAAGATCGCGTTTTCTTGTGCAAGGTTTGCACGACATCACGCAAATCTCGCGTGAGAAAACGTGACCTTCCGCGTTTTTAGCACGATCTTCCGCGTCGTTGCGAGTGAAGGTTAGCAGTGTGAAAAGGGATTGCCTATTCCTTTCGTGATTTCATACCGCTCTCCATCCAGGCGGCACACCAGGCAATGCAGAAATTTCTCCTGCCTCCTCACAACTCTAGGCTAGGTTGAGAAAGTGTGACCAAGCAGCCCCAGGGTCATCTAATTCTTGGGGATCTGAACCCAGGTCTTCCGGGGCCTAGTCCACCCACAACTGCCAACCTCCAATCCAGAATTACAACTGATCTCCAGGCCACACAGATCAGTTGCCCTGGAGAAAATGGCTGCTTTGGAGGGTGGACTCTTTGGTATTATGTCATATTGAAGATTCCCCCCCCCAACTCACCCCTTCCAGGCTCCACCCCCAAGATCTCCAGGAACTGCCCAACCTGGAGCTGGTAACCCTAACTCCAGCCTTCTAACCATTGCACAGAGGGGGCTGGTGCTCGTTCCCTTTCCAGAAAGCCCGGTTCTTCTCCAGCCCAGTAGAACCCAGTTGCAAAGGTACCAGCGATCCCCTCTTCTGCCCCCCTCCCAGCAAATCCAGGCATGCCCCCCCCCCGCAGTGTCCAACAGGAATTTAATCTCCTAGTTAAAGATTGGAGGTCCCACGCCTGCCTGTGCAGCGGCTCACTCTGTGCCCTGTTCCAGCTCGCTCAAGTGAGACGCCTGCTGATTCCTATCAGCCCCCGCTGGGGGGGACAGACCTGATTGCCTCAGCACCTTCGTCTTAATGAAATAATTAACTCCCCCTGACCTCCTGTGCCCAAAGACAGAGGGGGGAGGCCTGCAGCGCACAGAGGGGCCCTTGTTTGGAGCCGCTGCTGGCCTGGCCCAGAGATGCAGCTACATCTGGGCTGGAGCAACCCATGTTGTGGTTCAGAGTTGTGCTTGCCTCTGGGGCCGGAGCAGCGCTTAGCTGCTAACCACCCAAACTGCTGGTGCTGAGGCCTGCACAGAAGTTACGTGGTCTTTTATGTCTAATCCGAGACACATGCGGCTACACCACTTGCGTTTACTCTGGGGCGAGAGAAAGGCGCCCGGCACATGCTCAGAGGTACTTGTAACGGTTTTGGGTTCTTGTGCCAAGCCCACTGAAGGTGTGGCTGGCATTTAGAAACGAAGGGAGGGAGCAGGCCCTCAAGCGGAAGTCTCCGGTCTGGCGGGGCTGTCCTGTGATCTCTTGCTTGAGGCTCGGCTGCCACTGCCTCTAGAAAGGAGCAGGTCAGAAGCTCGAGAGGGGAAGACCAGGAAGCCGCCTCCTCAGGACTCCTGGGTCCTCCGAGCTTCTCTCCGCTGCACTTCTTCCCAAGCCACTGACATTTGGTCTCTCTGAGGTTTCCTTCTTCTGGCAATAATTAACATGCTTGGAGGGGGAAATTGGCCCAGCTTCCCTGGATGGGAGGAGAGGTGGCCGTGTCAAGACAGCACCACCAACAGCCAGCCCCAGTTCTGCTGTTCAAGACCCCCTCCATCCACACACCTCCCACACCGAATTCCAAACCTTCCTCCAGAGAAGGACCAGGACTTGAGAAACATCTGGCTGGGAAGACATAAGACGATCCCGGGAAATCCTCTCCTGCTCTCCCCATATAGAGCAGAAACTCAAATCCCAAAGGGACCCCCCCCCAAGTTAATCATAGACTGCCCTTCAAAAATCTCTCTGTGAGCCCAAACAATTCCTAGCTCAAATAGTACAGTAACACCATTAAGACTAACCAACTTTATTGTAGCATAAGCTTTCAGGAACCACAGCTCTCTTTGTCAGATGCTTCGTCAGCTTTCAAGAACCACAGCTCTCTTCGTCAGATGCATCATTAGCTTTCAAGAACCACAGCTCTCTTCGTCAGATGCATCATCAGCTTTCAAGAACCAGTTTTCTTCGTCAGATGCATCGTCAGCTTTCGAGAACCAGAGCTCTCTTCATCAGAAGCATCATCAGCTTTCGAGAACCACGGCTCTCTTCTTCAGGTGAATCTGACGATGCATCTGACGAAGAGAGTTGTGGTTCTCGAAAGCTTATGCTACAATAAAGTTGGTTAGTTTTAATGGTGCTATTGGACTCTTTACTATTTTGCAACTGCAGACTAACACGGCTAACTCCTCCGGATCTAGCCCAAACAGGTCACCAGTCATGTATCTCACCTACCTAACCCGTGAGAATCCAGGCATCTTCCAGCTTCAGCCCCCTCACTCTACCACCCGCACAGAGAACTCCGCTCCCATCTCCAGGTCCCTGACACTTTGCAGCCACACCCAACCCGCTAGGCTGCACTGTCTAGCTCTGTTCAGACAGTCTCAGAACTCTGGTCCTCAACCGTGCCGAGGCTGACTTTTCCTACATTGGGGATGCAAGGTGGGTGGGTAACATCTCCCCCCACCACCACCACACATACTGCCTTTGCTTTGGCCTTTTATATATTCATTTTCTCTCTCACTTACACACACACACACACACACACACACACCTGTGCCAAAGCCCTGGGACTTTTCTCGCCTGAACTTGCCTTCCCACCTCCACTTTCTCCACCTCCACTCCTGCTCCTGAGGCCACATTCCCTGCATTTCTTCGCGGTGTTCCCTTATTCCAGGGAGCTTTCAGATGGAAAAGACAGATGCGCCAGGCCTAGGTGTGACCAAGCCTTGCAGGCCTGGCCTCCTGTGCACACACGCACGCACGCACACATTCAGAGCCCTCCAAAGTTGCTTCTAAATCTCAGGCCCCACCCCCACCCCGCCACCCCATTCCCAGTTCTTCAGGCTGCCCAGATCTACAGATTCCTTCCGCCACTGCCTCCCAAATCTGGGCTGCCTCTCCCGGGCTCCCACTAAGCTCTCCATAGGCTACATTTGGCCCCGCATATATGGGTGTGCCTGGAATCAGACAAGCCTGCCTGCTCCGCTTGGTTTCAATCCCTGTCCCCCCCCCACCCAATAATCTTGGCAGGTTTCCCACTCCAACATGGCAGCTTTCTTATGAGGCAAGGCCCCGGGCCGTGGATGTGAGGTGCCATTGAAGGCGGCAGGGAGGACGCCTGGCAGATCTGACCTTTCACGGGCACAATCCACCAGGCACAAGCTTGTGTGCACCACTTTGAATGACAAGCAGCTCCTCCCTAAGGTTGCCAGCCTCCAGGTGGTGCCTGGAGATCTCTCAGATTTACAACTGATCTCCAGGTGCCAGAGATCAGTTCCCCTGGAGAAAATGGCTGCTTTGGAGGGTGGACTCTACGGCATTATACCATTCTGAGGCCCCTCCCCTCCACAAACCCCGCCCTCTCCAAATCTCCAGGTATTTCCCAACCTGGACCTGGCAACCCTACGCTGGAGGGCCATGCTGATTGTGCCTGTTCTTCCTCCGGCACCTAACATCCCAGTCCGCTCTGGCTGGAGGGCTTGGGCAAGGTGGAAGGGGAGGTCAGGGACAGTAATCAGGGCGGAGTCCAAGGGGCAGAGGTGAGTCAGGGCCCAGACCGCCAAGGTGGCGCTTCTTCCAAGCATACGGCCCCTTCCCACGTGGGGGTGGATGGAGGCAGCCTGGGTGGCATCCCCGATGCACACCCTCTCGGCTTGATGTGTGGTTTTAAGCCCTTAAGAGGTTAAAGGGATGATGAAGGGCTTTCGGAAGCAGGGTTGGGGGAGGTGGGCATGCCTCGTCTTGAGAGCAGCCGCAAAGGATCTCAGGGGCGTGGACGTGATGATAACCCTTTGCAAAATGCAGAGATACTGGCAGGAGGCTGGGAGAGAAGAAAGAGCCGTTGTTGTGCCTGGCCAGGGCAGGAAAGATGTGAGCGCTGCTGAGAGGGAAGGTCACCAGGCGCCAATCAGAAGCCAAACTCCTCGACAACCTCCCAGCTGTCCTTCCAGAAGCAGCTCTCCTGGCCTGGCCAGCAATCAAAGGCCTGCTTTGAGAAAGGAGGCTAGGCCTGCACCGCCCTGACCAGCCAGCTAGCAAGTTCCTTTGCCCCCAATCACTTGCTAAAGACCTGATTTGGCCCAAGGGCTTCCAGTTGCCGCCATTCTGCTGTGAAAGGCTTGGGCAAGAGTTTGGCTTCCATCCATGCATGATGTCAGGGCAGCCGAACCGCTCCCCGTCATATCCGGAATCTTCACCCAGAGCTGCATTCTGCAGCCCGTGTGTTTATTATGTCAATTAAGCAGCTCTGCATAATTTGAGACAGTATAGTCTGTTCCCAGTAATCATGGGACGGGACAAAGAGCTTATGCAGAAAGTACACTGGAGCCCGACTTCCTCGAGCCCCCTGGCAATTCTGCCCCACCCAAACCTTCTGCCATTCCACCCAGCACTGTCAGGTTTGCCAGCTATAGGTTGGGAAATTCCTGGCGATTTGCGGAGTGAAGTTTGGAGAAGGCAGGGTTTGGGAAGGGAACGCTGTGGACATAAGACCATATAGTCCACCCTCCAAAGCAGCCATTTCCTCCTGGAGATCTGATTTCTGGAGCCTGAAGATCTGTTGTAATTCTGGGAGATCTTGGCAACCCTAAATTGCCCACACCATCCACAGTTATAAGAGCTAGAAACTTGCTTTTAAAAAGAAAAGAACAGGGCGAGGGTGGGTGGGTATTACTAGGATGCCCAGTTCTAAAACTGGAACCTGTTACTAAAGATCACACTTATTCAGTACAGAAATGGAAGTATGGAATGTGTGCATACACACATACACACATGTACACACAATGTGTTGGTTGTGGTTACTGTGCAAAAAGGTTATGGATGGGTTTTGCTCTAGGCAGCAGGCAAACCCTTTCCAGGCAGTGGCTGGTGGGCCATTCACCAGAGATGGGTGGGGAGGAAAATCTACTGAGGCCCACTGCTGTCTGCTTTCATTGCACGGGGAAATGATTGCCTGGGAAGTTTAAACCCATTCCTAACCGGCTGCTTGTGTTGTTCTTAACTGTATTGTAAATTGTGTTTTAGGGGACTGTTTGGAATCTGCCTGCTTCTTCATTGGCTCCGCTCAAGCCAAGGATCCAAAGGGGTTGGAACTGCACAGCGTTACGGACGGGCCCAAGAGAGAAGGGTTGCATTCAGAAGCTCAGAGGCAGCCGCCAGGGAGGCATGAGATGGCTGCCCTACAAAGGTCAGTTCTGAGAAAGCCGGGACTTCCAAAGAAGCCAAGCTGGCTACGGATGAAGGAGACAGAGACCCAGTCACAGGAGTTTCTGAGGTTTTCAGCTGAGGGTTACTTTGGAGTCTCCATGTTGGACACCATCTCTTCCTGTTTCCAGCACTGCTGGCCCTGGAAATAGGAAGAGGGGGCAACCAACTCCATCCCAGTGTGGCTCTGCTTCTTTTAAGGGCTTTTGGGCTGGAACCATTTTTCAAGAACAACGGCCTGCTCGCCGGTGCTGTAGTCCAATGGGCTGGTGCTCCCTGCTCACTGTGAAGCAGCTGGAGGGCCAGCCGAAAAACTCCTGCAGGCCAGATGTGCCGTAAGTTCCCAAACTCTGCTTGGATGCTTTCTTCCCACCCCAGGGAACAAAGCCAGGGGGCCTCCGTCCCATGAGTCAGTTTGGTAAACTCTGAGCAGTGAGGGCAAGAACTGACTCTAAAACCCGAACCCCAGGAGGCCTTGACGGTACTTGCCAGAAATAGGGACCTTGCCCCCACAAATTGCACCGCAAGCACAGAACTGACAGGCAAAGAAGGATGAGGGCAAAATCCATCTGACTACAAAATATCTAAAAGATAACAGAGAGAAGAATGCTCTCCGGAATGCTAAAGTTCATGTCTGCTGGGTTGAACTGTCTCATGGGGAGGGAAGGGAGAGACACAAAACTCTGCTTTGGGGGGAAATTGAAAAGAGTCCAGTAGCCTAACCAACTTTATTGTAGCATAAGTTTTCAAGAACCACAGCTCTCTTCATCAGATGCATCTAGCGAAGAGAGCTGTAGCTCTCGAAAGCTTATGCTACAATAAAGTTGGTTAGTCTTAATGGTGCTACTGGACTCTTTACTATTGTAATTTGTGTTCATCTATTGAAATGTTAATTTATAAGAGGATGGTGCATTGGGCATCAAATATATTTCTCTCTGGAGTGAATAAGTGTTTCCTTCATACTCTGAGATCTAAACTATTCAAACTCTGGCAAGTTCCAGGGTGAAGAAATGTTTTTGAGCATTGGCATATATTAACCTTGCATCTATAGTCCCTCCCCTCCCCTCCTTAGCCAAGGTAATTCCCACCCACCCCCCTTTATAAATACATTTACTGAGATGGCTGACATCTGAAGTACCTGAGCACACAGATCCGTATCGATTCTTCCAGCAAATTATTGGTTGCTGGGTCACCACCTGTCCATTTAAGATAGTGGGGGGGGGGACGGACTGATGCATTTTAGAGTGGAAATAAATGGACCATTTCAAATCTGTAATCCGAATTCAGAGGCTGGCGTAAGAAAGAAGGTTGGTTATTCCCATTGGCAGTCTTACCCCATCCTCCCTGCATTCCGTTCTGCCGTTAACTGAGGGTCAAACTAGACGAATGGTGGAAGAGTCATACACCACCATCACGACCCCAAAGCAGAGAGCAGAGAGGGGGATGCAGATAAAGGCTGCATGACTGAGGAGGGAGGGGTGAACCCTTCCCCTGAACTGGTTTCCCAATGCAAATCCCACCCACCCCTCCCACTCTGTTGCTATTTGCTCCACAGGGGAAAAACAAAGACTCATCAACAATCTTGTTATTGGGGCACTACCGGTAACTTATCACTGATTTGTTCCTGGAATAACCACTCCCAATCACAGTTTTGTGGCTTCTGTCAAATTCCCCCACAGTAGCTCAGGGCTTCATGCAGTTTAGGCTGAATACATACAGCACAACAAACTGAAGTTTATTTGTGACAGGCACAGCCCTGGTTTTATGTTAGGGCTCATGCCCTCCTCCGCCCCTCCCGCCCTCTGCCAACCAGCACGGCAAGACCGAAGAGTCACCTTTCCTCATTTATTAAAACTTTACAGGTTGCCTAATGAGCCCGAGGCAATTTGCAAGAGTTTCCTTCCATCTCCAGTTTTACTGTGCCATGCAAGAAGGGAAGGGAGGAGGGATTAGGACGGGGCAGGAACTAAACCAGGTTGAGCCTTAGAGTCTTGCTACACAAGACATCTTACACGAGGATGTTCACGTGTAGGGAGACACAATGTTAGCTGGGAAGTGTAGTTTAAAAAGATCTGATGGAGATGGCTCCTCAGAGGGTTTGTTAATTTCATCTTCACCTCTCCCAAGGGGAGGTGAAATTGACAGCTCCTTTGGGAAGGAGAAAATGAAATTAACAAACCCTCTGAGAAGCAATCTCTGCCGGCTCTGTCTTTTAAAACTACTCTTCCCATTAACATAGTGTCTCCCTACACTTGACTCGTGTAGAGAGACTCTGAACCAGGATTTTAAAAAGCCCACCACCACCTAATAGTTCTGAAATCCCTCTCTCTTGAGCTTCAGGACTTTCTGCCATGAACGTTGTGTGAGTTGGCTGTGCACCTCTGTAAATGTAACTTCCATTCATTTTAACTAGGCTTTCACACGGCAACTTCCCTGCAGGTTTTATGAGTAACTGAGAGCTACCTGAGTGTCTTCAGTCCCAAGACGGGGATGGGGGCGGGGAACAGGGGAGATAAGAGATGGAGGAGCTGGGAAGGAGCTGCATGAGCCAGGGGCTAGGGTTGTCAACTGCAGGACGGGAAATTCTTGGAGATTTGAGGGTGGAGCCTGGGAAGGACAGGGTTTGGGGAGAGGAGGGACCTCAGTAGGGTATAATGCAGAGTCTACTGTCCACATCAGCCATTTTCTCGAGGGAAACTGATTTCTGCAGACAGGAGCTCAACTATGGCCATCTCCACACCTGGAAGACAGCATCTTCTCATGTGAAATTGTGCCCGGAAGACGCCGTTATCCGGGAGTTTTGTGTGAGAAGGCGCTGTCTTCCGGGTCGTTCATGCAATGTTCCGCAGGCAGGTAAGATGTGTGGGAATGGCCATATTCCAGGAGATCTCCAGGTCCTACCTGGAGGTTGGCTACCCTACTGGAGCATGATGGATGGGGGAAGAGAACAAATAGCCAATTAAGTGGCTGGAGTGTCAGATTTGGATCCGGGAGACCCTTTTTCTGCCACAAAGTTTCCTGGGCGATTTTGCGTCAGGCATTCTGACCTACCTCACGGGATTGTTGTGAGGGTTCCACAAAGGAGGGAAGGACCATACCTGCTGCCTGAAGCTCCTGAGAGTAAAGCGGGGGGGGGGGATCGGAATCAAATTAATACATAATTTCTACAGGCTGTCATCCACCCAAGCAGAATGTAGGTTAGCCCTTAGTTCTCATCTCAAGATTTTGTAAAAATTGCGGTTAGTAATTGGTTAAAAATAGTTGCCGTGTGCCTGATAAATCAGCCAGTAGCTTTTTAAAAATAATGTCCACTATTTCTAAAAACAAGTACTTTGGACATTGTTGAGGGCAAGCACCTTTTTCAAAGAGGCGCTCCTCTTTCTCATTTGAGAAGGAAGTCCTATTTCAAAATGCCACAGGTATGCATCGCTGGAACACAAAGGCAGGGTGGTTCTTCCGTCTTTAAAATGATTTTTCTCACATGCAAATTTATGCAGATTTAATCAAGCGATTAATCAAGAGCTATGATTTCTTTGATCACATGACAGGCCCTCATCGAGCCCCATGAAAGAAGAAGTCTAGAAATCCTGAAATTTCAGGTCAAACTCCCAGACTCGGCAACTCTAGAAGGAAAGGCGCCCCTTGTGACCTAAAATGTCTCGAGGCAGATCTGGGCCAATTTAGCTCCACCATCTCATCTTGTTTGGCTTTAGCCCAGGGATGCCAACTCTGAAAGCTAGAAATCTTGGGCAGCAAGGGAAAAAAAGGGGGGGATTTTTATTTTGGCCGCATATTGTATACATGCCTTGCGGAGGGGTGCGGGGAGCAGCACATGCAGGCTGGCAACGGCTGCATTCATCTCTCCCTCTGAAATGTAAACTCTCGCATAACATTTTTCACACCAAACTGTTCCAAATTGTTCATGACCTAATTAAGAAGAGCATTTCCAGCTTTCTCTGTCTGCTTGTCAGCAAAAATTACCTCAGGACGGCTGGCTGTAGCCTACCTTGAGAAGGCCAGCCTCCCTGATCTCAAAGAGGCACGTTGCATCCCCTTTCCCTTGGTGCACTATATTTGGTGGCCCAGTGAGCAAAAAAAATTTCCAAAAGTTTGTCTTTATAACTGAAAAAACATACTCATGACAAATCAACAAAGGGCTGCCATTTTGTTGTGCCCTTATCTGCTGCCTGACCCTGCTAATAATGCCGGCTCTAAGCAAGAAGACTTTACACCCAGAGTTGATGGCATTTTTGCAACAATTTTGCAGTAATAGGCCACTAAATTAACAGCAATATTCACAGCTAGTCCCAACTCTATATTTTAAGAAAATTGGGCATTGTGGATGCAGAACAGATGATGTTTCATAAATGATACCATACCATTATGGCGAGCCTGCTGATGCGGGGAGGGCAGAATATAAATCGAATAAAATAAATAAATAAATTACTAAACTGAGCAAGATGCATGGCAGAGGACAGCTGTACATGAAACCTTGCAACTCAAAGCCATTTTCATTAACATCTCCTTGGTTTTTAAATTTCCCCTGTATCTATCATTCAGCTGTAAAGGCCATCAGCAAGTATGGAGTCTTTCACTGAAAATCTGTTTCTGAACTCCATATAAGCAACAACCACGTGACACAATCACCCTGTTCACAAGTAACACTGACCACATGTACACTGGGTGTATATGTGAGTTCACCTGTTTCTAAGAAAGAACCAATACAAGCTTACTTATAAATGACACCAGAGACTAGTACATGGATAAACATGGTCATATAGATCGAGAGGAGTTAACCACGTTAGTCTGTAGTTGCAAAATAGTAAAAAGTCCAGTAGCACCGTTAAGACTAACCAACATTATTGTAGCATAAGCTTTCGAGAACCACAGCTCTCTTCGTCAGGTGCATCATCAAGGTCATCTGGACTCTTCACTATTTTGGATAAACATGGGGTTTAAATAACATTCTGGGGGCACATGTGTTGAACTTAGGGTTGCCACTCTCCAGGTGAGGCCTGGAGCGCTCCCAGAATTACAACTTATTTCCCAACAGAGATCAGTTCCCTTGGAGAAAATGGCTGCTCCAGAGGAAGGACTCAATGGCATTATGCTCTGTTGAAGTTCCTCCCTTTCCCCCCAGTCTCCATCCCCAAATCTCAAGGAATGATCCAACCTGAAGTTGGCAGCTCTAGCTGAACATAACATGAGAATTACTCAATGCCTATACAAAGAAAAACCAAGTGCGTATTGTTCATGGACTGCACGTGTGTTCACTGTAGGTTGTGACCAGGGATACGGTGTATGGCTAAAAGATGTTCTCTACCTCAAACACCTACACGTTTTCCACCCTACTTTATAAAAACGTGGCCTGCCAGCTGTACGTTTCACTGCTGTATCCCCGGATCTGTTGCTGAAACTTGCACCAGCCCATATAGATTAGCGTGGCAAATTACTCGTCACCCGAACAGTTGCCTGTTGATTTAACAAGAGGGGCCTGATTTTTAAGTGGTTCAGGAGAATCGATCGGCAGTCGGGTCTCTGCTCTCGTGCAAGACGCATGGTGCACAGGTGACAAGATGGGCACTTCACCAGCCCCCTTCCCGCTTCAGTTTCCAAGGGGCTCTTGAATCACACAAAGGTTGGGAGGAGGGAGAGCAGAGAGACAGAACGAGAGAGAACCGATGAAAAGCTGGGGGGGTTAATGGTACAAATAAGGGCCCCATTTTTCTCATTCTTCCTACACAATAGGGGATGATTGACCGATTGGACACAATGCTGGGATGATTTGGCCCCCCAAAATCAAAGTGGGGGGAGGAGACTGGTAATTTAGCTTGCTTGGCGAACCCCCAGCAGAGCGGGCAGTGGAAACCTTGTTTTTCGAGAGCTTAATTTGAGCCCTGCTATTTGCGAGGGTTCATGAAAATAGATACAATTTGGTGCCCTTTCCCTTCCCTTCCCTTCCTCTGAGGCAAGAAAAACGGCTTCGGCCAGGCCCCGGGAATCAAGAAGAGTGGAGATGCACCCAGTTAAATTTCGCTTTGGCTGGATCAGGCGGATGAGTTTTGTTAATCCTTTTTCCAACAAATGTTAAGATAAATATATTCCAGCTTTTAAGCGAAGCTCTAGCTGCTGGTTCTGATTGATACGATTGTATCGTGTTCGTTTTGTAATTTTATGTAAATTGTGTTTTTTGGAGGAGCGATGCATATTTTTGGTGGTTGCTCGTAGAAATCTCACAAATAAAAACAGTGATGCTTAGGGCATTACTGATTGCCTAATTTGACTCGGGAGAAAATTTTCCTTCCTTAACCCCAAAGGCCTGCATCGTCCTACACTCGTGTTTACTTCGCTGTCCAGCCAGATGCTTCTAGAAGCTCACAAGCTAGCCCTGATGGAGGCAGCCAGGATAGTTTAATCCTTCTAAAAAGCAGTCTGAAGTAGAGATCACCAAATGTCAGGGAAATGAATTCCATAAGCTAAGTTTGGGAGTACCTGCTTTACTCTCTATTTAGGACATTGGGTGCCTAAGGGCCAAGCCGGAGGAGATGGCATGGCGGGATCTCCCAGTTCGTTTTCAGAGCTTCCAAGAAGCTGAAGGGACAATCCAAACAGTGTCAGGGAAGTGGTTTGAGCTGAGATTTTTAACAGGGCAAACAGAAGATGGGGGAGCAGGAACTTGAGAATGGGAAACTGTACAGGCTTACATCCAGAGGAGTTAGGCGTGTTAGTCTGTAGTTGCAAAACAGTAAAGAGTCCAGTAGCACCTTTAAGACTGACTTTATTGTGGCATAAGCTTTCGAGAACCACCGCTTTCTTCGTCAGATGCATCGTCAGATGCATCTGACGAAGAGAGCTGTGGTTCTCGAAAGCTTATGCTACAATAAAGTTGGTTTTCCAGCTTCAAGAAAGTCATGGGAGATCTGGGCCTGGGTCTCCCACCTTCTTGTCTAGTAGAACCCTGTGATTAAAAAAAACAAAACCCACCCCTCCCACTAAAGATGAGATGCAATCGAGCAAACAAGTTCTCCCGCTGCACAAGCCCCACTGAACCGATCAGAAGAGCATAACTGTGCCCACAGCACCGGTTCATGTTAATTAACAGGAGGGGACGGGAACCCTTTGGAAGTTCTCCAGGCACCCAAATGCCTTGAGCTGGCCTTATAATGGAGGTGGCGGGGGAGAAGCAGGGTTCTTCCTTTGGCTTGGCAGCACGTGAAAGCGAAGGTCACACCAGCACCATCTTTGCGGAGTTTGATTAGGGGCGTTAAATTATTTGCTACCTTAATTTTATCAGGAATTTCAACGTTGTAAGCAGAGAATTCTTTAGAGACGCCACTGCAAAGACAGCTGAGCCCTTCCTGGCTCCAGGGTACCAAACTGTCGATTTTAATAAAAGGGAAAGCTTAGATTTACTGGGCACCTCAGCAGATATTTCCGTATTAACGTGGAGTAGAAAAGGACATATAATCACTCACATTAAAAAACAACAACAAGAAAAAAGAAAAATCTCTCCTTATCCACACACACAAACACATGCATAAAAACCCTTTGTAGAACATGATGATTTATGGCCATTGCAATTTCCACAGGGTCTGGAGTTAGAAGTCGTGATGGAGACGAAAATATGATCTCCATAAGCCACAACTGCATTGTGGAACACAACTACAGCATCCAGAGAGCTTTTCACAAGAGTCCCTGAGAGAGTCTTGTAGCTTCTCTGTAGTTAGTTAAGCACAAGAGGTGAGTGAACGTAATGCGGTTTTAAATGGGCAGGAAACCAGATTTTAAAATCAGCTCAGAGCTGCACAGGAAGGGGGATTTACGGTCACATGTCAATTTTCATGTGCTTTCTGTGGCACCTGTGAGCAGATGCGCACCACCTGAAGCGCATTATCAGCCCTCCAACCACCATTACCACCATAGATCTTGACGTGTTAGGCACTTTAAAAAGCTCTTCTTTAGGGGAAAGTTCAGTTTTTAAAAAATGAAATAGTTTATTCAGAAATGCAACTGTTGGATGAGCTTCTTTGTGCTAGCTCCACTTCTCCGACCTGCACTGAGTGGCTGCTACCCACTTACTGAGCCAGGTACCATAGAGCTGAACACAGCAGGGAGGGAAATTCACTTGTGAACAGCAGGCGCAAGGCAAATATGCAGGAGCAGTGAAGACCCTGAAGATTCGTGGATGAAGATAGTAGCTGCTTGCAAGCCCTTATGGAAAAGTTACCTACGCTGAAAATCCTGGTGATTTGCAAGAAGAGAATCCTGCTTTTCCAAAGTTTCCAGCCCTTCTGCAAGTGGCTTGCACCTGCCAGCAAACCCCTGATATACAGTCAGGCTTCCTTGTGAAGAAATTGGAAAGAATCAAAGGGAGCAGAACAAAGCTTAGATGTCTAGAGGTGACACATCTGACATTTTTATATCACCCTTCCTCTAAGGCAACTCAGGGCAGCACACATGTTCTCCTCGCCTCCATTTGATCCTCTTAACAACCTTGCGAGGTAGGCTAGGCTTAAGAAGCATGACTAGACCACGGTCATCCAGTGTGCTTCAGAGCCAAGTGGAGATTTGAACCCGTGCCTCAGTCCTAATTTGACCCTTTAACCACCCTGGTGTATATGAGGAACAGGGGATAATTTAGTACATTTGCCAATGGAAAGGCTGAAAAGATCCTGGGAATTAGTCCTCTAGGACTCATGGAGTCCGCTTGGCTCTGGCTATAAGACAACCTTTTAAGCTTCAAGGGCAATAGAGGCCGGAAACAGTTGCCCGGTGGCAACATGGTGGACTCGTCCCCTCTAGGGAGGGTGGGAGGGAAAGCAGAAGTGGCCTTGCAGGGAAGCAAACGGAGGCAGCGAGCGCTGGCAAAGGGGATTTGGGATGTCATCAAGAGCTGCAGAACGGGCGGGCAGGCAGAGAGCTCTAGTCCAACACCATGATCTTGCTCATCCCCTGTCGTTTTCAAGGCAACTCCTGCTGGCGATCTTTCTGGGAGAACGTAGGGAAGTTTTCTGCTCCACGTAGCAAACTGTCCTGGGCTCTGTTCGCTATTTGAAAGAGACCCAAAACGGAGGCTAGGGCTCCTGTGATCTCTAGCTGCTCTCCAGGACAACAGCTCTCTATTTCAGGCCTGGTTAACTACCTGTATCCCAATGACGCCTTCTGTTCTGAAAATGAAGGCTGTCGACCAACTCAAGCTTTTTTTTTTTTTAAATCAATTTACTATCTGGCTTTGAATCGATTAGTTAATAGGCTGATTGGAGGCAAATTTCATCCTCTGATTAAAACGTTAGTCGATTAATCATTCTGGTTCACTGAGTAAACCTTGAGGTCCGCTGACAAACGTCCAAGAACGTGCTCAACAGAGCAGCGGTGTGTCTGTCCCCCTGTAAACGTGCATAATTTCTCTCAAGGCTGGGCTCAAAGCGTTTTGGACCACCCACCCAGGAATTCTGACAGGCGATTCCATTCAGTAACATAGGGACGTCAGGACCTCTCCCCAAATGTCGTAACTCTGATTAACAAATGTTGAAATAGGAAAACAAAAAAGGGTTTGTGACGCCTACAACGATGCAACCTTCAGAAAGGCACATCAAGGCCTGTGAGAAAACTTTTGCTACGTAAACAGCAATGTGTCAGGGCCAAAAAAGCATTTGATTCCGTGCTGAAATTTGTAAGATTGATTTTTTTAAAAAACTAGAAGGCAAAACCAGTTTTGCTTGATTGCTCCAGAGAGAAAACACATCACTTTAATTTTAAAATATCTTATTCATCACAGTAGCCCGAGGGATTGAAAGAGAAAGAAAATAACTGAACATGTAGAAGAGTGTAAAAAAATTGAAACACTTTGGGTGTTTTTTGAAGGATGACAACCAGAGTTTAAATTTCTCTAAGAGAAAGGCATTGAGGTTTATGTTATACCCAGTAATCTTGAAAGCCTGGATCTTGCACACGTGAAAACAGGATAAAACTGTTTGGTAGTGAAGAAAAGATACTTTACACATGCCCTGAGACACTATTGACTGTTACATCATATATCCCATGAGTCAGCCATAGGCACTGAGTTCAGATGCATGTTTTGGATAATGCTATATATTAATTCTTTTATGATGTTATTGAATGTGAAGATATGCCCTTTTTTAAAGAATCATTTTAAGAACCTTTTTTAAGAATTGTTTTATCTGAAGTCTGGAAAATGCTGGGTAAAATGCTTTTGACTTTTGGAAAAAGACTACGTTTGTGACTTTTTATAATAACTGCTCGAATATTAAAAGTGTCAGACTGTCATACACAAAGTTTGCTTACACACGATAATGGAAATATATGATTGCTATTGTGGCCCTGTCTACTTGTATACTCATTTAACATATTATTTGATTTTTTTTTAAATCAATACTAGGAAGACAAAACCTGAGACAGCTGTAGATCAGATATGAGTAACAGAGAGGGAAAAAATCCAACAAACCAGAATGTTATTCATTCCAAGAGGGGAGAATAAATTCATTAAATGGACTTTGGCTTACTACCCTGACTCACTCTGAGTCCTCTTCTGCGAGCAAACAGACACACAGATATCCCCTACAAAACAAGGTTATGGGGGTGGGCTCCAGACTAAATTGGCAGTTTCCATTGATTTCCCCTTCACACTGCAGATCCTCTGAATGCCGTTTCTCAGGGTCCCCTATCCGCCCAGAAGCAGTATTTCACAGAGATCAGTGGGAAGGTGGAAAGATTCATTCTGTCACTGGAAAAGGTTGTTTGGATCCAATCCCATGATAGTCACCTACAGCGCAGATGTTACAACGCAGTAATGTTTGTAAAGTGCTTGGAACACTATGAAAGTGCTTCATAAATATTGTTACGCCAGAGCGTACACGGGATCGACTCCCGTGTGCCTGAGGTGTGCAAGTGAACAGGAACATAACAGAGAAACACATGTAAGTGCAATCACGTGCTCTACACATGTATTTTGTCTTGTTTGGCTCCATGTGAGTTTGGCTCCATGTGAGTTTGGGTAGAGGGAAAATTTAGGGAACACCTACAGCAGAAAATTCTGGATTTTTCAAAGTGTTAGGAAAAACCAACCCACAAAGACAGTTTCTCCAAAGGAAGGGAGATAAAATCACTAGAATTTAAAGCTGTCTGAATACGATGCTGCTTCTCTGTAGCCTCCCAAGGAAGATTACAGTCTCGAACAATTATAGGTCTGAGAAAGACAGCAAAGGGCGTCCAGCCTGACCCACCTCAACCACACACACCGGGACTGACTCTCTCGAGCTCAGATCACCTCTATGAGATTCAGTTGCAGAACAGAAGAATCGAAGGCTATGATCAGCGCAAATTACAGTCTACCTCAAGCACGGAGGAGGGAAAACCAAGGACCTCCAGGGCCAGAGGTTCTCATGTGCCAAAAAGTCAAGTGAGTTCTCAACACAGGTGGCTCTTCAATTCTAGAAAACAAGACCTTGCGGCCCCGCCCTCACCTTTTGAAAAAAACTAAACAGACACTACAATTACTCAAAGAACAACTCTGGTGCTTAAGATGTTGGGATTTATGCATATCAGAAAAAGGAACTAGAATGGGGCGGGCAGGGGGATCCAAAGAAAAAAATTCTAGATGCAGGATTATCAGCGCGACAACACCTTAAACAGCATGGCATGCTTGCTAAGGAACGCCACAAGTATCCAAGGAAGATGATACTTTGCAAGGAGCCAAAATGCATATGTGTCTGCTGGTCTGCATTTCTGTTACCTGCTGGCCTCAAACAGGTTAAGATAATGGCTTGTATTAGATCACCTTCAGGTTGGAGGTGGGGAGTGTAAGCTTCCTAGCTATTCAGAGCTCTTGATCTAGTGTAAAAGAGAAAGTCATAATGACAAAGACCTGTAGGCAGCTCTCCAGTCTGGTTCTTCCTACATTCACAGTGAACTCCTAAGCAGAGTTACTCCAGTCTAAGACCACTGGGCTTAGACTGGAGTAACTCTGCTTAGGACTTCACTGCCAGGGTCGGGTGCAGTAGATGTTACCTCAGGTTCTCAGCACAGGGCAACTTTATGAACTTGACTACAACTGGCTCACAAGAGTCCTGAGATGCATGTTGCATATATTCCTGGTAGGGAAACTGAGGCAGTGAGAGAGAGCGCGCGCGCACAGCTTGCCCAAGGCCCCACACAGGTTTATGGCATGGCTTGAAGAGAGGCCTCCCATCATTTGTCCGTGGGATCTCACCCGGCTCCATACTGACTGAACGGCACTCCAGGACTAACAGGACAAATATCCAGAAATAATTCCGTGCATTTCAAAAACTGAAACCCTCCCAATGCCCCCGCACCCTTTTCCAACTAGAACAAGTTGCCCATGAAAGGTTATATCATCCGCCAGGTTTGACAAACGTAATGGGCTTTCTTGTCCGGGACTCCAGGCAGTGTCTGTGGTTTTAAGCCGCTTCACTACGCAGTCCTTCTCTACAAGGAACCCTGAGAAAGAAGCTAGAGCCCTCTAACAGCATATTCGCAGCTAGCACCCAAATGACCGTTCTGAGGGGGGCCTTGCGGGAAAGATTTGCTCCAAGTCTCCCACTGGAGCCAACAGAAGATACTCCAGAGAACGGGGTACCAATTGCTGTGCAAAAGACCCGGGAACTCCTGTCATTACAAATGGATGAAGTATCCGCACCCATCAGGAAGAAAGAATAATTTCCAAGTGTGTTTGCATGTGAAGATGAGCCCAGAGTGCACATTGCAGGAGATCTGGCTAATAGCAGATACAGAGGGCTGGCGGCAATCAGGGAAGCAGTATGGGTGGGAAAGAGTTAACCTGCCCCCTCCCTCCCCCCACATCTCTAACCTGATCCAATTTAGGGCACCTGCAGCTGCTTTGCGGGCATGATGGAATTTCCAGGCATGAATCTTCCACATAGAACAGGTAGATTGGGCTTAAGGTAAGACAGGAAGAGGCCCCTTCACCCAACCCAAATGGTGCTGGGAGGATGAAATCATACCATGCTCTGGCCAGTCTTTACAGCCCAGAGCTTAGGGATCCTGTGGAATGCCGCAGGAGTTCTAACACAAGACTGAATAGACTTTCACCACTCAGTGCCAAAAAGACAGGCTGAATTCTGTGTCTGGAGCTCCCAGGGATTTTAAACTCAGTTCTCTGGATCGCAGGCCTGCACTTGGAAGCGTAGAATCATAGGGTCGGAAAGAACCTCTAGAGTCATCTAGTCCAACCCCCTTCCCGTGTAGAGGAGTTAGCCGTTAGTCTGTAGTTGCAAAATAGTAAAAGAGTCCAATAGCACCCAACTTTATTGTAGCATAAGCTTTCGAGAATCACAGCTGTCTCTGATGATGCATCTGAAAAAGAGAGCTGTGGTTCTCGAAAGCTTATACTACAGTAATGTTGGTTAGTCTTAAAGGTGCTATTGGACTCTTTTACTATTTCCCGATGCAGGAAATTCCCAACTGCCTCCCCACCCCACCCTCACTGACCCCTGCTCCATGCCCAGAAGATGGCAAAAAAAAACCCCTCCAGGATTTAATTTAATCTGTTTGGATATTAATTTTTTTAAAAATCAAAGTCCCAAACAGAACTTCCAGGTTAGGCTAGGTCCTGAGACTGCATATGAGAAGGGGGCTCGCAACTCAACCTACACTTGGCAATTTTCAGAGCAAAGTTCTGTACTCTGAAGAACTGGATTCTGTGGCTGGCATAAATTTGCACCTCCTCATTTATTTTAAATGCTTTGATTATATTTTGGTTAATTGTGTGTGTGTGGAGGGGAGTTAGATGAGATGCTAAACGGGCGATGCCGACAGTTCCTTCCCAGGGCTGCCCTCCAGCTTCAAAGAATTCAGTAGCCCAAACGCTTCTCAACTTTTCTGTGGTCATAAGGACTAGATGCTTGCTTTTAAAACATACCTACAAAACACAAAAACGACTAGTTCTCAGGATGTGAGTTTTGTCTGAAACAATCTGGTCATATTTTGGGAGTGATTTAGATGTGGTCTGGTTGTCAGATGTGCTTCTGGGAAAGCTATCAAACCACGACCTCAACCCCAACACAACTCTGGGTCTGAAGAAACCACATTCTGGCAAACTAGTCTGGACTTGGGATTTGGCCTCCATATCCATTTCTGGAATATCTAAAATAGTAAAGAGTCCAGTAGCTACTGGACTCTTTACTATTTTGCGGCTACAGACTCACACAGCTAACTCCTTTGGACCTATGGAATACCTAAAGGGGGTGCGTATTTTTCCTGCTCGTTCATGCTTCAGGGTGAAGTGTAGATTTCAGCTTCTTGTTAATTGCAGAGTACAAAATAAAGGGAGTTTTTCCAAACTGAATTAAAATCTTGTGTGCGGGCAGGTGTGTGCTGGGGGGCGGCCAGCATTTGAAGATCTCTCAGTGGTGACGGAATACACAGGAAACGGCAAATACACACCATATGACAATTTGTCATAACTAGTGATCACATGCGCTTCTCTTTTGCTGTGTGTACATGCTGCCTTCCCGGAGGGCATATGTCACGTGTACACAGAGAAACATGTACAGGGCTTTTTTTCAGATGGAATGCGGTGGGACAGAGTTCCGGCACCTCTTGAAAATGGTCACATGGCTGGTGGCCCCGCCCCCTGATCTCCAGACAGAGGGGAGTTGAGATTGCCCTCCACACCATGCAGCACGGAGGGCAATCTAAACTCACCTCTGTCTGGAGATCAGGGGGCGGGGCCACTAGCCACGTCACCATTTTTTGCCGAGGGCAATTTGAACTGTTAAAAACTCCCCCCTTCTTCCAGCTGACCCAAAGTGACATCATTGTGCAGTCCTGGGAGCGTGCGCACACTTTGCACATGCGCATGCGGTACCAGGGGCACCACCTCCCGCCAGGAGTTGCCCCCTGTGCTGGCATCCCACTGAGTTCCACCACCTCTTTTCCCAGAAAAAAAAGCCTTGAGCACGTATGTGAAAAAGGGGTCACATGTGCCCATGGATATAGGGGTTTCTGCATTTTTGCAAGTCTACAAGATCGGTCACAGACAGAGAGGGTTTGTGCTTGGAGAGAATAGGCTGACATCCTTGTCCTGGCCTTGGGTTCTCTCGGGATAACGTTTCTAGCCAGATTGCTGTGACGATAAAAATGTAAAGCTCCCTTTTGGCTGAAAAGCACAGGAAAGGATCGGCAATAGATCAGGAAAACTGCACTTTGAAACATTTCGCACAGAGTTCACCCATCATCACGCACGCCCGTGATTTCTGCTACGTCGCCATTGAAGGGGAAATATTTTTTCTCCTCCCATCTCAGCCATTCTGGACCTCAAGATGAAAGAGGAGCAGGCTTTAATGTGGGAAGGCACTTCAGCTTCTAGAGGAGGCAGCCAGTGAAGCACCTGCCTTTGAACCAACAGAGCAACTAATGAACCGACTGCCTTTACACAAAGGCGAGGGTTACAAAAACCTCAAGATGGGGGCCTTGCTGCGAGATGGAAGGGAATGCCCGCAAATTTACAATTTAAGTTTAACCCACAGATTAATAAAGAATAGCTTCTGGATTGCATCCGGGCTCACAGGAAGAGCATCCCATAGTTTGGATTCAGAAGGAAGGCTGCCTTTAAAAGATCTTCATTCCTTGCTAAGTTAGACACAGTCCCACAGTTAAAATTTGCCCTCTCAGATGAATCACCTAAATATTTTCAATTCCAGAAGGGCTCCAGCCCACAAAAGATTCCGCCACAATAAACCTGTTAGCCTTTATGGTCCCACAAGAGTCCTTCGAAGTTATTTTTAGCTCTCAAATGTACTAATTCAAGGTTGCAACCCTATTTCTTTGTGGAGGAAAGACCCCCCCCCAACCCAAACCTGCATGCTCCCCCCAACATGGGCCCTCCAGTTGACATCAAACGGCGAAGCGAGAGCTGGCAGCTTCACTCCCCAACCACCAGATGCCACAAAAGATGAACACAACCCATGTCAAATTCCGCAAGTTGCGTCTCTCTCCAAACTTGTCTTCAGGGAGGCCGGGGTGAGTTAATGCCAAAGAGAAAGAGAAGTGAAGGGAGCCTACAACAGCAAGATAAATTGACATTCCCTCTCTCGTTCAAACCATCCGTCCTCTGCTGAGTTGGGCAGAACATTGAGAAGCGTTGCTCTGTGTGTGTTCTCTCTGGAAATAACTTTTCCAGGAAAGAGCCTCCTCCGGTTGCTTGGTTTTAAACAATCCAAGGTGATTCTGCAGAAGCAAAGCTCCTAGACTATGCAACAATGGAGTGGGGGGGGGAGCAGCTACCCGACCTTTTTTGCCGACCCACCAGTAAGGTTTCTGCACCCTTCATCTGACCCATCCCCTCCTCCAAACTGACAAACCAAAATCTGGTCCTCTTCCCCCACTCATTCCAACTTTGCACACAAGATGAGATTTCAACATAACACACACACACCCCACAAAAAGCAACCGCTGGAAAGCGATGAGGTGGCAGATTCAAGAAAGGTTTGTGCAAAATAATCTTTGAGGGGCACAGTCCGGCAGGAAGCTCTCTGGTACTTACACACACACCCCACACACACACACACACACTGAAATGTATGAGGAACACACATTCACATCTCCCCACTCACATTTCAGGGGTGTGCGCGCCACAGAACTTCCTGATGGACTGCACCCCACGGCCGCCACCCCCCCCATTACTGTCTCCCACACCATGCAAAGAGAGCAAAGGATGGGGGCTCGGCCAGAAGGCACAATCTCCTCAGGGTCTCACTTTGAAACCAAATTAATCCGAAAAATTATTAATTGGGAACGCCTGTCGCTCTGTTTCTATTATATTCTACATAGTCAAGGTGTGGGGGAGGAAGTGTTTGGAAATATTATCTTTCCCCTCCCTGCAGTTTGAGGAGATTGTTAAGGTGAAGGGAGGGAGCGAGGGAGGGAAGGTAAGAAAAGAGGAAAAAACACTCTCTCTTTCACATACACCATGATTTAGGCAAATAGACCTATTAAGCTCTAATATATATTTCTGTTGCTAGGAAGCGTTCTCTCACATGGCGACAGAGCAGAAATTGTGGCACTTATGAATCACAGTTTTTATGTGCTACATTTTCTGACAAACAACTACCACCGTGCCCCCCTCCACCAAAGCTACCAACCTTTCCCCAGAGCTACCTAAAAAAATTGTAATCCTGGATCCCAGCTCCCAAATACATCATCCCAGTCCAGCCTCCTCTCCCCCCACACTGCCCCGCCTTTCAAGAAATGTGTATGGCGGACTTAGATTTCAGAAGTTATTGGGGGTTTAGCCACAATTGTTAACAGATGGAGTCATTTCTGGGTTGGAGCAGAGCTGTGCGTGGTGTGTGTGTGTGTGTGTGTATGAGAGAGAGAGAGAGAGAGAGAGAGAGAGAGAGAGAGAGAGAGAGAGAGAGAGAGAGAGAGAGAGAGAGACTGTGTAAGGAAGAGGATTGGACGTGGTCATCCCGTCTCTAGACTACCTCCAGCACCACCAGGGGAAATGGGCCGGCATGAAAGCTCCAGTTAAAGGAAAGGCCGAAAAACCATTCTTAGTTTGACCTACTAAAGCTCTGATCTGGAAAAATGGCTGTGTGTGTGTGTGCACGCACAATTTAAGAAAAGAACATCGAAGAAGTTACTTCCACGGCTCCCTTCCATTAAAAAAGCAGCTTGCATAGGAGAACTTCCCACTGGGGTATACTCTAAAAGGTCTGCACGTTAAAAAAAACCATAATCCACATATACAAAAGTGGAAGGGGGGAGGGCAGAAATGATTCAGGTTTCTGGTTGCTTACAGGCTTCTCCACTCCAAACTCAATTGCATCGCGGACTGGATATCCCATCTTGTTGATTACAGCGACTGTGTAATCCGCCTTGAGTCCCAGTGAAGAAGGCAGACTATAAATGAGGCAAATAAGTAAGAGCGAAGGAAACACCCAAAGATATAAAGTCACGGGAGCCATGGAGAATTTCAGAGTGCAATCTGCACAGACCCACCAGAGACAAGAAGAGGAAATTACAGCCCTGACACGCAATATATATTTTAGCAAACAATTAACAAGTGGATAGATCTTTTCTAGTAGCTAGTTTGAAAAAGGCCCTGAAAATACACACAGAGAGTGCATAGATGTGTCATGCTTAACGTCCAGACTCATTGGCCGTGGTCTTTATTACCAACACTTGCACACACACACACACTAAACTGAGAGTAAAATCCCATCAGGATAGCTTATTTTCCATATTTGGGAATTCCACTGAATTCCAGAGGGTCACTTTCAACAAAATGTGTAGAGGAGAATGCTCCGCGACCAACTTTTAGGTGTCAGAGTAGCTCTTTTACACACCAGCACGGAGATCAATCTGCCCGCGTTCAAAGGCGTGCCTGCTTTCCCTTGTAGAATCACCTATGGACTCCCTCCCGGGTGTCACGGCTTCTCCAGGGGAATAGGGGCGGGCGGGTGGGGGGACAGGATTCACAATGATCGACACTATTGCCTTCTGTTGTTTTTTTTTTAAACTGCAAACCCAAGAATCAACTTTCCGTCCACTTTCCCCCACCTCTCCGCCCCTTCCAATTTCTCCAAAGCAGATCTCAAAAGTTTGTCCAAAAAAAAAAAAGAGGCAAGGCAAGGCAACGTATGAAATTGTAGCACTTGGCGCTAAGCTCGACTTCTGGCCAGTTCCAGAGTTTCTTTCTGGGCGGCTTCCCTTGAATCCGGCCGCCGCCGCCGCCGCCAAAGCGCAGCGCAGCGCTGCCAGGAGTCGCTCTCCGCGAGATGCCCCCGAGCCGGCCTTGCCCCTCAGCGGACGCGCCGCTCCTGCCGCGCCAGTCCTCTCCCCGCCGCCCGCCGCCCCCACCCCGCAGGCAGGCAGGCAGGCAGGCAGGGCAGGCGGGGGACCGTCCCTCCGTCCGCGCGTCCAGCCGCGCTCCCTGCCGGCCCCGCGCGCCGGTCGGACTCACTTTTTGTTGGAGGTGTTCCAGTAGATGGGCTCCAGGCTGAGGCCCTCGACGAACCAGAGCTCCAGCCAGGAGAAGAGCAGCCCCGCGTAAAATCCCAGCCAGGCGCTGCCCGGGGCCATGGCTGCCGGCCGGGCCGCCGCGACTCCGGCGCGCTCCTTTGTTGTCCTCCCCCGACAGGCGCGCAGGCGGATGCCACGGAGCAGCCACGGAGCAGCCACGGAGCAGCGACTCCCGCGCCGGGGCGGCGGCGGCGGCGGGCGCGAGCGAGCGAGCGAGCGAGCGAGGCCGGCGGTCAGCAAAGTTTCACAGCTCCCGGGCTGGGGAGCAGCCGCTGGCTCGAGCGGCCAAGTTTGCCCGGCGCGCAGAGCCCCGGAGGCGGAGCGGCAGCGGCAGCGGGGCCGGCCGGGGGGCGCCGCGCCGCATCTCCGCGGCTCTCGGGCGGGCGGGCGGGGCGGGGCAGGGCGGGCGAGGGGGGCGGCCCCGGCCCGGGGCGCCTCCCGCCGCGCCCGGGAGAAGTGTCCTCCGCCGCGGCCCGGCTCCCTGGGGCGGGCGG
Organism: Eublepharis macularius; assembly: GCF_028583425.1. Taxonomy (NCBI): domain Eukaryota; kingdom Metazoa; phylum Chordata; class Lepidosauria; order Squamata; family Eublepharidae; genus Eublepharis; species Eublepharis macularius. Next base: position 78,723,715 of record NC_072801.1, read on the forward strand.
GCGGGCGCGGGGGCGCCTGGGCGGGCTGGGCTGCGGCTGTGGGGCTGGCCCGCCGCCCCGCGACGCCGAGCAACGAAGAACTCCGGCGCGGCAGGCGAAAGAATGGCAACCCGGAGGGGCGACTTTGGAGGCGAGGAAGAGGGAGGAGAGGCGGAGCGGCGAGCGCGAAAGACCGGAGAGGAGAGGCGCCCGCCGCGCGCGGGGAGCGGAGCCAGCAGATGAAAGAAGATACGGACGCCGGAGCGGAGCGCGCAGCCGCCCGGGGGCCCGGCCCGAGGAGCCCCTGCCCAGGCTCCCAGCAGGCGCCGGCGGAGAGAGGGGCCAGCAAGCCGGGGGGGGGGGAGCGAAAGCAAACGTGGCTCTCCCGCCCCCCCCCCCCAGGTGCAATGAGCAGAGGTAGATAAATGGCCGAGATGGTTTCCCGTGGAGTCAGCACAATTATTTATAGAAGGAAGGGAGAGGAGGCAGGCGGCCGGCGAAACTGGTGGGATTTGGGGAGCGGCTGCTTCAGGGGGGCATCCCTAGGGCAGACCCCAGTGGGCAGGAGCCATTGGGAAGTTCACCCGGTCGGGGGGGGGAGTTCTGTGCAAGAAGCAACCTATGGGGCTGCTCAATGGGAAGGGAGCCAGAGAGACCCCCAGTGGCCCCTTCCACTGACTTCCTGCTCACCTCTAGGGGAAGAGTGCTGGCCCACTGAGCCCCCCCCCCGTCATTAATAGGACCAAGTGGGCCACCCATCCCTGTGTCAGAGTCGCAGGAAGTCCCCCCCCCCCAAGGTGACAGCTTGGGGCAGGGGCGAGTCTGGTTTGAGATGCTTTGGAGGTTTCTCTTTCCCTGTTAGCCCTAAAGAGGATGTGGCCCAAAGTCGCTTGCTTTCTTCCTAGCAAAGCTCCAGTTCCTCTTAAGGGCTGCCTGAGAAGCCAAAGTTCAGTAGAACAAGCCCTCGCCATCTCTGCCAAGAGGAAGCTGCACCTTTGGGATTTCTGCCTGTCCACAGCCATTCACAATGCAGGAGTCCTGGTTGATAATGGCAGAAGGTGTCGGCCATAACCTGGTTCAGGAGCAATCCAGCACTGTGCATATTAAAGCTGCTTTAGATTATGGACAGAACACCATCCGGGTCAGATACGCAGTAGTCAGAATTGCATTTCAGTTGTGCTGATGAATGTTGGTAGGTGGAGGAGTGTGCAGGCCTTTGAGGTCTGCAGAACTCTTCAGAGGAAGAGAGCTGTGCTACTCAAAAGCTGGCACACTTTTATATCAATGAGACTTGATTCAATAACAAGAGGAGAAGGCAAGTTTTTGAGGTGTCAGGAGTGCCCTGCTGAGAAAACAGAGCCCCGAGAGACTCAAGGGCTAAACTGTTGTTGCTCTAACATCATGCTCTAAAAAACACGATTCTTTTTTTCTCACAGACATAAGTTAAAAGATCCAGAGGAGTTAGCTGTGTTAGATGTGTCTGACAAAGAGAGCTGTGGTTCTCGAAAGCTTATGCTGCTATAAAGTTGGTTAGTCTTAAAGGCGCTACTGGACTCTTTACTATTATAGAAGATAAAAGTTTCTAAACTCCCCTTAAAAGAAGCCCCAAACCCAGCCAACTGCTTGGGCTGTAAGGTCTGGATTCAGGCAGAGGCACCGCTCTGCTCTGGGCCAAGCAAATTACTTAAAAAGAGAGAGTGTTCCTGATTATCTGCCGCAGAGCGCTTTCTCTCCTGCACGGCAGCCCATGCATCCCCTCATTGATAGTAACGGGGAAATGGGGAGGGGGGCCTCAGTGTAGGGCTTGCAGAGACCCCGAAAGGCTCGCCTGAGACCTCAAGCCTTTGAAGACCCGCACCCCTTTTGCCCGCAGCTCCACATGCTCTGCAAACAGAAAGCAAGCCAGCTTTTTTGCAGGTGCAACGGACACTGCCACGGGATATTACGAATGCTGTTCATATTGGACTAAACAGAGAGAGAGAGAGAGAGAGAGAGAGAGAGAGACGGAGAAATCAAATCAATCTCAGGCCATTAGCTGCATCAACAGCATTAAACTAGGAGAGTTAATGGATATTACTTCATTCACAGAATATCCAGACGTTTTCTACTCGCGGCAAGGAATCCTGAGCGAAAAGGACAATGCCTAAGAATCCAGAGAGGAACACACATGGCCTCTGAGCCAGGGCCGACTGCACTCGTCCCTTACAAAAACAAGCGGGAGAGAAACACATGAGAAATGTCAGCTCAAAGATTTGCACAGAGTCCGAGGGTGGCAGAAACCCCCACTGGGGCAGGCACGCAGGCCCTGGCCGGTAGACATGGGCGTGGCACACGGGAACCTGTGCAGAAGAGGTGGCACTGGAGAATCTCCTGGAGAGGGGAGGTGTGCCAAGAAACCTCCTGCCAGTATTGCCCCCTGCGACCCTCTAGCCAACTGTGCTTATGGGGGGTAGCCCCCCCTAAGAAAAACAGCCGGTGGGGTGGGGGGAGAGGACAGTTGAACAAGATGCAACCCTGGAACTCATTTTGAACACCAGGAAGGGCCACAGTAAGTACTGCTGCTCAGACCACTTGCTTGCAAGACGCTCTCGGTGGCGGCCACGCTCTTTGCAGAGTATCTTTGCAGACACGAGAACTAGAGACATGCTTAGAAAGAAAGACAGGCTCACAGGACACAAAGCATACGCAACCTCAGATTATGTTTCTCTGGCATGATCCTAGAAAGCCTAGTCCAGCCCTTGAATAAAATGCACAAGAGAGCCAGTTTGGTGTAGTGGTTAAGAGCGCAGGACTCTAATCTGGAGAGCCGGGTTTGATTCCCCGCTCCTCCACTTGAAGCCAGCTGGGTGACCTTGGCTCAGTCACAGCTTCTAGGAGCTCTCTCAGCCCCACCCACCTCACAGGGTGTTTGTTGTTATGGGGATAATAATGACATACTTTGTAAACCGCTCTGAGTGGGCATTAAGTTGTCCTGAAGGGCGGCATATAAATCAAATATTATTATTATATTATTATAAGACCAGGTCGGTGGGTTCTGCAGGGATTCTTGATTAGAGCACTAACAGGGCTTCATTTCCCCAAAAGATTGCCTGGATCACCTTTAGTTGTTTTTTCCTGCAAGGTACTACTTGGTGGGGAGCTCATGGGTGACAATGAGATCTCAGCAATCCTGGCCAACACACCAAGTAAAGATCCAGGGGAGTTAGCCGTGTTAGTTTGCAGTCGCAAAATAGTAGAGTTCAGTAGCACCTTTCAGATTAACCAACTGATGCAATAAAGTTGCATCTGACAAAGAGAGCTGTGGTTCTCGAAAGCTTATGCTGCACCAAGCAAAGTGAACTTGCAACCTAAAAGAAGCCAAGTTTCCATGAAGCAGAGGGAGGGAAGAATTACCTTACACCCTACATCTTTCACATCTCGCAAGAGAGGTTGTATGAATGGTGGGACTCAGGGCCGGTGCGCCCATGGAGGCCAGGTAGGCAGTGGCCTTGGGCGCGCGGGCATTGGAGGGGCGCCAGAGGGGGTGTCGGGGGCGGAGGCGTGTGCAGCGAAGCTGGCATGACTGGGCTGCAGCTACTGCTGCAGCCAGCCAGCCAGCTCCGTGCTGCTGCTGCCGCCGCTGCCACACACCCCAACTGGGCGCAGCTTCCAGGCGCTGCCCCAGCAGTGGCTCGCGGCTTGTGCGCCTAGCTGGGGTGCGTGGTGGCGGCGGAACGGAGCTGTCTGGCTGGCTGCAGCAGCAGCTGCAGCCGGCCATGCCAGCTCCGCTGTGTGCTCCTCCACCCCAGCCGGTCGCAGAAGCCGTGGGCTGTTGCTGGGGTGGTGCACGGAGCAGCCTCCACGCGCTGCCCCAGCAGTGGCTCGCAGCTTCTGCGCTTGGTTGGGGCATGTGGCGGCGGCAGCACGGGGCTGGCTGGCTGGCTGCAGCTGCTGCTGCAGCCAGCCATGCCAGCTCCACTGCGCGCTCCTCTGCCCCAGCTGGGCGCAGAAGCCATGAGCTGTTGCTGGGGCGGCGCACAGAGCAGCATCCGCGTGCCGCCCCAGCAGCAGCTTGAAGCTTCTGTGCTCGGGGCTCCGTGAGCTGCCCAGCCCCCCTGCGGCACGTGATGACATCTGCGATGATGTCATCACGCAGTCCGTGGCGTGCGCGCGCGCGCATGCAGAGCGTGCGCACACCGCGTCGGGCGCCAGAACCTCTGGCACCGGCCCTGGTGGGACTGCATCTGCACAGAGTGTACCCTGCAAGCGGTATACCCTGAGACGCCTTGCTTGAGTCTCCTGACATCGTGTTGTGCTACGGTGCCACAATTTGAGAGCCAGGTGTCCCACCGCTAGTGTTAGCTGAAGTGTGGGTGTACGTGGCCCCGCCACAACAAGGATCCAGCCAAGAGACCGTGACGTTAGAAGGCACCGCCTGAAAACTCTCCGGTCCCAAGTACTAGGAAAGACCATTCGAGGTGGGCCAGCGGTCTGAACCGGGAAAGAGCTGCTTCATACAGACAATATGAATGGACCTGATACTACTTATTTGTGTTTAATTTGTTAAAACATTTCTACTTCACCTTTCTGAGAGGTACAATGTCTACGTGCAGCTGACCATTTCAGCTTTCTGGCCCTCACGGTTTTTGAGATGTATTTGAATCATTGTCTCAGCAGCTGGGGACGTTCGGGGGAAAGGAATGGACTTCCAGTTGAGAGCCTCTAACACTGTAGCCCGTCCAAAGCCCTCGCAACAGGAGGCAGCGAACAATTAAATACAACCAATGGAGAAGCTGCAGACCCTCGGGGTATAGAAATGGACAGCCTTTAGAAGGGAGCTGTGAAATGGGAGAGCTCAAATGCGAACCAAAGTTACATCACTGCAAAGGCCAAACCCGAAAGCCATGTCCAGAGCTTGTGCCGAGAGGAACCAACCAAGATTCTTAAAAATCAGCGTGCAAGTCTCTGAGCTATCTGGGCCTCTTCCTCAAGCTAGAAGTTGCAGAGCTCTGGAGGACTGGAATGCTTGCGTTAGGGTTGCCCATTCTGGATTGGGAATTTCCTAGAGATTTGGGGATGGAGCCTGGCGGGAGGGCAAAGACAGGCCTCAGGCCTCAGCAGGGTCTAATGCCAGAGAGTCCACCCTCCAAAGCAGCCATTTTCTCCAGGGAAGTTGATGTCTGTCAAACAGAAATCAGTTGTAATTCTGGAAGATCTCCAAACTCCAGATGGAGGCTGGCGACCCTAACGTGCATGCTGCTTTTGCTGTTCCATTGGATCCAAACAATAGAAATTTCATGGCTTTTCGCAAGTTACTTAGGAGAAACTGTGTGATTTCCTCCCATCCACCTGTGAGCGATGAAGACGGCTCATGTCGGAGAAGCAAACGAGCTCCCTCTAGAGGCGAACATGGGAAAAGAATTACACGGAGCAGGAACAAAAGAGGAATAAAGCGCATTCAAAACAAAGAGCAAAAACACACACGCAAAATATGGGGTGGGGGGATGGCAGGGAAGGAAAATTCTGAGTCCCAGATTGAAAAGACGAGGCCAGTCCTGGTTTTTACTTCTATCATGGCATCGTTCGCCCAGCCTGTTACAGAGGAGGAGATCAGAAGCTGGGCCCCTGCCCCAAAGAGGTCGCAGTTTCCAATCAGGGGAGAAAGAAAGCAGGGGGGGGGGGGAATCTGGCTCCCCTGCCCTTTATAAGTCCATCTGCAGGTTTTGAAGGGGAATTGAAGAGTTGCAGCCAGAGCTTCCTAGGAAGGGAAACCAACTAGCAGGGACTGGGCTTGGGAGGCAGGACCCCATTCAGGTTGGGGGCGGGTCATGGAACAGAAGGAGGGGGGGGAGCTGTGAGCCAGGCCCTGCAGCATCCTGACCTGGGAAGCAGAACACTCCGTCTGCCCCAATCACCTCTTTACTTTCCACCAATGGCACTCACTTGCTCTGCGGCTTACGGAGAGCCACCCTTGCAGTTGCCATCAGCCCAAAGAACTGCGATTACTTCCGCCACAGCACGAGGCCTGCGCCTTAGGAAATCTCGCAGTTTACCCATTCCTCCAGGGTGGCTATGGCCTTGCTCACTTCCCTGGGACATGAGGCAGGTGGGAACAGTGCGCAGTAGAGCCACCGGCGGCATGTCAAAGCACCACGTATGTGGCTCCTGAGCCATTGAGTATCACTGCTCTAGATGATGTATCGGGTCTCAGAAAAGTGTCGTGCTGGGGCAGACCCAGGCGCAGCCTTCCAGTCCTGCTTCCAGGCAGACACCACCAAGACACCTGCAAGCGGGGCACGGACTATGGTTGTTGTGGGTTTTCCGGGCTGTATTGCCGTGGTCTTGGCATTGTAGTTCCTGACGTTTCGCCAGCAGCTGTGACTGGCATCATCAGAGGTGGAGCACCAAAAGACCGAGATCTCTCAGTGTCAGGGGCACGAACTGTCTCCCAGCAAGCGGGGCACAGAGATATACTGCCTCTGAGTATGGAGGGTCTATTTATCCGTCATGGCAAATAGCCACCAATGGACTGATGATCCCCGTGACTTTGTCTCACCTCCTTTGAAACTGTTACGTTGTGTCTTGTGAGGGTGAGTTCCGTAAGCAAATCACCCCTTGCAAAGGGATCTCCATCGTGGTCAGTTTTGCCTCCTCTGAACGGTCAGGGGTTACCAGAGGCCGAGGCAGAACTCCTTCCCATCACCCACTACCACCAGATCCTTTTCACTGAAGATGCTGCCAGGGATTTAGCGCGGGGGGCGGGGGGAGTCTTCCGTAAGTCAAGCAGATGCTCTGCCACTGACTGAGCCACGGCCTCTCCCCTTTTGTACCCTGGAATGTGCAAGTAACATGAATGCACCTCTGGTTACTATGCACTCCCCCCATCCCCAAGGGACCACAGTTACCCCCCCCCCAGCAGATGACAGCCCAGGCCAGCAGGCTTGGGGGTACAACCCCCTTCCTCTTTTTCTTGGAAATCCTCCTAACTGCTGGGTTCAACTTCCCTTTGCAGGAGGACCAAGAATTCCTGCCTCGCTGCGGCGTCTCCGTCTGGAGCCTGCCAGATAATTGTCCTGTACCTGGGCTCACCTTAGGAAGCCGGGCCATTTAGATGCAAATCGCCCATGAATATGCTCAAGTGCCGGGGCACGCTGGGCCTCCTGCTGGCAGCGTAAAACCAGCTGCCCCCACTGAGCCAGACAAGCCCCCTCCTGGTAGAGACAGGCGCTGATGGGCAGAAATCACGCCGCAGCCATTTGCCGGTGGCTTCCAGAAAGATGCATAACAAGACGGAGAAAAGGAAGGGGGGTGGGGAGAGGAGAACAGTCCGGTTACCCCTCCGTGGGCGAAGGTATTCCTGAGGCATTCCTGAGTCCTCCTCCTAATGCTCTGCTCTGAGACTCCATTTCGAACTGCCACGTTTTACAATTAATTCAGATTTACCGGCCTAGAGTCTTGCTGCACCCTAAATAAACATTTGTTGTGTAGCAGACGCTTGTGCAAGCCAGAGACATCTGCTACAACAAATGCATTCATCTTTCAGGTCCCACAAGCGCCTTGGTCATTTTGGCTGCATCAGTCTCAGGCAGACCCCCACCTAAGTTTTGTTTAAATAGAAAGAACTCTTTGGAACAGCTTGTGACGTGGCGATGTGTGAGACCTTGCTGTTGACTTGCCCTGGTCACTTTAATCAAATGCCTCAGCCTGAATTACGAGACCTCTTTTATAGGAGCCCCCCCCCCGCCCCCCCCCACAGCAACTCTTTCATACACCAGAATTTCTGCTTAATCCTGTTCCAGCTTCCATGGCAGCTGAAGGCCTCGTCCTCACGTTCCAGTCTACCTCCAGAAGCTTGTTTTTTAAAGGGGGGGAAAAAACTAGAAAAGCAAAGAATAGGAATACTGAGTTAATAATAGCAGCACGTCTTGGGCACTTTCAGCATTCAATTTTTGTCCCAAATTTCATGGGTATGTGGAACACACACAGCTGTGTTGATAAGTCTCCCTCCTCGCAAGAGGTCAGAGCACAGCCACAGCCACCATTTAAAAATGTACAAAGCAAGCCTACCATCCATTACATTTGGACCAAGTCATGTTCTAAATTGCAGGGTGCAAGCTTTTCGCTTACACTGAACACTGCTTCGAATTGGATACTCGGGAGAACAAAGGATATTTTGACACAAAACCACTTTTTAAAATATCCCCGCTAAAGCTAGATTTTTTCCATATTTGGGGAAGGGAGAGAAAGGGGGAAATCCCAAAAAAGTAGAAATATTTCCAGTTTGCAACGAGAGAGAGACCCCTCTCCCTGAGGAGCAAGCTGCAGGTGAGGGAAACCTCCTTCCAGCTGCAGGTAATGGAATGTGCCTCCCTAACAAAACCCAGGATCCCTGCACACAGAAAACCAGCGTGTGAAGGCCAAGGTCTGGGGCCCAGGCTACCTGGGGCGTGCTTTTCTTCTCTGTGTGCCGATTACTGTTGAGAGGGCTGCACAGAAGAAACTTCGATCACAGGAGCCCAGGTGCAAGCTTACCGCCCACCCACAATCAGAAACCTTACAGCGCCCCCTGCAGGGTCGAGCAAAACCTAGATTTCCCTGCTCTCCTGAACGAGGCTGTGCAGTTAAGGGGTGGCAGCGGATGGGGAGACCCCGCTGGGTTAGTCAAGAAGTAATCAGAATAAGAGATCAGCTGCTGCTGTGCCCAAAAAAGAGAAGCCACGTGGCACACCTGGTGCTGTTTAAGCACAAACAGAACAATTGGAGGGAGGGGAGAGGAGAAATAAAAGAGCGTGTGAGAGAGGGCAGGGAGGTTTGCTAGCTCCAAATCACCACCTTTGTGAGATCTCAGGGGTGGCTGGAAACGGAACTGCCAAGTTTATTGAGTTTGGCTCACCAGAATTTCTCCCCGCCCCTCCCGGCCATTCATTTCCATTGCAAGGAAGCCGCAGCCCTGGAACTAGCCAAGTACTAAGACTGAAAGTGCTCTTGTACATGTACAGAGTGTTTGCACCTCATTTCTACATCCACAGGGGTCAAGAGGGTTTCGTTCTCATGGCCCCTTCTTACATACCCAGGGTAATGCCAATCACCACCTTTGGGTCAGGTAGCAATTTTCCCCAGGCCAGTTTGGCTAGGGATCCTGATGATGTTTTGACATCTTCTGGGCATGGAGTAAGGGTCACTGGGTGTGTGTGTGTGTGGGGGGGAGGTATTTATGAATTTCCTGCATTGTACATGGGGTTGGACTAGATGACCTTAGAGGTCACGTCCAACCCTATGATTCTATCATTCTAAGTGCTAGGCAAGCTTGAGGGCTGGAAGGAAGCCTGAAGTCCATTCACAGACGGGAGTCACAACACCCCCCACACTGTGCACGCCAGCAGTCGGCACTATCAGCCTACGACTAAGCTCGTTTATTAAATGTAGTTGTCAAAACGCTTCTGCCACCAGCCTGCCTTTCTAGCACTAGAGTCCTCAAAACGGCTCTCACTCTCCACCTGACTGCATTCACATTGGCTAATGCAGGCTAGAATTACCCCCCCCATTCCTCGCACACCTGAACTGGAAGGATGGCCCCTTTACCCCTCAAGTGTGTTAGAGCCCCATATGATAGACTGATCAGATTATCCAGGGCTTTTTTCCTGGGAAAAGAGGTGGTGGAACTCAGTGGGTTGCCCTTGGAGAAAATGGTCACATGGCTGGTGGCCCCACCCCCTGATCTCCAGACAGAGGGGAGTGTAGATTGCCCTACGCGCCACTGAGCGGCGCGTAGGGCAATCTCAACTCCCCTCTGTCTGGAGATCAGGGGGCGGGGCCACCAGCCATGTGACCATTTTCAAGAGGTTCCGGAACTCCGTCCCACCGTGTTCCAGCTGAAAAAAAGCCCTGAGATTATCCCATACTGCAGACAGGGGAGAGGTCGAGGAAGCGTGAATCTGCTAAGGTGGTGGAGGTAGTCTGTGGCAAAGATGAAGTGTGAACAAACACCCAGTCTCCCAGGCATCGCATGCAAGACTTCTGGAGCCAGAATGAAAGTTCAACTAGCCCTCCTTCCCCGCCACAGGGTGTCCTCTTCTTGGATAATGGCTGCCCCAAACCCTCTATTAGGAAGGAGGCCCGAACAAAAATCATTCACTTCCCGCCCATCCAGGCTCCGTTTCAACAGATGCTGGTGGACTTGGAGGCCCGAGCAGTCGGCAAGCGCGCAGCCTCTCCGTCTTGGAACCAGGCTGCCGCCCTAGCAATAAATAAGGATCTACCACGGTCAGGTCTCAATGACCCACAGTATTAAAGGACTCCGTATAGCTGAAGGAAAACACGCTCCCTCTAATAACTTATCAAAAATATTACTATTTATCTAACCAGCTAGGTGTTCATACAGTCATATTACAAGAAGTATGGTAGGTGTTCCAAAGACAATAGCAAAGAGTCCATAACAATACGATTTGAGCATCAAAGAATTATATCCCATAGAGAGGTCCAGATTCTCCAAAGTCCATACAGTTTGAAAACGGAGCCCAAGCTCTCTTCTTTAAATGCCTTCAAGGGAACCCGAAGCTGCGAGCGAGCAGAAAGCCGACTTCTGGATCGGTGGACCCACAGTGGAGACAATGGACGTGCAGGGAAAGAATCACAGCTATCAACCGCTCAACAGGGCGTAAGCTGGAGTCCTGTTTCGGTGTAGCTTTTTCAAGAGCGTTGATAGACAAGAGTTCCAAATGTAACAAGAAACCTCACTTCTCTAATCCCAAGTGGGAAACCCAGATACCAGGTGTCCTTTAATACTGTGGGTCATTTAGACCTGACCGTGGTGGATCCTTGTTTTGTTTATTGCTGTCTACTACACGGTGCCCTTCTGCTTTAGTTACTTTTGCTGCCCTAGCAAAGCAGCCAGCTCCACCCTTTGCTGCTTTGCACAGGTTGCGGGCTGGTTTCAAGAAAGTGCCATATAAGTACTAAGGGCCTGGGCCAGCCGCACATCCCAAAATCAGGTCTTATTCCGGTTCGGAACGATTTCCAATTTCTCACACCAGACCAACCCCCCCCCCCCACAATCCCACGTGTCCCTTGTGCAAATCAAACCCAACTCTCCATTTCCCATGCCATTTCTTCCCTCCCTGCCCTGAATTCTTTCTGCACAGTGTGCAGTTGCAAGAGAATCAAATCTACAAAACCAACCATGAAAAGCAGAGACCCGAAACTGGTAACAGGAACAAGACAAGAAAAGGGAAGTCCACTCAGCCCAACTCCGGTTTGGCTCAGACGGTACAGCTTCCTCTTCTGGACTTGTCTGGCCACCAAAAGGAGGACCTAACAACTTCTCTTCCCCCACATGTGCATATACTGGGGTGCGGACGGCACAAAGTGTCTGCTAAGCCAGGGTAACCACCTCACACCCCCTGCAATAAAGCCCACAAGAGGCCCACCGGGAGCCATCTTAGGTGGGGAAGCTGGGCTTTTCACACACACCCGCAGATACAGGAAAAGGTTAAAAGGAGCAGGCGCATCCACCATTTAGCGTGGCTCCTCTTTGCCACAGGAGCACAAACCAAGTTTGTCTTGCTGGGCTGAAGGCTACCAGCATTTGGCTGGATGTACAAAGAGGGAGGCTCATTTCCAAAAGACAGTCCAGTAGCACGTTTAAGACTAACCAACTTTATTATAGCATAAGCTTTTGAGAACCACAGTTCAGATTGGGTGAAGAGAGCTGTGGTTCTTGAACGCTTATGCTACAGTATGATGGATCTGACAAAGAGAGTTGTGGCTCTCAAAAGCTTATGCTACAATATGATGCATCTGATGAAGAGAGCTGCAGTTCTTGAAAGCTTATGCTACAGTATGATGCATCTGATGAAGAGAGCTGTGGCTCTCAAAAGCTTATGCTACAATATGATGCATCTGATGAAAAGAGCTGCAGTTCTTGAAAGTTTATGCTATAGTATGATGCATCTGATGAAGAGAGTTGCGGTTTTCAAAAGCTTATGCTACAATATGATGCATCTGACAAAGAGAGCTGTGGTTCTCAAAATCTTATGCTACAATAAAGTTGGTTAGTCTTAAAAGGTGCTACTGGACTCTACTATTTTGCAACTACAGACTAACACGGCTGACTCCTCTGGGTCCAGAAGACAGGAAGCCATACCATTATATACCATTATATATTCTGTTGTAAGCTGCCCTGAGCCTGTTTGTGGGAAGGGCGGGGTATAAGCTAAAACAAATAAAATAAAAATATATAAGTTCCAGGTAGTTCCAGAAGTTGCCTGTCCATAGCCTGCTGTCTGCCCGTTTTTCCTACTTCCCATGCCCTGGAGTTGAGGCAACTTCCAAATCTGAGCCCAGCTCCAAATGAAGGGCGGGGTGGGGGAGCGCCTTCCGCCTTCTCAAGGCCAGGAGCATCTCTTAGGCGGTGGCTTCTGCAGGGGCTGGTGCTCAGGCCCTCATGGGCAGGCCGCGCAGAGGCAGAGTTTGACAAGCACCCGCCTGTAATTTCGGTTTCATTACTGCAGCCTTTGAAATGGGGCAGAGAAGACAGAAATCCTTGGGCGCCCAGGAGGGGAAATATTCCTGTGCAGAGGCAAGCACACGCTGGTGCACCGGGCCTGTTCAGTTTACAGGGTTGCCAAGCAACAGGCTCTCCCTGCGAGAATTCACTTTGGGGCCATTAACAGTAACTATTTATACCAGAGCTGAGAGGGCTGGGGCCAGTGGACTACAGAAGAGGGAGCCTGGAGGAGGAAGAGGGTCTGGAATTCCTCTCACCCCAAACTGGGCTCTTGTCAGGCTTGGAGCGACATTCTTACACCAGCCTGAAGACCTCCTGCTCTGAACAGTGGCCATTCTCCACACACACACACACCCTGCAATGGTGCAAGGCCGAAAGCTTCTCCAGGCCCAACTCTATGGTAAGCGTGGGGGCTAGAGAACCTTCAGGAGGGGCAGAGGAACCCTCCCCTTCCTGGAAAGGCTTGGATTTGGCTACAAACTGCATTCGTGCACATTCAAACCTGCCTCGCCATCGAACACATAGGCGGGGCAGGAGGAAGTTTTAGCAGCCCTGGAGTCTGGAAGGGCCTCCCAACCACCCAAACCATTAATCCCATTGCAAGCAAGACTGGGGTTGCTCTTCCGTAGAAAGAGGAAGAGCCTCGCGTTCATCCAGGAGGAGCCGCCCAGAGAGACTGAGAGGCAGGCACACTAGAGGACGAGGGAGGAGACCGGGCCAGCTCTCACCAAATATGCACGTTTGTCTTCCCTGCCTACAAGTAAAGACAAAATTGGAAGCTTTGGATCAAAGACCAGTAGATATTTCATTCTCGTTATTATTTATCTCATTTGTACCCCGCCTTTCGCCCCAATGGGGACTCAAAGTGATTTCATTCTCCTCCCCTCCATTTTATCCTTGCAAGAAGAGAGAGCCCGAGTTGTGCTTCCTAGCTGAGAACGCAAGAGCAGCCCTGCAAAGTCAGAACAGTGTGTGGGAAAGCTGCTCAAGGCCCTGGCAAGCAAGAGGCAGCTCACCAAGCGGCAGGAATCAACAGCCCTCCACCGCGGCCCCTGCCACTGGCCTGGCGTTGAGAGAGACCCTAACGGCAGGTGCACACCTGGCATTTGGAGCCCGGCCATGTAGCCCTACGGACACTGCCGGGCCGAACTCGGGCCTATTTCACGTTCTCGCAAATTTACTGGGATTTTTTTTTGCCAGAAAGGGGAAGAAAGGGAGTGAGTGAATGAAAGGGTTTCCACACCTTTCAAAATCTCCCTGAACATCCTTTGCGGGAAATGACTTAAGGACTACACAGGTCCTCTTTCTTTCCCTAAAACTTGTAAGAACAAGAGGAAGGCGGCACAGAGCATCTTGCTAGATCCCAAACCTAACAACAGCAGGCCAAGAAACCTTGGGTGGGAGCAGGCTGCCCCCTTGTGGTGCAGAATCAGTCTTGCTACACCTCCCCCCCCCCCTCCAAATCCTGCAAAACTCAAGCTGGGATTTTTGCAGCTGGAAAACCAGACATTCTATCAGTCAAGAATATTCTTCGTCATGCCCTCCCAAACAGTGTGTGGAGCACTCAGGGGGCTCAGCACATTTTTGAACAAACTGAGTTGCTGCTCCAACTTTTTCCACAGCAGAGTATAATTTGACAGCCTACAAATTAGTGATTTTCCTTGCATTCCTTACTCAGCAGGATAAGTATATTATAAACTGGGTGCATGTTTTTAAAACCCATTCTCTAATGAAAACAGATCAAGACGGGTAGCCGTGTCAGTCTGTCTGTAGCAGGAGAAAAGAGCAAGAGTCTAGTAGCACCTATAAGACTAACAAAATTGGTGGTAGGGTAGGAGCTTTCGTGAATCACAGCTCTCTTCTTCAGACACAGCTAGAATGGCTCAATCTTCTAGCAGTATCCGAAGAAATTAGCTGTGACTCATGAAAGCTCCTACCCTACCACTAATTTTGTTAGACTTATAGATGCTACTGGACTCTTGCTATTTTCTAATGAAAATAGGAACATCATTTCATAAATGCACAAGATTAAAGTAATCCCACTCTCAAAACGGACAAAGTTTTAGAGCATGGGTCTCGAATGTACACGCAGATTAGGTTGGCATACCCTCAAAAGGGAATAAAGAACATGTGCCAGGGCCACCCCACCTCACAACAGGCTGCCTGGCAATTCAGTGTTTAGACTGGCGCCCTTGGAAGAAAGAGACAGTAAGAGGTACAACGTAATAAACTTTTATTAAACATCTGCAACGTTTACTGATTGGCAAAAGGTTGTATTCTACTACTCAAAAAAAAAAGTTAGCAAAGAATGTAATACCCAGAATACCCATCCAGAAGCCCCTGCCTGCCCTCCCCACGCCAGGCTGTACCAACATCCACCTGTCTGGAGAGCCAGTGAAATAGAGAAAGGTTTACATGGCAGAAAAGAACCATAAAAACTCTGAAACAATCATCTTCCTTTTTCATTTTTTTTTTTAAAAGGAGACCTCCCCATTCATGTGGGGCCTCTCGCCCCCCCCTTCCTGCTGCACACTCCCAGATCCAAATGCATTGCCTGCCCCTCCCCCCTGGCACTGCCAGAGCTCTCTCTGATGAGGACTTCAGGGAGCCAGTGGCTGTGGGTGATTCAAGCCACGGACGAAGGTTCTCAGCTGGAAAAGCTGAGGCCGCCATGTCTGCCCCTTTATTCCAGACCAGTTAAGGAAGCAAGGCTGCCATGAAAGTTGGAGGAGGAAGCTCTCAATGGACGTGGGGGTCTGCAGCCATCCCTCCCCCCAGGCATTGTTCCTCCTGGAATACAACAGAACCCACAGCTTTCTTGCTCCCATCTTGGTAGGTGCACATATCACGAGAGGCGCCCCTCTCCCCACAACAGGGCGCCTCAAAATACCAACATCCTAAAGTTTGGTATTTCTCACAAAGTAAACAAATTCCACTGTTTGATCTCTCTCTCTCTCTCTCTCTCTCTCACACACACACACACACACACGCTCACTCACTCACTCACTCACTGGTAAACTTCATGAACACACACATGCCACTTCCACGGGCACAGACCGACCCCGCCTGGGACACTCCCTCGCACTACACGGCTCTGTGAGCACAACTCCCCCCCCAACTCCTGAGAAGACGCTTGTCCGGCCTCAAGACTCCACAGCTCCAGTCCAAGAAGCAGCCGGTCACTCGACGGTTTGTGATGGACTTGCTGAGGCAGCCGAGGAACAGAACCACAACATGAGAGAGTTGCTCCCATGGGCCTGAGGGCAGCTGGGCAGGCGGCCCCCTTCCTTCTCCTCCTCCTCCTTTTCGTCCCCGCTGTCCCACAGGTCAGGAAATTTGCGTTGGCCAGAGGCAGTGGCCAGCAGAGGTAGGCTGGGGTGGAGGCTGAGAAAGGGGGGTCAAAGTCAGATGCGGAGGAGCGGCTGTTCTGCCCTTGACCCACAGAGTCCAGCTCAGCAGGCCGCCGTGCTCCTCTCCCCTGTGGCCAAGGAGCAGTCCAGTGCTAGACTGCCTCACCAGCATAGGCAGCGAAAGAGGAGTGCGATGGCCGCATCAGGCGCACCAGCCTCGACTGCAGACACAAAGGAGTGGAGCCGAACCTGCCCCCTCCCTCCCTCAAGGGAGACCCCCTTCTACAGAGCAGGCCAGGGGATTCCCTGCTCTGATTCCTGAGGGACGGTGGTTGACTTCTAATCCACTACAGCTCTCACCACACAAGCCACAGTTACTCTCTAAAAAGATGTGGGGCCATTCCCCCCCTTAGAGCCTCTCATGCTTCGCCAACCCCCCAGTGATACCACCAGGTGAGGAGGCCACCCCCGCACAGCAGAAGTACCTGATGCCGTTGACACAGTCTCTCAGGGCCTGGAACTGGAGGGTGGGCTGCAGGACAGGGCGAGGGGTGCTGCTTGGAGGCTGGGAGGTGTCCCAGATGGTTATCAGCCCTTCCGTGTCTCCGCTCAGCAAGAACCTCCCGCTCCTGGGACGGAAAGCACAAGAGCCCCTGCTGCGAGCCTCTCCCAGGACAAGAAGCATCCGAGATCTCCCCCTTGGGACCCCCTTTTGCATTCACATTTGACCGGCACTCATCACGAGTGACACCAGGCTTCGCAGGGCCAGTTCCGACCACAGTTGCACCCCCCCTTCCCATGGAGACCCTCCCCCAAGAACATTGCATCATCAAGGCCGTGTCCTCTTCCACGTTTCAGCCCACTCTTTGGCTCTGCCTTCAAGCTGCCCTGATGGGGCCAAAGACCGAGTCACGCGCGATCTTGTACGCAACACCAGGAAAAGAATCCGGGGGCTCACTTACGGATCCAAGTCAAAGTAGAGTCTTTGGTTGGTGGCCACCATTCGGCTCACGGAGAAGAGGATCTCGCCCGGCTGCCGGAGGTCCCAGCAGAGGATCTCTGAGTCCTGGGGGAAGGGCACGAGGCTCATCCCTGGCCCCAGAAGTCCTCGCCTGCTCCACTGAACAGAGGGGGACAGCCACGGCACGGAGAGACAAGCCAAAGCCCCCACTTGGCAAGGCCCCAAGACACTGCCTCTCCCAGGCTGCATGGCAAAGACAAAGCCCCGCCCAACACCATGTCACTCTATAAACCCTGCCTCCAGCTACTCTAAGCCACACCTACCAGCCCTCCCTTCCCAAGTCGAGTCCTCACCTTTCGGCCTCCGGTGTAGAGGCAGAAGCCCTCGGGGGAGAAAAGGGCATGAGTGACCCCTCCCCGGTGCCCATGTAGCAAGGCAAGGGGGTCTCCCTCTGCCCGGGAGTAGAGGCCGACTGTCTTCAAGTAGGAGGCGCAGGCATAGACCGGCTGAGTGGGGCTGAAGGCGATACACGAAATTATCCCGCTCTGCCCCTGCTTCTTTGCTGGGAATGGAGTGGGGGGTATGTTAGTCCACATGGGCTCCCTTCCCAGTCACACTCTTGTGCATGGCAAGACCCACTCCACTAAGGCAGCCCTACAACAAAGGAAGCCAGAGGAGGCGGGGCCTTCCCAGCAACAGCCTCAAGGCGATGCAACCTCCTCCCAGAGGAGACACAACTAGGGTTCAGCACCCCAAAAAGATTCAGTTTTCCTGCTTCAGGTTCACCAAAGTGGGGAAAAGGTTTGGAAAAACCTGAATCCCAGCTTTGGGTAGAGCAGCAGCAGCCACAGCATTTTTCTTGCTGTTTGCTCCAAATCCTCCTCCCCACTCCCATTGGGTAAAAAAGGTGGCGGGAAGCTTGAAAGCAGCACTTTCCTTGCTATTTGCAAACAGCAAGAAAAGTGTTCCAGCTGCTGCCCCTCCACCAGAAGCATTCCGAAGCGCTTTGGAAAGCTTTGCTTTGGTATTTCCGAACTGGCTCAGCAATACCGAGGCCGATTCAGAAATATCGAATCATTCCGAATTGGGCCCAATTCGGGTTAAAAATCCAAACTGGAAACCCAAAGTGCACACCCCTAGACACAACCCCTGCCCTGGCTGCATACGGCCCAACAATTTAATTATTTCTTAAAAAGTGAATGCTCCTTCCTATTGCTAGGCAGCTTTTAAGACACGCCCAATGCTAAAGTTAAGCAGGAGAGAGGATTTTTATAAACACTTTTTAGACATGGAACAATCACAATTAATCATTGCCGTGGTGGCAGCCTGCTGACTTGAGCTGGTGGCTGACTTGAGATGCAGAGGCCCCAGGAGAAAAGGGAATTCCCCAGCCTTTGCTTTCCTTCTTCTGCTCCCCCAAAGAAGGAAGAAACTGTTTTTGAAAGCCACCGCCTCCCCGCTTACAGGCCTGAATCATCAGAGTGGCCCGAAATCTCCTTCCCAGGAGGAACCTTGGAGCCTCTTCAGACATCAAAAAGCTGTACTGCCCATTTCATTCCCCGTGTAAGTGAGAATGCCAGGAAGGCTTCGGGCATGAAGCCACACCTCGCCCAGGAACTCCGACGCCTCTTTGAGGTCGACTCACCAAATGTGGGCCTGATCTCACATTCCCGGCCCGGGCGTGACGTCTCAAACACTCGCACCGTCTTGTCGAAGCCGCAGAAAAGCTGGGAGCCGTCTGGGGTGAAGCTCAATGCGTGGGCGGCAGTCAACTCGTCCTGAGGGAAGGCAGAAGGTCAGCTCCTGACATGTCTCTTGGGAGGGACGCGGGGCAGGCAGGCAGGCAGCAGATAAGGGAGCCGGAGGGTTCAGGGCCACAGAGGCAGGTACTCACAAGGTGGTTGTAAGAGCGGAAGGTGGCCCGCAGGTCTCCACAGAAAGCATCCCAGATGTGGATGGGATTATCGCGGCTGCTGCTGGCCACACTGCAGAGAGAGAGAGAGAGAGAGAGAGAGAGAGAGAGAGAGAGAGATGAAATAGGCAAGGAGGAGAAGCAGAGGGCTGCTTGAGCCCCAGAAGGGCTACCAATCGAGCAGAGGGCAACCTATGAATGAGAGGATGGCAGCCAGGGCTCCGTTTATTCCATGGATGCCTGGCCTTTTAGTATTTTAAGAAAAGCAAGTTCCTAGCCCTGGTGGTTGTGCAGATAAGCCTAGTAGGGCATGGGGGTAAAGCCAGTTGCCTCCAAAACCCTGCATGGCCAAGCCCTTCCCTAGGAGTAGAAGCCACAGACCTGGGCCGCACTGATTGGCAAGTTCTCTCATCACCAAATTCTTTACAAAACAGTAAAGAGTCCAGTAGCACCTTTAAGACTAACCAACTTTATTGTAGCTTAAACTTTTGAGAACCGCAGCTCTCTTTGTCAGATGCATTTCTTACTCTTTACTATTTCGCAACTACAGACCAGCACGGCTAACTCCTCTGGATCTATGAGCATGGAAATTCTTTACAGGTTGCTGAATTCTTTGCACAGAAATTGATTTTTAAAGCCCGCGCCAAGCATGCATGCACCTCACGAAGGCGCCAAAAGCCTAACAATCTTCATCCCCTGCCATCAGAGCCGGGCTGCCGCCTCCAATCTAGGCAGGGGCTTAGACAGCAGTCATGTGACACCCCCCCCCAATCCTTCTGCAGCTGACGGCAAGCCACCCCCTTCAGCTAATAACTCTGTGCATTTATCTGCAAGTCTAACTGAAGCAGCCCATCCCACCCCAGGGTGTGGCTCAGCTCTTTCTCTGAACCTCCTGCTGTTAGGGGTGGACTGGAGACTTCAGGGAGGGAAGCAGGGAAAGACAAGAAGTATTTACAAACAAGCCTGCGGGTCAGCCGAGTTCATGAGCGGGAACCAGCAGTAGTCATAGACAGTGTCTCCTTCGGCCATGTGCAGCACGGGGCTCTGTGGCGGGAGAGGGAGAGAGAGGGGAGATGAGTGGCAGGAGTCTGCACGCAACCGTGTACGGGGTCCCCTACTCCTGCTGGGGTGCTTATGGAGCCTGTTTGGCTCACACACACTCGTCATGTGTGTTGCCCAGAGAAGAACTCGGGTCTCATGAAGTCATGTGCAGCTATCCCAGAACTGTCCTCTAGGTTTGTCTTTAATTTTAAAAAATGGTATCCTGTATATTCAAACACGCCTGATTAGCTGACATTATGCACTAAGCACTACTGCACTTCCATATGTAATAAACCGAGAGCAAAGACTCACCTGTAAACTCCATCTCCACACAATCCTCTGCAAATTTAACCACTCAAAAACACATCTCGGTGGACTGTGTCCATTCAGTGCCTATTCATTGCCTTCAGAAAGCTAGCTGATAACTTTGGGGGTGGGGGAGCAGCTGCAGAAGGCCCACTCTTTCCAAGGTCAACTACTCTGCCTGAGAAGAAGGGATGGTCAGGAAAGACAGTTTAACTGATGTATGTGTGCATACAGGTCTACGCCAGAAGAGGTGTGTGGGTCCCAGGTCACGAATGACTAAAGATACTCAGCACATCAAAAAACCGAACCTAGGAACAAACTGGGGGAATCAGCACAGCTGCTCTCACACAGATCCTAGCAACACCATCAGTAGACCCAAGAACATCAGCCACATCACCTCAGGTTCACGCTTCTGCTCATCCTCCAAGGTCGTTTATGCCATCATGCGTCAGCGATGCCCTTCCACACACTACATTGGACAAACTGGCCAATCACTTCGACTAAGAATTAATAGACGTAAGTCTGACATCAGAAGCCACAACGTTAAAAAAACCAGTGGGGGGACATTTTAACCTCCCAGGACATTCAGTTGGTGACCTAAAACTAACAGTTATCCTGCAGAGGAATTTCAAGGGGAGATTAGAAAGAGAGACTGCTGAATTGCAACTGATAACGAAGCTTAAGACAACGCATCCACCCGGAATGAATCGAGACCTAGGCTTCCAGTCTCATTACCAGTGCTGATTTCTCCACCTCTACTACCCTTCTGCATACCCCACCCTATCCAATCACACCTGCTATTGCCATTCACTGGCTATTGTCATTTGGTATCTGAAATCACTCCACTCTCCAAGATATAAGAACAGATGGACTCACATTCTAGCTGTATCTGCAGAAGGGAGCTGTGGCTCACGAAAGCTCATACCCTACCACACATTTTGTTAGTCTTATAGGTGCTACTGGACTCTTGCTCTTTTCTACTGCCTCAAGCTCATTGTTCTATGCTCAAATCCACCCACTCCAATAACCAACTTGCATTTTGCACCAGCTGAAGTTTCTGAGCAGTATTCAAGGGCAGTCCCATGCAGAGCATGTTCCAGCAGTCCAGCCTCAAGGATGGATCCGCTCTAGAACAGTAGCCCCTCCGACTAGCATCACCATCCTGTCTGGATTCAGTTTCGGCCTGCTCTCCCCCCTCTGCTTGACCACCACACCCAGGCACTAGTTTAGGATGGAGACAGTAGTTTCTGAAGGCTTATTTGAGAAAAAAACCTCAGGGCATCAACAGTATATGGAAGACACCTGATTCCAAAGCTCTATCTTATTTAAATCAGCAACCTCATACAAATACCCGGCCACAATGGCGACAGCAAACACTAGGCAATGGACGCTGCCTCTCCAGAGGAAGCCCTCGGACAAAAGAGAGCGAAGTCAACCAAGTGACACTGCTGTAATGCTCCTCCTCCCATCTTTCTCCAATGGACACGATAAAACAGAGCAGCCACTGATAGATCTGACAGCACCAGTGCCTCATCCAACTGAAGTGGGCGACTAAGCACCGGGGTGATTAAAGCCAGAGTCATCCTGCAGCCAGGCCTGAAACTTGACTGGAACGGGCCAGGAGCTGTTCTGCCACCATCTGCTTACGTGCCTTGCCCCAACACAGTTGCCTGAAGCTGGACTACACATCCTTGGCCAAGTCTCGCTGCCGTGAAGGTACTGACAGCCCCTGAGCCATGCTCAGCAATTTCGTCCGAGGAGATTCTACCAACGCATTCTAATCATTAAATACAGTTCCATCACAAGGGTGACAGAGCTATGCTGGGCAAACTGGCCAACATGGCTTTGCTAACAAGTAAACCGTTCAGGAAGAGCTCGTGGCCCTGCTCCTTCCTCCCACAGCCAACTGATACATCATTTTTCTTATTAAGCAAATGCACGGAATTGAGCCCCTCCTCTCCCAACATGATGTGTCCTTCCGTCACCACCACCAACTCCTTTACTGGTCTCCTGGCCAGTATAGAAAGAGATACCATGAGTTCCCTCACGCCAGTGTACAAAGAGTTTGTGAAACTGCAGATACCCTTTCCACCCGCTTGCCCAGCCACACTGGGCTCTGTCCATCACCTACCATTTCCCCAATCGGCCCCCACTCATTAGCATACAGCTCAGGAGGAAGGTTGTAAATTCGCAGGCTGTTGTCAGCGCTGTTGGTGAGCAGGCAAGTCCCATCCGGAGCCCTGCAGAGAAGGGGTATGGCGTGAGCACCACAAAGTGATGTAATGCACTGGCTGGGGCATTACAATAGCATCAGCCACCCACATCTCTGCACTGAAGCAGAGCATGCTAGGGGCCAAAATGCTGATTTCACAAAATTGGAGGAAATGGGCCAAGCCATACGGCAACAGGAAAAGGAGACCCCACAAGGACTGCCAGCCAGCCTGATCCAGGGAAATGCTGACCACCACCCCTTCACCCTCCAGATTCCCAGAATTCCTCTCTATCCTTGCTCTCCTTTCTGAAGCTTTTCTCCCCCAATGTCCTCCTCAGATGAGTCCGTCTCCGCTTCTTCTCTTTGTCTAAAATAGCCTTCCTTCACATCTCTTCTTCCCTCCCTGCTCCTCATGTGGCCTTGACGTGCCTTGCACGTGCCCTCCTCCTGAGACCCTCGGTCTCACTCTGACCTCCGCTCTATCCCCCTGACCTAGTGCAGATTTGGAAAGCCCTTGGCTGGCACCCGAGTCACTCCGTCAGCCTGTCTAGCTTAACAGCCATCAAGGTGACACTCGGAGGGCTGGGATGCCTCGCGGCTCAAAGGAGAGCCCAAAGGGTGCAGTGGCAGCATCAAGACTCCCAAACTCCACCCTCAGCTCAAACCAATTGCCCCATTATGAGTTTTCAGCCTCACATTTCCTAGTGGCCAAAGCACAAGGCAAGAGTAAGCAAAGCTCCACTCCGAGGATACGTCCTCGGAGAAGGCCAGAAAGATCACTCCACCATTCTCACCACTTGCAGCCTTTCAAGAAGTTCTCTGGGGTGCGACTGTACTCTGCCCAGGAGCCCGTCAGAAGCTGGGGGGGCTGCGAGAAATCATATGTGGGGTAACTAGCAGGAGAGAAAAATTAAGAGCTGTTGGTCTAAAGAGTTCATGCCAAGTGCCCTTATGAGGGCAACCCATGCCCTCCTACCCCATCTTAGAAGGACTGCTCCCACATGCCGCGCACAGGACAGCCTCCAGGGAACGGGCACCGAGAGTGATCTCCATTCAGTGCCTGGCTGCTCCGCCCAGACGCAACAGGAGGGCAGTGGGCAGACTGCTGCCCCAGAAACACATCCACACTCACTAATATTCACCGCCTCCGAGTGCTGCTTCCCCTCCTTCGTCCCTCACTTCTTCCTCCGGATGTGGCGTTGCACCCTCCAACCGGGGCTCTTCTCCAAGGGCTTCTGGTCCAGAGATGCTCTCTCCAGCCTCCTCTTGTCCCCCATTTAACGTCAACTCCTTAGCAGTAGGCTCAGAAGCCCCTCCCACTTCCCTGTCGCTGCTAGCTGGCTGGTCCTGCTCCGGAGCGTCCTGATTTTCATGAGGCAGCTCCGCCTCCATCATGCAACCCCTCAGGGTCTCCTCTAGCCCAACTCCTAAGAGGTGCTACTCGGACAATGTTTATGCACGTTTCTGTCCTGGCTCCAACCAGATCTCTGGCTCGAGTGTGAATGAAGAGCAGCATCAGGTGCTTTATACATCCCAGCACAAGAATGGGCAGGGGGGCTGCCACCACAAGTGAGCAAAATATCTGCAGGTAAACAAAAAATTAACCAAGCAAGACACCAAGACGATCCCACTGGTTTTCCAAGCAGGGCAGTGAATATGCCATCTTCCCATGGGCGGGAATCAGAAGGCTGACAAAGCAACAGCCAAGTTCCCAGCTCCTAGAGCAAAGGAGGGTTGAGAGAGGGTAAACAGCCTGGGCCCAAGAGCTACCGACCCAAGGCGAAGAGCACCCTAGGTCCAGCAGGGAGCATTCATCCTTTCCCTCCCAGTGCTTTCTGGAAACTGCGATATTAATAGTTCTACAGAAACAAAAACGGGAAATCATAGGTTGGGGATTGGGAAAGAGTTTAGAATAAACATTCCAGCACCAGACCCAGTGCAGACACAGGAGTGGGAGAAAGCACAGTCACTTCCAGGGATGGGTCAGGGCTCATTGGCAGAACATCTGCTCAGCATGCAGATGGTGCCAGGTTCAATCCCTGACATGTTCATTTAAAAGGGACAGGTAGCAGGTGAGTGAAAGGCATGGAGAGCCGCTGCCTACTGAACTTGATGGGCCAAGGGTCTGATTCACTACAAGGCAGCTGTGTGTGTGTTTATGAGTGTTCCAGGGGCCAGCTGTGGCAGAGAAAGGCTAAGGGCAGTTCTCTGGAACAAAGGAGGGGACAGCCAAAAGGTGTGGGGCAAGACGAGGGTCTGCCAAAGCCTTATCTGGGAAAAGTTCCAAAAAAACAGTATCCTCATGCACACACTGGAACAACCAACAGACTGAAGGGGGAAGTGGCTACAGCATCCATACGCAAAGACAGTCTGTGGGTCAGGACTTGAGTCTGGCGGCACCTGAGAGATAGACAAGATTTCCAGGGTGTGACGCTGAAGAAGACAGCTCTGACTCGCGAAAGCTCACCCCCCTGGGAATCTTGCTGGTCTCTCGGGTGCCTCCAGACTCAAATCCTGTAATTCTTACTCCAGACCAATGTGGCTACCCACCTAAACGACCCGCTTTGTCCCCAGGAGGGGTCAACACCCAGGTTCTCCGGGCAACAGGTCCTGGGAGCCCAAAGGCCCCAGCGGGGCGAGAAGGAAGAAGAGGCCGCGCTCTGCACGCAGACCCTCCCCGGCTCACTCCCACCGCAAGAAACGGGAAGGAGCCTCCCTAAGCCTAACCCTGGGCCAGGAGATCCCAGCCAGGGAACGGGAGGCGCCGCAGAGCCCCTTCGGGGACCCCCTTCGGCGCTGGGCCGTCACCTTCCCGCGGCAGCTTCCCGCTCGCTCGACCGCCCGCTCAAAGCGCGGCGGCAGCCACTCGTGGGCACCCCCTGGAGGCGGCCATGACACCCACAGGCTCCGCCCCTTCCGCCCGGCCACCTCTCGCGAGAACGGGGACGAAGCCAGGGCGCTCACGAAGGCGTTCGCCCACAAGGTGGCGCTGTCTGCTCGGCGGGTTGGGGTTGCCAGCCTCCAGGTGGCGGAGGGAGATCTCCCGGAAATACTGCTTACTTCCAGTCGACAGAGACCAGTTCCCCTGGAGAAAATAGCTAAGTTTGGAGGGTGGAAACATTTGTCTGCTCCCATTCCCGACTGTATCTGTTTCACTGAATGTCCTCCTAACTGTCGTTCATTATTTATTTATTTATGTCATTTATAGCCCACATTTCTCGCTGAGACTCAAGGCGCATTACATTTCCATTTCCCTAGGGGAAAGAAATACAAGTTGACAAAGACATAGCATTAGCAAGAATCCAATACATTATTGTATTTATTCATTTATTTATTTATTTCTAACCCGCCCTCGCTGCAAGCGGTCTCAGGGAGAGGTACAACATTGATTAAAAAACAACTTAAAATCAATCATAAAAACAGATAAAATACTGTACTG
This sequence comes from Eublepharis macularius, assembly GCF_028583425.1. NCBI lineage: Eukaryota > Metazoa > Chordata > Lepidosauria > Squamata > Eublepharidae > Eublepharis > Eublepharis macularius. The sequence goes on from NC_072801.1 coordinate 78,749,399, forward strand.
CTTTCGGGGCAACCAGCGTGAGTGGACTCTCCATACCCCTTGTAGAGGGAGACTGGGGGAAGGCTTGGCAATGATGGCCTAAAATTAGCCTCCACCATATGCCTGGCGGAACTGTTCAGTGAATGGTTGTTGTGGGTTTTCCGGGCTGTATTGCCGTGGTCTTGGCATTGTAGTTCCTGACGTTTCGCCAGCAGCTGTGGCTGGCATCTTCAGAGGTGTAGCACCGAAAGACAGGGATCTCTCAGTGTCACAGTGAATGTCCTAGCTGTCAACTATATTCACTGGCGCTGTTGTAATCTGCCTTGGATCTCAGTGAGAAAGGTGGGAAATAAATGAATAAATAAATAATATACCTGGCAGAGGTCCCTCCCCAGACTCCCCTCCCCCCTGCCCCGCCAATCTCCAGGAATTTCTCAACTTGGAGCCTAGACAGGGGAGAGCAGAGAGAGTGGGCAGTCCCAAGTGAGAAGGGGTGCTTCCCCCCCCCCGCCCCATCCTCGTAAGAGGGAACTGCAGAAGAGAAGGCAGAAGCCCTCTATTGAATATGGGACTATTTTGAGCTTGGGTTAGGGCTGTCAAGTCCAGCCTGGGAAATTCCTGGAGATTTGGAGGTAGTGACTGTGAAGAGGAGAATTTGCAGAGAGGTCTTGCCTAGAATCTATGGTATACCATAGAGTTTGCCCTCTGAAGATGCCATTTTCTTCAGGGGAACTGATCTCTGTAGCTGGGAGCTCAATTGTCATTCTGGGAGATCTCCAGGCTTCACCTGGAAGTTGGTGAGTGGCAACCCTAGCTTGAGTGGAGTTTTTCCAATGTGGCCTAGGTTTCCAGTGCTTGGAGGGAGAGGCAGCTTTGCATACAAAAGGTCCCAGGATCAGGCCTCCATTTAAAAGGATAGGGCCCGGCTAGCTTCCCTGGACAACCGCTGCTGGTTGGAGGAGACAAGATGGACCCAAAGAGCAAAGGACTGACTCTGGAGAAAGCAACTTTGTGTGTTTACAAAAACCAGTTGCCGACAGGGGTGGGGGAGCTCTTTCAGAAGAGCCTGGAAGAGCTGCCCCCCCTGCCCAGCCTCTAGGATGAAATGCATCCCAAATCCAAGTCTCTTTGCTTCCATTTTCAATCCTTGCCTTCCTCCAAGGAACTCAGGGTGGTGCACCCAGAGTTCCTCATGTGGCCTTTACAACAGTATGTGCTCCTACCTGCTACCTGTGCTTCAAGTATGATCCTACTGGGCAGTTTTATGTTGTCTGATGTCAGCCCTAGAATTGCTTCTGCTCTGTTTCAGCATTTCGTCAACTCTGTATTGGATTCTTGCTAATGCTACATCTTTGCAAACTTTGCGAACTATGGCATTGTTTATGGGAAAGTCCTTGATAACTGATTGTACTAATGTAATCTGCCTTTAGTCTCAGTGAGAAAGGCAGACTATAAATGACATAAAACAGACAAACAAACAAGTCCTGTGAAGCAATGACTGGCCCAGAATCATCTACTGAATTGCTCAGACCTGGCTGAGCAGGGACCGGAACCCAGCCGAGCCTCTTGGCTGCCTTGGTGGGCACGGCAGACAGAAGGACCATGTACAGGGTTGGACATACAAGTGCTCCAAAAGCATCAGAAATGTTTCAGGTGCAGGAAATCTGAATTTCCATTGGACTCGAATCCTGCTGTTGTGCTGCAGGCCAACAAGGCGAGCCTCCTAAAATAAAAGAAACCAAAAAGCCCGCCAGAGGGCGTACGTAAGCCTCTCCTGCCTTTTTTCTAATTTCTATGGCCCAAGACCCTAAGCCTGACTTCCGGTTTGAAAGTGCCCTGGTTTCCGGCTCCAAAGCAAAGGATAGAGGCCTTTCACTATAGAGTTTCAAAGGCCTAGAGCGACACCTCGGGAGAATCGGCGGAAATTCCAACCCCTCCCCCCACACATCTCGCGAGATCTTAAGAGCCGGCGATGACGGAAAGCGGAGAGTTGATAGGCGCGGCTTCCCTTTTTCTATGGCCCCGTCTCTTGTTTACCCACTGATCTCGCGAGAGTAAGCGCCTCAGTGTGGCTGGACCCAGCGCCTGCTGCTCAAATCACGCGAGATCTGGTTTGGTGGATGGCTTGGCAGCGGTTGTAACAGAACTGAGTGGATTCCAGAGTTGCCAACTCAGGCTTCAGAAATACCTGGAGATTTTGCGTTGGAGCCTAGAGAGGGTGGGTTTTGGGAAGAGGAGGGGCCTCAGACTCCTCCCATCCAAAGGAGCCATTTTCTCCAGAAAAACTGATCTCTGTGGCCTGGAGAATTCGGGAGGTCTCCAGCCGCCTTCTGGAGCTTGGCAACCAACTCATCAAGGTCTGGTTGAGGCAAGAAGGGGGAATGAGTGAGCAAAGCTTAGGGGGCAGCACCACTGAAGATTGCTCCTGATGAGTTTGGACTCTGCATGGGGAACTCCTTGCAACTAGCGAACTAGCGCAGCAAAGGAAAAGGTTTCAATCTCCCTCTCTTTCCCTCTTGTGCTGGCTTTCTAGTTGCAGGGTGTTTGTAAGCTTCCGGCTGCAGCCCATCCTGCTGCCTCTCTGTCTTTGACTACAATAATCTCCTGGCTGTAGAAGCCAGGCCATAGCCAGCCGATGTCCTAACAATGGGGGTGTTGTTCCGACAGGCCAATTCCAGGTACAAGCCTCTTTAAACTCAAGGTGCGAGCCTCTTTGGTGCAAGCCTCTTTAAACTCAAGAGGGACCCAGGTTTGACTTCTCTCTTTGCTTGCACTAACCTTGGGCCAGTCAGACACTTCTAGACTAATCTACCTAACAGGGCTGTTGTGAGGACACAATAGAAGAGAGCAGACTGATGTAAGCCACTTTGGGTCCCATTTGGGAGAATGGTGGGGTATAAACGAAGGAGTAAAGGAAATGTTGGTATGTCCATGCACTACTAAGTGTGGCATAGGTTACGTTTATTTTTATTTATTTATGTCACTTATAGTCTGCCTTTCTCACTGAGACTCAAGGCGGATTACACAGTATGAGGTTAATACAATCAGTATCAAGTAAGTACAATTCAATACAATACCATAAGGTAAACACATACAAGTTTAAAGGCATAGCATTAGCAAGGATCCAAGACATAGTAGAGATACTGAAGCAAAACATAATCAATTCTGGGACTAACATTAGACAGCATGGAGTGATGGTTGTACATGGGAGTACGTATTTAAAGCAGCAGATAATATATGAGGCAAAAATGGTCATAGATGAAGTCTATGACCCCCAACTTGTTAGTGAAGCACCTGAGACCCCATCCCTACAATGCAGCCCTCCCATTTGAGTAAAACGCCTTTCTGAATAGTTCGGTTTTGCATCATTTACAGAAAGCCAGGAGAGGGGGGGCTCTTCTGACTTCCTCAGGCAGGTCATTCCACAGGATAGGGGCCACCACAGAGAAAGCCCGTGTACAGGCTGCTGCTGACTTCACCTGTGGCAGCCTGATTCCTGCAGGAGACCCTGTTCAGATGAGCGAAGCTGCCGTAGAGGAACATAGGGAGGGAGGCAGTTCCATAGGTATGCCGGACTAAAGCCGTGAACAACTTTGTATGTAATAACTAATACTTTGAACTGCTCTTAGTGTTTATAGACCTGAGTTCCAATCACCACTCTGCCATGGAAGCTCACTGGCTTACCTTGGGACAGTCACCTGCTATGCAAAAAGGAAAGTCCCATCACACCTTAAAGGCTAATACATTTATTGTTAGCCTCTAAGATGCTACACGACTGTTTGGTCAATAGCAATCTGTCCCATTGGAATTTGGCTGAGGAGAGACCTTTACCAATATGGTGTAGTGGTTAGATAACTGGGCTGGGATCTAGGAGACCCAGGTTGAATCCCCCCCCCAATCTGCCTGCAAGCTTTCTGGCTGACCTGGGGTCAGTCACATGCTCTCAGTCTAAACTGCTACACAGAATGGTTGTGTAGCCTAGGAGTGCTCTTGAACCCAGGCCCGTTACTGACTAAGCAAGGTGGCAGCTGTGGCCAGGAGTGCCTTTTGCCAGCTTCAACAGGTTAGCCAGGCCTTTCCTGAGCAGAAAAGATCTGGCCACTGAGCTACAGGCCTTGGCTACATCTAGATTACTGCAATGCATTCCACGTAGAGCAGCCCTTGGGAACTTCGATTGGTACAGAATTCTGCAGCCAGGATGCTGACTGGAGTGGGGGGTTGCAGGGCCACTGTACTAGCTCCCAATCTTTTTTCTGGGCACACTTCAAGCTGCTGGTGATGATGGTCTTTAACACTCTGTGTATTTGGGACCAACATACCTGAAAGACCATCGACTCCCTTATGAACCTCCCCAACCACTGCAGTCGTCTGAGATCCTGATTTGGGTGCCCCTGCCTTCTAATGTTAAGCGGGTGGCAGTCCAGGAGACGGCCTTCTTGGTTGTGGTACCAAAACTCCCCAGGAACCCTGATCTACCCCCTTCTTCTGCTATCTTCTGTCAGTGAGTAAAGACTTCTTTTTGTTTCATTTGGCATTCCTTCAATTATCTTTCCTACCCAATGTTTCAGTTGTTATTTTTGTGTTTTCTATCTATTTCAGCTCTGGTTTTAATTGTTTTATTGATGTGTTTCTTGTTGTTTTCAGTGATTTTCATGATATGATTTTTATCATGTATGTTTTAATAGTTTTTAAGATACTTTATTACGTATATTTTGTTAGCCACCCTAGGTGGCCCTTTGTTCTACATTCCGAACGTGGCACTAATCTGCCCAGAAGGGTGATATATAGGCACACTGTTGTTATTATTATTATAAGGTTAGTAAGGTAGGGTATGAATTTTGGAAACTAAACTAAACAAATAATAAAATGGAGGAGGGGAAATGACATTATAATAAGCAGTTTTGGGTCTCTATTTGGGACAAAAGTGGAATATAAAAATCTAAATAAAACAAATTCAGTTTTCCGAACGGTGATGTTACTTGCAGAATTGTGGGGAGGCAGAGGTGGAAACAGTAAGAACTCTTTAACTTTTTATAGCACTACAAGACCCTTGTAGATTGTTTCAAGAGGACATTGAGGTATTTCTCTGTCTTTTGCCCTCTGTCTAATACAGCAGAGTGGTGAGCAGAATTCAGCTGATGGGGTGGCACCCTCCTCAGTCACTGCAAAAGGGCTGCCTGCTATGCGGCTCTTCAAGACTTCCCAAAACACGATCAGGAAATAAGGACAGAGAGCAGCTGGATGAAAATGGCTTCCTAGCCAAAGTTGTGTGTATATCACAGATAACAATCTCCCAGCTGACTCTTCGTACATAAGAAAACCAATTTGGAATTCTGGACAATCAGATCAGAGAGGGCCCTGCAGATCTTACTTCGGCATGAACATTTTAGATCTTCTCCTACCACAAATGTCTTATCGTGTGTAATCTGCCTTGAGACTCAGTGAGAAAAGCAGATTATAAATAACACAAATAAAAATGTAAGATTCTTGGACTCCAGTACTTGCAAGGGAGGGTCCTTGCATTTACAAAATGAAGTTCCCAATGTAATCAATGAACTGGGAATCACAGCGGGAAGGTGGCATAAACAATTTGGAAATTTTCTACCCATATTCAAATTTCTTAATTCGGAATTCAATGAATTCTTAGCAGACCCTTGTCCCTCCCTTCTTTGACCAAACTGCTCCCATCAGCTTTGCCTTCTAGAACATGATCATTTCTTGTCAAGGCATTTCGGTTGTTTTTCCTTTTTCTTTTGGTTAATTTACAAAATTATGTATTTCTGCATACCGGGTTTGGTCCAGAAAAAAATTCTTTGTAACTTTATCCATAGGAGAGGAACAATGTAATTAATGCCAGTAAGACTTAACAGACTATTTCCTACTATGGCATTCAAATGTTTGGCTTTCTGGGTGGCTTCCCCCCCCCCCGCCCCATCTTTGGTGGACCCGATTCTACATTTAACTGTAGAGTTCTGAAGTAGTTTCTGTAACCTCTGACATTATTGGAACTAACCTTCAGTTTGATCTGTTACTTATTTTATTGAATTCTGCCAGTATAGATTGTCAAACTACTAATAGATTACTGATACTAACTCTTAATTGGTAAAGGCGCTGGAAGAAAGGCAGGTTAAAGTTTTTGAATTTGCAGAAATTAAATGCTTGATAGAAATAGTTCCAACTTTAATCAAAAGGAAACTATTTCTAGAAATAGTTTCCTTTTGATTAATATTGGAACCGACGCTCTCTTAATGAGCCCTGAAAGGAATGTGAGGTGCGGCGCTTTTACAGCTAATTCTTTATTATGGTTTCTAGTCACTTCTGCTTTTTGAGTATGATACTGTATAATCACTGTAAACATAACAATTAAAAAACTGAAATACAAAAGTAAGTTCCTTCACTGAGGAGCTCAGACAACTGGATCCCAACTCTCTCCCGCCACTAGGAATGAAGCCTCCGGATTTGGGCTCCTGTCATTGCCAGCTCTGGCTGTAGTGCTTTAGCCTTGAAGGGCTGACCCCGGCTGTCACCTCCGTGGTGCCTCAGGGCTCTCGGCTCCTCCAGGGACCGGGGTTCTTTCTTCAGAAGACAGCTTGCTTGGCCCAGCATCTGGATGTAGGGGGGAATGGACTGGCCAGGCACCCCCCTATAGACGGAGCAATCCCAAGAAGGTCCCGTGAGGACTTAGTATGAAAGAAGCATTGAAGCGTGGAATGCGCAAGTTCACACGGTCTCCATGTTGCAGGTGGAATATGCCTGGGAAGAGACAAAAGAGGGCGAGTTTCCTCCCAGCCATCAGCTTCCCTCTCAGCTGCTTTTGACAGGGTTTGTTACTCTACTCACTCCTGGTAAGCCTTGCAATGCTCTTGATGTTATGCCAATAAAAGAGGTATGTTGCCGCTTTTTTAAACGACACAAAAAGTTTGCAACTATTTCCTCATGTTGCTTAATATTTTCCACTAACCCTGTGGAAGGGCAAGTAGGCCTGCCCGGCCCCACAGTTCCCTACATGTCCCCGCTCTGCTCTGATGCACTGCCTTTTTCAAACACCTTTCTGCAGTCTGAGGAGATTGAAACAAGTTCTTTTTAAACATAAATTAGAGGTGAGAATCTGTCCCTGTTGGAACTGTACCCTTGCAAATTCTCTGTGACTGCTGTCTGAGGCCCCTCCAAACTAACAGTGAATATCCTTCATGTTCCTTTCGATGACGCAGAAGTGCTAGAAAACGTAGTTGCTTTCAGAAGAAAATAATAACACAGAAGAGATGCTAGAGAACTGCCGCCTTTTTCCCCTTGCCAAGTCTCTGACAGCTGACTGTCTTGCAGAAATTCAACCGGTGAGACTTCCCAGCTCCACTCTTCGGACCTCCAACTCCCCAGACGAGATCCACCCCTGGAGCCCAGGCGCCCTGGATCTCATCCCGCTTGCCTCCTCCCCCAGACTGGGCCTGCATACAGCTTCTTCTCTTACCTCCACTGTAGCAGCTGTTGTATGCCTGCTCTGGTTTGGCTGGCATGCTCTGGACACAGCGGAACAAGGTCTGATCCTGTCCCCCTGGCACCAGCCGCCTCAGCTCCTGCCCCATAGTAAAGGTGTTGTCATGAAACAGCACCTGGAAGAAGGAAGCATTGGTAGGCTCTTGATCCAGAGCTGATAGGCCAGCAGGAGGGTGAGGGTGAGGGGTTCAGAGGGGAAAGTTGTACTGACCAGGTGGATTGCCGTACATAGGGCTCCCCACATCCCTGCCAGTATTGTTGGTAGGACCCATGGATGAACTGGAGCAATGGCCAGGGGCCCAGGCACCATGACCCCCAGCTTCCTTACCTGGCTATAAATGAAATAGAGCCCCGTGTGTTTCACTATCACATCTTGACCACTTGGTTCCAGGGCTCGGCCCTGGCGGAGAAAGGTCTCCCACCAGATCTCTGTGAATTCTCCATCACCTAAGGAGGGCAGGAAAACAGTTGGTGCAATACATTCTCTAGGAACCAGCCTGTGGCTGCCCAGAAGGGAGATGCTGGCTGGGCGGGGGGTGGGGGTGCTCTCTGGTGTGATGTCTTTGCCTTTAACAACAGCACGAAAGCCTTCCTCCCAGAGTGCTCTGCAGACAACCGGAAAGCCAGCATTCTTCAGCACAGGAAGTTGCTGGCATGAAATAGCTGGATGAGAATTTATCAGGAAATCTGATTTTAGTCAAGATTGAGGTGTTCTCAGCCACTATAGGCAACTGGCAAAGCAAAACTCCGAAGATGGTGCTATCAGCACCGCCCGCTGCAGCAAAAGGTCCTGGAACTTGTTGCACTCGAGCTTGATCTAAAAATGTCTCTAAAGCTGTGTTTGGTTTTCTGCCAACTGATGATTCGCTTCACTCATCTGATGAATGGGCTCTAGGCCACAGAAGTTTCTGCCTCAATAAACCTGCCCGTCTGTAAGGTGGCACGACACTTGCTCTGGTATTAGCCTAAGTTGGCAGGGCTGCATTTGCAAATTATATGAATATAACTCAACATCTAGGTGCCGTACGGTCATCATATTAAAAAGCTCTACTCACTGTTTACACTCTAGAGAAGAGAAGAGGAAGGAGAGAGGCCAGCGGGTTGGGAGGAGAGGTAGACAAAGTAAGCAATTGGAGAAATGCCAAGAAGCCCGCAGGTTCCAGAGAAAAGGGACAAAGGCCTGGAAAAAGAAGAAGTAACTTGGGGGTTTTGCTTGAGCAGGACAAAGGTGACAAGAAGGCAGAAAAAGAGGACAAAGAAACAAAAAAATTATGACTTCAACAACGAAACATAAGAAAATGAAAAGAGTGTAACAAAGCAGAAACATTGCCAAGATGAGATACAGAAAAACAAGTAAAGAACAGAAGGAAGAGGCCGAGGAGGAGGCAAGCCAGAAAGAAGAGACGCACAATGGCCAAAGTGGGAAAGAGTAAGGAGCAAGATAGCCGTTGCAGAGCAGGAGACAAGGAAAGAATGAACGGGCGCAGTATTCAGACGTGGCAGTGGTCAGAAGAGAAGAAGAAAAACAAAGGGAGGCACCAGCAAGAGCTCTGTGGCTTGGTGCCTGGGGAAATCAGAAGCAGGCCAAGCGAGAAGCTCCCAGAGCAATGCAAGAAGAAGGGCCGGCAGCTCACCAGTCCTGGTGTCAACCAGTCATATTACTAGAAGAAAGGAATGGGGGTGGAGCAGAAGCAGCCAAGACAAACTGCAGAGGAGAACAGGTCAGGAGAAGGTTTCTTCAAGATGTGCTGGACGGAGAGAAACAAGAGCAGCTTTTGAGCAGGAGGGCCAGAAGACAGCCAGCGGTGGCCACTTCATAGAACCACAGAATCATTGAGTTGGAAGGACTCTCCAGGGTCATCTAGTCCAACCCCCTGCACCATGCAGGGAACTCACAGCTACCCCCACACACACCCCTGTGACCCCTGCTCCATGCCCAGAAGATGGCAGAACTGCTTCCTGACCCCAAAGTGGCGATCAGCATTGCCCTAGTTATGTAAGAAGGGGCCACGAGAATTAAGCACTGATGCAACTCTTCCTGCCCTCCCTCTCATGATCTGCCATAGGACTTCATCTCCAGACCCCTCACCATCTTTATTGCCCTTCTTTGGACATGTTCCAGATTGTCTATATCCTTCTGAAATTGTGGTGTCCAAAACTGAACACAATACTCAACCAGAGCAATGCCATCACTTCGCGTGATCTGGACACTGTCTATACCTCTGTTGATACAGCCCCAAATCACATTTGCCTTTTTAGCTGCCACATCACACTGCTGGCTCATGTTCAGTGTATGTTCTACTAAGACCCCTAGATCCTTTTTGCACATACTACTGCCAAGACAAATCTCCCCATCCTATAATTATGCATTTGATTTTCCTTCATAAATGCAGAACTTTGCATTTATACCTGTTGAAATTCATTTTGTTTGTTTTAGCCCAGTTTTCCAGCCTGTCAAGATCATCCTGTATCCTGACTCTGTCTGACGGTATTTGCTACCCCTCCCAATTTAGTATCATCTGCAGATTTAATAACCATTTCCTCTGTTCCATCCAAATCATTTATTAAAATGTTGAACAGAACAGGTCCCAGGACCGATCCCTGAGGTGCTCCACTTGTCACTCTTCTCCAAGAGGATGAGGAACCATTAACTAGCACTCTTTGGGTGCGATCTGTCAACCGATTACAGGTCCACCTAACAGGTAAAAGATCCAGACCCCATTTTACCAGTTTGTCAACAAGGATATTATGTGGAACCTTATCAAAAGCCTTAATGAAATCGAGATAAACTCTGTCTACAGCATTCCCCTGATCCAGCAAGGTAGTTTCAGCAAGAGAGAAGGTTAGTCAGGCACTTTCAGGCCTATCACGAAGGAGAGGAGCTCCCATCAAAGAAACAGGAACAACTGCAGCAAAGGAGGGCCAAAATGGACCTGGGGAGCAACTGGAAGAAAGAGAGGGAGAAAACAAAAGCTTATCAAGGAAGAACGGAGAAGAGAGAGAGAGCAGGAGGGGCTGAGGAATTTAGGAGTGAAAAGGAGGCCCAAGGCCAGAGGGGTCAGAGAAATGGGCGCGCTCAGCAGAAGATAGGCGAGCGAGTGCAGGGCGTCCCGGGTGAGCCAGACCGGGAACAGCGTGGGGTGCACGTTCTTCTCCAGTTACCCTGGGCTCCCCCCACTCCTTCCCTCCCTGTTTTCAGGGAGTTCTCTTTTTGCTTGCCTTGCTTTGGAAACTATCACATTTGTATATGATAAATTAGCCTCTCCTGGCCCATTGTGGAGGGTGACGGTACTCACGGCTACTGGATTGGCGAGCAGGAACCAAATGCAGGACAGATTGTTTTTCTGGCAGGAAGAGAGAAAAAGTCTCAGTCTAGTCCAGCCATTAACTTTCCCGAAAACATTCCCCTTCCCCAACTCTAACCCTTTTGTGCATTTTTCTGCTTCGAGGAAAGCCGCCAGCTGCAGCACCCTCATTCAAGGGCAACTGGCATGGAGAGAATCGGGGGCTCACACCTGCCAGGCAGCTGGAGTCCTCGGCCCTAACCCTGGGTGAGCACGGGGCAGCTTGTGGTGGCTGGACAGTATGGCCCAGGCACTCTTTTGCTCAGAGACTTTGTTTTTCCTCTTTGTAATTGCGCGCCAGGCCCTGAAGGTCAGACCCAACACTGCAAGCAGGCTTTGGGGATCAAGATCGACTGAATACTAGTTTAGCTTTCGCAGATGTAGGAATCCAGATCCCATCCTCTTGCAGGTTGTACGGGATTTTAGTTTGACAACGGGGAACATCTTCTGTAGCCCTTCCCCCAACGGGCCATTGCAGCCTGGATCCAGCGAAAGGACCCGCATGCTGGAGAGCAAGTGCCACCATCTGGTGTCTCTCTGCAAGCTGGGCCAGGCCTGGAAAGGGGCAGCGCTTTTGTACCCTGATCCTTGCCAAGCTGTATCCAAAGCCTCAGCATTGGCCCTGTTTCTGACCTGGCACACACAGCTGCTTCCCAGCACACTTTCACTTCCCCTGCCAAGCCACCCACATCCTCCCCGCCTTCCCTTCACCCCTCTGTCAAGCCAACGGCCGGAAGTGGCTGGCTTGTCCTGCCCGCCCTACGCGAGACGATGCAGTGCGCAGCCAGTATTTTGTGACAATGCTGCAAAGCATCCTGGGGCACACCTCTCACATCCACATCGCACCCTGCTTCAGTCACGCGTAAGGCAGAGAATGTGCCTGTGCCCCCCCCCTTTTGTGGTAATTTCATGGTAGTCAGAACAAAACTGCGTAGCCCACTTCAAAGCTCTTTGTTTACATTCTCTCAGCCCTGTCAATTCCTCTCTCCGCCATCGTTAAGATTTGCGCTGCCCGTCTTCTTTCCCCAGCAACACACAAGACAGGAATCCAACAGATGCAGCCTTTTCACAACATCAGTGTGCAGACCAGCAATTCAGTACCTATTGAACTTTTTTCTGCTGTGCAAAAAAAAAAAAGCCCCATCATCACACTTTAAAAGCTAATATGTTTATTACAGCAATTTGTTGAGCAAAATTCAAGCGCAGTAGCACCTTAAAGACCACCAGGGTTTCCAGGACCTGAGCCTTTAAGAGTCAAAGTATCTGACAAAGAGTGAGTCTCGAAAGCTCATATCCTGGAAATCTTGGTGCCCTTTAAGGTGGGAGTGAACTCAAATTTTACTTTTTTACTGCACTCCCCACCTGAATCTATCTCTAGATGGTTATCCTTTAATGTGTCACAGGACTCTTCTTTTGCCAACAGCCGGCTGTCCTATTGGAATTTGCCCACCGTGGGAGAGAGGATGGTCCCAGACCTCTACCAGTTCAGTGCAGTGGTTAGAGTCTTGGACTAGGGTCTGGGAGACCTGGGTTCAAATCTTCCCTCTGCCATGGAAGCTTGGCTGGGCAATACTGAGTCAGTCACTCTCAGCTTACCTGACAGGTTGGTTTGGAGGATAAAAGGGGCAGAGGAGAAGGATGTAAGCTGCTTTGCGTCCCCACTGGGGAGAGAGGCAGAATGTAAACGGAAGGAAATAAATAAAGTCAGGAAAAGGAGAGGAGGGAAGGCCAGAACCGCAAAGAAGCGGCCGTGCAAAGAAGTTTGCCTAAAGCAATATTTGTCACCACATGCATTTAATGGTGTGATCCTCACTCGCTTTCCATTTCCTTGTACCTTACACAGGTGACTCAGGGTTTCAGAGAGGTGACCTTTGCGACTGCCTACTCACTGCGTTGGCGGGGGGATTCCTGTGGGGTCTTCCTCAAATCCCTCTTCCTCCTTTCCGGGGGTGTTGGAGGCCTCTCCTTCGGATCCCAGGGCACCAGAAGCTCTCCAGCCTCCTGAAATCAAGGCAGGGAGGAATGCCAGGTCTGCTCTTCCCATTTGCTGCTCACCGTGCCCCTCAACCCAGGTGTGTCGTCATACTAGGAGCTTGCCAGGTACGAGTCGGGGCACAGAAGGGATGGTCCAGTCTCAACACTCAACAGCATGGACAAGTCCTGTCCCCTCCTCCCCACAGCTGGCAAGGCTTTTAAAGACAGACCAGCCTTGCTTGCAAAAAAGTGGTAACCAGATGCAGAGGGAGGGGGGTGGTAGTGGAGAAAATAACCTTTTGTTTCAGATCTCCAAGGCCCACCACAACCCCACTTTTTAATTTTATTTTATGCAAGCAGAAGCCCTTGGGGACTTGTGTGGTTGCCAACCTATAATTATTTTTGTGAACTGCTCCTGCATCTTCAACAGCATAACAATAAATTTTCACCCTGTTGCTTTTTTGCGTGTGGGAGATTCTTTTAAAGCCACCAGGGCTCTTGAGAAGTTTGCAACGCAGCGGGAAGCCGTTTCCCGGCCTTTTGATCTGCTCAGTGGCAGGTGATCAGAACTTGGCTTCTGTTTTGAGGCATGGAATAATACTGTGGTCCCCATGGCAGTAAATGAACAGGAAGTTCAAAGGGGAACTGTAAGATATGGGAGAAATAGAGAAGGGCAAGGAAGCAGGTTGCTCTCAGGACCCCCAGACGCCAGTCTGCTCTTCACCAGCATTACCTAGGCTCAAGAGCTGACATGAGGCTATTATCCTGAAACAGGAGATGTAGCAACAGCATGCCATAGGACATGTGCAGAGTGCATTTAGCTTACCACTCAGGGGCAACTCTTCCAAGGCAGTCTGAATCCGTGCCTGCCTGGGCGAGGAAGCTTTCTGCAGACGGTCAGAAGCACATTTCTTCCAGGATTCAGCTTGGGATTAAATGCATTCCCCATGCACACATTCCCAAAGCTGCCTTTCCTTATACGAAAATTGGCAACTCGCAGGAAGGGGGGGATTCCCTGTCTGTCCCCCGCCCACTGATTGATTCCTGGCAATGGATGGGAGCTAATTTCCCTTCCTAGGGCTGGCCATGTGCCCAGCAGAGATTTGGAAAACCCATTCCTCCCCTGCAAAGACAAGAGGCTGGCTTTATTGCGAGCAAAATAAACGAATCCAGTTTCTCGGAAAACACAAGGGAAAGGCAAGGCGCCAAGTGGACACACTTGCATGAGTAGTGGAGCCGGGGGGGGGGCAGGAATCCCATTTCTAGCGGAGCAAGTTTGGGGGATTAAAAAAAAGCCTGGAATGTTCGATCTGAATTAGGAAGATTGTATAACCCCCCCCCCACACACACACACACACCCAAGCCGTTTTCAGATCTGTGCGTCAGACTGTAGCATTTTGCAGCAAACATGCCCTGGCTTCATCCTGGGCTCAGCTGTCCCCATTGCTGCTGAGGCTGCAGCACGTTCCCAGGACTCCGCTCGAGCCTCACCCTGCCTGGCGGAGGTGAGAAGCCCATTTCCAGGTGCTGCCACCTCCCCCTGGAACTGTTGTAAAAAGAGCAATATTGAATGGCTGTGTCAATATTCCCTGCGACCCTCCGAGAATTCCGCATGCACTTAAGAGGCGTGTTCGCTTGTTCACTTTAGGGGGTTCACGGCACTGAATTGTGTGGCTTTTATGGAGCCTTCCATGCCCTGTAGCTTTAACCAACAATGCGAGTAGCGGACCCCAGTTGTGGAGAAGCTAGGACTCCCCATCCTTCCTTGCCCCTACCCACTGGACCCTACTGTCTCCTGCTGTGCCACCCCTTGGTTCCATACTGTGCAAAGGGGACCACCTCTTACCTGGGGGGTCCTGAGGGTTCCTGCGTCTCCGTGCATCTTGGACAGCAACTCTTTTCTCAGCTGAGAGAGCTCCATTCGCAAGGCTTCCAGGTGGCATTGGACGCATATTACCGTGAGCAGGCAGGCCGCCATTCCCAGGGCACCCCCACCCACCCAGACCGCAGCCAGCAGAGAGGGGTGGCGCTGGGACTCCAGCCTGAGTCCTACATTGGCCTTCAGTCCTGGAGGGGCAGCTGGATTTAGCATGCTGTGTTCACTCCCAAGTCCTTCTCAGAGACCCCTTTTTGTTCTCCTGATCTGATTGCTAGACCCTCCCTGCAATTTCCTCCCAGAACTGGAGACCCCCCCTCCCCAACACGATCTCAGCACTGGGGAGAGAAGCCAGGAGTCGCCGCTACTGCCCTCCGAATCCCAGCCTTTGCGCCCCAGCTGCCTGCTACGGAACCCCTTTTGCCTCGCTGGGATCCTCCGGTCCTGAAAGCTTTGGAACTGGGTGCCCCCCAGTACACCCCATGGCACTCATAGATCCTACCGAGCCTCTCCGCCAAAGGGATACCCGAGCACACCCCACATTCCAGCCCTGTAAGCTCTGCCCGCCTCGCTCTGTGCCACTGTACCGACCAGCCTGCCTGCCCGGCTCAGTCCTTGCCCTTTTGAATGGGCTCTGCGCCAAAAGGGAAGGAACGCAACTCCGGACTCCTTGCGCAGCTGGAATAGGCCTTCATGCCCCACGGCAGGGCCGGCAGCATCTGGTGTTAGTGAAAGGGACCTCCTTTCTGCCTAGCCTGTGCCAAGGGAGGTGGTGGATTGTGCAAGACTGAAGGGGTTTGAGGAAGCTGTTCCATGCCCACTGCTGCCGAGTGCACCCGCCCAGCGTGGAGCTCAGCCAACACGTTATTTCGTCCTCGTGCACCTACAGCAGAGTCAGGGAAGCACTCCCTGTGTCCCAGGGCTGCCTGGCCAGCGCCCACTCCTGCACTGCCCCATACCACTTCGAGCCACCTGCACATCTGCCACGGCAGGCTCCTCCTTGGCTTTCCTGCTTTGGGATTAATACACCCGAGAGTCCCAATTGACAGCTGTTATGTGTCATCTTGCCCTCAAACCCAGGACTCTGCTTTCCTTTACACGCAGGCACAATTCCACCACTTGGAGGATGCAGAGGCACGCCAGGGCCTGGGGTAGAGGGCAGAATTTGTGAGCCACAGGGAAGCAGAAAGAAAAGAATGGGGGAGAGTTGCAGGGAAGATAAAAAGCAAAAAAGACAGGCAGGGAGGGAAGTCAGCCAGGCAGATGGAAGGGCAGAATGGAGCCCAAGGGAGGGAAGGAAGGGGGAGGGGAACATTTACAACTTTGGCTTCTCCCCAGTGCTGTATTGATGACTGCCTGTACTAGGAAATGGGGGGGGCACTACAGCCTGAGTGGCTGGGGGTCCCACTGGCCCTTTAACAGGGAAATGGGGGGGGGGTGTTGTACAGAGCCTCCCCCAAGCAGTGCAGTAGCAGAGGGCTCCCCTCCAACCACACTGTCTGGGAGAGTTCCTCTACCCCCTCCCTTGCCTTGTAATTAGAAACAATTAAAAGCTTGTTCCTGGTGTTACAAAAGCGAGGGGGTGGGATACAGAAATTGCCCACTCCAGTCTGATCTCATTATCAGGATGTTTATCTGTTTCTAATGTGTGTGTGTGTGTGGGGGGGGCTCTCTGATCTCCTTTTCTTAAAGCAAAGGACCCCCCCGGGGGGGGGCTATTTTTCTGCCCTCCTGACAGAGACTTGGCAACCAAGTTTGCTTTTAGCAGTGGGGATGATGGAATAGGTCCCCTCCAACTGGATGGCTACCCCCCCCTGCACACACACACACCACTGCAGAGCAGAGAGCCCAGAGGCTGAGTCATTCTCCCTGCCTGATATGTGGGGCTTGGTAAGAGAGGAAGGCACTCTGTGCATGCTCCGTAGCATGTTCCATTTCAAATGCTGAACGAGCCCACACCAGGTTGGAGAAAAGAGGCACGAGGGCGGGGAACGTGATATTAACCACCATGAAGAAATGAATGAGCAGAGAGAGGGGTGAAGCCCGCTCGTGCCTTGGCCCCCCTCCCCATCCCAGCCATGTATACATTTGGGAATAGAAAGTATCTAGACACAGACACTGTTTGGTGACAATACTTCTGTTATCATGACATTTTCATTTAAATTTTTTTTCTGTGTTAACAACTATAATAATTGCAGTCCCATTTCCAGTCATCCTTCACTTTTCATTGACTTCTTCCCCCTGCCCTGCCCCACTTCAAAGTCAGTCAAGGACCGGAGGGGCGGGATATCATGCCAAGGGCTGTTCCTTGAGGTTGCCTTTGCTTTCCTCAGCCAATAGGAAGATTCCTATCACTCCATTGGCTCTTCACCGGTCCAGGTGGGCGGGGTTTGTCAAAGCTGGCTGCTTCCTGTCCTTCTGTGTCTTGTCACCTCCTGCTGGCTGTCACTGGAACTGCAGCCCGTATATACAGATGTGCCTTGGCCTTGTGCTCCATGGGTCCTGCCCCATCCCCAGCTCAAGGGTGGTGGTTGCAGCCTGCAAAGTCCTCGGCACCTGTGGGTCTGCATGAAGCTTTTGGAAGAGTTCAGCCACTTCCAACAGAAAGGAAATGGCAGAATAATATGAGGCATAGCAATTCACAATGGCACAGAGCCCAGCAGAGGAGAAAGCATAGCAGCATTCAGAAGACAATATAATCCACCGCAGAAACGTGGCAACCACTTGGGGAGTCCACACCTTTGGCAAGAACAGACTCTGTGCCTTTTTGGTTTACCTCTGCAGATGTTCTCCGTGGGATTCAACGAGGGGGCACCGCTGGGCTGGGCGATGTTTTCCCCCCATCCTGCTTGCATGAACAGAAAAAATGGACTGTGGAACCTTTGAGGAGGGCTACAACCAGGAAAGGAGGGCTGCGGATCAGAACCCAAAGGATCTGGAGAACTCACAGGGGAAGCAGCTGGACATGAGAGCCCCTTGCGGCCGGATCCAGTACAGCCGGAAGCAGGGAATACCTGCAGCGTAGAACCAGCCGCCGCTTCCTTCTTCTCTCCCACTAGACCCCATCCACACACCCCAAGGACCCAGGCGCTCCATTCCTCCCGCTGTCCAGTCTATCAGTGAACTTGGAAGAGGCCAAAGTAGGTGAGGTAGCGGTCAGCCTTGAGCTGGACATTTGGGATGGTTTGGAGCCGGATGGACTCCTGGGGCCTGAGCAGCACCAGCCCTGAGACGTGGCACACCCGCAGCTCAGCCTTCTGGGGGCCAGAGCTGGTGGGACGGAACTCTTCCACGCAGCGCAGAGCCAGCTGCCCCCCCAGTACTACGTCCAGCTTCATATAATTGATCTTGTCCTCATTGAAATGAACCTGGTAGCGATGAAGGAGGGGCACAGGGAGGGGAGAGAGAGAGAAAATGAACTTATGGAATTCAAGATGCAGCAACAGCCACCAGTAGTAAAGACAGGTTTCAACGAGGATTAGAAAAATCCATGGAGGGCAGGTCTAGCAACAGTCATTTGCGACAACGGCCAAAAGAGAACCTCCATGTTTAGGGGCAGTGTATCTCGAAGTACCAGATATCAACAATGAACGACAGCTGTGGCTTGTCGCTTCCGGGCTCTGCTGGTGGGCTTCCCCACAGGCTCTGGCTGCCCACTGCTGGAGTCTGTGCCAGCAGGACCGGTTCTGCAGCTGAGTCACCCAAGCAACAATAAGCAGAGTGCACCACAATGGCTGATCTCCTGCAGGGGCTCACCTCGCTCCCAGCCATGGGCGGAAGGGGAGCTGAGTGGCATCCCCTCCTACGTCTGTGCTGGGGGCAGCCGAGCCCAAGCCAAGCCCCTGCGGAAGTGGGCCCAGGAGGGGACTGGCATGCCTTGCTGAGGGTGGCAAAACCCATCCACTAGCCCCGTGCGACTGGATGTTCCTTTGCTCCCACCCAGCTTTTGCCCATCCGTCCATCAAAGTGGACAAATAAGGAAGCACGAGGAAGGGGGTGGGCGACGATTCCCCTGGCTCTGTGTGCCAAATGAGGGGGGGGCTCTTTCACTGATGTCCAGCTTAGCAATATTTTATTTTATATTTATTTATTTATATTTCAATTTATATACCACCCATCCCAGGGGCTCTGGATGGTGAACAGTTTAAAATAGATAAAAACAAAAAACAATACTAAAATCAATATACAAAACAATAATGAAATAAATTAACCAAGTGCAGTGGTGGGGAGAACCCTCCCCCACCCCAAAGGTGGGAGGCGGACATGACGCCGCCCCCCTTCAACCACCAAATGCCTGGCAGAAGCTCTGTCTTACAGGCCCGGCAGAACGATAATATGTCCCGCTGCGCCCGGGTCTCCATTGACAGAGCATTCCACCAGGCTGGGGCCAGGACTGAAAAGGCCCTGGCTCTGGTTAAAGCGAGGCGGGCTTCCTTAGGGCCGGGGACCACCAGTAAACATTTATCCGCTGATCGAAGCGGTCTCTGGGGAACGTACAGGGAGAGGCGGTCCCAAAGATATGCCGGTCCCAGCGGATAGCCTCCTCACATATGACTTTCTGCTCATCTGTCCTCAATGGAGACCTTTTAGTAAAGAGTCTAGTAGCACCTGTAAGACTAGCCAACTTTATTGCAGCATAACCTTTCAAGAACCACAGCTCTCTTCATCAGATGTATCATCGTCTTTCGAGAACTACAGCTCTCTTCATCAGATGTGATGCATCTGACAAAGAGAGCTGTGGTTCTCTAAAGCTTATGCTACAATAAAGTTAGTTTGTCTTAAAGGTGCTACTGGACTCTTTACTATTTTGCAACTACATGGCTAACTCCTCTGGATTGTTGCTGGGATCACAGACCTTTTAGCGATTCCAACAAGGCCCAAATACTGTCAGCTCCCTTTACATTTCCTTTCTGTGACGATCCTGGGAAGATTTCCTCAAAAGCTGCCCCCCATTACCTGCCCACGCCCGCCCAGAGAGAGCCCACGGATCCTGCTTCCCAGGCTTCCCTGCTGCAGCCCCCTCACCTGGCAGTACAGGTAATAGAGCCCTCTCTTGAGCACGGTGAACTCCCCGCGGCTGCTGTTGTAGCGGAGGGGGCTGCTTGTGTTCAGCTTGGCCTCTCCCCAGCCACGGATGGTGCCGCTACCATCTAGAGCAGGGTAAGGAGGGGGATGAGTATTCGGGCAAGACACAGGAAACCCCCACCCCCCCCACCCACCCCCTCATCCTTAGCTTGCCCAGTACTGGCCTGATGGGAAAGCAACAAAGGAACTCCTCCCCCCCTCCCCCGCTCTTCCCTTCCTTTCCACCCCAAGAGGCCCTGCCCAAAAGGTGTGTTACCTGCCTGGATGCCACCTCGTCCTTCTGTGGGTTGCACTGGAAGAGAGACACTCGGGTGAGTGGCGGGGAGGGAATTCAAGCTCAACAAGGTTGGCCCTGCGACGACCTTCCTCTGAGGCTGCAGCCCGGCCTAGCGCCCAGCCCCTTCTCCGAGGGCTAAGCTACAAGGGACACCAGACTGGTGGGAGAGGAGCTTTGCAATTGTTTTCTAGCAATCTCAACGGAGAGGTGAACTACCAGCTCTTCCCCTCTGCTGCCTCCCTGTGCTGGGGGCAGGATCCTGTATTCCTCTCTCCGTTAGGATTGCAAGAAAACAGTGGCGCCCCCAGTGAGTGACCTCGCGCAGCCCTCTCTTTGAAAACTGTCTTTGAAAAGCTGTTCCCCTCCCCCGCCTCCCAACGCTAGGGACATAAGGCTGTTTTCAACTATCGTTCCCAGGTAAAATTGCATCCCTGGCACATTAAAAAACACGTGTCTGGCTCCTCTAAGCAAACCTCCAGCAACTGGGAAAGACCAACAACTTTCCCCCAGCAACAGAATTCTTCGCTGGCACAGCACCGGCTCAGGACAGGCCCACAGGGATGCGCCGCGGCGGCTGCTCTCAGAATCCAGGGCAACAGGAATGCCACATGCCCGAACTGAGAACCGGAAAGACGCACAGAACCAGTAATGCGGTGGTCTAGTTAATGGTCTGTGTGTGTGTGTGTGTGTGTGTGTGTGTGTGTCTTTCAACTAAAATTAAATAGGATACACATTTTAAAAACATTTCTAAGTACTTCTGTTGTTCTCTGTTAACTAGCCTAATAAAAGGGAGCTCTGACTCTCGAAAGCTTACCTTCTGAAAATCTCGTCGGTTCCTAAGGTGCCAAGCTTACCCAAGTAAAAGATAGCGACAACTAGGAGCCTCGAGTCCCCCCTCCCCGCAAGGGTCCATTTGCAGTGGGAGGGGGCAGCCTGGAATCCTGTTCTCCGGAGAGAAGGCTCCACTAAGGCGGCGGCAGGGGCTTGGGGAGGGCCGGTGGTCTCTGCTCAGCATGGCCAGAAAGCAGCAGGCCCGCAGGGGCCGAGCTGAGCCATAGGCAGGCCCGAGCGCACGCAGCGTCGTCTCTCACCTTCGTAATGCGCAGCAGAGATCGTGCTTGCTTTGCTGGACCGACGCTTCCCTCGGCCAGAGGCTGGAAGGGAGGGGGGAGAGCTTGGTTACGGGTGGAGGGCATGGAGTCAGCAGCTCCCTCTCCGGGGGGGGTTAGGGTTAGGGTGGGAGGGACCCTTGCCTCAAACACCCTAGGCCCTATCATCAGCCTAGCCGCCTCCGAGCACAACCATCACCCCGACTGCCAGGGCTCAGCCGCGAGAGCAAGGAACTCTTCATGTTGCCTGAGGCCTGGTGGGAATGACACAGGTGAGGGTGAATTGGTACCTCCCCTTCCTAATACTATCAGGGGGAGGGAGAAAGGCAGGCCTCGAGCCTCATAAACTCCTGGAGGCTGGTGTCTGCCCAGTTCTTCCAGCTCCCTTTATTCCCCCCTCCTCCAGGGGTGTTGAACTGCCCTCAACATTCCACGGATGCCAGAGGGCAAAGAGCATCCTCCGGGGTCTCTGGGTTGGGTTTTGGGGGAAGAGGGGGGAAGGATAGAAGGAATCTTTTAAAAAAGTTTTGGAGAAGATTCTTTCTTTGCATACCAAGAATACAGAAACTGCAGCCTTTTTACGGGTGCCCTACTGAGAGGCACAGGATCATTATCTGTAGTGCAACTGCCCTGCTTCTTAGATGTCTCATCTTATGGAGGGACTTACCCAGCGTCATTTGCCTTGAGTCTCAGCAAGAAGGATGGACTAGAGAGAATGGCGGGCCAGCAGGGTGTAGCAGCTAGAGGGTCAAGCCAGGATCTGGGAGACCTGGGGGCAAATCCCCCACTCTGCCAGGGAAGCTCAACTGGGTGAGCCAGCCACACACACTTGGCCTAACCTACCTCACAGGGTTGTTGTAAGGATAAAAGGAAGATGGGGAGAATGTTGTCAACCATTTTGGGTCCCCCTTGGGGATAAAAACGGGGGAATAAGTGAAGTAAAAATAAATAAATTTCTTTTAAATTTAATTTATTGCCTGTCCTCCCCACAAGCGGGCTCAGGGTGGGTTACGACAGCAACAAGAATGCAATAAAAGATGAACCATAAAAATGCTCAATAAATTGAGATAAAATAGAAATAACCACAACACAAAAGTTAAAACTATAGTACCCAAGAAGCGGCATTCATAGTTTCACGAACTACATTCCGACGCTCGGTTATTATGGGGTATGACAAGGCAGGTTAACCAAGATCCAACTAGCAGAACTGGGCGGGCTAAAAAGGGCCACAGCAGGAAGGCCAGATGGACAGTTCATCCATGCCTCAACCACAGCCGTAGGCCTGGCGGAACTATAACAAGTCCCGCAGGGCCCTAGTCTCGACAGGGAGAGAGTTCCACCAGGCCGGGGCCAGGGCTGAAAAGGCCCTGGCCCTGGTCGAACCCAAGCGAACATCCTTGGGGCCAGGGACCACCAGTAGATGTTTATCAGCAAATCGATAATATAATAAATAATATAAATAAAGTCTGCTATAAGATGGAGTCACTTTCCACAGCAGGAGCAATCCACGTGGTCCCTCTAACAGATGAAAGGCACTGCTATCGCAGGTTAGTTCCACGCGGATGTTTTGCTCTGCTTCGGCTTCCTTACAGGAGCACTTTTTCGGGGATGAGCCACATGATATCCCCTCTTCATTCTTCTTCTGTGTTTCCCCCCCACTTAGTTGCCATGATTTCCAAACTTGTTTTGGTGTGGTCTCTTTTGGAAAAGATCAAAGCACCTCTGGATGCCATGTGGACAGGACAGTGTATTTCCGGAGGTCCTGCCCACATCCGCACAATTATTCTTGCTTCAGCTCCTATGACCGACGTTCCCCACCCACACACACTCACAGACAGACCAGACAGTTTTTCTTGGGCTTAAAAAAAGAAACCAGGAACTGCTAGATTTGTGTAAGATTGTAACAGACTCCTGTAAGAATGTACTAGTTCCCAGCCTCCATTTTTAAAAAAACGATGTCCCTTTCCTTTTGTTGCAGATTTATAAGGGAAAAGGTGGAGGCTGCACTTTTCCCTGTACAAGTTTAGAATAAAATGGGCTAGAAACATGCTTTTTTAAAAAATGAAAGCTGCCAAGAAGAGTCTTAAGCTGTTATAGTGATCTAGCAATTACTGATGTTTAAAGTTCTTTGTTGTAGCATGAGGAAGCGATGGCTGAGGGGGCTGAGATAAGGAATGCGCAAGGGAGACAATGGAGTGGACAGAGTGCATTTGCAGCAGCAACAAGACTGCGCAGAGAATTGTCTCCACCTGGAAGCAGCTATGCCACTCAGGCTGATCCCCGGCACAGCTGAATGCCTGCCTGTATAGACTATTTGCTGCCTTTGCCTGTTTTGTGGCCCAAAAGATGTCCTGCCGATTTGATCGCCCAATCCAAGGAGCGGGGACTCACCTTGTCTTCGCTGCCGCAGTGCCCCCTGCTGGGCAAAATGGTGTAGGAAATTGCCTTGGCTGCTCCAGCTGGAAGAAAGCACCACCTAGAGGGGGGGAATGCAAGACAGAGAAGGCAGATGTCACGAAAGGGGGGAAAGAAGCCATCCAAACAGACTGTGCGGGCCAAGAGTTGGTGGCTGCCATCCCTGCCCCGCACCACAGAAGATGTGCAGTCCTCGGCTGCTGGGCATTCTGAGCAGACTACAATCCCTACCCAAAACAAAAGATGAAGCCCCCTACCCCCACCCCTGGAGACAAACCCTACAAAACACAGCACAACGGGACACTTGTGGGCCCAGGCAGAACACCTGTGACCCCCAAACTCTCTCCCCAAGTACCAGCCCACCAGCCTCTCTTCCGCACTCAGGTCTGCAGCGTACCAGAAGCTGAGCAAATGAGCCTTTCGGAAGCAGGCTGTCCCCTCCTCCTGCTCCAAACATATAAAGCCAAGGAGACTCGGACACAGGCACCTCCACCCGTGCTTCACCTACACGCCTGCCGATCACCCTAGTGCAAGCCTCAACAGCCATTAAGAAGAAAAGACACCTACTGAATCCATCGCCTTGGCGTCGTCTGCAGACAGCGCCTCCTGGCAACCAAAGAGAGAGAGAAAGATGGGAGAGTCGCACCCCCAAACTGCAAGAACACGAGAGCCCAGCTGGAAGCAAGTCCTCGGGAGAAGCACTCCTTCCCCCCAAGGCTCCCGTTTCAACTGAAATGGTGGCCCGACATGTGAGATTGTCCAGAGCCAGCTGCCTGCAGAAGCAAGCCAGACAGCCCAGTAGAGACAACCGTGCCACGGACGTGGCTGCCAAGATTCAGAGACTGCTCTTGTGGGGTTGGAGGCCCGGCCTGCAGCAACAAGGCATTGGCAGCCCAGGCCCAAGATGGTCACTTTGGACGGCAGGCTGAGGGTACCCACTGAAAGACAGGCAAATGGGATCCGCGGGGAAGTTGCCCTGTACAAGCCACACAGATCCGAGTAAGACCGGAGTCCCGTAACCTTAAAAACCAACAAGGGAGTAAGGTTTTGAGAGCCAGCGCTCCACCTGAGCTGTGCACTGTTGGGGTGTGTGTGTTGTGTTCAATCACTCTGATGAGGGCAAAAAAATACTAGCGTGCTTGGATCCTGACAGGTTTTGGGCTACACTACACTAACAATAGTTCTCAGCAATTCAGCAAAGTAACATTTTAGCAACATAGTATTTTGGGCTGATTTACTGCTTTTATACCTGGGAGGGGGGGGGCAGCTGGCCAAAATCCAGCAGTGCTGAGATGGAATGTACTTGGGGGTTTGCATCCTGGAAGCAGTTGCTAGGGAAACACAGCAAACACCTCCCCCAACATCCCAGCTGCGAGGCCAGGAAAACACAGTTGCCGTGCGGATTCCTTCTGGCTCCCCTTTTGCTCTCCAGTGTCCCCTTTTGCAAAGCACCTCAATGCAAGGGCTTCCCTCTAGAAAGAGGCACTGGGTCTGCAATCTGCCTCCTGGGACTACAACTGTGCTACAAGTGGTTTGCAACTGTAAAGGAGAAGCACTTTGCACACACTTTCCTTTTCCTGGCGCTATCAGCTGTTCCAAGGCCTGGAGCCGGAGGCTGAAAGAAAACTCGAGATGAGACCTTGCTTGGGGCACCTTCACTGCCCCCCCCATTTGACAGCTGTGAATGTTTGCTATTAACAACTTGGGCAGCAGAGTTCAGAAAGCGGCTACAGGATGCATCCAGAGCAGCTCCTGAGGCCAGGCCAGCTGTTGGGCGTGAGGCTGTGGGTGGGGTGGGAAAAGCAAGGCCTGCTAGAGGGGTTCCCACCCCCTCTGGTTCCCACACCAACAGCTCCTGGCAGTAAACGGAGGGTCAAGAAGCAAGCAGAGCATCGCTGGGGATGGCACAACTGTCCCAACAGATCTCTGCACCCGCCAGTCCTTGCCAAGCTGCCACTCAGACGTGGGGGGCCTTTTAGAGCCTTTGGTGGGGGCTGCTGGCTGACCTGCAGTGGAGGCACTTGGGTGGCCCCAGGAAGCCAGGCTTTGTTTTCCTGACCCGAAAAGGGGCCGAGCGGGGCCCCTGGGACCCTCCTCCCGCCCTTCACACCCAGCAGCTGGGCTGGCCTCGGGAGCGAGGGAGGCCTGCCTGCACCAGATGAACCTCTGCGAGGAAAGCAGAATGGCCGAGGGCAGTCTACATGCAGCTGTGCCCGTGAAGGGTGAGCCCAGGGCGCCCGGCCCTTGCCCAGCAGCCCAGGCGGCTGGTTCCCAGCTGGGCTGCTGGCTGCCAGGTCCGAGGCAGGCTGGCCCTTCCCTTGCTCCAGCGGGCTCGGGTGCCTTTCGCGGCGCCGCGGCAGCCTCCGGGGCTCCGGTCCCACCCCGGGCAGGGCTGCCCTCCGGCCCGCGTCCAAACTGGAGACCGACCAAAGCGCCCCCCCCCCACTTCCAGGCAGACCTCAGCCCGCGCCCCGCCCGCGGCTCTTGGCGCGGCAGCGGCGCTGCAACCGGAGCCGTGCGCGCGTCGGGGGCAGCCCGGGAGGGGCTCCGCGCGCCCTGCCCGCCGGCTCATGCCCGGCCCTGCCTGCCTGCCTGCCTGCCGCGCGCGGGGCTGGTGCGTGTGCGCGGAGGGAGGCGGCGGTGGCGCGCGCGCGCTCCCGTGCCGTGCCTGCTGCCGGGCTCTCACCTGTGGCGCGGCGGCGGCGGGGCGGCGGGGCCAGGCGGCCAGGAGGAGGCTGAGCGAGGCGAGCAGCAGCGCCGAGGCCGAGGCCAGCGCCAGCGCCAGCAGCAGGAGGCGGGCGGGCGGCTCCCGGGCCCGGCGGCGCCTCCCCATGGCCGGGGCGGGCGCGGCGGCGCTGGCGGGCGGGCGAGCGGACGAGGCGGGCGGGCAGGCAGGCAGGCAGGCAGGCAGGCAGCGGCCGCAGGAGGAGGCGCCGCCGCAGGAGGAGGCGGAGGGGGCGAGGCCGCGCTCGGGCCGCTCGGCCGCCTGCCAGCAGCGGCGACGGCCCCAGGCAGAAGCCGGAGGGGACGGGGCTGGACGGGGCGCGCCGGAGCGCAGCCCGGGCGGGGTTGGCCTTTCGCGGAGCTCCTTGGCGGCCATCCGCACGTGCGTCGGGACTAGCGTGTTGCGAGTTCGCAGAGAGGTGCCCAACCCGCCGCTCCCCGCGCACGTCTGGATCGGCCGCCCTCGCGAGTTGCAGCGGAGCAGCGGTCCCACGCCGGCCTCCGTGCCCCGGGGAAGGGGGCTGCGAGGCCACGGAAGTTTCTGCGGCTGGTCTGGAAGCCGCCCGCGGGCTCCGTTTGACGCAACCTCGCGCCGGCGTCTGTACGATGCCTGGCCTGGCCGGGCGACGACGGCACCTGTTGATGCTCGGTCCTAAAATGGGGTGGGGGTGGAGCACTTGCCCAAAGGTGGTTGGTGTGAGATGCTCACCTCGTATCTTGGGGAGGGGGACGTAGATAGTTCAGACTTCCTCAGAAAGTCTGAGCACCGCTGGGGTTAAAATGATTTCTTTGTAAAAAGATCCAGAGGAGTCAGCCGTGTTAGTCTGTAGTAGCAAAATCAAAAAGAGTCCAGCAGCACCTTTAAGACTAACCAATTTTATTGTAGCATAAGCTTTCGAGAATCACAGTTGTCTTCGTCTGACAAAGAGAACTGTGATTCTCGAAAGCTTATGCTACAATAAAATTGGTTAGTCTTAAAGTTGCTGCTGGACTCTTTTTCTTTGTAAAAAGTACCCCAGTTGCATCTGCCAGGAATCCGACTGCTGGGAAGGCACAAGGCGGCTCAATGCACCATCAGCTCAGTTGGCTCAGGGTCGAAGGTGCAGCTGGGGCAGCACAGGATGGACGAGGCAAGACCCGAGAAGCCCCTCACGGTCCTCAGCCCCCGCCGCACGTTTGTTGATGCGCCCCACGTCACCCGCAGTTTCGCTGCAACACACCCATCGCCCCCCTGATTCTAGCTTCCAGTATAATCCTATGCAAGCTTTTCCAAAACACATTTTACATGCTCACAACCAATCATCAATGTGCCAGCCCCTCACCTTTAATAACCAGCACCAGCCAGCACAACAAGTGGTTCTGAAAATGATTTGGGCTGCTTATTCATAACTCACAAGTTCTTTTGCATAAAAGGAAGGAGGGGTAGGCTGCTCCAGCGCTGCTTAGCAGGAAACGGTTTCCAGTGTTACCTGAACATGGGGGAGGGTACCTAGTTGAACCTTTCTGTGATTCGTTTAGAAGCCCCACACCCCCTCTACCTAAGGTAGCGTGGCCGAGCGGTCTAAGGCGCTGGATTTAGGCTCCAGTCTCTCTGGGGACGTGGGTTCGAATCCCACCGCTGCCAGATGCTTTTCTCAGCTGCCACTGGCAGGATTTTGCTGAGTTGGCGCTGCTTCCAAAGTGGGAGGAGAACTCTAGGCCGCTGAGTCTGCTCCTCCCAACCTTTCCCTGCTGTGCTTCGCTCTCTCCATTCCTGCATTTCTAGTTTCCATCAGCCTCCTCTCTACATCCAGCGTTGGTGGTATAGTGGTGAGCATAGCTGCCTTCCAAGCAGTTGACCCGGGTTCGATTCCCGGCCAACGCAGTTGTATTTTTTGCTGCCTATTTTGGTCCTCCTGCTGTTTTTTCTCCCCTAGTCAACCTCTGAGTTGTCGTTTGTTATAAAAGGCAAAGGATCTGCCTTTGACGGAAGCAGGGGCCGCTCCAGAAGAGAGGGGATTTTATGTAATGCTTGCTGGTCGCCGTTTTATTTTTTTTTTTAAAAAAAGGATGAAATGGGGGCAAGATGGAGTCTCCAGCTAACATTGGCTCACAAGCCCCTCCATGCTTTCTGATCCTGATAGCCACGGAGTTCCAGGATTCAAAACGGAGATCAGCAAAGAGGCTGAGAGCAAGAATTCTGTCCACGGTGCTTCTGCCTTGCCCAGCTTGCAGGTTGGAAACAGAAAATCTGGGAAGAGAAGGGACCTTTGACTCTCAAAAGCATATACCGCCCAGGTGCCATGGGACTCAAATCCTGCTGATCCTAGGTTCTCATACAGGTATGCGACAGGGAGCCTCCTCTGGGTTAATTCTACTGCAGCTTTGGAGATGGAGCAGTTGACTCCAATCACACACAGGGCAAAAAGGACAGAATTCTCCAACATCTCCACCCCGCCCCACAGACTCATTGGCAGGAAGCAAGGATAGTGAGGCATGCAGAGACACAACGGGAGGCCTGTTTCACGTATTGTATCTCGAGAGCCTTGGTTTCAAGTGGCAGTTTGGGAACTACCATGCTAGGACTGCAAGATTCGAGTCCAGGAGTACCTTAATCCCAACAAGATTTTGAGGGTAGAAGCTTTTGGGAATTAAAGCTCCAGTCTGCTGCAGGCCAGCACTGCTACCCACCTGAAACTGTGCCAAGACTGGATGTCCTGTACCTAGAAGCACCTTTGATTCCCCCCCTTGAAGCCCCTACCACATTTCTCCATCGTCAAGATCTCGGATATATTTTCTGCATGTGTCCAAATGTTGTCACAGTAAAACAGGCCTCAGCCCCCCCCCCCTTTTTGGAAATCAGCAGGACACACAGGGAAGGGGCAGTTCTTTTTAAGAGAATCCTCCTTCCCTTAGGTACTGCTCCAGGCAAGGAAGGTGCCCCCCCCTCCAAGTGTTGCACATTGTTCTTCCCAGTGTAAGTTGTTGTGAGTCCCCCATAAGCAAAGGTAGTAGCTTGCATTGCCTTCCTCGTACTCGGAACTGTGGTGCTCCAGAGCAGCTTTGACACTTCCAAGTTGTAGCTGTGTTTAGGGAACAACTGCTTACATCACTCAAAATAAATGAGCCTTCCAGCAGGAAGTCCTGCAGGCCCAGCCGCCAAGGACTGCGAGGCAGGCTACGGAAGTGCTGCGTAGCCTTGCAAATAGTCACAAGGCTCTATCCAAACCGGCACGACGAGCCAGTTCCAGCACAGCTTGGCAGTCTTGGCCTTCAAGAAAGCCAGCTGGAAAATTGATAGCCACCTTCAAAGGCGAGCTTCAGGTGTGGGTTTTTTATGCCCCAAGATTAATAAATGCAACGAGTTTGATGTGGTGTTTAAGAGCAAGGGGACTGTACTCTGGAGAAACCTGGTTTGATTCCCCACTCCCCTGCTTGAAGCCAGCTGGGTGACCTTGGGAGAGGCAGCTCTCTGGAGCTCTCAGCCCCACCCACCTCACAGGGTATATACATCGAATGCTGTTATCAGGGCTTTTTTTCTGGGAAGAGGCGGTGGAACTTGAGACCACACAATAGCGTCATTTTGGGTCAGCTGGAACAAGGGGAGAGTTTTTTAGTTTAAATCGCCCTTGGTGAAAATGGTCACATGGCCAGTGGCCCCATGCCCTGATCTGTAGAGTTTAGATTGCCCTCTGCAGTGCAGAGGCCAATCTGAACTCCCCTGCCTGGAGATCAGGGGGTGGGGCCACCAGCCATCCTGGTTATTATTACTAACCCCACTTCATTTAAAGATTGGCTGCAAAGTCCAGCTTCATATACACAGCCACCTCAGGGTTAGGGATTCTTACATGGAAAAAAAAATCACTATCCCGACCTTCAGGCATGTCAATAGAAGTGGCTGACTTCCATCTAGCACGAAGAATATGCCAGGCCCATCCATCACCACACATCTCCAACAACGTAGCACTGAGCTTCTAAAAATCACTATTAAAAGGCCTTCCCCAAAGGGCAAGATTTTGATTCACTCGTGTTTGGTTATTTGGGACCCCACCCCCTGCTGCCGGAACATTAATTTTTTGCTTTGGTTATCTTTATGTATAGATCTTCTTTGCTGATTTTTGTAACTGTTATACATTCTATTGCTAGTAGCTTCTTTGAAGATTCGACATGACAGAACGAAACGGTCCAAATGCTTGCAATGAAGTTCTGTAGTTAATGCAGTTGAAATTAGTAAAAAAAATTTATTTTTTCCTGAAAGGTACAGTTTTGTGTTGCCAGAAAGCAAAAATGTCAAACAACCAACAAAATGACAGTTTAAATAGTCTCTCAGCCCCCTTTGTTCCACCAGCATGAGTCACATGTGCCCTCTCAAACTGTACCCCCAAGCAGAAAGTAGAACTGAAAGTGATGTCAGGCTGCAACCCCCCCCCCCCCCCGCCAAACGAGGACAGAACAAGAAATGACTCAACTTTTAACATGCTATGCAGGGGGAAAAATAGCCAACTTGACAAAAGTTTAAGAGTTAAAAACGTCTTTGAGATTTTTTTATTCTCAGACCAAAAAAAACCCCCAGCCCACAGAAACCTCCTGAAGTCAACATAAATAATTCCTGACAGACATGTTAAGAAGCATTGTATATATTCGGCAGCTGGAAAAGCGGTCACTGAAAGCAAGCAAGAGATTCAAGGAATCAGATTTTTCTTCCCCACTCAAAAAAAGACCAGAGATTTGGCTTCTTCTTTCTTCCTGCTGAAGGCAGAGAGTCGGGTGTGGGTTTTTTCGGCGGTCCTCACCTCCAAGCCGCTAGTGAGGTTACCCCTTAGGATATATGTACAGCTTTATTAGGTAGTCTGGTTATTTACAAGAGATGTTTTTAAAGATAAAAATGCCAAAAAGTGGCCGAGTACGGAGACTAAAAGCTCCTCCACTGAAAAATAATAAAAGGAAAAGGACAGGTATCCACGCAGTAAGATTTCTCACTGGCAGCCACAGATTTCCAGAGGTTGCTAGACGAGAGATCGCACCCTGACTGATCTGCAAGGTGACGGGAACTCCCCCTGCACTTTCAGTTGTCTTCATCGCTGTCATCCGGACTGATAGCAGGGCTGGTGAGGCTGTAAGTTGGAGAAGTAGGACTGTAGCCAGGAGAAGTTGGGGAGTATGTGGAGCCTTTGGGGGAGGTTGGAGAATAAGTAGGCGACGTCGGACTGTACTTGGGCGATGTTGGCGAGTAAGTGGGGCTTGTGGGGCTGTACTTTGGAGAGGTTGGCGTATAAACAGGCGATGTTGGTGAGTAGGTTGGGCTGGTTGGGCTGTACTTGGGCGTGGTGGGGCTGTATGTTGGTGAAGTTGGGCTGTACTTGGGCGAGGTTGGGCTGTACTTGGGGCTGGTCGGACTGTACTTGGGCGATGTTGGGGTGTATTCTGGAGAGCTGGGGCTGTACGATGGGCTCGTCGGTGTGTACTTGGGGCTGGTTGGGCTGTAGCTGGGCGAACTGGGGCTGTAGCTGGGTGACGAGGGGGTGTAAGTGGGTGACTGAGGGGTGTAGCGGGGGCTGGAAGGAGAATAGCTAGGTGAGGTGGGGCTATAGGATGGGCTAGTAGGAGAATAGCTTGGGGAAGTTGGGCTGTAGTTTGGAGAAGTAGGTGTGTAATTGGGAGATGTTGGACTGTAGCTGGGAGAGGTTGGGCTGTAGCTAGGAGAGGTCGGGGTATAATTTGGAGATGTTGGACTATAGTTGGGGCTTGTGGGACTGTAACTTGGACTTGTGGGACTGTAGCTAGGTGATGTTGGACTGTAGCTAGGGCTGGTGGGGCTGTAGCTAGGTGACGTTGGACTGTAGCTGGGACTAGTGGGGCTGTAGCTAGGCGATGTCGGGCTGTAGCTGGGACTAGTGGGGCTGTAGCTGGGCGAGGTGGGGCTGTAACTAGGGCTGGTTGGAGAATAACTAGGCGATGTGGGGCTGTAGCTGGGGCTGGTGGGGCTGTAGCTAGGTGATGTGGGGCTGTAGCTAGGACTAGTTGGAGAGTAACTGGGTGATGTGGGGCTATAGCTTGGGCTGGTTGGGCTGTAATTTGGGCTTGTGGGAGAGTATGAGGGAGAAGTTGGGCTGTATGAAGGAGACGTGGGGCTGTAACTGGGGCTTTGTGGTGTGTACCCTCCAGGGGATCGAGGTTCATAAGCAGGAGATGTTGGGGAATAGCTAGGAGACATGGCTCCACCTAGAGGAGTGGAAGAAGAACAGCTGTTAGCTGACAATCCATCTCATAAGGCTCAAGGGTGGGGGGAGGCACGAATGCTACTGGCTTACCTGGCGATGGGATGTATGGGCTGGAAGGCCCAGGAGAGCCAGGAGAGCCCGGGGTGGGAGACCAGGCTGGAGAATAGCCCGGACTGAAGCCACTGGCATCTGAGGCAGCGCTGGGAGAGAAACCTGCAGCACCCGGAGTCATTCCACTGCCTATATAAGAACAAGGGAAGGTGTTAAAACCAGACCAAGGGGGAGAGTCTGTGCAGCTCCGACACACCAGGGCCAAGACTGCTCTGCCCTGGCAGACACAAGTGAAAAGGAGAAAATCAAGGATTCCCTTGTGGGGGGCCCCCCCCTCCCCCTTTGGCGGAGATTGCTACATCGAGAGTTGCAGTTGCAAGTACTGGTTTCAAAGACCCTGAAGGTTTGCTCCTTGCTGCCATTTTTTTGGGATGTAAATTTCATTTAAAAAATAAAAATTGCAATTTAAAGTGCATGGAACCTTATACAAAATACATTAGACTACATCAGAAAAAGTACACAGAATATACAGTAATAGATTTGAGCTACATAAAAGACAGAATATATGAAAGAACTGAACATCATACTTTTACTCCTGTCCCGCACTTCCATTATAAGGAAGGAAAGAAAGAATGAGTGGCCAGGATACTTCTAAATGTATCTGATAACTCATTTTTAGAGCTTTTTTGAGGCGAGAGTCAGCATAAGTGGAACTTTAAACTTTCCATATTCAACATTGTATTCTATCACAATATTTGATATATTTAGTTGTTAGTTTCAATATTTAACTTAACCATTAGTCTATTTGATATTAATTGTGCATTCTAAACGGATAAACTATTATATAGCTCCTTGCTGCCTTCTGTAACATGTAGCCCATTCACTTAATACAAAAGGACAAGAAAATCTTTATAATTCCTAGAGCAACCAGAAAACACAAAATCTAAGCATAATATACTTTTGAATGCAGTGATCCCCCAATATGGCACCCACGGGATTACTGCTATGTTTTCCGAGGCCCACTTGCTTTCCTCCCAAAGCAAAGAGCCAATCTTAGTTCTTCTCTACTTCATTACAGCAGGAGATACTTCAGAAGACCCCCTGAAGCATCGCCCTGGGGTCTGCAGGGAGCACCCTTTTGGAAATAGCTGCCCTCCATCATAGGATATGGGCTTGGAATCTTCAAACGTTTTTTTTCTGATCCCCCCCCCGCCATGTAGGGTTGCCAGCTCCAAGTTGGGAAATTCCTGGAGATCTGAGGGGTGAAACCTAGAGAAAGTGGGGTTTGGGGAGGGAAAGGACCTTGGCATGGCATAATTCCATAGAGTCCACCCCCCAAAGTAGCCATTTTCTCCAGGTGAACTGTTCTTTGTGGCCTGGAGACCAGTTGTAATTCCGGGAGATCTCCAGCTACTACCTGGAGGCTGGCAACCCTACCCCCATGGCAGCCATTTTGTGATTGGTCTTGCCTCCTACGGCAGCCATTTTGTAGTTCTCACTATTCTCTGTCAACATTCCAAAAGGGCCTACAGGCTCAGAGTTGGGGACACGCATCAAGTATGTATGAACAATTTACAGGGAACCTATCGGCTTAGGAAGCGCTTCCCATAGCTTAATATCCAGAGTTGCCACAAAAAGAGAAGCATCAGAAACATAACTGCAGACAATCCATTCAGACCATTCCCAGTTTATATTACATTAAAAGGGGTGTTTTTTTCGCAACAGCCTAAAAAACAAACTTTTTGTCTTCTTAAAACTGTTTTGTTAAATTGTAGTGGTTGTAAGTTTTAGCTAACCGTTGATAGTTACAAGGATGCTCCTCGCATTAACAGTAAAGTACCTTAAGATGAGATCTCCTCAACATGTGGGGGAAAGGCTTGGTTCACCAGGATCAATGGCATACACCCAGCACCTCCCAACAGGCGGAGCCCTGCGAGGAATGGAGGGCAAGGAAAAGCCGCCCCCACCCCGAGCTCTGCCAGGGCACTGCACCCACAGAAGACGGCCCAGCAGCTCATTCTGAAAAGCCCAGGCAGGCTGCGGAGCAGCTTCTGGACGGACGAGCGCCCAGAATCCCACCTACCAAATGCCACAAGATACGCAGAGAGAGAGAACTCAAGCCACTGCCATTTTTGTGGTAGCTGTGTGGTGGTCCCACTTGTGCGTGAAGGGGTTTCTAAGCTTGCGATTCCTGTAAGTGGTTCATACCCATTTCATGTAATAATAATAAGTAACAACAACATTCGATTTATACACCACCCTTCAGGACAATTTAATGCCCCTTCAGAGTGGTTTACAAAGTGTGTTATTATTATCCTGACGACAAACACCCTGTGAGGTGGGTGGGGCTGAGAGAGTTCTGAGAGAGCTGTGACTGACGCAAGGTCACCCAGCTGGCTTCAAGTGGAGGACGGGGGAATCAAACCCGGTTCTCCAGATTAGAGTCCTGCCGCTCATAACCACTACGCCAAACTGGCTGGATGCAGCAGCACAGTGGTTAAATAGCAGAGCTACAAATCAGCACTCTGCTGGTTTGACTCCCACTCCTGCCATGAGCTCAGCAGTTGGCCTTGGGTCAATCCCTGTTCTCAGCTCCAGCTCCCCAGCTGTATTGTGGGGACAATAACAACACTGACTTGGTTCACCGCACTGATTGGACTCTAATCTGTCTAGAAGAGTGGTACATGAGCGCACTGTTATGCGAGCTGCTATAGCATAGTGGTTGGACTGTGAGTCAGCACTCTGCAGGTTCGACTCCCACTTCTGCCATGAGCTCAGCAGGTAGCCTCTTTCAGCTCCAGCTCACCAGCTGTATTGTGGGGATAGTAACACTGACCGCCGCTCTGAGTGGGGCATTAATCTGTCCAGAAGGGCGGCATATGATCACACTTATTATTATTACTTTAGGATACAAGGTTTCCAAGCACTGAAGACAATTTGGGTAATTTTTAAAGGTTCTTCCCTCAACCTTTCAGTTGCCTGTTCACTTGTGACTTTTATTGCAACAGAATTAAGATCCTTTTTGCAACTATGGGATGAAATCCAGACAACTGTACAGGGAATGAAATCCTGTGCTTAAAGACACAGAACGGTAAGAATAGTGAAGTTAAATGGGCAGAGTATCATTTTGGCAGCTAACAACCACCCAAAAGTACAATGCAGGCTCTGGGAGGTCTTGGCGGAGGGAGGGGCGGGGGGCAAATCAAAGGGAAAGCTGCCAAGCGAAATAGTTCAGTCTGAACTTGCTGAAAAGAAATCCTGGTGGGTTTTTTCTTGTGTTAACATTCCCCCCACTGATACATACCGACACTAGGGGACCAAGCTCCATATGCTGGTGTGGCACCTTGGTTCCATGGAGTCATGGCAGGTGACATTCCACCCATTGGGCTGGGAGCTGACCCAAAGAACATGCCGGTGGCTGTGAGGATCAAAAAAAGGGTTAAAGGACAGTGTTAAAGGCCCATGTGGGAACTTTCCCCCTCTGTACATATGCAGATGGGAGAAGTCATCTACAGGTGATGCCCTCCTTCGCTAATGGAACACACCTTGCCCATTTTTCCATCCAACTTCCCATAATTTATTTTATTTATTTGATTCCATTTATATCCCGCCCTCCCTGCATCAGCAGGCTCTTCCCTTAAATTCCCACCCAAGCCTCTACATGCTCCCATATTTCTCCTCTACCCATAGGGTGAATCTGCCCCTCAGCCTCCACCAGCTGTGACCTCTCCATCTCTCAACAGCACATTTTTAAAAGGTAAAGATCCCTTTTTCCTATCACTCTTACCCACAGATTAATCCAGAGTCCACCACACAAGCATACAAAGTTGTGCAGAGCCCTACATGCCCCCCAAACCCAGGGAACTCTGAGGAACCAAAGGCAGGAATTGCTAGGCAATCTCATTTCAATCCTCTGAACGCGGGGCGGATCGCTAAGGGAGCCCCAGAGTGTGTTCTGCAGCAGTACCAAATTCCCAGCGCCGCCTGCTCTGATCTGCTCTCTCCTCCACCCCTAAGCCATAGGGGGCAGCTCGGATTCTCAGCTCTGTCCCCTCCTTGCTCCAAAGCCCAGCACTTACGTCCGCCCACCCCAAGGCCTGGGATGTTGGTGGGAATCTCCATGCCGTATTTGCATTTCTCTGCATCCAACAGGAGGTCAAAGCAACCAGTGCCTGCAGGGGCAAGCTGGCCTAGCATGATGTTCTCAGACACGCCCTTCATGGGGTCGCTTTCACCATGCGCAGCTGCTTCCATCAAGACATCCACCTGTGCCAGCAAAGACAAGGAAGGGTCAGAGATTACCCACTGCTTCTCTCCTCTCCCCTTCACCGTGGCTGACGGATACAAAACCACCACTGCCCCGCTCACCGTCTCCTCAAAGGAACACTTCATGAGCGGCCCCGTGTCCTGGCGGTTGACGCCGTGACGAGTGATGGCCATTAAATGCCCACGGCACGTCATGGTGTCGCAGAGCAATGCCAGATGGCGGTAGTTGACATAGGAGCCGTCGAAGGAGATGACGTGATACAACTCCCTCTCCAGGGCCTTTCTCACGGCCTCGATGCCCAGCACCTGCACGAGTGAGACCAGGAGGTCAGAGAAGCATCACCAAGCCACTGCATATGAAACCCTTTAACCTCATCCCCCAGAGCACAAGGCACGCTTTAGTCCCACACCACTGTGGGGAGGTGGTCAGCCCCAGGGCAGTCCTTTCTGAGACGCTGCCTGCAGGAGACAGGGCAACCTGCACCCTCTGCTGCTTCATGGTGTAGCCTAACCTTGGACTCTGGAAGAGGCTTGTTCAGGCTGCCCACCTGTGCCACCTGCCCTCTACAATGCTCCTGGCTAGGTCCTCCTTGTGCAAGGCGGGCTTGGCAGTCCTGCCTGTCCCTCGGGGGATGCAGCAAACGTAACAAGCTGCCAGGCTGTTTTCCGAATCCCTTTTCACATCAGGCTTGAGTTCAAAGCAAAGGCCACCCAAGGAGCACACCAGCCCTCACAGTATCCCCCCAGCTCCGCCCGAGATGCCCACCGTGAAGATCTCCACGATGTCGTTGGAGGTGGTGCGCACAGGGTCCACGTCCTTCTCGCTCAGCACTCGCATGAGGCTCACACCGTCTGTCTCCAAGATCCACTCCTGTAAGGCCTTGAACTCCCCGTCCTCAGTAATAATGATTTTCTTCTTGTTGTCTGTCTGGGGCAGGTGCATGTACACCTAGAGGGAGGCAGGGCAGAGCGGAGGGGGAGAATGTCAAAGACGCCCCCATGAGCGGCTTCATCAGGCTCAAGGCCTTCAGGGAGGAGGGGGCTCTGGGCCATCCTCACCTTGCTGATCTGCTCAATGCCTTGAAGGGTCATATCTGTCAGCATGTTGGATTCAATACAACGCAGGAAAACGTCATCGTCCATCTTGTCTACCACCTCTTCCTCCTAAAGAGAAAGGGGAAGAAGGCCATGTCAGCCCCATCTGGTGGAATCAGGCCCGTACGCCACTTAGTTCAACAAAGTGCTGCAGGGCACAGCTGTTTGTTTATTTATTAAAGCACTCATACCTCACATTTTCCACACAGTTTAAGGCAGCTTATGAATTTAAAGAAGTTCTAAATTAAAATCAGGATATTGCCCCCCCCCATGCCTGCCCTTCACACCCCTTCAAAAGCCCTGGCAAATAAGCAAGTCTTGCAGCACCTCCCAAATGTCTCCAAGGTTCCCCTCACCTCCTCAAGGAGCCCATTCCACAGAGCTGGGGCATGCTGGAAAAGGCCTGGCCTCAGGTCGAAGCCAGGCAGGCCACCCTAACTGGGGGGACAGCCAACAAATGGCTGCCTGAGGAGCACAGCTGGCACACTGGGACAGATGGAAGGAGAAGGACCTTCCAAAACGTGGGCCCCTGGTCATGAAGGGCTTTACAGGTCATGGCCAGCACCTTGAACTGAACTCTGAAACCACCTGGCAGCCCATGTCACCGTTTCAAAATGGGCAACGTCTGTTCCCAGCAGCTGGCCCCTGCCAATAGTTGGGCTGCTGCATTCTGGACCTGTTGAGCTTTTCAGGGGCAGTCCCACAGGCAGCATGTTGCAATAATCTATACATCTCCCAGGCGTCCAGATTTGTCAACACAACTCAGAACTTCCCAAGTCGTGATACTGGATGGGGGCCACACGAACCATCTCTGCTCTTTGTGGCTGGCTTGAGGATAGCGGCCTGACCTGCTCCAACCATTTGACCTCCTAGCCTGGATCATCGCTACAGCAGTCCTGTAATATTGCACACGTATGAGTGGAACGTGGCCACCGACTCACGCAGGAATGGTCTCACTCCTGCACTCTAATCTCAGGGTCTAAATGTTCTGGTACCAGGAGGCAAGGGGTAGGTCTGCCTCACCAGACCACTGCAGTCTTCCAGCAAGGAAAGCAGGGCTAGTGGCCAGCCCACTGACACATTTCACTCTTACTATCAGGAACAGTTTTCAAGACCTATGACCACGACCCCTTGTGGGAGGAAGGTCCCACGATCCCATTCCCTGCCAGCCAAAGGCTGTGTCTCCTCTCACCAGGGACTATATCAAGACGCAAGTCCTCCTGGCAGGGCACCCAGCCACAAAGACCACCCCAGTGGCCCAAGCTAAGCAGCCCACTGTGCAGGAGGGCTCCTGAAGCTCTCTCTCCCCCCCCCCCCGCCCACTGGCACACTGCTTTCATGCCCCACCTCTTGCATCTTGTTCTCATCACTGTTCATGATGCGAATCCGCAACACCAGCTTCTCAGCGTTGTCGTCATTGAAAATGCAGTTGAGATCGTCCCCAAAGCCTGTGCAAAAGAGGACATCCCTTTTTCGGTTTGCCCAAAGGTGCCCTCATAGCCAACCAAGAAAGGCCCTTTGGATTATGCCCTGTGCCCGCCTGCCTCACTGCGCCCCTCACCAGCATTGATCTTCTCTGCAATCTGCTCCATGGTCAGCTTGCGGTCCGTCATGTGCTTGCGGTCCAGCTCCACCCGCAGTAGCCAGGGAGAGATGCGGGTCACATCAAAATCAGGCATCTCGTAGTAAACATTCACCCACTCCTGGTCTTCAGCCACCACTGTGTTCTGTGGGTTGGGGTCATAGTAGATGGCTGTGTTGGCCGTCACCTTGCGAAGGGTGGTGTGTTCAAGGCGGCAAAGGATATCCTGGGAAGACAGAGAAGGGAACCAGGAGATGGAGATCACTGAAGGGGAGAATAGGGAACCTGCAGCTCCAGGCAGCATGTGTTTTCTTAGAAATCCTGCCATCGGTCACTGTTTTTATACTATGATTTTCATACAGCAAGCAAGCTTCTGCACTGAAGTGTGTACATTTGGCACAATGCACAGAACGAGCTAAACTTCATGGAATGGTGAAACTGAGCACAGCGACCGTCAGGAAAGAAAAGGGCTCGTGGTGGTCAGACGAGAAAAGAGACTGGGAGCTCTCAAACAGGAGGGGAAGGGCTGTGCGCTGTCGGGCAGAGGGGAGCACACGGATTTAAAAATGATCGTGGTCTTGGCTCTTCGCCTGCCTCTCGAGTCTCAGGCGCCCTCTTTCTATCCCCTCCCCCCTCAGCCCTGCTTCCCCGCCCCCCCCCCCGGCATGGGCAGAGTGCGCGCATCCCAGCCCCTCCGCTACCCTCCCCCTTACCTTGGCCCTCTCAGCGTCACGGGCAGACTGCCCCAGCAGGAAGACAGTCAGCGAAGGAGTCTTGGGCTTCTTGGAGATGTTGATCAGCTCCTTGAGACGAGGCACACCGAGTGTCACGTTCTTTGCCGAGACGCCAGCGTAGTGGAAGGTGTTCAAGGTCATCTGAGTGGCAGGCTCGCCCAGGGACTGGGCAGCCAGGGCTCCCACCATTTCGCCCGGGTGAGCCTGGGGGCGGGGGGAAAAAACAGCTGTGATGCCAAGTCTCTGGGCTGGGCCCCCATCAGCTAGGCCAGAGCCCACCCACTCCCCACATACGCCATTTGCTTTCCAGAAATAAAACCTGTCTCTGAGGGCTGCTGTAGCACAGTGGTCAAGTGGCTGGGCTGCAAATGAGCACCCTGCTGGTTTGATTCCCACTACTGCCACGAGCTTAGCAGGTGGCCTTAGGTCAGCCATGCCTCTCAGCTCCAGTTGTATTGTGGTGGTGATAACAAGACTGACTTTCTCCACTGCTCTGAATGGAGCATTCATCTGTCCAGAACGGTGGTCTAGAAGCATGTTGCTATAATAATAGTTACTACTGGAGCAAGGGAATTCTGAGATGGTTCACCCTCCGTAACTGCACTGGGTCATTTCCAGACCACCCAAAGACAACTCCCCTGCCTGCTGCCGTTTACACAAATACCTAAAACGTTATTGAAAGTTTGGCTCCCCTTGCCGCCACCGCCTGTTCAGGCACTCACAATCGCCTGGTTGAACTTGGACTCGATCTCGCCCAGCAGCCAGTCAAAGGCCTCCCCGCTGAGGCGGAATTCCTCAATCATGCGTCGGCTGCACAATGTGGAGCGCAGGTGGATGTTGAAGAGCAGCGTGGCGTTCTCCTGCGCCTGCTTGCTCAGCGGGTCATCCCCATTCACAATCACCAGCTTCTTGCTGAGTTCCTTCACGCCTGTCCCAAGGCGAAAAGAGGGAGGAAGACCAATGACGAGAAGGACAGTGTCTTTCTGGGTGCCACTTTCAGCCAGGTGCCCCTTTCAGCCAGGATCAACCGTCACAGCTCAGCCACACCCTCCAGCACTTGGCCTGCAAAGCCTTCTATCCGCCTTGGGCAAACCCAGAACCGCCCCCCCCCCCCACCCGGGACAGGCTTTCTTCCAGCCCACCACTCACCCTCCACCACTTTGATGGGGTGCAGGTCAGACGGCAGCCGTGTGTTGATGTGGAAGATTTTCTGGGCATTCCAAATCATGCGCAGCAAGTTACAGGGAAGAACCACCTGTGGGGTTAAGGAAGAGCATGCTGGTCAGCGCAGCAGTGAGGAGGGCTGGGATCAACCACACCCTGCCGCCAGCTGCAACCCCTGCTGCCTTCGGCCAGCCTTGGACTCCATCTATGGCATATTTTGGGACATGGGCACATCTCTCTCTTGCTTCTGCAACAGCAATGCTGGGGTGGGATGAAAGGAGAACGGGTGGTACAGTGGTTGTTAGGAAGGCAGGCCAGAAGTTCTGGTACTTCTCTCCTTGCATTTGGGAAAAGGAGCAGGTTGATGAACACAGTCTCTCCCCTCTCCCCTCCCCCCCCCACACACACACCCATCCCAGGAGCACAGACAGGTCAGGAACACCCAGGGGGTCCCCCCCTAAAAAGTGCCTTGCTGGGCGTGACCAGATGCCCCCTGTAATCTCATCCAGCTCTGCTCAGGGTGCCGAGAGAGAGAAAGGCAGGGCCCCCGCCGCCTCACCTTGCTGTCTCCTGTGGGGAAGATGACCCGAAGCACCTCCCGGTCCTCCTTCATCTTCTCAAACTCCCTCTCCAGCTCGTTCTGGATATGGGCGTTGCTGAGGATGTCCTTCACCATCTCCTCCTGCAGGGTGCGCCGCAGAGCCCGCTCGTTCGTGTAGTCGAATTTGAACCTGAGGAACAGGCAGGATGAAGGCGATTCCTCCCCTCCCTCAGCCCCTGGACCCCCCAAACGCTCCCTTAGAACGCACAGAGGCAATACGCCTGACGGAGGACGGGGAGCCTTTCGTGTGCACCGGAGAGACTAGAGTTCGCCTGTTCCTACGGGCCTTACCGGGGCTCTGAAACAAAGGCCCCCTTTCCCTGCCTCTCCAGAGCATTTTAATCTTGCCTTTTCTACAGGTGTTCAGGGCAGCTCCATGCCTGCTTCTGCCTGCCCCGTTCTGACCTCAAAGTAACCAAGCAAGGAAGGGGAATCTGAGAGAGTGACTGGCCCCAGTCCTCTAATGGCTTCACTACCCTGGTTCCTCACTGCTGCGCTCCATTGAGGGCAGCCCTTGCGCCACCCTGGCGTCATCAAGCCAAGCAGGAAGAGCTCTGTTGGAACTGCTCCCCCCCCCCCCACCCCACCCCAGCCCAGGACTCACTTCTTCTCAAAGGCCTTGTTGGAGGGCTTGAGGGTGGCCAAATTCTGGAACTCCACGCTCTCCCCCGCCAGCCCGTCCTCGCCATAGCGCAGCTGCACCACCTGATTGATGGAGTTGCGCACGGTGGCATCATACTTCACCATCACCGATTCCATAGACTTGATCAGCCGACGCTGGATGTAACCTGGCAATTAAAGGTGGAGTAAAAGCCACGGATCAAAACTGACGAAGGCAGAGGGAGGAATTCCCCATTGCAATTAAACTGTAACCAGTGTGAACTTGGCACACAAGATGATTTATCTTAACAGTACAGCCACCTCCCAAGCATTCCTAGCTCCACATCCTTTGCCACTTCCCCACACCGTGCCCATCGCCAGCCAAATCACCGGTTTCTGCTGTTTTGACAGCTGTGTCGATCAAGCCCTCTCTGCCACCCATGGCGTGGAAGAAGAACTCTGTTGGGGTCAGGCCAGCCAGGTACGAGTTCTCCACAAAGCCTCTACTCTCTGGGCCATAATCGTCCTTGATGAAGTGGGGCAGCGTCCGGTGCTTGAAGCCAAACGGAATGCGCTTCCCTTCAACGTTCTGCTGACCCACCACGGCAATGACCTGCGGAGCAAGGACAGGACAAGGTAGGACTGGCACACAGGGCTCTGTAGCAGCAGGCCAGCCAGCCCTCCGGCCAGTCCCGAGGAGAAGGCAGAAGCCCACCTGCGAGATGTTGATCTTGGAACCTTTGGCACCCGACACCACCATGGACTTGAAGTTGTTGTACTCCGAGAGGGACTTCTGGGCAGAGGAGCCGGTCTTGTCTCGGGCGTCGTTCAAGATCCTGTTGACCTGGTTCTCAAAGGTCTGCCGCAGCGTGTTCCCGGGCGTGGGCTCCAGCTCGTTGTTGTGGGCCTTCTCAATGACCTGGGAGGGAAGAAGCAAAGCCCTTCAGGTCTGGTGCCCCTCCCAAAGCACGCACGCCCCCCCCCCATTAAGCCTAGTGAGCAAAGTCTACTTTTTAAAAAATGTATTTTATTTATCCCCCCCCTTCTCCCTAATGAAGACTCAAAGCAACTTACATCATTCTCCTCTTCTCCATTTTATCCTAACAGCCCTGTGAAGTAGTTAGGTTGAGAGGGTATGACTGGCCAAAAATCACCCAGCAAGCTTCCACGGAAGAGCAGGATCTGAACCCGGGTCTCCCAGATCCTGGTCTGACACTGACCATTACACAACACTGGCCTACTTGATCCCCAAACAAAGGAGACTCCAAATTCATCTCTTTTCACCCCAACTCCCACCAACCAGCCTCCTTGATCTGATTTTCTATCTGCTTCTGTCTTCTATGTCTCCCCTACTAGCCACAGACCCTCCTCCTCTACCACCAAAGAGCTGACAGAGGATCTGCAGAGCCAGCATGCAGCAACGCAGGATGTCTGGGATGTCTTCCCCCACCACTAATGATCAGCCCTGGACCCCTGGCCACTAGGCCTCCCGCCCCTCAAGTACCTCCTCTCCCAAAGGCCAGCTTGGGATGGAATTCCTCCCCTCCCCTCCTCCTTGCTCATACCTCTATCACATCCTGCTTGGCCTTCTTAATGGTGTTCTGAATGTCCTGGTAGGTCTTGGCATCAGCAATAGAGTCCCCAATGCCAATCGTGTGACCTGCGGACAGGGACAAGTTTCAAAACCAGTCCTCGTGCCCCTTTGAAAGATGGTTGGCAGGATGCCCATTCTTATACAAGATGAAATTAAGAGAAGGAGCCAGCGCCTCATTCCACCTGTTGGTGGGGTACCCCTTTCCAAAGCCTTCCCTTCTATGGGCCCAGGACTCCTCTCTCTGTGTGGGTCTCCCTAGTCTCC
Source organism: Eublepharis macularius (assembly GCF_028583425.1). Classification (NCBI taxonomy): domain Eukaryota; kingdom Metazoa; phylum Chordata; class Lepidosauria; order Squamata; family Eublepharidae; genus Eublepharis; species Eublepharis macularius. Next base: position 78,793,827 of record NC_072801.1, read on the forward strand.
TGCTGGCTGTCCACCCGTATCACATGCTCCCCATATGCCAGGTTGTTGAATGAGACCCCCAATGAAGCTGGAGGACCCTTGGCACTATGAACCGTGGTCTCTTTGACCGACTCAGCAGGGCTTGATTCCCAATATCCCTTCACGTTTTGTCCACACTGCAAGGCTCGCCTAGAATCCCCAAGGGAACAGGGGGGAGCCCCCAGCATCACCCGCAGGACTATCATTCCCCGGGTCCTTTGGAGGAAGCCACAACAGACCACTAAACACGGAGTTTCACCTTCAATCAACAACCAGTTGTTGATGACCGTCTGGATGTTGCTGTAGAAGAGACGGGTGATATCATGCCCCATCTCCAGGTAGGAGATGTGGACCAGAGAGCCTGCTGAGGTTCCCAGCGATTTCTTGCACAAGATCCCCATGATGAGCTCCCCGTTTTCCACAATGACCTGCAGAGGAAGAAGTGTGAGAAGGAAGCACTGGGCAAGGAAAACCTTCTGCGGCTGTTGCTGCTGTGGGCCATGCTGTAAGAGTTTTACAGAGCCAGGGCACGAGAGAGGCCAGGTCCCATGCTACTCATTCCTTGAATTTAACATCCCACCCCCTTCCTCCAAGGAGCTTATAGAAGTGTATGGGTGATCCCATTATTCTCTCTCACTTCGTAGCAAGGCGGTGGCAGAAGTGGTCGTGCCTGCCACCTTTAGGGCGCAGTGACATCTGAGCTGCTGCATAATGCGCAGCAGCCAGGACCCACCGAATCCCAAAGACAGCCAAAGAGGGCTGCCAGCCAAGCCAGCACATATCTGGATTTTGCCACGTTTGGGGCTCTGGTACAGCATCATCCCTCAATTCCCTGGGATTTCCTCTAAGAAGTGGCTAGCTGTGTGTGGTAGTAGTGGCATGTTTCTTGAAGTTTACTGACAGATTGTCAGTCTGGGAGGGCACTGCTATAGGAGCCCAGAAAACACGCAAGTGTAGAGACTGACTGCTGCACAGGAGCAAATTTTTATTTTATTTTATTAAATCCATGTCCCGCTCTCCCTGCAAGTGGGGAGGGTGTCAGTCGCCTCTTGACACTTTTCCCAAGGGTGGTCCAGGGCAGTACCTTGGTGTCTCCAGGAGAGATGTGTTTGTAAGGCCCACTGTCTTCGTCGTCTGGGTGAGTGCTGTGCGTACGGATGCAGTTGATGTGGCCCGGAATGATCAAAGAGAAGATCTGCTTTCCAGTCCAGAGGGGGCGGGGCTTCAGAATAGCTGGCTGGGGCACTTTGCCATCCCACGTGGAAAGGAACATCAACAGATTCATCACCTCCCCCTGACAAAAGGAAGTGAGAAAAGGTAGCACCAGAGGGCAAAACATGAGCACAAAATCCAGCTCCCTCAGATTTGACATGTACAGAGTACCCAAACATGACTGCATTGATGTTGCTGTGCACATCGTCCAGGGACTGCTGCTAGCGCCAGAGGGTCATACTTTCTGGAAAGACGTTCACTGTAGAGCAGTGTGCCATTTAGAACTTCTCCCTTCAGGTGTAACGTATTTGTAATGCACTTTCTGCATTGTTTACGGTAGGGCACACCATGCCTAGAAAGTAGGTTTTTTGTGCTATTTTCTGTAATCCTAGTCCTATAAAATGCAATAATATGCTGTCTTATTGCATCTTTTAAAACGTTTGGTAATCCACCTTGAGTCTCAGTAAGAACGTCAGACTATACTGAGCTTGCAGCTGGAAATGTTGCAAAAATCCACCTTCTCATCACAACTTTTTAATAGGGAACTTTGCTGGAAATCCTAGAAGCAGGAGGCCATGCGCTCCTCCGGCAAACAGGATCACATATCTATCAAAAGCCCGTGGAGATGCTCCCCCCACTCACCCTCTCTAGGAAGACGTCCCTCTTTGTGAACTTGCGGACAGCCGTCAGGGTATCCTGCACGATCCCCATGACGGGTCTGTTGGACTGCGGAGTGACAATCATGCGAGGCACCATGGCCAACTCCTGGATCTCAGCTCGCGTCTCCAAGGACTGGGGAAGGTGGAGGTTCATCTCATCACCGTCAAAGTCAGCGTTGTAAGGGGTGGTCACGCTGTTGGGAGAAGACAAGGGTCAGAAGTGGAGCTCAGGTGTCTGACTTCATTGTTACTGAATTGGATGCAGTTGTATACAAAGTCACTGCAACTCAAACCCACCCCCTCCAGCACCATGAATGTGCAAGTCAGCCCCCCCCCCCCCGCTTCCTCAGACTGGCAGTGGGCTCTTCAGGGTGCCTGCAGCTGGACAGCCTTTGACTGGAGATAGCTGGAATTGGGATTTTCTGCATGCATGAAGCTTGGGATTGCTTTCCAGCTTTGAGCACAAACACGGAACTCCATTCAGTGTGACAAAGAACTGGTCAGAATCTGAACCCAAGTCAACGGAAGACCTGGCTGAGAATGCCCTTTGGAGAATGCCCTTTGTAGGAAATAGGATTTGTACAAGTCACTAACAATCAAAAGGTAAAGTTGAGCATTCAACGCCAAAGAGAGGCTGTCCTCGTTTGTGCTGAAAGTCTTGTGTAAAACACTGCTTTGGTCTGCATATGAGCTGTGGAGGAATTTGATGCAATGCTGATGCTTTCAGGTCCATTTCTATTGATGCTGTATAACGGAAGCATGCACAGCAGCAAGAAAACAGACTTCTTTGAACTCTGAACTTTGCATCAGAATAAATAACTAGGTTAGGGGCCTTAGCAATGCTACTGCATCCTGGCCATCTGCAGCCAAACATCAGACCGTAAGTGCTACCCCCAGATTTCCATTCAGCTTATTCACAAAGTTCTTTGTACCAACCACCTGATCTGTTTCCCAAGATGATCTTCGAAAAAGATTTCGATCCCTCTTCATTTCCTCCAAAAAACACTGGTGTAAAAAGTGAACAAAAGACTGCCTCTTTGCTTCACCTGAGATTGAGGCGGAAGGTTGACCAGGGCAGGATTCGGACCCTGTGCCCCATCATGGACATTTTATGCAGCGTCGGCTGCCGGTTGAAAATGACAATGTCCCCATCACACATGTGCCGTTCCACCTGGAAGAGCAAGCAAGACAGGCATGGCTACGGACTTGGAAGGGCAAGCATAGACATGGGGGCAGCAAGTACACTGGCACACCTGTTAAGCTGAGCAAAAAGTGACTCGATTCAGTCCCACCCAGTGCTGTATTTGAGATGCTGACTGCCTATTTATAACACGAGGGTGAGAGAAACAGAGCAAGACAGGACCCCCAGCAACTGCCTATGCTTTCTTCCGTTAAAAGTTGGGCAAAGTGATTTGCACAGTCTGCTGTAAGCCACTCTGTCCGTAGAAGAGGAGCGGCTGCTTTTCAAAAGGCAAAGGCTGCAGTTTATGTGATGCCTGTTAATGTTGCCAGACTCTGTCAAGTCTTCCCTTGTCCAGTAAAAACCTCTACAGGGAAGGCAACAGGGGCTTCCCCAATTCGACCACTGGTCAGGAACTCACTGATACACCAATTCAATTCCCCTCTTGGGCCAAAACTGCCGCCCAACCCCTGCAGCACTGACCTTGTATCCTATCTGAAGGTGGAGGTCGCTGGGCTTGGGGTGAAAACGAAGGTCGATTCTGTCCCCGTTGTCCCGGATGATGTACTTGGCTCCAGGATACTGGCTGTTCCCTCTGCGCACCAGCTCCTGCAGCCTAGGAGGGACAAGAGGAGTTAAGCAGCTATGCAGACTGGAAAGGGCGTCACACCAGGTTGCCATCAGCCTTGGAAGTGCCTCACCTGTCAATGTTGAAGGGCGTCACGATCTCAGCGAAGGTCATGTTGGCCGCAATGGAGCGGGGCACGCCCACCTGATCAATCGATAGGTTGGGATCAGGCGTGATAACCGTCCGGGCAGAGAAATCCACTCGCTTCCCCATCAGGTTCCCTCGCACACGCCCCTCCTTCCCCTTCAGCCTCTGCTTCAGGGACTTCAGAGGCCTCCCTGATTTCTGCATAGCCTATGAGATGGGAGGACAAGTACAGTTAATAAAGGGCAAATCAAGAGTCTCTGATGAAGCCACGTCTCTAATGGTGAATTCCTTTGAATATTGTTATATGTGAGGCCTCGGAGGGACTATTAAGATATTCACCAAAGACTGTTGAGGAAGTATAGCAGTAATGGGGTAACACAGATTTGTTTTAAAAGTTGGTTAAATGACAGGAAGCAGAGAGCAGAAATAAAATGGACAGTTCTTGCAAGGGGAGGAAGCGAGCAGTGGGGTCCCAACAAGGACTGGTATTGGGGCTGGCGCTATTTAGGTTGGTTCATAAATGATCTGGAACTGGGGCCAAACAGTGTAGTGGCCAAGCCTGCAATGATTTATCAAATGGTTCAGAATGGTGAAAATCAAGGCCGACTACAGAAGTACCTTTCTAAGTCGGGTGAGAGGGCAACATGGCAAATGTTCAATGTAGTGGAACGATGACAGGATCTGAAATGGCTGAGACTGTGACAGAAAGAGATCTTAGATCTTTAGTAGAAAACTTGATGAAAACGGTGACTCAATGTGCAGCAGCGATGAAGAAGGCAGGCGCCTCGAAAATAAAATATTGTAATGCCCTTATATACACAGCTACTGTGGACTTCTTTGGATGGCTTTCAAAAGGGGTCAGACAGATTCATGGAGAAGAGACTCATCAGTGGCTATTAGCCATGGCGAGTTAAAGGAACTTCCATAAACGGCGGCACTATACCTTTGAATCCAGTGCCCTATGCTGGCCTGTCCAGCAACTGGTGGGCCACTGCTGAAAGAGGCTGCTGGTCCGGATGGACAGGCAGAAGGATTCAGCAGGGCTCTCCTTGAGATCTTACGACTAATTCTCCAAGTAGATAGCAACATAACAACCAAGCCACAACACCACACTTTAGGCCAAGTTGGATGCTGCTGGCTCCTACTGGCTCTCTATATCTGGGATAGAGCCGACAGGCATCCTCAAAGCGTGACTGTGCCATTCTCTGTGCAGGTGTCCCCGATACTTACACGAGGTAGCCCAGGCAGCTCGTTGTCCACCATAGTGGCCACGTGGAACTGCAGCAGCTTCACATCTTCAGCAATGACGTGAGCAGCTGCCCCGTTCTGTTCATTCCGCCGCAGCTGGTTGTTGATTTTCACAATGTCAGCCAGCTTATGAGTCAAATCATCCTAGGGAAGGGAGAGGTTCAATTAAGGCAGGGTACTCGGAGCCAAGTACCCCAAGAATTCTGCCCCCACCCTCAAGGCTAAACCACGGATTTGTTTAGCTCTGAAGATCAACTAAGAAAAATACCATGTAGGAAATGTGCAGTTTACGTGACAATTTTACTTATTAGCAACTGAACAGTTATCTGAATTTCCTGGCGCCCACGTTACAATCTACAACTGGTAGACGCTAAAATCGGCCGGGCCTCCCACCTGGTTTCTGGCAGAGCCCTGCATGACCACAGCAGGCCGGACAGACAGCGGCGGAACTGGAAGCACAGTGCAGATCATCCATTCAGGCCGGGCGTATTTCGGGTCCATGCCAAGGATGAAGCACTCCTCGTCTGAGATGCGCTTGAAGATCTCGTGCACCCGCTCTGGGCTCAGCAGGATCTTCTTCTCTTGGGAATCCTCATTTACGTGCTTCCACTCAGCATAGAGCTCCAAGCCTGAACGTCGAATCCTTGGCTGGTAGCGCCCACAGCCCCCGTGACCCTGGATAAAGAGAAACACAACCAACATGGCCACTTGATAGGACACAGCCTGCCCCCTTAGGGGTTGCCCACACATCTGATCTCAGTCTGAGGAAGCTCAAGTCAGGATTGGGGTCTCTTTTGGGCGGCCCTGCACTTAAACGGAAGAATTCACACAGGAAGCCTTGATCTGAGGTCCCATATTTAAAATATAATGGAAATCATGAGGAAATCATTAAAATCTTATCTTCTGTACTACTAGGAATATGAAATGGATTGTTACATGTTAAATCAAAAAGAGCTACTGGACTCTTTTTGATTTTGCTACTACAGACTAACACGGCTAACTCCTCTGGATCTATTACATGTTAAAGTAACCCCACTGCAAGAATCGTTTCTTAAAGAACATGCCTATAAAAATAGGTTTGAAGAGCATAAGGTAAGCAATGGCCCCTTACGAAAAGAGTATTTGCTTAATACATACTTCTTCCAAGTATATGAGTACATAATTACCAAGATAATGAAGCTAAAAAGTTATTACATTAGAAAAATTAATATTCTCTATTAACAGTGACAACAGACCCATTTCTGTCTTTAAGAGTATTTAAAATTCAATAAGATTAAAACAAATTATTTGCATTAAGGTTACTGATAAGAAAAAATTGAGCACAAGCATTTATTTTAACATGGTCTGCTAGCCCAGTTCCTTTGTATCTGACAAAGGGAGCTCTGACTCCCGAAAGCTCATGCCCTGAAACTCTTGTTGGTCTTTAAGGAGCTACTGGACTTGAATCTTGCTGTTCTAGCCCAGTTACATTTACTTGTCTAAGAACTTACAGCATTTGTTCAGCTTTAACTATAAGCTGTTACTTATGAAAATTAAATGGGAAGATGGCAGGAACAACACGTGTACATATTGGTTGGGGAAAACTAACCTAACAGAAATGATTACCCTTATTAGATTTTTTTTTCTTTTCCAGGGATAACTTTACAAAAGAGCGACTATACTGAGACACTAGCAACAAAGCTCGTTGTAGCAAAAAGATACAACGGGCTCTAGAAAGGGAAGGGGGGGGAGCTGGCCATTGCTCCCTCCCCAGCATCCCATCTGGGTTGGGGGGGAGGGCAGGGCGGCAGGGCTGGGCATTGGCCCCCCCTCCCGAGCACTCCAATCTGCGGTGGGGGGAGGAGGGCAGGGTGGCAGGGCTAGGCATTGCCCCCTCCCCAGTGCCCCAATCTGCGGCAGGGTGGCATGCCTGCCTCCGCACCCCCATCACGGCTTGAGAGGGAGATGAGCGAGGCATGCCTGCCGATGCATGCCCACCCTTACCCCCAACCCCCCCCCCCACTGTAGCATCAAGGTAGACTTGCCTGCTCCAGGTTGGAACATTCCTGGAGATCTGGGGGAGTGCAGCCTGGAGAGGGTGGGATTTGGAAAGGGGAGAGACCTAAGGTGGGTACAATGCCTTTGAGCCTACCTTCCAAGGCAGCCATTTTCTCCAGAGGAACAGAGCTCTGGAGATGAGTTGTGATTCTGGGAGATCTCCAGCCCCACCTGGAGACTGGCAAATCTTAGGCTTTGGGGGGGGGCAAGGCAGGCAAGTCACCCCCCCCCCACAATTGCGGTTTTGGTGGGGGGTGCAGGTGAGCGAGGCTGGCCCGCTGCCGTGTGCCCGTAGGGTTGCTAGCCTCCAGGTGGTATACAAAAGAGAGGCACTCCCAATCGAACAAGCTAGTAATGCGGACAATCTGAGTTAAAGGGAAATAGAGACACTTAAAGCAGTAGTGTAACCTCATACAAAAATAAAGAAACTTCAGTGTCAGTTCAGTCAATTACAAAAATATCTATTTAAACAACTTAGCTTAGTTGTTTAGGGTACTTTCTTTATTTTTGTATGAGGTTACACTATTGCTTTAAGTGTCTCTATTTCCCTTAAACTCAGATTGTCCGCAGCCTCCAGGTGGTAGCTGGAAATCTCCCGGAGTAACAACTGATCTCAGGCCACAGAATCAGTTCCCCTGGAGAAAAATGGCTGTTTTGGAGGGTGGATTCTATGGCATCATACACTGCTGAGGTCCCTCCTCTCCCTCAACCCCACCCTCTCCAGGATCTGGCCCCCACGATCACGGCTTTGGGAGGGAGAGCAGGTGAGGGAGGCTTGTCTGCCTCTGTGTACCCCCCCCCGCCCTCCAGGATCATAGCTTGGGGGGGGGGGTGAGGCAGGTGAGCAAGGCTTGCCCGCTGTTGCACGGTACTCCTCCCACCGCCCAGAATCGTGGCTGGAAGGGCGAGGTAGACAAGGGAGGCTGGCTCGCTGCCACTCAGCCCCCCCCGATTGTGGACGGGGGGGGCAGCCCTGCTTGTCTGCGCTGCCAGGCCTTCCAGCTGACTAAGTACTTATCCCTGCGAACTGCATGTGCATGGGGATAAAGTGTGAGCCGTCTCGAACACGGTTTCTCTTTTATGTTTAAGAATTGTTGAAGTGAAAAAATAGAAAAACATTTCTCTCCCTATGTGAGCTGTTTACAGAAGAGCAATATGAGAATTTTTTGCGCTAATCCTGATTGTTTCTCTCCCCCCGCCCCCAGTCAACAGGAGAAAAATTTCATGGAATTACTCTGGAAAGGGGGTTGTAAAAATAGACAAGAATGACTGTAGTATTATTTCAGGGTTTTTTTCAAAACTGAAAAAAGCAGTACTCAGAGATGGAGAATAATATTGGAGCGCACACACTTACTACAGATGACTTGTCGTTAGCTAACGGATATGCTCAAGGATTACGACTATTAGACAGAGCATTTGGTGTTTTACCTTACAAATTACCGGCACTGTCATTCCCGTGGAATGCTGAATCTATAAAAGGGGCTGGCGTCTAGGGCCCAAGTATTTTTTATGGTTTTCAAACTACGATTACAGATTAAAAAGAGAAATTCTCTCAAAAATTAATGTTTTGTAATGACGCATTTTATAGTCTTTCCAATCTGCGCAAACACAGAACTAGTTCATACAGATTTTACAAAACACAGAAGGAAGCACGATGTCGGCGCCCCAAAAGCTTCGGAAACATGGAATGGAAAAACTCCCTGGTGTGTTTTACAGCTAGATTCTGTCACCCAACTTCCGGCAGGGGGCCACCAAACCCACCCACACCTCCTTCTCCCATTTTGTGCTCTGACTGACCTTCTCCTTGCTGATGTCTTCGTCGCCCTCTGGCTGCTCCACTCCGAATTTGTTGTCCATCTCCTCTCCCCCTTCACAGATGTTTTTGCCTTTGCAGAGGTCATAGACGTGGGTCAGGCGCTTCTTAGGTTGCCCTTTGGATTTGGCCAAAATGTCTTTAATCTTTGGATTATTCTGCAGAAAGGAAGGGGAAAAGAGGGTGCCCCCACAAGAAATGAGATGACGGCCAGAGCCTGAACTCTCGTCGTCTGCCTCCGCCCGCCCCAGCGTGCTTCTAACATCATGTGACAGAACCATGCACTTTTATGTTACCCACGAGTGTACGTTTAAGGCTGGTTCTCTACAGGAGACTGTGATCCCCCTGTCAGGCACAGTCCAATTTTTGGTGAACTACTTAATATCCACTGGTTAGTGGGATGCTTTCCCCCCCACCACATAAAAAAAAATCCTGAACAAGGCAGACCTCTGCCTGATCCAGTAACATCTAAAAGTATGTATACTCAGAAACATCTAAAAAAAAATGCTGTACCACTTAAGAGATACTGAACTTTGAAGTAACAAGTGAACACAAGAATATTAATCAAAGAGAATAAGAGACCCTTGCAAAGCTTCCCCCATCCTGCCTTCTGGGGGTTCTGCTCTAGGGGCTCCAGCTGGTATGCAGGGCAACCCGTGAGACTAGAACTTGTTTCCCCAGAGGCCAGCCTGTTGCCACACAGCACTCCAGACTGTTACCAAGGATTGGTTGTAAATTACCCTCAGTGAACATTTTCCCTGTCTTCACCTGCAACTAGCACTTCCCTGTACCTTTTCTACTGTTGTTACTTTTCTTCAAAAAGTGCTCTGAGCCTCAAACAGGCAAAGAATTAGTGATGTTAACTAGTAAGGTAATTTAGGGCATTACTTGCATAAATTAAAGCCTCCTGTATTAGCCAAGTCTTGCAGGAACAATTCAAGAGTGCGCGGTTGCCCTTCACTTCTATGCTGCCTGTGGGCTGCTCGAGTCTGCGGAGCTATGCTACCAAGTCCCTACCTAGAAGAACCAGGTGTTCAGTGAAGGTGTGTAGGGATATTCTGTGGTTCTCTGCAGCTCATTTTTACTAGGCAAAAACATTACCATAATGAGACAAAAGACATGTTGGGGAGAGGTAAAGATCTACTCGGATCGTGCTGACAAACGGTCCAAGAACAGAAGCACCGGTTCCTCTAAAGAAGTCTGTGCTCCCTTCCCTGTAAGTTCTGTTAGAGCGGCAGTCGCAAGTGATAAATGGACACTCTAACAAGGTAAATCTACATAAGGCTATGATCAGGGCAGAAAAGGGGCAGATTCTTGAGGAAGCAGAGGGTATGAGGAGAACAAACTGCAGAGTTACAAAAAAGATGAAATGAACAACATCAAGAGATTCATCAGCAGCTGTTCACCAGGTTACAGGTGGCAACTAAAGAGCACCCCCAGGCAGCCAAACAAGAAATCTTTTGCGAACTGGGACATGGTTGAGTCTGTTCCTCCTTTTTAAGATGCCAAACGACATTGGCAAGTGGGCTACTAAAAGACCAAAGGTTAGCCACTTCAGTGGGATAATGTGTAAGGTTGCTACTCACAGAGTCAACCAGCAGTTTGGAGCAGAAGAAGCAAACACAGCGCAGAACCTTCATGGTCTTGCCCAAGAAACCAACGTGGAAGACTGGCTTGGCCAGCTCAATGTGTCCAAAATGGCCTGGGCACTCAGTCATGTTACCTGCCCAAACAGAAAAGATGAGGGCACCATCAGACCCAGCTATCAGGCATCTTCTCAGGAGAGATTCCTTCCCTCCTACTGTCTGTCTTCTAGTTATGATTGCAAGCCACCCACCTGCACATGTCTGGCAGCGTCCAGTCCTTTCAATAACACCCTGCCGAGGGTCCATCAGTCCACCCAGCTTAGGGCGACCCCCTTCCGTTGTCTCAGGATATTTAATCCCCCCTTCTGTCACAGACATCCGTTTCTAATGGAAAGAAAATTACAAAAACAGCATCAGCACCAAACATCGCTATGGGGACATGCTTCTCAGAAAAGGGAACAATATCAAGCAGATTTTTTTCTGATTACATCCCCAAGCAGCTCAGGTATGCAGGGCCCCATGATGGGACACGCAAGCTCCATATGGACAAAAGGCCTCTGGGGACAGAATAGAAACTCAGTTGTGTCCAGTTATGTCACTTCCTCCACGGTCATCTACCACAACAGTTTCAATACACTTTTGTCTACTACAAGCAACAGTAGAATTGTTTTAATGGAAAGGCGACAAGTCAAAAACAAAAAAAGGAGTTTACAAGCAGCACCATCTTGTTAAAATTCTCTTATTATGCACAAACAAGGTTTTAAAACCAGTATGGGAGCAGGGACGCCTACATGTGCTGTTTAATATGCAAGACTTACTGGACCCCAACCAGATCAAATGGCATCTGCCCCTATTCCAAAGCGCGGTCCCAACAGCACGTGGGAGCATAACACTCCCAAATCACCATTCTCCATGGCTTAAACCCTTTACGAAGGCTCACTACGCGCCAGTCCCTTGGCGATTCCCCCAAATTGCCCCCTCCTCAAGAAGACACGCGCTCCCAAACCACAAGGCGCTGCGATCCAGCAGGCAGGACTTCTGCATGCATTCACTTTTGGGGTTTGGGGGGTTGGTTTTTTTTTTTTGCAGATCTCCCTCCACCCATTTGATTTCCAGTGGGCCTCGCGTTCCTGCACCCCAAGGCCGGAACCCCTTTTTAAAAAGCCACCCACCATCTCGTCCGGGCTCAGTACGCCGAACTGCACGCGCTTGATGGTGCGCAGAGGGCAGGCGCTGTCCCCGGAGGGCGCGCCCCCGTGCATCTTGGCTCCTTCCCTCTCGGGGGTCACGTGATGCAGGCGCCGCTCTGGCCTCCGCCTCGCTCAGCCGCCAGGCAGGAAGCGGCAGCCGCCTCTGCCTCTCGGCCGAGGCCCAGTCAGCTCCCGGCGCCCCGGAGACCGAGACCGCCGCCGCTCGCGAGGGGCTCGTCACACGCAGAGGGCGGCGCTCCGCCCACCAGCGAGGAAAGGCTTGCCGACCGCCTCCTGAGCCCCGCACGACCACGTCCGGCCGCCTCTCTCCCTCCCCTGATCCGCTCCCACCGCGCTCCTCAGCGCGACTGAAGGGAAAGAAGCTCAGGCGTCGCCTTATATAGACTCGCCCCCCTGTACGGGGCTACAGGAGCAAGACGGCAAGGGCCAAGGCGGGGAAGGGGGCGGTATTGCCGTGGCGGCCGCAAACCAGAAGGGGGCGTGGCTATGCTAAATTTATTTAAAAAAAAGAAAAAGAGGGCTGAGCCCTGGATGGGCAGGGAAGAACCGTACCAACTCTGGAAGGGAGGGAGGACGTTTGGTTGCGAGAAATGCCTGCTGATAGGAGCTGCTTCAGTGTTTTTCTGTCTTGTGCAATTCTGATTGTCCTTTTTTAGAGTGCGAAGTAAATATGTGTTGATGTGGAAGCAAGTGCTGCAGAGTTCAATAAAATCAGCGGTCAGATTAACTGGTCTAAGACTACAACAGAAAAAATAATATGCTTCCTAAAATAGCTATTAAAGTAAGGCTTATGGTGGGGGAGCTTGGCCTACGACGTTTCTTTCTTTCGCTGGGAACTTTAAAAAGTCCAACGTTTCCTTTAAAGGACACCCTGCCAGGACCGCTGTGTCTGTATTTCTTAAGCCCCGTGCTGGTTTAAATCTTCGCAAATTTGCACTTACGTGTACCCTCTATCGTCTTTTATTGAAACGTCTTTGGCATTGACTCGCACTGTGTAATCCACCTGGACACTCAGTGAGGAAGGTCGGTTATAACTAAAGAAAATAAAAGCACCCATTCGCTTGCAACGCCTGCCCACCCTCCCCCCAAAAACTATCCGCAAAACTTCACAGCTGGGAATGATTTAATTCTAAGTGGTCAATATCTTTTCCATACTTTCTAGTACACTCTCTAGAAGCTTGCATGGACAACCTGCGGCCCGATCCAGTGCATGGGAAGTGAGACCCACAGATTGTAAAGAGACTTTATTTTTCATAAAAATATCGTCTTTATGCTCGGCTTAATGCTTGTTTTCAGATGTTCTGCTACCGTACCCTATTGCATCTATTAATTGAATGCCCTAATTGTTGTTCATTATTATAATTTGCTCAATGAATGTCCTAGTTGTTGATTTCACTTGCACTGTGTAGTCCGCCTTGGATCTCAGTGAGAAAGGTGGACAATAAATAACCAATCAATTCTAAAAAAGGGTCTGAAGAGTCTACAACCACAATCTCTCTCTCTCCCCCACCCCCTTCCCCTTGCTAATGGTACAGTCTGCAAAGAAGCCGGCGGCCGAGGGGCGGAGAAAGAAATCTGCCTCCGAAAGGGGAGGAGGGAGAGAGGGGTGGTGATGTTCCGGAAATTGCCGGAGATTGCCGAATAGATCCGAGGGTGGAAAGTGAGGCGTCCTATCAGAGCCAGCTTTTGTCGAGAGCGAAGTCAAGGCGGGTGGAAGTCTCCGGCGAGCGGCCTGGAAAGCCTCGGGTTCGCGTAGTATGCTCGGCTGCTAGGCGGCGTGTCTTCTCGGCGGCTCTGCTTAGGAAAGGACGCGGCCTTGAGGCCTATCTCGGCGAATGAGTCCGGCCTTGGCGGAACGGGGGGGGGGGGGTGTTGTTGAATATGGATCGGCCGGGCTGGGAGAAGCGACCTGGTTGGGTATGTCGGGGTACTTACAGAGTGGCTGGGGGTGGAGGCGGTTGTGATGGTAAGGGGATGCTTGTGGGGGGAGGTTAGTCCATGGGTTGGGGGGTGTGATTTGAAAATAAAGGGCAGTATAATTTCGGAGGTGAGGTGAGTGAGATTAGAGGCTTGGAGATGTTGCTGGGATATAAAAATTACAAAGATTTGGGGTTTGGAGCTATAAGGGGAAAAGGGCAAACCTTTGGGTCAGAGCCAAGGAAATTCAAGCTTAGGACTGGGGGGGGGGCAAATATAGGTGAGGGTCCATATACTTGTAACTTTCTAGGCCTGCCTGTATGGTTTTAGGGGTAGGGGGTCCCTTAGGCTCAAGGGTGGGATCGAGGAAGTAGCTAAAGGAGCGTGGGGGGAGGAGACATGGAGGTGGGGAGGGTTGGATCTTGCAAGAGGGGATACCAGTGTTTGCCTCTTGCCCACTTGGTTGGGAGGGAGTGATCCTTGGCGTGACAGCCTTGCCAGGCCTGGGGATCAGGAGGTGTGGGGGAGAGGGCAGTTGGCATTGAGTTATGGGAGGGGGGGGTATGCTTAGAAAGGTTGACTTGGAAGCCAGGGGAGCAAACGGGTGTGGGGAAAGTTGGAGAAGAGAAAGCAGCTCCCAGATTCTTGTTATTTAAGAGGGAGAAGAGCTGGGGAGGGGGAGGGGAGAACAGAACAAAACATTTACACAGAGAACAGAAGTGGAGTTCTTGGCATCTCAGGAAAATTTCAGATTCTTGGCAATAGCGTCACATATTGAGCTCTAGGCTTTGTTCAGGAGTAAGAGAGTAGTTTAAGTTCTCAGGTGCCAAGAACTCTTGGATGTTCTGTAGATTTGGGGAAAGTGACTTGTAATGTGAAAACCTTTTCACTAGGAAAACAAAGAATTTAGTCTAGGGGTTGGGTGCAAACCAGTCTATCGGGGCTGTTATTTTCTGAGTTCCTGTTTTATGAGCCTCACGTAGTTGGAAAAGTGATAGTATCAATTGGCCATATATCTGATTTCAAGATAGTGTCTAAAATGCTCCTCCTCACCATTTCTTAGGGTAACAATGCAGGGAAATCATATGATAAAACCTTCAAACAAGAACTAAGTGAAAACTAATGGCACAGAAGTAGCCACTCTCTCTGTTAGATAAGTGCAGAATTTAAAGCTGAACTATATAGCAAAGCTATTTCCCTTTTAAGTAACTACTCCCCCCACTTTATGATCCACTAACAGATGCCTTTATAATAATAATAACAACAACATTCAATTTATATACTGCCCTTCAGGACAACTTAATGCCCACTCACAGCAGTTTACAAAGTATGTTGTTATTATCGCCACAACAAAACATCCTGTGAAGTCGGTGGGGCTGAGAGAGCTCCTAGAAGCTGTGACTGACCCAAGGTCACCCAGCTGGCTTCAAGTGGAAGAGTGGGGAATCAAACCCGGTTTTCCAGATTAGAGTCCCACGCTCTTAACCAAACTTTTGTTTGTTTTTTGTTTTTCAGATCTAAAGCAAGATAAATAGGAATTTCTCTGCAGTAGCAATTCTGTCCAAATTGGATAAAATCTTTGATGTGAATGTGTTACTTGTTTTGGAAGGATAGCAAACATATCGGATCCAACCAGCTTTTCTGCTGGTGAAGGGTCTCTTTTCATCACCAAAAAGGCCTTGCTGGGAGTCTCAGGACCTGCACAGACAAAAGGCATTTGGAATGAAGTATGGAGCGGAATTGGGCACAACTCAATGAAAAAGTTTGCTCGGACCCGTACAGTGCCACCCTAACTAGAGCAGGTGTACACTTCTAGCTGCATTGAAGTTAATAGACTTCGAAGGGTGCAGCTCTCCTTAAGACGGCGCGCTGTAGGGGTGCAAAGGCCAGAGGAGCAGCTTTGTCGATTCGTTGCAGCAAAAAGCAAAGGATTTATGTGGCACCTTAAAGACCCACATGTTTTAATTCTAGCACATGGGGCGTGACCAATCCCAAAATGTTAAAATAGTCACTAATTATTAGTGCATTTTAAAACTTAACATTTCAAAAGAATTTCCCTGAGACTTCTTGGACCACCCCTCCCTTGCCGGGGGGCTACTGCTCCCCAAACCCCTTGCAGATAGGTATAGGGTGATTGAAGAACTTGTTTCCCTTGGGGATGATTAAGATATAAAAACCACTCTGAGTGGTTTTAACTTTGTAAACCTCTCTGAGTGGGTAACAAGTCATCTTGAAGGGCGGTATATAAATCTAATGTTGTTATTATTATGTTATTAAAAGGTTAAGAACCCCTATTTTACCATAACCTTTTGTGGAGAAGAGTGCACTTTGTCAGATGTATGTGGTGGGTCCTCGCTAGGCTGATCCTTATATGGCTACCTGTTCAGGACTCACTGCATACATCTGATGAAGTTGACTCTATCCCAAGGGTGTGAAACATGGCCAGTGAACTAGATCCGGCCCCTTCAGGGCTCTTGTCCATTCCGTGAGCAACTGGGGGGAAAAGCAAGAGACTGGAGGCTGCTTTGGTGTGTGAGCAGGGTTCACGAGGTGGGGGTGCGCCAGCTTGGAGCTTGCTGGCTGAGGCTTCCGGCTCCCAACTCACCTGGTCAATCCAGAGTGACCTTGGGCTCACCGGGGTGGGGGACACATGGTGCGGGCTTCTCTCTGGTCCACTGCCAAAAGGAGAGCTTGCTTGCTTTTTCTGGCTTTTCTGACTCACCAGAAAACCATTGGTGGCGCTCTCCTTTACAGCATGTGGAAGCGGCTGCAGCCTCTGGCAGTGAACAAGGCTGAGGGTAGCAGCTGCCAGTAGTGGGAGGTGCCCAGCCAGGACCAGAGGCAGCAGCTGCCTACTTCTTGGTATTGGCTCATCTCCAGCTTAGGTGAGGGGGGGGGGCTGGTAAGGGTTAGCTTGGGATAGGGGGAGGACTCCTCCAGAAATGCATCACCGCCACAACCTTCCCATGTGTACAGGAGGTTCTCTGTCTGCTCGCAGGTCTATTGTGTGTGTGCCCCCTGTCCTTCCTTGTCCGGATCATGCAGGTGGGGGTGCAGATAGAAAAGCCTCCTGGCGAAAATACTGTCTTAAGAAGTGGTCATCCTTCAGTGCCCAACCTAACATGCTGCTTGATGGGTGGGTTGCCTCTACCAGGTCTGGTCACCAACTGCCAGGTGGGGTCACCTCAGATGCCCTGCTGTGAGAAACGCTGGAGCTGCAGCAGGCCACAGAGAGTTGACAAGACCAAGAAGATGGGCCTTGATGGGCTTTTTGACTGTGCAGATCCCTTCTGGCTTTGGAAGTGAGCTCACTCATACCTGCCCATCACTGGACAAAGGGATGCCTTGCTTATGTGCCCGATGAGCCTGCATGGTGTGGTGCTAACCTGTTGGATGATAGACTCAGGATCAAATCTGCAGTCTGCCATAGAAACTTATTGGGTGACTTAGGGCAGTTGCTTTCTTCCAGCTTAACCTACCTCACAGGGTACTTGTGAGGATAAAATGGAGGAGCCTGGCTGCTATGAATTTGTAGGGGCATTTTTTTCCCTGTCACTCTTTTCCCTTTCAGCCTTTGCACGTGTGTGATTTGGAACAGTAAGATGTTGGCTATCATGAGATTAGCAAAGAAGAAAAAAATAGATGCAGAGTATCATGCTGTTCAAGAAAAATGGAGAAAACCATCACTTTTTAAAAGTCACATGAGTGAAGCTGCAGTTAAGGCAAGCTACATGATCACCCATGAACGAGCTGTATCAGCAAAACCCTTTTCAGAAGGAGAGTCTGTGAGGAAGCGTATGATCGTGGCTGCAGAGCTAGGCTGCCCAGATCAGCAGCAGGATTTTGCAAATGGAAGTCTCTCAAGAAACAGGCTGCAGAGGGAATTTGTGATTTATCTGAGAATCTTAACAGACAACTAAAAAAAAAAAAAGCTAGGTCCTTTATTGCATTTTCAATTGCAACAGATGAAAGCGCAGATACTACAGATTTAGCAAACTTGCAGTTTTTATTCATGGAGTGGATGCAAAGAGGCAACAGAAGAATGTACAGGAATAGGTCTAATGAAAGACACAACCGCAGATGATGACATCTTCAAGAACGTTGTAGGAACTCTGGATAAGATAGGTGCCGGCTGGGCAAAAGCGGTGAGTCTGGCCACAGATGGAGCACCACATGTTGGGGAGGGGGGGAGAGGGGGGGCTGGGGTTGCTGCAAAGGGGGACATTGGCAGCTGCAAATGCACGTGATCCGTTTTTTCTATATTCGTTGCATTTTGCACCAGGAAACTGCACAGAAATGTTGAAGATGGATATTGCGATGAGTGTCAAACAAACTGTTGATTTTATTCGAGCCAGAGGCGATTTAACAGTCTTCTGGAGGAAAGCATGATCAGATACGGGTCACCATGTTGTGCGGAAGTGTGATGGTTAAGTTGTAGAGCTTACATTGAAATGTTTCTGTGAACTGCAATATGAAATATACAGGTATTTATGGATTAGAAAGGGAAGTCTGTCCCTGAATTACATGATAATGAATGGCTTCAAGATCTTGCTTTATTATGATGGATATTGCAGAACACCTGAACTGTCTCAGCACAAAGATGCAGGTTCGAAACAAAGTTGTGACATAGTTTTATGACAGCATTTGTGTCTTTGAGATGAATCTTCAACTTTGGGAAAAGCGACTTCAAGGATAGAATTTGGTGCACTTTCTCACCATGAAATCTGTCCAGTGATCATATGTCCACAGAAAAGTAAAGGAGAAAAAATTCTGAACTCAAGAATGAATTCCAAGAAAGATTTTCTGCCTTCAGAAACATACACAGAAAGCCACTTTGGTATAGTGGTTAAGAGCAGTGGGACTGTAATCTGGAGAACTGGGTTTGATTCCCCACTCCTCCGCTTGAAGCTAGCTGGGTGACCTTAGGTCAGTCACGGCTGTCTGAGCTCTCTCAGCCCCACCCACCTCACAGGGTGATTGTTCTAGGGATATAATGACATATTTAGTAAACTGCTCTGAGTGGGCGTTAATAACAACAACAATAATAATAACATTCAATTTATATACCGCCCTTCGGGACAACTTAACATCCACTCAGAGTGGTCCTGAAGGGCGGTATATAAATCGAATGTTATGTTGTTATTTTGGATTTTTCTGTACTACTATTTTCTTCCTGCTCCAGATGGGAATAATTGATCTGCGGTGTGATGCTGTGCTTAGGGATAAGCTTTCTGAAGCTAGCATTAGCAAATTTTACCAGTTTTGGGGTCCAAATTATCCCCAACTTAAGGTTTTTGCTTCTAAAATCTTGTCTATGTTTGAGGACAACGTACATCTGTGAACAGCTGTTTTCTGTAATGAATGTCAATAAATCCAAAGTACATTCTCGGCTTAGAGACATACCTGTCTCTGCTACATTGCTACAGTGCAGACTTTAACTCCAGATTTTGAGGCAATAGTTCAGAGCAAGAGGTGTCAGTTTTCAAAGACTGTTGAATAAAGGAAATGTTGTAAGAGCGTTAATGTTTTATGCATGTTTGTGTTTTGAGAAAAAAATATGTAAGTTGGGTCTGCCTGTGTCCTTCGTAAAGTTTATATCTCCAGTACCTGATATTAAATGTTATGGTACGCATGACCCAGCCTGACAGATCCAGCCCTGCTAACAAATGAATTTGACACCACTGCCCTATCCCATGAAAGCTTTTGCCGAAATGAAATATCTTAGTCTTTAAGGTGCCACAAGACCCCAGTTTACAAATGATACCAGCGTTGTGGAAATTCTACAGGCCGTTGGAAGAAGAAAATTGGCACATTGAGTAAGCTTGGGGTCCAGTGGTGCTTTAAAGACCAACTGGATTTCCAGGGCATGAGCTTCTCAGAGTCAAAGCTCCCCAACACAGATACTCACCTGACATTATCTTCATTGAAAATGCAAGCATACAACTCTACAAGTAAATGACACGAAGTTCTGAATATTTTGCCAAAGAAGGTAGAGAAGTTAAAGTGAAATGGTCAACAGGATATGTAAAAACCAGCAACCAAAGAACAGCTTAGAATAAGCTGCAGAGAATGATGTTTTTCACTCATATTTCTACAAATTCTAAATATATATTTGGTGCTGAACTTATATAATGAACCATGCAGGAGAGAGACTTCTGTAATAGGCAGTACTGTTGAGAAAGAAAAATGATTGCAAAGAACACTTTCAACAATTAATAGCACAGATGGATGGAAAATATCAACAGAAGCCTTTTTTATTAACAGCTCTTTGCCAATTCCATTGATGGATTCACAAAGACCAAGCAATTAAGATTGAGATTGATGCCTATTGAATGTTACAGAGAAGAAATTTCATACTTGGTCTCTTGAGCAACAGCAGTGATTTCTAGTTGTTGGTGTGCCAAATATTCTTTGGACATCCTTATCACAGATATATATTTAATCAGAAGGTTCAAGAGGTGATGTGAAAATGCTGCAATCTGCAATTGAAAATATGTGGTTGGATCCTGCAGGCCCATTGCAATTTTTTGCAGTGCTTTCCCCCGGCAGAAGAAGGTTTCTGTTGACTGCATCTGAAGATTTCTTGTGCCAGGGGAATGTGCTACTGGATCTAGCCCAGGCTTCTGCCTGCGATTTGGGGGAGATTCTTCAGTCTCACTGTATGCTTCCCTCAAACGCATTCTGTTACCTGAAGTCATGCATCATCTGACACGTTCAAAGAGGATCTGAGCCACTTTGGCAAAATGGAAAGTGACAGATGTGTTAGATACTTTGGCGATACAATTATGGATGGACAGGTGCCAGTCTCATCAAAACATTTCTTGGTATTTATGAGTGCAGCTTATGACAGCGATGGCTTCAGAGAGGAGACTCTCTGTAGCCAGATACAGGCTAATTGGGGGTGGGGGGGGTGGTACTGGAGGTGAGTGCCTGGATTAAATGTATGGTGGCTGGTGGTGGTAGGGATTCTTAGGTGTTGCATGGGATGCGTTGTCCCATGCAAAGCTCCTGCTGCTGTCTCTCAAGCCCCTGTACTCTGGCCTTTCTGCCTTGTTTTGAAAGAACCAGCTGCTAGTGCATGCCTGTGCCCCTCTGTGCGCACATTGAGAGGAGCGACAGGACAAAAATGTGACAGTCCTCGGAAATGGATAGGACTCCTCTCAGGCTTATTCCTCGCTAGAGTGCACTTCATGTTTCCTGGCCCTTTTGCTCTGCTGGGCCCTTTTGTTCCTAGCCTTGTCAAGAATCGGGTCTTATATCTGGCTCCCTGCCTTCCTGTCATGTGACAGCGGCTCAGTGGGTCCCCATGCTGTCATCTTAATGGGTAAACGTGGATCCCGGATCTGGAAAGACGGCTGACAAGATCGTTGTGTTAAGGGATGGCATCAGATTCAGAATGTTGGCTTGCTTCTTTCTTGGACCAGAGGACCTGAAGCAGGTCCCAAGCAAGCAAGATTTGGATATTAGGGGTTCAGAGAGGAATGACTGGGAATGGGGGGGG
The DNA here is from genome assembly GCF_028583425.1 of Eublepharis macularius. Taxonomy (NCBI): domain Eukaryota; kingdom Metazoa; phylum Chordata; class Lepidosauria; order Squamata; family Eublepharidae; genus Eublepharis; species Eublepharis macularius. The sequence goes on from NC_072801.1 coordinate 78,814,924, forward strand.
GATGCATGAAAAAATGGGGTCCCAAGGGCAGGAGGGGGGGGCATCTCAGAACTTGTGCTGTGCAAGGGACGGTAACACCATACACCTTGCACTCTTGTGTTGTTTGGTAATAACTGCCCTTGTCATTAATGCGCATGAGAATCCCTGCTTACAGGAGTCCCCAACCTTGTTGTGGTTGCAGGCACTTCCTGAATTTTGAGAAAAGGTAGTGAGCTTCAACCCCAAAGGACTCCCATGGGAGCCCAGTTCTCTCCCAGGAAAGGCTTTTTTTTTTAAAGATTTTGTACAGGGTAAAGAAATATTTATTGCAATTAATTGTGATGGATCACCTTGGTTGCCATTTATGGTCAATGGAACTGGGGATGTGATAGGAGAATCCAGTTAAAGCCCATAGCAGGGAGTCCATAGGCCTGTGTACAGTGGCTTTTATTTGGCTCCAGGGTGGGTGACTGAGATTCCTTGGTTCTTCTCCTTTGCCTCTTCCAATTTTGTATACTCTTCCTTCTTGTAGTTAGAGCCCTTCCTTCCTGCTGATGGTGAAGTTGCAGCTTCAAGGGAACGTATACACACCTCGACACATGGAGCCAGCCTGCAAACTCTCGTGCCCATCACCCTTTAAACTGGCTGCTGCCCAGACTTCGCAGGAGGTGGCTGGAGAGCTTGTCTCCCACCCACCTCCTCCTGTCCCATTGCCTCCACACTTCCCGTCGTCTTTAGCACACCTCAAACCAAGCTGGAGGCGTGTGGGGCAGGGCAGAGGGAGTTGAGGGAACAGAAGAAATGTGGAAGGTGACAAGAGTAGAAAGGAGTGTGTCCAGGGGCAAAGGGGGACAAAGAGAAGGCTGACACTCGAAAGGGGATAAGGAAAGTGTGGAAGGGATCGGGCAGCAGGTTGCTGCCATTGGGCGGGGGGCGGGGGTGCTCTCATGTTTGATTTGTGTTGGATGGGAAATTTTGCCCCTTTCCCTACTCTTGAGTCTCCCTTGATGCCTGCAGCAGGGCTGCTTGAAAGATCCCGGTAGATTGCTTGTCCTTTGATCTTGGATGTGTTGCCCAGAATAGAACCTAATGAAATGGGCCGAAGCAGAAAAGCCGGCCTGGAAGGGCATCAGAGGAATTTGTTCCTCAATGAACGAGGCCTCCGCATTATAGCACCTTAAAGACAGCCGGGTTGGCATCATCTGTACCAGTGAAGCAAGGACTGAGGAGGCCTGGGTCCACGTCTGCCACAAAGTGCGTGTGGGCTTGCATCAGTGTCTCTTACAGCCTTTAACCTCTTTTTGGGGGGTAAAATGGCCAAGGGGTTAACCTGCCCTGAGGTCCTTGGAGGGAAGGCGGGAGGAAGATGCAGTAAACGAAGCCAAATTGCGGCGTATGTGGGCTAGAATCCACTTCATCAGAGTCCGGCATCTTTGTGACGCTGAGAGACCTCTGTCTTTTGGTGCCACACCTCTGAAGATGCCAGCCACAGCTGCTGGCGAAACGTCAGGAACTACAATGCCAAGACCATGGCAATACAGCCCCGGAAAACCCACAACAACCATCGTTCTCCGGCCGTGAAAGCCTTCGACAATATATCCGGCATCTTTGTTACACGTTTTCAGAGTGTCAAAGGACACCCCTTTGATTGTGGGAAGGGGTTTGGGTTTTGTGTAGAATGGGAGTGCAGGAAGGCGAGGCTTGGAGCGCCTCTAGCCTGGCAGAGGGCCCAGAAGTGAGGTGCGGGGGCTGCTTTGGGGGGAGGAAGCCTGTGGGGCATTTCTCCGGCGGGGGTGGGCCTGCCCGTGGGGGAGGAGGGGACGGAAGTGGAAAGGGCGGAGGAGCGGGTGCCACAGTGACGGCAGGGCGCCGGGCGCCTTCTCCCCTGCTGCCGCCGCCGCCGCCCGTCGTCCGCCAGATGGCGCGAGCACTCTGCCTGGCCCTGCTGCGGAGCTTTCGGCCATCCCATCCGGGCTGAGGCTGGAGCCCGCAAAGCCGAGGCTGGAAATGGCTGCGAGGCCGGGCCCGGCCTCCTCGGGCCAGGAGCGGCAGGGCTTTGCACCTTCGTATCCCAGGCGGCCTCTGCCTGCATTTTCTCCCCCCCCCCGTCCCTTCCCAAACACATCAGGAATTGCCAGGCTGAAAGGAAATACGTTTTGGTTGGGATTTGGAGCCAGTCGAGCTGTTTGTTCAAGCTAAATGCGGGACACTGTAACAATGCGAGCCACGGGAAGGCTCTGGGGCCTGCGTTCCGGGTTCCTGGACAAGCCGGCTCTCCCCCCCCTGCCGCCCCGTCCTCCTTCCAAAGGGGCTCCTAGGAAGAGGGGTGGGGCTGGCCTGTTGCTACCTGTGCTTGGAGGGCCACTGGAGGGGGAAGCCAGACACCTGGTTCCCCCCCCCCCTTGAGTGAACTGAAGGCTGAGCTGCTCCTGGGAAATGCATCTGATTTGGGCTCATAAATACAAATACCATCTGGTTGTCACGGACGTCTGGTGCCTTAAAGTGCCTCTGATTACATTTGCATTTTAATGAGGTGCTGGGAGCGCCAAAGCCTCTTTCGGGGCTCCTGCGGCGGCAGTTCCTGCTTCCCGTTCCGTATCTCCCCCCCCCCCCCCCTGAAATTTTGTCATAGTGAAAGATTGTGAATAAAAGGTCTTTCTAACTAATTGAAATCTTGCCGCGTGTGGTTGTACCTGCTGATTGGCTCCCCAAAAGCCCTCTGTGGAGGCAGCTTTCAGTGAAAGAGACCACTCGGGTTCCTTGTGCAGGGCGGGGATGGGGGGGGGGGCTGAGACTGAGAGTGATCCGAAACTGGACGGGGAGGGGGGGGGGAACAGAAGGCGAATGGAAAGCTTCAGATTCTGTGTTTGTTGTTTTCCCAATCTGACATCTTTGAGGTGCTGAGTCATGACTTTGGAATTTAGAAAAGATCAGCGGTTGTGGTTAGGCTCCGCTGGTAAAAGGAGACTGTTTGTGCAGCGCGACCTGCCAATGATTGTCTTCTGAAACGGAGGAACTGCGCCAGACCGTGGTTGGCGATGTTTTTCCCCTCAAGGTCTGTGTAGGCCTGGTGCACAGCTCGCAAGAAACAAACCGAAGGCAAAAAGGCGAGTCGATGGGCTTGCCTGCCCCTTCCTCCCCTTGAGCTTCGGTGCCGGAGAACGGCCTCGCTGCACCAGCCCTCTGGAGCACTCCGGGGCCTGGGGTAGCTGCAGCGGTTGAAGAGGGTGAGCCGAGGAGGGGTCCCTGGCTGAAGCCTTTTCCTTCTCATGAACTCCGTGGATGGCCCCAGGTGAGGCTGCAGCCAACTTCGGGTCAACTGCTGGGATTGCGGTCTCAAAATACTGACCTGCCTTGCAGGAGTAGCCGCCTGGGTTGCTGAGAAAGCAAACACGAAGCATTCTGAGCGCTGTGAAAAGGCAAGGAGGTGCCCCTTGCGCTCACGTTTTGCAGATACATTTTGTACAACGAGAACAGGAAATAGCCAGTCACCAAATGGCTCTAAAGAGGAAGCAAAGGTGGCCTGTGATTCACCAAGGCGACAGCAACGCTCAGTCGCCCCGGGCTGTGCCTTGCAGCAAGGAAAAAGGTGCTGCCTGAATTGCCCTTCAAGAGTTTACCCGCTGGCAGGCTAGCTCCTTGCCCATGAAGCAGACTGCCAGAGGGCTCTTCTAGAGAGCTAGAGGTGCCCGTGACCGAACCTGGCACACCTCTCTCTGCCAAGCTGCTGCCACAGCTGCTTCCTGTAGTCCTTGGCTAGGCTGCCTGCCCATCGCAAGGAGTGGGCTTGGGAACCTTAAAGAGCCTGGGAGGGGGTGGGAAAGACAGAGCTCATGGTTGAGAAACCGGATTTGGAAGGGAGATTTGAAGGAGTGGGGAGAGGTAACCTGCGGGGGTGTGTGTGTCCAGCCCAGAAAGCATCCTGGGGGAGGCCCCAGAGAGGGCTGGAGGGAGGAGGCATGAGGTCAGTTTTAAGGCTTCAGTTGCACGGTGTGAGAAAGGCAGCCCAGGGCTGTGCTGAACATACCATGCTCCGCCCACTGTTGATCTGCGTTCTTGCAGGAAAGAGACTAAACGCCAGCAAGCGCAGGACCGAAGTGCGTGTTGTGAACTTTCCAGGCCGTTGCCTGGCTGTGCATGTCAGAAGCCCTTCCGGCCGGCTAAGTGGCCCAGCCAGCAAGCCGCCAGAGGGCAGGGGGAGGAAAGCGTTTTCCCCCGCTAGGAGCTTTCCCCTCTGCAGGCTCTCCTGAGCCCAGGGCCTTCGAGGCAGGACTTGGATTGCTCTTAAAGGTGCCTGCCTAGATCCTGCTTGCCCTCCTCTGGGTCTCTTGGTGGGGAAGTCCTGTAGGAACAGAACATTTTTTTTTTTTTGTAAAACAAGACAAATGTTTCAGATTCTTTGAAGCCCATACACCAACCTCTTTTTGGTCTCCACTTTCTTCCTGTTTGTTTCAAGTTTTCCTGAAAAAGCTGCACATTGAATAAAATGGAACTATTTTGTACACAAATACACAAGCAATCAAAAATGCTACACATCCTGGACAGAACTCGGTAAGGGCAGGAAAGGGGAGATCCTCAGCGGCGGCACACAGGAGCCAAATAGGATTTCTGCTTCCCTTCTGTATTTTTCCATCCTTGTTTTCAGGGGGAGGGGGAGGTATTGACCCTTCCCCCCGAGTGTTGCACCCCTGATTCCTGCAACCAGAGCTTCTGGTGCTTCCTCCAGTCTAGTGCCGCGGGGAGGGTACCCCAGTTCAGATGTCTGCTCCACCAAAAAGCTTGCGGCGGCAGGGTCTCTGGGAACCTGTCAGTGAGCCTTGAGTCTGCTTCTGGAAGAACCCTGTGCCTGATGGGTGCTGTGATAAGGGGACTCTGGTGTGATCCAAGCAAGGGTGCTGGTGGCCCAGGATCGCTTCGGAGTGGTGAGTGGAGGCTTCACTGTTCAATAACTCTTGAGCAGCCACAATTCCCTTAAGCATTTAAAACACACCAGTGGATCACAGGGCAAGAGCCAAAATTAAGAAGGCCAGGCATCAGTCTGTCCTGGCATACCACCCAGGACCTAAATTGGACACAGCAGCAGCAGAGGCTGCCATAGATTATTCTGACATAAACCCAGTTCTGTGGTTGCTGGAGGCGGTCAGATAACCCGTTCCCACCATGTTAAAGTTGTTTATTTGCATTTGAGCAAGCCTTCAGCAGTTGTCCCTGCAGCAGTCACAAGAGCCCCTTCTCCCCCTGCCTTTATCCTGGTCTGACCCGAAGGGGGGACCCCCTTGGGTCAGTTTGAGACTGGCAGTGTGTCCTACTCCCCACCCCACCCACCCCCAAACTGGCAAAGGCTTCCAGTTCTGCCCTGCCTGTTCTTTCTCTTGACCCACATACCTTCCAGGCGGTGCACAGTTGACCCCTATGGAATTTCCAAACCTCCTGTTCAATGCCATGCTGGTGGCTTGCAATATTTAGGAGCATGAGACCCTAATCTCTGTGCAGCCAAGCTCTTCTCTCCCCCACCAGTTCCAGCCATATGTTATGTCATATTTAAAGTCCCACCTTACCCTATTCCCACCAACTCAGGGTAATTTACGGTCTTTTAAAAACCTCTTTATTTTTGTGTAATCTGAATGCAACCTTCTACCCCTTTCTAACCTGTTTCCCAACTCACTGTAGATGTATAGTTTCATGAAGCTTTGAAAATAAATTCCCCCTGCCCGCTTACATGTCACTTCCTTTAAGTGACAGATAATTCCCCCTTCAACCTTCCCTCCCCCACTAGGCTGTGCCAGCTGATAAGTTAAAGTCCCCTTGAGCATGTTACCAAACTGTGGCTAGAGGCATGTCTGTACACAGGGCAGATCTCTAGGCACAAGGGCTACTTGTGGGGGGGGGGAGGGTGAGCATCCGAGGAGGTCTAAAGCAAAAGCAATGCCTGGCTGGTGCCCCCTGCACACTCCAGCTGGGGCAGCTCCCAAGGTGACCTCCGTGTGCTCCTGAGCTCTTCTTAATGTCCTCAGTCTTTGTCCCCAAAGCAGACAGCAATTAAATAAAAACAACTCTTTGAAAAACAAAACCCTGAGGAGCAGAAGAAAGATTTGCATAGATGCCCTTGGCGTGGCCTTAAGTTCCACAATGGCTTCTGTATGCAGAGTGGCTTCTCATCAGATATGGGTGTTTGAAGCTTAGGGTCTCACCCCCATTGAATGGTGGGCTGGCATGCACTTGTGCCCAGGAGCCGAGCAGCCAACCTTGTCCTGACGCCTTCTGGAATGGTAGGCCCTGATGTGAGGTGGAGGGTCTCCAGTTTGGGGGTGTTTGCTTTGCGGCACTCCATCAGTTTGTCTCAGTTTCGTTTTGGTCTCCCCCCCCCCCCGCCCCAACCAAGAAAGGCCCAAACAAAAACCAGTTTCCAAAGGCTCGGGTCAGGTTTCCAGCAATGTATTCATGTGGTGACTCAGCAAGACTGACTTCAGTGCAAGCCATGCCTGGGAATGGCGATGGTGTTTCACTAAGCTCGTTTTTATTGTCAAGTGCGGCTCCACATCGGCAGCTCCAGTGCCAATATATCCCACCTCAAGAAGGGTGCTAGGTGTGAAAGGAAGAAGCCCTGCCTTCTCCCTCAGGGCTGCAGCCGGTTTGAAGGAAGAAGTTCTCCTCCAGCACTGAGGGTGGGCTGGGGGAAATACGCAGTCCGACTGGCTCAGCAAAGGGGGCTTTGTCTGGGGCTCTGGTCCCTGGATTTTTGCAAGGGGGGGGTCTCTCCTGCATATTGATCGTAATTACATTCATGGAGGCGGGTGGGACCCATCTTTTCTCCTGCTCATGTGGCTCTCGTCTCTCCAGATCTGTGGGTGGGGATTTCCCACAGCCTGGCAAAACCCAGGGCCCCACTGGGTAGGTTCAGTAGGAGAGAGAGCAGGCACGCTGAGGCCAAGAAGCGGCTACGTAACCCTAAGGTCCTGGGAATCAGGGTGGACAGCCAAGACCCTGCTACCTAGCTGGGCCCAGAGAACTAGGCCCAAAGCGTCCCCTGCTCCATGCCTTATGCTGTGGCTCCCCAAACAGCTCAGGACGCCACACCCTCTGCAGCAGACAGTGACAGCAAAAGAGCCTTTTCCTGCTCTCCAGCTTCTTCTTTCTGGTGTATCTTGTGTGAGGTTTCTGCTCCTACCAGCTCTTCTCGGCCATAAGCCCTCACATCACCCCTTCACCATCCTCAGGAGCATCGCTGCTGATCTTCTGGGCTGTGATGATAGCAATGCTCCCTAGAATGACCCCTGCCCCTATGACAGCAAAGGGCGTCACCGCTTCACGCAACACGCAGTACTGGACAGCGAGGGTCACCACCACTTCCGAGTGCAGCACAGCGCACACCAGGGCCGGGTGCGCTTTCGTCACAGCATAGCTGGAGCACAAGAAAGACACCAAGGCGAGGACGCAGATAACCACCAAAGAAGTCCAGGTGAGGGGATCCACAGGCATGACTGGGTCTTGGAGGAGGAACATCATCGGGGAGCACAGGAGGCTTCCCACCCCCCCAAAGAGGAAGGCTGCCGTCACCAGCTTGCCTGGGAAGTCCAGAGCTCGGAAGATGATCAGGCCCAAGGCTAGCGACATGCCTCCCATGCAAGCCCAGACGTACCCCAAGGAGTCGTGGAGCAGGGTGCTCCTGTCCAGGTTCATCAGGTCTGGGATCACCATGATGAGCAAGCCGACGGTGCTGCCCGCCAACCCAAACCAGTCGTAGCCCGTCAAGCGGGTGTTTTCTATGCACAAGGCCAGCAGGACGGAGCAGATGGTAGAAGAGCCCTTGCGGACGGTGGTGGCGTTTCCACTGGGCACCACCATGAAGGAGCTGTAGGCGCAGCCGACGGAGATGACGTTGATGGAGGCATGGAGGAGGGCGTGCCTGCGCGCCTCGGGGGGCCCACAGCAGTGGGCCCTTTGCCAGCAAATGCGACAGATGAAGAGTAGGTGGAGGATGCAGCGGAACAAGAGGATCTCCAGCGAGGGGATGCCCGAGGCTTCAGCCTTGCGGGCAAAGGGGGCCACAAAGCCGGCTGGCACTCCACCCCCAAAGAGAGCGACCAGCAGTCCCTTCATGCTTTCTGACAGGCAGCAGCAGTGCCATGCTGGGCAGCGCAGAGGTGGCAGAGGGCAGCAAGGAGAGAATGGGCACAGGTCTGCCATGGTCCAGGTGGCTCTGGGTGGGGGCCTCTCTGCCGATGCCATTGGTGGTGTGTGCAGGCTCAAGACCCGGCAACACAGATGCCCAGTGGAGTCACACAGCAGCCTGGGGGAGAGGAGGAAGATCATTAAGACACCTTTCCCACTACCCTACCTGGAGCCAAGAGGTGGCCTCCGTTCCTTTTTCACCTTTGCTGTGGGCTCTGTGGTAGCCCCAGGAGGTTCTTCAGCCTCCATGTGTGGAATAGAAATAAAGGACAGCCAGTTTGGTGTAGTGGTGAAGAGCGATGGGACTCTCATCTGGAGAGCTGGGTTTGATCCCCCACTCCTCCGCTTGAAGCCAGCTGGGTGACCTCGGGTTAGTCACAGCTCTCTCAGAGCTCTCTCAGCCCCACCCACCTCACGGGGTGATTGTTGTGGGGATAATGATAACGCACTTTGTAAACCACTCTGAGTGGGCTTTAAGTTGTCCTGAAGGGCTGTATATAAATAAAATATTCTTGTTATTATTATAAGTGGCCTGCCTCGGAGGGTTGTTGTAAGGCCAGACATACTCTAATGATAATAAAGCTAACTGAAAAGGCTGCCTGAGTGGTGCGGCCATGGATACACTGCTCTCAAGCAACTGAGAAGTCTGTAGATGTGAGGCATGCAGCTTTCACAACAATCCTGTGAGGTAGGCTGGCTGAGAGAGCGTGGTGGCCCAGGGTCACCAGCAAGCCTCTGTGACATGATGGAGGGATATCAGCCTCCATCTCCTTGATCCTAGGCCACTGTTCCAGCCGGGTGGTTTTCAGTCAGCAGAATCTGTACCACTGGTGGGACGCAGAAGTCGTCTCGGGGCAGGGTTTTCATAACAATTACTAAGAATTTGCACTCCCTCAATGCCTTCTAATTAGTCATAGTAATAACATTTATTCTGGATAAGACTGCTGCATTTAGAAAGATCTCCTTTAAATTTACCATAAATGATAAATTCAATAATAGACTGCCTTGGGTATATATAAATGAATGTACTAACCGGGGCTTTTTTTCAACAGGAACACAGTGGAACAGAGTTCCAGAATCTCTTGAAAATGGTCACATGGCTGGTGGCCCCGCCCCCTGATCTCCAGACAGAGGGGTGTTTAGATTGCCCCCCCCCGCACCTCCGAGTGGGGCAGAGGGCAATCTCAACTCCCCTCTGTCTGGAGATCAGGGGGCGGGGCCACTGGCCATGTGACCATTTTCTCCCAGGGCAACCCACTGAGTTCCACCACCTCTTTTCCCAGAAAAAAAGCCCTGGTACTAACTATTGATTATTTCGTAGTCACTTGCAGTATTGTAATCCGCCTTTGATCTCAGTGAGAAAGGCAGACTATAAATAAACGATGATGATAAAGATGCTCTTTTGAGCATGCTGCCTTTTTCCAGGGCAGCTGTAGCCCAGTATGCCAGCCGAGAGTGCTCTCTGTGAGCAATGAGGCAAGACTGGGGCACGGAGAGGACTGCTGCATGGTTGCACTTTTAAGACTAACCAACTTTATTGTAGCATAAGCTTTTGAGAACCACAGCTCTCTTCATCAGATGCATCGTCAGCTTTCAAGAACCACAGCTCTGTCAGATGCACTGTCAGCTTTTGAGAACCACAGCTCTCTATCAGATGCATTGCCAGCTTTTGAGAACCACAGCTCTCTTCATCAGATGCATCTGACGAAGAAAACTGTGGTTATCAAAAGCTTACGCTACAATAAAGTTGGTTAGTCTTACAGGTGCTACTTGGCTCTTTATTATTTTACCTATCCAAAAAAAAATCTTTTTGCAATGGCGCTTGCACACCAGAACCTCACTCATCAGTAAAGAATGCCTGTGAGGACAAGCTCTTCAGGTGGGAAACTGAAGCTGGAAAAGGTTGGGCTAAAGGAACCTAGGGGTGGGGTGGGGGGTGCTCAACACTGACTTTCCAGGGCCATCCGTGCCATCAAGTGAGGATGTTCTACATCTGATTCTAGAAGGGAAGGCGGAAAGTGGGGGGAGGGAGAGAAGAGGCAGAATCCCCGACTGCAGGGAAGAAATGCCAGCTCAGACCTCACCTACCTCGCCAGCCACTGCTCAAACAAAACACCACGAAGTACCTTGTCTGGCTCACTTGTTGGGAGGAATTGTGATGTTGCACATACTTGTCTGTCTGTGACATCACATCCCCATGAGCTCAGTGGGCTCTTCTGTAGGCTGATGCCACGTCCAGGGGGGGCATTTCTCTGCGCCACAACGTTGGTGGCAGCTTCTGCAAAGGAAGCATTTTGTGGCGAGAGCAGGGGATGTGTGGAAATGGGGTTGGTTGTGTTTTCTCATCACTGCTCCATTTTTTGTGCATACACATGTATGGAGACAAAAAGAATTCAGAGGCGGGGAAACACATGAATTTGCTGACAAGATAGACATTTTTCTACTTCGAGTATTTTTAAACATTTCAGCTATAGATGTTGAGATTAGAAAGATTAACTGTGCAGTATAGAAATCTGAAAAATTAAAGACTTCAGTGCTTAAACTATTTTTAATGATAGTATTTGAAAGTTTTACCAGCAAGAGAGCTCTATCAAAGATACATATTAAAATACAACCTCCCGTGTTGGTGGAGGGGAGATTTAAATTACCCTAGTGAAATATTTTTTAAAACAAAAACTTTTTTATATGCCTCCCTATTTTGAGGGGTCAAGATAAGAAGGAACTGTTTCAAAACATCTATAAAACCCATGAAATAAAATAGTTCATGGCCGCTACAAGAGAGAGTGCTATTGTTAGTACGTGTATACAGATGTGCGTCTGGTTCAGGCATCTGTAGACCCACAGAGGGAAACGGCAACCTGTGAGTTTAAGGCTTTGCCTAAATGGCTGGGCCGAACTTGGCTTCTCTCTCTTCCTCCCTCCTACCCACCCATCAACCCCCATACAGCTCAACGCAACTCAGATTGGCAGTTGGCAAGAGAAGACTCCAGTGCATTCCTGTCCAGCGAGTCCAGCCTAAACCTACTGCTTGGGTTAGGCCAGCCTAAGGGCAGAGGAGTTTGCTGCAAAGGTTTGTTTTGTTCATTTCATTACATTTCTATTCCACCCTCCCCGTGAACGGGCTCAGGGTGGATTACATCAGTTAAAATATAATCACAGTACAGCAAAGATTTACAAAGTCATAAATCCAGAGGGGTTTGCCGTGTTAGTCTGTAGTAGCGAAATAGTAAAGAGTCCAGTAGCACCTTTAAGACTAACCAACTTTACTGTAGCGTAAGCCTTCGAGAACCACAGCTCTCTTCGTCAGATGCATCAAGTTATAAAAGCATATTGAAATCACAGTTTACATATAAATACTTGAAACGGTATCACAAGGGCAGCAATCACAATGTGACATCCTCGCTCAATAAAACAAGTCTAAAACAATGGTGGTAACACATCTGGTGGCGGGGAATTAAGCATTCATCTTGGGCCAGGCAGCCGAGCCTACCTCCCAGGGCCGTCGTGAGGGCAGCAAGGCAGGCTCCGGGGTGCCGGATTGTGGTTCAGCGCAACCGGTTAGCCTCAGCATGAGAGCCATATGGCTGGCGGAGGCCAAGCCCAGCCCCAACCATACGCCTGACGGAACATCTCTGCCTTACAGGCCGGGCGAAAGGACAACAGATCCTGCCGGGCTCTGGTTTCAAGAGTCAGAAAGTTCCACCAGGCTGGAGCCAGGACCAAAAAGGCCCTGGCTCTAGTCAAGGCCAGACAGGCCTCCTTGGGACCAGGGTCCACCAGTAGCTGTTTGTCTGATGATCGAAGTGTCCTCTGGGGCGTGTATCGGGAGAGGCGGTCCCATGAGAATGGCCCGTGATTCCAATGACTCCAGCAGGGATCAGCTGAAACCAGAGCCCCGGCCACACCTGTATCAAAGGGTAACAGGGCTAGCCTAGAACCCTTCTAGGGTCACTCTGAAACCAGTTGAACACCATCTGCTGAAAAGCAGCCTGAATGTTTGGGCTCAGACTTTGGCGCATCTCCAGGGTCAGCGAGCTTGGTCCGCCAGAGAACCAGACTCACTGGATTCCATGAGAGCAAGCCATGACACTGAAACCGGCTTTCAAGCCTAGTGCAATACCAGCTCTGATGCCTTCTCGTGCCTTCCTGTGCCCTTCTTCTTTCTTTTTTTTTTACTCAAGATTGCCAGAGTCTGACCCCTTTCTAAGTCCATCCGTGCAAGCAACTTCATGCAGACAACCGTGTGATCGTCTTTTCATTGGAAAGTGACGCCAGGGGCTCAGTTTTCTGGTGGTGGGGGAAACAGGATACAGCCCCAGTATCTGTTTGTAGGGTTAGGAGTTGGGCCTGGAACAGGTGAAAAAACAGCCAGCGAGCCTCTGAACATGTGCAAAGTGCACTGCAGCACCACCAGGCCCAGCCTCTCTACAGCGGGGATAAGAAAGAAGAGATTGGAAGCGCATTTGGGGCTCTACTGTAGATGTAAACTCCGGATTAATGTAAAAAAATTAACTGACACCCCGCCCCCCCCCCCAGATTTCTCCCTTTCTGGCTCTCAGGCTGAGGCTAACCGGCTGCGCTGCGCCACGACCGGCCCCCCGGAGCCTGCCTTGCCACCCTCACGACGGCCCTGGCAGGTGGGCTCGGCTGCCCGGCCCAAGGTGACCCCGTGCACACGTTCCCCGTGTCGTGTCGAGCGGCTGCGCGTGGGCGTGGCGCGGCCGCTCGGAACCGCCGGGCCGGGGAGCGGAGCGGGGCGGCAGGTGGCGTCCTGCGGAGGCTGCGCTGCCAGCGGGCCGAGCTGCGCACGAAGCCGGGCCGGGGCCGGCGAGCGATGATGTCAGAGGGGGAGGCGGCGGCGGCGGCGGCGAGGCTGGGCTGAAGGCGGCGGCGGAGCCGGAGCGCGGAGCGAGGGCGAGGCGGCCCGGGCCGAGCAGCTGCGAGCATGAATGGCGGGGAGAGAAGCCTCCATCTTGGGCTGCCACCTCCAGACGCTCGCCAGCAGGTAGGCGCCCCCGCTCGCCTCTCCCCGCCGCTCCGGGACGGCCGCCGCCCTGCCCGGGCCGAGCCCTGCCCGGCGCCCCTCCGGCGCTGCGCGGCCGGCCCGGCGAGGACGGAGGCGGCGGCGGGTCGGGCTGACCCTCCGGCCGAGCGGGGCAAAGTTTCGCCCCCGATCTCGGCGTGGGGAGCGGTGCGCGGGGACGGAGCGCAACTCCGGCGGGGCAGGCCTGGGGAGGGGGCGGCGGCGGCCCCGGCTCTGACCCGGGAGGGGGCGGCTGGGATGGATCCCGGCCCGGGGGGCGCTGGAGCGGCTGCTTCCCCGCGGGGGGCCGGAGGGTGCCTCCTTCCGTCTCCTGCGGGGCCTGGCCGAGAAGTTGCGGGGTGGGGCCGGGGTGCAAGTGCCCTGGCGCGGAGGCCAGCCCAGCCGCACACGGCCGGGCCTCTCCGCTGGGCGGGGGCGGAGAGAGCGGCCAGGCTGACCTCATTCGCCCCCCCCCCCCCGCGCCCCGATCCCCTGATCTGGACCCACCGGGCAGGCGCCGCGGCTTTCTTTGGCGCCGCTCTCAGGCCCCCCGGGATGTTCTTGACCCCCGATGACCCCGGCCTCAGGCCCTCCCAGCCGTGGCCCCTGTTGGGTTCGGCCTTCGCAGGCGCTTCTCCCCATCTCTTGTCCACACCCCGCTTCTCACAGCCCCCCAGGACTACCCTTGGCACCTCTTCAGCCTCTCCCATGCGCATCTGCACGCAGCTCACACACACTTTTTAAAAAACTGTCACTCCCATAACTATAGGTCACACTCCTTTTACATGGATGCGTGGAACAGACCTTCCCACCCTCCACAGGCTCCACACACAGATCCACATGACTCGCGCATGCATGCTCAGAATTATGCTTCCACATCCCTGATGACGTACATTCCCTTCCATTCTTTCTGTAGTCTTAGCAGTAACCCACATCGGTCATACGCACACATGTGAATAGAGTGCACGTGTGTGGACTTGCAGCTGCATGCTAAGCCTCACGGATGCTTCTTTTCCAGGTCTTTGTTGACCAGAGTTGGGCCTGAGATGTTTTGGTGCCTGAGGCCCAAAGTCAAAGAGGCACTTGTCTGGCAAGTAATTTTAACATGGGTCACAATCCATGCCAAGCATCTTTGAAATGGAGGATAGCATGCTTTTGTATGGCTCTCATTTGTTCCAGCTGGGTGTGTGGAAGAGCAATTCCCGGTGGATTGTTTTTGTCCTTGGCCTGGTCTTCCCGCTCTCCTGCCATTAAGGGCACCCAGAGTTTGCTGCTTGAGTGCCTCCACTTCAACCTACTGTGTGGCAAAGCTGCCTCCGATGTTTACCTCCCCTCATCCAGCCACTTTGGCCTTCCGCGCGCTGAAGTCTTATCGCACACTTCTGAGGCAGGACTGGGGAAACATTTTCAGCGTTCACTGCACAGAGTGGGAAAGTGCGTCTTGATTCATGGGGGCCATTTCTTCATTTCGAGGCATGAAAATTTTCCCAATTTCATCACAGAAAATTGTTCCTGTGCCTTTCATGCCATCCTGGTAGCCATGCGCATGTTTGAGCACTCCGCTAGGCCATACTCCCAACTTTCCTTTTGATTCACATTTGTTTTGATTTCCTCTATGTACATGCCTCACACCCTTTCGGCCATTTTCAGTTTTCTCCACTCTCCTTGGACCAAATTTCCTCACAACCATGCAAACACATTTTTTCTTGCAAATTCTTCCTCCCTCCCTCCCCCCCCCCCGCCTCCCCTCCCCATAACACACAGGCACACCCTGTAGCCACGCCCCCACTGCCCTGACACAAATACATTTTTATATCCTTTCACAACCTGGCTTATACCTCAAGCCATGCCTCTACAGTTCACCTTCTTCATAAACATAGCTCTGCGCGTACCTTCCCCCATGCTGTCTTACCCCACGAACCCTTTTGTATATCCTTCAAATGCCCCAACTGTTCCATAGCCTGGATTCCTGAGATACGTCTTTCTTTGCTCCTGCAGCCAGTTTTTCCACACGCACTTTTCAAGGACTCTCAAATGGATCTAGTTTGAGGTTCAGGCCAAAGGGTGTGCATACACGCTGAAGAAAGATGCATATTTAGCAATGAATTTTTGATGGCAGCCATGCGTATGTTTGTGAGAAGTAGGTTTTTGAGCGGACGTACAAGTGTAGCATGTTGCAGAGTGTGTGTGCATGCTGCTGTATGTTGTACACATTTGTAAACGGTAGTATGTGTTTTGTGCATAACGGCGCAACTCTGTGCAGTGCTCAGTGCCTGGTTGTTTGCTATGTTGAGCAAAGCGCCGCGGTATCTGGAGGATTTTGTGTGATGCTCTGTGTAGCCCTGCCTTTGTGTATAAGCAGGGTGCGCTTTTCTCAGAGGTTTGAGACTAGGAGTGGGGAAAGAACAAGACCCAATCAACGTCAATACAAAATGGCATCACCCCTTGACGCAAGTAATGCGCAAGCAAAGGTACCGACTGCTGTGCCTGTTTTGCCTTTTTCTAACACTTCCATGTGATGCGTGCATGCATAGCAGACGCGCACACCCTTTTTATTTTAAGTAGTACCTATTTTATATTTCTGAAGTTATAGATATAAGAAATAAGTGTGAGTTGCTTTTCTATATCTCAGGGCACCCATCTTAAGATGTGACAGAGAGGGGGCTTTGAAGGTGAAACCACTGGCTCCCTCCATTCCCCCCGTAATCTATGCAGCACACATACTTATCTTGGGCCTGCAGGGACCATGCCACGCAGTGCAAGAAGTGCAAGGGTGGTGTGGGCTTGTGCAGTAAATGGAGAGGGATGGGTGTGTGCAAGCGATGCTGCCTGGCCACGCATTTTCAAGTAACGGTTGCAGCGCTTCAGGTTTGAAGTTGAAAAGTGAATGGGTGCATGTGTGTGTCCGCACCGGCATGCACTGCTGTCTCCCATCAAAGGCCTTGTATCTGTAGCCATTTCCCAGATGAAAATAGGTTACTTGCGCCTGGAATCACATGAGCAAATAGCTCCTCATAAATGCTAGTGCTTCTCAGTTGAAGAACAATGTAAACTTTAACATCAAGATACGCATTTCCATCCCCGCTAGAAAACCCTACCATAAATCTCATTGTTGCGTCGCCTTAGTTTCAGTATTGCTTACAGCATCTCTGTTGATATGCCAAAACCGAGAATGCTGAATCTGGCATTCCAGCAGCCAGTTGCGCAGTTCTTCAGTACAGAGACCCACAGGATAAGAAAATAGGTATGGATTAATTTTTGGAAAGCTTTGTTGCTGATAGACGCTGTTTCCTTTATGAGCATAAGCTCCCAGGATGGGACACTGTTGCGCAAGCGCATGCACAAGGAGTCCCGCCAAGTGCTGCTGACGTCGCACTTGTGGCAAGCTGGCAGCCATCTTATTCTGATGCCAGGCTCCACAGAGGGCACTTCCAGGCACAGGGCGGCCGCTCTGCCTGTTTCTTCCCTGGAGGGTAGCCAGCCCTTCTGATCTTAATTGTTGCGTTGGCCCCCCCCCCCCCCGTTCTTTTCTCCTTCGTCGTCAGTTGAGTTCTGCCTCCTTCTCGCTGCTGTTATGAGTCAGGCCGCCTTCTTGCTGCTAACGGGAACAATCTCAGACAGAAAAGGTCATTCCTCCATGGAAAGCATCGCAGTTGAACGTCAAACAGGCCTTGCTTGGAAATCAGAAGCCCCAGAATGTCCGGAGAAGGTCTCCTGTTGTGAAATCTTTCTCTGTAATGTCAAACATGACTGGAGGTCAATATTTGAGATTATTTCATATAGGCTTGCTACCTCTCGGCATGTTTTAACTGTCCTTTGTGCCCTCAGTCAGAACATGCACTCGTGGTCACTTAATGTGAGTTAGCAAGTGATTCACACCCAGAAACCACCTCTTGTTATTCACAATCAGGATGGTTAATAGGAGAAATTATTATGGTGGAGGAGAAAATAGCAAGATGGGGAGACACAGAAAGAAAGGGAGCCGAGGAAATGAAGAAGATCCAAAATAGTGGATGCCGTCCAGAGAAAACGTTGCCAAAGCAGCCATGTTATAATCCCACCTTTTCTCCAAGGGGTGCAGGGTAGCGTAAACGAACATGTGAAGCAGCCTTCTCTCAAGTCTGACACCCCCCCCCCCCGAAGTTCATCCTTCTCTGCTTGGCTGTGTCTGGTAGAGAAAGGTCTTTCACATCCCCTTCGGCCTGGTCCTTGTCGCAGCAGTGGCTGCCCGCTGGATCTGGGATTTTCTGCGTGCAAAGTAGCTATTTTGCCACAGCCATAGCCATGGTTTTCCTCTCTCCCATTTTATTCTCGTGGCAATACTGAGAGGCAGGTCAGGCCAAGACACTAACAGGTCCAGTGAGCTTCATCGTTGAATGGGGCTTTGAACCAGGGTTTTCCCACTGTTAATCCAATACACTAACCACTGAAGAAGAGATTTTAGTTTATGTTCGCCATTATTGAATGCCAAAACAATGGTTGACAGTTGTTCTGAATTAATTAATTAGCACATTTTAATCCCTCCCTCCCTCCAGGGAGCTTAGGTGACATACAAGGCTCTCCCCACCTCGATTTTCTCACAACAACCCTGTGAGGTTACAAGAGAGTGAGTGGCCCAAGGTCAGCCTGTGTGCTCCATGACAGAGTGGGGATCTGAACGTGGATTGTCTGGAACCTTCTCTGAGGCTAACCAACTTTATTGTAGCATAAGCTTTCGAGAACCACAGCTCTCTTCGTCAGATGCAACTTTATTGTAGCATAAGCTTTCGAGAACCACAGCTCTCTTCGTCAGATGCAACTTTATTGTAGCATAAGCTTTCGAGAACCACAGCTCTCTTTGTCAGATGCAACTTTATTGTAGCATAAGCTTTTGAGAACTACAGCTCTCTTCGTCAGATGCATCTGATGATGCATCTGATGAAGAAAGCTGTGGTTCTCGAAAGCTTATGCTACAATAAAGTTGGTTAGTCTTAAAGGTGCTACTGGACTCTACTATTTTGCAACTACAGACTAACACAGCTAACTCCTCCGGTTCTCTGAGGCTGCCTGTCTGAGAGAATCTGAGGAGGGCCGTGTGATGCCAAAATTGTTTTAAAAAGTGGTAAAAAGGTGGAATTTTGCATTGCCTTTGAGGCATGGATCCAAGCCACAGGGCTTTTCGATCTCAGGTTTGTGGCGCAAGGGCTGCTGATTAGCCCATATGATAGCATTTCCTGCTCTGCCGTATCATTACAGAAAGATGCCCCTTCCTTCATGCCCGCTGAGTTTTTCTGTTGCCCATCCTTCCCTCCTTTCTGTAAGTTTAGATAGTCCAGGGTCCTTAGCGTTCCTCACCTTTTTTCTTCGGCGGAGGGAAAACATCTAGAGCAAAACATCCTCT
Organism: Eublepharis macularius; assembly: GCF_028583425.1. Taxonomy (NCBI): domain Eukaryota; kingdom Metazoa; phylum Chordata; class Lepidosauria; order Squamata; family Eublepharidae; genus Eublepharis; species Eublepharis macularius. The sequence continues at coordinate 78,833,478 of NC_072801.1, forward strand.
TGCTCGTCAACAAAGGCCAGAGTTTTAGGGGGTCTTTGTACAGGCGGTAACTCGCTCGTGCAGGACCACTGAACACCCAAGGGATGGCTGGCCACTGAGCAGCCAGTTGGCCTCATACAGTATTCGACAGTGGCCGCTCTTACAACAGACTAACTCAGCTATACAGCTGAACTTACTATGTACTTTTTGCATCTTGGCAAATAGGGCTCCTATTATTTATTTATTTTATTTGTATCCCGCCCTTTCCGTGAACCGTCTCAGGGTGGCTAACAATAGCAAGAACAACAATAAATACAAATTTAAAACAGAACTATAAAAACAAATTGCAGAGCACATTAAGTCAGTCTCAGTTTCAGTTTCAGGCACCGTTTTGGTGGGTAGCCGTGTTGGTCTGCAGTAGAAGAGCAAGATTCGAGCCCGGCAGCACCTTAAAAGACCAACTAGATTTCCAGAGGTGGAGCTTTCCAAGTCTCAAGGGTCTGTATCTAACAAACGGAGTGTTGACTCCCTGAACCTCGTGTTGGTCTTTTAAGGTGCTGCTGGGCTCGAATCTTGACTTAATGTGTTTCTGGATTGTGTAAACACACTTGTGATTGCCACAGTTCACCTTTCACACGTGTATGCCACACCCTTTGGTGTCCAGAATTCTTGCGGTTTTATTCAGTACGTTCCTACCCGCTCTTCCCTCCAAGGAGGTTATTGGTCCTCCATTTTATCTACACAACAGAACAACCGTGTTAGGCAGGTTAGTCTTGAGTGTGTGTGACTGCTGGTTGCCAGCTCTGGGCTGAGAAATTCTTGAGATTTGGGAGTGGAGCCTGGGGAGGGCAAGGTTTGGGGAGGGGAGGGGACTCAGCGGAATATAATGTCTAAAGCCGGTTTGGTGTAGTGGTTAAGAGCGCAGGACTGTAATCTGGAGAGCCGAGTTTGATTCCCCCCTCCTCCACTTGAAGCCAGCTGGGAGATCCTTGGGTCAGTCACAGCTTCTAGGAGCTCTCTCAGCCCCCCCCCCCCGCCTCACAGGGTGTTTTGTTGTGGGGATAATAATAACATACTTTGTAAACCGCTCTGAGTGGGCATTAAGTTGTCCTGAAGGGTGGTATATAAATTGAATGTTATCATATAAAACAGCCATTTTCTCCAGGGGAACTCATCTCTGTTCCCTGGAGATCATTTGTAATTCTGGCGGTCTGCAGGCCTCATGTGGAAGCTGGCAACCTTATGTTCAAGACCACCTAGCAAGGATTGCCTACCTCCAAGTGGTGGCTGGAGATCTCCCGGAATTACAAATGATCTCCAGACCACAGAGATCAGTTCCCCTGGAGAAAACGGCTGCTTTGGAGGGTGGACTCTATAGCATTGGACCCCACTGAGGTCCCTCTCTTCCACAAACTCCACCCCCTCCAGGCTCCACCAACAAAATCTCCAGGAATTTCCCAACCCGGATCTAGCAATCCTGCTGCCAGCACACAGAGCAGGGATTCGAACCTGGATCTCCCAGATTCCAGTCCATTATACCTCACTGGAAGGTGTGTTTGTCCAGAGTGTGTGTTGGACTATATGTTCATGGGAGCACTGAGGTGCTTTGGGTAAGATTTTGTGGTACAGAATTCACACCAGGGCCTCATTTCTGGATGCTGCCAGAGCTCTGGAGCAAGGGATCTTGCACGCTTGGGAATGCTTCTGCCAGTTCTTTGTGTTTTGGCTTGTTTCATGATTGCCTGGAGAAGTGTGTGTGTATGAAGAGGCGTGTTTGGCGTCTTTTGGTGTGCATATTTTACAGAGGGTGTGTCCCTCTAAAGAGTGGCGGGTGTGTTTGGCTTTCTAATGTTTTTTTTGATACTGTAAAGGGGGGGGCGCTGAAAGGAGACGCATGACATCATGGACAAACTAGCCAATAATAATGCAGATCTGTTGAGTGCCTTTCCTCCCTGCCATCCCATTGGCTCTGGCTGCTGTGAGCCTTGGCGTGGGCATGCCTAATGCTTAAAGTAACTGCGATGTAAATATTTGTGGCTTGTAATGGGAGCGAGTCCCTTTCTCCCCCTTCTAGGACCTGAGTTCGAGAGCTTGTGTTTTTGTGGTGGCAGCTGATGTCCGTCATGTGGTTGTCCTGCAAGCTGCTTCTAGGAAGGCCTCTGGGCCACATCTTCAGCCCTGAGAGGGTGAACGGAAGGGGAAGGGAAAGAAAGCCGCTGCTCTGTTTGGGCGGCGGGGGGGGGGGGGGCGGGAGAGAACAGTGTTGGCGTTTCTATGGTGACACCTGGTGTTGTTTTTTGGTTAATGATTCCTGAGTGCTTGGCCACTTCCTTTGGCTGAAGAGAAGTTTTCTTGTCCTGTTTGAAAGGAGAGGGGGGGAGGAAATAATCCATCGGGGTTATTTATTTGCTTTGCAGTGACGTCAGCTGGACCCTGCCTGATGTTACGTGGGGCAGGCTGCAGTCTGTCAAAATCTAATTGACGAGCCCCCTGCCCTGCTGCTGCTTTGTTGAGTGCCCCTCTGTCACTCATTTACAGATGTGGGGATGCACAGTCTTGTTTCGTATGACTCAGTGCTTTGCAGAATTGCTCCGGCGGTCTCACCAGATGCAGGCCTTGCATGTTTCCAGACCTTTGGCCTTTACGCAGGACTTACAATCAAGGTTATCCAAGACCTCTTGCATCAGATTGTGCCTGACAGTTACCCCCAAATGGCTCCCAACTGCCCCCCTGAAATGCTGCATGCATTTGTGTCCAGATGTATATTTGTTTATTCACTTCCATTTATACCCTGCCTTTCTCCCCGGTGGGTACTCAAAGCATCTTACATTGTTCTTCTCCAGTTTTTCCACACAACTATCCTGTGAGGTAGGCTAGGCTGAGCATGTGCAACTGGCCCAAGATCACCCAGTGAGCTTGCATGGCAGATTGGGGATTCGAACCTGGGTCTCCCAGATCCTACCCTGACACTTTAACCACTGTACCACACTGGCTGTCTATACATTGTATACTGTATAGACATGTTGGGAGAATAATAACTTTGTAAACCGCTCTGAATGTGGCATTAAGTTATCCTGAAGGGTAGTATATAAATTAATAATAATAATTTATACAGCAGTTCTGTTTCCCTGTCTGATGCACACAAGCAAGTTCCATCCACTTTGGCCTGCCATTAAATCGTCTTCTCTTACCTTAGGGCATGCATTGTGTAGCATTTACAAGACGTCCCGCAAGGTGTGCAGGCATGCACCCGACAGCGTAACTTGACTGCCAGACTCCGTATTCCCAACCACATCCTACTCTCTGAAATAACGGCATGCCTGCTGAATACAAAAAAATACAAACTCTACACACTCTACGCGGATAGGTCTTGGCCCACATACCCAAACCACATCTAAATGCACCTAATGGGTACACGGTGGTTATCTTCAGTGATGTTTCCCCATCCTGTGCAGGAATACATTTCCTCCCCTTTAGTCCAGCCAGACTGTGGAAGTGTGGCAGATCATATCACCGTCTTCAGTTACACCCACCTCTAATCTTGACACACGCATGAAAGAGGCTCCAGTTTCTGACACACGTGCAAACTGATCACAGCAACCTGCCCCTCCGAATAACCCTCCTGCCCAGATCCATTACACAGCAAGGGTTACGCTGCATGAATACAGCAGTCCACCCATGGCTGTTGGAAACTGCGGCCTCCTGTTTGTTGGCAGCTACGATGCCCTCCCTCCCCCCCCCCCCCCGCATTCTTCTGCAGCTAAGCTTGGGAGGAGTGCGCGAGTGGCTCTGCTGAGATCACAGGCTCTCCGGAAATGGAAGGGGATCGGGTTCCCACTCAGACCGCTGAGAGACGCACAGAAACTTGTAGGGCGCCGTAGGCTGTGTTGACTGCAATGGGGCAGGCTGCTGCAGTTCTTCTAAGACCAGGAGCTGGGCCTTCTGCCTTTTCCAGGGAGGTGGGGAGGGGTTCTGGCAGGGGGGAGCCAGCATTTCAGATCCTGCAGTGAAGCGGAATGACGTCGGATTATTAGAAGTGGAAGAATAGCTGATGCTTGGATCAAGGTCTCGTAGATTGCTGTGCTCTGCTCTGGAAGTGAGGCCTTCAGTGTTGACACAGGCCAGGGGAGCCTGGATGTGATTTATTCCAAGCCCCCCCCCCATCCTTTTTGTCTGGAGGGGATTTTGCAGCCCAGAGCAAATAATGCAATCACTGGTGTTCTATGAATGCTGTACAACAAAGGTCACAGAGGAAATTTGTCTGTGCAGTTTAGAGACCGTGTGTGGGCCTACTCTGTGGCTTATAGTGGTTAAGAACCAACAGGCTTGAGAGCATTGAAGGGGAAGGACTGGCATTTTTGAACATCACAGTTGTATAATCTTTGAGAATGCGCAAAACAATGTTTTTAAGTTATCAAAGCAGCGGCAGTGAGCTGCTAAGATTTTCCTGGGACTGAATATTGGAGCAACTTGGGATTGATTGATTTCTCCCCTTGTCATCCACTCCCAGTTACAGGTTTTTAGAGGTATAGGGAAGATACTCTAAACTGTTTTGTGGGTGTGTTTCTAGTAATCTGAATGTCTTAAAACTTGAAAGTTCTAAGCATAGAAGCCGGGGGGCGGGGGGGAAGGGTGAGTCACATTTTTATTATATAAACATGGAAACTCTTGGAGGCTTTGTGATTGTGTGTAACTTTTCTGTCAAAATGGCAGGCAGGCAGGCAGAATATTTCCGAGAAGGATGTTATAAGCAGTTTTTTTCTTCAAGTGATGCCAAAAAAAAAGAGGTCGTAGCATTTTGTTTATAAATAAAAGGGAATTGTTTGTTAGTTTTATTCCACCCTGGTCAGTGGGTCCGAGGGATTGCACATAACAGACAGTTCCTAACCAATGCTGCAGTTTCTGCCTTATTTGACAGAATGGAAGCTGAGACTCCGGCCCCTTCCTGTCAGAGTAGCCTGTCTCCTGTAACTTGTGCACATGGAATCCAGATTCCTCGGAATGGAGACTTATTGTTTCTTCTCTTTCAAAACCTGTTTCTAGTCCTTATGAGTGAGGCTAGAGATACAACTGAACAGTTGTACCTCTAGCCTCTGTTTTGTGTTGGGAGTCAGCGTGGTGTAGTAGTTAGAGTGTTGGCCTAGGACAAGGTTCCCCAACATGGCGCCCATGGTGCTCACCAAGGTTTTCAGAGAGTAGGCAGGACCACTGTAAGACAGGGCTTGTTGTTGGCTGCCCTCTTTCCAGGGAAAGGGTTTTCCACTGTAGGACCAGGAGGACTAGTAAGCAGCTGGGCTTTCGTGTGTGATTTCATTCCCCCTTCAGTTCCTTCCTTCCTTCCAGGTGGTGCATGGAGGGAGGCATTCTGTTTGACTCTACTTCCTGAGGCAGCCATCTTGAGTTTGGGTCTGCTTTCTATGGAAGCAATTTTGGGATGGCGCTTACCACCCCCTCACAAAATTCCAAAAATGCCCACGTGGACAAAAAGGTTGGAGACCCCGGACTAGGATCTGGGAGACCCAGTTTAGAATCCCTACTCTGCCATGGAAGTTTGCTGGGTGACCTTGGGCTGGTCACCCACACTCAGACCAACCTACCTCACATGGTTGTTGTGATGATAGGAGAGGAGAACAACGTAAGCCACTTTGGGTCCCCACTGGGGGGAAAAGTGAGGTATAAATGAAGCAAATAAATAATAAAAGCTTCCGTTTCTGGAGGACAGAGGAAGATTTTATGCCCAGCCTGTCCTTTTTATGTGGCCTCTGCCTCAGGCCCCTGGCTCATATGCTGCACCATCACAGGCCTTCATTTTCCCCATGCCTTCTCTTGCTTGTTATTTCACTCCTTTTGTCCACCTTCCAACCTCCCCCTCGTCATGGTGGAGATTCAGCGTGTTCTAAGTTGCATACATGTTACTGGTTTGACTACAGAATATTAACTTTCCGTAGGTTTGTGTGGTGAGGTGTTGGGACATTGGTAACAAATAGTTTTGAGTTTAGGGTAATGTTTTGCATCTCTTTCTCCCCCACCCCAGAGGGTCCTGTCCAGGCAAATTTGGAGACGGAGGCTCGAGAAACAGCAACACAGACGCCCAGTAGATGTGGTCAACTTATACAGGTAAGTGGCCTCCCATCACCTGGGCCACATCAGGCCCTTTGGAGTTCAGTTCTGTCTAGCCCATCCTGCTTAGGTCTCTATGGTAATGCTGCCTGCTTCCAGGCCCACTAGGTTTCCATGGCAACCCTGGCTGTATGTAGGCCAGTTACTACTTTTCACTCTCTGAGGCAACAGTGGCTCTATCTAGGCCAACCACGACTTCTAGCTCCCGTCCCTATGGCAACCACAGATCTCGTTGCTTCTAGTTTTGCACATCTCCATGGCAGTACAGGCTAAGCTTAGCTCTGTTTCTGTCCAGTGTTTTCTAGAGCCTTTCTTTGGCTTGTTGCCTTCTTCTAGAACTTTCGGCCTACTGCTTGGTTTCTTATAATTTAAAACTTCCTGTAGACCCAAAGGTGGATCCAGAAAGCCATCTTATCTCCAACTTTAAAAATACGTCTAGAAATACCCCCTTCCTCCCAGTAACCTGGCATGTTTATCTAGAACTAAGACACAGCTTACCAAAACAATAGATTCCAAGTCTGGAGATCTTGACCAGCTGTTGCCTGTTTTACAGGTCTTCTCTTACCCACAATGGCAGAATCTAGGCCTCTGACTGACTCTTTTAGGCTCTGGGCCTCCTATGATCTCCTCTCTAGGCCCTTGAGCTGCCAGCTCTCTTCTCTAGAAACATCTTTTAGGATCTGAATCCTGCGGTCAGTGCCGTTAAGGTGCCACAAAACTCGGTGTTCTTTTCTTTGAAGGAGATTCACAGGGCTGTGGTGGGCATGGCCTATCCTGGCTCCAAGCAAGGGCTTCCTAGGTCAGGGCCATTTGGCTGTGGTCAGTTGCAAAAGAAAAAAAAAATCCTGGTTGATAAGAAACTATAGGATTAATCATAGTACATAGTGGGGCCCATTTCTCTCCAGAGACAGTCTTGAGCAGGAATTTTATATAAGTGTTAGTCTTTGGAAACCAGGCCACCATTGCATAGCCTTGGGACGGGGTGGGAACTCTCTTTTCCTGTAGTGGGCAGTTTCTCAGGTCATGCAATGGGATTGATTTTTTGCTTTTAAGGAAGCCCTGTTCACTGGCACAGGTGAGTGTCCCCCTCCCAGCCTCGAGCGTACTTTCCCTGGATGCTTGGATCGGACCCCCCCCCCTACTGCTGCCACTCCTCATAGTCTGCTGACCTCCGCTTCTGTGACTCACCATCCAATCCATCCTTCTTGTCCTCTTGTTTATGCTCAGCATTCGGGCCTTTGTTCCCTTTCCGCCCTCCTCCCCTGCCCCTCCATCTTAGACTGCATGGAAGCAAAGCGCAGGACTTGATTCCAAGATCCCCTGAATCTAAACCTGTTCTTGCGGTCTCCCTCCCTTTCCTAGGCCAGTCACTTGAAAATCCGTTCTTGTTTTTCTTCCTTCCTTTCGTGGATGTACATTTCTCTCCAGGTCTTGGCTGTGCTTTTCACTGACAAGAGGGGAACGGCAAATGCAAGAAAAATCCATCCGTTCAGAGTTTCATTGGGGCTCTTGCAAAGAAGGAAAGAGGGCGAAATTTTCCCAAATTTTGTGGAATATGCAGTGTGCAAATTTCTTCCTCGTTTCATTTAGTTTCTTTATTCATTTACATTCTCTATGCTTATAAGTCGTAAACTTGTGCCACGGAGTATGCTGAGTAATATTACTCGGAAATACCTGTGTGGCGTGTTTTTTGTTCATCACTGAAGGTATTACGTGGCCCCCTCTACAGGGGTGGGTTTCTGAGCAAGAGGCTGCAGTTTGCAAGTGGACCTGAGCCCCAGCACTGTTCAGAAGGGATCCGTGCTGCATTCATTCTCAGCCAGTTCCCACGCGCTTCCTCTCCTTGAAAGGAGGGCAGAAAGATCTGCTGTAGATCTTTGGGACCCCAAAGTACTCTTTGTGTACTCCAAGGACTGGGGCCATCAGGTTTCCCCACAAGATCTCTGTGATCTTCTAGGATCCGTAGTGAGAAGCTGGACACAATGTGATCTTTGTGCAGGTAGGACTGTGATGGCCTTTGGGGCAACAGCAGTAGAAAGCAGCTAAATAGAGGCTCTCCTATGGTTTGAGAGGTTGACTTGAGAAGGGCCGGAGGATTTGCTGGAAAGCGTAGAAATTGGGGCTGAGGAACCGGAGTGTCGGTCCCAGCGATTCAAAAATCTCTTGGTATCTGTGCCAGGAGAACCGCCACAGTGTATATCCTCTTCAGATTCACTCCCAAGGGCTCCTTTTTTTTGGCAAAGGCACCTTTCAGTGGCCGTTTCTTTCTGCAGCATCCTCCACGTTGCCCATTTGCAGTTGTCCAACCGGTCCCCGACACTGCTGATTCCTGATCCCCACCACAGCACCGCCTCTCCCGCCCCTTCCCCCTCGTCTCTCTCGCTCCCCCGTCATCCTGTTTCCATAGAAACTCCCTTTCCGTTTGGATACTCCTGTCACAGCCAGGAAGGGATTGTGCTTGCGGGTGTGTTTGTGTGATATCCTCTCAAGGAGTTGTTGTTGCCATTGTGTGGCATGCACATGCACACACATCCCATCCCCTGGTACAAGCACACTTGCAGTACTTGCTCGGAGTCCCTTTAGCCTGTATGAGTGTGTGGTTCTCATAGACACACAAACACACAAGAGGGATGAGAGAGCGGAAGCAGTGTGTGTGAGGCAACAAGGGGAGCCCACTCTGACATGCACACTCACCCTGTTTTCATGCACATCGCTGGGGGAAAGCGGGCTTTCACTGACCAGGCTAAGTGCAAAAGACCAGGCAGAGTGCCAGCGCTTGGCATGAAGAGTTGCCAGGCCAAAAGGAGCTAGTCAAGCGTCCCGGGCGATGGGGCCAGCTGCTTGAACCAGCATCGGTGCCTGCTTGGATCTGGAGGGGGCTGGGCGAGCAGATCGGCTGTTAATCCAAGCTGGCACAAGGCTCTGCTTCCTTCAGCCATTTTAGGCTGCCAGCTGGGGGAACTCCTTGAGCAAAATGGCTCCCGAAAGGGGGGAACAAATCTGGAAGGAGAGGGAAGAAGGCAAGGGGAGGAGAAGCTGGCCCCAATGGGGAAGAGGGGGGACCTCTCCCCACTCCCTACTTGTTGCTGTGCCTTGCCCTGGAAATGCCAGGTTGTGCCCTCCTGTGTGAGTCACGTTGCGGACAGAAACTAGGCCTTTCTGGTCCCCAGAGTCCGGCTGCTTTCTCCTTCCCTACAACACAGACATAAGGAACTAGTTGGTTAGAAATACAACCTGCTATTAGGCTGCTTTCCCAGACTGGATGTGTGGATGTCTGAACTCCTTGTTCCCACACTCCGTGCTCCCACCTAGCAGGCTCCAGTTCAGCCCTCTAACCCTGTGCCCAACATCTCCTCAACCATTAGGCAGGACTCAAAGCCTTTATTTCTGGCTCCTGTCTTTTCACCCATTGGATTCCTTTTTCTGCTCAAAATAGTAAAGAGTCCAGTAGCACCTTTAAGACTCACCAACTGTATTGTAGCATGAGCTTTCGAGAACCACAGCTCTCTTCGTCAGATGCATCTGACGAAGAGAGCTGTGGTTCTTGATGCATCTGACGAAGAGAGCTGTGGTTCTCAAAAGCTTATGCCACAATAAAGTTGGTTAGTCTTAAAGGTGCCACTGGACTCTTTACTGTTTAGCAACTACAGACTAACACGGCTGACTCCTCTGGATCTTTCTCTGTTCAGGACATCATGTGCTTCAGGCTTGCTGTCCTCCTCCCTCTCCCCTGTGCCCACCCTGATGAAAGCCCAGCCCCTTGGGCCGCACTCTCTTCTGCTAAAACATCGAAGAGTCCAGCAGCTGTGGGTCCTGCCTCCCATAGCTAAGCTGCAACATCCCTGTTCCTTTAAAGAGGGTCCAGGTGTGATGAGCTCCCCCTCTCTTTCTAGTAAAGAGTCCAGTAGCACCTTTAACCAACTGATGCATCTGACAAAGAGAGCTGTGGTTCTCGAAAACTTATGCTACAGGAAAGTTGGTTAGTCTTAAAGGTGCCACTGGACTCTTTACTGTTTAGCAACTACAGACTTAACACGGCTAACTCCTCTGGATTTCTCTCTTTCTGCAGGTCTGAGGCAGCGCGATGGCTCCGGTTGTGGAGGTCACGGACATTGGCCACGCCAGTGCCCTTCTGACCCAGCTGAATGAACAACGTTTGCGCGGCCAGTTCTGTGACGTCACCATCATCGCCGAAGACACAAAGTTCAAGGCCCACAAGAACGTTCTCGCTGCCTCCAGCCCTTACTTTAAGGAGGCCCTTCTGGAGGAGTCAACGTGTCGGCAGCCGAGCCAAATCCTGGAGCTTCCAGACATCCAGGCTGAGGTCTTCTCCGATATCCTCAACTTCATCTACAACTCCCATCTCTCTGTGCCCAGCCCAGCTGCCGCCAAGGAGATTGGTGTCGTTGGCCGACGTTTGGGCATTTCCCGCTTGGAGAACTTGGATGACCCCTTGGCTGATGCCAAGATGGACGACTCAGGTGTTGTTTCCTCCAGGCACTGCGGCTCACCGATTGACCTCACCTGCCCTTCCCGCTCCAACGAGCTCTCCAGCCCTCTCTGCTTCCAGGATTTGTCCAAAGCAACCAGCCCTGTGCAGGACATTCACCCTGACACCGAAACAGAGACAGCTAAGATCCTCTACAACCTCAGCTCTGTGGCCACGGTGGCTGCCCCGCCTGCACCACCACCTGACCTGGCTTTCATGCTGAAGGGCAGTGTAGAATGGGACCATAATGAGCCTTCTGGGAAGCCCTCAGCAGCCACCGCCGATGCTGAAACAGCCCAAACACTGGCCTCCTCTTCCTCGTCCCCGTCAGGTGCTTCCTACCCAGCCAGCAGCACCTTCTGCTGCGGCAGCTGCAGCCGCTCCTTTACTACGGCATCTGCGCTCAGCCTCCATGTGAAGCTTCACCGGACACGGCGTTCCTTGTCTTGCCGTCACTGTGGAAAGAGTTTTATCCACATCAAAAGACTGCAAACGCACGAGGTTTTGTGCAAGGAAGCAGAGAAGCCAGAGGAGGGGGCCTCCGTGGTCGAGGCGCTGCCAAACCCAGAGTTACCTTCCAAGGCGGCGGCAGCAGCAGCATCGTCATCTTCCAAGAAGGGCATTCTGTTTCGTCACCGGGGCTTGCCACGACTGGACTATATCTCTGACCAAGACCACTTTGTCAAAGTAGTGGATGGCCACATAATCTATTTCTGCACCGTCTGCGAGCGGTCGTATATGACACTCTCAAGCCTCAAACGCCACTCCAATGTCCACTCCTGGCGACGGAAGTACCCGTGCCGTTACTGTGACAAGGTCTTTGCTTTGGCTGAATACCGCACCAAGCACGAGGTCTGGCACACGGGGGAGAGGCGCTACCAATGCATCTTCTGCTGGGAGACCTTTGTCACCTACTATAACTTGAAGACCCACCAGAAGGCCTTCCACGGCATCAATCCTGGCCTCATCTCCTCGGAGAAGACCCCCAACGGGGGCTACAAGCCCAAACTCAACGCCCTCAAGCTCTACCGGCTGTTGCCCATGCGCTCCCAGAAGAGGCCCTACAAGACTTACAGCCAAGGCTTGGTGCCGGATAACCTCTTGCTCCCAGCTCAGCCCATTCCCCTGGCATTAGGGGATGGGGACTCCTTGGATGGCAATTTGGTCTCCTCGCTGGGTACCAATAACGTCTCTTCCGTCTTCGCCACCAACAGCAGTTCCTTAGAGTTGCCTGAAACAGAACGCTTTCAGCAGCCAGACCCTGTAGGTGCCCCAGAGATGCCCGGGCTCCCAGCTGCCAGTGGAAAGGCTCAGCAGGCTAAGCGGCCAGCACCACCGGGCACGGAAGTGCCCACAGTCATTGCCTACGGGCACCCAACTTCTTCCGTAATAGTCCATAGTACTTCGGTGCTGGCCCAGGCCCCCTCTGTGATCGCATACAACAGCAAGTCTTCAGACACAGCACCAGATACCGGTCCTCTGCCGCCACCGCCACCACCATCGTCCACTGTTGTGGCTAAGCCCATCAAAAAGCAAGTATTGAAAGAGTACATCCAGTCACAGAAGGCAGCAGAGCAGGCCTTAGAAGAGAACGGGAGTGAACACGGGCACCGGGCAAGGGGGCCACGTGTCGGGCGTACCATGACTTACATGGCCAAGCCAGCGTATGTGGGCACTGCCTCGGAAAGCCGATCTGCCCCACTTTGCCAGATCACCGTGCGCATTGGCGAGGAAGCCATAGTCAAGCGACGGATCTCTGAAACAGACCTCATGTTGGACAAAAGCAGTCGCGTTGGCGGGAAGCGTTTCGATTTTGGCAGGGACCAGAACGGGGAGAAGCAGCAGCTGCCAGTGCTGGCCCCCCACGGCAAGCACGTCGAAAGGGTGTACCCCAATGAGAGTGGCGAGGAGGAGAGTGACCGAGGGGACACGGAGGACCAGCTTTGGAGGCCATACTACAGCTACAAGCCCAAACGGAAGGCATGCGGCGGGGGCAGCAGCAGCGGTGGCAACGCTGCGCCCAAAGTGAAGAAGTCCCGGTGGCGCCGTAAGCTCCGCTCACTGCGCTGGATGAAACGGACAGAGAAAGCCGAGGAGGAAGAGGAGGAGGTCAGTGTGGGGACCAGCGACCCAGTGTCTACAGGCCTCGGAGGCGCCTCTGAAAGTGAGGGGATGGAGCCCCCTCCAAAAACTGGGGGTGGGCGGGGCTCCGATTGGAAGCACGAGTGCAGCGTTTGCAGTAAGCGGTTCTCAGCCCTGAAGAAGCTGAGAAAGCACGAGAGGATTCATGGCCGCCTTGGCACGGATGACCAGTCTCCGATGCCTTTGCTGGCTACACCCCACCGCGTAGGCCGCAAACCTTTGGTGAAATTCACCTGCACCCACTGCTCCAAGGTCTGCAAGACGGCAGCCGCGCTGAGCCGCCACATGAAACGGCACGAGGGCGAGCAACCTGAGGATGCCCCGTTGCCAGCCCTCACCACTGTCATTGCCTACTCCAAGAAGACCACCGATGTGCCCCCTGCAGCAGCCCCATCGCCAGTTGTCAAGGAGGAGACCACGCAAGAGATGCAGGTGTCCTCCTCTAGCGGCGAAGCTCTCCTGTCCCAGCAGGAACCGCCCGAAGAGGGACCAGTTGCCATGGAAATGCAGCCCGCCGATGGCTGCCCGCTGGTGCCGGTGCCAGGAGAGGAGAGGGCACCGCCGCTGAGTGACAGCAAATCCCCCCTTCGCGAAGAGCTGCCCATTCCTCCACCCCCTTTGGAGGCTGCCACCAGCCTTGCTGATAGGCCACCAACTTTGTCCCACTCCCTCCAAGACCCTGTCATCTCACACACAGGCCTGGTCCAGAAACAGGTTCTGGCACCGCCGCTGGTCGAGGAGGATCGGTACCCGGTCCAGGAGTACCCCTTGCCACTCCTGGTTCCTGGCAGCTGCCGGACCAGGAAGGATCTGGAGGACCAGCCCTCCTTCCTGGCTTATCCCAGTGCCATCCAGTTCAACACGGTGGGCAAAGCGGCTGGCAGCAGCGAGGGCGACGGCAAAGTCAGCTTCTACCCTGATCCGTACCCCTTGATGTACGGCCACCAGCTCCTGGCCACTTACCCCTACAACTTCACCCTGCCGGTGGCTTTGAACATGGTCGTCCCCGATGAGAAGGGGCAGCCACTCCCCTTCCTGCCCAGCGTCTTCAGCTACTCGATGAATCCGTGCCGGAGCGAAGCCCACGAGGGAGGTGCCGGGTCAACTGGGGGCATGGCGATTGGGGGCAGCGCTGCTCGGGAGAGTAGAGGAGACCCGGCAGCTTCTGAGCGGCTTAAGAAAGGCAACCTGCTGTGAGGGACAGAGAATGGCTGGTTTGGAGAAAAGGCAACAGAGAGATAATTGAGGGGGAAGACAGTCTGTGGTAGGAGAGGGGATAAAAACGTTCCCCCCATTCGTTCTGGGAATGGGGGGGAGAGTGTGGAGCATCGAAGGAAAGAGTTTGGGCTGTAACTAACTGCTGTTAGTCCAGCGGGGAGCAGGACGTGCTGCCCCCGTAAGCCCCCCTGCTTCACAGTGGTGGCGGGTTAAGTGGGACACATGGTAGGGTAAACTTAAAAGTAGCAAATATAGGTACAGGGTAATCCCTCTTTCCTCCCCGGCCCCCTGTGACTATCCTCTTGCTCAGTAGACACAATTCAGAGTAAGTTTGCACAGCCATACCCTCCTCTCCCCTCCTGCACATGGCAATATTTGCTCAGTTCCGGGCATGGGTGGCCCACCCCTTTACTTCCTGCCATGCGGGGAGGGCCACGTAGAGCAGGGGGAGGGGCGTGGGCTCTGGGCGGAGCTTGATCTCAGACCCTCCCACCAGGTGGCCCCCCCCTTACAGTCTTGTCCTCCCCCCAGCCCCATCCTGTGGTCTTTGTGCAGGGGAGGGTGGGGGTGTTGCAGAGAAGGGGACCCTCCCCAGCCCTGTTCCGCCTCTCCTCTCTGCCCCCCCCCCCGGCCAGGCCTCTTGTTTGCTCTCAGTGCTCTGCAGCTGCCAAGCGAGCCGGCACCAGAGGTTTTTTGTTTTGCAGCCTGAATGGGATGAATCACATTTTCCTTTTGGACGGAGGAAGGCGGGGCGGGGGGGGCAGGGGGGAGCGTGCATGAGGCAAGGCGTCCCGCCGAGCAGCGGAGGGAGCTCTTCTGCGGACTCTGGGTCTTCCAGAACCTTCCCTAGCCCATAATGTCAGAGGTTGGCCAGCTGGGTGTGTGTTTCACCTGGCCCTCCTAAGGAAAGGGGCAGCCGCGTTCATGGCCCCTGCTGTCCCAGTTGGCTGGGGTGGGCAAGCAGACCGGGTTCCACTGTGTACTCTGAGGTTTGATTTTCACCTTGCTTACTGTCCCTCCTGGGGTGGGGTGGGGTGGGGGGGTCCTCGTCCCCTTTTTGCAATGCTTCCCACAGGTCTACCCCTCCAGCCTCTCTCCCGGCAGCCCCTTCCTTTCACAGATGCCCCCCCCCCCATTCAGACAGCCTAAGCGCAGCAGTAGAACTAGTCTGGAAATTTAAAAATGTCATTTAACAGTAAAAAAAAAAAAGTCCTCCTTAGGTTTTTCAAGAGCTCAATCCTTAAACTGCCTGCTTGGAAATAAGTGTGCATCTCCTGCTCTATTCAGCAGGGGGTGGGGTGGGGGGGGGACATCCTTTTTTTGTTTGTTTGCATCGGTTTGGCTTCGATGGAGTCTTGAGTTTCAGGCAGAAAAGGGGGGGGGGGCATTTGTAAGGCGGATGAGTGTGCTTGCCAGTGTGGATTGCACGCACTGGCATTACGAGCCAGACGGAAGAAAGGGCTTTTTAGAAGAAAGAGATCCCAGCACAAGTCTTGTCGGTTTTAACGGGCGTACGTTCCTCCCCCTTTTTGTCTGCCTTGCTATGAGCCCAAAAACTTAGTCTTGGATATTTTTTAGGATTAGGGACACAACGGATTCCCCAGTGCTGCATTCCAAAAGAAAATCCTGCTTGGTCTGGGGAACTGGTTTTTTTTAAAACAAACAAGGAAAATGTCAGTCATTAACACGAGAAGCCAAAGGGTAGAAAATGTGGACCGCTTTTCATCCTCGGGCCTCCTGCATTCTTCCCCTGCCCCAGATGAAGAACTCGCAGCAGGTTTCAGTACAAGCATTTTAAAGAAAAAGGACCAAAACCAGTGACTATTAAATGACATAAATAAAATTTTTATAAAGTGGTCATGGTGGGGGTGGGGAACTGCGGATTGCAGCTTGTAGAGGAAACTGTGAACTTTAAAAAGCAAGCAGAACAATTTTCCAAAACAATATAGAGGGACTTCAGGCACCAGGGATGAAAAAAGAAAATAGAAGGGGGGGTTGGGGGGGGTCTGAGTCTGGTCAAGGCGGCAGCTCCCCTCCCCCATCATCTTGCTGTTGCTCCCATGGCCCCCTCCCTCTCACACACACACACACACACGTGGCCCTCTGCCTTTTGCCTCCCGGGAAGGGCTCCTGTTGCTCTCCTCGGAAGAGGCTTTCAGCCCTGTTCCAAAGCTTGAGGGGAGAGAGGGCTGCAGCTGCAAACCGGCATTGGTGTAACAATGCCTGCGATATCCCTCAGTGTGCACGAGCATTATGGAGGGACCGCAGTGCAAATGCCGCCTCTGTCTCTCACACACACAGCCCACAGACACTGCAGTGCTGAATTCTGCTGCGCTGGTGCAAGTTGACGCCTGCTGCATTGAACTGGTAACACCACAAAGGAAGCATGTGTGCATATATGCACCAGGGTTCATTGCAGCATCAGAGGAAGTGCAGAAATCCATCCCCTCCCACCGGTTTTGCAACAGTGCAGATCCCTTTGCGGTGTGCAGTCATCTCTGGGGCACCTTCATGCCGCATTCCATTGTCCCTTCCCACGCAGGCTGCTGCAGGCCCACAATCCGCTGTGGGAGAGAGCTCCTCTGCCCCTTTGCTGCGATGCAGCAAATGCAGACCTCTGCCCCCCCATCTCAGTGCTTCCTGCCCCCAGCCCCCTCGAGATTTCCCCACCACAACGTGCCCATTTGGGGTTGGCCTTCTGCATGGAGCTACCAAAAGGGCAGGCCCTTCGGCTGGAGCCCGGCCCCCTCCCCATGCATGGCCCAGGCAGACCATTGGGGAACCAGAGCTGGGGCCCTTTCCTAGAAGTCTTGCATGCTTGCCTTCTTGGGTGGGAGCTGTTGCAATGAACAGGTATAAAACTGGTTTGTCTGTAGTGCAGGGCCTGCCTCCGTGTGTTCCTCACACAACCCTTCTCTTGCTTGCAGTGACAGCCAAGTGCTGTGCTCCACTTGGTGCAACGGGTTGTGGTTGCTTGTTGCGAAGAAGGAAGTCTGGCAGGTCCCATTTCCCACAGGGGTGGAGGTCAAGGCAACGGCCTCAGCCCTTCCCAGGCCCGTTTAGCCCGAGTGCCAATTCCTGCAATCTGGCAATGTGTTTCCAGAAGGGGCCCTTTAATGCGCTCTAGGGGTAGGAGAAAGGGAGGGGAGAAGAGGGGAAGAGCGCACCAAAGCTATTTGGGGAAGATGCCCCACCACCCCTCCAGTAGGGAGGGAAGGGTTGGGGCCATCGGGGAGGGGGGGGCAGAAGGGCGGTCACTGATCTGTACATAGCTGTCCGTCTCTCCGATCTTTTGCACTTTGTCACTGGGGGGGCCTCGGTGATTGTTCAGCGTTTGCTACTGAATGTACCTTTGTCTTTTATTTTTATTTTCTAGAAGCACCTCTAGCTAGTTTTATGGCACTTTAGAGATTTACTGAAGCCGTTTAAGGGGGAAAAAACCAGGAAAATAAATACCAAGGGTTAAAAAAAAAAGAACAGAAAATGACAAAAAAAAAATTGTTGATGATAATAATGATGATGAATAATTCCTCTGCTTCTTCCCGGTCTCTGTTCCAAGTGTGACAGTGTGAAAAGTCTGTTAGACAAATGCCGTATTTATCTTTCTGCATCTTTGTGTGTAATTCAAATAACTTCTCCAAAATAAAAAGACAATTATATGCTCAACCCAAAAGGCTGGCGTGGCGCCCCCTCCTCTCACGCAGGCAGGTAGTGGGCACAGGCCGTAATCTCCAGGGATCTCTGCTGGGGGCCATTTGACCTGCGCTTGCCCTCTGCCCATAAGAGGTCGTCTGCACTGTTGCGGGTTCCAGACAGGCTTCCCCTTCCTTGACCCCCTCCCCTGGCCGGATTCTGAGCAGTGGGCGAATCCTCAGCTTGGTCCAGTGGGTCAGGGTCTCCAGGGCAGTGGTGGGCTGGCCTTCGCAAGAGGTGGGCAGAGGGGACAGGCCAGGCAGGCCGGTCCAAAAGTGCATTTCTGCACCAGCCAAGCACTGGGGGGGGGGGGCGTGTTCTCAGCAATCATTTTAAATGGCGCTGCTGGGCTCTGGCTGCGGCCTTGGGGGGGGGGGAGGACCGAGGGGCTCGGGCGGAACAGCAGGGCCAGTTTCAGGGCGGGGCACAGAAGAAGGGCGCTGGCCGCAGGGCGAGGGTGCAATGCCCCTGGCCTAGCCCTGACTCCACCGCTTTGGCACCGCTGTGCTGCAACCTGGGCAAACAGAGCCATTCCCCCGGGGCCAGTGACCGCTGGCCCGGGCGCAAAAGCAACGCCGGCGAAGGGGGAGGGAGGGCTGGACGAGACCCCCGACCAGAGGGGGCCTGCGTCGCTGCCGTCGCGGGGTATACTGCCCCTGGCCAGGGAGGCTCCACTCGGCCAGGCCGCCCTGCCGCCCGCAGGGCTCAGCCCGATGCAGCCCCGCGCCCACTGCCAGGGAGGGGGCCGGCTGGGGGCCTCCCTCCTCCTCCCCTCCCTCCCGTGGTGGCCCCGCAGACCTTGACCCGCGGCTTAAGTTAACAGGCCGGCAAGCGCCGCCCGCTCGGCAGTCCGGCTCCAGCGCTCGCCCTGCCCTGCCGACCGGGGCTCCCAGCGCCATGCCCGGCCTCTTCGCTCGGCTGCTGCTGCTGCTGCTCGGGGCTGCCCGCGGAAGCCGAGGCGCCCAGGTAAGGCGAGGCCCGGCACACGCCCAACGCCAGCGAGAGTGCCTCTGAGCACGTGCAGAGTGCCGCTCGGTGGCAGGCGCAGGGGGGGGCGCAGGCGGTTCCGCCGGAGCCTCAGGCCGCAGCGCCGCCCCGACGAGCCCTCCCGCGTGCCTCGCTTTCTGCAGCTGGCGCTTTGCAAAGCCCGCGGAACCTTCTGCCACAAGAGCTCCGGGCGGCTTTAGGGCGCTCCCGTCCAAGTCACCCGGCCTGGCTACCCCGAGGCATCCTGGGAATTGTAGTTCCTGAGCTGGGGCTCTTTCCGCTTCCCCAGGCTGGCTTGGGACAGGTGGGGGAAGCCTGCGAAAGGCCACCGGAGCCCTGGCAGGCAAAGCGAGGACGAGTGGACAGCCCCTGCCGCGCTGGACGTGGACGCCCGGGAGGTGGCGTGACAGCCAGGCGTTCAACCGGCGAAGCTGCGAAACTCGACCTGGTGCATGACTGCCTGTCTCGCAGCAAGGGGAGGGAGCAGCCTGGAGCGGGGACGGCCCACCTGCCCTGCTGTGGCGCATTTCACTAGCCGGGGGCGCTGAGAAAGGAAAAGCTTTTTAAAAAACAAAAAACAAACCTTGTCCCCTTTTCGCCCTGGTTGTTCCAGCGTAAGAGGAAGTACGGTTGCCAACTTCCAGGTGGGACCTGGAGTTCTTCTAGAATTATGTCTGACCTCCAAGCTTCACAGATCAATTCCTCCTGAAGAAAATGGCTAGTTTGGCAGGTGGACTTTGCAGAGGTCCCTGTCTTCCCCAAGCCCCTCTCCGCAGGCTCCTCTCTCTCCCACCCCGCCAAACCTTAAGGAATTTCTCCATCCTGAGTTGGCAACCTTCAGTGGGGAAACCTAATACCCATTTGCAAATTATTAGTTTTTAAACACTCGGCAGTATTGCTAAGCGAAGGACATCGTTCCCACGAGACGCTGAACACGGAGGAAGAAAACGTCCTGAACTTGCAGGTTTAAGGGGTTAAGGAACGAAGGAACTCTTGAATCGTTTTCCGAGGGACGTTAAGTTTCTTGGAGCAAGACCGCCACTGCGTGGACATAAGAGGCAATTGCAGTTCGGAGCGGTTCTGGTGCGTCCCGTCCGTGTTGCTCTTTAGTGCTGCCACCTCGTGGTTGATGGGAGGTAATGCCCCCTCTCTCCTTTCCCAGCAAGACCAGTGTTCCCAGTCGCCCGCTAACGAGGCAGGTGCTTTGAACCTCGGGCAGAGATGGGGAGACCCCTCACCAACAGCCACCATGACCATAGACCTGCGTAAAGTCACAAGGTAAATAGGTTGTGTTGAGGGGGGCGGGCTTGCCAACCCCCAGGTGGGGCCTGAAGATCTCCCAGGATTTCAGCTCATCTCTGGGCGACAGAGATCAGTTCCCCTGGAGGAAATGGCTGCTTTGTGGGGCGGACTTTATGGCCTTCCTCCCCTTCCCAAACCCCACCTCTGGAGGCTCCTCCCCCAAAACTACAGGTATTTCCCTGCCTGGAGCTGGTAACCCTAGTAGGCAGTTGCAGCCTGATAATTTTGAACACGTCATACTGCCTGCTGAGGACTCCACTGGTCCAACAGTCTGAGGCAGGGCTTTTTTCCTGGGGAAAGAGGTGGTGGAACTCGGTGGGTTGCCAGCACAGGAGGCAACTCTTGGTGGGAGGTGGTGCCCCTGGTACCACATGCACATGCAAAAAGTGTGCACATGCTCCCAGGACCGGACAATGACGTCACTTTGGGTCAGCTGGAACAAGGGGGGAGTTTTTTAAAGTTTAAATCACCTCGGCGAAAATGGTCACATGGCTGGTGGTCCCGCCCCCTGATCTCCAGACAGAGGGGAGTTGAGATCGCCCTCCACGCCGCATGGTGTGTAGGGTGATCTAAACTCCCCTCTGTCTGGAGATCAGGGGGTGGGGCCACCAGCCATGTGACCATTTTCAAGAGGTGCCGGAACTCCATTCCACTGCGTTCCAGCTGAAAAAAAGCCCTGGTCTGGGGCATTCTGATCAGCAGCCGCTGCCAGCTTTCTCCAGCCTCTGATACTTTTTGAATGGGTGAGATTTTATGTCATTTATACTCCGCCTTTCTCACTGAGACTCAAGGCAGATTACATAGCATGAGATTAATAGAGTTAATATCAAGGATCTGTGACATTCCCAGTGCAAAAAATAATGTAGCTAAGTAAATCAGTAAAGCGCTGCTCTGCCTCTGAGCCAGGCACTCAGGGCCGTATTATTCATAAGGCTGACTAGGCCAGAGCCCTGCAGGGACGTGGGGCCCATCAATTTTTTTTGCTGAGGCACACCCCCACATAAATTATAATTAATTGATTCTCTTATATAACCTCTATTAGTAAGATAATTAACTGCTTCCTTATTGAAGTGAAACAAATTCTCTTATATTAAAACAATTATCCATAAATTATATATTTTTAATTAATAAATAAATAATAAAGATTTTATTCCCTTCAAAATATTACAGTATTGAACAAAATATGCTTTCCTGAAGTGTTCTATGCGCACAATAAAAATATTTCAAAAATTGGGAATAGAATTCTTCAGGAGACCCTCAAAATGGATATAGGGCTATGTACTGCGGTCTAGTACCTACCGTACCAGGGTCAGGCTGTCAGCTGTAAAAGCTGTTAGCTGTAAAAGACTGAAGTTATTACAGCCCTCACAGCACACTGGTATTTAAAGATGATGGGACTGGACATGATTTTTCAGGTAGAGTTGCTGAGCATTTAATGGCGGCATAACCAGTGTACCTTTTCCTCCTATGGAGACGCATTGATGGTGGTGGGGGGAAATTGCCTATTGCATTTCTTCTATCAAGGTACAAAAATCTTAGCCTCCCCTCAAAGTAGGCTCACCCTATAGCCTACACATCCGAATTCTTTCCTCCCCTCTCTGAGGAGCCCAGTAGGGTTGGATCAGTCCTAGCAATGGGACAGGGAGGTGAGATCCGTGGGGTTCAATTATCAACTTCCTCCCCCTCCGCAGCGCTACTTCCACCTTTGAGTTCCGCACATTTGACCCCGAAGGTGTGATTTTCTACGGGGATACAAACCCCCGCACCGACTGGTTCGTCCTGGGATTGCGCCAGGGGAAGCCAGAAATACAGATCCACAACACAGTCACGAACATCAGTGTTTCTGGGGGGCAGCGCATCAATGACGGCCAGTGGCACGAGGTACGGTGTGTCTTTGCGGGGCTTGCACATTTTAAATTTATTTTACTTACTTCATTTATAGCCCAGTTTTCTCACTAAGACTGAAGGCGGATTGCAACATTTTAAAAGCAATTCAATCAGATGGTATAAAGCATGCAGGAACCCATGCGATAAAACTAGGATAAACAGAATTAGAAAACCAGGCAAACACAACACACACAACAAAGAAAAAACACTTCCTTGGCAAAATATTCTCTAATGCAGAAAGTGCACAAAGACGGAAGACGGTGCCCAGGAAAAGGAAGGCAATATGTCCAAAGAACATTGCGATAGAATACCTATTCGATGGTTGTTGTGGGTTTTCCGGGCTGTATTGCCGTGGTCTTGGCATTGTAGTTCCTGACGTTTCGCCAGCAGCTGTGGCTGGCATCTTCACACTGAGAGATCTCTGTCTTTTGGTGCTATACCTCTGAAGATGCCAGCCACAGCTGCTGGCGAAACGTCAGGAACTACAATGCCAAGACCACGGCAATACAGCCCGGAAAACCCACAACAACCATCGTTCTCCGGCCGTGAAAGCCTTCGACAATACAAAGAATACCTATTCCCTTACAAAAAAAACCCTCCTGGGCTCTCCATTCTGCCACAGTTCTAATCCTTTTATAGAAAGGTTCTCCTGAACATTTCTGATATGCACATTCTGCAAAGTGACCATAGGGCAGTGGCCTTCGTGACCTCCTCCAGTCGCAAGGTGGGAGGCACCACAGTGCCTGTGTGTGAAAAGGCAGTTGCTCATATAGCCCAGGCCGTTTTCACACGCCCGTAACCTCCAGAAAATCACGCAAAACTCACAGCACTAAGCGTCTTCCTAGTGCGATTTCCCATCATGATCCCGTTTAATGGTGCGATTTCTGATGTCATTGCATCATTAAACGAGATTGTGATGGGGAATCACTCTGGGAAGACGCTTTGCGTCATGAGTTTTGCATGATTTTCTGGAGGGTTATGGGGGCGTGTGAAAACGGTCCCATTTGCAGGATCCTTTTGAAGGCCTAGGAGAGGCGGGTATGCGGGTCCAAGGCCAGAAAGGGCAAGCCTGAATTCTCCCTAGAAGCTAAAATGACCAAATTGAGGCTATTGTACTTTGGTCATATCATGAGAAGATGAGATTCATTAATTCTAGGAAAAGTGGAAGGTGGCAGGAAAAGAGGGAGGCCTAAAATGAGATGGGCCCTTTTCACACTGCTTACCTGCTCCCGGGACGTTGCGAAATATTGCACAAAAAACGTGGAAGATAGCGTCTTCTCGTGAGAGCAACATTGCGCAAAACTCTCACGAGATCTTCACGTTTTTTGCGCGATATTTTGCAACGTCCCGGGAGCAGGTAAGCAGTGTGAAAAGGGCCATGGTTTGATTCAATAAAAGAAGCTACGTCCTCCATTTTGCAAGATCTGAGCAACTCTGTTAACGAGAGGACGTTTTGGAGGTCTTCATAAGGTCACCATAGGTCAGAGGTGACTTGATGACACATAATACAACATAGGTCATTTCCAGAACTTTGGACCAAACCTAATAACTGATCTGTGACCAAGGGAGCATCTGCAGAACGAGTGTGACGTGCCGTGTTCCACCTAGCTCTCGATAGTATTCTGGCTATGGTGTTCAGTCCCAGCTGAGGTTTCCTGAAAGGGAAGGTTCACGTAAATGCATGGCAGTAGTCTAGCCTGAAGGCAGCCATCGTGTGGATCCACACGGCTGGATCAGCCAAGGTTAGTGTAGCTGCATTTTTTGGCAGCTGCAGTGGCTTCCTTCTCCGGCGTTATTGCTGGATCCAAAAGAAACCCACTGCTCTTAACTGAGTCCGCGAGTGTCAGCAGGACCCCCTCAGTGGGGGGGATTGTGTGCCCCTCAGGATCTCAGCCTTACTTAAGCGCACCAGAAGAGACCAGTAGTCCGGCTAGGGAAGCTGAAGAATGAATGAATGGAATCCTTTCCCTCAAGTCACAGCGGACTTATGGCCACCCCTGGTGGGGTTTTCTTGGCACGAGACTAACAGAGGTGGATAACTCTGTCAAAC
This sequence comes from Eublepharis macularius, assembly GCF_028583425.1. Taxonomy (NCBI): domain Eukaryota; kingdom Metazoa; phylum Chordata; class Lepidosauria; order Squamata; family Eublepharidae; genus Eublepharis; species Eublepharis macularius. The sequence continues at coordinate 78,857,345 of NC_072801.1, forward strand.
TGAGGTGAAGAGAGTTGAAGACCTATTGGGGAAATTTAAAAACCAACAGGCCTCCAGGTCCTGATGATGTACACGGGAGAGTTTTTAGGGAACTCGAGTGTGAGATTGTTCATCGACAAACTCGTATATCAAAAAGAGCCCAGTAGTACCTTTAAGACTAACCAATTTTATTGTAGCATAAGCATTCGAGAATCACAGCTCTCTTCCTCAGATGCATGGAGGGCAAAAAGAGAAACTGGTATATGTAACTCATCGCTAAAATCAGCCACTGAATCAGATTTAAACGTGAAATTCTCAGCCAGAGAATATAGTGATGGCCACAGGTGTAGAAAGTGTAGAAGGCTTTAAAAGGGGATTAGCTGGCTTCGTGGAGGAGAGGTCTCTTAGCGGCTACTAGGCATGGTGGCTAAAGGGTTTGTAAGGCACTGGTCCAGGATCGCTACAGCATCCTCAGGAAAGGAGAGAGACCACTGGTTGTTATCAACATATTGATGACATGCTTCACAAACCCACGAATGCTTTCCCCAAGGGCTTTACGCAGAGACTGAATAGCGAGGGGGATAAAGACTGAGCCCCCTGGAATCTCACATAGGTCCCTCGCTCTGATCACCCGCAGCAACCTTTCAGCCCTGTCTGCCGAAGCCAATCCTGGCCTACAGATGAATTATCTAGGGAGACTGGGGTGTCGGGAATAGGAAAGGCTGTTCATACCTAAATTTAGTTCCTGGCCATTGCTGAGTCAAGGATCTGGACGAAGCTGTGCCTCGGGGGTGGGGGGCTCATAACCTAGGCAAAGATTTAGCTGGTTTGCCACCAGCCAGTTCATAGCCCCGTAGGCCAGGGCAGGTCACCCAGTACTCCCTGGCCATATGTCTTCTGTGGTGCTCCTGAGCAGGATTTTAGATACTTCTAGCAAACACATGCCCTGCTAGGCATAAGTCCCTGAAGGCAGTAGAGCATCATAATAACTTGAGAGGTTGGTGGACCGTTGTGTTCTGCCCTTTACGTAGAGTGTCTGTACACGAGACATCTGACATGTGAAGAACATGTGTCAGGAGATGCAATGTTAGCCGGGAAGGGCAGTTTAAAAAGACAGAGCTGGCGGCAGGGCAAAGGCTTTGCTACACACTGGAGCTGTGTGAAGGGGCTGTGAAATGCCAGAAGGGAAACTTCAGCCCATTAGAACCTCTCCAGGTCCAAGCCCGGCTCTGGAAGGAAGCTCCAGCCCATTTCCATTCCTGGTTGCCCTCTGGCTGGGATCCCACACAGTTTTAGACTGGAGAGGTGAAATTGACAGAGCCTTCTGGGAGGAGAAGAGGAAATTAACAAACCCCCTGAGGAGCGATCTCTGCCAGCTCTGTCTTTGTAAACTACGCTTCCCAGCTAACATTGCATCTCCCTGCACCTGACAAACATGCGCCGAGGTGTCTTGTGTGGAGAGGCTCATAGTGGCAGAGTGGATTGCTAATCTTATCTTGGCAGCACTCGATGACAGCCCCCCTTTTTAGGAACCATATCCCCACCCAAGCAGATACAACACATGACCTCACAGTGGATAAGTTATGTTCAAAGTAGCATTGAAATTCACTGCCTCTGTGGGTGGCACCGTCATATGACTTGCCTCCTGTGCTCTGCTCCACTTCCTTCAAGGGACCTGTGAAACGGCGGCCTTTTCAGTCGCCCCTGCTTTTGCTGTAGGGGTCGGGGGGGGGGGGAGGTGGGCTACGGCATGTCGCTTCAAGAAATGTCTCATTTTACCTCCTGCTGATACTCAACAGGTCATGGTGAAGAACGAAGGGGACAGTGTGGTGCTAGGACTGGACGGCGATGACCTGCTGACTCTTCGGCAAGTTTCTTACGCCATCATCGATAACCCTTCGGCTGAGGTGCGCATTGCCGTGGGGGGTGTACTCATCCCCGGAAATGACTTGCTTGTTCCGGTAAGAGCAACCCCCCTCCCCGGGTCTTGGAGGGGTGTCCCAATGCAATGTCTGGCGGCAGGAAAGTACCAGCCCTGCTCATGCGTCACCGAGAACTTCCCTGTGCCTCTGAAGCTGAATTTGCTTTCTTTGCGGCTTGGAACCCAGAAGGGCCACGCCTTTCCTTAATCTCTGGCCCGTAGCAGGTGTGAACCAAACACTTTCTGTGGCACTGAGAGTCCCAAACGTGGCAGACCACAAATGTGGAAGTCAGGGAAGCAAACACCTATGCTAAAAAAAGGACTGCATTTATGTTTAAACTCATTGTTACTAGCTAAATCAGGATGGGTACCTGTGTTTGTCTGTAGCAGTAGAAAAGAGCAGCACCTATAAGACTAACAAAATTAGTGGGAGGGTATGAGCTTTTGTGAGTCACAGCTCCCTTCTTCAGATACAGCTAGAATGTGAGTCCATCTGTCCTTATATCTTGGAGACTGGAGTGATTTCAGAAACCAAATAATAATAGCCAGTGAACGACAATTGCAGGCGTGATTGGATTGGGTGGGGTATGCAGATGGGTAGTGGGTGTGGAGAAATCAGCATTGGTAATGAGACTGGAAGCCTAGGTCTCGATTCAGTCTAGATGAAGGCATTGTCTTGAGTTTCGTTATCAGTTGTAATTCAGCAGTCTCTCTTTCTAATCTCCCTTTGAAATTCCTCTGCAGGAGAACTGCCAGTTCTGTTACTAGCTAAGGTTTTTAAAAAATCTCCTACTAGCAACATGTCATTTTTTCCCAAGCCACAGCACCTCATTCATTTATAATGGCAGTGGGGTCGAGGGCGGGAGGGGGAGGCGTAGTTTGCTTGAGACGAGATATTTCGAGGCCGTCTGGTTGCTGGCCTGGCTGTGCCAGGCTGGGGTCTCCAGGAGTGGGGCAAACATCAAGTTTTGCAGGAAGGAAGCAAATTGGGGGCAACAGGAGGGCTACCCTGTTGTAATGCAGTGAGCCAAAAGAAAGCCAGACTGGCCCGGCATCTTAATGTGCTTGTGAGTGTCCAAAGATGGAATGTTTCACACGTCCATGGGAAGAGGCGGGCAGCATCTCTCCCCCTCCCGCTCTGCCCTTCCTTCCTGCCTGCCTCTCTCTTTGCCTTCCAGATTAACACAGCCATGGATGGCTGCTTGAGACAGTGGAATTGGTTGAACACGAGCAGCACGTGGCATGAGGGGGCCACGCTGGAGGGCGAGGGGATTAAGGCTTGCTTTGCCAACATCCAGCGGGGCAGCTTCTTCCCAGGACATGGCCTGGCCAGCTTCCTGCTCTCAGGTAGAACTGGTGAGACTGGTCTTTGTGGGGGCCAAGACCTAGCAAGGCCCAGGAGGGTGGGGATTGGGGCCTGACTCCCTCCCTCGCAGGCTTTGCTAGCGCTTTGTTAGCTGAATTGCACACCTGGCAGTAAGCAATAGCCCCACCACATGAGGATTTTGCTTTTGACTGAATCCTTCCATGTTTGCTCTGAATTTGGGAGAGGGGTGGAGAAAGAAGGAAGCTCTGAGTGCACACAGATGCCATTATTTTTCATGCATTTCTTGCCGGAGTATTTATAATTTGATTTACAGATCAAGCTTAGTCATAGTTGTAGTAGGAATACAGCTAAGAATACAGCATTCCTTCTGCATGTATTTGGGGCAATGTGTACATGTGAAGTGCTTCACGCACCACCTCCCCTGTGTCCCAGTCAGGGGAGTCTGTTCTGTTGCGTGGATGAGCAGTCAGGCATCCTGGGTGAGATCTTAAAAAGGAAAAAATCTTTTTTTACCAAAGTACAATGTCACTTCTCTTGACCACAAGGGCACTGGGAAAACTATCAACACACTCCTGGGCAGGGCTTTTTGTCTGGGGAAAGAGGTGGTGGAACTCAGTGGCTGTTTGTCTCCATAAAGGAAATTCATCCCCTTTTAGCCTTTCCTTGAAATCAGGGCCTCCCTGAGTATTAATGGAGATATTCTGCATTCCTCCAGAATAATCGTATATTCCAGTAGTCATAGTAGATGCAGGAACGAGTCCTTTTAGTAAAACCTTAGTAAGTCATTCCCCTTCAGGTAGCTTCTAATAATAGAGGCTGAAATCCTCGCAATAACAGCACCTCTGTGGGAGGCAGAGATTTAGATATTTATAGTTAATTATGCTTTACTGTTCTCCTCAACGGGGACTCATTCCTCCCTTTTGTTCTCACAACAACAACCTTGTGAGGTAGGTTAGGCTGAGAGCGACTGCCCAAGGTTGCCCAATAAGCCTCCATGGCAGAGCAGGGATTTGCACCTGGGCCTACCAGAGCCTAGCGCAACACTCTAACCACTGTACTACACTACTAGTTCCAGTTTGTAAGAATATTCTCAATTGTTAATGATAGTAGCAGTGGCAGTTTGGGCAGCAGCTAACACACAGTGGAAATTAAACTGTTGTAGCAGTAGTAGTCATCAAATTTTACACCAATACTGGGGGGACGCTCCTTCCAAGAGCACTTTTTATGTGTGTAGGGGGACGGTCTGCTGAACGCTAGTAGCTTTGGTAGGTAAATAAAACTTCCATATACAGCAGCAGTATACCTCTGAACTCTGCTGGGGGCGGGCAAGCAGGGGGGAGGCTAACCACGCCTGCTTGCGCTCTTCTCCGACGTATCTGCTTCAAACCGGCTTCTGGATTAGATGGACCTTTGGTCTGCTCCTGCCTGGCCCTGGGATCTCTCCCCTTCACTGACCCCTTCTCTCCCCCTGCACTGATTCCTCCCCATAGGGCTCCCCACCGGACTCAGCCTTGCTGATGAGAGTGGGTCCCTGGCTGTGGAGATGCAGCTCAGTGCCGGCCGGCAGGTGGGGACTGTCCTGGCCATCTCACCTTTGGAGCAGGGACCTGTCCTCAGCCTGCGACTGCAAGACACGGTGAGACCCGTGCGAGGGGGAGGCTGCGGGCAGCATCCGGCTACCCTTGGGAGCAGAACCAGCGCGTGACCGTCGGGCTCCGGGAGAAATTCATTTCCCAGGGTTGTTAAATTTCTGACATCTGGGGATCTTGTACCACCGAGGGGACAGGCAATTCACATCTCCTCCGCGTTTCTCACGCTAGGATGTGGTGGCCCAACTGGGGGACAAGGCGGTTGTACAGACCCCGCTGCCCATGACAGGCTGCCAAGGCGTTGATGTCCTGCTCCGCGTCACTTCGGCTCAGCTCACGTTGCGCCTGAATGGCCATGAAACCTCAGAGGCAATCCAGAAGACGGACTTCGAAGCACTGCGGCATGTGTGGCTGAGCAAAGATGGCCGCCTCTTCATTGGAGGGTTCCCTGGTAGGCCTTTCCCTCACAGGGGACAGTTTAGTGCACCTACAAACTGGTGCCAGGGAGGGGGAACACATTTGTACATTCTCTTCTCTCACGTTAAGTCATCCTGAACAGATAGGTAAAGGTAGGTAAAGGTAAAGGTAGTCCCCTGTGCAAGCACCGAGTCATTCCTGACCCATGGGGGGACGTCGCATCATGACGTTTTCTTGGCAGATTTTTGTTACGGGGTGGTTTGCCATTGCCTTCCCCAGTCATCTACACTTTACCCCCAGGGAACTGGGTACTCATTTTACCGATCTCGGAAGGATGGAAGGCTGAGTCAACCTTGAGCCGGCTACCTGAACCCAGCTTCCGGCAGGATTGAACTCAGGTCGTGAGCAGAGCCTGGGCTGCAGTACTGCAGCTTACCACTCTGCACCACGGGGCTCATCCTGAACAGATTTTTTTTTTTAAATTTCACAGCAATATTTAAACATTTTGGTAGGGTGTGACGCTTTGCATGGGAACAACTTTTCTTCAGCCACGCTAAGACTGGCCGTTTTCACACGTCTTACCTGCCGCCGGAACATCGTGCAAAACACCCGGAAGACAGTGGCCGTTTCCAGATGGCTTACCTGAAGCCGCTCCATGCCGCAATGTTGTGGATCGTGCCGAGGAAAATGTGATATTTCGCATTTTCCCCGGCACGATCCACAACATTGCGGCATGGAGCGGCTTCAGGTAAGCCATCTGGAAACGGCCAGTGTCGTCTTGCGTGAAATCGCACCAGGAAGACGTAATTTTGCACAAGAAGATGCTGTATTCCGGGTGTTTTGCACGATGTTTCGGCAGCAGGTAAGACGTGTGAAAACGGCCGCTATCTTATAAATATTATGCCTGGCCACAAAAGAGGGTGATCCACTGGATGGCGGCAAACGGCACTAAGGCTGTAGTAAGGTGGCAAGAAGGAGTGTGAGGATCAGGGCCCGGGGGCGGGGGGCGGATATTAGCCAGAAATTAATCTCCCCACCACACACACTTGAAAAAAAATGGATTCACCCAGGAGCTGGATAGCTAAGCTATTTCCGAGGAAATATCTTGGATGTTTTGGGGGGTTGATTGTTTATCAGTTACGGGCTCGAGGATGAATTTTACCCTAAGGAAGATTGAATGGTGTCCCTAAGCCTGCGTTGCCTTTGGCTGGGCATGTGGCTTGGCTTGCTTCCCTGAGCCATCTTAGAGCCGCTTGCTCTGTGGGCTCTTTGGAGTGGTCCATGCCTTTTTTCTGTGTCTGGGGAGTGCTGGCTGGTTGGTGGGCAAAGGCTTGGCCAGGCTCGGGTAGGCGTCCAGCTGTCCCTTTCCCCGGACCGAACAGAGCACTTTTGGAGACGGGGAAGGAAGGAGGCAGACAGCAGTGACCTGGCCGGGAGTGACGCCTGCGGAAGGGAGACGGCTCACGCTGCCCTGCCCAGCCGTTGACTCTCATCGAGGCCCTTGGGGGCCTCTTCGCTCAGGTCTGGGTCAGCGTTTTCTCATCGCGCCCTTCCTGTTTACTTCCAGGGCAGGGAGAGTCCCCTCAGCCTCAGGAGGAAGGCTTCTTTCGGGGCTGCCTGCGTGAGATCCGGGTACAGGGACACCAGCTGGACCTGGACATGGCACACTACAGGAGTCACACCATCTGGGCGCACAGCTGTCCCGGGAAGGAGAACATCAACCCCGCAAGCAACTCCAGCTCAGACAACAGCAATTAAGCGGTGCCAGATGGGGAGGTCCCACAACACTGGCTGCCTCTCCCCTCCCATCTCAGCTCCCAGATCTGCCCCCCTCCCTCCCCCTGTCCCTGAAGAAATGTGAGCAAAGGTGCTGTTTGGCTGCTAGCTGAAGACCCTGCAGGCTTGCTGTGGCCAGGGGAAAGTAGCGCTAGGTCAGCCTGCCCGCAATTGTGTCAGGCGCAATTGTGTCACTTGCACTCCCCTCGATCACGTAGTGAATAGGGAGGAATACACGTGAGTCTGTTCACTTGCCATTCAAGTGTCATTCGTCACTTGCAGTTTGGCTCTCAGAGTCAAGCTACAAGTGACGCCTTACACAGGTTGGACACTTGTCGGCTTCCCTCAAGTTTTGATGGGAAATGTAGGCGTCCTGGTTTTACAGCTTGGCTCTCCATTACAGCTGCAAGACCAGGATGCCTACATTTCCCATCAAAACTTGAGGGAAGCTGACAAGTGTCCAACTTGTGTCATTCCTCACTTGTAGCTTGGCTCTCAGAGCCAAACTGCAAGTGACGAATGACACTTGAACGGCAAGTGAACAGACTCACGTGTATTCCTCCCTATTCACTACGTGATCGAGGGGAGTGCAAGTGAACAGGGAGGAATACACGTGAGCCTGTTCACTTGCCGTTCAAGTGTCATTCGTCCCTTCTAGCTTGGCCCTGAGAGGCAAGTGGCGGAGGGGGAGCGGGCACTGCAGGGCTGCACAGTCCCGGCCTCTCCCGCTTGTGATTCCTAGCAAGTGACGCAAGCGGACTGCAGTCAGGTCCCAAATGTATCAATTAGGCGCAAAAAGCAGCTGCATTGGGAGGGGGCACCTGGAACAGGGCTGTGCTCCCGTGGAAGGAGAGGTTAATTCTCCCCCATGCCCTTTCACTGATTAAAGAATTCCCCCCACCCATATGCCTGTTTTTCCCATGGTGGCTAAAAGCTTGGGGGGTCTGTTTGGAGGAGCAGTGAGTGGTGGGGGGAACCTTTCTTCTCCAGTGCCAGCACCCCAGTAGGCTCTTAACCGCTGCCCCTGCCCAGTGTTTCTTATGACTAAATTGCTTGTCGCAGGATCCATTCTTAGAACTTCAGCACTGAGTATGTAGCATGACCTCAGGAGGCACCACACTCTCGCAATGTGAATGTGTGCGTATGTTTGTGTGTGTGTACATCCTGTACTGCAAGAGCCAATCACAATTCCGTTCCATGTTCATCTTCTGCTGCAAGAACACAACGTGTATACATTTGGGGAGTTAAACACGAGGTGTGCAGATTTTTAGGCACTCTTTGGCCAAGGAGCTCTGCGGGATCCAACAGGAAGCATTTCTGAGCATTCATCAGGCTGCTTGGCTTTGAGCCTCTCTGAAGTCTAGAAACTTTTTTTAAGCAGAGAGAGGAGGCTGAACTGCACACCATGCTACTGCGAGGGTGTGTGTGTACGTAGCAGAGACGGAGCCCACACCAGCCTTTGCAGCGTTTGCAGCAGTCGCATAATGGAATGCTTGTGTTTTTCCCAGCGTGGGTGATTAAAACAGTCAACTGGAATTTGTTTTCATTTGTTGTCTTAACGCACCTGTGCACATGTGTAGCTGTCCTTGCAGTGGACGTGTGGGAAAGGCAGTGGAGCTCGGTGGGTAGCTTGTTTGTGCCGCAGAAGTCTGACAATAGAGCCCTTTTGGCATGCAGCTGCAGCACCTGACTACAGATATGCTTGGAAGCTGTGATAAGAAGCGGCTGTAGGCCAAGAGAGGGTCCCTTTTGCGCACAAACATGCGTGTGCTATCAAGCCCTGTGCCCCAGCGTGTTGAGGTAAGAAGTTGGAGGCATTTTTCAGAGACAGCAGCATGCAACCTTTTTATTCTTACTGGATATAAATCTCCAATGTAAAGGGAATTGCTAACCTACCTCCTTCTTGGACCGAACAGCAAAGACTGTGCAATCTACAGCCGGCCCAGCCAGGACTCCGGGAGGTGGCCAGAAGCCCTGATCCGGGAGGGGCTTTCTGGCTGCTGGCTGGCGGCCTCCGCTTGCTTGCCAGTCCTCCCCCATCTCTCTGCCTGCCTGATCTGTCTCCCTAGGGGGGAGGCTGGGAGAGGAAATTAATTAAAGAGAGTAATGAAGTGCTCTAGAAATTATAATACTGCCAAGAGGATACAAGCCTTTGGTTCACCAGCACCAGGTTTTCCAGCCCCGGCTGAGGTGCTCCAGTGTGAAACTGGCCACAGAACGAGGCTTCCAGCACCAGGGCCTTTGGACTTCTTCCTTTTCCCCTGCCCACCGCGGGAGAAGCGCAAGGTCACCTCCCCTGCTCCAGCCAGGCGCTTTGGCTTCCCAGCTCTCCCCCCACCCATAGTAGCAGAATCCCGGGGCTGGGCTCTCAGATCCTTGCCTTTGGTTGGACGCTTCCTTTGGGTCTGGAAAACTGACTAATACAAACGGATCCGCCCTGTTGGCTGAAACTTGGGGAGAGCAGGAAGCCTCAGCTCTCCTGCCCTCCACACACACCCTGGGAGACAGGATGAAAAAACAGGACTGAATGCAGAGGCTGGCGTTCGTTCCAGGAGGGCCGTGGAGTCTAGTCCGTGAGGGGAAGGGGGCAGAGCTCCAGGAATCCCGCGTCTCTTCCCCCCACCCCACTGGAGTGGCATTGTGGCCCAGGCAGGGCCCGTCCTTGCCAGATACCATGCCAGGAGTCTAGGCCTTCGCGTGCCAGAGGTGCAAGGAGCCTCTCGGGCTCTTGGGGAGGCCTTTGCTGCTCTTCCTCAGCAGACGCTGCATGTCCCCGACTTGGCGGCACCGCCGGGAACTCCACTGCGGTCCAGATCCTGTGGGACGGAGCCTTTGGGGCCCCAGACATTCAGCTCCTCAAAGATCCCCATTTCGACCATTTCCTCCTGCCAGGGGATGGGGACGTTCCCCGTGGAGAATTCTTCGTAGAACGCCTTGTCTGCGTCCTCCAGCACGACGCCCTTCACCGTGGAGAAGGCACCCACGTCACTAATGTCCTTGGCGTAGACCACCTTGGGGTCTGGCACAAAGGGCGGGTCCAGCAAACCTGAGCACAAGACCGGGAGGGGAGGAAGCCAAAGACAGAGGAGAGGGGGTTAGGCCGGGGGGGGGCCAGGCTCATGCCATGCGTAGCAGGTCAGCGTTCCTACTGGTTTAATACTTGCTGCTTCTCCCTTGGAAACCCCGTGAAGGCCAGAGATCTCGGACAAGCTTCTTCACACCTGTGGCTGTTTGTAGGTCCCAAGATTGTTGGCGGGGGGAGGGATGACAGTTACGGTTATGTTCGAATTATAGGTGGACTCTCTGGCCAGGGCAGAGCACACCATCTTTGCACAACAAGTTTGCTTTAGTCTGGCAAAGCTTAAATGGAGTCACACCTTCTGAACAAGGGCAGAGTGTGTTCGAGACGTGTGTAAGGGTTGTGGGACTCGCATGCTCTGCTTCCCCACCACCACCCCATAGAAAACATGTTCAAAGGACATCCCAGAATGCAACTCTGCTCTTTCCCGTGATGTTTCTGTTCAGCACAAAGAGGACAGATTCCTCTAGAACATGGATACCTCCTGTACTATCTTAGAGAAAAAATTATGGGCGCTTACCTCTAAGATACATGAACAAGCTTAAAGCATGGGTGTCGGGTACACACATGCCCTCTTTACAGGTGTAGTTAACTTCAGCAGTAAAATACTTGGCGCTGACATCTACTCCTGGTTTTGTTGGCAGCACAGAGGTACAGAAGGTACATAGGTGCAAGTGACCTCTTGCAAAGTTCATCTCCTCTCTTGCAAAAGAAAGCAGGCTGTTTTCTCCAGCTTACTTTTGATCAGCAGAGGGGCCAAGGTGTTGCAAGGTGTTGCCAGCTTAGCAGCTTGGCACTGGCAGAGGGAAGTTAAAGGAGCGCCCTCCTCCCACCCACACCAGGCAAAGTGGCTCATGGAACGAGAGGTTCTCACCTGCCTCAAGTCGGCTCCAGTTCATTTTTTTGAAGAGGATGTGGCTCTTAAGTTCATTACAGGTGTTGTTTTTGAAGACCAGGCGCTTAGCGGGGTCCTTGGCCAACAGCCCCTCACAGCAGGATTTGCACTCGGCACTGAATTTCTCAGTGTATAGTGGGGGGTCGTGCAGGATGCGGCGTGTCACCTCTTTGTTCTCTATCTGCAGCAGATGGGGAAAAGAGGGGCTTCAGGAACACCCACCCGGGCTGTCCGCTGGCACACACAGGTTCTTTGTCCCAGTGCTTGAATGGGAAGGGGGGGGGGCTCTTAGTATGCACAGTCCCCAGGCTGCGGATAAATTATTATCTTAAATTATTTTTAATGGTCCAGGAGCTGGGTTCAATTATCTGTGTTTTCTTAACTGCTTTACAATTTTGAGCCTTTTGCTGCTTCCTGTTTCTTTATTCCAGCCTTTAAACTGCTTTTGAATATTATTTCTAATTCGTAGGAAGGGCGAGTTAGAAATGTAATAAATAATAATAGTAATAATAATAATTAGCTGTTGCTTTGCTCCATGAAAGATTTCTCTTTTTAAAAATAGTAAAGTGTCCAGCAGCTCCTTTAAGACTAACCAACTAACCAGATGCATCGATGCATGTGACGAAGAGAGCTGTGGTTCTTGAAAGCTGACGATGCATCTGACGAAGAGAGCTGTGTTTCTCAAAAGCTTATGCTGCAATAAAGTTGGTTAGTCTTAAAGGTGCTACTGGACTCTTTACTATTTTGCAACTACAGACTAACACAGCTGACTCCTTTGGATCTCTTTTTTGAAAAAAATCTTCAAGGCTTGTAGAACATCCTTTAATAGAGCGCTGGCCAACTACTATTTTAAAATCTTCAGACATTTTGGCCCACCCACCAACTTTCTAAAAACAGTAGCTAAGGGAAACTGTCACAAACGTTAGGGGGAAGGGCGTTTCTATTCCCACCCCCCTCTCCCAGATTAATCACCGGTTATGTTCTTGGCAGCTGGTAGATTTGGGGTTCCATTAAGGACAGCAGGGCAACCTGTGATGAGCTGTTGTCATGTGATTGGGGAAGGGGGAGAGAACGGTAATGTTGTGATTTAAAAGTCCTAGTTTATGATTATACTGTATTTTCACCTGTGCTGTGTAATCAACCTTGGACTAACAACAACAACAACAATAATAGTCTGAGGCCAAGACCTGGTCTGGCAGGACTGGAAGGGCATGGGACATTGGCCCCCTGTAATAGGCACACAGCACTAAAACCTGTGGCTTAGCCAGGCTTTCTGTCCTTCCTTGGCAAATCACATCTGGCTCCAGTTTCTAACTCCAGCACCCAGCCAAAAAAAGGGGCTCCTGCTTCCAGGTGTAGGGCCATCCACAACCTTGGCCTCCCCCAGACACCTAAGTGCTGTTGACCCCCCACCCATCAGAAGACGGGCTGGCACACGGATGCCGCTTGCTGGCTCTTCTGGACATGCATCTGGATCAGCACAGGGCAGGCAGCACGTTGCAGAGGGTCGGGGCCATACCTTCTCCCCCCTGCTCCGGAAAGGTCCTTTCGCTGCGATCATTTCAAAGAGAGTCACTCCCAAAGTAAAGTAGTCCACGCTGGAGTCATACTCTTCCCCCTTCAGCATCTCTGGAGCCATAAATCCTGCAGGAGGGGGAGAGGGGCGGAAGCAGAATTGGTGCCCGGACGGACGGGGAATGTTTCCCCCAGGTTTCCCCCAATAGCCCCCTCCCCAAATACTCACCCGGTGTGCCTGCAAACCCTTTGGTCTTCTCTTGCCCTTCTGGTATTTCTGTTGCCAAGCCTAAATCCGAAATTCGAACATGTCCTGGGTGGAGGGAGGGAGGGAGAAAGGCTTGGTTATTGAATATGAAAAGGACTTTTATCATTTTATTTGTTTGTTTGTTTGTTTATGTCCTTTATAGTCCACCTTTCTCACTGGGACTCAAGGCGGATTACACAGGGTGAGATTAGCAGGAAGATTTCCATAAACAATGCCATAGGGCAAATAGATACAAGTTCACAAAGACATACTAGGAATCCAGTACAACACAGCGGTGAGGTCTCTGGTTCCTAACTCATTCGCGGATCGTCTGAGCCCCTCCCTACAATACAGCCCTCCTATCTGAGTAAAAAGCCTTTTTGAATCATTCGGTTTTGCATCGTTTGCGGAAAGCCAGGAGAGGGGGGGGCCCTCTTCTGACCTCCTCAGGCAGGCCATTGGATATCTTGAACAACTGAGATGGTCGGTTCTGAACCCGCTGATGCAATGACTGCAATAATGCAGAAAGTGGACCTCATCTCAGATTGCCCAATCGGATTTTTAAAAGATTCTATAGTACAAAAAAACCTGGAAGGCAATCTTGCATTTCATTGGCCAAAGGGAAAATATTACTCCTTCAAACCCCCTCCTCCGAATTCAACCTTCTTCATAACTAGGAATTCTGTAAAAATTAATCCACCAGTCAGTCCCCATGAGATTGTGGCACCGCCCCCCCCCCCCAATGCTATTTTGGAGTTCCGCTCAAAAGAGAGTTCTGTTTTTATTCACTGTCAGTCATATGAACGGTGCCAGCACAATGCCTCAGATTATTTTCAGTTTTTAAAAATAAATGTCTGGCAAGGCCCCGAGGCAGGGCATCAACTGGCAACTAATGTCAGAATACAGACTTTGGGAGGGAGGGGTTGCTTGCAACTAAGGCAGGTTCAAGGAATTTGTCACCCCACCCGGCACTGCTTCTGACCCTGCCAAGCTCCCTCCACAGAGTCCAAGGAAGCTCCAATTCCTGCCAAGCTCCCTCCACAGAGTCCATCACGGGTGGGGGTGGGGGTGAGCAGATCACTTGTAGGTCATCAGCCCCCCCATTATGCCACCCCCCATAGCAGTTGCTTGGCTGGAGACCTGACACACAACATAGATGTGTTCCAATGAAATGCCACTTTAGCCAAAGGACCACAAGTTTCAGCGTTGTGCTTGGAGTGCAAGAGACTGAAGAACAATTTCAGCTGTTGGTTTATAAGGTGTGCAACTGGTCTTCTTGAATCTTGCTTCAGCTGCGGCGTTGCCAGCATTTTTACACACTCTTGCTCCTGTGCAGACTTTAATAAGTAAGAGTGCATATCTTCGTGCCATGAAGAGCTGCACTGGAAGGTTTCTGCAGATACGTAGAATGTGGTGCCTTCCATGAAGATGGTTTCTGATGGTCCGCTGCAGAAAAGCAAGATTCGGGTCCAGTAGCACCTTAAAGACCAACTAGATTTCCAGGGCAGGAGCTTTCTGATGAAAGGAGCTCTGATTCTTGAAAGCGTGGAAATCAAGTTGGTCTTTACGGTGCTACTGGACCCGAATCTTGCAGATAAGCTGTTGCTAGAGGCACAGAAGCGGACCTGAGAGGGCTCAGTGGAAGAGCATCAGAGGGTCCCAGGTTCAACAGCCCCTGACATCTCTAGTTAAAAGGACCAGGCAGCAGGTGAAGTGGAAAGAATGCTGCCTGAGCCCCTGGAGCGCACCTGCCCGTCTGAGCAGACAACACTTACCTGGCTGAACGGAGGGTCTGACTCAGTACGTGGCAGCTTCGTATGTTTGCATGAGCACATTTTAACATTTCATGCGGCAGCCTTGCCCGTTTAGGATTCTTTCCTGATCAGCTGCCAAACCTGGACCTTTGCTCCTCAGACAAGAACAACATGGTGGTGTTTGTGAAGCCTAACATTTGGGTTTCTACCTGCATCATCCAGCAAGACGTTCTCTGGCTTGAGGTCCCGGTAGACGATGCGGTTTTGGTGAAGATGCTCCAGGCCACAAATAATCTGGGCCGTGTAGAAGATCGCCCGGGATTCCTCAAAGCCAGGGTTATTTTCATCCACGTTATATATATGGTACCTGGGGAGGAAGATGGAATTCTGAAGCAGAATAGTAAAGAGTCCAGTAGCACCTTTAAGACTAACCAACTTTATTGTAGCATAAGCTTTCGAGAACCACAGCTCCCTTCATCAGATGCATCATCAGATGCATCTGACGAAGAGAGCTGTGGTTCTTGAAAGCTGGCAATGCATCTGACGAAGAGAGCTGTGATTCTCGAAAGCTTATGCTACAATAAAATTGGTTAGTCTTAAAAATGTTACTAGACTCTTTACTATTTTGCAACTACAGACTAACATGGCTAATTCCTCTGGATCTATTCTGAAGCAGATGTTTCCATACAGAGGCAGAATGAGAGTTTTCAAAATTCCCACCCAAATTTCAAAAATTCTCAGAGCTGGCTTTTAAAATAAAATGGGGGGGGGGGAGAGACTCGGGAGGGCATAAACTAGCTTTTAAATGTTAAAATATGAAAACAACATGTTGAATGCCAACGTGTATACTTTACATGAGAGAGTATGAACTGGGGACTCCAGAGCCAAGTGTGGCCCCCTCAAATGTATCCTAGATCCAGAGGAGTTAGCCATATTAGTCTGTAGTTGCAAAATAGTAAAGAGTCCAGTAGCACCTTTAAGACTAACCAACTTTATTGTAGTATAAGCTTTCGAGAACCACAGCTCTCTTCGTCAGATGCATCTGATGAAGAAATGCATCTGACGAAGAGAGCTGTGGTTCTTGAAAGCTGATGATGCATCTGATGAAGAGAGCTGTGGCTCTTGAAAGCTTATGCTACAATAAAGTTGGTTAGTCTTAAAGGTGCTACTGGACTCAAATGCTTTCCTTTTTTGGTAGGCAAGGTGCACATGGGGGGCAGAGGCAGCAAAGAGATCGGGGCCTCCTAGTTCCCTCTTTGAGAGAGGCAAAGGGAATCCAGGCCCACCATTCTCCACCCTCAGCTGCTGGCTGAATTTGCACTTGGGGAAATGCCATCTGTCAGAGAACAGGCAGACAAAAACCAAGCCAATCGGCAGGGGCACCATCAGTCCCAGAGTCCTGTTGGGGGTCCCCCCATGTTGCCCTCTTGCTGTAGCTCAGCAAGTCCCCTCGAGTGTTAGGTTGGAAAATATATGGCATTTACAGGCAAAAAAAATAAATGGCGGCATCGTTAATTGCAAGCACTGTAGAAAATTAATCAGGAGACTATTTAGGTTTTTGGAAGCAGATAATACTGAGAAATCCCATTTTGGCTCTACAGTTCCGGTCAAGGGGAAAGAAGGAAAGAACAGTTTTGGGAAATGTAGAGATGGAGTGTGCAGTTAGGGTGCAGGCAAGGCACTCACACACTGCAGAGAAGCAGTACGCTGCCGCTGGGGTGGCCAGGAAGGCATGGAAAGGGGGCCAGATAGGAAGGAAGGAAGAGCCAGCGGGTCAGAGGAGCCATTAAGAGGCCAGAGAAAACGGGAGGTGGCGGACCGCTAGCCAGGGCCCAGAGGCAGGGGGGGGGGGGCTGGCTGGCTGTGCAAGCAGAAGGAAGAGTAATTTCGGGGGCGGGGGGGGAGCTGTTCCAGGGAGCTTAAGGGGCATCCAAAGAGATTCTGACTTGACAGCCTCATCAGTGGCCGGGAGGGGCAAGAGCCGGGGCCTTTGCTCTCCTGGCCTGCCTGTGGGCTCCCCGGAAACCTCTGGCCTACAGTTGCTTTAGGACAGCGGCCCCCAACCTTTTTGGCACCAGGGACCGGTTTCGTGGAAGACAGTTTTTCCACGGACCGGGGTGGGGGAGAGACCCAGAGGCATGATAGGAGTCAGCCAGCCAGGCGAGGTGATATTTCTAATGAAAAGTGCAGGGCCGGCCAGGCGAGGCGCAGGCAAGGCGCAGCCACCCCTCCCGAGACGGCGACCGCCTACCTCGCCTGCTCCCTGCAGCTGGCTCTGCGCTCGCCCGCCACTCACCTCCTGTATGGCCCGGTGGCTAACAGGCCACGGACCAGGACCAGTCCACGGCCCGGGGGTTGGGGACCCCTGCTTTAGGAAGTGGGATGCCTGGCTCAGGGGGGCTCTGTTCTGAACCAGCAGGGCACCTCTCCCACTTGCGGCAACAGGGAGGTTGCATTTGACGTATGGATCTGAATGAGACTGCTGGACCCAGCCGGCTGGACGGTCAGCAGCCCAAGGCCCCTGTGCAAGAGGATTCGGGGCGCCTGGTGCTCTGGAGCAGGCCTCTCACCTGAGGTCTCCTCCGTTCATCAGCGTCATGACGAGGCAGAGATCGTGCTTGGTCTGGAAGGCATAGGCCAAAGTGACGATGAAGCGGCTGTGGACTTTGGCCAAGATTCTCTGCTCCATAATCGCCCCCTGGAAGAGAATGAGTGAGATGTCGTGAGTCTCTAACCTGGAGAGCCGAGTTTGATTCCCCACTCCTCCACTTGAAGCCAGTTGGGTGACCTTGGGTCAGTCAGAGCTCTGTCAGAGCTCTCTCAGCCCCACCCATCTCACAGGGGGATTGTTGTGGGGATAATGATAACACACTTTGTAAACCACTCTGAGTGGGCATTAAGTTGTCTTGAAGGGTGGTATATAAATTGGTTGTTGTTGTTGTTGTTGTTATGCATTTTGGCTTTATGCTAGTTTTCAAATTTGTGGCTACTATATCTTATAATATTCTGTTTTCACTGAATGTTCCAACTGTTGATCATATTGTATTTTTACTGTGATATCTTAATTATTAAAATGTCCAAATTATTGATTATATTGTATTCACTTGCAGCATGTAATCTGCCTTGGATCTCAGTGAGAAAGGCAAACTATAAATAAACAACAATAATAATAGGAAGGGCAGGGTTTGAGGAGGGGAGGAACCTCAGCCAGGTATTAAACTATCAAGTCCGCCATCCAAAACAGCCATTTTCTCCAGATGAACTGATCTTTAATTCGGGGGGGGGGGGCGTCTACAGGCCCCACCTGGAGGTTGGCAACTCTGTCTGGCATAACTCATTCTCTTCTGCTAGCCATTGTGTGGGGCAGACAAAAAGGCATCAATTCCACTCCCTGGACCGCTAGAATTTTTTATTTGGCACTCCATCGCCCTCTTCTGAACACATGAAGCTGCCGTGTACTAGACCTGTCTACATGTTACACGTACAACTTGCTTGTACATGTCTACACCTGATTGCAAGAAAGAGCCAACACACACTTTAAAAATGAAAGTAGGGACCAGTGCCGCCTTAAATGTGGGGCTTTAAACTACATGTTCAGATGTACATGTGTTGGATGTAACATGAGAACTAATCAACATGGGTATAAAGAAAAATCAAGGTTATACTGTAGATAGATTGTGCATGAGTTTGTTGTAACTTGTGAACAGGGCTATTGAATCAGGCCATCAAAATCAGTACTGGCCACTTAGGCTGGCAGCAGCTCTCCAGGGTGCCAGGCAGAGGCCTTTCACATTACCTACTACCTGGGATCGAACCTGGGACCTTCTGCAGGTCAATTGGGGATCTACATCCGAGCAACAGCCTCCTAAAAAGAATTCAGGGAATATTAGAGAATTCAGGGAATATTAGGGAATTTAGGGAATATTAGGGAATTCAGGGATTAGGGAATATTAAGGAATTCAGAGAATTCAGCCTCCTAAAGAGAATTCAGGGAATATTAGGGAATTCAGGGATTAGGGAATATTAAGGAATTCAGAGAATTCAGCCTCCTAAAGAGAATTCAGGGAATATTAGGGAATTCAGGGATTAGGGAATATTAAGGAATTCAGAGAATTCAGCCTCCTAAAGAGAATTCAGGGAATATTAGGGAATTCAGCCTCCTAAAGGGAAATCAGGGAATTTTAGGGAATTCATGGAATATTAGGGAATTATTAAGGAATTCAGGAAATTCAGCCTCCTAAAGCGAATTAGGGAATATTACTGATATACAGTCAGTGCTTTGCAGTTTTTCGGGTGTATACATTTCTTTTCCTAAAATAGAAAAATCAGATTTTCAAAATAAGGAATTCTGTACCAGGATCACAGTATTGCATTCTGCACACAGTAGAATCATATCACCTAGGGAGGCAGCAGCCTATGCAGGATAAAGGGCCAGGGCAGGGTAACACAGACCTGCCTCCCTATAAGGTTGTCCTCAAAACTGCTGTTCTTTAAAGCTTCAGAGCAAAGTTAGATAACACAACTCTGCACCTCCCGCTGATACAGGGAAACCCAACCCAATCCCTTTCAAGTCTCTTCACGGCTATTCAAATAATTCCGATGTATTTTGATATATCTGGGGGCCCACTGTTCCCATCCGTGCCACAATACGAGAGGACGAGCCACCCATCTCTTCTTCAACACAACTGTTAGATATGAAAGGAAACCACTTTGCGATGAGCTAGTGACTCTGAGCCTTAAACAAGGGGTTCCGGGGTTGAACTCTGAACAGAGAAACTACACAAGTTTAATAAAGACAGGGCCTGCACAGCAGCAGTGGCACTTGTATAGGAATGAAAGGAAGTCGACTTTTTTCACTTTCTCTGGGATCAGGCACATTAATCACGCACAAGCATGGATCTAGGGCTGTCACAGCAAACATACCAGAGAGAGGTCTCTATGGGTGCAGCACCCACCACGCGTCTCCCAACAGGAGAACTGCTAGCATCCCAAACCAGGCTGCCCCCTCCTGATCCTGCCACCCGCCCAGTTTGGGAAGCCTTGACACTGATGTACTCTGACACCTTCTTTGCAAGAGCCACTGCCTGGGGCCGTCAGCAGTTAAGTCGCAAGCTTCTTTTAGCCGAGGGATTAAAACGGCTAATTTTCTCAGGCTGGAAATAATTCCAGGAGAGGAAAAGGGTTGGGTTAGCCCGGCTAGTGTATGTGGGCGGGGGGGGGTAGGGGGAAGTCGGCTGGCTATGCACATGGACCACATAGCGATGCCTTCCCAGAATGGAAAGGGCACACTGCTAGAGCTGCCATCCTCCAGGAGGAACCTGGAGATCTCCTGGAATTTCAGCTCATCTCCAAACTACAGATATCAGTTCCCCCGGAGAAAACAGAAAAGAGTCCAGTAGCACTTTTAAGACTAACCAATGTTTTGTAGCATAAGCTTTTGAGAACCACAGCTCTCTTCATCAGATGCATCTGATGAAGAGAGCTGTGGTTCTCGAAAGCTTAAGCTACAGTAAAGTTGGTTAGTCTTAAAGGTTCTACTGGACTCTTCTATTTTGCCACTACAGACTAACACGGCTTACTCCTCTGGACCTGGAGAAAACGGCTGCTTTGGAGGCTAGACTGTATGGCATTATACCCCACCGAGTTCCCTCCTCAGGCTCCACCCCCAAATCACCAGGAATTTCCCAACCCACAGTCGGCAACCGTATGCACAGTTGCTACACTGCAAAACTACAGGCACGCAGTTCCTTGATATCACAATCACAATCAGAAAGATTTAGGTAGGCCCCAACGGCTGTGCAATCCAGTCCTGGGACGGGGAGGGGGGGTGAGTGGCCCAGATCAGTAAGGAAATAAGTCTGCCCTCCTATTGGCTCTGTGCACATCTGATAACAAAACCGGTGTATGCAGTAAAACAGGCCTTCGCGGCTCCTCCTTCCTTCCTTCCTCCTTGCCCACATGTACCTGGCAAGGTGCTGCAGCAGCCCTGAGACAAGGACTGCAGGCTACAGAGGGCAAGAGGGAGCGAGATTCGGAAGGGGAAGGTAGCTCAAAGGTTGCCCCTCCGTTGTGCACACAGCATTCCAATTGAGTCCCTATGTGGGACTTTTAGGGCAGCCTGCTGACCATTTGGCCAGTCTGAGTTGTTGGACGTTGTCGTCTTTCTGGATCTCTCCAGAAACGAGACCATTAAGTGGATGGGTTGGTCTCTGCTTATATGCGCATGTGTGGCTCTGTTTTCATGGGCGAAATGTTGGAGGCGAGATAAAGGGGGCCAGCAAGGCAGTCTTTACCTGTTGAATATAGTCTTCCAGTAGTGAGATACGCAGGGCTCTCAGCTAATCAAAAGCCTGGCTTGGTAGCCAGCCAGGGCCTTCATAATCCTCAAAAGAAAAGCTGTACAGGTTTCTAGGCCTCAAGCGCTAGCTTTGCATACCAGAGGCTTCAGCTTCTAATCACAGACAAGTCACTCCCGATCATTTTCACACACATCTCCTCACAGGGCATCACCCCAACCTCATTATCGATGAAATGCATCTAGGGCTGCGTTCACATGACCGGGGGGGGGGTGCATCTCTCTGGTCTTGTCCGAGAGGGAACAGCTCTCTGGGGTCTAAGGCAGGGCAGGGTTTCCCCAACACCTTGAACGGGAAATGCTGCAAAGGACTTGAGCCAGGGCCCTTCCGCACGAGAAGCAGGTGCGCAGCCGTGGAGGTCCAGCGACTCCAGCATTGGCTGGGGCCACCGGTTTGGCTCCATCGGCACCAGCTCCCCTTTCACGGTGCTGTTCTTGACCGTGGAAGCTCCACAGGCTGACGAGCTGCCTCTGCCCACAGGACCGGCCCTGTTGGCCCTGGGAGGTGCCTGCTCTATGCTCCAGCCCCCCCCCCCCCAAGGTGGGATGAGGCTCCTTTCAGACGGCAGGGGAAGAGTTCGGGGCTTTGGTGTGCCTCTGTTGGAGCAGCAAGAGAAGTTTGTTTCAGTGAGTGCTGTGGGTTGGGGCTTTTACGTTTCGAAAAGGAAAAAAAACCGCTAAGAATGGGAGAGTGGCAAAGGTTCACTTTTTAAGGATCAGGTTGTTGGTTCTCCCATACCAGTTGGCTTTCTGCCCACCTCGGGAGTTTTGGCGGCTCTTCCATTGCAGGAAGAGCCATTTAAGACGGGAGAATTCTATTAAAGATGAAAGAATTCTCTCGAGGGCTGCAGGAAATTCCTCCAGGCTCAGGTAGGATACCATTGATGGTTATTTTCATTATTTAATTGAACACAAGTTAGCTGCCTTGAAAGCCATACATGACAGAGAAGGTGTGTGACAGAAATATAGGCAGGCAGGCTGGCTGGTGGAAAAGGGGGGGGAACCGGCCCAGAACAAATTATGCAAATATATGTCAATTACAATGTATTTCTGGTGGCAGAATAGCGGCCTTTTTGTGCCGTATTTGAGTTGCTGCACCCCAGAATTTGGATATATTTAAAATAACAGATTAGCTGCCTCCCTCCTCCTCCCTGCAGAAGGAACGATAAGGTCATTTAGATACATTCTAAAACAGCGTTCTAACGTATGCTTTTCACCTCGTAGCCCTGCCGCTTCTTGAGTCGCTTCTTGTTGAGGCGCTTGTTGGCGTACATCTTGCCTGTGGCCCGCATCTGGCAGGCGCACACCTCCCCGAAACCCCCTTTCCCCAGTACCCGGAAGTCCAGGAACCAGTCCTCTGACACGTGCTGGGACTCGAGCCACTTGAACTGGAGGAAGCGGCAGAAGTAGAGGCTCTCTTTGTACTTGCCAAAGGCCTCCTGCTCCAGGAACTTCAGCAAGTGCTGCTCGGACTCTTTGAAGAGGTCGATGTGTCCGTGTTTGGCGTCCTCCTTCACCCTCATGATAGCCTTCTCCTCGAGGAAAGAGCAGAACTCCTTGGAGGCCGAGTCAAAGTATTTGTTGATGGTTTGCTGGGAGTTTGGGGGCCTCTCGGACTCGTCCACCCTGCTATAGTTCTCCATGTCTGACCACAGGCCAGCAGATGGCCTGAACTCATCTGTCTCCTCAAGAAATTGTTGGAATAGCTTCTTGCCGATGGGCTGCCTCACGCAGATGTAGTCGAAATCCAGGTCCAAGGAATCCTTCAGGTGTTCACAGTGGTTGATGTGCGGCAGCTTCAGCCTAGCCCGGAACCGCCTGTCCCGCCCAGAAGTTGGCCCAAGTTCCCCACGGGCAGACACATAGGCCGTGTTGGCCACCATCGTCTCTAGACCGCCAATGTCCATGGTGAAGGTGGGTCACCTGTAAAGCAGGGGCAGAGGGAGACAGTAATTGGAGCAGAGAGTCACTGGGCACGAGTGGCCGCCCAATTCCAATAACTGCCAAATGGGGTTGCCGACCTGGAATTATAACTGATCTCCAGGCCACAAAAATCAGTTCCCCTGGAGAAAATGGCTGCTTTGGTGGGTGGGCTCTACCCCTCTGAGGTCCCTCCCCTTCCCAAACCCAACTCCCTCCAGGTTCCACCCCCCCAAATATCCAGGAACATCCCAAACTGGAGCTGGTGACCCTATGGCGAGTGCTTGGCTTTGGCCGGCATCTGGCTGGAAGGAAGGGAGAAGGAAAACCGAAGAAAGATACTAAAGGACAACACTGTCAACTTCTTTTTCTTGTTTTGAAGAGATCACCTAACACTTTATCTTGTTGTTCTAACTCTTTATTCCTCATCTGTATGGTTTCTATTACGGTAAACAAAATGAAAAACGGTTATTTGGCAAGAGCCAGCAACTGAACCAGAATTTAGAGCTTAAAATGAATCCACGCTAAAAGAAATGTCCAGGACATCTGTTCATAAATACAGCGGAGCCTTCTATCAAAACGGAAGAGCGCAGAGGCCAGCTCAAAAGCATTCAGGACTCAACCCACATGCATCCAAACCCGGACAGCCACCCTGCTTTAGCTGATGTGGGTCTGTAGCTACCTGGCTCCATATACATTGACCAGATTTATTGGGCTTGTACTGCTGAAGCTTCTGATTGGCTGAGCCTCTGTGGTAGCCTGGAGCATTCATAAACATCCCAACTTCCCAGGGAACAAATCTCTAGGAATGTCTGAAATCCAGTTTCTGTGAGAGCAGGGCACATTGTCAATTTGGCTGAGTATTAAAAGTGCACATGAATCCCTCAGGGCAACAGATCTGTGGGGTGGGTTGAGGGCTGGGCAGAGATCCTTGAAGGCAGGGAAGCTGTGGGGAAGGAAGGATGACTTGGCAGAGCAAGTTATAGACTGAATGTATGAACCCAAGAAAAGGGCTACCAGAAGGAGAAGTGACTTGACAAATGAGAGATTATGGAGGAACCTGGGAAGGTGGTAAATTTCATGTATTGATTGAACCCACCAGTTCTTTGGCTGGAAGCTTCTCGTATGATTCATCTTTCTACCACATTTCCCTCCACCCTCTCCCCAAGGAGCTCAGGCAGTGTGCCTCTGTGGCATAGGTCAGGCAGTGACTGGGCCACGATCATCTGGCAAGTTTGGGGTTCTTCTGAACTCTGGCCTGCCAGATCCTCTAACCACTAGGCAACACTAACCAGTTGCCTGCATGGCCACAGACCCAATGCCCCATCATTCGGAGCAGTCCCTGATGCCCCAGAGAAGGGCAGGAGGCAGCAACAGCACAAAATAATTTTTGAAGCCAGGAAGGGTGGAAGGGGAAAGCCCTTCTTGACCCAGACTAGGCAACACTAACCAGTTGCCTGCATGGCCACAGACCCAATGCCCTTCTTGACCTAGACAGGCCAGCAGCATTCAGGGACCTCAAAGCAGGTCTTTGGAGATGATTCCAGAATACTAAAACCCTTCCAAATCAAGATTTATTAAGGGCTCGTTCACGTTGCTGCCCAGGTTGATCAACATGCCTTTGGCATGGAGTGCTCCCCCCTCCATTAATAAATATTCCAACACCTTGGCTGCTTTCACCCATGATGATAATGCACTTCCAATGCGCTCTAGCAATAAATTGCAAGTGGATTTCCAGTGTACTATCCAAAGGGCATGAAAGCAGCCTAAAGCTCTGTGCAAATGTCTCCTTTAACCAGCAGAAAAGTGGGATGTGCAAGAGGCCAGCTCACATATGCAGGACGCTGCAGGGCTGGGAAGTGTGAAATGACAAAATGCCCACACGGCCAGCTTCTCAACTGGGTGACTGGACATCCGTTTTCCTTCCCTGCAGATTCAGCGTGATTAAAACAATTTGTTATCCTGCTCTTCCAACTGGTCTTGGGGAAAAAGTTCAGAAGAACCCCACCTGGAGGCTGGCCACCCTATTGGAGATACAATGTGGGGCATGCAGGTTATGACCAGACCAGAAAACTCGACAATTAAAAGAGCTTTTCCCCATCATGGGTGAAAGCAGCCAAGGTGTTGGGATATTTATTAATGGAGGGGGGAGCACTAACCCTTGTGCTATTGCTGCCTCCTGCCCTTCAACTTCTCTGGGGCATCAGGGACTGCTCCGAATGATGGGGCATTGGGTCTGTGGCCATGCAGGCAACTGGTTAGTGTTGCCTAGTGGTTAGAGGATCTGGCAGGCCAGCGTTCAGAAGAACCCCAAACTGGAGGCTGGCAACCCAGGTGGTAGCTGGAGATCTCCAGGAATTACAATTGATCTCCAGCCGACAGAAATCAGTTCCCCTGGAGAAAATGGCAGCTTTTAAGGGTGGACTCTATAGCATTGGACCCTGCGGAGGCTCCTCCCCTCCCAAACCCCACCCTCTCCAAACTCCCCACCCAAAATCTCCAGGGATTTCCCCACCTAGACCTGGCAAACCTAAATGGAATATTCTTCGCCTCCCCAAGGGTGAAGGTAGACCTAAAAGGGCAGGCGAAGCAGCTGGCCTCGGAGCGTGATTAATGCGACGGGGTTAGCTGCTAGCTGAAAAGGTAAGGCCATAATGCTTCGTGAAAGACTAAGTAACTAGAGGTTGCTTGGAGGCAGCGGGGATTAAAGCAAGTGGCTGGCTGGAGAAGGGCATGGCCAGCAGGGACCTCGGCTCTCACTCTGTGTGTTTTGTAAGGGCTTAAAGGGGCTGGCTTTCCCTTTTGTACGGCCAGAAGGTCCATGCCTGCAAGAGCTGGTCAAAGTGACATTAGTTGAACCTCTGCCAGAACGAGAGCCACGCAAGGCCCTCTTCCCTGCGGGTCTCGGCTGTGCCAGGACCCCAGCCTCCAACCGCATGATGCCACTTACAGACCCACAGCTAAGTTACAGAGGCCAGGGCCTTGCCGGGGTATGCCTTATAGTTACCTAGGCTGCTAGACAAGGGCCGTTTCCACACGGCTCCCCGCTGCTCGTAACAACCTGGAATATCGCGAAAAAAATGCGGAAGATCGCGTTTTCTCGCGCGAGATTTGCGCGACGTCACGTGACGTTGTGCAAATCTCATGCGAGAAAATGCAATCTTCCACGGTTTTTTCGCGATATTCCGGGTTGTTACGAGCAGTGGGGAGCCGTGTGGAAACGGCCAATATATAGCTGCTATTTATTTATTTATCTATTTTATTTTTAACCCACCCTCCCCGCAAGCGGGCTCAGGGTGAGGTACAACATTGATTAAAATACAGCTTAAAATCAGTTATAAAAACAGATAAAATACTGTGCCCCTTTCGGGGCAACCGGTGGGAATGGACTCTCCATACCCCTTGTAGAGGGAGACCGGTGGAAGGCTCAGCAATGATGGGCTAAAATTAGCCTCCACCATATGCCTAGACTAGATAATACAGAGCATATCGTTGTCTAGGCTGCTAGGAATTCAGCTCTTACCACTTAGAAGAGGAAAGGGGATGTAATACCACAGGGGCCTCCGGAGACCCATTCAGGGCTTGGTGTGGCAGGCACAGGAGTGTAAGATAGGGTTGCCAGTCTCCAGGTGGCAACCGTGCATGTAATCTATCAACAAAACTATTTAATTTCCAAACAGTTACAACTGCAATAATAGTACTTAAAGTGCAGGGTGCCTACAAAAATTACAAAAGTATTTGCATACAAAGTATGTTCACATCCAAGAATCCCAAGAACAATTAAAATCCACAAAGTTGTTTCTTCTTTGTAATTAACCACTATGACTTGCAGTCCAAGTAAGTATCTCGATTATAATATCATCTCACTTGCTCTTTTACAGATGTAACTTCCACAAACGGAAGTGGCTGGCACCGATGCCGTCTCCCGGGCGGGAGAATCCACACAGACCCACAAGTCTCAGGAGAGAGGGAGAATTCACAGCCGCCTAGATCCACTCAACAGGAAGCCAGCAATTCGCCTGTTTCAAACCAGCTTTTTCAAGAGTGTTCTACAAGCAGTTGTCACTCAAAATGCTTATGACTTCTCTTAGCCCGTATGGAAACCCAGATACCGCAGTCTGTATCTGGGTTTCCATATGGGTTAAGAGAAGTCATAAGCATAAGCACGCTTGAAAAAGCTGGTTTGAAACAGGAGAATTGCTGGCTTCTTGTTGGATCTAGGCGGCTGTGAATTCTCCTTCTTCACTGGAGAAGTTTCGTCAAAAATGGGGGAAGAGGAACAAAACATATTTCAGGGCATGTTGGGAAAGCATAGATCTATAGTCTACCCTGGCTGTATTCAATCACTCCTCCTCAGAAATGATATCTTAGCTTGGGATAGAAAGTGTAGAAAGGTGCAACCAAAAGGAAAAGGAAAAGCTGCACAGACAGAGACTTTTCAGTGTGGGAGAAAGACTGGGGTGGGGGCAGGACAGAGGTTTGTTATGAATGGGGTGGAGAAAGTAGACAGAGAACTTTTTCTCCCGTAATATTAGAAGTCCGAACTTCACCCAATTAGGCTGATAGGCAATACATTAAGAACAGAGAAAAGGAAATTCTTCTTTACTCAACAAGTAACTAAATCATGGAATTCGCTGCCAGAGAACATTGTGATAGCTCCACAAGCACGGATGGCTTTAAAGGGGGATTAGTAAATGGAGGAGTGGTCCACGGATGGCTACTAACCACGACGACACCTAAATAGAACTTCCATATTCAGCAGCAGTGTATCTCTGAATACCAGTCCTGGAAGCAAGCACTGGGAGAGGCTTTGGTCTTGCATTGCATTGTTGGCCACCTTGAGCCTGAAGAGATAATTTTTAAAAATGTTTTAAATAAATAGTAAAAAGTCCAGTAGCACCTTTAAGACTAACCGACTTTATTGAGGCATAAGCTTTCGAGAACTACAGCTCTCTTCTGACGATGCATCTGACAAAGAGAGCTGTAGTTCTCGAAAGCTTCTGCTACAAACGATGCATCTAACTAAGAGAGCTGCGATTCTCGAAAGTTTCTGCTACAAACGATGCATCTGACGAAGAGAACTGTGGTTCCTGAAAGCTTATGCCTCTTAAAGGAGCTACTAGACTTTTTACTATTTTGCAACTACAGACTAACATGGCTAACTCCTCTGGTTAAATAAATAGAAAAATCAATAAAATCTGAAGTCATGGTAATGGAATAATGAATTAGATAGACGATGGTTCTAATCCACTGAGGCTGTTCTTATGCCCTAAAGGCTGTAATTTATAGCAGTCTGAGAATGCAGGACTGGGGAGGCTGCAGACTTCCTCCTAGAAGAATTCCTACTACTTCCTGGTAAACAGTACAAACTGCAGGCTACGGGGCTTTTCCAGCAGGCCCAACACCTTCCCCCTCACACGCCTTGTCTTTGTTTCGGTTCTGTTTTGTACTGAACGTCCACCTTCCTGAAAAAGAGGAAGAACCTAGAATTTCCTCGCTTCTCTGCAAAGGCTACTTGCAGGGCCGATTCTCCAGCACAGCCGACCAAGCAGCTGCGTGGGGCAGCACAGCGAGAAGGCTGCCAATGCAGCACAGATGCCCAGCTGACTCCCTGCCAAGCAGCCCAGGATGCGACTGCTCTTCCCTCCGGGGCCCACACCTCCTGCCCCTGAGGTTTGGACAGTGGTGGCGCGGTGCCGCGTGGGCCCAGGAGGCAACAGGTGTGCCTGGCTCAGGGCCTCAAAATAACTTGGGCCCACCTTGAGCATTCCCTCCTGCTGCTTTTAGATCCAGCTCATGCAGCAGTGCAAGGTCAAACTCCAGCAAGGATTCTAAGTGAAAAAGTATGCAGAAACCCAGGCAATACACAAGGGGTTTTTCCTGCATTGAAAAAGGTGCTCCAGCAAAAATGTTAAGGGCCGATTCCACGCATGATGTCGCGCAAAACTCGCGCGAGAAAACGCAATATTTCGCGTTTTTCCCAGCATGATCCGCAACGTAGCGCAACATCCTGGCTTCAGGTAAGCCGTGTGGAATCGGCCAAGGTCTTCCTGTGCCCCAGAGGAGGGCTGAGCTATCCAAGAGGCTCATAAAGTTTTATTTTGCCACAACATGGTTTGAATAAATAGTTGTGAAAGAGTTTACGTTTGCTGCATAGGAGCACCACTGGACGAAACTCCCTTGCAGTTGAGGTTGCCAATTTATGCTTGGGAAATACCTGTGGATTTACGGGTGGGGAGGAGGAAGGGCAGGGGGAATGGAGAGGAGGGAGCTCAGTGGGGTATAATGCCATAGAGTCCACCCTCCAAAGCAGCCATTTTCTGCAAGGGGAATGGATCTCTGTTGCCTGGAGATCAGTTGTAATTCTGGCAGATGGCCAGCAACCCCCTGGAGGCCGGCAGCCCTATTTGCAGTTGTTTTTCAGGCCCATTTGGAGTGTTTTGCTCCAAGGGGATCCTTTCCCTTCCTGGCCGACTGCTCACATGCTCAAAGATGTTTATGTCTCCTTTCCACCTTTGGTCTCCACCACGCCATTGTTCCCTGTCCCAGCAGTGCCCTTCTAGCTTCACACCCCACCAGGCAGGGACTCACACCCAGATGATGTACAGTAATCAGTATTATAGGTTTTATCTGGTTTTTATGCTGCCATATTTTTTCCTAATATTATTATATGTTGTGCTCTGCTCTGAGCTCCCTCTGGGGAGAGTGAATTATAAATATAAATAAATAAATAAAATAACAGGATTTACCACAGTTTTCTGTCTGTCTCTCTCTCTCTGCTGCAATTCCACTTCTCCACCCCCTTCTGTGATTTTGGTTGTAAAAATCTCTGAAAAGATTTTTCAGGCCAGATGCGCCTGCAGAAGGGAGCACTGACTCTCGAAAGCTTACACCCTGAATGTCCGGTTTGTCCCCAAGGTGCCGCTGGACTCCAATCCTGCTGTCCTATTACAGACCAACACGGCTACCCACCTAAAACTGACTCATGGAAGCGTCTGCTGGAATCAACATTAACAATGTTTAAGATGCCACTTAGGATGAAACCAGTAATGAAGGCTTGATCTACCTTCAGTTGGCATGGATTCCCTCAGCAGGACAATGCGGGAAAAGCTGGGGCATCTTGGGGAAGAGGAAGAGGTGAATTGTGCCTTTTGGGGGCTAGAAAAGTTCTCCATTTCAGAGTCTATAGAGGGGGAGGGGGACTTGTCCTGCTGAGTTCATGCAAAGTTGGAAAGTATCACAGACATCAGCGCAGCAAGCGACCTTCAAGTGCTCTTTGGAAGATTTACCATTTGGAGGCCAAGTCTACCGTCCAGAGGCCAGGTGGTTTTCACATTACTGGAAGCAGCAAGCACGGAGTCTGTCCGGCAACATGCTGCTTTGTACAAGAAACTTCAATTTGCCTTTAATAATAATAATAATAATAATAATAATAATAATAATAATAATAATAATAATAACACTCGATTTATATACCGCCCTTCACGACAAAATGCCCCCTCAGAGCAGTTTACAAAGTGTTATTATTATCCCCACAACAAGCACCCTGTGAGGTGGGTGGGGCTGAGAGAGCTCCAGAGAACTGTGACTCACCCAAGGTCACCCAGCTGGCTTCAAGTGGAGGAGTGGGGGGGGGGAATCAAACCCGGCTCTCCAGATTAGAGTCCCGTGCTCTTAACCACTACACCAAACTGGCTTTGCAAAGAAGGGCCTTGAAGGCACAAGTCAGTTCGAAACTGTCCAGAATGGACACTTCACTTTTCTTCCATATTTGTTCCGGCATTTACGTGGCATGAGTAGTATGCGGTTTTACTGACTTGTGCGAAACAGGGCCGTTTCCAGACGGTTGACCTGCACCCGGGACGTCGTGCCACATTTCGGAATCGTGCTGGGGAAAACGCGAAATATCACGTTTTCTTGCGCGAGTTTTGCGCAACGTCACGCAAAACTCGCGCGAGAAAACGTGATATTTCGCGTTTTCCCCGGCACGATCCGAAACGTGGCATGACGTCTCGGGTGCAGGTCAACCGTCTGGAAACGGCCCTGCTCTTGATTCAGACGGCCACTAACCATGTGGAAATCCCCTCTTACATTTTGGATTCAGTGGTTCCAGAGAGGTGATTGCCAGAAGACTCTGGCTGGGAGCCAGCTTGGTGTCGTGGATAAGAGGCCACAGGCGCTTCCAATCTTGAGCCCTGAAAAAGCCAACCCAATGCAGGGCAGCTGCACGGCGACCCCACCCCACAGCAAATGTCAAAGATTAGCACACAGGAGTCAGCTCCGTTTTAATAGTCTTTGTGGCTAGGAGGCTCCTTAAAATAGCCACCTACTTCTTAAAATAGACCTGTTCCCTGTGGGGCTTTCTCTGTGGCGGCTGAAAGTATTGCCAGGTCACAGCGCATGTGCGTGTGGGTGGTTTGTGAGAGCTGCCCCTGCCAAACTGGGTGCCACGTGGGGCATTTTAGCCAGGGGGAGCCAATGGTCTGAGTCTCAGGCGCTGAGGCGGTTGGGCAAGGGACCTGTCCAATCCCATTAGGGCCTTGCCCGCAAAATCTCTGATAATCCACGTGGTAAGCGGATTTCGTGGCCTAAGTGGACCCCACTCCCTCTGTGTAGGACGCTGCAGGATCTCACTTACGGGACTGGCTCCTTGGATGTGGCCCTCCCACTGAGTCACTCTCAACAGATTGGGGGGTGGGGGGGGAGAGCTCCTTTTGGTGCTGTGGGGAGGAAGGCGGCTCTTCAAGGTGGGCAGGCGCACTTTTCATTGCACCTCGAGTGTCACTGCAAAGGTTCTGGCGATTCCTCATTAAACTCATCCAGATATTCCCTCACGCCCTTCCCTGTACACTTGCACCCGTGCTGAAGAGAGTAATGGCTGCTGGAAGTCTAACTCCTTGTTTCTTTGCTGGTGGGCACTGGGGGGAGGGGTTACGTTCTGCCAACTGCACCATGAGGTGACAGAACCCGGTGCTGGAAGAGGGGACAGAGAAGGAGACTGCAGACTTGGGCCGTTTTCACACGTCTTACCAGCCGTGCAAAATCGTGCAAAACTCCTGGAACACCGGTGTCTTCCTGGTGCAACTTCCCGTCATGACGCTGGTTTGTGGTGCGATTGTGCCACAAACCAGAGTCCTGAAGGGAAATCGCACCAGGAAGACACTGGTGGTCCGGGAGTTTTGCGGAAATTTCCCGTCATGACTCTTGGCTCCACTCCGGGGCAGAATGTGCAAGGAAGCTCTCCTGTGCAAGCCCCGTTGGGCTGGGCCTGTGCAAGAGAAGGACCCCTCGGCTCGCCTCCCAGCCAGAAACCAGCAGCCGGCTAAACGGGCCTCAATCACAACTCAGATGGAGAATCCTTTGCGTTCAGGGGAGCCCTCTTGCTCACAGCAGGAATACCTTTAAAGGCATACATGTTGAAAGCAGTGTGTGTGTATTATAATAATAATAATAATAATAATAATAATAATAATAACTGCACTTATATACTGCTCTTCTAGACAGATTTGTGCCTTACCCAGAGCGGTGGACAAGTTAGTGTTATTATTATTATCCCCACAATTCAGCTGAGGAGCTGGGGCTGAGAGGAGGGGCTTACCCACGGCCACCTGTTGAACTCATGGCAGTAGTGGGATTCGAACGTGTAGAGTGCTGATTCACAGCCAAACCACTTAACCACTGTGCTCCAGCAGCCTCCTGTGCTACAGCAGCCTCCAACCTCTGTGTGTGTTACGTGTGTGTGTGTGTTACGTGTGTGTGTGTGTTACATGCCATCAAGTCGCCTCCGACCTATGGCGACTCTATGAATGAAAGACCTCCAAAATGTCATCTCATTAATTGACTTGCTCAGATCCTGCAAACTGGAGGACGTGGCTTCTTTGATTGAGTCCAGCCATCTCGGTTTAGGCCTTCCTCTTTTCCTAGCGTTACTGGCTTTTCTGGAGCACCTGGTCTTCTCATGGTGTGTTGAGAGCAATAGCAAGGCTAAAGCAAGTTTTTAAAGCAGGGGCCAGCAGGGGCAACCTCTGCAGCTCCCCACTGGCTTCTTCACCCTCACCGCCTCTTCTTCCCTTTCCCGTACCTGGAACTGCAAACTCTGGGGTGGGAATTTCCTGGAGATTCAGAGGCAGATTCTGGGGCGGGGATCACTAAGCAAGGATGTGATCCACTCTCTGAAGCAGCCATTTCCTCCAGGAGAACTAACCTGTCTAGTCTGGAGGTCAGTAGGAATTCCAGGAGAACTCCAGGCTCCACCTGGAGGCTGGCAACCCTACCCCATCTCAAATCCCCAGCTTGTGCTCCAAATTCGAATCCAGGCCCCCTCTTCCTCCCGCTGCCCTCCCAGCTCCCTGCTAGGTGCTCCAGGGTGGATCCTCTACCCCTCTTTCTTTCCTCCAGCTGCGTATCCAAGGGGACCGGCAGGCCCCACTTCCTTCCCCTATCTCACTCCCTCGCCTGCCCACCTGTCCTGCCCTCTGTCCTTTTCTCTCCCACGCAAGCCACAGCCCTGCACCACAAAGCTAGCCCACAAAGCTAGCCCACAGCCCTGCACCACAAAGCTAGCCCACATTATCTGTACTTAAAAATCCCCTTAAGGGCCCTTTAGATTTTTTTTTAAGAAATGCTTTCTGAGTCAAACAAGCTCTCCCCTGATCTTCCATACACTTTAAGATGCGTTTTTAAAATAATGCCGGTACTTTTAAGAACACATTTTGAAATACCCCAAAGCAGCAGCATTACGTTTCAGCACACTCCCCCCCCCCCACACACACACACGTCCCCTCATGCTTAGCTATCAGATCCTCGGTGGAACTGAACTATCCCTCAGCCCTGCTGCCCCCCCCCCCCGCCCATCTTCCTTGAGGTGACATAATGAGGCAGGCGCTATATCTGAAATGGGACCGCAGCCCCCTGGGCTACTTCTGCTCTCAACACCCTCCAAGGAAATGCCAACAGTGCCGTACAGCATTCCCCTCCCCTCCCCGTCTCTCCAAATCCCACCTGATCTCAGCCCCCAACCTGCCCTGCCTTCATTGCATGGCTACTGCAAAGCCGGGTTATAGGCCACTCTTCTCTCTAGCCCCTCTATTCTGGCAACATTTGGGCGGGCTCAATCCCTCCCTTTTCCTGTCTCCACTCTCCCCCACCCCAAACCCCTGCTTCTTTACAGCCTGCTTTATGACCCTTTCTCCCCACTTGCTCCCAACCCCTCCTATTACCCCTACCCCAGCGACGCCCCCTCCCCAGGCCCTCCCTCACTCACTGTGCAGATTCGGCAAAGAAAAGGGGCGTCCGTCAGTGGGGGCCTCTGGACTCCCCCTGGGGCATCACGGCTTGGCAGGTGCCTGGCTGCAGGTGTCAGACCACATCCTGAGAACAGCCAACTGTGGGAATAAGCAGGAGGGGTTTGCAATCCTTCCAGGCTCAGATTAGCTCCCCCAGCCCTGTGGTGAGGCTGGACTAGGTGTGGGGAGGACACACCAACAGCCTGTCAGAGACAATTAAGGAAATCCCTGTTGCTTTGTCAAAGAGTCAAGGGGCAACAGCTAATCGGCAGACGATTCCCAAATGTTCCATCACAACCCCAGGACAGAACACAGAAGTCTGGAATGCCCACCTTGTGCTTCCCTGCACCCAGTTTTTATTTTTATTTACCTTATTTACATCCCCCCTTACTTGCAGAGACTCAAGGCAGACTGCAAGGGGGCAGGGGAGGGGGTAAATGCCAAGGTGGTCAAATGACGTCTTTTAATTGACTGTGCTGGGCTTGTGTGGGAACATGGAAGCACTTGACATTCACAGCATTCTTCATCATGCAAATGGAGAATTATGTGAAACTCAAAAGCTTGACTTTTTCTGTAGCAGTCTAACAGAACCTCACATCTTACTTGGGTTGTATTCCTTTCTACTTTGGGGTCTAACCCAACAGTTACTGGATGAGGGCCAGCGGTCTTGTGGCACAAGGAGAATCCCGTAATCCACAGTTTTTCCCCACTTGCTCTTAAAGGGCCAAAACAAGCCTCTCGCTTAAGGGATGTGAACTTTCTCCCCGTAAGGTAGCTTGCTCCTCCTGGACACACAAATCTTTAGTGGATGAAGTTTTTCCTTCCCAGCTAAATGTCTGTTTCTCATGCTTTTCAAGGCACAAAATCAGTTACAGTAAAACAAAAGGGAATCCTACTTGATTAGGGATAGAGAAGAAATTCATGAGCAAAAATGTCTCCCAATTCTGCCAACCTAACTTCAAAAGCAGCATCCTAAATTGAAGGCTGACATTCAGATTTTTGAAACAAGCATTTTTTGATTTATTTTCACATGGGAAAGAGACACTATGAACCCCCCTAAACATTCAGGCGTCAAGTACAAAGAGCCATTGCTTGTCAACAATCAGAATGCCATTGCAGGCAGTCCAAAATGGAGTACTGAACAAAACTGCCATTGGTCACCAAGATCCAGTGTCAAATGAATAAAAAAATCTGCACTTATTTGGGCATCCAGGCAGGCAGAATATTCATGTACACAGATCCAGAGGAGTTAGCCATGCTAGTCTGTAGTTGCAAAATACTAAAGAGTCCAGCAGCACCTTTAAGACTAACCAACTTTATTGTAGCATCAGCTTTCGAGAACCACAGCTCTCTTTGTCAGATGCACTCTTTACTATCATGTGCACAGAGGAGACTTTCCAAGGGAACACCTGGCCTGGGAAGGTAGGTAAGACGTTTCTGTAACCAACACAGGAAATTATGGTGACCAAGGCTTTGGGGTATGCTAGGATGGGAGTGGGTCTGAGGGTGACAGTGCCTTTTATTTTTAGGGTGCAATGCCACCTGCTGCCACCAGGGGACGCTTGGACATCTGCAGGTGGCAGATAATCTGGCATGTACCAAGAAATGTCTTTGGGTGCTGAAAGCGATGGGGGACTGATTTGGCCTTGGCGTTCGGCCCAGCTTGGACCCTTTCCAGGGACAGTCATCCTTAATAAAGGCAGATGGTTACTTGGGAGCTTGTAGGAGACTTCATCTCCCCACCATCCGCGAGATGGCTTCCACCAAGCTACTGGGAGTGAATCAGAGCAGAGGGCTCATGCCCCCCCACCCTGCTCCTGCCTGGCAGGATCTATGTGCCATTAACAGGCAATGGACACAGCTCTGGAAGTGCGGCGGGGAAGTGCAGCAAAGGGGAGATTTTTCATTTCAAACCTTGCGGAACAAAAAGAACCCCCAAATTTGCCAGCAAAACAATGTGGGGGTTGTTGGCGGCAGCACAGTTCTTACGACTGCATTACAAAGTTTACGGTTCCATCCTGAACTAAGGACAGCTAAACACTGGCTGGCTGCTTCCCCGCTAGACATGATTCTGCACTGCTCAGCTCATCCTCTTCTGTACTCAGCCTCAGTCAGAATTTGAACCGGGGTTCTCCATTGCACTTCATATAGCTCTATACTCCCCATAAAATGTTTCATAGATCCAGAGGAGTTAGCTGTGTTAGTCTGTAGTTGCAAAATAGTAGAGGGTCCAGTAGCATCTTTAAGATTAACCAACTTTATTGTAGCATAAGCTTTTGAGAACCACAGCTCTCTTAGTCAGATGCATCACCAGCTTTTGAGAACCACAGCTCTCTTTGTCAGATGCATCACCAGCTTTTGAGAACCACAGCTCTCTTCATCTCAGATGCTCTCTGACAATGCATCTGATGAAGAGAGCTGTGGTTCTCGAATGCTTATGCTACAATAAAGTTGGTTAGTCTTAAAGGTGCTACTGGATTCTCTACTATAAAAATGCTTAGCACGTATCCACAAGGGCAAGGGTAGAGTGGGGTGGAGAAAGGGTCCTGGGAGGGGGCTTTGATCCTACCAGCCCCAAGCAGGAAGTGCCTGGCCAAGGTGGGTGGCTCACATATCCTCTCCCTTGCTGTAGTGAAGGTGGGCCAGGAGGGTGTGTTCCTCACACCCACCCCTGTTTTTTGGCTTGGGATATGAGTGGGGGCTGTGGTGGACCTGGTCCAGGTGGCCCCAGTGGGGGGGGGGAGGATTCTTCCATGTGGCCTTAATGGCCAATTCACCCCTGCCCTGATCACACTGTACACTTTCTCAGAAGTAATTCCTGTTCAGTAAAAGTTTACATTCCATCGGCCATTTCCCCTTTGTTCCTTTGTTTTACAGACTAATTAATTCACTCCTGCTTCCTTGTGACCAAGATGTTCCTGAGACTGAGAAAAACAAACCAAAATGAAACAAATGCAAACAATAGTACATAGATCCAGAAGAGGTAGCCGTGTTAGTATGTAGTTGCAAAATAGTAGAGTCCAGCTGCACCTTTAAGACTAACCAACTTTATTGTGGCATAAGCTTTCGAGAACCACAGCTCTCTTCGTCAGATGCGTCGTCAGATGCATCTGATGAAGAGAGCTGTGGTTCTCGAAA
This sequence comes from Eublepharis macularius, assembly GCF_028583425.1. Lineage (NCBI taxonomy): Eukaryota > Metazoa > Chordata > Lepidosauria > Squamata > Eublepharidae > Eublepharis > Eublepharis macularius. The sequence goes on from NC_072801.1 coordinate 78,894,542, forward strand.
GCCTATGCTACAATAAAGATGTATCTGATGAAGAGAGCTGTGGTTCTCGAAAGCTTATGCTACAATGAAGTTGCATCTGATGAAGAGAGCTGTGGTTCTTGAAAGCTTATGCTACAATAAAGATGTATCTGATGAAGAGAGCTGTGGTTCTCGAAAGCCTATGCTACAATAAAGATGCATCTGATGAAGAGAGCTGTGGTTCTTGAAAGCTTATGCTACAATAAAGATGCATCTGATGAAGAGAGCTGTGGTTCTCGAAAGCCTATGCTACAATAAAGATGTATCTGATGAAGAGAGCTGTGGTTCTCGAAAGTTTATGCTACAATAAAGTTGCATCTGATGAAGAGAGCTGTGGTTCTTGAAAGCTTATGCTACAATAAAGATGTATCTGATGAAGAGAGCTGTGGTTCTCGAAAGCTTATGCTACAATAAAGTTGATTAGTCTTAAAGGTGCTACTGGACTCTTTACTATTTTGAAACGGTAATACAGCAACTGAAAAACTAAAATAAAAATATTTAATTGAATGTAAAGCAATTAAAATGTATTCAAAACAATATTTATATGTATGGTTCTACAAGCTGTAGAACCATACTTACAGATATTGTTTTAGATACATGTTTTGTCACTTTTAAAGGCACATATCATCATTTGCATTTGTTTCATTTTACCGGATTCAATATGGGCTGCGTCTTTTTTCTCTCTCTTCATTTTTTCCTTTGGAAGATGTTCCTGAATCAATTACCAGCTATGAGTACTTGTGTATGTATATATAAGGGGAAGGAGGAGGAAATGAGTTATGCTTTTCACTTTGCAGCCCAAAGCATTGCCCATTGTTTCATTCCTTTTAAGTTTTATGATTGTAATAACACAATTACAAAATTGCTATCAAAATAGTAGTTTGAAAAAGAGCAATAGCTTTGGCTTCAACGTTTAAAACTGCATTTAATTCTCAACAACTGATGATTAGCCATTGATTCAGGAAAGCAGGAAGCAATTAATTAAGCTTAATGAGAACTACAGGAGAAATTGTAGTGGGACAATAGAATCATAGGGTTGGAAGGGACCTCATCTAGTCCAACCCCCTTGCACAATGCAAGAAATTCACAAGTAGCACCTTGACTGCCCACTTTGGATGCCGGGTGCTGCAACTGCGTTTTAATTTGTTTTTCAAGAAATCGCCACAAATCAGGTCTGAAAGAAACGATGGGACAACAGGGAAAATACTGTAATGTAATGGGTTGCCAACTATGCCATCTGGAGTCTTCATGGAAACTGAATGACTGATGGCAATTCCACATTAAATGGTCAGTGTGGAAGCGTCCTGTGTGAACTGGGGTGTGTTAAGAGCCACTTGAGGGTGAGTCCCAGCAGGAATCAGCTCCAGGATGGAGTTTGGGGTTCAGAACGGCAGCCAACAGACTAGGCCCAGCGTGCCTAATCAGAGACAGGTCTGCATCTCTCCCTCACTTTCCAGGCCAGCAGGCTCCAGCCCAAGACCAAAACCTTCTCAGCCCAGCCACAGAGAAGAAAGCAAAGGTGGACTGCGGAAGGGTTAGCCTTGCGGGGGCAGCCTGGAGAGATGGAAGGCTGAGGAGAGAGATTTCTCCAGGCAAAACTTGTCCCCAGCGCTGCTCATCCATCACCTGTCCGATGCATTTCCTAGGGCAGTTGTCCAAAACCAGTCAGGCTGCAATCCAGGGGATTCTGGAAAATCTGGATCCGGTTCTTGAGACTGCAAGATTTGGCAGTGTGTGCGTGTGTGCGTATGGGGTGGGGGGTGGGGGTTCTGAGCAATGTATTGATTATCATCAGCCCCCCCCCACTTTTTAAAAAAGCTGCCACAGATATAAGTTCCATACTAAACCCCAAATCTCTCCCCGTCTTCACGGCACCCATTCTTCAAGGCCCTGATGCTTTGAATTAATTACCCACTAAAAGACCTGTGGGGGACCCCACCCCACCAAGCTAATTCAGTTTGGCACCCTCCATACTTGCTGCCTGCTCAGGCACACAGCTCTCCCAGGAAGGGTTGCCAACTCCAGGCAGGGAAATTCCTAGCGATTTCAGTGCAAAGCCTGGAGAGGGTGTGGCTTGAGGAGGAAAAGGCATAATGCTATAATTCTGGGAGATCGCCATGCCTCACCTGGAGGCTGGCAACCCTATCTAGCCCTCGAAGGCTGCAGCCACCAACACCGCCTGCAGTGGATTTGGATTGCCCCGGAGTGATGAGGCAAGCACACCGCCCTGCATCACAGGGGCCCCCAGCCGTTTAAAGCATGCAGGCACCTTTGGAACAAGAGGAAAACCCTCACCCTCACCCTCACCCCAAGCTCCGCTTTTGCACTGGCCCATTTAACCGGCTGCCTTCTCCACCCCTCTTTTCTGAGTGCGCCTGCCCCCTTCTCTAAGCTTCCCTCAAGCAGCATTCTAGGACTGACTGTTGTCCCTTTGAGCAATTCACAAGGGCACTAGGACACCACAGGGGCCCAGCCAAAGGCATGGAGGGAAGGCAAACTTTCTGTGCAAGGATGACAGCACAGAGATGGGCGGTGGGGGGAGGGGGGAGTCTTAGCAAAACGCAGCCGAAAACTTGGGGAGAGAAGAGGGCCTCCTTGTTAGTGAAAGGTGGAAGAGTGAAGGGCGTGAGGTTGGGCGCCTCTTTTTCTTATGGGAGGGGATGGCTGAAATCAGCAGAGGCAGAAGTTTCAGGTAGGGAGCCACGCTGATCTGCAGTGGAAGAGCAAACTTGGAGTCAGATCTTGCTCTTCCCAAGGCAGCAAGGAAGTGGTCCCACTCCCCTTGACTTGAAGAAGCCAGCTTCCCCCCCCACACACAAAAAAACAAAGAGCTTTCTGTCTAGAGCAGGGTTCTCCTACGGGGCGCCCAGAGGCACCATGGCACCCACCAGTACTTCCCCTTGGCACCTGCCGAAATTTCAGAAAGCGGGCAGGGCCATAAGGCAGGGCTTGTTATCGGCTGCCCTCTTGCCAATGAAAGGAGTTTCCACTGTAGGATCCGGAGGACAGGTACACCCTGTGGCCAGAGCGTGGTTTCGTTTCCCCATCAGGATTTCCTTCTTCCCAGGAGAGGCGAGGAGGGAGGTATTCTGTTCGGCTCCACCGCCTGAGGTAGCCATTTAGGGTTTGGCTTTTCCTCTTGTTCCAAAGGTGCCTGCATGCTTTGAACGGTTGGGGGCCCCTGTGATGCGGGGCTGCGTGCTTGCAATCCAAATTCACTGCAGGCAATTGGTTTGCAGATTGCAGAATGGATTGCCCCCAGGGCTTTCCAACATGGACAGCAAGAATTCCAGCCAGGATTGCCAATCCCTAACTGTAAGATTCCGGAGTTTTAAAAGATGATCTTCTGAACAAAGTTTAATTCGTGCAGGCTGGTCTAGGGTTGCTGGCCTCCACGTAGCGGCTGGAGATCTGGAATTACAACTGGTCTCCGGGCCACAGAGATCAGTTCACCTGGAGAAAATGGCTACTTTGGGGGGTAGACTCTATGGACTTACGCCATGCCAAGGTCCTTTCCCTCCCCAAACCCCACTTTCTCCAGGTTTCTCCAGCTTTCACCCCCCAGATCTCCAGGAATTTCTTTTCTTTTTCTTTTTTTTGTATTTTTTTTTTTAGTTTAAATAATTAATTAACAGTTGACATTACATCTCCAGGAATTTCTCAACTTGGAACTGGCAACCCTAGGCTGGGCCCATTTCGGTGCCTGAAGCTACCCATCCAAAATGGCTCCCTTTCAACGTGGCACAATCCAGTGGGAAGCTCTCCTGCGACTGCTCCATGGGAACGAACTAGGCATTTATGCTGAGCAGAAAATCTCAGCCCCCTTCTCTGCTTTCCTTCTGTTTATCCTTTAGGTCCCCTCTGCCTTTGCTTTTCACAGACACTTTAGACTTTGATCCAAAACAGCTCAAGAGAGCTTTTCCCTCCTCTCAAGTCTTACAACATCCACACAGGGAAAGCGGGGGGGGGGGGGAGAGTGAGTGAGTGAGTGAGTGAGTGAGTGAGTGAGAGAGAAAGAGAGAGAGAGAGAGAGAGAGAGAGAGAGAGTGTTTGTGTGTGTGTGTGTGTGTGTGTGTGTGTGTGTGTAATCTGAGGGAGCTTGTAGGGACTAATAGTAAAGAGTCCGGTAGCACCTTTAAGACTGACCAACTTTATTGTAGCATAAGCTTTCGAGAAACACAGCTCTCTTCGTCAGATGCATCATCAGATGCATCTGACGAAGAGAGCTGTGGTTCTTGAAAGCTTATGCTACAATAAAGTTATATGGCGAAGAGAGCTGTGGTTCTCGAAAGCAGGAAAGCTTATGCTACAATAAAGTTGGTTAGTCTTAAAGGTGCTACTGGACTCTCTACTATTTTGCAACTACAGACTAACACGGCTGACTCCTCTGGATCTAAAATTATGTAGGCAAGGACTTCATACTAGCATGATGTACCAAACCAAGGCAGGCTCTCACCTGCTGCCGTAGAAGCTGCTGTAGCATACTGATTAAGCGACTGGACTGTGAGTCAGCACTCTGCAGGTTCAAATCCCACGACTGCCACCTGCTGAGCAGGTGACCTTGGGTAAGCCACTCCTTTCAGCCCCAGCTGTATTGTGAGGATAATAATAGCACTGACCTTGTTCACCACGCTGAGAGGGACACTAATCTGTCTAGAAGACTGGTATATGTGCAGTTATTATTGTTATTATTGTTATTACCTAATGTTGAAGTGGCAGCTGATGATAAAATAAAAGGAACTGTGCTGCCTTAATCAGAAGCTGAATTTTAAATGCTCTTTGCATGAAGATATCTTGGGAGAAATATTCTAGATTTGTATTCCTACACTGATGTTTCCACGAGAAGAAACTATACCTCATTTATGACAAACTTCTGTGTCAATTTTTGCCCATGGAGACGTCTGAAAGGTTGAGGAGGTGACGTGTGGGAGGAGGCCGGAAGCCAGAACTCCTGGGTTCCAGTCTCGATTCCTTGAGGCAACTCAGGCCCCAGAAGGCTTCCTCCATTCCCCTGTGGTAGCCCTGGCAGGCAGTGCGTCACTGAGGACTCAGCACTGTGGCTCTTGACCCAATTCTGACAGGAAGAAGGAAATCCAGCCCCGGTGTGCCAATGAAGAGCTGCTGGAGGAGGGATATGTGGGTCACCCTTGTGGATGTGTTGCAATGCAGAGAGGCAGCATCACTGGAGCCCTGAGGGCACTGAGGAATGTTTTTGCTCTCGGCAGAGAGAGGGAGACAGCTCAGGCAGCGGCTGAGGCCTGGGTCACAACTGGAAAGCCTGGGTTTGAGTCTCACCTCTGTGACGGATTCACGTGGTCAGGGCTTTTTTTCAGGGGGAACGCGGGGGAACGGAGTTCCGGCACCTCTTGAAAACGGTCACATGGCTGGTGGCCCCGCCCCCTGATCTCCAGACAGAGGGGAGTTTAGATTGCCCCCCCCCGCACCTCCGAGTGGGGCAGAGGGCAGTCTCAACTCCCCTCTGTCTGGAGATCAGGGGGCGGGGCCACCGGCCATGTGACCGTTTTCTCCGAGGGCAACCCACTGAGTTCCACCACCTCTTTTCCCAGAAAAAAAGCCCTGCACGTGGTCATCAGTAAACCACTTTTCTTCAGTTGGAAGAACGCGGCCCTACCCTGTAAGACTGGTGCCCCAAAGGTTATAAAGCAACCACCCGTGTAGCTGAAGCCTCCAGGGCCAGGGGCTTAAATAACTGTTGTCTCCCCCCAGGCAGGTACCGGACAAGCACCCGTTCCTCAGAAAGGGGCAGAATGCCTCTTTGCAAGGAGTTTAATTCTGCTTTCTGTAGTTACATCAACTGGGGCAGCAGCCCTGAGAGCACTCTTTCTCTGCCTCTCATGCTGCATGCAGCTCGGAGCAACTGAGACCAAGAAAGAAGAAAGAAGAAAGAAGAAAGAAGAAAGGAGGCAACTTCAGAGGTTTCTGGCCAAGCGAGGTACAGGACATGATGGGTTGCCCCGTCCACCTTTGAGACGGAAAGCTGAGCCAGGACTCCTGGGTTCCCATTGGAGCTCTGCCTCGCCTCGATTTTTTTTTATCCTGCTGCCCTCCTGCCTCTCTTTACCCATCCGTGGAATGGGATGTAAATAAGGGTGTGGCTGTTGACAGCTGTCCATGCATGCCCGCCTTCTATCTCACCTGCTCTGACCTGCTTTAGGGGAATCGCTTAGCACAGCCCTCAAAAACCCTCTCTAAAGGTGATACTGGGAGGATCCGGTTAGTTGCACACCTGGGAACTTACTCACGGGCCTCTAAAGAGCCATTAATTTCACAAGGAACTTCACCTATTAAAGAAAACTGCCAGAACCCGGCTCCGACCCGTAGCCAGCCAGGCTACATTCCCCATTCCATGGCCAAACAACGTTTGCCCTACATATTTCACCTTAAACTTCAGGGTGGGAACCTAATTTAAAGGCTATAATTGCCTTTGCAAGCTGGTTGTAATTGTCCATCTTTTTTTCAAAGCAAAGGGATTAGAGAAATTGCAGGCAGAATAGACTGGATAGATCCTCCCTGTACGGAAAGAGAAATGCATGAACAATCTAACACCTTTATTGTACCCTTTCTAAGACTGGTGCATAAAATGTTGCAAGTTCCTTAAACCGCTTGACCTTTGGTCAATCTTCAGTTTGGAAAAAAGCTCGTTTCTGATGCTGAAATCCCGGGATGGGAGAGAGCGCTCTTGAGAATGAGCCGAGTGCCTTTTGCTCATGCCAGAGACAGCCCTTCTGAAAGCGTCACCGTAGCTTACCGGGCAGCCTCAGTTTTAGTAAGTTACCTCCTAAATGTATTTCTTAACCTTTTAAATCCCCATTTTTCATGGAACTCGACATGGCTCAAATGGAGAGGACGTCCCCAGGAGATCGCCCCTCCGCACGCCCACTGACTAGATGCACGGGTGCTGAGCTAGAGTGCTCTCTGATCTCTCCCTTGCAGAGGGTCTGGCGGGTGAGTGGGCCACGATACATGGCTTTCTGCTTGCAAGCCTGGGTGGCCATATTTCAATTCGATGCGGGAGCGCAGACGCTCCCTCCTTTGGGCCTTTGAATCTGCACAGTGTCTCATTACAACCAGGCTGCCACGGGAGAGCGCTTTTCTGAGAAATCTGAAATTAAAACTGGGGTGTCGAAGCACCAGGGTCACTTACCGCCACAGCAAATGGTAAGGACTGGTCTAACCAGCTCCGCCTCGGAAACTGTGATGCTGCGTGCCTCAATAATTAATTGACAATAATAACCGTGCACCTGAATGCTCCACAGGATTTCCCCCTCCCCTTCAGACTCACTCCAGGGGAAAAGCAGGGGGTCAAAGAAACTAGAACATGGTTCTCTTTCCCTTTTGAGATATGGTAAGAAATAACAAGTCAGAGAGAGCCGCAGGGTCATTTGGAGACTTGCAATTCTGTTTTGTGCTGGTTAGTAGCTCTGTGTTTCTCCGCCAGCAGAGGCTGCTAAAGTTGAACGCCCTTATCTGTTTGTGCAGTAGATGTTGGTTTCAAAAGATGGTTGGTATGCAAGCTTTTGAGTTTCATAGAACTCTTAACTGAGTGGAGGAGAAATGTTTTTTGTCTGATAAATCATTCAATGGGCCTTGAAAGTTTGCATACTCCTACCCCTTGAACCTGGGCTGAGGAGCAGAGTAAAAACAGAATGGCGAAAAGAGAGTATCCGGTTTCTTGGATTTTGCAACATTAATCACAAGATCGTAGGGCCTTTTGTAGTGGCTGTGAAATTTGCAGTGGAAGAGGGTGGTCTCCCATTTCACATCTTCGTAATAGGGGCAGGGGAGTGAAGATCCTTGGGAAGGTATGAGGGCCCAGCCTTGGGTGTGGTCACCATTGTGTTGCTAAAAAGACTGTATTCTAAAAGCATTTCTGTACTTCAAAATAACCAAAGCAAGTTATCAGTGCTGATCAAATATGCACCCTTTCAAGAACAAAGGTATTTTGTGCCTTTGAAATGCATTTCTAAGTATAAAGGTCCGTTCTAATGGTCATTCCAAAAAGTCCCTTCACACCATATATTGGTCTTTAAACTGCTAATAGCAGCAGTGGGGCGGAGAATTAAACTCCTTGCCTGCACAATCCCCCAATTTACACTTTAGAGACAGACTCAGAGCAGAAATTCAACAGGAGCAAACTTAAGTGGGTAGCCCTGTTAGTCTGCAGCAGAACAGCAGGATCTGAGTGCGGTGGCACCCTGGAGACCCACAAGATTTTCAGGGCGTGGCCCTTCAAGGATCAGAGCTCCCTTCTTTTGAAGGTCTCCAAGCGCCATTGGACTCCAATCCTCCAGTTCAACAGGGGCAGGTTTCCCATGGAGATGTCCCTGCACCAACCTTTGCTCACTGAACTTCTGACTTTTGTGCAACTATTAAAAGCACTGCAGGGATTTTTATTTTTAAAGAAAATGCAAGGAACTCTCAAGGAGAGTGAGAAACGTATGCAAGAGCGCTGTGTATTACCTGCTGGCTGTAGCCAGATCATCTGGTATGCTACGAAACGGATTTCATTATTGGAGTGTGGGCTCCAGTTGAGACTGCTGCCAAGTGCAGATTTACAGAAAGAAGTTCGAAAGGAAAGACAGCAGATAAAGTCATGCCGGGGATATCATGGGCTTCACCTCCCACAACCAGGGACACTGACATATTTGCTTGTTATATCCCCCCTCCAACAGTAAAGGACATTTTGGTGCTTGAAAAGTCCGATTTGCAGTGCCCCCTGTACACAGGTTACAAGCCACCAAGGTGTTCTCTTGTAGGAGCCTTGCTGAAGTGAGGGGGAGAAGTGAAGGGGCCCTTCAGGGCAGGCAGCTTGGTCAACACGCTTGTTCTTGGCTGCCAGTGGCCCTCCTAGGAACTTTCCTGGAAAGGTAAAGAGCGAGCCTGCCCCACCTGATTTTGTGGGTTAACAAAGAGCAGGCATTCATCTCCTGATTCAAGTGGAGTGCAGCCCTGTTAAGGAAGCCGGCCCAGTTTTGCAATGGAGGTGGCTACTTCCCTGGTGTTTCCAGATGTTGCCTTCTCCTATGGGTCTTTATAAGGTGAGGGGGGGATGTTAAGGGAGGCAGTATGAACAACAGAACTTTTCATAGAATCATAGGGTTGGAAGGAACCTCTAGGGTCATCTAATCCAGCCCCCTGCACAATGCAGGAAATTCACAACTATGTCCCCTCCCCACACCCCCAGTGACCCCTGCTCCCTAGCCAAACAGGCCTGGGGAAAATTGCTTCCTGGCGATCAGCCTTACCCTGGGCATGTAAGAAGGGGGACACGAGAACTAAGAACGGATGTAACCCTTCCTGCCCTCCCTCTCATGATCTGCCTTTCCAGAAACAGCACAAGACCAAGGGAAACCCAAATGACCCAGGGGCTGGAGCATATTCCCTGCAAGCAAAGCTAAAGAATTGTGTGTGGGGGGGAGCTTTTTAGTTTAGGGAAAAGGGGACATGAAAGAGGTTTATCTGACAATGCATGGGGAGGGTGGTAAAAGGGATGAGAGGGAACTTTTCCTCCCTCGCCCTTAATCCTAGACCTCAGGAGCAACCAGATGGGCATCAGGAGAAAGGAAAACCAGACAAAAGAAACAACAATTTTTGTGACTGACTTGCGGAACTCACTTCCACAGGATGTAGTGACAGCCACTAACTAAGAAGGCTTTGAAAGGTAGGAGGGGTAGGTCTGTCATCGGCTATGATGCTGGATGGCTAAATGGGCCCTCCATGCAAAGAGGCAGTCTAGCTGCGAATGCCCATTGCTGGAGCAGAGCAACATCTGAGTGGACTTTGGCCTCTGAGGTCCATCTTCTCAGCCTTCTGGACATCTGGGTATCCATTGCAGCAAGTAAGGTGGTGCTCCAGGGTGGGCCTCAGTGTGATCCAGTAGGGCCCAGAACGCGTGTTTGTGCCTGGGGAAGAAACTCACCGTGCTGCCTCCCAGATAATGCTCTGCCTTTTAATAATACCACAAAATCTCCTCCTAGAGGGGTTGCAGACTGATGAAGGCTAGGTAAAACAAATCCAAAGTCCAGTGGTGTTTAAAGACTCGCAACATTTATTCCAGCACGAGGAGTCAGGGCTCAGTTCTTCAGATGCTGAGAGGCCAAATGTTGGCGCTGGCTGTGAGCCGGAGTCGGCCAGAGGTGACTCCATATTGGCTTGTGTTCCGCCATATGCCATGTGAGCAGTCTTTAGGCAGGGCAAGCGGACAGGCTCCTCTCTATCTGCCAGCCCTTTAGGCCTCAAGATAAGGAGTAATTTAATTTTCCACGATGGGGGGAAAGGGGTGGGGGAGGCTGTCAGGGCTGAATGCGGCTCTCTGTGACAGAGGAGAGTCTCTTCTGCTGCCTCAGGCTACGGCCGACCTGCATTTCTACACCTGGTCATTAAAGGCCCCTGTTCCCCCCAGGCCAGCCCCTGCCACTGGAGAGGAGGGGTCCCCTTCTTATCTCCTCACACGGCTGAAGGACAAAACAGATAGGTAACACAATGAGATGGAGACAGACAAGCTCTACAGCTCAGGTTACCAAGAAAGCAGTACATAAATAAATGTGCAGGTGATTTCTTCTGGTTTGTCCTCGCGGCCTATTATCCCTTTGACTCCCATTTACAGAGGGAGAAACTGAGGTCTGAAGAATTCCCTTTAATACTCCAGAAGTGTAGCCGTGTTAGTCTGTTGCAGGAAAAAGAAACAGGCATCTAAGGGAACGATCCTAAGTAGGTCCACTTAGAATTAAGTCCCATTTTATTCAGGGCTTACCTGCTAATACACAATACTCTGCATCTGCTAATACACAGTTTGCTGAAAGCTGGATGATATGTCTGGAGTGGAGTAGGAGATATAGTCTTGACTCTTGAGGAGTTATCCGTGTTAGTCTGTAGTCGCAAAATAGTAGAGTCCAGCAGCACGGTCAGATGCATCTGACGAAGAGAGCTGTGGTTCTCGAAGGCTTATGCTACAATAAAGTTGGTGAGTCTTCAAGGTGCTACTGGACTCTTTACTATTTTTAGTGCTGAATCTTGACACTGGCAAATCTCTGCTGCCTCCAAGGGGGCTTTTGCAATTCTACTGGACCCGTCCTTTTGTACTCCTGTGGTGCCATGTTGTTGAAGGGGCCCTCCTGCCCTATGGTCTCAGACTGCACGCTCATAATAATAAGCTTCCTGTGTTCAGGCCTTACAATAGCCCTGCGCAGTAGGCCAAGACTATTTTAGTCCCATATTGGGGAAGGCCGGTGGTGTCTGAGAGTGGGGTCAGCTTCCGTAAGGCTGTCTATTGAGCTTGGGGCAGAGGCAACGTTTGAGCTCGGGGACTTTTGGGACCTCAGCCTATTCTCTTACCTTCTTGCTGTGTGCCTGTTCCCAAACACAAAAAGTTTTACAAAAATTGTGTCATTCTCATCACAAATATCATCTGCTTTCCTGTAGCTAGGAACTTTGATGCTGTGTTTGTCTCTTGTGGAAAGGATACAATATCCAGATTGGTGCAGAATGTCACTAATTAGCTGTGCAAGAAAGGAAGAGTGTGTGTGCACTTGTGCGCACAGGGACCTAAGGTGCTCTGTGCACAAGTGGAAGCACCAGATCTGTTTCCGGAGATGCTGTTTGTTTGGGGCTGTCCTCTATGGCATGTTTAGTTTAATGATTAACACAACCCCAAGACTGGCCTGTAAGTGCTACTTAGTTGACTCTGACCGGTTACTGGTCAGCCCACCCCTCCTGGTTACTGTATACTCTTCCTGCGCCTACCTAGTGGCTTACACGTTCATCCTTTGCTTCCTCCAAAGAGCTCAGGGAAACCAGCCTGGGAGGTTTCTGTTTTTACTCCCATCCCTGGGGACCCTGAGTTGTTTAATGCAATCACTTTCTCAGCTCCTCTGGTCTCCCTGCCGCCAAGTCTTTTCTGGGCAACTCTCTTGACTCCTAGCCAGCTTCATTGCTGTTAAACATTCATCAGGCAGCCTTCTGGTGTGCAGTATGTCTGTTTGGACCCACCTCAGGGCAGGAGGATGCAAAGTCATTATACGATCCCCGTCCCAGATGATGGGGAAACTTGGGGGGACTTGCGGCTCAGTCTGAGCAGGAAATGGCTGTTGGAGTGACTCATTTGCTCGAGAGCAAGCCCCTTTGGATCTCTCCAATCACTGCATCTCCATACTACAGGAGAAGGCCTGGGCCTGTTGAGTTTCTGCCTGCCACGAAGCTGTTGAAGGCAGTCTGTAATTCTGTCCAGTCTTTCTCAGTGTACCAGTCAGAACGGGAACTGGGGCTTTATGAGCGGTGTTTGAGGGAATTGTGGCCTCCTGCATATATGTGCAAGAGGCCACAATTTGAATGTCAGGCGCATGGATCAGGGAATTCTGTTGTCAGTTAGATCCAGAGGAGTTAGCCGTGTTAGTCTGTTGTAGCAAAATAGATGCATCTGACGATGAGAGCTGTGATTCTCGAAAGCTTATGCTACAGTAAAGTTGGTTGGTCCTAAAGGTGCTGCTGGACTCTTTTCCATCTTCAGTTAGTGCTTTGTATTCCCCCCCTCCCCCCGGGCCTACACCCCAGAACAGGCTTCTAGGCTGAGGCTGCAATGGGAGCCAGTCCCATTGAAATTAGTAAGAATTACTTCTAAGCAAATATGAGTAGGACTGATTGGCTCCAGATCGAGCCGGAGGAGCCGCTAGTCACCCCTCCTCCTTCCTCCCCCTCCTCCACAACCCACCCATGCAATCTGGATCACTGCGGATCAAATGAAGGAGAATGAGGACCGACCTGATCCAGCCCTCGGGCTGAACATTCCCTGGATGGCCCTGAGGGGCCCACCACAGCCCAAAGGGACGGACCCCCTCCCAGCCTGCCCCACCTGCATGTCAGAGGCCTCCTTGATCGACGCGTCTTCCTGATACCCCTCAGCAGACAATGCCCCGGCGCCCACCTCCCTGGGAAGTGCCAGCCACTCTTTCGCTGGGCTGGGGAACAAACCTGCCCATCCCATGGGGGAAAAAACCCCCTCTTTTGTTCCGGGAATGACCCCAACTCCTCCTGGCTCCCGGGCCCTGGGCTTGCTGCCCTCTGAAGAGCTCCAAAATACAGGCCGCAACCGAGAGTCCGAGCACCTTTGCATTTATTAGATTTCTATCCCGCCCTCCCCGCGAGCAGGCTCAGGGCGGGTCACAACAACACGAAAACATACACGATACAGTCTACGCATTAACACGATTTAAAACAATATTTAAGCCATCGATATCAACACTAACACATACAAAGAGGCGTCTGCGATCAGATTAAGGCCGATTCTGCCCTAAAGCAGCCGGCAGATAAAAATCTTGCCCTGGGAAATTCCTCCCTCGTCACGCATCAAATCCGAGGCTGCCTCTGCGGCCCCGACGGGGCAGCTTCTGTCTTCCCCCGCCCCCCCCATCGCATCGCATCGCATCGGGCAGCTCAGCCCAGCCCTGGCCCCGGAGAATCGCACCTGTCGCCCAGCGTCCCGTTTGCGCCCTGCTCAGAGGTCTTCTGCACATGTTCAGAGACACTCTGCTTTGGGATCCCCGGAACGGACTTGCTGGGAGGGGGGGGGCAGCCGGGGAATGGCACGCGGCCCCTTTAAGGACGCCGGCCCGCTGGGAAACTCCCGGAGGAGGAGGGGAGGGGGCTAGATGTGCATATTCATGAGCCGGGGCGGGGCGGGGCGGGGCGGGCCCGGGAGGCGGGCGGGGCATAAATAGGGGCCGGCTCCCCCCGCCCTCCTCTCCCTTGCAGCAGAGCGCGGCTCGCAGCGGAGCATCTTCCCGCCGCCCGCCTCGCCTCTCCTCGCCCGCCGCAGCGCCGCTCGCCTCGCCATGGCCGTGGAGAAGGAGAAGAAGACCTGCGGGCAGCTCATGGGCGAGTGGAAGGAGTTCGTCTGGAACCCGCGCACGCACCAGTTCATGGGCCGCACCGGCAGCAGCTGGGGTGAGCGGGCGCGGGCGGCGCCGACCTGCCTCCGCCGTCGGGGCTGAGCGGCGAGACGCTCCCGGGGCTGCTCCGGCCGCGGGATTATTGCGGGGGGGGATTAGCGGATTAGGGGGGCGGGGGGAGAGAACCGGGATAGCCCCCGGATCAGAGCAGCGGGGTGGGGGGCCCGAGTTTCTGGCAAGCTGGGCCCCCATTCGAGGGGGGCTTCTGCAGCTCTGGCTGGTGCGGGGGGGGGGGGTTATGGAGGTGGGGGGCGATGAAGGAAGATCTTTTTGGAATAGCTCGGGGGGGGGGAGCCGTGGCGAGGATGCTGCGGGGAAGGCGAGCCCGTGTGCTTCGGGGCTTGCCGGAGCCGGGCCTCGAGGGTCTTGGCAGTTCTGGAGGGCTGAGAGGAAGGCGGTGGCTTTTCCGCGGCTTCGGGGGGGGGGGGAGTTAAAATGCCTCCCCGTTTGCTGTCCGTGGGGAAGCCCCGGTCCCGTGCGCTGCGAGGAATGCCTACGGGGGGCGGGGGGGAGGTCCTAAGAAACCCTTAATTTTGCCCCCCTCCTAATACAGTCCTGGCTTGGGCGGTGGGTGGGTGGGTGTCCAAGCCTCGCTTAAGGGGGGGGGTTAAAATTCAGGGGGGTGTTGGAGAATTTGCGAGGGGCGAGTTCCGGCCCTAAAAAGGGACCCTGCGGAGGAGGGGGCGAGATCTCCTACCACTGGGGCTCTAGACCCAGCCGCAGCCTGTAGGAGAGCGGGGGGGGGGGGCTGTTAAAATGGGGTTGCGTTTAAAGAATGACTGCAAGGCCACTTCGGAGCTGGACGGGGGGGCGTTAAAGAAATGTCTATTAAAAATCTGGTGTGTGTGTGGGGGGGGAGCGCTTTAACAGGGTTCCTGTTGCCTTTCGGTTGAAGACTTACTGCTTCAACTGAGAGGTAGCTTGAATGTTAAAATGGGGGGGGGGGGAGAGATATCAGAAGCTGTCATTGCTGGTTCGGGAGTAAAAAGTGTGGAAGGAGATCTGAAGAAATGGGGTGGGGGGGGGTGGCTGAGAGATATAAGGCAGTTAGCCATGATGGCTGCCTTGGTGAACCCAATGTAGGCCTAAGATGTTATGCGGGGGGGGGGGGCACACAGATGCCGAGTGGTCCTGCATTTAGCAGAGGGGTTCCAAAGAGGAATAAGGAGGAGCTGAAAGGGAGGTCCCGAGCTTGCCCAGGACTGTTTCTTGAAGCTCCTGTTTTTTGGGGAGGGGGGGGTGTCCTCCGCTCAACCCACTTAGTGATGCAGAAAAAGGTGCTTTTTTGCTAGAGCAGACTGGAAAGTAGGTCATTCCTCCCTTTCTGCCGAGTTAGCCTCAGAGCCCCCTCCCCCACCACCCACCCTGTCTGTCAACAAGCCCCCCCTGCCCTGGAGGGGGGGGGCTTAGCTAGTTGCTGCTTCTGTCTTTCCTTTGGTCCCGCATCTCTTCCAATACATCTCCTGTCCCTAACTGAATATGTTCCCCATTCCAAAATTTGACATTGATTTGCTTGCAAGCTTCCAATACGCCCCCCCTCCTCTATCTCATGCCCCAGTATCTGTGTCTCCCCGTTTCTCTTTCCCAGCCTCTGTCTCCATGGCAGTCTTTGCAAGCTCCAAAATGTGCTTTGAACATGGCCTCCTTCCTCCCTTCCCTTGATCTTTAAACTCCTAACGTGTAGATTTCTCCCTCTCTTTCCCAAGCGCCCCCCCCCCAGCAATATGGCCTTGCTTCTTGCATCCTGGGAGGGTATCGAACCCTAGGGAGAGCTGGACTCTCTATCCCCTACAGACTTCTTGTTCCCCCCACCCCAGTTGCCTGCTGTAGGCTGCAAAGGAGTGGGGGAGGGCAACTGGGAAGGTGAAGATTTCAGGTGGCTGAAATTGGGGAGGGGCCCTAAAATTCAATCTTTCCATGTGGGGAAAATTATTTTGCATTGAAAGATGCCCCTTGGTCTCCTCTTCCTTCCTCCTGCAACCTTTGACCTCTTCCCCCAAATCCTTTTGCACCTCTTCTGCACATCTCCTGCCCACCTTTGTAATCTGTCAGGCATTGGCAAAATTGCTGCAGCTCTAGGCATCTGCCTTCCTTTTTTCTTGGCCAGAGGGGGACGGGTAAAGGGCTGTTGCATTTCAATATTAAGACAGACCTTCCTCGATCACCTTTCCTACACAGGCGTAAGGTGTGCTTTTCTTTCTCCCCCTCCATTCCTCCCCACCTCTTAGACAGACAGTGTCTCTTATCATAATTTATGGCTCTCCCTGCTTTGTGGCCTCTGAGCCTGTGTGTGTGCTGGGGATGGGGTGGGGGTTGGCAGAGGATTTACTTTTAGTCTGACTTGCGTTTCCCTGCAGAGGGCATGGCTGCTCCCTCGCCCCACTGCAGTAGCTTAGACTGATGGGGAGGGGGGGAGGCCAACATTGGTCAGCCCTTGCCGGCTTCCTTCTCTGTTTGGCTGGGGGTTCGGTTGGTTTTGGCATTAGAGAAAGAGCAAGTGTGGGGTGGGGAGGGGGGAGGAATTGGCGCAGGCTTGGCCCGGTCTTATGCATATGCAGCTAGCGGTGGGAAAGGAGGGCTTATTCTTTGGAGGTGCGGCATGGGGCAGGATCGCTGGTTGGGTGCTGCAGTGCCCCTATTATTTGTTCAAAGAAATTTGATTGATAGATGAATATTGCCCCATTGAGCATAGAGGCAAATGATCTTGAATCTCAGATAGACCCAGCACGCATCGCCTGGGCTGAGCAGGTGGAGAAGGGAAGGAAGGGTGAAGTAGGAGTTATGGTGCAGGGCAAAGACTCTTGAAGGAGATTTTAGAACTGGATTCTGCTCAGGTTTGGCCAGTGAGAAGGGTGGGTTGGAGATGGGGTGGCATAACTGTTGAAAGTCTCTAGGGGTGTCTAAATGAGGTTTGGGGGGTGGGTAGTATTTTGTGAGATGCTGAAAATTGAGAGCTGTGGGTGGCCAGAAGGGAAAGGGCTCATTTGCGGGAGTGAGGTCTGGTGAAGATTCATCTCTTAGGGAGGTGGCTAAAAGGTGATGTTTGGGGGTTTGGAATAGGGTGCCTAGAAAGAAAATCTTGGGATTATTTGCAGCACCTTAAAGACCTTTTATTGCTTCCGAGAGTCAGAGCTCCCTTCCTCAGGTGACAAAGGAGCTCTGACTCCCGGGAAGCTCATACCCTGGAACTACCTTGATCCCAGGTGCTCTACGTTAGTATGACTATGGGAGCCAGTGTGGTATAGTGGTGGGAGTACTGGAGTAGGATCTGGAAGACACCAGTTTGATCCCTCGCTCCTCCATAGAAGTTTGGAGTGTGATCTAGGCCCAGTCACATGCTTTCAGCCTAACCTACCTCACAGAGTTGTTGTGTGTGGGGAAAAATAGGAGTGGAGAATAGTGTAAGTTGTTTGGGTTCCCCCATTGGGGAGAATTGGGTATAAATAAAGTAAATATTGTGGCCTTCGCATGTCAGCTGAACTTCTGCCTTTGTAATCTTTTGGGATGAATGTTTTGGAAGCTGTAGTTAATGGGAGGGGGGGTAGCTGGGGGGTCCAAAGTACTACCATCAGGCTCTGGAGAACGTAAAACATTTCAAAGTAGCCTGCTAGTTTGTTTTTATCTCCCTTAAAATTGCACCTGGTTTAGTTGAGGCGCACACCTATGACATGCAGGTTCTCTGGAAATCATTGAGTCATTTTAACACAGGGAGATGGCTGAACTAATTCAGTCTGTGGGCAGTTTTTTACAATTAATATTTGGATTTCTACAAATTTACTCCTGATACTGAGAAATTGCCCAATGCATTTCAATACTTTTTAAATTTGGTTCTGGGTGAGATACTGACTGCTGGTGTTTGCATAAGATAGTAATAGGAGAGAACTGGATGGCTGTCTGTTTTCAGGTTGCGTAGCCTATTGAGTTAGGTGTTGCAACCTGAATCTGGGAGGGTCAGATACTTGTTCCTACCCAGGAAATCTGTGGTTGCTTTAGACTAGTAATTTCCTTTCGGCCTCCATTCCCTGGACTGTAGAATAAGAGTGATGACCTATTTCAGTCACTACACTGCTAACACTGCACTCAGCCATTTAACCAATTCTCTTAACACTGGTGCTTTTGGGAGAGAGCGTGTGTGGATGGTAAGGCCTGGGTGTAAATGTGGACTAAACTTTAAATCTATGAGGCTCTGCTCTATCCCTGTTAACTTTGGGAGGGGGGGGGGAATAAGGTCAACTCCCAAACATTGAGATGGGCTTCAGAAAGATTAGAGAGTGATTTTTCTGAAGATAATTTGTGAAACATTTTGCCAGTTGATTGCTTTCCTGATGATACACACAAGGTTGTCACGGGCCTTCTTTTGTCTTCCATCTTTTTCTCCACTGTAAATGGATCAAGATTATATCATAGATTAGGCTGTGGGTGGGTGCGTGACTACCTTGGGTATCCTCACATTTCTCAAGGAGGCTTGGATGAAAGATTTTTTTTAATGGCTTATCCGTTTGGCTTTAAGTGAGTGATTAGAATTTCAATGTTTGCATATTGCAGTCTCAAGCGAAGGACCCTGGATTCTCTCACCCCTTCTTTGCCATTGTTTTCTCCTTTGAAATGCCTCCCTTGTGTGTGTGCGCCTGCCCTCAAGGGTCTTTGGGAGATTCCATGCCATCCCTTGTAGATACAAGCAAGGAGTTTTTCTCAGAAAATCCTGTCAAGTAAGGAATGACCTTGTCTGTCAGGCAACCAAAAGAGCATGAAACAGTGGCCATATTCCAAGTTCTGTTACTTTTATTTCTGTATCCCTTGGGCCTGGAGATGCCATTTTACCTGCAGAAGTGTTTCCTGGTGTGTGTACTTCTTGCTTCCCTGGTTTTTCTCCAGGAAGAAGAGATACTTCAGAAGACCCTAGAAGGGCCTTTGGGTCTGCAGGGAGGGTCCATCTGGAAAAAGCTCCCCTGTCGTGGCAGGATGCTTGGCTATGAACCTCCAAACATTACCCCTGGCAGCCATTGTATGGTGGTGTCCACTAGCATTTCTCAAAATCCCAGAGGTGCCTCCTGTCTTTGGGAGAGTTCTTTCCCTAAAAAACTGCCCCTCATCAGGTTTTGGCAACTGTGTCCCCACATCTGCCTTTGTTTATGATCTTTTTCTCCGACTTCTCTATCACAGCCACCATCCCATGAGGTAGGCTAGTATGAGAGGGTAGTTGACCTGAAGTCACCCAGTAAGCTTCGATGGCCAAGTGGGGAGTCTCTCTAACACTGTCCCCCACAACAAAATTATGTGGAAGAGGAAGTAGGAGAGCTGACTATGTGGGTTCACCAAGTAGCAAAAGAAAACTTTTCAGTACCTCTTAGTATGAGAGGTTGATATTGGGAACAGTGGTGTTTGAACGCTATTGGGACAGGGGCTTGCTTTGTGTACACACGGGCGTAGGTAATCTTAGCGGAGAGGCTGCATTGAATATTAATAATTTACTAGTAATTAAAATTGGATGTATTTGCATGTCATGTAAGCGGGAAGTTAGGGGGAAACTGCTACTTGGAGTTGAGCAAGGGTGATGTTGGAGCTCAGCGGTTTCCTAATCTTCTCATACAACAGGGAGCAGTGTGGGAGTAAGCCAGCATTCCATTGGGGATGGCAAAATGGATACTCCAGGGAGTGGCTGTTGCAAGACAAGACAAGAGTCTTCCTCATTGTTCCTTTGTCCCTACCCAAATGTCACACTTGGTACTGCCCCATCCTGCAGTGACTACTTCTGCCCCGTAACGCTTTCCACATATTTCAAGATGCATTTCAAATCCATTCTGCAATAGTGAAGGAAAGGCACATGGCACATCCTTGAGGGGCCTTTGCGATTCCACATTTGAGTCTTGTCATGGAACGTGGGGTTGAGGTTTGGATTGGAGGCCTGGTCCGAAGGGACCTCTGCCCTAACAAAAACATTCAACTCCCTTACCCAGAGGCAGAGGAGTTAGCTGTGTTAGTCTGTGGTAGCAAAATCCAGAGGGGAGTCCTGCTTTCCAGCTCTGTCCACTTCTGTGCACATTCCAAAAGTTAAGAGTCCAGTAGCACCTTTAAGACTAACCAACTTTATTACAGCATAAGCTACAATATTCCTCTGACAAAGAGAGCTGTGGTTCTTGAAAACTTATGATATAATAAAGTTGTTTAGTCTTAAAGGTGCTACTGGACTCTTTACTATTTTGCAACTACAGACTAACATGGCTAACTCCTCTGGATCTATTGCAAAAGTTAGTGGTTGTGTTCCTTCCCGAGGAGCTTGGGAATTTCTGGTACTTCCCATTCATCACATCCCTAAGCCCAGAGGGTCTAGAGTTGGCACGTTCCAGAGAAGTGTTGGTGCTATGGAGAGGGGATAGGTTAAAGGTTCAGTGCAGAGGTACCTCCGGCCATGGATAATTCAGTTTATCTTATTGTTGAACCACTTGGGATCTCTAGAGAATATGAGGGGGGAGCACCCTCTCAGATTTCCTTTCCCCTTCAATCATCTAATTAAATTGGCACAAAGCCCATCTTGCTAATGAGGTTGGTGCCAAGGGCAAAGATGTGTGTGGGGGAGGGAGGGAGGGGGGCAGATAATACAGTTGACTAAAACTAATGTATATGATCAGGGGACTTTGGAAAGGGTTTTTAGGACCAGAAAACGGCATTCTGCTGCCTTTTGGCAGCAGAGATTCTCGGGCTGGGCTGGGGAGGAATTAACAGAGCTTCTGTGCTGTTGGGGAGGTGCTAGTGGTTGGACAGGGTAAGGCAAATTTGAGTGGGTAAGAGGTGGCTGCCTTTGTGGGCTGCTCTGTGGCTGCACTGCTTGACTTCCTTTCCCATCTCTCCTCCACAGCTCTAATTCTGCTTTTCTATCTGGTGTTCTACGGGTTTCTCACTGCCCTCTTCACACTCACAATGTGGGTGATGCTGCAGACGGTGGATCCAAACATCCCCAAGTACCAGGACCGCCTTGCTATCCCAGGTAAGGACTTGCCATGCTTCCACTCCACCCTGGGGAGTTAGATACCTTGCATCTTTCCCAAGCGCCCATGCACGTGCTGGTCTTATCCGTTGTTGGGTGGTGAGCTTCTCAGAGACTGCTGTGCCAGGTTCCTGTTGGTCACCAACGAGGCCCTCCATGGTAACAGGCAGCACAGATTTAATAATGGAAGATGCTGAGGCCTGCTGGGGGGTGGGAAGCACTGCATGTCGGTTTCAGCCCCAGTTTGCCAAGAAACCTCTGAAGCTCAGGTGTTTGGAGCATTTCTCAATGGGGAAAGCACTCTGGACCTGTTCAAAAGAGTAAAAAATCCAGTAGCACCTTTAGGACTAACCAACTTTATTGCAGCATCAGCTTTCGAGAACCACAGCTCTCTTCGTCATATTCAACTTTATTGTAGCATAAGCTTTTGAGAATCACAGCTCTCTTCATCAGATGCATCGCCAGATGCATCTGATGAAGAGAGCTGTGGTTCTCAAAAGCTTATGCTACAATAAAGTTGGTTAGTCTTAAAGATGCCACTGGAGTTTTTCCTATTTTGCAACTACAGACTAACATGGCTAACTCCTGGATCTGGACCTGTTCAAAATCCCTCTTGTCTTCACATCTTCTGAGCCCCAGCTCTGAGAACAAGCACTCTGACTCAAATTAAGCTCTGTGGCTTCCAGGGGGCAAGTTGGGCATTGGCAGATGTGCTGGTTGGTTAGTTGGTCTGGGGGCCTTGAGGAAAGAGGAGGAAGGTGTCATAAACTGTTTATTTCCTTCCCCCCACCCAACATGTTCAGCACAATGTTACATCCTTTCAGCACCCCTGTAAAGTAGATGAATTCATGCAAGACAGATTAAGAGCTAAGAAGGGATTTGAACTCGGGTTTCCCAAGGCCAATCCTTAGCTGGGCTTGTAGAGAGGAGGGACACTGTGCGAGGCCCAGCTGTCACATATGGCCAATAGCATTCAAGAGCGCAGTCGCTTCCTCTTTGCAGAGAATCTTGGGAATTGTAGTTGAGAGTGGGCAGACAAATTGCTGAGTATCATAGCCCTGTCGTCTCAGAACTTGAGATTCCTTCAGGGGATAGGCTATGGCAGCTAAAATAATTTTAGCTTGTCACAGGGGTGCAGTGGAAACATACTGAGGTCATCGAATCTGAGCTTGCCTTGATGCTTCTAATGATGAGTCTATGGTTGCACCAGGCTTGCTTGTTACATTGAATGGAAGAACATCCTGTCTTTGAATCCCAGGGAACAACGCTCACAAGAACCTGGCTGGCCGTTCCTTGTCCAGTCTCATAAAGATCTACCCAGGACTGGTTCTCTGGCTAAGCTTGAGGCAATACAGCAAGGGGAGTTCTGATGCCCTGCTGGGACTCTGTTTGCTCCCCAGCAGCATGGGAGGCAACTGGCATCCCCTCCAGGGCCTGTACCATGCCTGGACTCGGCCTTCAGCTGCACTGGCCCAGGCCAGGATGTGTGTCTGTTGCTTGGGGCTGCAAAATGCCTTGCGCTGTTTGGATCTGCAGACTGATTGAGAGCACTGGGTGATCCCTCTCGGTGAGGAAGGCTGTTTATAAATAAATACCTTTCTATGCTGCCTCACCAGTGGTCCTACTTGAGGCCAGTTTACAAAATAAAACCAAATGAAAACATAGTGACATCCGGCTGTGGCATAAAACTCACAGCTCTGAGGCTGTTCATATACTTAGCGGCAACATTCTTGAGTGCTCAAGAGGCCGAGACGGGTCCATGCATGTGTGGACTGGCCATTCAGCGGCAGGGCTACGGTCAGCTTTGCTGGATGTCTTGTTTGCATGGGATTGGAGTCGGCCTCTGCCTGATTCGAATGCATTCCCTCCTGTCTCCTTCCTCCCAGGCATGATGATCCGCCCTAAAACAGAAGCTCTGGACATCACCTACAATGTGACCAACACGGAATCCTGGGAGAACTACGTGAAGATGCTGAACGGCTTTTTGGAAGGTGAGGCAGGCGTGTTGGTGACCGTCCCCCATGCTTCAATGCCAGCGGCACTAGTGGACAGTTCATGGGAAGAGAAGGAAGTCCCTGTTGTTGTATGATGGGAGTATCGCCCCCCACTCCTCTGCCTGCCCCTCCTCAGTGGACTGCCGCTGGCCTTGGCTGTCAGCGTGTGATTGTCGCCCCCTGGCAGTAGTGAGTGCAAGCAAGCCTGATGCGATAACCAGCAGTACTCCTTCCTGTGTGAAATCCATGACTTTTCTGTCATTGTTTACTGTCAGCTGAGGCACAGTTCGGCGTAAAGAAGAAATGGCAGAGAGATTCAGCTATAGAAAGCCCTTCTCCTTTGCCACATTCCTGCATCAGCACATACAATATCATGTACATGAACTGCTTTGTTTGGATATTCCAAAACTGAAAATATTAAGGAGGGTTGTTGGGCGAAAGCGTCACTGGGATTGTTGGTACAAACTCAATAATTTAATCTGTGTCTATCTCTGTGTTGCATGTACTTCTGGGCTGGATTGCCTGTTTATCTTCTGCTCTCTGGTCTCCTTTGATCTCTGCTTAACTTATATCTGAGTGGTGCCAATCCGTAGTTTCCCATTATTAGGGGGGAAAGCATTTGGATTGTGCCAGTTGCACCTTCAGAAAGGGGTCTAGAACCAAACCTCTCATTAGGAAGGTAAACTAACCTGTTTGATCTCCCACAGTAGAAAGGATTCTATTGTTGTTCTGTGTACTCCAGAGAAACAGCTGTCCTCTAAAAAGGCTCTTCTCTGGTCTTTAGAATCCATTGTTCACACAAGGCGTATAATTAACTCCAGGGAATTGCTGCCCCTGGAAGATGTAGTGATGGCTGGCTTTACAGAAGAGGATGGAATAAGATTAATAAATTAATGTGTGTTGAATCCATTAACAGCCGTCACAGCAAAGGGAGCCTCCATGTTCAGAAACAGAATACCTCTGAATAAAGTTTCTGGGGGGGAACAGTGGGGGAGCCTGCTGGTAGACACTATGCCCTGCTGGTGGGCTTTTTGTGGGGTGTTTTGGCTGGGAGCTACGGGCATAACAGGATTCTGGATCAGTAGAACCTGTAAGGATTTCTCAGAAAAGGAAAATTCAAAACATTTTAGTGGTTCTGAACAATTCTTTTTCCAGATGAGTTGAGTATTGAATGCACCCTGGGGACCTTGAAGCAGAAGCCCCCCCCCCCCCCATAGATACATGTTGGCATTGACCTTCTCAATCTTCTGTTGCAGCTTACAATGATTCCCGGCAAGTGGCCAACAATGAGTTCTGCCCTCCGGGACGTTACTTTGTGCAGCCAGACAACGGGGTGATGAATTACCCCAAGCGGGCATGCCAGTTCAACCGCACCATGTTGGGCAGTTGCTCAGGCCTCGTTGACACCACCTATGGCTACAGGGAAGGCCGCCCATGCATCCTTGTCAAAATGAACCGGGTAGGTTGCCCAGCTGTGGGGAGAGCCCCAAGAGAGGAGCCCGTATTTGTGGGTGTCCCCCCCTCCCAGTTTCAGCTGGGAGCTGGTTCTGGCAACGTGGGTTTCTGTTCATGCTTTGGGTGACTGTAGCACTCGTTGGCACCAGGCAATGCTCCTCAAGGAGCCAGGGCCTACAGTCGCTGACCCCCAGCTTACGGTGTGTCCTGGGTAGAGTGCAGCTCTTTCCCAGGGTGATGCACAGAGACTCCTATAAATGTCGGCCTAGCCCCTCTTCCCCTTTCCTGTTCCTTTCCCCCCCCTTTTGACCAGACTAGGATTAAAATTGTGAGATGGCTGATTCTCTCCGTCCCCTTATTTTTCCAGGTCATCAACTTCTTTGCAGGAGCCAACAAGACCATGAATATTAGCTGCGCAGCAAAGGTAAAACCTGAGATCGCTTTCCATGTGCAGTTTCTCGACTCCCACCTCCCCTTTTTCTTCCACCAACTACTCATTTCATTCTGCTAACGCTCCTTTCTTTTGCTTCCTCTCTTTTAAAACAAAAACCATGTGCCTTCAGAAATTCAGAGCTATAAAGGGGGTAAGGACCTACCTCTGCAAAACACTGGCAGATCATTGTAGCTTATGAAGATGCTGCTCAGTTGGCGCTGCTTTCGGAGATGGTGATAGAATCCAGGAGTCCCCCATCCCGACTGAAGCTTCTAGCCTGAGCAGTCTCCTTCTGCCAGCTGGTTCTCACAGCTAGATTTTGTCCACCAGTACAATAGCAACCTTTTCTGTTCAAAATGACTTGCTCTCCAGTTCCTTTCTTTGCAGTCCCTTGTCCATCCCGCACTATGTCCTTTCTGCTGATGTCCCCCCTCCTGTAGAGAGCTGTAACTTCCATTTCCTTTGAAACACTTTCTCCTCTTCCCTGCCTGTGGATTCCACTAAAATACTTGCCAGTTGCTTTTCAGTAGTGCAGAATATAAAGACGACCAATAGAAGGCTCCTAGCATCAGAAAAGAGTGTAACCTTTACAGGGCTGGTTTTCTGAGATCCCAGCTCGTCTAGTTTCCCTTGCCGTGTCCTTCCATCTTTCTCTATTATATTATAAAATACATATATTTGATATTTGAATGCACAATTTTTCTTTCTCCATCTTTTTTTTTTTTTGGTCAAGGGGAAGAACCCTGCTAAACTTCCCAAAAATACTTGAAACCCAGTTTGGTGCCTGCTCTGGTTTCTGAGATTAGACAGTGCTTGTCCACGTCTTTTCAACCTGGGCTAGAAACTGTTTTCTCTCAATGAAATCTGGGCATGCATTAAGCATAATGAATTCTGCGGCGATCTTGAAATTCTGCCTCTGAATTGGACTCTAGATGGTAGAGTAGCAAAGTTTGCACAGCCCTATTAGATAGTGACTCTTTTTCATTGCTCCTGCCTATTTTCGTCCCTATCCATTTTCTTATTCACTCTATCTTTTCTTTTTCTTCATTTCCATCAACAGACAAAAGGCCTCCTGGAAGAACTAGTAAGAATGTCAGATGGGGTTTTGGGGAGGGCCTTTGGAGGGTGGGGCTGCATGTTGAGGGTGGGGACATTGTGGAACACTGAGGGTTCATAGCCAATGGTAGAAGGGTTGGAAGATAGTGAGGTAGCCAACCAGTGGGGATTGTAGCAGATTTCAGTAATTTTGGGATGAGATGGAGGCGATGGGGGTATTCTGTAACATTATGTATGGTTGTAAAAGGCAGGGGGAAAACTATGATTTGACATGTTCTTTCTCCCAGAAAGAGGAAGATGCCTTGAAACTGGGAGATATCGAGATGTTTCCAGCCAACGGGAATATCGACTTAATGTACTTCCCTTACTATGGGAAACGAGTCCATGTAAGTATCGAACCCAGCAGCTTCCCCAAGTGCATGTTGGGAAATTTTGGGTTGTTCCCTTCCTCCCACGGTGACCCAAACCTGGGACTTGTTTAAATGCTTGGGGAAAGAAGTTGAACTCTACCCAGAAGTTGGGTGACTTGGTGCTGTTACCTTCCAAAGGTAGCAGGGTGAGTGTGTGTACACCACACAGAACTGGGCTAATTCTTTTAGTGGGGTGGGAAAGGGTCTATGGAAACCTGAAGTGGAAGAGCTTTCCCAATAGGAAAACTTCCACCAGGAAGCACCTTTATCTTTTGCTCTAAAACAAGTCCTGTGTGTGCATGCAGCTCCAAGTGAAGTTTTGGTTGAGTGGCCTGATTTTTGTATCACGGCTTTGGATAGATTTTCTGTTCTTGGTGTGTTAGTCCTTCTTGTGGGTTAAAAAAAGGGTGAAAGCTGGTGAGTGGGAGTAGAGCCAAGAAGTGCCGGGGGTGAGAATGACTTCTGCCGTATCTACCAGGCCCCTCACCCTTCTGCCTGTTTCCCCCTCCAGGTAAACTACACACAGCCTGTTGTGGCGGTGAAATTCCTTAACCTCACAGCCAACTTCGACCACAATGTGGAATGCAAAATCAATGCTGCCAACATTGCCACAAACGACGACCGGGACAAGTTCGCAGGGCGTGTCTCTTTCAAGATCCGGGTCGACAGGGAATGAGCTTCTCTTGGCCCCTTCTCCACCCCCCACACACCCAACACCCTCAAAGGCTAACTTTTCTGTAGAGGCTCTGTCCGCTGCCTGGACAGTGCCTAGAAGGGTTGGTGCATTGATGCTGAAGCGATGGTGGGGGTGATGGTGGGGGTGTGGGGCTGGTGGCCATTTCGACACTGCTGCTCATCCGAGGGTCACTAACCTGTGCTACTAGACAATCCCAGCTCCCTCACCCTAAAAGCTGAAGGCTTTGCTTCCCTCCAGCCACCCGTTCTCTGCCCTGGCCTCCTACCCTCTCCCAACATCTGGAATGCTACTCGGCTTGTTCTAACCACATTACTCGCTTCCCCCCTTCCCACCCCACATAAGGTTTGTGGGGGAGCTCAGAGGCTGTGACCCTTCCTTTGAACCCTTCCCAGAGATTTCCTAATATAATAATAAATGTATATAGTTATTTTTTATATATATTAAAAATTAAGGTACTGCTGAGTCCTCTGTATTTTCCTGCTCTCTACACACACACACACACACACACACCCCTTTCCAATCACTTCTGTCTCCTCTTTGCACAACCCCTCTCCCCATCTTTTGTGCCCACTTAGTCTGTCCTAGAAACCTGTTAACTAGCTTCTGTTATGGAGGTTTGGTGCATGGATGTGCTAGGTCATGGGCTGTCGTCTTTTCCTACTGTTCACAAGGAATAGCAGATATTTTGGCCCTGTTGAGCTAATGGCTAGTTAGCCTTGCTGTCTGTTGGAAGCCATTTTGTCTTCCCAAAAAACTTGGGGTTGTCCTAGCAGGCAAAATACTGACGATGGGGTTACAAGCAGCTTCCATTCTGGTAGGTGAGAAGCAAAATGGTTGCTGTCGATGGGCTAAGTTATCAAAGGGAAAAAGTGTCTATTATTAATCTTGACTTGCTTACTGGAGAATGGCAGCCATTTTGTTATTGGCGAGTTCTATCAGCAAGGATGTTGGAATGCTCACCTTTAATGGTGAACGAAGGGGTTTGACCCTACTGGCTGTGGAATACAAGCTTGAAATCATAAAATGGTGCCATCAGACATAAAGACCTAAAATGTCTTCCACCGATGACACCCTGGCTAGCTTGCCATGTATTTTTGATTGTAGGCCACATTTTGGAGAGGTGGCCAAAGGTTTCTCTGAGAGGTGGCCATTTTGATGTTCTCACAAAAGATAATGTCATGGCAGCTTGCTGGTCTTAATTCTTTAAACCCCTACATCCCTCTTTTTCTAATGATCTACTGACTCTTCTTTTCAGTGTACAGTTATTTTAATTTGTTCTTAGAGTGACACTTTGCACTAAGGTAATATTAAAAAAAATAAAACTACTGCCCACCATAGCTGGGAGGGAAATATTGATTAAACCCAGTAATGGTCTCTTGAGCCACCATAATTAACTGGGTGGGGGGTGCTTCTGTAGATCCTTTCCTGCCTGGTCTCTTCCCCCTTCAGTTAATATTTGAGCAAAAAAATCATTTTTGAAAGAAGGTAAAATTTTGGCAACACAGTTTTTTTTCTTTTTAATAAACTTTGTCCTCTAACTTCTATGGCTGCATCTTTGAGAAGTCATTTTGTGCATGAATTGAAGGGAGAACTTAATTCTTGGCTTTTTAACTTTTTTATTTTTTGTTTTTATTTGCAGAATTATTTAATTGCCTGTATCAGATTTACTGTAAAAGATGAGAAATAAAATTTTAAAATCTGGTTTTGTGTTGATTTCTTGAATATGTAAAAAAATTGGGGATTTGTAATAACTGAGATGCTTTTGTGGGGTGCTTGTTTTTGAAGCCTTGCAAGGTAGTGTCAAGGCTAGATTTGTGTCTGTGTGTGGAGGACTCCGCTTGAAGAACACAGCTTGTGTGGTTGGCTGAAAGGGGTTTTAAGCCTGGCTTTAAGGTGGCTTAAAGATGCGAGCTGTGGTGCTGCTAACTTCTGTTAATTAGGGATGTTGGGCCACAGTGGCTGAAGTAAAATACTAGGCCATGATCAATTCTCTGGTTGGTTGCTAAGCAACACAGATGATGGCCGCCCTCCTGCCCTTAGGGCCTGGGCCAGGGTGCCATGTTGCCAGGCCAGTTCATGGTGTTTTGTCTCACTAAGCAAAGTATACCTGGGCCCAAAAGAAGATACCAGTTGACGCCTGTGCCAAATGGCTGGGAGCCAGCTTGGTACTGATACTTTCCTCAGTTGTGTGGGTGGCTTTTTTTTTGATGCCAATGGTGGTGGGGGGCACTCCTCTCATTTCCTTTGATTCCTGGACTATTCGAGTTGCTGTGCTAATTCAAGCAGTTTGCGGCAGGGTAGATGTGAAAGGACCCGTGTGCTGATGGGCCACTAGCCTGAAATGGGCATGAATGCAGGTCTCCTGAGTAAAGGGTCTGAAATGAGGGATGTGTTACATTCTGTGATGGGAAGAGCTGTTCCCGTTTCAGTCCCAAGGTTTGTAAAAAATAAATTTTCCCAACACCACAGGGTCCTGTTAGGGGAACGTTTGCACACTTGTGGTGGGTTGGATGCTAGGGTTGCCAGCTCCAGGTAGGGAAATTCCTGGAGTTTTTTGGGGGGTGAAGCCTGGGGGGTGGGGTTTGCGGAGGCAACCTCAGTGGGGTATAATCCCAGTCTGCCATTCAAAGCCACCATTTTCTCCTGGTTCCACCTGATGAAGAGAGCTGTGATTCTCAAAAGCTTATGCCTCAATCAAGTTGGTTAGTTTTAAAGATGCTACTGGACTTTTTAGTGTTTTCTCCAGGGGAACAGATCTCTCTGTTGCCTGGAGATCAGTTGTAATTCTGGGAGGTTGGGAATCCTATGGGTGGCATCTCTGGGTTCAAAGATAATTGGGTGCTGCACCAAGGAATGGGTGCTGGAGTGGGAGAGGCTTCTGCCTCTTAAATGTCATGGGTGAAGCTGGTGTGCCAGCAGTGTGGGGGATGGGATGGTAGGCACTGGCAAAAGCCAGAGCAACGGAATGGCTTTCATTACAGGCTGGCTTTCTTTTCAGTGGGCTGGTGGAGGGAGGGGGGGAAGGAAGCACAGGGCCTTTCAAAAATTGGGTTCCTGTCCTCTCCCCGCCCCCCCCAGCTAAGACTTTGTTGATGGGAAACTCTGCTAAAGTTGGTGTAGGGAGAAACCTTGCATTTTCTTGTAAGCCAAGGAGATCTGAATGGGTACCACTGGGAGCAGCTCCCTCTTCTACTAGCATCCCAGTTCCTTGAGGCAAAGCAGTGAATGGGGTGGGTGGGTTGGGGTGCTGTGTGGCTTTCCCCCTTCACCCCTCCCCCCAAACCAGGCCACTGCCAGCCCTGAATTCCAGCAGGTTTTCTGGCAGCTGTTCTACTGCAGAGATTTGGGGATGTGAAGTGCATCCTGCAGCTTCTCCGGTGCCCCCCTGCTCCGCCTGTGCCAGCCTCCCAAAGCTGCTATTGGCAGAGGCACAAGCTGCTCGCTGCTTTCTAGCCCTTGAGTGCATTTGTTTTGCCGCATTTCTGATTTCAGGAAACCTGAAGGAGTGGTGTTGAGAGCCTGTTCATGCGCTACCCACAGGTCAGCGTTTCCTGGCTTGCGGAATCCTAGTTGAGCAGCGTCACATGGGCCTGTCTTTGTCCAGGATTTAATGGAGGATATTCGCCCTCTTTGCATGATGAAGTGCACAGGCATCCCTTCGTTGACCTTTACACGAGGACAGATGGCAAGCTCTGCCGAATCAGAACCAGCCCAGCGTCCTGTTTCTAAGAGGGACCAGCATGATGTTGGAATTGCACAAGCGGAGCAGGAAGGCCGAAGCCCTCCCCAGCAATTGGGTATTTAGAGGCAGACCCTTTTAGTTTGCCATGGGTAATGATTATTGACGGGCCTCACCCTCTCCACCTATTTATCTAATCTTTAGAAGCCATCTAAGCCAGTGGCCTTCAGTACATCTTGTAGCAGTGAGTTCCATGGGTTGGAACTGTTCTGCTAGCACTGGTGTTTTCCTCTAAAGGAAGAGCTCTTGATCCTTTGCACAGGGGGAAGACTCCTTCCCCTGGATGAAAGCACCCACCACCATTGGTGGAATAGTGAAATGCAATACTCTGGTCTTTGCTGACCCAATTGCCAGTCACTTCAACTACAGCCTCGGGAGGATTGCTATAGCCTGCAAGTGGAGCCTCCATGTGTGTGGGCAGTGTACCTCTGAATGCCAGGTTCTTGGGGAGGGTCTGTTGCCTTTCTGCCCTGCTGGTGGGTCTCCTGGCAGAATGGCCTGCCTACTCTTGGGCGAAGTGGCTCCTCACGCTCAAAATCTTTAAATGTGTGAACTGTTTAACTGGTGGTGAACGGGCTGCAAAAGTGACTTCCAAAACTCGGGAACAAAACTCCTTCCTCGCCAGCAAGAGAGAATAAAATAGAGAGGACTGTGTTTGAGGCACCGCTGCAGGGCCGATCCGCTTAAAACTAACATTCAGTAGATCCTATGAATTACGTTAGTTGAAGCCATCGGTTAGGCTTATTTTAGCAGGCTTTTGCATCTGCTGCGCATGGCACAGGGGACTGGAGTTTTGCCAGCTACAGAAGCCCTATGAGAAGAAAGCCGTTCCAGGGTCTGTCTCTGCCTGTTTTACTACGGGTGACCAAACCGAGAGACTCTGAGACTCTTGCTTATGCAGAAATCCCAGAACAGGTACAGCTGTGGCTGTAAAACAGGTTTGGGACTGTACTTGGGACTGGCAAGATGTGGGGAAAGGAGGGAAGTTAACATGTTTCTTGTGGCACCGAATACCACAGGTTTCTTGCCATGATGAGGGGAAGGAATGACAGAAGGGGCATTGGTATCCTGCCTTTTCCCCCTATAGTGCTTTGTGGTTGCGAGCAGCCAGTCTTAATGCCCCTGTGAGGTAGGCCAGGGCTGCAACAGCAGAGTTCTCTGCCTGCAGTTCATAGCTGAGCATGGATTTGGACCTGGCTTTCTGCAGTCCTAGTCTACGAGTTTGATGCAGGTGTTCCAAAGTCAGACCAAAGGAGTGCCTGGTTCGAATCTCCGCTCAGCTCTGCAGTGGGCTGGGTCACTTGGGGCCAGTCGGATGCCTCCCCCACAGAGGGTGGTTGTGGCACTGAAATAGAGGAGGCAGAGCGCCAGGGAATCAAAGAATAAATACAAGCAAAATGCAGTTTCCTGGCCTGGCCGCCTCTGTCTTGCTGCCAAGCCCACTGGCAGGATAGCCTTGTTGGGGGGGGGGGGAGTTCGGGGTATCAGCAGCGCAATGCAGCAGCACCTGAGACAGCTCCGGAAAGTGGGGCGGTTGCCACGGCGACGGGGAGCGCTTCACTGCAGAAGGAGGGTTGCCAGGGCTACCGGGAACGAGCCATTCATTGCGGAGAGAGCAGGAGGGGGGCGGGTCCCTCCAGCGCTGCAGCCAGCCAGCCCCCTCCCCCCCTCCCCCCGTCCCCGAGCCAGGACCACAGACAGCTCCCGGCCTCAGCCCCCAGGGCTCCTCGGGGCTGCAGGCAGCTCCCCGCTGCAATGGGCGGTAAGAAAAGACACCTCCCCACAAAAACAACAACCCCACACTGCAGAACGGGGAATTGCACTCAAACGGTGCTTGCAAAGCGAAGGGGGGTTTTTTGGCAAGGCGGCCCCTCAGTTTGGCCCGGCCTGCCTTGACCACTTGCTTGCATGCCAGCTCAAGGCGGGCCAAAGGGCAAGGGGGCGCCTGCTGCTCTTCGCGCCCTCCTCCTTCGCAAGGCTCGCGATAACTGCTCGTCTTCATGTCCGAGGGGAGATCAGGCTGTTTCTTGGGCGCGCTGGAGAAGCCGGGCAGCCTCGGAGGCGCCACAGAGTTCTTCGTCTCAGCTGCTCCATCTTCTTTTAGTCTCTTCCCTGCCGTTTCAGGTGGGCGGGCGTGTTGGTCTTCAGTCGAAGAGCAGGATGCGGGTCGCATAGCATCTTCAAGACCAACAGGATTTCCGGGCTTTTGCGAGTCTGTCCCCTGTAGTTACTTCCAGCTTTCCTTGCGCCTCAGCAGGGGTGCACTTTGCAAACAGCAACGCCTGGTACCACGTCGCTTTTTTGGAAATAATTCTCTGGCTGCAAGATGCCGCATGACATAAGATGGACTTTTATGAACTATTTGCATAACTTCAGAATCGGTTTTAGACGGAGCAGAGCTAGCCTACTGCTGCTCGCTCGTTCTGCCTGAACATGTCATGTTAAGCACCACCCACTTAAAGTCAGCGAGTCCTCTCAGTCCAAATCCTTAAACCAACGTTCAGAGGAGCCATTTGTGAAATAGGAAAAGCTGTTTTACGCATGCTCTGAAGCACTTTCTTCTGGCCCAATAGCAGCCTCGGCATGGGGCGGGGGGGACAGGTTTGTGGCTCATATGAAGCCCTGGAATGCAAGGGTCTCTTTCCTTGCTTATCATTCCTTTCCTCCAAGGAGTTTGGACTGGTATTTGTGGCCTCTCTTCTTCCATTTCATTCCTACACCAACCCTGTGAGGTGGGTTGAGGCTACAAGAGTGCCTTGCACAAGTTCATCTCATGAGGCTTTTGGAAGAAGCAGGATTGGAACTCAGGGCTCTAGTACCACTACAGTGGGGTCACTTAGAACAGCTTCCTCACCGCTGGGCTCTCACCATCTTTTCTTAGTGGATTAATCTGATCCTCCAGCATCACAGATGTTTCCAGTTCAGGAGAAAGGGGGGGCTTTATCTTCCTCCAGTCTGCTGGCACTTTCTCCCTAGTAACCTATATTTTCCGCCATTCTGCTATAATATTGTTTCCCCTCCCCGCTGGTTCTTCACTCGTGGCCGGATCACCCTTAATGCCTTTCCCCATCCATGCCTGCCAGGTTCCTATCAGCTGCAGCCACAACAAGACAGATTGTGTTTCTCTAATCTTTGGGTGTAACACAATCTCTCTGCCTAGGGCCTTCTCAGGCCCAACTGCGCTTGGATGTTTGGAGTGGGAGCAGGTTTGGGGTTTGTACTGCTGGGAATTCTTAGGATGGGAGGGCCTATCTGTTATCCTCATTCTGTCCTTAAAACAGCCCTAAAAGGTAGGCTGCTGTGATTGCCTTATTTATTTATGTCCTTTATAGTCTGCCTTTCTCACTGAGATTCAAGGCGGGTTAGACAGTGTGAGATTAGTAAAGTCAATATCAGGAACATTTCTTCCATAAACAATGCCACAGGGTAAATAGATACAAGTCCACAAAGACATAGCATTAGCAGGAACCCAGTACAACATAGCGGTGAGGTCTGTGGTTCCTAACTCTTCAGCAGAGCATCTGAGATCCCCTTCCCTACAATACAGCCTTCCTATCGGAGTAAAAAGCCTTTTTGAATCATTCGATTTTGCATTGTTTGCAGAAAGCCAGGAGAGTGGGGGCTCTCCTGACCTCCTCAGGCAGGCCGGTCCACAGGGTGGGGGCCACCACAGAGAAAGCCCGTGTACGGGCTGCTGTCGATTCTGCCCTTGTGCAGGGTGGCACCTGCAGGAGACCCTGTTAGGGGGAGTGAAGCTGCCGTGGAGGAGCACAGGGAGGGAGGCGGTCCCGTAGGTATGCCGGACCAAGGCTGTGAAGAGCTTTGTAAGTGATAACAAATAAATTGAACTGAGCACAGTAACTCATGGGAAACAGAAGAGGGGAGGCTGAGATGAACTGTTTGGTGCATCAGCTCATTGGGTGGTGAAGGAAATAAGTATCCACCAGGAGATCCGTGATACGGCATCCAAGGTTCTGCAAAGAAGGCTAAAATCCAGCAGCCCTTGGGAATAGAGCTGGAAGGAGCCATCCAAAGCTAGAGCACCCCAGGGGTTGGCTGACAAGCCTCTGCCGGAAAACCTCCAGCTAGGGGAAGAGGGGAACTGGCTGCCTGGTCAAATTGCCGTCGCCTTTAGGAAGTTTCTCCGACTGGCCAGCCACAATCTCCCCTCTAAATGCTACTTTTCATTGAAGTAGTGCTTGAAAGCATTCAAAGCTCTGCAGACTCCTTGCCTCAGTAACCTTCATAACAACCTTGTGAGGTAGGCCAGTACGATCAACTCCATATTGTAGACATGGCTCCTCTAAGACACTCTCTGGGAAGGGGTAGAATTGGATTACAGGTTAAGGATACAACCTGCCTCTTGTCTAACTCAGAAGAATACTTTTTTGTTGAAGAAAGGGTGACTCGGGTTTGCATGCAAGACATAGTGCTGGCAGAGATTCTTGCTGTCATCAACCACCTTCCGCAAAGAAGGGCTCAGGAAGGAAATGCACTACATAAAGTAGATGTGGAGATCTCCAGGAAATGTAGGGGGGCTGCCACCTCTGTAGGAGGCTTTGGGAGTAGATTGTCCGGGTTGAAGTTGGAGGGGGAAGTTGCCACCCCTTCTACCCTCCGAGCTTATGTATGCCTTAATTTCCAGGTGGCAACTTTCCCCTCCACAGTCCCCAGGCAGCGAGAACCTGCCGCCACAGTCAGGGATGATGGCAGCCTCCCTCCCACCCCAGCACTGCAGTCGTCTTGCCTGCCAGCTCCTCTAGGAATCCACTTCTCCGCAGCTTGACTGATGTTTTGCACAAGGAAGCCTCCTGCCAGTCAAGCTTGCCCATTGTTAGCACCAGAAGCCCGGGAATTCCTGCCCTTGAGGACTGTCCATGTGAGCCAGCTCTTCTCCAGGACTCCTGGGTTCTTAGGGTAGACAGCCCCACCAGGCACTCTCTAGTACGTATATAGCCTGGTCTTGTTTCGGCGGGGGTGGGGGGGTGGCGGCATGCATGGTCCTCCTTGCCTCATGCTATCATCACAACAACAGCCCTATGAGGTTGGTTGGGATGGGACCTTGCGACTGGCCCTAGGTCAGCCAGAGAGCTTCATGGCTGAGTCGGGATTTGACGGCTGGCCTCTCAGGCCCTGATCTGGCACTGGAGCCACGGCACTCTCCTGGCTCCGAGCCATTCACTCCTGATGGGGATTCCAGGGAATCTGCTCAGGGTGGTGGGTAAGGAGTATGCAGCAAAGATGGTTCATGGCAAGCGGTGGGATTTTAACTATGACTCAGCCTGAATAAGACAAGAGAGGGGGCAGCTCAATTGACCTTACTTATGGGGTCGTCAAGGGATAAAACAGATCAGCCAAATTTAGGAGGCAGACCGGCATGCGGTTTGGGAGGGAGGCAGCATTGATTGGGCTCTCGGCTGGATGCATCTGCCAGGTTGGTGCTGCAGGGCCCACAGGGCCCACCCCCCCCCCCAGCTTCTTCCCAGGGGCTGCCGGTCTGTCTGGCTGCCACCCGGATGCCTGCCAACCTCCACTTCTCAGCTGCGATGCAATCTCACGGAGAGGAGAAAACTCTCAGCCGTGGCCTCGGCTGCCCCCAGCTCTGCAGACTCATGAAATGCACGCTGGCTCAGGCCCAGCTCTTTTGCCTCCATCAACCCTGCTTGCAACCAGAACTCCTTCCCCTCCTCTGCCCGGTCCACTAATACACGGAGCTTCTACCCAGTCCAACTCTTGGTCTCTCGGGGTCACTATGGTCTAATCTGAGTGGCAGTGGCTCTCCGTGATCTCTGGCAGTGGCCCATCCCAACACTTATTACCACTTCCTTGTTAATGGAGGTGCTGCCGGGGATCAAACCTGGGACCTTCCGTAGACAAAGCAGGGGCACCAGGGTGATACGAACAGGAATGGGTGGCTCACCATTCTTCCGGATATGGCTATGATGCAGCCAGTGAAAGAGGGCAAACTCTCTCTCAAATCTGCAGAAATTGGAAAACTGGCACTATACATTTCTGCAAGCAGGGAAGGACTTCAGTGGTGAGAGACGGGCCTACCTTGAAGCACAGGGGCGGGGCTCAGGTCCCAGACTGACAGGCAGCTAAAGCTGACCCATCGTGGAGGAAGCCCACAGCAGCTGTTGGGCTTGCCCAGGAGAACTTCCTCATGGGGCCCAGCCTGCATCTGCATTGCCCTGAAATTGGTGTGCTTTGCCTCAGTGGGAAATGGCTTGGGCCAGCCCCATACGGGGCCAGTGGTGGAGAGCCAAGCCGCTTTTTGTCTGTGGGCAGACAGGTGGCGTATAAATAAAGTTAATAAAGCTGAAGACGGGGGGTGGATAAAAGACAGGTTGGTTAGTAAGTGAGAAGGAAACAGAGGAAGGACAAGGGGGCTGCCAACAGAAGAGAGACACAAAATAGTGTGGGGAAGGGCAAACAGGAAAAACAGCGGACCCCCCTCCCCCAAATCGTTGTGCACCTGCCACATCATCTTATAACTTCAAATACCATACAAAGTTATCTATACTCCAATCTCTTTGTAAAACATATATAAAAGGAGTGTTAGTTCATTTTCACTGCTTTCTATCCTAACAAATATCAAAAGTTAGGATTATGTTTCTCATACATAATGAATATCTGTTGGCCCTGAACCAAGACGCCCATCTTTGAAATGAATCTTCACTTCTGTATTTAGTTACTCGTTCTTGCCATTCTCAGATGCGTCTTGCACCGGGGCCCAGGCAGGTAATCTATCTATTGATTTTAATTCTATTATTTCTAATCTACTGAAGGCCATATAAGGCTTCCTATCTCTCCCCAAGGCTGCTTGTTCTCTTCTGGGTCTCCGGACTCTCTGTTTGGCATATCTCGGTGGTTAGCTGAGAGAGTAGGCCAGGTCTGCCTCTGGTCTCTGTGATCTTTTTGGTCAGGGTTTTTTTTCCAGGAAAAGAGGTGGTGGAACTCAGTGGTGAAACTCAAGACCGCAAGATGACGTCACTTTGGGTCAGCTGGAACGGGGGGGGGGGTGTTAAAGTTCAAATCGCCCTCGGCAAAAATGGTCACATGGCCGGTGGCCCTGCCCCCTGATCTCCAGACAGAGGGGAGTTGAGATTGCCCTCCGCGCCACTCCAGCGGCACAGAAGGCGATCTAAACTCCTCTCTGTCTGGAGATCAGGGGGCGGGGCCACCAGCCATGTGACCATTTTTAAGAGGCGCTGGAACTCCGTTCCACCGCGTTCCTGCTGAAAAAAAGCCCTGCTTCTGGTCAAGATCAGCAACTGTGGCCTATATTTCTGCCTATAGCCATCGTAGGATGTTTAGATGTCTCTCCAATGCAGTCATGTTGCAATACCATGAGACACATGCCAAACTGTTGTCTCACCTATTTAAAGAAACAGACTTTTGCAATGGTTGTTGTGGGTTTTCCGGGCTGTATTGCCGTGGTCTTGGCATTGTAGTTCCTGACGTTTCGCCAGCAGCTGTGGCTGGCATCTTCAGAGGTGTAGCACCAAAAGGTGTAGCACCAACAACCATCGTTCTCCGGCCATGAAAGCCTTCGACAAGACTTTTGCAAGGTGCTCTTTCTTGGGACGACAGCAGAATCAGGCGCAGGCAGGGGACACCCCAGTTTGTCTGCAGAATCAGCACCGGTTCTCGCAAAAGCAAAGGGCGGTGCCCCCTCCCCACAAGCACACACTCTGGAGTGTCTCCTCTGCAGGTGCTCTTCTAGCAGCCGATTGTTGTTGTTGTTTATTTATAGTTCCTTACTGAAATCCAAGGCAACTGAATACAATATAATCAAGAGCTATAACATTCATAGCAAAAATACAATATGATGAACTGTTGGGACATTCAGTGGAAACAGATACAACAGGGTATGGTAGCCGCAAATTTGAAAATGAGCATGAAGCTGAACACACAGATGAAAACAAGCAGGGAGCCTGCAGGAGCCCACAGGCCCACGCCGACAAGCTGCTGAGTGCCCATTTGGGCAATCTGTAGCTAGCTACCCCTGATGCTCCTTACAAAGTCCTTTTTAGCTATCGGGAACACACCAGGTGCAATGCGCTACATTCCCCTCTTACATTTCAATAATTAAAAGCAGTCATTCATGGGCATATTCGTCACCAGTAAGGTATACATAATTAGCAAAAAAAAGAAGGTCCTTGCAGAGTTTCTCTCTCCCCCCCTCCCCCTCCCCCTCCCCCAGTCTCGCCCTTGGCCCCAGGCCCAGGGACTTGGAGGCTTTTGTGAATGGAGGCACAGAGTGTTCCCAGCCCAGCCGGCTGAGATGCATCTTTCCCGGGTAAGGCAGGCAGGGGTGAATTTTGTCTTCCATTTATTATTTAGAAGTCTATACATGGCCTTCCCATAACAAAATGTTTCCCAGCTTCAGGGCAACATTAGGATTGCTTCTTTAAATTCCCCGCCCCCCGCCCCGGCAGGCTTTCCAGTGGCAATGCTGAGAGGCAGTGGGGGTGGACAGCATTGCAGCCAGTTGCCCCACTATGAAAAGCGCAGACCCCCTTCGCAAGAGGAAAGAAGGCAGCGATCCCGGCACGGGACTCGGGAGGCAAATCCTTGCAGGATACAACTGGACCCCTGTGAGAGGGTACTAACCCCCTAGCTAGGAGTGCAGGCACAGCTCTGTAGCTGGCCTTGGCCCAGGTATGCCAGTCACCTCCCTGGGAACATGCTGAGCAGCAACAGGCACCCTCCTTTTGTGCCACCCCAAGCAGGTCCGTGAGGGTCTTGGCTCTTGACAGTCACTCCACAGTTCTGCCGCCTGTGAAAGCACACACAACTGCCACCTCATAGGCCCTCTGGCCACACACACAGCATGACATGCCATGCACATCTGTGTATAGTCACTTCCACAACACAACGCAGGCCACACTGAAAAGCAACACTCCCTGCCCCCCTCTAAAGGCAGCTTCTGGCCCCGAAGGCGTTAACTCCCCCCATCTGGTCAACTAATCCCTCTCCAAGGACAGAGGAAGAGCAGAGGCAGCGGCGGCGGCTTATGGGATTTTCCAGAGGGTGGGGTGGGATTATCTAGCTTGTGCCTGTGTGTGTGTGGGGGGGGGTGAACTATTTCCTCTCCCCCCCCTTTGAACTGTGCAGCCATGGCCTCCCATGGGGCTATAATTCCCTCCTTCCCTTGGTCACCTGGCTGTTTCTCCTCTGCATACTGCAAAGGGGAAGGAAATGGGGAAAGTGGATAGGCGGCTTTTTTTTTGGTGGTGGCGAGAAAAGAATCATTTTGTGCTGGAGTTTTAACAATTACTGTTTAGCTTCCAGGTCCTGGGAAATTAAAAGCCACCTCTGCCAGGTCTGGGTGAGCAAGTGCTGTCTGGGGACTTTCTTATGGCTTCCCCCAAATACGTTGATTTTTCTCCCGGACAGGTTAAGAAAGGAGTGGAAAGACACAGCAAGCAGAGCAGTCCAATGGGGGCGGGGGCCAGGGGGGGGCAGCAAGAAGGCTTTTCCCTTGCAAGCAGCCAGTCAAGCTCTGTTCTGTTCTTGGGTTTGCCTTTGGAGGCAGATCTCCACCTTCTTCTGGGGTGGGAGGGCCCCCCTTCTGCAGTGGTGGCAATAACTCCAGCAAAGTGAACACTTCCTATGAACCGGGGTTCTTTTCTTTTTTTCCACATTTAAAACAAAAGCACATGTGCCCCCCTCCACTTCCCATACTAAAAAGTTACTTTTGGGAAAGTTTTGGAAAAGGGGTTCCATGTGATATCATGAACAAATTGTAGTAAATTAACACCTTTGTCTGTTTGCAGACATAACTGTACCGGGCTGAAGAAAACTCTCTTCCTATTCAAGTCTAATCTCCAAACACAGGGATTAGAAACTTGCTT
This sequence comes from Eublepharis macularius, assembly GCF_028583425.1. Lineage (NCBI taxonomy): Eukaryota > Metazoa > Chordata > Lepidosauria > Squamata > Eublepharidae > Eublepharis > Eublepharis macularius. Next base: position 78,935,153 of record NC_072801.1, read on the forward strand.
TGCATTAAACCAACACCCCGGGCTTTTTTTTCTGGGAAAAGAGGTGGTGGAACTCAGTGGTGAAACTCAGGACCGCGAAATGACATCACTTTGGGTCTGCTGGAACAAGGGGTTTTTTTAAAACTTTTTTTTTAAAAAAATCCCCCTCTGTCTGGAGATCAGGGGGCGGGGCCACCAGCCATGTGACCATTTTCAAGAGATGCTGGAACTCTGTTCCACTGCATTCCAGCTGAAAAAAAGCCCTGCCAACACCCGTATTAGAATTTCTGACCATCAAATTCTGCTCCAGCTAGCAGATTCTGTGCAGAATCTGTTCACGTGTGAACCATACAGGACCCTGTACAGCAACTAGAAGTGTGTACACAAGCTTGCCACGGGGTAGGGTGGTGAAATGCAATTCCCAAAGTCCTCCACCAGACCACAGAAAAAGAGGAGGGATCGCCTGTAGTAATGATCAAGGCCAAGCTTTTAGCACCTGCTCACCATGCAGAGGAATGAGGGGGGACAGACCCCAGAGGAGGTGGCATGGGACACTGCTCAGGTTGCCAACCTCTAGGTGGGGCCTTGAGATGGCACGGCACAACAACTGGCCTCTAGATTGGGTTGCCAGGTCCAGGTTGGGAAATTCCTGGAGATGTTGGGAGTAGAGCCTGAAGAGGATGGGGTTTGGGGAGGGGAGCAGCCCCAGTGGGGTATAATGTCAGAGCAGCCATTTTCTCCAGGGGAACTGGTCTCTGTTGCCTGGAGATCAGGTGTAATTCCAGGAGATCTCCAGCTACTACCTGGAGGCTGGCAACCCTGCCTCCAGACTACAGAAAGCAATTTCCCAGGAGAGAATGGCTGCGTGGGGTGGGGTGGGGTGGGGTGGGGTGGGGGGCTTCAGGGCACCGAAGCCTGCTGATGTCCCCTCCCCTCCCCAAACCTTGCCCTCCCTAGGATCCACCTCCAAATCTTCAGGAATTTCCCAACCTGGAGTTGGCATATCTAGGTGGCTCACCTAGATGGCCAGGGGGTCGATTCCTGATTGGAATGTCCCTTTACATTGAGGGAAAGGATGCCTGGCCTTGCTTCGTAAACGGGAGATTGGTACGGCAAGCAAGCTTCTGGATGCACTTGCCTACTGGCTTTCTGCTTGCAGGGAGGTTTGCTCATTAAGGGCATCCCAAGGGCTCCGTCCCTTTTGCTCCTGCCTGGCCACGCTGGAGTACACCATAGGCTGCCTGGAAGCCACAGGGCACCAGCCAAGGATGGGCTGCTTCAAGGTCATCCCAAGGGCAAGAAGGAAAATCCCCAGGCGCTGGGCTGCCATGTTGCTGGAGAAACCTGGACAAGCTGCAGTTTTAGCAGAGGAGTGGGGGAGAAGAACCCCCCTCGCTATGCCTGGCTCTGCCCCACGCCATGACACCATAGCCAGGAGGCTGCAGACTGGAGAGGAAGGCCAGTGCTTTGCACAGTCATATTAAGGGAGGGGGCAGTGTTTCAACTCAGCCCCCCCCCATTGAAATTCCCTTGATCTTGGTATGTGTGTGGGAGGAAGCCCTGCCAGCCCGTTTTTGGCAGGAGGAGAGAAGAGAATCCAGAGCTTTGGCTAGCAAACACTAGCAAGATCCTCCCTCCATTCAACCCCCCCCCCCCTTTGCATTTCCCATTCATGGAGTCTTATTCTTTCCTCTTGAATGGAGGCAGCTAAAATGGAGCTTGCAGAACTCCCCGGTGCAACACTGCCCCCTACTGGTACATAACTGCATTACTCTCTTAGAGGAGGACCAACTCGCAAAGGACATAAAACTGTTCTTAGATGCAGAGGAGTTAGCCTTGTTAGTCTGTGGTAGCAAAATGAAAAAGAGTCCAGTAGCACCTTTAAGACTAACCAATTTTATTGTAGCATAAGCTTTCGAGAATCAAGTTCTCTTCGTCAGATGCCTGATACAGAGACCGGTCAAATACAGAGAGGAGGGAAAGAAGGGGAGGAGAGAGAAGAGGCAATTAGGGGGGGAAACCAAAACATTCCTTTGCTAGTATATGTAAACATCTCTTTTTGGTGTGTGGATCAGTTGGCTTCAAAGGAGTTTGCCCTGTTAGTTTGTAGCAGCCAAACAGCTAGACCATCCAATTCCAATGCAGTATGAGCCTTCGATAACCACAGCTCTCCCTGCCAGATGCATCTGACAAAGAGATCTGTGGTCCCCAAAAGCCCACGCCAGGTGCCACTGAGCTCCCCCAGACCCCGCCTCTGTAAAGGAAATCAGTTACCTGTGATAATGTGATAACCATTCATAGTCCCTATTCAGTCCCAGCTTGACAGAGTCAAATTTGCATATGAATTCCAGTTCAGCAGCCTCCCGTTGGATTTTGTTTTTGAAAGGTTTCTGTTGCACTACAGTGACCTTTAAGTCTTTGATGGAATGTCCTGGTAGATTGAAGTGTTCTCCCACTGGTTTCTGGACGTTTCCATTTCTAATGTCAGATTTGTGTCCATTTATTCTTTTGCGTAGAGGTTAGCTGGTTTGTCCAATGTACAGAGCAGGAGGACATTGTTGGCACATGAGGGCATATATCAGATTGGAGGCTGAGCAGCTGTAAGAGCCAGAGACAGTGTAGTTGATGCCATTGGGTTCTGTAATTGTATTCCCTGGGTAGATATAAGGGCAGAGCTGGCATCTGGGTCTGTTGCAGGGCCTGGTACCTGTGCTGGTGACTCTGCTGGCCAATTCATGGTTGTGAGAAGTCGTTTAAGGTTGGGGGGCTGTCTGTAGGCAAGGTTAGTCTTAAAGGTGCTACTGGACTCTTTTTGATTTTGCTACCACAGACTAACACGGCTAACTCCTCTGCATCTATATCCAGACTTGCTAATCCTCTATGCTTCCCAAACCAAGGTGGCACCAGAGAGGCAGGTTTGCTCCACTTAACCATTTTTATCCTGTCCTTCTTCCCCTCTGCCATTTTATCCTTTCAACAACCTTGTGAGGTAGGTAGGGCTGAGAGGATGGCTGACCCAATGCCACGAAGGAGCTTCTGGCATAGGGGCCTGGACCAAGCCCTTGCCTGACCGTTGTCACTCCAGCACACGGTCATTGTCCTAGACAGCACTCACTCTCAACGGCATGGAAAAAGATTTTCTTGTGTTCTATCACAGAGAAACTCCCCCCCTCCCCGAAGCACCAGGTCTACGAACGCAGGGACAAAGCTAATCCCCTCCCCTGCCCACACCCCTGGGTCCCTCTGAAAAACTTTTCAGAAACATTAGGGAAAAAAAACCTTTATTTAATACAAAAAAGTGGGGATGCTACAAAGACACTAGAAAAAACAGAAAGCAGGAACCGAAGGGTGTGTGTGTACAAAAGCGATGTGACAAGGAATTAGGCAATAAATGAAATATATTGGGGGGAACCATAGGACATTCTTACTTTATTGCGTATTTGGAAGGGGGTACTCTAAAAATCTTTTTCTCCGTCGGGGGGGGGGTGTTGGAGGTGTTGTAAAAAAGGAGAGGGGTGGGCTTCAGGGACCAGCCTGGACCTCACCTATTCTCCAAGCATTCAAGTAAGCCCCTCCCCATGGGTGGGTCTGCCACCCCAAAAATGCAGAAGAAATCTAAAAATACTTATGCCAAAGGGACAGGACGAGTGTGCAAAACACCCGATTGAAGTTTCACAGCTAACAGGAATCAGAGGAAAAGAGCAAGAGCTCCATCTGGGGGAGGAGGGGGGGTCTGCTCTGTTTTTTTCAAATGAAAGTTTTAAATGCTTAGTGGGTTAAGATCCAGCGCAACACTTCCATTTGCTCTAGAGCTCGCTGTTGCGCAAGCAGAAATACAAGAAAAAGACGGTGATTGCTGCTTGCACTGAAATTACTGTATGCCCTTCTAAATGTATCCGAAGAAGGGAGCTTTGATTCCTAGAAATCCAGCAAGAGTCCCCCAGCACCTATAAGACTAACAGATCCAGAGGAGTTAGCCATGTTAGTCTGTAGGTGCAAAATGGTAAAGAGTCCAGTAGCACCTTTAAAACTAACCAGCTTTTAAAAGTCCAGTAATCCAAGAGTCCAAGTTGGTTAGTCTTAAAGGTGCTACTGGACTCTTTACAATAAGACTTCATGGTACAGTATGAGCTTGTGTGTGTCACAGCTCACTTCAAAGAGTAACTTGTGACTCATGAAAGCTCATGCCCTGCCACAAATTTTATTAGTCTTTGCTACTGCTACGGACAGACTAATATGGCTTCCCATCTTGATCTAAATCCCTGGAAATCCACTTGGTCTCTTAAGACGCTTCTTTCTTTCTTTCTTTCTTTCTTTCTTCCTTTCCATTCATTCATTCATTCATTCATTCATTCATTCATTCATTCATTCATTCATTCATTCATTCATTCATTCATTCTATTCTATTCTATTCTATTCTATTCTATTCTATTCTATTCTATTCTATCTGTATTCCACCCTCCACCGCACCAGCAGGCTCAGCAAAGTTCTGCTCAAACTCTGCTCTTCTGCAGGCCAGCCTGGCTGTCCACCTGAAACTGCATCCCCATTTTTCCACTTGCGCAAGATCTTTTTTTTTGCGACCTGGACTGTGCTGTGCTTCAGGTGGGTGGTCGTGTTGGTCAGCTGTAGAACAGCAGGACTACAGTACAGGGGCGCCTGAGACACCAACAAGATTTTCAGACAGTAAGCTTTCAAAAGTCAGAGCTCCCTTCTTCAGAAAGAAGAGGAGGCTGTTTCTAAAGCTGTCCACATTTCTGTTCGTGCAGCGCTAGAGCCAAGGCAGGATCTGGAATTCTGCATAGCACATACGAGCGGCCTGCTTGCTGGAGGTTGGGGAATGCTTGTTTTTTCCTGGCTTCAGGTTTGGCTTCCTTCAGTGAGGGTCCAAACATGGCAGAGGGTGAAGTCTGGCCCTCTGAGTACCGATTAAGATGGGTAGCTGTGTGAGTCTATCTGTAGCAGTAGAAAAGAGCAGAAGTCCAGTAGCACCTCTAAGGCTAACAAAATTTGTGGTACGGTATAGGCTTTCGTGAGGCACAGCTCATACCCTACCGCAAATTTTGTTAGGCTTACAGGAGCTACTGGACTCTTGCTCTTTTCCTCTGTTAGCTGTGAAACCTCAATTGGGTGTTTTGCACACTCGTCCTTTCCCTTTGGGATAAGTATTTCTAGATTTCTTCGGCATCTTTCGGGCGGCAGACCCACCCTACAATACCTTTGTAAGGAATGGGACTAGGGGCAGTGACCCATTAGTTGGCAGGACGTCTGTCCCACAGCAGCCGTCAGGAAGCAGGGACTGGCGGGGTGAGGGGGGGGGCAGAACAGCATCCCACCCCAGCCAGTCCCAGCATTTCAAGCAGTCGCATGAGCAGGGGTAGGGGCTCAAGAGGCCTGGAACTCTGGAAAGGCCAGCGCAGTAATGCCCTTCTTTGGAAGATAGTTGGGAACCCCAGCTAACAAATATGGGGCGTAGAGGGGGACAGAAACGGCCTCGGACAGTCCAGGGAGCAGCGCTAGTCGGAATCTCCTGCCTCATCCTTCAACAGAAGCCTCTTCCCGCTGCACGGGGAGGGCACATCGCCGCGCTTCCGAGTCTTCTGGGAGCTGGACAGGGAGAGAGAGCGAGAAACAGCCGTCAGGCAAGAAGGGCCCCTGCGGACTGCAAGCAGGTGCTGAGGCGGAGGCGAGGCTGGAGGCTGGGAGCCCAGCTGCATCCCGCCAGAGCAGAGCCCTCCCTGGATGGGGGCAAAAGGGAGAACAAACCTGTTCAGGCACATCCACCCAAGCTGCTAGGCCCCAAACCATGAAGACTTCTTATTGTGAGGGGTGTTGGATTTAGCTCCTCCCCACCGGAAGGGGGACAGGTTCTTCACTCACCCTTTGCTTGGCTTGCGGCTCTCCTGGGCGTCTTTTAGCTCCAAGGCCTCATTCAGCTCCTTAAACATGAGATACCGTTCCCACCCTTTGATCTAGAACAGAAGAGGGGAGAGAGCTGCTGCAGCATAGCGGTTAAAGGGCTAGGCTGCAAGTCATCACTCTGCAGGTTCGAATCCCGCTTCTGCCACCTTTTCAACAGCTGGCCACTCCTCTCAGCCCAGCTGTATTATGGGGACAATAACAACACTGACTGTTCACTGCTCTGAGCGGGACACTAATCTGTCTGGAAGAGTGGTATATAAGCACACTGTTAGGGACGTTGTTATTAAGACACCCACATCCACTTACATTCCCTCTGGGGGTACAGACGCTTGCTGGGAACTTCCCCCGTCACACCAGATGGTTAGGAAGCCCCCCGACTGCTCTGGGGAGGAAGCCAGACACCAGCCCCTGCTGCTCCCTCATCCTGGTGGCCCAGCAGGCAACCAGGGCACCCGGCTCAAGGGCTTCCCTCTCCCCAGCCTGCCCAGCATTCCAAGCTCCTGCCTGACCTCATCCTTCCTGGATGTAACCCCAATTCTTCTGAGCACGACAAAATGTTTAAATTGCCAGCCAAACCGGGCAGCAGCCGGCCCATGGCCTCTCCGCAGAAGAACAGAGGATACAGAAGAAGTAACCCCACCTTGAGGACGTAGGTATCTCCTGAGTTGTTGGACGGTCCCGCGATGCGCTTCTTCTCAGGTCCGATCTCTGTTGCAGCCCCTGCCCGAGAGAGAACACGGAACACACAGCCTCACTGGATCGCACACAGGGTCCTCCCAAGGCAAGGAAGCCTGCGAGCAGGGGGGCTGTAGTCGGTGGGCTGGGCAGGAAGCACCCTTTCCCAGCCAGGGGCCACCTCCTGGCGCAGCCGGGTGCAAAAGTTAATCCCACGTTTGCCTGCTCTGAATCTGCAGCACTAGACAAATGCTAAGTATTGTCAAGGAAAAACAGAGAGAAAATGGATTGCTTCCCCATAAGCCTCCGCTGTCAAGTTAAGCAGGGGACCCATTCCCTCCTGCCAATGTGCTTTCCGCAACCAAACTCTGAAAAGCCCCTGACCATCATCTGCCTGTCTCTAGCCTCTGCCTTCTTTCTAGAACCCAGATCCACATCTTTCCTACCTTCCTAAGCACCCACCATGACCGCTGTCATCAAGCCTACACATTCTGGAGCCCGCCAGGCCTCCCTCCCAACAGGGCCCCCCCTCCAGGTTTACCCCTTTTGGACCGTCCACCGGGAATAGGATCTTTGTGGAAGTGCTCTTCCTCCAACCTGAGGTCCCGGCCAGGGCAGGCGCAAACCCGAACTTCAAAGCAGCGGCGGCCGAGAAGCTGCCCTCTATAGGGGTGGGCAATAGGAAGGGGTGCAGGAAAAAAAATGCATTCCTTAACATGCTACAGAGCAGAACACTCCACCCTGCCCCCACAAAAGCCCATTCAGGAGTATGCAGGCAGATCATGCCACAGGGGGCCTCCTCAGCTCTCCTTCTGGGGTGGGCAACGGCCCCCTGCAGCCCCTACAAGAACAGCCTCTCCCGGGGGACTCTGCCCACGTGGCACCCCACTGAAAACAGGCTGCTTCTGAGAGGCCAGGAGAGCACAGAGTGCTTTGGCCTTGCTAGCGGCACACTTCCCTCCCACCTCCATGGAGCCTGTGCAGGGTTTGTTCAACCAAGTCACTGCCAGGCACGGATGCCAACCGCCTGCCACAAAGAGCACGCAGATTCCCTGCCCAAGTCCTCGCCCCCCACTCCAGAGGCTCAGCGTGCTGTCAGAAGACGGGGACTCACTGATGGGTCTCGAGGGTGATGATGGTCAGGATGGGACGCCGGTTCATGCCCCCCATGCAAGAACTGTTGCACATGTAATTCAGAAGTATAGTGGTGCACTCCGACCCGACCTGCAGGGCAGAGGAGGTGCAAAGCTGAGGGCAAAGCAAGGGTGGCACAAAAGGAGGCCCGCTGGATTAAAGCAACGTTTCACAGCAGCCACACAGATGTCCCCAAAGGCTCAGGGGACCCCCAACAACTGGTAGGGAGATATACTGCCTCTGAACACCGAGGTTCCATTCAGTCACCACCCAGATTCTGCAGTGCAGTTTCCCAAAAGGGCTGTGAAAGGAGAAATGAACTTCTCCCAAGCCCCCTACCTGGGGAGTCTCGTAAGGAACAATAACGCTGTGGCGCTTGGTGTTCTTGTCACAGTAGTACTGGGCCAGCTGGTTCCCCTCCACACGGATCAGGTGCTGAGCTGGGGCCCCGTCTGCCAGAAGAGAGACACAACCGGGGGGAGGGGGGAGAAGGGCTTCAGTCCACCAGAACTCAACCTGTCCACCTGTTTCTGGGTCAAGACTTGGAACTCATTCTAAGAGCATGTCCTCTGGGCACGTGGGGAGTGCTCATTTTGCAGCCAGCAACCATAACCAAATCCAAGAACTCCTGAAATCAGAAGATGTCTCAAATCCCAGCGCCAGCCTGGCTCACATCTAAAACTCTCCTGGCTGCAACTCCCTGCCTGTGGTAGAATCTAATGTGGTTTGTGCCAGGGTGTGTGTGTTTTTGGAGAGATGTGTGAAGGATCATGGCATGCGCAGAGGATGGGCATGAATGAATCAATACCCTTCTGCCCTCTTCCAGCACACACAGAGAAAAAAATCCAATATCCCTAAGCATGTGCAGAGTACTTTACTTTCACCACTAAACACATTTGGGACCAGGGTGGGGTTAGGGAACTCAGCTTCAGGCTTTAGCTCCCCGCCTCCCCGAAATTTTGCAATGCATTCTGGGATCTGCTGCCCCCTATCTGGCCACTAGAGAACATACGGTGCTTCCACTTACCATCGCTCTGGTGCAGCACACGCTCGTGGTGCGGGCAGCGCTTCACCACGTCAGCCACATGTTCAGACTTCTTGTACACAGCTGTGGCCCGGATGACAGACCCGGGAGGAGGTGAAGAAAACACCTTCACCAGGACGGGGCACGTCTTTCCCAGTTGGCAAAACAGCTTGTTGAGAACTTGTGAGTACTGCAAGATGGGGGGGGGGAGAGGGAGAGAAGGAGGGTTAACTGATCTGTGAGGCATCTGACAGACCCGTGCCAAGAACCCAGGCATCCTGCCCCACATTCCCTGTCAACGCAACCTGGAGAATATCTAGTAGATCTCCCCCATGTACCTAGTCAGAACCCCCCCAAGTACTCCACCGTCTTTGATGACCTGTATTTCACTTCGACTCCCAAAATAAAACCTCCAAAGACAAAGCAAGCGCTCCTAGCCCCGCAAGCACTGCGCTACCGATACTCGACAAGCTCATGCGTCAGTCCAAATTTCAACCCCCTCCCCAGCCCTAACCTCTCTTTCCAGCCACTGTGAGAACAAGGGATTTAATTCGGAAGAGATTCACCAACTGAGCGGCTCGCCCCACGTTTTATCCCCACCCCAGCACGGTTGGCCCCTCCAACGCAGAGATCAGAACCGCAATACTGGGGCCGAAACAACAGGAAAGTACAGAGCATGTTCGGACTTGCCTAGGGAGGAAGAGGGGAGGAGAGGAGGGAAAGGGGGATTCAGTTTCAACCGAGGCCCCTCCATCCTTCTTCAAAGGGCAGCAACCTTCATTTCGCACGGAGGGTTCTGAAGCCAAGTGGGGGCCTTTCAAGACCCAGAAATGCACGATATAAAATGCAGGCATCCTATTCTACATCCCAACGCTCTGAAAAGAGGAAGAGCAGCCGAATGCCAGTGACTACCAGAGGACCCAGCCACCAGAGAGGTAGGGGGGGTTCGTTTCCTTATGAGCAGAGATCTGGAGGCTCGGGGGGGGGGGGAGCAGCAAAGGACAAATTGCGGAGAAAAGCCTGTGAAAGGGAATGGGTTAAGCGGGACCCCCCTAATTCATGCTGCATGTCTGTTGGGGTTTTGTTACAGGCAGTTGTAGTAAAATGCGCACACAGAAATATGGGGAACAGTTTCATTGCCGTATGCTGTTGCAAACCTTTTCATACTGTTAATTTTGTCCCTTTTATGTTCCTGATTTATTCCCTTTTATGTAATTGATGCAAAAATGTTAAATGTTGCATAGATTTGAAGAGGAACACCGAGCCCAAGGAAAGACAAAATGCTGTAAAGAAATAATGGCCCGTGGATTCAATTTTGCACAAGAGACAAAATGAGAGCAGTCTTTTCCAGTTGGGGTTGCAGAATTTGGAAGCACCCCTAGTTCCTGGGGGTGAGGGCCAGCTGGGTGGGGCTCCCAGAATGCTGCCTCACTGGGACCCTGTTCACAGCTCCTACCGCATGACGGTTAAGAAGCTAAGCTCAGGATCACCAGCTCCGCATGGCTCAAACCCCACTTGGCCAGTAGAGGTCCAGAAATGTCAAACTACTGGCTCTGAGAGCATTGGGCTTTGAAGCCTACACCCCTGTTACTTCTCTGAGTAAGTAACTGCCCCGTCTGCCTTGTAAGGGGTCCCTTTTTGCTGCATTGAGTGTGACTGGATCACCGAAACTGAATATTCCACTCCCACTCCGAATGGCCCACCAATTGTGGGGGGGCTGCTGCTGCCCGGTGCATTTTTGCAGGCACTACCATGATGAGAACTCACTTCCTTCCACTCAAGGAATTCTTCAGGACAGTGACTCAGGCAGATATGCTGAGGGCAGGCTCCTGTAAGGTGCCCCCCCCCTTGCTTCCAGACTCTAGCTTTAAACCTTCGCGGAGGAAAAAGTAGACTGCAATTCGGGAAAGCTGCTTTCTCTCTTGTGCACCCTGCTTGCAATGCGAGAATAATTACTGCTAGCCTACCTTACAGGGCTACTGTGATGACCGTGAAGGCCTCTGAACACTCTAAAACCCCCCTCTTGAAAACCACTCTGGCTTCTCCTAGAGGTTGCACAATCACGTCAGCACCTGATTTCTCCGTACGCGCGCGCACACGCACACACACCCCCACCCACCCAAACACTCAAGCCAAGAAGTTACAGCAATTAAAAGCAGCTCAGGAATTTGGTACAATGTCAACATTGAAAGAATTTATTTAACCCACCCGAAGTCCTCTGGATAGGGAAAGCTATAAATCTAGATAAAAAGGAAACAAAATGAACAGCATTGCCTCCACATCGGCCCCCCTCCATGCTCCCCACCGACCCGCAGCTTAGAAACTGCCTTGGAACACTGAACGGGGCAGGCACGCCGGCTTGCTTGTCAGGACAGAAGAATAACATTTCACACGCACCCTTCCTGCATTATAGAAGTGGGGCAGCAGAGAGGGTCTCATCCGCACAGAAGATCGTAACTAGGGATAAAGGAGGAGGTGGGACACACTCCCAAATATTTCATTTCCCCAAACAGCAGTTCAGGAGGTGAACATGGGTCTGGGCTGGTCCACTTCAGAATTCAGGTGGGGCTCACGTGACCAAACATTTCTCCATAACCACTCCCATCAACATGTTAGGGAAAGAGCGTGCCCGATCAGCCAGATTTCAGTTTAAGGACGCTGGGGCAGTCGGTCACGCCTCCCCCAAGTGGTACAGCCCCAGCACAAGTTTCCTTCCCCGTCTGCTGTTTATAAGAACTCTGCTCCAGCCCGGGGTCTAAACATGTTGTATAAATGTCTGATGGCCCCTTCCAAGATGCAGCTATTCTGAAAACTCATTCCTGGGACAAAAGGTGTTTGTGATGCACAACTAATTGTTAAACCAACCCCCAATTCCCTCCACCACTACCCCGCAAACCGTACGGTGCAGGTGACAGACTTGGCCGTTCCCGATTTCTCGAACTTCAGCTCAAAACCGTGTTCTCCAGCATAGTCTTCAGTTGAGGGGACAGCGGAGGAGGCGGCAGCCTCCGCTGCATCCATGGCAGGGACGCTCTCTATACCTTCCCCTGGCCCACAGCCAACCCCTTCCTGTGGGAAGGGCACATTGAAGAGTTCTATGGGAGGCTGCAGATCCAAGTTCATACCTGGAGCCGCGGTCTGATTCTAAATGGCACAGAAAACAGAAATTACACATTTAAAAAAAAAACAGGTGCACTGTCTAGCTTCTGCGGTTTCCCCAGCCATGGGCTTAGATCCAGCAATGCGATGTGCAAGTGGAAACATTAACTTTGCACAGTTTTAGGTGGGTAGCCGTGTTGGTCTGTAGCACAACAGCAGGATTTGAGTCCAGTGGCACCTTAGAGGCCCACAAGATATTCCGTGCCACTGGACTCAAAGCCAGCCGACTTGGCACAGTTCCACACGTGCAAGATCTTGTGCATCACCGAGCACACCCCTCCCTGTCCGTTATAGTGCCTTGAAATCGGCTGAGCAAGAACTTGTGCCAATGGAAGTGGGGAGACATGATTTTGCACCACTGGCTACCATGGTCTTTTTCTTGCATTCCTGATGAAGAGCTCTAGTGTAAGTGCAAATTTGGTGCTGAATCCAACCCACTGTCCAGACATTTCAAAGCCCATCATAAGGGCTAGAAACTTAGTTTTATTTTTAAATGGCAGGTGGAGACAGGCAGGGTGCTCAAAGATGCATTTAATGGAATACACAGATCCAGAGGAGTTAGCTGTGTTAGTCTGTAGTTGCAAAATAGTAGAGTCCAGTAGCACCCTGAAGACTAACCCACTTTATTGTAGCATAAGCTTTCGAGAACCACAGTTCTCTTTGTCAGATACATTGTCATCTGACGAAGAGAGCTGTGGTACTCGAAAACTTATGCTACAGTAAAGTGGGCTAGTCTTAAAGGTGCTACTGGACTCTTTACTATTATGGAATACACAAGCCCCTCCTAGTGGAATGTATCAAGGGGGACTGGGGAGGCTGTTGCTTAAAGATGCTCCCTAACTGCACCCTCCCTCCCTGGCCACTCTGTTTCCGCCAAAACTTACAAACAAGATATCGTTGTCCTGCACCATGTTCCACAGCTCACAAAATGTCTCATTATTCAGAGGCGGTTCTACATCTGAATCCAAAGACTGCTCCATCTCTCCCATCAAGTGGCCTGGAAGGAGAGGGAAAGAGTTCAGAGCCATATATGCCACTCAAATATGTACAAAGGGCGTTGGTTTTTTCCAAAGCAGCCCCCCCCCCGCCAACCCCATTTTACCTCAGGCACCCTGTTACAAATACCAGCCCCTTCCTCAAGGAGGCATGGTGGGCGGGTGCTGCACAGGTAAAGCACATCCTGGGCCTGGCAGTAAACCAGAACCAGGGCCTCAGTTGCAGTGCCAAGCCTGCCTCTTCAGGCAAGTGCCTGACTGTTGGGCAGGCAGATACCTATCTGTTTTATCATCAGAGTTCACAAATGCCAACATTTTCACAGAGCCCCGTGACATTTTAAAGACATCTTAACATTAATTCTTGGGGGGGGGGAGAAACCCCCCCATGCCTCCTTGCCTGTCCATCTGCTAGTCTCGCAAGACTGCCTGACATTTAGGCTGCCAGACTAATCCCGAGAACCCCCCTGGAGTTCATATAAATTATGTAAATCCACCGGCATGCGTTTGCATAACTCTTTCTCCTTTCCAGAGTGCACAAGGAACGCAGGGAGCTATACAGTAAAAAAAAAAAACCTCATCCACATTTCATAAACATCCTGTCTAACAGCAGCAGATACTACAGATAAATTCCTACCAGAGAGATTAAAAGCAAAATCATTTAATGGGGTGGCGGCTAAACAAACAGCACCCATAATTTCCACTGCTGATGTCACATGGAGGGATCTCCCTCAACGAGAACTCCACCGATAGTCGATTATGACAAACAGAAGGAGGGATTTTCCTCCCAGCGCAGCCACCACATGAGACTCACCGCCTCAAGATGTGACAAGTTCATAGAAAAAAACTTTTGCATCCAGCCCACTTTCGGTTTTGGAATCCCCCCCCGCCCCCCCCACCATTTTTGTCCTTAAACTGGTTTCTTTTCTTTTCTGTATTGGTATTCATTTCAATTGGTTTTAGCAGGAGACTCTTCTTATTTCAACACACACATACACACCCCACCCAAACAACCGGGACAAAACTCTCCGTGACTGCTGCCCTCACCCAAAGGACACTCCTGGTCCCACTTCACCAGCCAAGAAAAAGCCGCCCTGTCTGGCCGGGCCACTGAAATCCCAGCTTGCAAAGCAGGGAACAGGAAGCCTTTCGCAACCCCTAACAGCAGGTGGCAGGCACTCACGGTCCTATTCAGCACAAGCAAGCGGGTGCCTTCCTCTGTAGTGACCCCATTCACGTGTGACGAGAGGAGGGAAGGGGCTTAAGAAGATGGGCCACACACAGGAGAGAGGAGCTGTCCCCTCCACGCCCTCCTCTGCCTCTCACCTTGCTGCTGAACAGATGCTTGAAGCACTTTCTCCCAGGGGCCAGGAGAGCCGGAAGTGCATTAAGCCCTGGAATGCAGCCAGGGGGTGGGAGGGTGCAGGGAAGGGCTCCCCTCGTCCACATGCTCCATTTCTGTTAACCACAGGTCCTCGCACCTTGGCTTTATATCTGAATGGGAAGAAGCCTGGAACGCAAAAGTCTTCTGGGTCACACCCTCCTCACCCCACCCAACCATTCTGAACTTCCAGCCCAGACCCCACAACAACAGGCAGACCCCACCTCTCCCAAATATCAACGGACTAATTTTTCTGTTCACAATTACCACTACCTCCACAAATGGGGCATTTTCAGTTTATTTTATTTGTTTATTAATTTAATTTTATTTATGTTACTTGTATTCTGCCTTTCTCACTGAGACTCAAGGTGAATTATATAGTGTGGGATTAGTACAGTTAGTGGCAAGGACAAAGGCAGGCATTTCCATACAGTGTCAAGAACATTTCCATAAACTATGCATTGGGGTAAAAGAATGCAAGTTTACAAAGACATAGCATTAGCAAGGACCCAGTATGGGGTTGAGGAATTGCTGAAACAGAACATAATCAATTCTTAGGACTTACATTGAACAACATAAAGCACAGGTAGGATATAGGAGTACATATTTAAAGCAACAGATAATATGTAAGGCAACGAACGGTAAAATCGATAGTTTCTAACTCATTTGCGAAACAATGGGTACGTGGATCTATTTAGCCTCTTGATGGAACCTCCCTGTCGAGAGGCAGAAAACGCAGGACCGTCAACCGGGTTTTGCTACCCTCGAAGCCCTGCTCGGAGGCGCCTGGCGGGTAACCACTGAGCGGAAATTAGGCAACTGATCTCTCACTTTTAGAAAACAGGCAGTTGCATTTCAAGACTCACACTTCTTTTTCAAAGACTTTTCTTTTCGCTATTCAAAAATCAGATTTCCTTTTCCCCATCCACACTCACTTTCCCTTCATACAGAAATTATTATTATTTATTCATGTACTGTCTGCTTTTCTCACTGAGATCCAAGGCGGATTATACAGTGAAAGTGAGATACAAGAAAATCAACAGTTAGAACATTCACTGAAGCAGATACAATAGGGTATGGTAGCACGATTGCTAATTTTTTAAAAAGGTGACCATTTGTTATGTGGAAAAGCCCAGTTCTTGGCTACTAGAACAGCCCTGTTTACCAACAGCAACAATCCTTTATTTATTTGGCTTATTCATCAGCTTTCTCACTGAGGGCCAAGCTACACATGACGAATGACACTTGAACGGCAAGTGGATTGAGTGGAGGGCAAGTGAACAGGGAGAAATACACTTGCCGTTCAAGTGTCATTCGTCATGTGTAGCTTGGCCCTGAGAGTCAAAACTCAAATCGTGTTTCATGTGGTGTGTGTGTGTTTGCATCATATTGTACTGCTAATACAGACCCTGCTGTTCACATGGATTTGTCGTTTCTGTTTGGATTGTATTGTTGTGGCTTGTGATTTAACAGCTGGGTATGGGGGGGAGCTGTCTGGTTCTCCTGTTCACAGGAAACTGACAAGTGAAACTATTTCCTTGGAACTGGGTGTGTTGACGGTGTTCCTGCACTATGTAGCTTGGCTTACTTACTTGAGTCACCCAGCACAGATCTAACTCATTCTGCCTGGTAGGACAGATAACTTCAGGATGGTGGAGACAAAGATATTATCTCCCTTTCCCACAAAAGTGAAAACTCTAGGCCATCCTCTGAAACTGACAGGTAACAGATTGTAGTCAAAGGGGACAGATCCAGAGGAGTCAGCCGTGTTAGTCAGTAGTTGCAAAATAGTAAAGAGTCCAGTAGCACCTTTAAGACTAACCCACTTTATTGCAGCATAAGCTTTTGAGAACCACAGCTCTCTTCGTCAGATGCATCGAAAGCTGACGATGCATCTGACGAAGAGAGCTGTGAAAGCTTATGCTACAATAAAGTGGGTTAGTCTTAAAGGTGCTACTGGACTCTTTACCATTAGACAAAGGGGATACTCTCTTTTCATAGCACATGATTGATTCTATTTACAAAATTTACATCCCACCTTTCTACCCAAAAATCAATACAACTCCCACATACTTAAACACACACACACAAAACCCAGCAATTAACAGATAGGGGAAGGGAGGTCATTGAGCAAATGACAGACCAAACCACCGCTGGAGGAAGACAAAGGTAGAAGAGGGCAGAGATGAGTATGGCGGCGGAGGGGAGGGGGGGGGTTCCACAGTTGTGGTGCCATGGCTGAGAAGGCCCTCTCAGGTTACCACGTATCTAACCTCAGAGGGTGGGGGCACCTGAAGGAGGGCCTGTGAAGGTGCCTGGAGGTTTGTACGAGTCAAGACGGGTCCCAAGCCATATAGCGCTTTAAAGGTCTGTACCTGCACCCTGAATTGGTCCCAGAAACCAACTGGGAGCCAGAGCAGCTGGGCCAAGAGTGGAGCGATGCCTTTTCTACGACCATCTAATTAACTTGCGGGACTCACTGCCACAAGATGCTGCCATGCCAGCAGCTGAGATGGCTTTAAAGGCAAATTTGCCTCAGTGGCATCTGCTCCATGCTCAGTGCGTCTCTGAGCACCCGCTGCAGGAGGCTGGCAACAGCAAAGGCCTTCCTGCCCCCAGTGCGAGCTTCTTGCTGGTCCCCGCGGGAGAGAGGATGCTGGGCCAGCTCCGGCCCTTTGGTCCCATCCAGCAGGGCTTCTCTGAAGTTCTCCAAAAGAAGACTACAAAGCCACTTCCTTAATTTCATAACTGAATCAGTGTGAAAAGGGCATCCCATTTTTTTCACTGTCTTGCGTACAGGGGGAGGTCTAGAAAGCCCTACTCCTTCCCCAGCAGCCTAGCCTTGCAAATGAAGCCAGCTCAGCACATTCCAACCCCCCCTCCCCTTTTAAATATTTTTATAATATTTTATGATAAACAGCACTTCCCCCACCCCAAAAACGTTTCACTTAATCGCTCCTCCCCCCCCCCAGCAGGGCTATCAAAAGGCCACCGGCCTATAGAAACGCGCCTCTGCTGCAAGCCTTCCCTTCCGCCCCCAAAACGTTCCCAAAACGTTTCATTGAAAGCTCCAGGAAAGGAAGTCCGAACGGCCCGGGCCGTACCATTCCGCACGGCGGGGGGGCAACACACTCAAAAGGCTCCCCGCCCCGGGGGCTTCGCCTATAGTCTCCCCTCTCCGCCTCACCGGGAACGTCCCTCTGTCCTTCACTCCGGGACCCCCAACCTTCCCAAGGAACGCAAGGGAGCGGCACACCCGTTTCCAAAATGAATTCTTCTCCACCACCACCCCCGTTTCCTTGCAATGGTTCATTCCGAGACCCGGTCCAGGGCGGACTGTACCACCCCGATCAAGCACCCGGGAGGGGGAGAGGAGGGGGGAGTCCGGGGCACTGTTAACTCTTGCAGGGCCGGCCAGGGCACCGCGACGGAGTCTCCCAAAACCTGGATGAAACGGCTGCTCGTACAGGTGCTGCGGGGCAATTACCCCGCAGTTGTTCTGCTTGGAGCAATGCAAGGCCAGATTTGGGGGGGGGGGGGAGAAGGAAACCAAGCACTTAACTCCCCCCCCCGCGAGATGTCACTGCAAGAGCAATTCTGAAAGCCGACTTGGGGGGGGGCGCAGAAGGGAGCCGGGCCGATGACTGAAGGGCCCTGCAGCCGAGTTCAAGGGGGGGGGGCGCGTCCCCTCCCGTGCAACTTCTCTCTTGGGGGGCGGAGGGTCCCGATCCCCCCTCCTTGGGTCCCTGCCAGACGAGCCCCCCCCTCCCCGCCGCAGGCAGTGACTTTCTCCCTTTGGGAAGGGGGGAGAGACTTTCTCTGGCTTGTCGGCCACGATCTTCCGCGCTCCTCCCGAGGAGACCCACACGTAGTCCGGCTCCGCTGCCCCCTCCTGCCGGACACGCGTTCGCAGCCCGCCCCCGACCCCCGGGCAGCCCTACCGCCGCTGCTCGCGCTGCTCCCTGCTCCGCCGCCCGCCGCGAATGAGCCCCGAGAGCCGCCAGCCTGCAAAAGCAAAACACGCGCCGGGGATTCCCCGCTCCGTCCCTGTTCTCGCGAGGCCTGCCGGGGATGCCGCCGCGGCCATCTTTGGAGAGGGCACTTGGACTGGGGAGCGGGGATGCGCTGCAGAGGAAAAGGTGGGCCTACCTGTCGAACTTCCACCTGTTGAGCCAGCCCCGCCCAGGAGTGGGCGGGAGAAGGAAGGCAATGCTGAAGTGGATGCGGAGAAGCCGACAGAAGGGATGCTTCTTGAACCCAGCTGCACCGCTATCCTGCGGAACTCCCAGCCTCATGATGCATAACAACAACAATAACAACATTCGATTTATATACCGTCCTTCAGGACAACTTAATGCCCACTCAGAGCGGTTTACAAAGTATGCCATTATTATCCCCACAACAAAACACCCTGTGAGGTGGATGGGGCTGAGAGAGCTCTGAGAGAACGTGACTAGCCCAAGGTCACCCAGCTGGCTTCAAGTGGAGGAGGGGGGGAAATCAAACCCGGCTCTCCAGATTACAGTCCCACGCTCTTAACCACTACACCAAACTGGCTCTCAGTGTTGCTAACCTGGCAATGCTGCAGTGTTGGCCGCTAGCACCATTAGCTTAGCAAAGGGGACAGGGCACGTCCCTCGAGGTCAGTTGGCCATGGTGGTAGGCAAAATGGAGCTTCCGTGCTCAGAGGCAGTTTACCTTTGAATATTGGCTGCTGGAGGGGGGGGGGACTGTTTCACCCGTTTGGCTAGAGCTGACCCAGGCAGGGCCTCTTTGGAGACTTACCCTGATTTGGTGGTATTTGTTAAATTCACACAAGTAGCGCACAGGCAGGAGCAGATGTGCTCCCAGCCCCCGCAGCCCCCGAGTTGCTTCGGCCAACCCCCAGCAAGGTCTCCTGCTTCCCTCTCTGCCTGGCAGCATCAGAAGGTCTCTCTCACCCCCGCCCCCCACATAGGCACCTGACTCACGAAAGCTCATAAATATTGTTAGTTTTTAAGCCCCCCCCCCTGGCCTTTGGTTTTAGTCTGTCAGCCTAAAGAAGCTGACAGAGAGGCTGAGATTGCAGTCCCCACCAGAATCACCCCCTTCCAAGCCCTTTGTTAATGGCAATGAAGGGCACAGCCGGTTTAGGAAGGCACTGCCGTCCAGCACCTAATTTCCTTGCATTGCCCTGCTAAGGCTTCTCAAGAGACGTCCCCTTATTCAGCTGCTGTGGGGAACAGCAAGAGGCTGGGCTAGACGCCCCCCAGTCTGGCCTAAGCAGGGCTCCCCTGAGGCTTTAATGGCCCAGGGCTGATGCAGAAGGCTGCTCAGTCGCCTCTTCCCTGCAAAGGCAAGCTCCTCACAGCACCCCCCCCTCCCTCCCTCCCTCCCTCCCTCCCTCTGACAACTTGCAAAACGCCTCGGGCTGGCCCTGCCAACAGAAGGCTAGTGTACCACTCCCAAGAGGTCAGAGGTCCCTCCATCCTGCAGCTTGCTTCCAGGATCACCCAACCAGATGTTTCTGGGACAGAAGTTATGTATAAAGAGGGAGGCTTCCACCCCACCCCCCAGCTACTGGATTTCGGGGGCATACTGCTATTAATAGATTTGTTCCCCATATCACACAGCTGTGAGTTCCACGGGTGGTTTTGCATGCGGTGGGTAGAAGTGCCTTCTTTTGTCAGTCCCAAACAGTCTCTCTAGCAGAGGGCTCCCCACCCCCACCCCCAAACTCCTGCTGCCTTCTTCTTAGAGGGCAAGTGGGGAGAGAGGGCTAGTCCCAGGCAGAAAATGGCAGTCGGCCAAGAAAAATGGGGTAGAGGCGTCCTGACCTGCCTCTGGAATGCAGAGGCAGAAACAGCTTCCCTCTGGCAGGGCAGCCAGATGTGCCCACACAGGCCTGTGCCTGGGGAGGGGAATGGCAAACAGAAGATTGCTCTCCCAAAACAGCTCCCCGGTGACTCATGCCCTTGCTGCCAGGTACTTCCCTCGGTCACCTGTTTGCAAACGTAAGAGGAGCCCTGCGGGATCAGACCAAAGTCCACCTGGCCCAGCGTCCTGCTCCGACAGTGGGCAGCTGTTCCAGTCCTTGCAAGCAGAACCCTGAGGCTGCTACAGCCCTCCCCAAATTGTTTCCCCTCCCCAGCATCTGGGAGCTGCCTCTGGACGTGGCGGTTCCACTCGGATATTGTGGCTCATAGCTATTGATGAGTCCTGCCTTCTGTGGACTTGGCTAGATCCCCTTTGGAAAAACCGTCGCAGTTCGTGACTATCATGCTGGGGCAATGAGTTCCAGAAGTTAATTATTCACTGTGTGAAGGACTTCCCGTTCCCCGTCTTGAATGGAGTGCCCATCAAGTTCATCGGATGCTCCCAGGTTCTGGTTGAGGAAGAGTATGAAAAAAGCCACTCTCTCATATGCTTTGTTATTAATGTTATAATTGACTTAGTTTTTGTTTGTTGTTGTTGTTCATGTTATAAAATTAAATAAAAAGAAAAATGAAAAAAATCCATTCTCTCCATTTTAGCACCCCATACCTAATTTCAGAAATCTTTCTCGTCCCCCCTTTAGATGTCTTTGATTTACAGAACAGAAAAGAGTCCAGTCGCACCTTTTTAAGACTAACCAACTTTATTGTAGCGTAAGCTTTCGAGAACCACAGCTCTCTTTGTTAGATGCATCTGGTGAAGAGAGCTGTGGTTCTTGAAAGCTGATGCATTTGGCGAAGGGAGCTGTGGTTCTCGAAAGCTTACGCTACAATAAAGTTGGTTAGTCTTAAAAGGTGCTACTGGACTCTTCACTAGTTTGCAACTACAGACTAACACGGCTAACTCCTCTGGATCTTTGATTGACAGCAAAAAGTCCCATTTGCTCAGGGTAAAGTCTAAGCAGCACAGAGCAGTCCCAGCAGCTTCTGCAGTCTTCTGCCTGGGGTTGAGTGTAACCTTGCGGTCAGGAACTACGTCAGCAACTCCTCTGGTGAGTTGTGGCAAAAATAAACAGACGAGCCAGAGGTTGGTTTCCTTTTCAAAACGTGCACAACTGATCTGACCTGAAAGTGCATGGCCAGAGCCCTGCAGTGGGGAAAGGGCCCTTTCACCACAGCACAGTGGATGAACCCGTTCTTCTCCTTCCTCAGTTGTTTTGGCATTATCCTATTTATCCCTGAAATTAAGAGTCAACCATAAGAGGTCCCCCACTATATGGGACTTGACTATTGGTTAGCCTACCCATGGCGGTGGTAGTAGGAAGTGCTGTCAAGTCATAGCTGACTTTGGTCTCTCTCTCTCACACACACATTGGGGTTTTCATGGCAAGAGACTAACCGAGGTGGTTTGCCATTGCCTGCCTCTGCAACCCAGGTCTTTCTTGGAGGTTTCCCATCCAATTACTAACCAAGGCTCACCTTCTTATCTTCCAAGATCTGACGAGATCGGGCTTGCCTGGACTACCTTGGTCAGGGCAATATACCCATAAGTTCCTTCTATTCCAGACAGCGAAGGCAGAGTTATCTGGACCCCCACCCCCACCCCCCCATTTCTGTGACTAGATCATGAATCTCTGCATTTTCAAAAGGAACAATGGTCTCTGCATAGTCTTCTTCACGCAGACTCGTGCTACGTGCTTTATTATTTCTTCATTAAAATCCAACCCAAGAACTCCCATGAATCTATTACACGAGGATCTGTTCTTCCCCAAGCTCCATATTTTCAAACAGTAGGATTTGTATCCAGTGGCATCTTAGAGACCAACAAGATTTTCCAAGCTTTTGAGAGTCAGAACTCCCTTCTCCAGCCTGAAGAAGGGAGCTTTGACTCTGGAAAGCTTACTCCCTTGTAGGTCTCTGAGGTGTCACTGGACTCAAATCCTGCTGTTCTATTGCAGACCAACACGGCTTCCTACTTCAAAAGGTTTTCAGACAGGCCGTTTAACATCCCCTCCCATCAGCAAGAGGCTGATCTGCAGCAGAGCAGGAGGACTCCCTGAAGACCACATCTCACACTGCGGGGAAGGACATTGTGTTTGGTCTGCATATGTAGCTAACTGCTAGCACCGGCGGGGTATGTTTGGGGAGGCTATTGCCACACTCCTCGCAGGATCAGCCAGGGTGTCAGACTATGGAAGACAGGATACGTTGAAGCTGACTCCCAACCCTTGCAGCAAGAAATCCAGGCTCTTGAGTAAATGGGTTTTATTGAGATATCTTGGCTTCACCATACATATGTCCACAGGATACACAGAAGCAATTAAAGGCGTCTGGCTGTACACAGAGTCCTTGTTAAGAATGACACATTGAATACATGATACACTATAACTATCCCTCCGCATGTCCCCCACCCGCTTAGCCCACCAAGCAGGAGCGTCATCAGTATCAGGATGGAGCTGCCCCCAGGCCGCTGCGGCGAGCCATCCGAGGTAAGGTCTCCGCCGTACTGGAATCTGGAAAGCAACAGGGAGCAGGTGCACGAGGCTATTGCAACATCCTGTCTAGAATGTGTCACAGTATGGAGGGACTGTGGGCAACAGACCTGACACAGGGCTTTTTTTCAGCTGGAACGCGGTGGAACGGAGTTCCGGTACCTCTTAAAAGGTCACATGGCCAGTGGCCCCGCCCCCTGATCGCCAGACAGAGGGGAGTTTAGATTGCCCTCCACGCCGCCAAGCTAGGAGTGCAATCTAAACTCCCCTCTGTCTGGTGATCAGGGGGCGGGGCCACCAGCCATGTGACCATTTTCGCCGAGGGTGATTTAAACTTTAAAAAACTCCCCCCTTGTTCCAGCCGACCCAAAGTGACGTCATTGTGCGCTCTTGGGTTCCACCACGGAGTTCCACCACCTCTTTTCCCAGAGAAAAAGTCCTGGGCTCAGCAATCTTTTTATGAATCTCAACCGGGTGCCTTGGCATTCATCAACGGGCCTTGCCCGCTGTCCTTTCTCTCAGGGAGGGGGGTGAACTTCTCACAGCAGGTGCCCAGTGCTGCACCACTGGGACAAAATCCAGGACAAAGATCGGCCTTCCCTGAGAGATGGAAGGTGTTATAGCCGCAGGTGAGGCTGTACAAGACGCCTGCTTTATCGCCCCAAGGGAGCCCTTGGGAGCCACCGTTCGCAGGGCTCAGCCACGGAAGGTGTGATCCGCCAAGCCACGAGCGAAGATTGTGACCAGCTCATGGGCTTGATCTGGGTGAGCTGGTGGGACTGGGAAATAGGCTTCATGTCCAACCTGAGAGGTTGTGGGGCTCAAGCCCAGAGGAAAACTTGTCCCCTAATCTCAGTGGTCTCTTGGCTGGTTGTGGTTAATCAGTGGGCAGGCTAACGCATTCCGCACATGCTCAGGTGCACTCTTACCTTGGTTCTCTCTCCCGTGCTGCATGATAAGCAGACCCCACCCCCCACCCCAGTCCAGGATCTCCCTGTTCAGAAAGGTTGTCCCTGGGGAATTTTTGCTCGTCGTGTACATGTTAAAACCGCAAGGTCCCAGCTGCAGCAGGAGGGAACGCCCAGCAGTTTAAATACATTTAGATTCTGTTTGTTCTTTCTCTAGGAAATTGCGGAGTTTCATCACTTGCTGGATGATGGAACAATAAACTCTCAAAGTAAGGATTCTTATCGACGAAGTGGGCCTCCTCTTTGGGGTGTGTGTGAATGATTGAGAAATGTCTCCCAATGCGACCCCCCCTGCAGGAAAACATGAACCCCCCAAGGTCTGAGCAGGCCCTTTTCTTCATTTCCATTTGTGCCCCTCCCCTTTAACTGACTCTTGACTGTTCCAAGGTGCCTGATCCTGCAGAGACGCTCAGGACTCCTTGGTCCAAACTGAGGCAGGAGTATGAGACTTTGCAGGGGAGGCTTCTTGGGACAGAGGTCAACCCGGTCCTTCCTGACCCAGTTCCCTCATCATTGGCCCCTTTGAAGGATAGAGTCCCCAAAGAGAGTCCGTAGCCAGCAACGGGGTGGGGGGTGCTTTGTCCCCTGGGCTTGGAGCGGTTTCCCTGGGAGCTCTCTCCTCACCGAGCGGAGCAAAGCCTCCGCTCCCCTCCAATGGGAATTCTGCTTCTGGTTGCATATGACTATATGGTTGCCAGCCTCCAGGTGGTGGCTGGAGATCTCCTGGAATTACAACTGATCTCCAGGCCACAGAGATCAGATCCCCTGGAGAAAATGGCTGCTTTGGAGGATGGAGGATTATAACTCACTGAGGTCCAGCCTCTGCCCAAACCCTGCCCTCTCCAGACTCCACCCCTCAAACCTCCAGGAATTTCCCAACCTGGAGCTGGCAACCCTACTGAGGCTGCCCAAGTGGGCACAGTTCATGCTGTGGCAGGCAACGAAGACACCAAACCAGCTGGGTTCTACACTGGTTGGGGTGCCAGGGGCTCCATTAGGGCTGGGAGGTCTGGCTGTGCCTCTGCCGAGCCACCTTTTCACAGCTGTCCAGCTAGTAAGCAGGGCTTCAGCACCTGGTGCATGGAGCTCAGCATCACTTCCAAGTTGCTCGTGCTTACAGCGGGTGACCTGGTGCAACCATTCGCCTCTGTCCCTCAACATAGGCTGCAGCAAGAGAGTCTTCCTTTTTTAAAAACTGTACAAAGTAATATTTTCTTGCATGCTTGGGGGCCCTCTGCAGCCTTACATGTTTTTAGTCCTGTTCCACACCCCGCCATCAGCACTTGACCCTCACTTCTGCTACTAGATGGACTGGCGCCTGGGGCCACGCCCCCCCCCCCGCACATATTGCCTTGCTCTAAAGTCGTTCCCAGCACACGCTGCCCTTTCGCTCCTTGTAGTCCCAGACTTGCACTGACTCCCACTTTTCATGTGAACGGGAACTTCTCCACTGCAATCTTGCTCACACTTCCCTGTCACACACAAGGCTCTGTGTGGCCCTAGTTGTCATCACACAATCCAGAACCCTGCCTCCTATTTCTGCTCAAAATCCACTTCTCCAAATCTCCCCTACCTGTGTATTTTCATACCCCACCCTCCCCTAAATCGTAGTGAGATAACAAAATTCACGCCAGCCCAGCCTGGGCCCTTTTTGCCAAGATGTGGGTGCAGTCTGCCTAAGTGCTCCCTTCTTTCTTGTGCTCTTCCCTCCCAGTTTTAAAGGCTGATGGCTTTGGTAAGGAGCCCTTCTACAGATGCATTCTGGCTGAACTGCCTGAGGAAAAGGGATGCATCTGACGAAGAGAGCTGTGGTTCTCGAAAGCTTATGCTGCAATAAAGTTGGTTAGTCTTAAAGGTGCTCCTGGACTCTTTACTGGTTTGCTACTGCAGACTCCTCTGGATCTTCAGAAGAGAGAGAGGCAGTGCCCCCTGATTCCCTTCTATGCTGTTCTTGAGAGTCCACTGTTGGGGGTGGGCAGGCAGGCAGGGAAAGCAGGAAGTCCTGGTTCTGTGAAGTCTGTAGGTAACGTTGATTATGTTTGCTGAATACCAAAAATGTGAAATTTCCCAAGGAAATAATTATTTTCTTTTAAAATAATATATTGCACAAAGATTTTATGCACTTAAAAAACAAACTGACCTCTACTTATCTCCCTTCCCCCCTACTTATCCCACCTCCCATTTATCTTTGTTAGAAAAAGGAATTAGGATGAAATTACTGGGTAAGGTGGCAGAGGTGAGTTCCCAATTGTCTTGTGATAGTCCATCAGGAAGGCAGATGTCTTGGCTGACACTTGACATGTTCCCCAAGAATGCCCTTGCAGTTCTACTTTCATGTTAGTAAACACGTAATACGGCCCTGAGACCTGAACAGCTACACTTGCCAGGAATTAACAGACTTATGTCTTTCATACTGCCCCCAGGACCCCCTGTGCCTTTAACAACAAAGAAAAATTCAACAGGCAAAGCTTTTCTCATCACCACCTCTTTCGGAGGAAGGGGTCATAACGTGGGGGTGGGGGTGGAATTTCTGTCTGTCATGCTGAAGGCAGGAGTCTTGGCAGAAAGATGTGACTCAATTAGAGTTAAGAAGCTGTTTGTAACTGCTAAAAATGTCACACTCAGATATCCAGAGGAGTTAGCCGTGTAAGTCTGTAGTAGCAAAACAGAAAAGAGTCCAGTAGCACCTTTAAGACTAACCAACTTTACTGTAGCATACGCTTTGGAGAACCACAGCTCTCTTCATCAGATGCATGTTGCCTGTTGCATCTGATGAAGAGAGCTGTGGTTCTCTAAAGCTTATGCTACGGTAAAGTTGGTTAGTCTTAAAGGTGCCACTGGGTTCTTTTATATTTTTACACTATGTTGCCAGTTATACCTTTCTGCAGGGGTGGGTTCCCCTTAACTGTGTCTCTCAGGGCCTGATGAAGGTATTTTGTCACCTGAAAGAAAGAACCAATTACCTCCTGGAGCCAGCCAGGGGCGGAGGGGGGGCAGTGTGGGCCCAGGAGAGGGTGCCAATCATCTGCCATGCTGCTGCGGTCTGGGAGGGAGCTGCCCCCCCAGCCACACATCAGTACTCTCCTCTGCATGCTGCCCCACAGAGTCATGGCGGCGGGGTGGGGGGAGCTGCTCTGCCTCAGAATTGCTGGATGCTTTTCCTTCGGGGCAACCCCGTCTTCCCTCTCTGCTCAGTCCAGATGGCCCTGGCCGCAGGGTGCGTCAAGATGAAATTCGTCACAATGGAGTGGAACCGTTTGGCCAAGGACTTCTACTGGTGCCTGGGGGCTCATGACACCACCGAATTGGACCAGTTGCATTGCATGGAGCTCGGCAGAGAGGGCTTGCAAAGGTTGGCACAAAGGGGAAGGGCACAGCTGTGGTGGTGCCCTCAGCCCCAGCTTGGGCCAAGGCCAGCAGCCACGGCCCGGAGCCTGGAACACAGGGCTTGCGGCCCCCATCCCACACCACCACCTTCACAAATGAACTTTTGCACTTTCCTCTCACTTCTTAGGAGGTAGTTTGAGAAGCTCCCAATGGCTGGAAAAATTGGACAGATTTGACTGGAGCGGCATTTACACTCCACAGTGGTCTTTGCAACAGATATTTTTTTTAAAAAAAAAACTCTGAGTTCTGAACTTTCCCCACTACAGTCAGTAGGCAAACTATAAACATGATAAGTTTGGCCCTTCTACAAGGGTCCAATTATTGCTGCATCTCAGCGGGGGCTATTTCTAAATAATGTTCTTTATAGGAATAGTCTAGAGTGCCATCTAGTGGTAAGCTCGCTCCTTCTCACAGAGAGAGCCCGAGCGAGAGCGAGAGACCAGTCTAGTTGCATCTTAAAGACCAACTAGATTTCCAGGGCACAGACACATAATTTCGGGTGGGTAACCATGTTGGTTTGCAGTTAAAGAGCAAGCGCCGGGTCCAGTAGCGTCTTAAAGACTCAATCCAGGAGTCGTTCCCACTTGCTCCAGTCCTGACAAGAAGCAAAACCTCGTTCAAAAGACTGCAGAAGTCCTGTGTCGACATTCAGGATTATAGCAGCAGAAATATATTTTTTAGAATGTTTTGCTTTAGTTGATCCATTGGATCTTATTGTGTTTAATGTATTACATTTTTTAAAACCTTTCTTTATTTCTCGTGGGCTTTATCCTGAGGTGGGTTTAAACAAATAATTTCTAAAAAATAATTGAATCAGCATTAATTCTGCTCATAGGAGCCCACATAGGGCATCGAACCTGAAACACTCCCTGCAGAGACCCCACAGCAGCTTCCAGAGAAGCCAGGAGTGCTGCCCCCCCCCCATATTCTTTTATCGTGTTATGTTGTGTGTTAGGCTATTCCATGTACCTGACTGGAATCCATCAGCAGGTGTTACATAACCTCCCCTCAAACATGTTTGTGTGAAAAGCAGCTAGGAAGAGGGTGGATGTGCAAACCCCTTCTGGGTTCCTGGCTTCAACTGAAATCCAAAGCGGCATTTTCACCAGCAAAAACGATCAGCGGTTTTCCTCCTTTGCCCCACAATAATGGTGGGAGAATGGGCCACTCGCAAGGTGGCTGAAGAAGGCTGGTCGCTTAGAGGAAGGGGCCATGGAGCAGGAGAGAGAGCAGGCAGGCCTGCCCTGAGGGAAGGTAATGTGGTAGATTTGGGGAGCTGTTGAGAAGAAGCAAAGCCAGGGGCAGACAGATCTGGCTGGTGCCCCCCCCTGCCCCAGTTCTCCCCCTGCACAAGCTGCACAAAAACACCAAAGAGAATGCCTCTGGGCCAGGCCCAGGTGTGCCTCTGGGGCAAGGAGAGAGGCACCAGACACCTCGGGCCCATCTCCTGCTCAGGGCAGGTAAGATTGAATTCACCTTCTAACAGGCAGCCGGGCACTGGCAAAGACCATGCCTTGGCCGGCATTTCAACCCAGCCCCCGCTTTCCCTCCACTGAGGGGGTAATTAAAACAAAAACTCATCACGTTTAATCTCCATCAAGGGAAAGGTCAGAAGATGCGTGATGGACCCCCTGCGACAGGGACCCCCTTGTGTGAGAGACCCATTAACCCTTGATGTGCAGAACCCAATAGGAGAGAGAAAGTCATTTGGGAGGCACAAGCTTGGGGTGGGGGGAGCCGAGTGGGAAGGACTGGGGCTAGGAAGTGCGTCAAAAGAGTCCAAATGGCAAAGAGCCAGTGGCCTTGAGTTCATTTTCTGCATTGGAAAAGGGAAGTCCAAGGAATCCGGGGTGGGGGTGGGGGGAAGAGCTGGGGAATCTGGGCCTTTTAGCTCCAGAACCAAAGGAGTAGCCAAACTGGCTCAGAGCCACAGTGCACATTGTCCAGCACCCCAGTTCACATGGTGGCCAACCAGATGCCTGCAGAATACATAACTGCTGGGCACAAACCCCCCCTCTGTTGCCCCCCCAGCAATGGCAATCAGCAGGTGACAGATACCTTAAAGATGAGAGGGGGTCTGACTGGGAGCAGGGGCAGGTTCAAATCCTCACTTGGGCACGGAGCTTATTTACGTAACCTTAGGCCAGTCACAAACTGCTCGGCAAGCAACCGCTCAGGAATTTTTCAAAGGCGTGCTTCTCTGAAAACCTGGGCTTTTCTACAAGTCTGCAGTCACCTACAGGTCTCCTCTGGATTTTTTAATTTATGGGGGCTCCGTTGCTCTTAGTAAAAGGCTACTGAAGCAGACGTTCCCCATGGCTTATAATCTAGGGGACGCTGAACTGTCAGTCTACGGCAGCGAAACAGGCACAGGTATTTCATGCCACATTAAAAGGCCAGCAAGGTTTGATTCTAGCAACAGTTTTGCAGACTTTTGTCACTTGTTTTCTCTCTCTCATTTTTAAGGTGACACAAGACTCACCTGCCTGTTAATGGTACCTGGATATGTGTTTGGCGACTCTGATTACAACGCAGCGTAGATGGAAATTAATTTCCACACACACCCTGCTCTTGGCACCTGTTCAGCCCTTATTTCTTACTCCAACCTACTCCTGGAATGCTTTTTACATGCAGCAACGTTTGTGCAACCTCAACAGTTCTTCGGCAGAGGGACATTGTGGCCGAATAAACTGTTAGATGCAGCGCAGAAGAAGAGTCACATACTTCTGAAAACGTAGTATATGTATTAACCGCCACCCCAACCCATCGTGCAGCCTGTTAGTTAAATCACTCCAACAGCACAGAAAAGGAAATGCACGTGGATCATGCTTTATTGCAACAGCCAGCAAGATACAAAGATTCAGAAAGTTCAGGTTGTTTTACAGACAACTGCAGATAGAAGAGACAGCCCACAGAACCCACAAAGTCTATAGGGAGAGAGAGGAAGTTACCCTGAAGGGGGCCTTAGATGGAGACTTGTGCCTCTTTAGAGTTGGGGTGGGGGGGAGAGAAGAAGATAGGAACAGGAACTGAAAGTGGGCCTTTTGGACCCACACTGAAAACATCTCTTTAAATGCTTTCAAGGCAGGGGTACATTCCAGAAGAACTGGAAGATTATTGAGCCTGGAAATTCCCGCCGCTTGATTCTTGCTACAAGTTAGACTCTCACTGCTGGAAAGTGGGGCGCGTGTGAGTGTATATTTCTGGCACCGTCTCCACAGTGGACAAAAAAGGGCCACGATACATTCCCCCCTCCTGCCCTCTCCCCTGCAAGCAGCAGAGAAGAGCGCTAACAGGATGTCAGAGTTTTCCAGTAGAAGCTCTTGCAGCCGGCTTTGCGGGTTCGTGGAGGAGGCGGCGGCTGCCAAGGAACAGTCGAGCGGAAGGAGCGATGGGGGGTGGCTTGGTGGGGGCAGCCCAGGCCAAGCATCTCCTGCAGGAGCAGAGGGCCAGACAACTCCTGGGGGGTGGGGGGAGAGACCAGAAAGAAGACTTTGGGTAAGAACCAGGATTTCTGCTTTGGAAGGGAAGTTCAAAGTAAGAGTTTACAAATTAAGATTGGGGGGGGGCTGGAAACACACACACACCTCAAAACACAAGCTAGGGTTTGAGAGCCCAGGGTAATTCCCCGATGCTGGACAGAGGAATATTTCAACCCCTTGAAAATATAAACATTGTTTACTGGGAAACAGAATGAAGGGTGGGACAACAGAGCCAATCGAGATTGCTTGCCCTCTCCCCCCAATTCAGAAGGCTAATTTTCCTTTCTCCATTTATGAGTCTGTGACCCCCCCCCCATTGCTTTCCTGAAGTATGGGGAAGCTTGTCCCTCCCTCCCAAGCTTCTGAGCTTTCCTGCCAGGAATAGCAAGTATTTTATCCCCAAAGTTAGAAGAAAGGGCTTGGTAATGTCACAGCAGGCCCCACTCTGCTTGAAACTCAGCCATCCCACCGGAATTTTAACCTAAAAGTCCTGCCACCCCCAACTACCTCCACAATTCTCCCTTGTCCAGTTTATTAGGACCACAAAATCCACCGTCCTTCCTGGCCCCCGATTCTTGGCTATGCCCAAATGCAGCACTTCTTGGTTCCCCCGAGGAGTTAGCTGAGTTAGTCTGTAGTTGCAAAATAATCAAGAGTCCAGTAGCACCTTTAAGACTAACCAACTTTATTGTAGCATAAGCTTTTGAGAACCACCAGTCTCTTTGTCAGATGCATCATCATCTGACAAAGAGAGCTGTGGTTCTCGAAAGCTTATGCTACAATAAAGTTGGTTATTCTTAAAGGTGCTACTAGACTCTTTAGTATTTTGGTTCCCCCGCTTGCTCCAGAGATGCTCACCTGGCTTTCAGGATCTTGGCGCTCTCTGGTGCTGGCAGGCAGAGCCGTCCCTGACATCCAACAAACAGCCAGGAACAGACAGCAGAGCTGGAGAGACCTCATGTTTGCAGAGAGGGACCCAAGCTGCCGAGCAGGAGCTGGGACCCAAAGCACCCGATTTATACAGCATCAGCCGAGGCACCAAGCTGGCCAAACAGCCAATAGAATAGCAGAGGGGGGGGTGGCAGCCAGTGGGAGAAGCAAGTTGGGCTTCTGTGCAGAAAGCATCTTAGGAGATGACCACGGTTTCACCCAACACTGGAGGGTGGGGGGAGTCATCTGGAATAGCAGAAGACAGAACAGTGTAGCAGGCAAAGTTTGCTCTGCATTCACGGCCTCTACCACTGACTTACAGTGCAGCCGTTGGGATGTCTCTCTCACTTACCTGCTGTAGGCCTTCCTTGCAGGGTCATTTTGTAAGTAAAAAATCTCCCCCACCTGGGTGTTAGTCCCCTTGCAAATTTGAGGCCCTATATAAAAGTAGGATGCAGGAGCAATAAGTACCTGAACTGCTCGTGACCTGTGCCGAAAGGTATGTGACCTGTCGCACATCCGCAGCATGCAGGTATACAGCAGAACTGGGACACAGAAACTGGGGAAAAGAGGAAGGACCCCCCCACACACACCAATCTGGGCACTGGTGGATTGGAATCCAGTGGCTGTAAAAAGGATTTCTGGCTCCTTTCCATCAAGGCTACAATCTCTTCTCCTGGAAGTTCCTTGAGCACGCTCTTCTTGGAAAGTGGGCAGACCAAATAGATCCTATCCTCAGAGAAACAGAAGCCAACACATACCAGGATCAAATGGACTGTACAGTACAGCCAAACTATCGCCACATTCCACAGAAGTGCTGAAATTTACACATTAAGAGCACACGCTTCGGACCACTAAGCAGCAGAGCCAAATCAATGCAGTCTGGCCTCTGGCTCGGTGCTGCGTTGAGATTTTAGCAATTGGGACTGGCTGGTGTATCATCTCGTTTTCTGGCTTACTGTCTATCGTGAACCTGTCTTGGTTGTTGTGGATTTTCCGGGCTGTATTGCCGTGGTCTTGGCATTGTAGTTCCTGACATTGCTCCAGCAGCTGTGACTGGCATCTTCAGAGGTGTAGCACCAAAAGACAGGGATCTCTCAGTGTCAAACTGTGACACTGTTTGACACTGAGAGATCCCTGTCTTTCGGTGCTACACCTCTGAAGATGCCAGTCACAGCTGCTGGCAAAACGTCAGGAACTACAATGCCAAGACCACGGCAATACAGCCCGGAAAATCCACAACAACCATCGTTCTCTGGCCGTGAAAGCCTTTGACAATATAGTGAACCTGTCTTGTTAGCTGCCTTCAGCTTTGTGGGAAAAGGGGATAGAAATATTTTAAATAAAAGCACTTAATGCCTTTGCTGTTAAGCAGGCACTCTTGTTTAAAAACTGAAGAGTCCAGCAGCACCTTGAAGACTAATCAACTGTATTGAGCCCCAGAGCCCCTGAGGATAGGCGGTTTATAAATTGAAATGATAATGATAATGATAATGATAATAGCATAAGCTTTCAAGAACCGCAGCTCTCTTCATCGGATGCATGGAGGGTATGAAGAAACTGGCCAGTTTCTTCATACCCTCCATGCATCTGACAAAGAGAGCTGTGGTTCTCGAAAGCTTATGCTACAATAAAGTTGGTTTAAAGTGCTACTGGACTCTTCACTATTTTGTTTTAAAAAGGGAGCAGTGCTCTGTTGAAGCAAGACCACAAGTTGCGTGATCTCAGCGGGAACACGGAGGGTCCAGCAGTGGGCCTGCCCTCTGCCTCCGGCTCACCCCAGCCCTGAACCTTCCCTTCTTCTCCCTGCACAGCCACATCACGAGTGAATTTCTGTTTCCAAATCAAGCCCAGTCTTGCAAGTAACCACACAAGCCGGAAACCACCAAGAATCCCTCCGAGCCCTCTCGCTTGAAGACCCAGCAACAGGCTGGAGGAAGCGCCTGCTCTTATTCGCCAGAAGCCACTGAGAAGCCAATCACAGCCGCTTCTCTGCAGCGCCAGCAGGCAGCTTAGCTAGGCGGAAGCTTGTGGTTTGGCCTCACGGCTTGAAACTCGGCTGCTGCCTCCAGCTCATAAACCACAGTGACGTGTGAACTGGGGAGGGGGCAGGAGAGGAAGTGACATCATCGGAAGGCATTAACAGCTGACCCACCGTATTTAACCCGCTCCAACTGGTACCCCCAGGGAACCCATCCACCCCCCACCCCACTCATCCCCAAGTAGCAGTAATGCAAAACCAAAAAATCAAATGCTGGAACTTCTTTAATAAATTTCTGACACGGGACGCACATACTTCCCTCCCCACCACAGTAAAATCAGAGATAGGAGGGGGAGGTTTACAAGAAAGCCAACACCGTAACTTGGACGTTGGAGGACATTTAAAAACTCCCCAGGGGTCTGGGCTCCCAAGTTGCAATTGCGGGGAGAGAGAAAGAAGGGCGGATGGGTGTTATCAATGGAAAATGAGGGGGAAGGAAAATGGCATGTGACCCCCCCACCCCACCCCCAGCTAAGACCAGCTTATGGGTTTTGGGGCCCTCAGGACAGACATTGGAGTCAAGGCATATTATGCAGGATGTGGTTGGAGGAAAGAGGAGGGGACGACAAGCTTATTTTCAGCTCCTCTTAAGAAGGTGCAAAGGGGAGATTTGGGGAAGGGGGGAGCAGGAAGGGCCTCTCCTCCGGCCCTGTCAAGTGGTGGGTCGAGGGGCCACTCCTGGAGAAACCGGGAGCTCTCCCGGGGCCAACACAGAAAGGGAGAATGGGGGGGGGGGGCAAGGGGAGGAGCTGACCACAAGGGCCCCAAGGAGGGGGGCAGCTGCCAGCCAGGGCTCCCCTGCCCACGCATCAGCAGTCTGTCGTGATCTTGGAGGAGAGCTCTTGGATGTGCCGCGCACTGCAGCTCTTGCACAGAATGTGGCCGTCCAGCGGGTAGCAGCCTCGGCCCTCCCCCTCCGAGGAGAGGAGCAGCCCACACTCCTGGGGGAGGGAAGAGAGGAGGGAGACTGTGAAACGCCGCCCCCCCCAAATATCGGGACCCCTGCTTGCTCCTCTCTCCTCCCCCAACCTCATATTCAACCTCCTGGCTATGTTTACCGGGGTGGGGAGGGGGGGCTCAGGTTGCCAACTCTGGATTGGAAAACACCTGAAGATTTGGGGGAGGGGCCTGGGAAGGATGGGGTTTGGGGATGGGTGAGAGCTCAGCAGGTACAATGCCACAGAGCCCACCCTCTGAAGCAGACTTTTCCCCCCAGGGGACCTGGTCTCTGTAGTTTGGAGATCAGTTGTAATTCTAGGCCCCACCTGGCGGCTGGCGAACATACTTGGAACTCCCAACCGCAGTGTGTAGTGTGGGGCGGGGGCGGGGAGTGACACAGGGCCTCAGCCAGAGATGTGGCATCGCTGGGCATGCTCACAGGCCCCCTTTCCTACTCGTAGTGAGCCCCCCCCCCAACAAAAAAAAAAAACTTAAGGGGGAATCTTCTCCAGGGGCAAACTGTGGAATTTCCTGGCACTTCCCCTCTAGAGATTTCAGGACCTTTGGCCGTGCAAGGCAGGTGTTTTTCCTGAGCCCAACCCCTCACGTGGGAACGAGCATTTACTCATGAGTCAAAGGTGCAGCCAAATCGCCACTGGCCTTCCTGCCCTCACCTCGCATTTGTAGCAGCCAATGTGAAAACTGCGATCCAAAGCGACAATCCTCACCGTCTCCTCTTGCCCGGGCTCTGGCATGATAGCATTGCCACACACCGAACATCGGGGAGCAAATTTCCTGTGGGGGGGGAACGTGAAGAGAGAGTCAGCAGCAGCAGCAGCAGCTCGGATGCAGAACGACGTCTTCCGCTGAGCCAGATGGGAACCTCAGCTGAAGAGGGGAGCTGGAAATGGGGCCACAGCAGGAGCTGCCAGGGGGCCAGTCGGTGCAGCCGGGTTGCCTCCTGCGGCTTCAGCGCCTTTTTGTCCCTCCAGCCCCAGAGGCTGCCCCAGTAGCTAGCAGCCCAATGTGGCAGAACGCCAGTTACCGGTGGAAATCTTCGATGCAGTGTATCTGGCTGGTGGCATCGACTGTGAAGGGAACACCGTCCAGGCACCGGTGGCAGACGACACACGTGAAGCACTGCGGGTGGTAGGCCTTGCCCATGGCTCGCAGGATCCGGTCCATGATTGGCTTGGAGCACATGGAACATTTCTCCAGGGTCACCTAAGCAGGGTGAAAGGCAGCGGGCTGGTCCCCCAGACTCTGGGATCACGGTACCCTCGAGGAAAGCAGCTGGCCCTCATGCCGACCCAAGAGCAGAGCAGCAAAAACAGCCCCCCACAGACACGGCAAGCACGCCTGCATGCGTACATTGGAGGCAGCAGTGGTGAGTCCCCTTGCTCTTGCGGCAGTTTTCACAACCAGAGGTAACAGGACATGCCCGGGATCCCACCCACTAACAGAAGCATTTTCTCCCAGCTCTTCTTTGCACTTGAAGGAGGTACCGCCATTAATGGATCCACCCAACATTTCCACTAAAGTGAGCCTCCACTCAGTAATGTTTAAGGGACCTGAGAGTGGAGGGGGGGATTTCACACCCCAGGATCCCGGCCACACAATGGTTCTGGGTTACGTTGCCATGTCTGGCTAGCCCTACAGCCTTTTCCTGTAGTTTGTGACACAGCTCAGTTGCTTGAGTCATCTGAGGACATCTCTACAGGAACATTGTCAACCCTGATGTCCACTCATGACAAGATACAGATTGCAAGTGCTGAATGGGGCGTGCGAGGCAGGGGAAGGGGCCATACCTCCCTCTAGTATTCCAACCCAGGGGTCGCAGAGAAAAATGCTCTCAACCGGTCAGTTTACCCGGATGACTGTTCCCAATCCCACAGTTCTGCAGACTGAACGTTAGAGAGCCCCCAAATCCCAGCTTCCCCCCCAATCCTCTGAAGTGCAGCAGGGACACCCATCAGCGTCCTGACCAGCAGGTGTCCCTCTCTGCCCCTCCCTTCCTCAGGCACCCACAGGCCAACCCACTGCATATTGCTACTCACAATGTAGCAGGATTCACAATAGGAGCGCCGGTCAATGGCGTAGAATGGCTGCCCCCGAAGACGACAGTGGCAGGTGGAGCAGGTGAAGCATTCCACGTGGAAGACCTGGTCCATGGCCACGCAGCCCGTGCCATCCCCAACCACGTTCTCACCACACCTGGCACATCGGCCTGAGCAAAAAGGGTACAAAAGGTAACATGGAGATCTAGGATTGGGGGACAGGGACAGAGTGGCTGTAGAAGGCCATCCTATGCAGGCCCAGCCCGCAAATCCCGTGTCAGCATTAGGGCCGCCAACCTCCATGTAGGGCCTGGAGATCTCCTGGAATTACAACTGCTCTCCAGACAACAGAGATTAGTTCCCCTGGAGAGAATGTCTGCGATTGGGGGTCAGGGTTGGATCCATGCTGAGACCCCTCCCCAAATCCAACTCTCCTGAAAGCCCACCTCCAAATCTCCTGGACATTCCCAACCCACAGTTGGCAATCCTACATTTATATTTATATTATTAATTTAATGTAATTTAATTTAATTTAATTTATAGTCCCCTCTCCCTGCAAGCGGGCCCAGAGTGGATTACTACATAAATATATAAAACAATTAAAAACATTGGTAGCAATCACAGGACACGGCATTTATAGCGCTCTCCGCCTCATGCCCCATCTTGTTGCAACACTTCCAAAAGCCCTGTGAGGAAAGCCAGTGTTATCATTCTTGTGTTGCATATGGAAGGGTCTGAGTTTGTGGCAGAGGTGAGCGTTGCACCAGAAGACCTCCCAAGCCAACACAACGTTCCTTCACTTCACTGCCACACAACCACACACCCCCAGCAGACGCTCTGCCTCTGAGCCTGAGCCACGCCTCCAGGTCAGAGAGCGTTTGCCACCCCCAGATCCCCCATTAGGGCTCCTCACCAAAATACTCGCCGGACGGAGGGTTGTTCATGTCATACACAAGTTTCTTCGTAAGCCGATCAAGCTCCTCTTCTGGGCGGCTTGGGGGAGCCTGCGGAGGAGATGGGGAGAGAAAGGAAGCAAAGAAACCTTAGTCCAGGGAGGGCCCAGAGCGAAGCTGGCCTTTGTTCCTGCCACATCTGCAGGGGATTGTTCCAGTACCCCTTTTTCCAAGGCTGCAGCTCAGTCCAGGCAGGGCCAGAGCCACTGAGCATGTGCCGAATGCCACTGCCCTCACCAGTCAGCAAGTACAGCCTCGCACACATGCACCCAGAGGTTTTAGGCAGCTGGGCTTCCTAGACAGGGTTGGCTGTAGTTATGGCATTTACATGCCAGCTTTTGGCAAATGCTGTCTGTCCATTTGCCACTGAAAAAACTCAAGGGGCACAACAAAGTCACAAACTCCTCACAAACCTTTTTGCCCTTTGAGGGAAGACCCTCTGGGACCCTCTTATAGGGGATGGGAAAGGGGAGCTCAGACCCTGCACCCAGAAACCTCTGCCAGACCTTTTCTGGCTGTAATTTGCCACCCCTTCCAAGGCAGCCCAGGAACCCACATCTCCTGTACTCACTCTGTGCCATCTCCCCCCTGGTCATCTTTACCTGGTGCTGGTATCTCAGCCCTCCGCCGCTTGCTGGCATCTGTGACGCGGCTGCCAACTCTTCTTTTCCTGGTTTTCCCAAGCCAGACAGGTACTGCCCTCCTGCTGAGCCCAGCTTGGCATGCCCTCCAGGACTGGCATAGAACTCCCCCTCACCCGCCCTCTTGCCGTAAGATGGTGGCTCGGGGTACCAGGGCTCTGCATCGTGAGGCCGGGTCCTGAGCCCTGGCTCTGAGGCATACTGGGGGGGTGGCTTTGCCCCATAGCCAGGCCGTGGGGATGGAGGACCGTATGCCTGCTCAGCCCTGCGCCTGGGCTGGTTGTACCCCAATACCGGCTGGGCCACCTTCACTTGAACGTTGAAATGGGGACCGGCAGAGGTAGAGGCTGTGGTGTAGGAAGCTGGCATTGGCTGAGGGTACGGCTTGGCAGCAGCCATTGCCCGCTGGTAACCAGCTCCATAGGAGTCTCCGGATCCAGGAGTGCTGTACTGGGCAGGCAGAACCGAGGCGGACGGATAGGCTGGGGCTTGTGACGGTTGGCCTCCGTATGGCACACTCTTGGCATAGGAGTCAGTGGCAAACGCAGCGGACTTGGCAGGAGGGAAGGCACCGGGAGGTCCTGGCTTGTAGGCACTTGTAGGCTTGGAGGCACCAGGATGTGGCAGGGCGGGAGGGTACGGTGTGGAATCCACAATCTGGAGGAGGTGATGAAACTCGAGTCAGAAACAGGCGGCCCAGGGATGGGGGGGGGTGTCCCAGGGCCCTTTCCCACTCTCCTACCTGCCTTTCCCCCCGATGGTGCCCGGCGCTCTCCATATCAGCTAACATATTGGTGAGAGAGTCTATCTGTACATCGATACTGGAAGGGCAGGGCGGCCGCTGGTCCAGGGTGGAGCCCTGAGGATGCAAAATGGGGGGGGGGGATACAAAGGGGCACTTGCCTTCTTTCTACTGTTTGACTCCCAAGGGAGTGGGCCGAAGGAAGGTAGCAAGTCAGAGAGGGCTCACCACGCCCAGCCCCTCAAGCAGGCTACCACCTCTCCACACATCCCTGCCTCTTCCCCACACAGCTTTGATCCCTGCGGCAGCAGCCTGCTTGGCAGAAGTTCAACAGGGATGGCTTCCCACACTACAACACCTGCCTGGCATGCTGTTGTAAAAGGCAGAGGGCAAAACTCAAGGGGGCTGAGGGAGGGACAAGAAGAGGCAGTTGCCAGATCTGGCCCAACGGGCAGCAGCCGCCGCCAGCTCCTGGCTTGGCAGAAGCCCCTCCGCTCAGCAGCAGAAAGCCTGAAGCTCGTGAGGAAGAGAGGCCAAGTCCTGGCTAGCCAAACGACTAGAAGCTAGGGAGCAGCAGCGCCCAGTCTGAAGGGGGCCCCCTTGCTCTGGGCGCTCTTCTGCCCTGCTGACCCCTGGCCCATCTTACCTGCCCATGATAGCCCGGAGGAGAAATGCTGCCCCAGGAGCCTCTGGACCCACGCTCCTCTTTGGAAGGGAAATGATGCTCAGCTGGGGCATCCTGGGGGAGGGAAGGGGGCCCTAGCATGAGGAAGAGGGAGGAAAAACAGGTCCGAGTTATTACCCAGCATCCCAGACTGCCTCCATGCAGGGTGACACACAGGGGCTGCTCAGGCCTCCAGCCCTTAAGCAAACCTTCCTGAAATTAGTAGAGAGCCCAGCAGCACTAGCACCTTTAAGACTAACCAACTGTATTGTAGCATAAGCTTTCGAGAACCACAGCTCTCTTCGTCAGATGCATCGCCGTGGTTCTCGAAAGCCAAGGATGCATCTGTCCCAGCTGTGCAAGAAGGACCTTTGCAGGAGGCTGGAAAGGAGGGGAGCGGGTGGTCAGTGGAACTCCCTGCCCCAAGATGCAGTGATGGGCTGTGACTTAGATGGATTTTAAAGGCAGGTAGAAAATATTATGGAGGGCAGGGATATTGCTGGATCAGCCATGATAGCAGAGCGGAGCCTCCAGGTTTCCAGACAGAATGCCTCCGATGGCCACATGCTGGGAAGCCGCCTGCCTGCAGGCACCACGGCCAGGAGGCTTCTGCCACCTGACTAGCCAGTGTAAGAGACAGGACCATTGGTCTGATCCAGCATGTATCCTCCAAGCTACTTATAGCCATAGCCAGCTAAACGACTGGACTCCCAGGGAGTTTGAGGCAGGCCACAGGTGTGTTCTTCAAGTGGGCACCTCCTAGTCATGCTGGTTGTGGGAAAGTCAGTGGCCTCTCTCATCCAATGTGCCGTCTCCGTTTAGGTAGGCCAAGGGGCCTCCACCCTCCCATGTCACCAGTCCCAGAGCCCCTGGCCTCTTGGATAGAACTTAACCCGTATCTCCCCTTCCCCTCATCCATCCCCAGCCAGCCACTTCTGCTGGCCCTCTGCTTCCCCAATGTATCCACAAGGAGAATCACGGGCCAATCATACATTCAATTCTGGCAACCAGCAGAGGGGGGGAAATGTGACCGTATATGCCATCAAAAGAGATAAATGAAGCTGGCAGAAGCACAAAGAGGCAGAGAACTCTTTCAAAACTCCAGAGGAGGTAGCCATGTTAGTCTATAGATGCAAAATAGTAAACAGTCCAGTAGCACCTTTAAGACTAACAAACTTTATTGTAGCATAAGCTTTTGAGAACCACAGCTCTCTTCGTCAGATGCATCGAGAACCACAGCTCTCTTTGTCAGATGCATCTGACGAAGAGAGCTGTGATTCTCAAAAGCTTATGCCACAGTAAAGTTGGTTAGTCCTAAAAGGTGCTACTGGACTCTTTACTATCTTTCAAAAATGGTTCCAACACAATGCTGCCATGACGAGA
Source organism: Eublepharis macularius (assembly GCF_028583425.1). Lineage (NCBI taxonomy): Eukaryota > Metazoa > Chordata > Lepidosauria > Squamata > Eublepharidae > Eublepharis > Eublepharis macularius. The sequence goes on from NC_072801.1 coordinate 78,976,010, forward strand.
GCATGCTCCTGGGACTGGACCCCCCATGTGGCATTGGCAAGTGCTTTGCACAAATAGCAGCGGCCCATTTTCAATGAGACGCTGAGCAAGTGCCAAGTCCGACAGGGGTGGCAGCATTTCCTTTGGAGAAAGTCGCAGTGGAAAGGAGGCTTCACTGGCACAGTCTGGAGGGGAAGGGAGGCTCACAAAGCAGCCGTCCTAAACAACGTGGCACCCTTCTAAGCCCACAGACTTCAGCGGTCAACCGAGAAGTTGCCCTCCTTGGAGCAGGAAGCAAGAAAGCCAAGCTTCAGTGGCTACAGAAACAACAACTGGCTGCTAAGCCCACCGAGGTGCCCAGCTTGGCCCACACCTGGCCCTGCATGCCCTGGAGCATTCTTGATATCCTGATATGATGGATCACCAAGGCCAGGGAAGGTGCCCTCTCCAGCACTGCTCTGGTGCAACTAGCTCTCCTCCCAGCTCTGAAGTTTTTCCTTTCCTGGCACTGTCTCAGTGGGCCGGGGTGTGTTTCATGTGGCAGCCATTAGAGGGGGTTATGCTGAGGTTTGTGGTCATTCGATGCCTTGAGGCATCTGTGCAGCAGCAACCACATCTCCGAAGCCAGCCAGAAGGCCCCCTGAGAGGCACAGAAGGGTGAGCCGTTGTGTCCATCTCCAGTGTTATCTTACCCAGAGAACCTTTGGGAATGAGAAGAGTTTCCTTTCTGGCCACCACAGCTAGAAGACACAGACGGCTGCATCTTCATTTAATCCTTACAAGAACGCGGGTCATGCCAATAGCAATCACAAAATCCAGTGACATAGATCCAGAGGAGTTAGCCGTGTTAGTCTGTATGTAGTTGCAAAATAGTAAAGAGTCCAGTAGCACCTTTAACCAACTTTATTGTAGCATAAGCTTTCGAGAACCACAGCACTCTTCTGACGATGCATCTGGCAAAGAGAGCTGTGGTTCTCAAAAGCTTATGCTACAATAAAGTTGGTTAGGCTTAAAGGTGCTACTGGACTCTACTAAAATCCACTGGCAATGAGCTCCAGGTGAGCCTCAAAACCTATTGCCTTCTGCCGGCCTTCACCCTACACCCTGCTGGGAAGAGGAGATTCCTGGTTTATTCTAACCAGGGCTTTTTTTCTGGGAAAAGAGGTGGTGGAACTCAGTGGGTTGCCCTCGGAGAAAATGGCCACCAGCCATGTGACCATTTTCAAGAGGATCCAGAACTCTGTTCCACGGTGTTCCTGCTGAAAAAAAGCCCTGATTCTAACCAACTGGATTGTATCTCCCTTCCACCATCCACCTCATTCTTCCTAAAGGCCTCTGTGCCCTCTCCCCCACGGGCCCTGCCTGTCCTTTCATCCTCTTCCCTAAGCCAGTGCTCATGTGCTAAAGATACCCCCGTTACGCAATCCGCTTCATTGCTGGTTGAGTGAAAGCTCGCTGCCTGTCAGGGCCTGCCATGGACTGAGGCCAAGAGCTTGTGTCTGGAGACGTTTTTCACCAGAATACTTCAGCTAAGAGCCACCCTGGCCCAGCTGACACAGACATGGACTGAGATCGTATGGGCTTGGGCGAGTCATCCCCACTCTGTCTCTCTTCCTCCTCTGCAACAGGGGAATACGACAGTAGCACCTATAAGACTAGCAAAATTTGTGGTAGGGTGTGAGCTTTCGTGACCTACAGCTCATGAAAGCTCCTACCCTACCACAAATTTTGCTAGTCTTACGGGTGCTACTGGACTCTTGATCTTTTCTACTGCTACAGACAGACTAACACGGCTACCAATCTGGATCTATCTCCAGGGGAATACTACAGTGCACATTATAGGGCTGTCTGAAGGGCTAACTCCAAAGATTGGACCATTTCGCTAAGCTGGTACAGAAAGAGGCAGGAGAGTGGCAAGGCTGTAGCTGGGCACCCTCCAAAGAGGGGCTTCCAGTTCAACTCCCTCCCCAGAGCACACAGCAGCACGGAGGTTCTGAAAAGAGCCGCTCCGAAGTCTGCTGCACGCCATGAATTCCTCCAGTTCACAGCAGACCCCTTACCTGCAGCAGGGGGTTGGTACCGAGGAGCAGGACCTGTCATGCTCATGGTCCCGTTCGCCTCCTGAGAGCCGTACGTGGGCTTGGGAGTGGTAGGAGCAGCAGCAAAGCTCTTCTGGGGCTTGCAGGCCACTGGAGCAGAAACCAAGATGCCAGGAGACCCCGAAACACCCACCTGTTTGGGGGGAAGCCAGGTGGGGCCAGACATCATGAGAGGCGCTAGAAAAATTAAAAAGAACAGCAGGTCCAGGTCCAGTGAGCTAGAAGTGGGAAGAATTCTAGAAGCCAAGACTCCTGGGTCCTGTTTGTACTTATAAGAGAGAAAGGGAGAAGATCTTGTAAGTTGAAGATTCTCCACTTAGCCCTCAACCGCACCCCGCCCAAACACTGCATTGGTTAGCTGCCGCCCGTGGTTTTCTAAACCCTACTTTATTCAAAAGGTTGGGGGAATCCAAGGGGAGAGGTCTGCCTCTCAAAAGCACTTAAGGGGTGAAATTTTTCTAGCTGTAACCTTCTATTGCACAAGCAAATAGTTAAATAAACTATGATAAGATTTCTGCTTTCAAATCGGCATGTGGTATTCTAAGCAGATGTACGTTCACTGCGCCACACTTAACTGCAACGCCAGGCCTTTTGTTTAAAAGCATGCATTATATTAAGATTAGCATTACCCCAAAGCAAAGACCCAAAACAAATTTAAAGGATTGCTCAGGCAGAAGGATTTTAAAGGAAACAGAAAAGTTTGCAATAAGACCGGCAACTTTCAAGAAGGGGGGGGGCGGTGCACACCCCAGCAAAGACCATTAGTCAGCCTTTCTCTTTAAAATTCCAGTTGATGACCAAGTTAGAAAGCAACAGATTACAAGATCTTGAAAGATACGACAGCAGATTTATTCAGAAGCCCCACGGGAAGCAAAACACACAATTAACAAAAATGTGTTACAGGGCAGAATTACTCCAGTCCAAGCCCATTTGTATCAATTAGTTTGAACTGGACCAACTTTGTTGAAGATCCGTCTACTGGAGCTATCAAAAGAGTCTTTTAACACTTTAAAAACGTATACATCAACTGTGCAATCCTATGTGGAGTTATTACCTAAACCCATTAAAGGGTCAACCCTGCTTAGGATGGTACCATCTCTATGGCAGATGTCTGTTGTGAGCCAAAGCCCAGTTTCATCAAATGTCCACACAATCTCCTACCACAAGAAGTGAGGGTGCCACAAGGACTTCACCTGGCCCAAGGCAGACCCTCACCGTGCTCTTCAGATGCAACATGCACAATGCAGACCTTGGTGGGCCGCACAGCAGGCATTTAGGGAAGAGAAGGATGCTTTCCCCATCCTAACCCAAACTAGACACCAAATCAAATCTCAGGGAAACATGAGGCAGACCACCCAACCAGGAGGTGGACCTAGGGTCCCCCCACCCATGAAGGCAGGAGGAAGAAAGCCACGTTTTTAATTGGGGGGCTGCTGCTGTTTTTTAAAAGAACAATTTCATACTTATTTGGAAAACTTCTATCCCACCAGCCAAAAAGGTCTCTGAGCATCTCACATTAGAAATCAATCTTCAGATACAATAACAGAATAACTCAAACCCCTCTCAAGGCATAGAAACAACAAGAGATCCATAACAGGAGCCACAGACAAAGCTAAAAGCTAAGAAGAATCAGGGGCAAAAATTAACTCAGACTGATAACAAAGCAGAAGTGCAATAAAAGATCCAGCACATTTTAAAAGCTAGACAAGGTTGAACATTAAAGGCACAAAAATTAAATAAGCTGCACAACAACTGATAACCAGCGCAAAATTTAATAAACCTCAAATGAACAAAAAGAACAAAACAGTGTGTAGAAAACCAGGGCAAAGACACCTGGCTCCAGGAGCTTAGCAGATCCAATACCAGGCAAGCAGCTATGTGGTTAGAGCATCAGAGTAGGGCCAGAGAGACCCACCTAACGCGCCCCCTTGCCTGTAAGCTTGACGGATAACCCTGGGCTAATTCCTCTCTCACTCAGCCAACCCACCTCACAGGGTTGATGTATAGGTATTGTGATGGTTGGGGGAATCAGGTATGTTGCCATGTGCTCCTTAGAGAAAGGATAGGATAAAAAAAGGTGTGTGTGTGTGAGAGAGAATCCAAGATGGAAAGCCACCACTGAAAAGGCCCTGCTGCTTCTTCCTCCTCCTCCTATCATCCAGTTTTGAACCGGGGTTGATGTGACATGCTCCAGAAGGGCAGCCGGATTTAAGTCCAGTGGCACCCTAGAGACCAACAAGGTTTTCAGGTTTGGTCCCTAAGGTGCCACTGGACTCAAATCCTGCTCTTCTACTGCAGACCCACACAGCAACCTATCTGAAACAAGTTCCAGTAGGATCCAAGGAATTACAGGCTAGCTAGCCTAATGCCTGTTCTAGGTAAATTAGGAGAATATGTTAATAAATACAAAATGATTAAGCACATTGAAGAACAAGGTCTGAGGAAGGAAAATCAGCAGGGCTTCTGGAAAGGGAAGTCCTGCCTCACTACCATCTTTTGGAGAAGGTTAACAAGCAGGTAGATGAAGGAGATCTGGTAGAAATTATGTATCCTTGGACTTCCACAAGGCACTTCATCAAAGAGTAAGCTTCGCAATAATGAGATAAAGGGACGGGTCCTCTTATGAATTAAAAATGTGGGTCTACCCCCAAATCTCCAGGAATTTCCCAATCTAAAGATGGCAACCTCAATGGGGACCCAGAAGGATTAGTATTGGGCCTGGTGCTATTGATTTTGTTTGTAAATGATTTGGAAGTGGGGGTGAGCGGCATAGCAGCAAAGTTTGCAGATGGTATCAAATTATTCCAGATGGAGAAAACCAAGGCTGGCTGCGAAGAGTTCCAGAAGGATCTCTCTAAATTGGGTGAGTGGGCAACAACGCGGCAAATGAAGCACAATGTTGTGAGAGTAAGGTGCTGCGTACTACACCATGGCTGGAAAAAACCTCAGGGGTTGTAGTGGAAAACGTGATGAAACCTTGACCAGTGAGTGGCATTGGTGAAAACAGCAAACTTCAAGAGGTTGAAAATAATGTTGTAATGCTCTTGTATAAACCTACAGCGCAACTTCATTTAGAATAATGCATGGGGTTCTGGTTGTCATATCTCAAAAAGGATATTATAGAGCCAGAAAAAGTACAAAGGAGGACAACCGGGACTATTAGGGGTTGGAACACCTTTCTTAGGAGAACAGATAGAAGAGTCCAGGGACTTTACTTATTTATTTTTAAATTTCTAATCCATTCTCCCTGTGGGATTTATAATTGCTCTCCTTTTCACTCTAGAAAAAAGGACAGCTGTGGGGACAGAATTTTATAAAATTGTGCATGGGATAAAGTGAGTAGAGCTTATTGTCGTTGCCCCATAATACCAGTACTAGGGGAGGTGAGTAATGAAGTTGATGGGTAATAAGTACAACAGACAAAGGAAATACTGCCGAATAAATTGCAGAGTTCTGCCAGTGGAGATGTGAGGGCCACAAGAGTAGGGGACTATATAAGGCAACGGTAAGTCTATGGGTGGCTACTAGTCACTGTGAGTAAAGGGAGTTTCCATATACAGAATAGTAAAGACTCAGCACCTTTAAGACTAACCAACTTTATTGTGGCATAAGCTTTTGAGAACCACAGCTCTCTTTGTCAGATGCATCTGATTAAGAGAGGCGTGGTTCTCGGAAGCTGATGATGCATCTGACGAAGAGAGCTGTGGTCCTCAAAAGCTTATGCTACAGTAAAGTTGGTTAGTCTTAAAGGTGCTACTGGACTCTTTACTATTTTGCAACTACAGGCTAACACGGTTAACGCCTCTGGATCTATGTCCATACACAGAGGCAGTAAACCTCTCCCAGCCCAGGCAAGGCAACAGCGGGAGAGAAAGGCCGCTGCCTCTGTGCTCTGTTCTTTGGCCCTCTAAGGCTGCTGGACTTGATGGGCCACTGGGCTGACCAGGCAGGGCAGATACAAAGCCCCCCCCCCCCCACACACACCGGTTCTAAGGGGACGTTTGAGCTCCCGCCCACCGCCATTCACCCTCGGCTGCCTGCCCGGGAGCTCAGTTCCAAGGCAAACCCACCGGGGCTCAGGGCCCGGGGAGAAGCCGCGGTCGAGAATGCCTGTGGGGTGTCTGACAGGGGGACAAAGGGGCTCCCAAGCGAGTGACGGGTCCAGCCACGGCCCAGAGCCGGCCACGCCCCCTTGCAAGGAACCCAGGCGTCCGAGGAGCAGCCCCCTACCACAGACCCACCCGCGGGCCCCGGCGCGCCGCCCCCCGACTGGCCAAAAGGGCCCGGGGCTTGCCCCCCCCCACGCACACACCCACCCCGGGAGCCCGAGGCAGGGGGCTCCAACCCCGCCCCGCCCCTCCCCTCCCCAGCGGCGCAGCTCCGGGAGGGACCCTGCCCGGCGGCCAGGCGGGCTTGCCAGGGCTCTGCCCGCTCCCCCGAGCCTGCCCAGCGCGGTGCCGGAGCAGGGGCGCTGCCCCCGGGCTCACCGGATCCCAGGAGCTGCCGGGCTGGCCGGGGAGCCCCGCTTCGGCCTCGGCCTCCCCGCAGCGCCGCGGGTTCGCTCCCGCCTCGGGGCCGGGGGCTGCGCTTCAAACTTTTCTCGGCTCCATCCTCCGCGAGGAACTTTCTAATGGGCCCCCCCTGGGTGACGTCAGCGCATTCCAGAGAGTCACGTGGGGCATGGGAATTCCTGCCACTTCCGGTGGGAGGGGGGCGGCCGGCCGGCCGGGGGGACTCTGCGCAGCCCGGAGCCGAGCGGGCCCCGCGGGCGCGCGGGCGGGACGCCTGGGTCCCCGGGAGCAACGGGCCTGGCCGGGAGCGCGGAGGGCGGGCACGCCCGCCCGCCCGGCAAGCCAGGACTCGCGGCGCTCCTCTGGGCTCAGCCGGGGCGGCCGAGAGACGAAGGGCAGGGCAGGGGGGCGCAGCGCTTCGAGCCCGCGGGGCTGCCCAGCCGCTCCTCGCCCTTCGTGGGTCTCTTCTCGCCCTCGCCCGGTCCGTGGCATCATGGGGCATGGCCCGGGGCTCCGCAGGCGAGCGGCGTGTCCCAGGGCGCCCAGGGCGTGCCGCCTTCGTGCCCGTGCAGGTCGGCTGGAAGGCTCTGCGTGGCTCTGTCTAGCCTCGTCTGCTCCGTCGAGTCATTCCTGCCCCGTCGAACGTGCGGATCGACCACGACTCTTTCCACGACTGGCCTCCGGGAACTAATGCCCCCCCCCATCTTTCATTGGCGGAGTCCAGGTGCTCCTGAGCATGTGTAGAGGGCCTTTCTGCTCCCCACCGCGCCGCTTGGTTGTGCAATGGTGAGCAGAAGGTCACTCTGCACATGCTCAGGAGCACCCACTTCTTTAGGCGCCTGGGGGCTGTGGCAGGCAGTGGATCCGGCGGGAGGGGGCGCGCGCTGATGGCATGAACGGTCCTTCCCTGGCCCCGCCCCGCAGCGCAGCGGCACCGCTCAGTGTAGAACAGAACGCGTGCCCAGGATCGCTGGCACCGGCCCAGCTTATCGGCCTGCTGGGACTTCTTATCAATCTTGGCAACACCTCCGAACGTTTAAGCGCCGCTGAAAAACCCAAACAGGCGACCGCCGGCCTGGGAGAGGCGGTGGGAGGGTGGCTGGTGCGGCCGGGGCAGAACACAGGCGGGCAGCAGGGGCCCCCGGGGCTCGCCGAGGGGCAGGCAGCCGCCCTCCAGGCGCCAGAGTTGCAGGCCAGCCGCTGGCCCTGGAAGCCTCCGGGAAGACCCCGCCGGCCCGGACCCCTGGAGGACCACCACGGCGAAGGCAGGGCAGTGGGGCGGGAGGGCTGGAGCGGGAGTGGGGAGGCGGAGTCCAGGTGCGACTCAGCCAGCCCTGGCCAGTCTCCCTTCTCTCTGCCTAGCCTACCTCAAAGGGCTGGTGTGAGGATATAGTGGAGGACGGGAGAGCCGTGCCGGCGCTGTCCTTGGAGGAAAAGCAGGCTTAAGAGGCGCACCCCTCTCCCCCCGCCAGCCAGGTACGCCATTTGGGATAGGCCCCTCGGCCTCCCCCATTAGGCTGTGGGCTGGCCAAGCCAAGCGAGCGTCTATTTTGAAAACCTCACCCGCCCTGCTGGAGAGAGCTGGAATCGAAATATAATGCGCGTCCGGATTTGGCAAGGGAATGTCGGCGCTGCATTTTCAGCCCCACCCCCAGGTAGCGTACAGTGCAAGCCTAAGGAGAGTGCAATCAGTCCTAAAGAGATTTGCAATCAATAAGCCCCATTGCAATCAATGGGCTTAGATTGGAATAAATCTGTTTAGGATTACGCTGGTAGTTAAGTGGTTGGGTTGCGAGTCAGCACTCTGCTGGTTCGAATCCCACTTCTGCCATGACCTCTGCAGGTGGCCTCGGGTCCGCCCCTCCTCTCGCCCAGGTCCCCAGCTACATTTTGTGGGGATAATAAGAACACTGACTTTGATCACCGCTCTGAGTGGGGCACTCATCTGTCCAGAAGGGCGGTATAGAAGCGCGGTTGGTGGTGGTGGTGGTGCTGCTAAATCCCAGTCCTCACTCAGCCCTCCCTCTGCTCACCCTCGCATCTTCACAAGGGAAGACGCAGCCAATGAAGCCCGGCCCATCCCTCTCCCCGTTGCTTTTGGAGACGGTGGCAGATTTCGCGCCTGAGTCCTGCGGCTGGGACGTGCGGAAGGGCCTTTGGCACGCGCGTTTCCTCCGGGGGAGAGAGCGGCGGTGCTGGAAACCGAAAGGGCCCCGCGTTGCGGAAGCGCCGTTTGGGGAGGAACTCGGAAGGCTCCGGAGGGAGGCTGTGCTGAGCCCCGGCTGGGATCCAGGCCGGCCCGGGAGCTGAGCGCGCCTCGTGCGCCCGGGCTGCTTCCCTTGGCCCGAGCCCCTCCTTGCTGCCCTTCACGCAGCACATTTAACACCTCCGGGATCGCCACGAGGTGCGCCAGTCCTGCATTCCCCCTTGGCAGGACTTTGGTATGTGAAAGCATTGATACCCGTTTTTTAAATTTCCTTCTCGGCTCAAGGCGGCTACAAACCCAAGTTTAAAATCATACGACCCCCCCCCCCGCCGCCCGTCGTGAAACCCCCAGGCCCCCTACCCCCTGCCCTAGTGTGTAAGACCGCCTGGCGACGCCCCCCAAACTTCTGGACCCCGGGGAGCCGCTGCCGTAGGGCGGGAGCTGAGCGGGAAAAGCAGGGACTCGGGCAGGTGCTGCGCAAGCAGGGAGGCAACCTGACCGCCGCAGCGGGGACACGTCGGCACAGACGGGGAGAGGCGGCGGTCCTGGGGCGGCTGCACCGCAGGCTGGCATCCAACAGGCCGTGCTTCGCCGCAGCAGCCCCAATCGCTGACCCTTCCGGCGCCTTCAGAGCCAGTCCCAGAGTTGAGATCCGAACCAGCCGTCGGTAAACAGCAGCGCCCCCCCCCCCTCTTGGGCTTTTCTCTCCTCTTCCGAACAACGTTTGGGTCTTGCTCGCCAGATTCCGGGCTTCGGGCCTGGTGGCCTGCAGTCTTACTGGCGGTGGGTTTCCTCTCCCCCCCCCCGCCCCGCCCTGCGTTCGTGTGAATCCGGCTTGGACGGGTCGGCTCCCTCTCCTATCAATGCTGCGGTAACGGTGGAGGGCGAGTCCAGCAAGGAGAGCCGGAAGGAATGCGCCTCTGGGTCATTTGATGATGATTTTTATTTTCTTAGATCCTTTCTAGTCCGCCTTTCTGAGACTCAAGGCGTGGGGCAGCATAGTCAATTTTAAAGTCCTTTCAACTAACAAAGCAACAGAGTACACGAATGCAAATCTCCAAAGATTTGGCGAAGAGGCCGGCCTGGTCTGGTGCCCCCCGCGTGATGGACGCCCCTCTCTCTTTACACGTGTAGAGTAATTCTGGCAGGTAGTAAATTCGCCTGTCCTTCTCTTGATCTGCCAGTTTTCTGTAGCGGTCCCCCCTCACCCCCGGGGGACCATTCTCTTCTCTGGGCTTCCTTTCCCCTGGACTCCAGGCACAGTTTTATATCTGCCTGTTGGAGAACGAGGCTCCAGGAGAGGTGGGGGGGGGACGAAAAGACGCCGAGAGCGTCCCCGGTAGCCAGTGCCTCCTGGCCGGGCCTGCTGGCTCTCTGCTCCCCGTGGAAAACGGGATCGGTTCAAGTGTGTTCTACGGGGCAGAAGCTCGCAATGCCGAAGCCAAAAAACGGTTGCAAGGGGTGGGTGGGTTGCAGGGTAAGAGCGCTGGAGGGAAGCAGCCGAACACGAGCGCCCATCGGCAGCTGGAGCAAAAGCGATTCCTATTGGAAAGCCGTTCTCAAAAATGAATGGGCACCGCCTGCAACTGCAGCTGTCAATATTGTGTGTCCCGCAACCCTCTTTCCTTCCTCGCACCTCCGGGTTCAAGCCTCCGGTGCTGCAGTAGGAAGGGGGTGGCACCCAGGGAGCCTGGCGGGGTGTGTGCGTGTGTGAGTCCTGATGAAATCGGTGCCGGGGCTGAAACTCTGCTCGCAAGCCCCGGACGCGCAAGCCTTTGGCACATGCTCAGAGGCCCTCTGTCCGCACGGTGACTTCATGTTTTCCAGGCCCGAGTCCTGGCATCCAGAATAAGGTTCCGGGGGAAGGAGCTGCGCCTCCCTCCGGCTTGTGCCTCATCTCACTGCCAGGGGACGAGGAAGGGTGCGCGTGGGGGGCGGGGGGGGGTGAGGAAATGGCCTCATGCAGGCAGGTGCTTCCTCGCCACCCCACACGCCGCGTCTACAGAAGGCGCGACAATGTAAGGAAGTGGCAGAGAAAACAATGGAAGCCAAGACTGGTCTTCTTGAGGGGGGTGACGCAATGGCGGGGGGCGGGAATCCCGGGGGGGGGTCTCTGTCAGCTTGGCAGAGAAAGGGAATCTGCAAGAGAAAGCCACCTGGGGGGGGGGTGAGAGGAGAAGGTCTGGAGAGGATGGGGGGGCAGGCTTCCTGAGTGGCTGGACCGTCCCTTTTCCTGAGCGGTCTATAAATACCCCCCCCCGCAGCACACACACCGCCCTTTCCCCAGTCCAGCTGAGCCAAGCTCGGAGGGGAAGGAAGGAGGTGAACCAGGCCGTTTCCTTTCCAGCTTGTACCGACGTTATAAAGGCACCTCCCAGGCCGGGACGTTCCCGAGGCTGGTTCTCGGAGCGCCCTGACTCCTGGCGGGCCAGGGGGGTCCAGCGGGATCTCTGCCCCCCTGCCCGTCGCCTACACCTGCTGGCAGGATCCAGGCATAGGTCGGCGCTCACTGCACGGAGGTCCCTGCAGGCCAGGGGTGAGTAAGGGTCGGGACCCGGTTCCGAGTGGAGAGTCTGGCGGGAGGTTCCTTTGGGTGAGGAACTGGGCCGGGTTTGGGGGCTGACAAAGAGCAGGCTGAGGAAGGGGCTGCTGCAGAGGCTCTCGGGGGAGGAGCCTTCTAGAGGCCGAGAGCACTTGAGAGTTCGTACATATGATTTAGGGAAGGGGGCACCAGTGGGCGTTCTGTGTTCATGCCCCACCAATGTACGGCCAACCTTTCTTTCTTTCTTTCTTTCTTTCTTTCTTTCTTTCTTTCTTTCTTTCTTTCTTTCTTTCTTTCTTTCTTTCTTTCTCGAATGCATTTTTAAATTTAAATTGAATTGTGTCTTCAGTATCGGAGGAAGGGAGCTGTGATTCTGGAAAGCTTACATCCTGGCTATCTTGTAGGTCTTCAGGATGCCGCTGGACTCGAATCTTGCTGTAGCGCTTCCATGTCTTTTGTAGCAAAGAGTCCGGTAGCGCCTTTAAGACTAACCAACTTTATTGTAGCACAAGCTTTGGAGAACCACAGCTCTCTTCGTCAGATACTATTTTGCGAATACAGACTAACACGGCTCACTCCTCTGGGTCCAAGTCTTTTGTGGCTGCTGCTCGTTGCTTGTTTCTAACCTGATTTTTATTTGGAGGTCCTAAACTGTGCCTGGTGCGTGTGGGTTTTTTTTAAAGGCAAAGGCAAGGTATAACTGTTTTAATGAATAAAACGAAAGGACGCCTGGGCTTGCGCCGTAGCAAGTCTCCCAAGAATCCCGCGTCTTCTGTCCCTTGACTCCTCGGTGGGCACTGCGGGTGCCCCTCACTTTCCAAACATGTTTGGAGGGCGTTGACAGATCCAGGTGGGATGTAGGCTTCGAATTCGGGGAGGGGGTGCCGAGGCTGCGGCGCGCCGGGAGCCCCCGGGATCTTTGACCAGCGCCAAGAGGGGAAGTGTTCGGCGGGGCGGGAGGCCCGGGGTCTTGGTTGTTCTGGAGGAGAGCTGGAGGGGAGGGCTGCAGGCGGCCGGGGCTGCTGCGCTCTGTTCCCATGCCGGAGAAGGCGCTCCTAAGGAAGAGGCCTCCCTTCCCCCCTGACTCATCCCTCTCCAGTCCCCAGGCGGCATGGCCGGACCAGGCCCCCAAAGCTACGTGCGAGAATTCACCCGCCACTCCAGCGATGTCCTGCGGAACCTGGAGGAGCTGCGCCAGCGCCAGCTGCTCACCGATGTCACCCTGCGCGTGAGAGGGCGCCCCCTGCAGGCCCACAAAGCCGTGCTCGCCGCCTGCAGGTGAGGGGGGGGCGCCTGGCAGCAAGCCCACCGGACCCCGGGAGGCTGTGGCAGGAGGCCAGGAGTGCCTGTGGACCCACCTGGGCAAAGACCGTGTGGGCGGTCGGGGCATGTGGGTCCGCCTTGCTTGAAGGCAAGCTCCCCCTCCCGGCCCTTTCTTTTGCTGGGCAGCTGAGGGGCTTCAGGGAGCAGAAGGGGGCACGCCTGTCCTCAGAGCAGCGAACCCACAAAGCTCTTGGCTGGCATCTTGCGAGGAAGAAGGACAGCAAGCCTAGTGGCACCGAAGTCCCAAGCATTCTGCCAGCAAGAGCGGATCGCTGCCTTCTGGACTGCTGGAGAGAGCGGCAGTGGCGAGGCCGGGGGGAAGAGGGAAGCCCCTGGGCATATGGGGGGCGGGCATATCTTTGGGGCGGGCGTCGGTGCTGCGTCCTGGAAAACGGCCTCTGGCACCACGATCCATCACGGGCGGAGGAAGCCCGGCTCAGGGCCTACGAATGGGGCTACACCCCAGCACGGAACGTGGCCCTGGCTGACTCCCCACATGGAGACTTTGCGCTGCCGGGCGCCCCTTCCCTTCTTCTGGAGTGACGCCCCTGCTCGCCGGCTTTTCCAACGGTGTCCCCCCGCCCCTTGCAGCGGCTTCTTCTACTCCATCTTCCTGGGCCAGGGAGGCCACCAGGTGAGCGTGCTGACTCTGCCCAGCTCCATCGAGCCGGCGGGATTCCAGGCCCTGCTGGACTTCATGTACACCTCCCGCCTCCTCCTCAGCCCGGGCTCCGCGCCCGCCGTCCTGGCCGCCGCCTCTTACCTGCAGATGGAACACGTGGTGGAGAGCTGCCATCGCTTCATCCGGGCCAGGTAGTGGGGGGGGCTGGGCTTCTTCCTTGACCCCCCCCCACCCATGGGTGCCTTCTCCCGGCAGGAGAGAGACCATGCCCGGCTCGTGCTCCTGGAGCCATTCTAGTGGGACCCCCGGGCGCATTCCCTTGGAGATGTTCAGTCCCGGGCTCTCCCTGGCACGCCCCTGCTTCAGCGAGCCAAACGGCCCCGATCCCCTCTCCGAGGTCTCCAGTGAAATGGCTGGTCTCACGTCGGGGCGGGAGGCGGTCAGGAGCGCGCCCCGTGGAGCCCGGTGCGCTTTCCGACGTGCGTCTTCTTGTGCCCCGCAGCTACGAGCGCGCACCCTGCCTCTCGGCCCCGCCGGCGCCCGCCTTCCTTCCCGGGCAGAGCGACGCGGAGGGGCCCGCCGCCGTGGGCTCCCCCAGGCCGGGGCCAGAGCCGCCCGCCGGGCCCTGCTTCCCCAAGGACAAGGAGCCGGGCGCGGGCATGTCCCCGGGCGCGGGCGGCCAGGCTCCTCCCGGGCAGCCCTCCTCTCCCCGCGGCTCCAGCAGCTGCGCGCCCAGCCCCGACCCCAAGGCCTGCAACTGGAAGAAGTACCGCTTCATCGTCCTCAACTCCCTGCAGCGAGAGGGGAGCCAGGAGAGCGGCCAGGCCGGCGCCCGCCAAGCCTCCCCCGGGCCCCTCGAGGAAGGAAGCGCGCCGCGCAGGTGAGAAGCCCCTGCGGGAAGGGAAGGGCGCCTCCGCGAAGCAGAGAGCGGCAAGAAAGAACAGTGCCGCGGAGCATGTGCAGAGTACTGGGCCAGAGCTGGGCTTCGGCCGGAAGACTGCAAGGCCGCCCTTCCTAGGTGCTTCGCCCAGCGCAAGGCGGTCCGCCTGGCTTTACAGGATGGAGCTGCCCATGGCGCTGACTTTTTTGCAAAGCCAAGAGCGCTGAGATGCATCCGTTGAATTCCTGCCTGTTTAAGGCGCACAGGGATGGGTGGGTTAAAACAAGCAGAGCCAGGTTCTCACCCCTTGCCTCCTGTCCTCAGGACACCTCCCGCACAGAACCACGGCTGCCCCATCTGCCACCAGCCACCCCCCTGGCTCTGCCTGCATGCTGGAGAGGAAGTTCCCAAGGGCCAGGGAAACCCCTCTGGTGCAGGTGAGTTGGGGGGCGGGAGCAGCTGGTGGCTTCAGGAGGTGGAGAAATGGTCTGTGAGGTCAAAGGGTTACAAAGAGCACTGGGGGGGGGCTGTTAATCATGTCCTCTCTAAGAGAAGGAGTTTGTTAACTTTAACTCTTCCCATTAGCAAGCATCTGCCCTAAAATGAAGGAAGGCTTATCTTGAAAATGCCTGACTTGAGCATGTAAAGAGTGCATTCCTTCCTCACTGATTAACTGCAGTCAATTTCTGTATAACAGGGAAAGGCGCTAGATGAAGATGGGTAGCCCTGTGAGTCTGCCTGTATCAGTCGAAAAGAGCAAGAGTCCAGCAGCCTCTCTAAGACTAACACAATTGGTGGTAGGGCAGGAGCTTCCCTGCGTCACAGCTCACATCTTCAGGGACAGGCAGTCCATGCACGCACTGTGTATTTGTGGTGCTCAGACAGGCCTGAGAGCAAACTTTTCTGAGAGACAGTAGAGGGCTGCACAAATCAGAGAGAGATATAAAAACTAGGCCAGGTAGATGGTACAAGAGAAGAGAACACCAAACACGTCTGAACATTTTAGAAATCAAATTTCAGAGGGAGGGAGAGGGAGATGTTTCATTTTGACCTTGTGTTTGTCACTCCCGCTAGGCTCTTCCCAATATGACCGGCAGGCTTGTGGTTTAGGGTACCTGGAGGAGGAGGAGGAGGAGGAAGGACGCGGCGCTCCAGCACAGCCTCCCGCTGAGGAAAAGCCTTACAAGTGTCATTTCTGCAACTCTGCTTTCCGATACAAAGGGAACCTGGCCAGCCACAGGTCTCTGCATACAGGTGAGGGTGGCGCATGCTCATCAGAGGGCGCCTCGGTGACGACACTTGTCTCCTGGCCGCTTTGGGGACCTGTACATGGGCTGCCTCTCTCCCTCAGGAGAGAAACCGTATTGCTGCAGGGTTTGTGGGGCCCAGTTCAACCGGCCAGCCAATCTCAAGACTCACCTGCGCATCCATTCGGGGGAGAAGCCCTTCAAGTGTGAGACGTGCGGCTCTCGTTTTGTGCAGGTGAGAAGGAGTCTGAGGCAGAAAGCGGGCCCACCGGCTTACAGCTCTCCTGGCTAGCAAGGGTGCAACTGGTGTGGGATAGGGGCTGGGGGTGGTGGTGGGGTGGTGATGGGAGCCCCCTCCTAATGCTTCAGTTTTAAAGTTATTCCTTTTTGTGGTTTATTGACATGCTCCTTCTGGAGGCTCGAAAGAGAGGGCAGCATTCTTAATACATACCAACATTCTTACTGCATGTAAACATCACTGTATTAAAAAGTGATGGGGAAGTTAGTGAAGAGGACATACACAGCTCACATACCCTAGCCATATGTATCTTGTGCAACATACATTTCCAGATTTGGAAATTTTGGCTTCCATAAAATGCAAGAATCTCACATTAGTTAACACTGGATTCATTTATATTCTATTTTTCGTGTTGTCTGTTTATGAAAAGGACAGCATTTGTGCAACAGGCTGCAGTTTGTGACCATTTCACATTTTGCAGAGGCACACCCAAACTTAGAACCACCCCCCACCCCCACCCCAAGCCTCCTCTGCCACCTCCCAGCACCCCCGCAAGAGCCTTCAAACTCACCTTTGGGTCCTGGCCTCCTTTGTGAGAACCACTGGGACTGACACACACTGACTCACTCAAATGCCTTTTGGGAAAGGAAGGATTTGCATCCTTTCTGGAACCAAGAAACACATGGAACTCCAGAACTGTCTGCAGAGGAGGTTTAGGAGCCACCACAAAAAAGTCCCTGCTTTTGGCTGCCCCCATCCTTGCCTGGCACAACCTGGTGCCTTGGTCTAAACTGGTGCCAGGGCTCACTCAGATGCCCCCCTACACCACTAAGGCAGCCATGAATCTTCAAAATGCCTGGCTGAATGCTTAACCAACCTTGGCCGATTGCACTTACAGTCCTTTTCTTTTAATGATCTGCTGAGGCAAAGAGAGTAACTGATGAGCCCCGCTGGGTGCTCCTCTCAAACCTCTCCCTCTTCTCCTCCCAGGTAGCTCACCTACGGGCCCACGTTCTGATCCACACAGGGGAGAAGCCCTACCCCTGCGACACCTGTGGGACACGCTTCAGGCACCTGCAGACACTCAAGAGCCACATCCGCATTCACACAGGCGAGAAGCCCTATCAGGTGAGGTGGGGGCAGCTTACACTGCAGTCCTAAAAACACAGACCTGGGATTAAGCCCTATCAGTCCATTTCCAATGGTGAGGAATATTAAGTTCATTTATAGCCCTCTGTTCTGACCATGACTCAAGGTGGATTACAAAAGTACTTCCAGAGGAGTTAGCCTTGTTAGTCTGTAGTTGCTAAATAGCAGGGCTTTTTTTCAGCAGGAATGTGGTGGAACGGAGTTCTGGCACCTCTTAATGGTCACATGGCCAGTGGCCCTGCCCCCTGATCACCAGACAGAGGGGAGCTTAGATTGCCCTCCGTGCTGCTTGGCAGTGTGGAGGGCAATCTAAACTCCCCTCTGTCTGGAGATCAGGGGGCGGGGCCACTGGCCATGTGACCATTTTCACCTAGGGCAATTTAAACTTTAAAAAATGCCCCCCTTGTTCCAGCTGACCCAAAGTGACGTCATTGTGCTTCTTGAGTTCCACCATTGAGTTCTACCACCTCTTTTCCCAGAAAAAAGCCCTACTAAATAGTAAAGAGTCCAGTAGCACCTTTAAGACTGACAAAGAGAGCTGTGGTTCTCAAAAGCTTATTCCACAATAAAGTTGATTAATCTTAAAGGTGCTACTGGACTCTTTTCTATTTTGCAAAAGTAATTCCATCAGTCAGCAAAGGCCACCGATAAACAATGCTGTGGGACTAGGAATGAGTACCCAGTTTCCTGGGGGTAAAGTGTAGATGACTGGGGAAGGCAATGGCAAACCACCCCATAAGAAGAAGTCTGCCAAGAAAATGTCATGATGTGACATCCCTCTATGGGTCAGTAATGACTTGGAGCTTGCACCTTTACCTTTTACCAAGGACTAGGATTACAGAGGCTGGGGAGTGGGGAGCCATTTAGGGCCACATTGCTAGGACTGCTCCCTTCTCCCCAGTCAGAGTTCTGGGATGCTCAGGAAGGAGGCTGTGAGCTGGATGTGGGCTGGTGGTGGGCGAGAGCTGGAAAGTATCAAGGGTTAAAAGTGCTGGCCGAAGATCTCATCATAATTCTCAAGGGTGGATGGAACTTGGGGGAGACCTGAGATCTTTCCTGGCACACATTGCTCAGACCCCTGACAAATAAGCTTCTGATGAGCTCATGGGAAAAAAAATAGATAAATAGCAAGAAGTGCAATTTTCTCCCCCAAATCTTTCTGTCTATTGATCAATTGGAAATTTGGAGAGAAAAACTGGAGATTAAAATGGTTCATTATATGTAATAAAAAAAAAAAACACCATACCATGTTTTTTAAAACAACTGAAAACACACAAATAATGCAAAGGAAATGGGGTAGGTTGGTGGTTTGCATGGCCACATTATCGGTTTGAGGAAAGGCCGGGAAGCCAGGCCACCTGAGTTCCCTTCTTCTGATAAGGGAAGGGAAGTGATGCCTAGTTGGTAGACTCAGTGAGATGCAATCCCATGGAAGCCCTTGCTGGTACCCGAGTGAATTGGTTCACCTTCTAATTGCCACTGTACCAAGTGCTCACCGCAGAGATGCAGGGACAGAGCAACAGCCCCATTCATCGATAGCAATTCATAGCCAGTGGAGGGTCTCGGAGAAATACCAGCTGTTCAGACGCTGAATCCTGCAGTTTTGGAGCCTGCTTGACCCCAGTCTGTTCTTGGCAGTGTGAGAAATGCAACCTGCGCTTCCGCCACAAGAGCCAGCTGCGGCTTCACCTGCGACAAAAACATGGCGCCATCACCAACACCAAGATCCGCTACCAAGTTCTCGATGGACCATATGCCACCCTCTGCTAAGCAGGAAAGGCACTGCTCCCCCCACCCAAACCAGCAAATCTGCATTCAGGCTGAGGTGTTGGTGGAACGGATTCCCGTCCTGAGATTTGGATTCCGCTATTGGAAATGTGCATTCCATGCTTGGTTCAGTATTTAGAGTTTCTGAAGATAGTACCGGTTGTTTTATGCCTCCCAGACCCCAAAATTTCCCAGATCTTGAAGCTGAAATCCACAATTTGGACAGTTCAACAGGTTTTGAATGTTTAAATTGTTATTTTATTGCCGCTATACTCCAGGCTTCACCAAAACTTGTGTGTGCTTGTGCACGTGTGTGTGTGCATGAATGCACATGAGCACATATATACAGGGAGCATCATTCCTCAGAATGCAAGTGAGTTGTGGAGAGGGAGGAAAGATCACCTCCCTACCGCTGACAACTCCACATTTCAGCCTCCCCCCTCCCAAGTCCCAGGCCCTGCTCTCCTCTCAGAGGTAGAGAAGGACTGCTGAGGTCTCTTTATCCTACCCAGCTCTGCAGGCAGAGCTAAGGAGAAGTGGGGGCCCAGCTTTTCACCAGGACTTACATATTACTTAGCCCGTTGATTAAACGGGGAGCTTCCTCACCAGCAGCCACTCACCCTGTTTGAACCATGCCCTTGGGGCGACACTGCAGCGGCTGAGCTTGGGCCTGGGTGGCAGCAGGGTGGATTCAGGGGGCAAAGCTTCTCCCCTCCTGCACTGCTGGTGGCCAGGACTGAACCAAGCCCCCGCAGAGCAGCAATGCCCCCTCCTTGTGCCACCCCAAATGCTTGCTTGGATAGCTTAGCTCAAGGACCAGCCCCGGCACTCTCAGAGCCCCTGTCCTAGCAGGGTTCCCTGCTTTGCTGCCCTGCAGAACGCTGGAAGAAGCTGGGCTCTGAACCTTTCATGTTAACTTACAGGGATTTATTAGTATAAAGAGAATGTCCAACATATTAACATCTTTACTCTTTTTTTAAAAGTTCATTTCCTGGGTGAACCTCTTGCCTGTTTAATATAATAACCTTTGAAAGAATGTCTCTTCTTTCTGATGCATTTAGAGCTCCCTCATTATATTCAAAGGTGATCAAAGGCCTTTCTAGAAAGGATCCAGAAATGGGCAGTGGCAAAAGAGCTCCTGGATTCTGCAGCCTAGAACCTCAGGCTGTCTCTCCAGAAATAAGCTGGCCCAAGAAGGATGTTGATAGGTGTTGTCGAAGAGGCCTGAGACCCTTGCTGATTTCTGGGCAGACTGGACAGAGAGTTGGAAGAAGAGGCAGGAAATCTCTTGCCAAAGGCTTGGTCTCTCGGTCCAGGTTGGACCAACCGAGGTCTGGCCAGCGGTGGCCTGCTTCTTTTGCATTCAGAGTTTGTTTGGATCAGAAATTGATTCCTGTGAAATGGAGGGATCTTTTCTAGGGCTAAGCCTCCCCTCCTCCTGGAAAGAAGGTTCTGAGATCACCAAGTTGGCCTAATCTGGGCCCAGGTGCAAAATGTATGAAAGCATCTGAATGTATAGGCAAGTATCAGGCTAAGGGATCTTTGACTCCCGAAAGCTCACACCTTGGACATCTAGTTGGTCTCTAAGGTGCTACTGGACTTGAATGCTGCTCTTCTGCTACAGACCAACATGGCTACCCACCTGAAACGATCTGATCTTGGTGCACTTGGCGTCAGGTAGGAAGTTGTGGCTTTGGAAGAAAACAGATCAAATAGGCAGGCTCCTTTTTGATCTTATCAAGGGATGGGGAGGGGGAAATGGAAAGAAATTAGAATCAATTGGAGTTTTAAGGAAATTTATTCATCGATGCCAATGTCAAAACTGTCTCTTTGTAAGGTCCCCAAGCTATATATGCTCTATCTTGTTTCAATAAAGCTAAAATTGTTTGGGATTCATTCATATTTCCAAGAATCCTTGCACCAGTATTTTGGCTTTCCTTTGTTCTCTTGACACTCTTGTACAAAAGGTCTCTTCTTCTCATTTGATGGCTGGTAAGCAAGCAAAGAGTTTGACCCAGACCTCCCTCACTCCACCTAGACCAAAGCCAAACACACTGTGCATTTGAGGGAGTGAAGAATAGCCCTGTCGTCTCAGACCGGTGGTCCAGCAGGGTGGCTGCCTCTAAACATGAAGATTCCCTTTAAGAATCTCTCTACACAAGACATCTTACAGGGGGACTCGTAGGGAGGTAATGTTAGTGGGAAGCCAGAGGATGAAATTGACAAACCCTCTGAGGAGCGATCTCCACTAGCTCTGTCGTTTATAACTGCGCTTCCTGGCTAACATTGCTTCTCCCTACTCTTGGGTGTCCCGTGTAAGACGTCTTGTGTAGAGAGACTCGACTCATCATGGCTATTAGCCATGGACGAACCTCTCCATGAATCCCCCTTTAAAGGAAACTAAACTGCTGAGTATCCCTACATCTTGTGGATGGGAGTTCCACAAATGAATTACACCTTGTGCTAATAGGAAAGAGTCCAGTAGCACCTTTAAGACTAATCAACTTTACTGTAGCATAAGTTTTCCAGAACCTCAGTTCTCTTCGTCATCTGACAAAGAGAACTATGGTTCTCGAAAGCTTATGCTACAGTAGAGTTGGTTAGTCTTAAAGGTGCTACTGGATTCTTTTCTATTCTGTTACTACAGACTAACACGGCTGACTCCTCTGGATCTATGAGCTTGTACGAAGAAGCCTTGCCTCTGGTATTAAAGGAGACAGGGCAAAAGTTCTCTTCCTCCACTTTCACCATCCTACACTATTTTAAAACCTTGATCAGCACCCGCCCCCCCCAGTAATCTCTAAACTATATTTTTTTAAAAAAAACCCTCCTTAGCTTTTCCTGGGGTTGCAGTCATTTTGAGAGGGGGTGGGAAGGGTACCTGGAAGCATACAGGGATTGAAAGAAGATTTTTTAAAAATAGGAAAGTATAGTTCTCGAAAGGGCTCCGTGGCATGGGGGGGGGGCGGTCAAGAGCAGGATTTAAAAGCAAACATGAGGTTCTTTGGGGTTCTCTTGCTTCTCTGAGAGGCCTGCAGGTGTTTGCTAATATAAGCAGATGTTTAAAGACGCCCATACTTGGATTCCCGGACCCCCGCAGGACGTTCTAACCACTGCACCACGCTGCTCCCAATCGTATTCCAGCCATTTCGCTCTGGCGTCTCCCTGTGGAGTTCTGGCAAGAGAAGAGCCGGCTTTCAAAGGGAAATATTCGGGACTGGGCTGGAGCTGCTGCCTGGCCAACCTCACCGGGCGGCACCCGCGCCCCACCGCCTTCAGGACCGGCAGCTGGCCCTTCTCCGCCGAAGGGCACCCCCTCCGCCAGGCTCCCCCTCCAGCGCGGCTTCCTGACCTAACAAAGACCCACCCCCCACCCCACCCCAGCAGCTGCATCCTGGTGACAAATGCGCGCCGGCGAGGCCGTCCGGTGGAGGACTTTCCTCCCTCGGGGGCGCGCCTGGGGCGCATTTCGCTCTCCACATTCAGCCCCCCACTTTCCGTCCCCGTAGTGGGGGTACGGAGGAGGGAGACGAGAGAGAGCCAGGAACTGCCCCCCTTTGCTGGAGGTCTGACTCTTGAAAAATGGGGCCAAACCCATGCAGCCCCTCCGTCCCCGGCGCTGAGAGGCCCCCTGGGGTGCCAGGAGGGGGAGGCAGGGTTTGCTTGGGAGCCAGAACCAGAGGCAGCCTCCGGGCACGGTGGATCGCTCCCTCCACTAGGGTTCCCAACCTCCCGGTGGGGCCTGGAGAGCTCCAAATTACAACCTCCAGAGATCTGTCGCCCCGCAGAAAATAGCAGCGTCAGTGGGTAGACTCTGCAGCATTACACCCTGCTGAGTTTTTGCCCCTCCTAAGCCCCCACCGTCAAATTTCCATGTATTTCCCAACCAGGAATTGGCAACCTTTAAGGCATAGACTCAACTCACGGGGGCCCAATCCAGCGGGGAGCTGTCCCGATCAAGCCTGGTTGGCAGGAACCAGGAGACCGGCGCAGGAGAACTTCCCGGTGACTCGGGGCCCTTCTCCTGCACTGCGGCCCCGATCCGGGCTGCTTTCTGGCGGGATCCTGTGTCCCCCCCCCCCCGCCACCTCCCGTGTTGTGTGGGCCTTGGAAGGGAGTTACACGGAGGCAAACCGAGCGGGCCTGCTCCGCTCCTCAAGGCTCTGGTTGACCGAACCAACGGGGCACCCCTCAATGGGCGGGCAGTCCTGCCCCCCCCCTCCGCCGCAATTGTGGCCAAGGAAGGGGACCCAGAAGGGAAGCGGCCGCTGCTCGGTTTGTCCCGGACCCTTCCGCGGGCGCTTTCCCTCCTAGCGGGTTATTTTTAGCACAATCCGCTTCCCAAGGAGGAAGGGAGGGAAAGGGATGCGGGTGGCGGACGGTATTAGCACGGGGGAGTGGAATGCTGTTTGTTTACCCCACAAAACTGACGCTGTTCGACGGATCCAGGCCCTGCGGAACCGCGCAGAACCTGTCAGTGTCTTCTCTCTATTGCAAAGCGGAACTTAAGCCGGAGTGGGACCACACAGCGCACAATAAGGAATCCTAAAAGAACGGGGGCTTCTGAGCATGCGCAGGCTGCTTCCCGTTCTCTGCCAAGATACCCCGGCCAGCCGGTATATATTTTCATTTAAACCCGGCTTCCCCGCCCCCCAGTGGAGACCCAAAGCCGCTGACATCGTTCTCCTCTCCTCCGCTTTATCCTCACAACAACCCTGTAAGGTAGGCCAGGCTGAGGATGTGCGACTGGCCTGGGGTCTGCTTTCGTGGCAGAGCAGGGAATCGAACCTGGATCTCCTAGATTCTGATCCGACGCTACCCTACACCACAAAGGGATTCCAGGGAGGAAGCGGCGCTCCCGAGCATGCTGGATCCCAGAAATGTCTATGGGGGGGGAAGCATGGTATTCGCTCCCCGGGATCCTGCCCCACAGATCAGATTCCTCCCCATTCCAGCCCAGCCTTGCAAAGCAGGCCGCAAAATCCGAGCAAGATTTCTTCCGCTACCCCGCCCCCCCCAGAGCACGAGTCCATCCTTGCCCCGCCTTTCCTCCGAGGCGCCCGGGGCGGCAGCCAGTGACAGCGGCAGGCGCTTCTGCCCAGCTCTGCAGCCGCCGCCGCCCAGGCCAGGAGACCAGCGCCTCTGGCAAGGTCGGCCCTCCCTTCCCACCTCGCCCTTCCTCCAGGGGCCCCATCAGGGCAGCCTAGGCCCGGGTCTCTCTACCCGACGGCCCCCGAAGGTGTGTTAGGCCGACGGAAGGGGCTGGTTCCGGGCCGCCCAGTGTGCGGCGTGGCGAAACGGGGCTGGAACCTCCGCCGCCGATCCCCCTGCGCCCCACGGCCCGCGTTCCGCTTTGGACAGCACCGAGCACAGGCGATGCTCGGTGGTCGGCCCGGCCCTGCTGCCGGCGTCCCCTGCAGGCCAGGCGGGAAAGCTGGGCCGCTTCCAGACGCGCAGCCGGCCCGGCCCGGCCCCTTCCTGGAGCACCGCGGGCGCAGGAAACAGGTGCGGAGCCCGCGCCTCCAGCCCGCGCCGCCCCAGCCGAAGAGGCACCGGGGCAGAGGTGGGCGGGCACGGACTGGCCCCCGGCAGCCCGCCCCGGGCCCCGGACTGGCCTGGCCTTCCCGCGGTGCCGGCCGGCCAGTGCGCCGCCTTGCAGAAGGCCCCGCGGGTCTCGCCATCCCAGCCCCCGCCCGGTGCCGGCCAACGGGCTCCTGCGCTCCGGCCGGGCCTCCTCGGGCCGCTTTCCCAAGGCCCGTGCCCGGAGAACCTGGACTCAGCCCTGCGACGGCTGCCTCCTGCCAAGCCGGCCCCGGCCCTTCTAGCGGGCTCCCCTCTCTCCAGCCCCCGGGACTCCTCCGGACCTCCTTCCCGGGGCGTCCCTGCAGCGGAGCGGAGCCTCCTCGGAGCGCAGCGGCTGAAGGCCAAGGAAGGTTTCCCCTTACTGGGAAATGGTTCCGCGGAGCAAGTAAAAGCGCCGCGGAAGAAAAGCCCCCAGAGGCACGTGCGCGCTCAGCTCCGAATACAAAGGCCGACTTCTGCGCACCGGAAAGGGGAAAGGGTCGCAGAGGAGAGAGCAGAACAGCGGCCTAACCCAACCCCCTCCCGCTTCTCCCGCTCCGCTTTCATCTCTGCCACGCGCAATTACCCCCTCCCCCAATATATTGTTTAGCCAATAGGCAATCGCAGGGTCCCTATGCAGCTCTTGCTGTCATGAGCTAGCACAGCCACCGGCTTAACCCTTTCGCGACAGAAGGGGGGACACTTGCACTCTGTGGCACCGGCTTCCGAAACCCTTCGGCTGACGGTGGAAGCCGGACCCGGCATGGAAAGCAGGCCCCTGCCGCCCAGCGGGAACGCCGCCATAAGGAGGAAACGAATACTGGCCTACCTTACAGGGCTGTTGTAAGGAACGCTGAGACGGTGTCTATGAAGTGGGTTGGACGTTCTGTGGTGGAGAGTGCCATCCAGTCATGGCCACGGAGTAACAGAGGTGGCTTGCCATTGCCTGTTCCTGCAACCCTGATCTTGGTTGCAGGTCTCCCATCCAAACACTAACCAAGGTCGACCCTGCTTAGCTTTCCGAGATCTGACGCGAGCCCTTGGGCCGACCCTGTATGCCCAACCGGGGGCCATGGCCCGGAAATCGATGTTGTGGCTAATTTTAGCTTGTCATTGGCATGATGTAAACTGACACATTGTAGCAAGGTCTTGCTTGGCTTGTGAATCCCAGAGGGGGAAGACCTCACTGCCAGCTGTTGGGGGGGGTTGAAAAAGGGGAAGAGGGGCTTCCAGCTGAATTCTGTTAATTGGAAAGGACACATCAAATAGATGATAATGATGACGATAAACATTCGATTTATATACTGCCCTTCAGGATGACTTAACACCCACTCAGAGGAGTTTACACAGTATGTCATGATTATCCCCACAACAACAATCCCTCTGTGAGGTCGGTGGTGATGAGAGAGCTCTGAAAGAGCTGTGACTGGCCCAAGGTCACCCAGCTGGCTTCAAGCGGAGGAGTGGGGAATCAAACCCGGTTCTCCAGACCAGAGTGCAGCGCTCTTAACCACTACACAAAACTGCCCCTTGAGGCAGTCCTGGGAGAACAAAAGGGGTTGTGTCAGGTGACTATATGGAGGCAATGAGTTCCGAAGACACCTAATGGTCCAAGCAGTTCCAGGTAAAGGGGGTCATTTAACACAGGTAATTAGAGTCTATTTATTTCAGTCCCTCAAGACGAATTACACAAGTGCAAGTCAACACGATCACCAAATGTTTCAGAAAGATGCTTTGTTAAAGGTATAGACACTGTGGCCTATATATACTATTGCTTACAGGGCCTGCTGTCTGTACCTTTGGCTGTCATTTCTTATGGCCTAGTGTTGATGCTTATGCTTCGGTTCAGCTCCGTTTTCAGATTTCTGCACTCCAATCAGATTTCTGCATCTGACGAAGAGAGCTGTGGTTCTCGAAAGCTTATGCTACAATAAAGTTGTCTTCAAGGTGCTACTGGACTCTTTACTATTCTGCAATCCAAACCGTATTGCTTTGTTTGCTGGATGTCCCATCCCGTCCATTGCGTTGGACTGACTGTGTGCCGCCTTGAGTCTCCGTGAGAAAGGCGGGCGATAGAAGAATGGATGAATGAAGGGGCAAATCAAGCAGGCAGAAGCGGCCTCCGGCCAGCCCACAAGCCGAGCCAGCAGGCCTCAAGTCCCGCCCTTCCGCCGGCGCTCGGTGCCCCTCTTTGCAACCGCGCCGAATGGCAACGCGCTCCGGGGCATCGCGAGCTGCGCGTCCCCCGCGCTTCGCGTAACGCGGCCGCAAGTAACCGAGCAGCTCCTCTTCGGCGTCTTCTTCCTCGGGAAAGGAGGCCCGGGGCGTCCGTGGGAGCCCACCGCCAGGTAAGCAGGCACGCCGCCCGGGGAGGAAGCCGCGCGGAATGCGAGCCCGAGGGAGCGCGCCCGGGGCCGGCCGGCACGGAACCAGCCCCCCCCCCCACGCCCTCAGTGCGGCTGCGCCAACCTGGCCCTTTTCCTGCCGATTCTTTGGAAGCAGATGAGAGGGCGGGGGGCGGGGCTTCCCGGCGCCTCTGCTCGGCAGGCCCCGCCCCCTTGGAGCCTGCAACAGCAGCCCGTGCCGGGGCTCCCGCTGGCGCGCGCGGGGGGCAGACGTTGCTGCGGGGTAAGGAAGGCGAGATTGGGGGGGGGGGGAGGACCGGCGCTGTGCACGTGGGGGGCATCACCAGAGCCCCCCCCCGCCCGCCTAACGGGGGCTTCTTCTGTCGCCGCTGCCCTCTCCCCACGGTCGGGAGAGGGAAGAATGGCCTGGGAATGGGGGGAGGGGTTGCGCGTGCAGCCTGTTCTCCGCGTGGACTTCGCCCTCCGAGAGGCCCGGGGGAGCTAGCAGACCCCTCCCCCTCCCCTTGCCACCTTTTCTTCCCAGACCCGGCAGCGCGCGCGAGAGGACGTGTGGATCGCCTGGCCGGCCCCCTGCGTGTTCCGCCGGGCACCTTCGTGGCTCATCGCTTTGCAGCAGCGGCGTAAGGAGTCAGGCGGAGGAGAGGCAGCCCCCTTGAGGACGCAGGTGTGTGTGTGGGGGGGGGGGGCAGGTCCTGTGGCTGCCTATTTTCTGGCCAGTGCTGGCGGAGCCGGAGATGGGTCCCGAACGTCCAGCCTGATGCAGAGTTCTGGTGGGCTCCACAGCTGTTTTGGATGATTGAGGAGGGCTAATAAGAGGCCTGGCTGGTGGGTTTTGATTGGGCGGCTGCAGGTGTTTCCAGCACTTTTTTGTAGTTGGCGGAGCCTAAAAAGTACTGGGGCTCCGTGGAGCCTGGGGTTCTTTGGCCACTGGCCTGGAGGAGGCCCTCTGCAGCAGAAAACGGAAAAGGCAGAGTTGAGGGACTTTGCACAGCCCAGCAATGGTCCATCTACTCCAGTATCCCGTTTCCTATGGTGGCCAACAGACAGGACACAGCGGCCAGGCCCTCTCCTTGGTGTGCTCTTCTGGCGCTGGGAGTCAGGCGGCCTCTACACATGGACATAGACCCGGAGGAGTTAGCTGTGTTAGTCTGTAGTTGCAAAATAGTAAAGAGTCCAGTAGCACCTTTAAGACTAACCAACTTTATTGTAGCATAAGCTTTCGAGAACCACAGCTCTCTTCATCAGATGCATCTGGTGAAGAGAGCTGTGGTTCTCAAAAGCTTATGCTACAATAAAGTTGCATCTGGCAAAGAGAGCTGTGGTTCTCGAAAGCTTATGCTACAATGAAGTTGGTTAGTCTTAAAGGTGCTACTGGACTCTGCTACTGTCACTGTGGCGAGTAGCCACGAGTAGACCTCCCTCCCATCCATTTGCCTAATGGCCCTTCAGTGCCATCTATGCTTGTGGCGTTTGCCTCATCCCCTGGCTGTGAATTCCACAGCTTGACTACTCACTCAGTAAAGCAGTGGTTCCTTTGGTCTGTCCTGAATCCGTTGCCCATCCTGGGGAACTGTGAATTTGATGATGTTCCTTTATTGTATTGTACAGTTATTTTAACATGGTCCCCTAAGGAAAAAGCCTTTTTGTTTTACTTTTCCTTTGTTAAGTCAGTTGCTGTGACTAGTTATGGCCTGGCAGGACCAGAGCAGGCCTTGCCTATGTTCAGTTATTTATTTGGATTTTTACAATATTTATAATCTGCCTTTCTCACTGATAGCTCAAGGCAGATTACACGGTGTGAGTCATTACAGTCAATTCAATGGAACTTGCATAGGAAAACTTCTTGTTGCGTAAAACGTTCACAGAAATTGCATTTGTTCTTCATAAAAACTTGTTTCTGTGATGCCCCATCCAAATTAACTTCCCCCTCCCAATTTTCTATATACTAGCTTGATTGTGAGCTGCTTTGATACCAGATGCTGTGGTGTTATTACACTGGCGAAGCCGGTAACACTTCAACAACCATGGCAATATATGGTGCCATACCGGAATTTGATGGAGTCAATGAGTGGTCTGTTGAGAGGCTGGAACATTATTTTAAAGCAAACAAGACTGAAGATGCAGATCAGTGGAAATCTAAGTTTTTGGACTGTTTGTGGGCAAAAGATACATATCCTCTTAAGAGAATTGGTGGCACCTCAAAAGCCAAATGAGAAAACTTTGAAAGGATTGTGCACTCCGGTACAACAGCATGTCAGCCCACGACCTTCAGCAGTGGTCCAGTCCTGAAGTTTCAGCCACCAGCAGAAACCTGGAGAAACTATTTCTGAATTAGCAGTTGAGCAGCGTTCTTTGTCTGAATTCTGTGATTCACCCTAGACCACATTGTCCGCTGCATTGCACAAATTATTGAAGAAGAATGTTTCATGGGAATGGGAGAAGGCTCGAAAAGAAGCATCCCTACCAAATATCACTCCGTGCCCAACTAACTAAAGTTAAATACCGTAGCTGAACTACGTAGCTGTAACAAAAATGAAAAACCACACTTTATTAAACTTCTTCACATTACTCTACAGGCAGCAGTTAGCTATCCAAGCTCCAATTACTGGTGAACAAAATGCTCTTTCCCCACCGAAGAAGGGAATGACACACAGTTCTCCCAGCAGCACTTGCTTCCAGAGCAAACAGAATTGTTTATATTGCACACAGGCAAAAACAATTCAATATAATATCAAAAAAGGCGTGAACAATTCAGAAAACGACCACTAAGGGTCTACAGTAGTATAGATATTTCAAGACTTGCAATAGACGTATAGAGGTACAAAATTTCCCACAATACATCAATCTGTAACAATAATATTTTCTCAAGGACAAATTATGTAACTGCTGACGGGTTCGCCAGCAAGAGGTTCCGGTTTCCGGATGCCCCTTCCTCAAAGCAGTTACAAAGACCACAGTTCAGACGGATATACAATCTCAATAAATAAAGCAGCAAGTCCAAAAATCACAACCTCTGAAGTGCATAATAGCGGCTCGCTCAATGTATTGTGGGAACTACATGGTAGTTCAGCTACGGTATTTAACTTCAGTTAGTTGGGCACGGAGTGATATTTGGTAGGGTAGCTTTGGCCATGTCCCTCTCGACTGTTTGGTTGTTTGGTCGAAAAGAAGCATGTCAAACCTCAAAAATTCTGTTGCAATCCTCCAGCATGCAGGCACATTTTGATCTTAGATTACCAATGGTGCTGGCTTGTGATGCCTGCCCGTATGGCATCTTGTCCCGTATATACCCAAGATGGATCAGAGGGACCGATGGGATTTGCTTCCTATCTCATGGCTCCAACAGAAAAGAATTTTGTCAACTTGACAAAGAGGCCTCGGCAGCTATTTTTGTAGGGAAGAAGTTCGTCAGTATTTGTATGGCCCTGCGCTCACCATCCTTAGGGACCACAAACCGTTACTCACTCTTTGGGTGAAAAGAAGCCAGTACCTCCGATGGCCTCAAGTAGGACTCCGCAGTCGGCCCCAACAGCAGCTGCCTACCAGCATGAGATTAGATCCTGTGCTGGCAGCCAGAATGTAAAGGCTGACACTTGTATTAGATTACCATTGCCTGACTCCCCTGCACAGGTACCAGACCTAGGAGTTCCGATCTTACTAGTGGACTCACTGAATGGAACACCAGTGATGGCCGAGCATATCTGCAAAGAAACCCACAGAGACGTGGAACTCGCCCCCGTTGTGGGATGGGCGCAGAATGGTTGGCTGGGCAGAATCCAGGATGCAACATTACAGCCTTTTTTTTTAAAAAAAAGGCGATTTAATTGGAATTAGGATTTTATGCAGGATGCCTCACATAGGGGAGCAGAGTGATAGTACCTGGTCAGCAGAGAAAGCAAGTTTTGAAACTCACCCTGGTATCTCAGGAATGAAAGGAGTGGCTCGTGGCTTGGTTTAGTGGCCAGGTTTGGTTTGGATGCTGGGCCCGTTGTCAGGAAACTCATCCTGCATCCCCAATTGCTCCAACCCACCCCTGGGAATGGCTGGATAAACCCTGCAGTTGACTGTATGCGAACTCTGCAGGCCCGGTCGGAGGTAAAATGCTTATGAGAGAGGCAGATGCCTGCACACAATTGGTTGGAGGTTCGTGTAATGTCTTCAATCACTGCTGAGGCCACTGTGGGACAGTTCAGACAAATGAATTGTCGAAGGCTTTCACGGCTGGAGAACGATGGTTGTTGTGGGTTTTCTGGGCTGTATTGCCGTGGTCTTGGCATTGTAGTTCCTGACGTTTCGCCAGCAGCTGTGGCTGGCATCTTCAGAGGTGTGGCACCAAAAGACAGAGATCTCTCAGTGTCACAGTGAGATCTCTGTCTTTTGGTGCTACACCTCTGAAGATGCCAGCCACAGCTGCTAGCGAAATGTCAGGAACTACAATGCCAAGACCACGGCAATACAGCCCGGAAAACCCACAACAACCATAGTTCAGACAAATCTTTGGCACGTTTGGTTTGCCTGAAATTTTAGTCACAGGCGATGCCCCAATTTACAGGGGCTGCCACCTGGGATTTTATGCCATACAGTGGCATTTGACACATATGCACTGCCCTTTATCGCCCATCCTCCAACGGGTTGGCAGAGTGGGCAGTGCAATCAATGAAGTTGGGACTGCAACATGTGGGACAGGCACCTCTTGAGATTTCTACCGTGATACCAAATGACTCCCCATGAAACTATAGGAGTGTCTCCGACAGAACTCACGTTTGGTCGATCGCTAGGCTCACATATGGATTTTTTGGGACACGCAGTAGACAATAGGATTTGTCAGAGCCAAACAGTTATGCATTGTAGACAGTCCCATCAACCAACTCCTTGTGCCTTTCAACCAGGAAAGCATGTTTGGATGTCTGTTTTGGGGGGAGACAGCTGATGGATGCCCTGGCAGGGGTAAGAGAGCAAGCAGGGCCTGTATCCTTTCAAGTAAAGCTGCCTTCAGGACAGATACTTAAGAGACACCTGAATCACACCTGCAGGGCACCATCAGAGGACAGGGCCTGCAAAGGGGCGACAGTAGCCGGGTAAAGTCAACAAGGGAATAGGGGATGTCATAGAGACATCTGCAGAAGGGGATAATCCCAACACAGAAGCAGCCCCAGAAATCAGGAGCGACCAGGGAGCAGGAAACCCCCGGGTAACGAGAGTCAAGATATATCACAGAGGGAGAAAATGTTCTAGCTGCAGTTTCCAACCTGAGAGTGGTGGTGGTGGAGAGTGCCGTCAAATTATAGCTGACTTACGGTGAGCCCTGGTGGAGTTTTCATGGCAGGAGACTAACAGAGGTGGTTTTGCCAGTACCTGCCTCTGCAACCCTGGTCTTCTTTAGACATCTCCCATCCAATTATTAACCAAGGCCAACCCTGCTTAGCTTCTGAGGTCTGACAGGATCAGGCTCACCTGTATTTTAAGTATATCTTGGTGTAGAAGCCTGATCCTGAGAAGGCGGGTTGATGCTGAGCCTTGGGGTGAAACAATCGGTGCCCCCCCCCCCATCCCACCCCACAAACGAGGCTTGTGGCATGTTAAAGATTGATCGACTGCACGTGGGAAAGAGTTACAGGGAAGCCTGAGCCCCACTTACGTTGGATTTTTCTTCATGTCCTTCCTCTCACCCCCTCATAGGATCCATGCCGTACCAGGCAGTGGTCCACCCTGAGCCCCCCGATGGGGGCTGGGGGTGGATGGTGGTGCTGGCAGCCTTCATCCAGTCGGCCCTGGTCTTTGGGGTGATCCGCTCCTTCGGGGTCTTCTTTGTGGAGTTCGTGGAATACTTTGACGAGCTGTCCAGACGCATCTCCTGGATCACATCCATTGGAATTGCTGTGCAGCAGTTTGTCAGTGAGTGGGGCGGGGGGGGGGAGTGTGAATTCAGAGTACGGATGAATAATTTAAGATGCATCTTGTTCTGACATTGCCCCCTGCTGGGATCAGCTACTATTACAGTCATTATTCTGTATGTGTGTTACTTGCCAGTGCCCTCCCTCTCTGTTGGCTGTGATGTCATGGAATATCCACAAACACTCCAACATTTCTAATTGGAGGGGGCGGATTATGATAGGATGTTAGCAGGTAGTGTTTTTCTGTAAAACTGAGGATGAAGGAAACCAGAAAAGGGAATTATATGTTTCTGGTAGGAAGCAGGGGTTGGAGTGAGAAGGAAGCAGGAATTTTATGCTGAGATTGAAGACTGTGGGAGGACAGGGGAAACTAACAGATGAGTTGGTAGGGTGGTGAACTGGCTGGTGGGGGGCATGTTTGAAGGGCCATTTGGTTGAACAAGTGGGTCTTCCGGGGGACTGGAGCCAGAGGAACTGAGAACAGAATTTTCCTCTCTCTTCTCCCTGTCCCCACCCCCCTTTTTTGCTGATCTTTTCTGTTTCTTTTGTGGTCATTTTGATTGATTGTGCTGGTTTCTCAGAAAAAAATTTCCCATCAGCTATAAGGGGTTGGTCTCAGCTTGACTGCTGCACTGAATAAGTTTGCTTCTGATTCTTCTACGCTGCCATTTTAGTTTTATTAATGACTTAGTGTGGGGTGGTTGATGCTTCAATTGGGTTCTCATCTTTTGTTACTGCTGGGAACCATCTTGGCAATAGGCTCTGAATAAACAGTAGATACATATTTTAAGTTGGGTGGGGGAGAAGTTCGACCGGGCATCTGGAGCAGTGGTGCAAAAGGCCACGGAGGAAGGAAGGGGGAAAGGGGACTGCAAGACAGTCAGCCAGCCATTGTGGATGGCAGAAAGTGGGTAGGGGCATCATGAAGGAGGAACCACTCTGTGCCATTCTTAGCAGAGGTGTGCCCTTCTCAGTCCTCCTCAGCTAGCTGTGACCCACAAGAGCATGGCTACACTTGAGCACTGCCATAAATGAGGGAACTGAGTGCAGCCCAAAGAATGGAAGTACTCTAACCAGGACCCCTATTTCTTTCAGGTCCAGTGAGCAGCGCCCTGAGCACTCGCTATGGGGCACGCCCTGTCGTCATGGCTGGAGGTTTCTTCTCCAGTCTGGGGCTCTTCTTGGCATCGTTTGCCACCAGCCTGGCTCACCTATATCTCTGCATTGGGCTTCTCTCCGGTAGGTTCTCACTGACATGGCAAACTATCCAGTTATCTGCACCTGTCACTCTCTGAATTTCCTGGCACCTAAACCAAGTCTTGATTCAGTGCAACTGAGGCTCCCAATTTTGCAAGTGGAACATTTTATAGCAAGCCAAACCACTTTCATTTACTGCCCTGCTTGACTGGAAAAATTAATTGCACTTCTTGAGTTTCAAAGGAAAAGGGAACAGGGTGACTCGACTTTGGAGAAAAATGGAGAAGATGAAAGAGGGCAGGCAGGGCTGTGAGGAGAGCATTGGAGAAAGAGCTCCACACAGAATAGTTGTCGTTGTCTGAGGGGAGAGCTGTTCTTCTAGGCAAAAAGGTGTTAGGCTTTGTTCAAGATGGCTGCCGCTCAAAGCAGCACCGTCGCTTTCAAAATGGCTGCCACTCTGTAAAGAAGCCTGAAAAGGGAGCTGTCAGTCCTTGGCAGGTAGAATCCCCAAGTTCTCCACAGCAAACATGCAGGTGTATCGGTTGAAGTAACTTTATTAGAGAGCCATCAAGTTCAAGGTGCTCAGAGAAGTAAATTGGCAGAAGTGATGTAAATGGAGTTGGTGAGGTTAGTTATAGGGAATGTTCCCGCCATCCGGATAAGGACCATTAAAGTTTTGGGCGTGAAAGAGCTGGGGGGGGGGCGTGAAAGGGAGAAGCTAGGTTTAGGCTAGACAGAACGAAGAATGAAATCATCTCAGTTCCCAAGAAGGACACATTTCGAGCTGGCCGCAGCCAGCCTTCAAGGACCCTTCTGGAGGCAGTGGGGAAAGAGAAAGTAAATACTTGTGAGATGACCTACTGCCTTAACATCAATAATAAACTTCTCATGTCCTCAGAGGACCACTACGTAACACAGAATACATTCATGGCAGATACGCAGACAGGCATATTTGACAGGAGCTACTGAGTGAAGGAGCAAGTCCGAGGCCTCCTTCAAAATGGCAGGCTTTGGTCAAGATCCCAGCGACATTAGAAGGAAAGCTGGGTAGCCACCACAAAATGGTGGATTAAGGAGGATGACAAACTTTGGGTAAGGAGAAGAGCAGTTAGATCTGATTTTTATTTGTAGGAGATTATTTTTCTTGAGGGAACTGCTTAGAAATAGCTCAGGCTGCTACGTTGCCCTTAGGGATGTTGCTTAGATGGAGTGCAGGGAACCCAAAACAAGGAATGACCTATCCTCTTTTCTTTCCCGGTGTGTATCTCTTGGCAGGTTTCGGCTGGGCCTTAGTCTTCACCCCGTCTATGGCCTCCATGGCTCGTTATTTCAAGGCACGCCGGACACTGGCCACGGGCTTGGCGTTAACCGGCGTGGGTCTGTCTTCGTTTGCCTTCTCCCCGCTCTTCCAGTTCTTGGTGGACACATATGCATGGCGTGGAGCCCTTATGATCGTGGCAGGCATGTCCTCCAACCTGGTGG
Organism: Eublepharis macularius; assembly: GCF_028583425.1. Classification (NCBI taxonomy): domain Eukaryota; kingdom Metazoa; phylum Chordata; class Lepidosauria; order Squamata; family Eublepharidae; genus Eublepharis; species Eublepharis macularius. The sequence continues at coordinate 79,011,074 of NC_072801.1, forward strand.
TTTGTGGTGCCCTCATCCGTCCACTCACCCTGAAAGAGGACCTGGCTGGCCCCTCAAGAGGGGACTCGTCAGGGATGTGCCTGAAGAAGTTCTCGTCCCTCTTCGGCCTGCATCTGTTGTCCCACTGGCCTTTCATGCGATTTGTTCTTGCCATCACCCTCATCAACACAGGGTATTTCATCCCCTATGTCCACTTGGTGGCCCGGGCAAGAGAACTAGGATTTGATGAGTACAAGGCCGCCTTTCTGATGTCGGTAGCAGCCATGGCTGACCTCTGTGGCCGCCTCTTCTCTGGTTGGCTGGGAAACTGCCGAACTTTCCATCTGATTCACATCTTGGTGACTTGGACATCTCTGACTGGCATATCCTTAGTGCTGATTCCATGGGGACACAGTTATCCGCTTCTGGTGACCATCAGCCTGTGCTATGGTTTTTTCTCTGGAGCCCTCACTCCTGTGGTCTTCTCCATCATTCCTGAAATCGTGGGCATCAAAAACATCTTCAGTGCTATGGGCCTGCTGCAAATGATCGAGAGCATTGGGGGACTGTTGGGGGCACCACTTTCAGGTAGGTAATGTTCCGAGTATAGATATAGAACACCGTCTTTGCCTTCTCCAAGGCTTTCTTGCTACTAGGGGGTCAGTGGAAAGCAGGTTTCCACTGGCTGAAAATAAATTAGAGTCCTTTTGAGCATATTTAGAATGCATTTTCATATCCATGAGAAATGACTGCCAGTTTCCTACCCACCCTGATTTCATGTCAGAGAGTTTTCAGGCAAGCTTGCTGTCACGGCCATCCTCTCTCAAAGTTAAGCATTGAACCAGGCCTTCTGTTCCATAGGAGCTGAATTCTTCGCTCCCCCCATTTAAGGTTTGCATCTAGAGAGCAGGCCTCATCCAGCCTAAATTCAGCTGTTGTGATTTTGTCATTATGCCTGAAGAAAAATCTCTTGTCTCTTTAATGGAGGCTTCAAAGGCTGTTATTTAACCAGGTGACATTATTTTATCTCTCTGCCATGAAAAGCACCAACTGCCCATTTGCACACATTAATCAATAGGACAGGACATTTTTCTCCAGGCCTGTTGGCAACTCTAGCCTTGTGGCATGTGTTCCAGGTCACTCTTCTCTGTCTTTCTCTCTGTTCCAGGTTTCCTGAAGGACGTTACGGGTGACTACATGGCCTCTTTCTTAACGGCCGGTTCCTTCATCCTGGCTGGAAGCCTCGTTTTAGTTACTTTGCCCAACTTCTCCACATGCTTGACTCGGCCCGCTCCGCAAGAACCAGACACTAGGATGGAGGGTGGGGGAGACTCTCCCTTGAGAACAGCTCCTGTCCCTGTGGAGGCCCCCCTTCCCTATGAGAGTCCCCCCTACGAGGCTATACTCAAGGCAAAGAAGGCGCTTCCCAACAGTTGACACAAGGGTAGGATCCAGAGGAGCCAAGATAGAAGCCGAGACTGTGGGGGACAAGTAGCCGACTGCCCACGGAAGACAGAGCTGATGACACTGTAGGGCCAGCCAGACCGAGGGCTCGTTTTCTGAGGGAAGGTGGGGAGGTGACACACAAAGGCTGACGGGGACCAAGAGGTAATTGTCGGGCCTCTGTTGGGACGTTGCAGCCGCTGCTGTAGAGAACTCCCCCACCTGTTCCTTTTGTTCATAGCCCCCCTTTACTCCGCTACCCAAAGGAGTTGGGGGCTGCAAGAAAGCGGCTGTATGTCGGAGGCCGAATCTAGCATGAACTGTGTGCCCCAAAACTCCAGATACCTGTTGTAAGCAATGCTGGCCATGAGTCATCCCTCAACTTCTTACATTCCCTCAGTCCCAGTCACAAGGGCCTCCTCCTTGCCCAAACCCTTCTGCTCTCTCATAACCCCCCCCATTTTCTCAGCCTTTGCCTTCCATCAGCATCACCCAGAGGAGCTCTCAGGCGCGTCCTCTCGTTCATGTGGCAACCGTGCTGTCCTTGCACCAGTGTGCGAAGATGGCCCTTCAAGCAGAGGCAGCTGTTTCATCTGAGAGCCATGTGCCCCCACTTGTGCCACCCTTATGGCACTTCCCAGCCCTCTACACTCAAGCTTGTAGCCTGGGACATCTCCCTTGGCCAGGCTGGGGCCTGTCCTGCTGGGCTACACCCCACAGGAGAGCAGAATGCTGGTTTAGTGAGACCATTCAGTTGCAGGGACCAGCAGGCGGAAAGACGCCTGTCAGCAAGTCAGCAAGACCCACTTTGGAGGCCAGCTCAGCAAATCTTTATAGTCACATTCCAGTTTTTTACACATGAATCCCAGCATGACTTCAGGTGAGCCACACTGGCGGGTCTCTGAAAGGTGGTCTTTGGAGAGGAGGCGTGATAACCTGCCTTATCTTGGAATAATATTGCCTCCCAATGGTGCTGGGCTTGGCAGCCCCCCCCCACTTGGCACCTAGACTTGCCGTTCTGCCAGCGAGAGGAGAATTCCTCTTACTTCCTTGGGTCTGAGAGAGTAAGTCCTTGGCCTTCAGTCCACTTGTTGCAGGCGCCCTGGAGAAACGCCACTCTAAAGGTATCGATCTCCTCGGGCAAAGATGGGCAAATGTTTCAGTCTGAGGGCCACATCTGGATCCCTGCCTGCTTTCGAGGGCTCTGATTTGGATGCCTGCAAAAGTGTCTGGAGGTCCAGCTGTGCTCCTCTCCTGTTCTGCTGCTCTGAATGGCTCTTTAGGTGTTCCACACTCCTTTGGTAGCATTGGCTGGCTAGCCCGTGCTGCAGTCCGGAGGATGGAAGCTCCCAAGAAATTAAGCAGCCGGAAGGCTGGCTGAAATACTCCCACCTGGGAGCCAGATGTGGCCTCATGGGCTGTAAGTGGTTCTGTGTTCTGGTCCAGAAGCTGTGCCTTCTTCCTTTCTAGCCTGGAGGGATCCTCATGATCTTGCCTTTTCGGGTAAGATCACTTTCTGCCTTAGAAGGGCTGCAGAAATCAACAGGAGTTAATCCGAGTGTGGGTCAAACCGGTCGTGTGAATGCTCTGACAGGCCCAATTTTATGATTGTGTGTGGCTTGAAAAATCTTTGAACAGGGTTTTGCTGGTGTGGATCCATGGAGTTTTCAAAGGCTGGCTCAACGCAAGTTTTGCAGGAAATAAAATCAGTGTGCGGTTCTGACTTTTCGCTGTGCAAAACCTTTTTTGACCGACTTTCTTTTGCTCCGTTAGCAGCATGGCAAGATTTGAATCCTGCAGCCTGCTTGCAGGCCACTTAACCAACCTTGCCTTAACATCCACGAAGAGGACTGGAGCCTGCATTTTACCCACCTCTGCCATCACCCCCTTCTCACAGTCGTCGTATCCATTTCATAACTTTCAAAGATCCATTCCATAACTTCCTGATGTCCAGCATTTGCTGCAGTTAGAGGTTCGGCTTAAGCAGGAGTAAGTGATGGATTCGCTCTGAAATAGAGGAGGTTTTTAAATTTCTTTTCCTAAGATAAAAATGAGGCATTTCCAAGAGTCCTTATAATCCTCTTTCATGTAGCATAAGCTTTCAAGAACCACAGCTCTCTTCGTCAGATGCATCTGACAAAGAGAGCTGTAGTTCTCGAAAACTTATGCCTCAATAAAGTTGGTTAGTCTTAAAGGTGCTACAGGATTCTACTATTTTGCAACTACAGACTAACGCAGCTAACTCCTCTGGATATTTTAATCCTCTACATTCTTTAAACATAGCCATTACTCACGTTTTTAAAAAAAACCCTTTAGCTGACTTTTAAAATTATGACAAAAGTTCAACAGAAAAATGAGGTGAGTTTTGGGGTCCAGATTCCTGAGTTTTCTCCTTGATCTTGAAAAGAGAAGCAGATATATTGGGTTACACAAATGGAGGGGGGAAGGCCTTGGTTTCCAAAAAGGGATTCTGTTCCTTAAGGAGGGGGAAGCGGGCTTTGGGGTTGTGCTTGTGCTGCTCACTAGTACTCAGTACTGGAACCTTTTAGGAGGTTCTCCGGTGTCCTCTGGGGGAAATTGGCGAAAATTGATGCAACTGTATAGATGAGTACCCGCATACACACACACACACCCAACAAAACTGGGGAAGAAGGATGCTGTTTGCTGGGAGATGTGGTTCTAGAGTTATCCTAGTTCTTTGAAAGAGCCAAAACAATACTGTGAACTGTTATTGTAGAGATATGTCTGTTTTTGTGTTTCCCAGATCTCTTCTCAGGCTCTGTCGTTGCAGGAACATTACCCATTGTGAAAACTGGACCTTTGTAAAATGCATGCTGTATTTAAGCTCCCTTTTGTCACACCCTCTTAAGCAATAGCGTAAATGTTTTCACTGGGAAATATTTCAGCAATTTCCTAGCTGGTTTGTAGACCTAAAATTCCACGTGTCAGTTGTGTGCAGCTCAAGAGGTTTTACCAGCCAGGGACTCAGGCTGGAGTGCAGGTGTTTCAGCCTCTTGCACTGCAAGCAAGTCCAGAGGTCCTTTAAAGAGCAGCGACCATACAGGGTCCAAAGTTTTCATGAGCCACAACCTGTCTTATCAGATGTGCCATATGACATGGGCCCCTGGAGAGTTGCGCCTTCTGCCCCTCTGCCAATGTTGCCTCCTGGCCTCAGATAAGTTGCTTCGGAGGCAGCTGGGACTACACAACTGACTTTCGCAAGAAGTTGGTTGCCTTCCAGAAATGGTGCAATAGATCAAACCTGCCAGATATGTGACTTGACTGCTCAAAAGCCCCCCCCCCCCATTTTGAATATTCCTGTATTTGGAAGGCTTCGCCCCAAGTCTTGAGTTTCATAGAATATCTTTTATGTAGGATACCTCCTTTATGTTTTTATCCCACAGGACACTTTATTTTAAAAAACACTTCTTAATTATACAACAAATACACATAAATATACTTTAAGAAAACAAGGGAAATGGACAAATACAAAACAAAACAAAAAATTAAGAAGAAAAGTGAAAGGAAAAAATGTTTGCAATTATTGTTACACATTTTGGTTCACAGTTGCAGCTTTCTTGCCAGAGGGCACTTTTGTTTATTCTATTTATGTTATTTATAGTCTACTTTTCTCACTGAAATGCAAGGCAGATTATGCAGTGGAAGCCAATATGATCAAAGGCTAAGACATTCAACAAACAACACAACAGGGTGTGTTGTATGAAAACGAGCAGAAATCTGACACAGAGTTAAACCAATGGTGAAACAAAATACAAGCAAGTTGCCATGCTATGTGAAACGATGTGGCAACTACCCAGTAGGAGCATACTTGCCACAACACACGATACAAAGTAGTATAGTCTACAGCCCCTCTCCCTTTACTGAAGCATCCCATTTCCTGACAGCACAGCCGTCTTATCTGCGTAGAAAACCTCTCTGGAATAATTCAGTTTTGCATAGTTTGCATAAAGCCAGGAATGTGGGAGCTTTCCTGACCTTTAATAGCTTGCTGAACTGCCTTCCAACAGGTCTAGGCCGAAACCCTAAAAACAGGGACCGTCTGTGTTGCTGAGTCTTTCCTGGGGTCTAATCTATTTTAAAGGTGTTTTCTGGGTTCACAAGGGGGCATATTGCTGCAGATGCCCAGATGCCATTCCTGGTGCTAAGGAGTGCCCAGAAACTTGCTAAGTGCAACGTGGGGGGGGGGGGGGACGGGACGGGACACAGGAGTTGCCCTTGCAGCGCTCCTGGCATGTTTGGTAAACAGCAGGCCTTAAAGCTGTGGGGTAGACTTTGCTCTCGAGGTGCCATGTGGCACTGTCTAGCCCCTCTCCCTGTCTGGCCTACAAGTGATGCCCTTTGGAACCTGTTTTCTCTGGAGTAAAAGAATTAACCATCAAAAGGAAAGATGGGGGGTGGGGGGAAGGTTGCTGTCCTACATACAAAACTTACTGCACAAAGCTGCTGTCCTACACACAAAACTTAACCTGGTTAAGTCCCGCTGAACTCAATGGGACCGGAATGTGTAGACATGCACAGGAAATCTCGTCATATTCTCTTCTTGTAAAACCATAACTCACTTTCACCCAGTTTCCTTTTTTGGATAAGGTGCACAGGAGCCATTGCAAGGCGCTCTGGTTCTTCAGCCTGACAGCTCAGCTCTCACAAGCTTGTCTGGCGTGGCTTAATTGCCAGCAATGTCACTCAATAAGGACAATATCTGGTTTGCCAAGACCTGCAAGCAGAAAATGAAGCTAAGGCAGCAGTGGCCAAGATTCAAAAGTGGGAGGGACCATCGGGCCAGGGTTGAAGCAGCTGCTGGTGGCTGACCAAGCCCATGTTTGGAAGCCCGTGCCTTATTTTCCCATGCTGCAAACTCTTGCAATATTGCAGATGGTAATAAAAGTTTCTTTGGCCTCAGGTGACCCCCAAGATTTGAGACAGGTCCTCAAATGGCTTTCTGCGTGCCTCTCAGAAACTTGCCCCTGAATGACCCTTTTTCCTTCTGAAGAATGACAACCCTGATCCCTTGGGGAGGGGCTTACTTGCTATAGAGCACCCCACCCGCATTCTCTGTATCTTTTTAAATGTTCTTTGCCTCTCCTGGCAGAAGGCTGTTTGCTGCCTCCTGTTGGAGCACTCTCTCTGAAGTGTCTGGCTGGTCTTTCTTAGTAGTGGCTTTGATCCCAACAAGAGTTACATCTTTCTAAACCCATTGACACCAATGGGATTGCACTGTTCAGTGCTGTGGGACACCCACCCTCCCTGTAGAGATGCATATGGGTCTCTCACTGATTCCCAGCTCTGTTAATATATAACATGGCTCTCCCTTTTAGCTGGGCTTTCTGTCATTAACTGGTGGCTCAAATTGTTTTAGAGGGATGGGTGTTCTATCCTCTGGGGGCCTGGGAATGGTGGTGTTAATAATGGGTTGTTTTGCTCCAGAAGGTTGAGGTAGGGGTTGTAGATTTATTTGTTTTTTTGTTTGTTTATTTCAAATTTCTATTCCACCCTCCCCGCTAGCAGGCTCAGGGCGGATAACAACATAATCCAGAGGAGTTAGCTGTGTTAGTCTGTAGTAGCAAAATAGGAAAGAGTCCAGTAGCACCTTTAAGACTAACCAATTTTACTGTAGCATAAACTTTCGAGAACCACAGTTCTCTTCATCAGATGCATCAGAGATAGGGGTTGTAGGCCTCCTTGAGTCACCCTGATGGGGGTGATTGTGGTATATAGTTCATCAAAACTAAAAATAAAATAAAAGTTCAGCTTGGGTGGTGTGGAGGCCAGGGCCAGGAGTCAAGCTGTCTTTCAGAATGTGAAATTAAGAGTCCAGTAGCACCTTTAAGACTAACCCACTTTATTGTAGCATAAGCTTTCGAGAACCACAGCTCTCTTCGTCAGATGCATCTGATGAAGAGAGCTGTGGTTCTCGAAAGCTTATGGTACAATAAAGTGGGTTAGTCTTAAAGGTGTTACGGATCTCTTTACTATTTTGCAACTACAGACTAACACGGCTAACTCCTCTGGATCTATGACCATTTCAGAATGTGGTTATCCAATATCCTGAAGGAAGCAGTGTTGGACTTGGGGCCAAGTGTGCGTTTATTGAGCCACAGCCCCTCCTTCAGTCAAAAGGTCTGCTTTTTTTACCCCCCCCCCCCACAGAGAGACTAGTAATAGCAACATAAATGAGGCAATATACATCAACTTGTGGAAATCTGTGCCTTGAATGGTACCTCAGTGTGGTGTAAGAGACCTGGGTTTGAATCTCCACTCTGCCATGGAAGCTTGCTGCGTTACCTTGGGCCAGACACAGACTGTGAGCCTCACCTACTTCACAGGTTTGTTGGGACAATAAATTGGAGAAGAAAAAAGTAAGCCATTTTTTATTGCCGTTAGGGAGAAAGAGGGGATATAAATGACGTCAATAAATAGACAAAATAAATATCCCCGTGCACAGCCAAGGTTGAAGGCTTCCTCCAGCCTAGGGTGTTTTCCTCTGACAGAAAATGAAAAATGCTCAAGCTCCAAACATGCCTGGAAAAGGGTGGGGGCAGGGGCAGGATGCAAGCCTGTGTTGTTCTTACATTGTATTGTGTGGGGTTTCTTCAATGCTCCTCTCGTGTGATTTTGGTTTGAACAGGAATATGGACCCAGAACCTCTTTTTAATGCCACAAGACAGAGTCAATATATGAAAATGTAATCTTTATTTTAAATCATTTACACCCTGCCCGTTGACTTTGAAAGCATTTAGGGCAACTTACAGTAAACAAAAACACCATTAAAAATACAACTCATTCATATATGACGTAAATAAAAAAAAATAAAAAACATGAAACCAAATGGTAATAGGAAGAGAGTGCCTCTGAGCATGTAAAAAGTGTCATTCCCTTGCTGTTGTTTCAATATAGCAACACAGATAAGGCTCTCCTGATGATAACAACTTAAAGACCCAGGGCGGCTGGGGGTGTTTACTCTGTACTCCTGAATGTTTTTTAAGTGTAGGCAGCCTACACAACTGAGGCAGTGTTTCCAAGGTGTGCAAAAATGTTTCCAGGCAGGTTTGAGACCCTGTTGGACTTGGAGCCAGGGCCAAGATCACTCCCCTAAATCATTCACTCCGTCACAGACCATGCCCTGCTGATGAAAAACCATTCTGGTTGCCGGCAAAATAGGTTGATTGTGCAGCTAGAAGGTGGCTGCTGGTTGAGAAGACTTAAGGACAAAGAGGGAGACTTTGTCCTGGCTCATCCCCTCCCTGAACTGGATTCAGCCTCAACCTCCCCTGGGATTTCTCAGCGACGGAAGACACAGCCGTGCCTGGCAAATTTCAGGTCCCAGTTAAGTGGTGGTGGGGTGGTGGTGTTCCGTCGGCAGCAGGATTGCTAACTCTGGGCTGGGAAATTCCTGGAGATTGGGAGGTGGGGAGGGCGGGGTTTGGAGAGAAGAGGGACCCCTAGGGAGGTCTCGTGCCATAGAGCTTACGCTCCCAAGCAGCCTTTTTATTCAGGGGAAACTTCTGTAGTCTGGAGATGAGTTCTAATTCTGGGAGATCTCTGGGCCCTGTTGGTATCCTACCATTTTATTTTCACAATGAACAATCCTTTGGAGTAGGCTGGGCTGAGAGAGGGACTGCCCCAAAGCTTCTGAGCAAAGTAGGGATTTGGACTTGTAGCTCCCTGGCCTAGCTTGACACTCTTAGCTGCTCTGTCACACTGCCTATTGGGTTGGGTTTTGAGTGGGAGATCTGGGTTTAGAACCTCTCAGACGCGTAGCTCACGGGCTGCTCCTGGCCTAGTTACTCACTCTCAGTGTAACCTGCCTCAACAGACTGTTTAGGGATAAAAGGGGCAAGTTATCTGTTGGGATCCCCTTAATGGCACGGTGGGGCTTCTCCCTCAAACGGCAGCAAATAGAGGTGGGGTCACCCAGGTTATATCTGAAGGGGTGATGAAATCTGGACAGTAAAAAGATAACTTACCTCCCCGTCTGGGAAAGGAAGAATAAGGCACAGAAGAGTTCCTCCAGGGGGTGGATTTTAATATATTGTAGCAGTAGGCTTAACCTGCAGCAGAACTCCTGGGTTCTTTTGAGAGTCACAAGATGCTTTTCTCCTGGTGGGGCAGTGAAATTCAGCTTCTGCAATCCCACCCCTCCCCCAGTGTTGTGGAGATGCCCTCACACCTGAATGGCCACTTCATGCATTTCCCAGGAGGGAAAAGGTTGATTCTTCTGGAATGAGGCACGTTGGGCTTGACCGGAGGACGCTGAGATATATTTATATGGCTGGACCGCTCTCATGCTCCCCCACCCCCACCAGCTCTCAGCTTCTCACCAATTTAACGGCAACAACATTCAATGTATATACCACCCTTTAGGACAACTTAACACCCACTCAGAGTGATTTGCAAAGTCTGTTATTATTATCCTCACGACAAGCACCCTGTAGGGTGGGTGGGGCTGAGAGAGTTCTGAGAGAGCTGTGACTGACGCAAGGTCACCCAGCTGGCTTCAAGCGGAGGAGTGGAGGATCAAACCCGGCTCTCCAGATTAAGAGTCCTGCCGCTCTTAACCACGACACCAAACTGGCTCTCTTAAATTCTCCCTTGTGACGTAATCTGCTTTGACGGGTGCTTTCCTGCTTTTCCCCACAGGCCAAAGGTTCCCATGCCTGGCCACGTCCATCCTGCACCCCCCGATGGCGGCTGGGGGTGGATGGTTATCCTGGCCGGCTTTGTGCAGACAGCCTTGGTCTTTGGGGTGATCCGCTCTTTCGGGGTCTTCTTTGTGGAGTTTGTGGAATATTTCAGGGCACCCTCTAGCACCATCTCCTGGATCGTGTCCCTTGGGGTTGCCATCCTGCAGTTTGCAAGTAAGAGAGAAGCTTTTGAACTGGGTGTTATTTCATACCTGTCAACACTGGAAAAACTGAAGGACAGAGATTGTGGTGCTGGCCTAAAAATCCCATCTTCTGGCTCCATATACACTGATTCATGCCGAGAGCCAATAGAACAGGACCCGGTTATTTCAAACAGAGCCTTTATTGCACTGCAAGGATAATACAAATTAAATGGAAAAGACTGAGTCCAGTAGCACCTTTAAGACTAACCAACTTTAATGTAGCATAAGCTTTCAAGAGCCACAACTCTCTTTGTCAGATGCAGCTGATGAAGAGAGCTGTGGTTCTCGAAAGCTTATGCTACAATAAAGTTGGTTAGTCTTAAAGGTGCTACTGGACTCTAACATTTTGCAACTACAGACTAACACAGCTAACTCCTCTGGAGAAATTAAATGGTAATTCCTATTTATTTAGCTACATTGAAACAAAACTGTCTCCTACGATATTTTGCCACGTTCTGAAGTTATAAGTTGAATCTGCAACAAAAGTAAATGGCTTCTTTTTGTTTGGCTGTGATCACATATATGCACAGTTTCTGCCAGTCAATGAGTGCTGATTGAGCGGTGGCGTTGCGGTTGCAGAGCAGCGGAGCTCTTCCAAGGAAGTCTGTGTTAACCCAGCATCTCCCCTCTTGCAAAACGCACCTTCTGTTCCGGAACGTGTCTTCATTACTGTGTGATCTGTTTTACTCAGGAGCCGAACTCTCATCAGGAACATTCGCTGCTCAGCTGCTCACAGCTTGCTTATTCTAACAGACGATATTTACTGCGTGAACGCTTTTCATGTCACACTGACTGGTCCCTTTTTGATGCTTTGCACAGGTCCAGTGGGGAGCGCCCTCAGTGCCTATTATGGGGCACGCCCAGTAGTAATGGTTGGTGGTTTCCTCTCTGGGCTCGGCTTGCTGCTGGCCTCCTTCTCCATCCACCTGACTCACCTCTACCTGAGCATCGGCTTGCTTGCAGGTACCTGCCTGGTCCGGCCATCTTTCAGCTGTCCACAGAACTGGGACCTGCCTGTTCTCAAGAGGATGGTACAACGGGACCCAGAAATAAGGAGGATAAATCTACTTTGATTTTTAGACACAGTTATCTGGAAATTGCTTTCTAAATACTATTTGTTAACATGTTCAGTAACCCTTTTGTGACAAGCCTCCCCAAACATGCTTTGAACCTGAGACCTCTCTGGCACTCTGGGGGTAAAACTAGAAGGGTATCGAGGGGAGATGTGTTAAAAGATCTTCCAAGCATCTAGCAAGGGTAGGACTTAAATCTGAAATAGTGTTGAACTCCATAACCCATTTTTATCAACACCAGAATACTAAAAAGTAATGTGTAACTACGGTATTTCTGAGCATGTGCAGAGTGTCTTTCCCTCACCACATTTGCCAGAAAGATAACTTGGTTTCTTCAAAATTTGACCCCCCCACACACACTCATTTTGAACTGGCAAGCAAGGGAAGGGGGCAGCAAGAGGGGTCTTTAGCAAGATTGTTCCCCTCCTCAAATCTTAACCACCTGCTTTGCTCCCATCAGGGTTTGGCTGGGCCCTCGTCTTCACTCCTTCCATGGCCACCGTCTCTCATTATTTCGAGAAGCGACGGACGCTGGCCATGGGTATGGCTGTTTCGGGCGCTGGTGTCTCTTCACTGGTCTTTTCTCCGCTTTTCCAGTACCTGGTGGACTTGTATGGCTGGCGAGGGGCGCTCATGATGGTGGCGGCGATGTCTTTGAATTTGGTGGTGTCTGGTGCTCTGCTGAGGCCCTTGGTCTTGGAAGGCGACAACGCGCCGAACGGCAAGGCCACGCCTTCCAAGTGGCCAGCAACACTTGCTTCACTCTGCAGCCTGGAGCTCTTGTGCCATGGACCCTTCATGCGTTACGTCTTGGTTTTCATCCTGGTAGATGCAGGGTACTTTGTCCCCTATGCACACTTGGTGGCCCATGCGAGGGAGGTGGGATGTGACGAGTACCAAGCCGCCTTCATCATGGCAGTGGCTGCTGTTGCGGACATGTGCGGCCGCATCTTTGCCGGTTGGCTTGCTGATTCCGGGCTCTTTGGCCGCCCCCTCCACAACCTGACTCTCTGGACAGTCCTCACAGGGGCCTCTCTTGCTCTGTTGCCCCTGGGACACAGTTACACCTCCCTCATGTCTCTGGGCACCTGCTACGGGTTCTTCGCAGGTGCCCTCGTTCCTCTTCAGTTCACCAGCCTGGTGGAAATTGTGGGCACTGGACACACGCTTGGGGCTATCGGGCTCATGCACATGTTGGAGAGTGTGGGGGCTTTGCTGGGGACCCCACTTTCAGGTAAAGGCTTCAGTTTACTTCTCTTGTTAGACAGTCCCCTGGTGGTGGAAGGTTGTGAGTAGGCTATGGGTGGAAATACACATAACTAAGTACCTAGGGATGCTCAAGTGAACCTCATTTCACATGCCCCCCCCCAACTTTCCATGCACTTGCGCACACAGTCCTTCTTCAATTTGCTCTGTGTGAATATATTCACACGTTCAGTATCAGTTCCTCCTCAACTACCAAAAGTATCCCAGTTCCCCCATATCCATTAATTGGAATGCAGGTCCTGACACTTTCTCCCATAGAGTTGTCAGGTCCCTTGACCCTCCCAGTGGAAGGAGGGGCCCAGCGCTTAGCTTACTGCTGCTCCTGGCAAGCTCCTCATCCGTGCGTGGCCCTGATCGGCCCATTTGGGGCCCAAATCAGCCTGCCGAGAAGCACACGCTCTCAAGGTGGAGTGATAACGTCAGCGACATCGTCAGGCCATCCCCCAAAGTAGCCATTTTCTCCAGGTGAATTGATCTCTGTGGCCTGGAGACCAGTTGTAATTCCGGGAGATCTCCAGCCACTACCTGGAGGCTGGCAACACTAATACTTGGAGAGGGGGAAATGAGAGGACCTGAGGGGAAGGCAAGTGGGAATGTTACAGGCATGGAGAGGACAGAAGGGACTATGTGGAAAGGGGGTGAGGAAATGTGGGAGAAGATTACAGAGAGAGAAAGCTGAAAGGAATAATCGAGGCACCTGGGAACAGAGAGAAATTAGCTTCTTGTAACCCTAAACCATGTTCTAGACCACACTGTGGCAGAGTTCTAGGTCACCTTAATATATTCTAGTGGCCAGTCTCACTATATGGCTAAGTAACACCAATATAAGTTCAAGTCAGTCAACAGGCTTAAAGTCTTACTTTCTCCCCAGGGGCAAGAGGCTAGCTAACTCTGACAATATACCTAGTATAATCCATGCACTGTACAAACTAGCTAACTTAAAAATGTGTTCTAAATAACCTCAAGGAAAAATAACATTTTAGATAGCTTGGTATCCACACAAATTCACATGGTATATGTCTGCTGCTATAGGTCAGCAGGATATTCTAGAAAAGCAGGAATCCTTTATACCGCTAAGTGAGCCTGTTAGAGATTAAGGGTCAGAGTTTTTTTTCAGCAGGAACGCGGTGGAAGGGAGTTCTGGAACCTCTTGAAAATGGCCACATGGTTGGTGGCCCCGCCCCCTGATCTCCAGACAGAGGGGAGTTGAGATTGCCCTCTGCGCCGCTGGGTGGCGCAGAGGGCAATCTCAACTCCCCTCTGTCTGGAGATCAGGGGGCAGGGCCACCAACCATGTGGCCATTTTCTCCGAGGGCGACTCACTGAGTTCCACCACCTCTTTTCCCAGAAAAAAGCCCTGTTAATATGAATGATGGATTTGAGGTTACCTTCGCATTAAAATTGTCACCTCCGAATTTTGGATTGTGAGTCTGACAACCTGACCCAATCCAATGCATCAATGCCACGTTATGTTCTTGGTTTCTCTCAGTTAAAGAGTAACCCGGAAGTGATGCGCGTGGTGCCGCCAATATGCTGGAAGCTAACCAGGGCCTTTTTTTGTTCCAGGGTGGCTGAGGGACATCACAGGAAACTACACGGTCTCCTTGGTCACTGCTGGAGCCTTCCTCTTGGCCAGCAGCTTGATCCTGGCTACGCTGCCAAACTATTTCTCCTGCTCCAGGCCATCGGAAGCCGAGGAGGAGGCGGCGATCAGTTCTCAGGACCGTGATGCCGTGGAGTTATGGAAGTTATCCCAACAAGACGAAGAACTCTCGCAGCCTGAGGCAAAGGCCGATCAGGCCGCCCTGGGAGACGGGACTCAATAGCCTCCTGCCTTGCGTTGCTCCAGTGTGGCTTCAGCGGCGTTCATGGAAGACAGCAAAGTCTTCGTCCCAGTTTCCGGAAAGCGATTGGTTGTTTGTGTGTGCTTGTCAGAAAGAACCAGGTGAGGGTGTTGCAAGTCAGGAAGTGGGAAGTATCTAAAACTGAAGAGGGCCTCTGGTCTTCTTGGCTGTGCTCTGCGGGATAAACAATCGCTAACCCACATGTTGCTCTCTATGGTGCTACTGGACTCCAGCCTTGCTCCAGCCCACAAAGGTGGTCAGTCATTTTTGGAGGTTTTTTTCCACTCTGACAGCAACCAACCTGGTCCAACACTGGAGTCATCTTGAGTGTAATGGAAGAGGAGCTTGGTTTAGGCTGGCAGGTGCCTGATCATTCCCTTCCTATTTTGTGTGACACTTCCTTTTGCCTCATAAATATTATTGGTGAAGAAATGTACTGTATGCTAAAGGTCTCCTCAATTTCACTTCTAAGGGAGAAAAAGATGTTTGATGGAGGGGCATTGCTGAGCAGGGAAAGGTTACCCATCCGTTCTTAAAAGAAGCCTAAATGTGCATATAGCTGGATAATTGCTTGATCTCCCACACAGTTGAAAAAGTTCCAGAATCTCCCTGCTTCTTCTGAGGCATGTGGAAGTGAAATGTTATTTGTCACAATTTCTGGTCCTTGTGGTAGCTGCACTGAAATACACACACTTCTGTTGCTGGACGAATGGGTGGAGCCTGTTTCAATGTTCTCAAAGCTGTTATGAAAAAGGCAATATGCTGTTATGTTCGTGGGATCAGATGGCGTCTGTAGATCTCCACTCTACTAACTAGGTGACCTCGGTGTGCACTTTCTCTCTTAGGCAAGGTCCTTGCGTAGATAAAGGAGGAAAGAGAGAGCAAAACTATGTGTACAATGCTTTGAAAAGTGCTGGGATAAGAATCAAGTAAGTAAAATGTGGCTTGGAGCAGTATGCAAATCTGTACAGCCAGGCTAGAGACCGGTGGGGTGGGGTGGGGTGAGAGATGTCTCTGCCCTCCCCCCTCCCCCCACATTCTCATGGGCAAAACTGGTCTTATCAGCCATTGGCAGCACCTTGCAAAGCTTTTATCTGGCTGTAGCTCAGCGGGAATTCTGCAGACTCTCCCCTGTAGAAAACACGCTAGGAAACAGAGGCCAAAGTGGAGTGGGGAACGGGTGTGCTGGCGTGCAAAGGCTTGGAACTGTTTTATGATCCTAAAGTGTAACAAATAGTTAACGATAAGATACTTTTTAATTTACATTATTTACAGCCTACCTTTCGCACGGAGACTCACGGCAGATTGCATAGAGTTAAGTCAATATGATCTGCAACTGAGACATCCAATAAACAGCGCAACAGGATTTGGACTGCAGAAAATTGGAAGACGAGTAGAAGTCAGACGCAGAGCGAAAACAACGCTGAAATGCAGCAGCTGCAATTAAACAGGGCAGCCCAATCCTAAGGCTTGTCTCAGCACTGGCGACTGGGCACAGGCATAGGGCCGTGGTAGGGCAGAGCCAGGGCCAGGAGCCATTTGTGTGCGGGGGTTATGCTATCGTAAGTGTGAGATACGCCGGCATGACCCTTAGTCCACTTCCTGAGCACTGTCATTCCCCTCCCCTCCCCGGATGGGGCCGTAAATGATGCAGAAACTACCTAGTAGAAACATACATCAATAGACAGTATGCAGTAGTATAGTCTACAGTCCCTATTCCTTTACCAAAACATCTTTCTGAACGATTCCCTTGCAGTACAGCCTTCCTGTCTGCATAAACAAGCCCTCTTGAATAATTCAGTTTTGCATAGTTTGCAGAAGGACAGGAGGGTGGGAGCCCTCCTAATCTCGTCAGGTACCATTACAACTCTCAGGAATTAAAAATAAATGTATGAAAGGCAGGCAGAAGCAGCTTGGAAACAAACAAAAAAACCCTCACTGTTTTCAAAACAGAAGACAGTCCTGCCCAGAGCTTTTTTGGGGGGGGAAAGAGGTGGTGGAACTCAGTGGGTTGCCCCCGGAGAAAATCATTACATGGCTGGTGGCCCCGCCCCCTGATCTCCAGACAGAGGGGAGTTTAGATTGCCCTCTGCCCCACTCGGAGGTGCGGGGGGCCATCTAAGCTCCCCTCTGTCTGGAGATCAGGGGGCGGGGCCACCGGCCATGTGACCATTTTCAAGAGGTGCCGGAACTCCGTTCCACTGCATTCCTGCTGAAAAAAAGCCCTGGTCCTGCCAAGGCTGGGAAGATGCTGACCCACAAAGCTATTCTTCATGCTCCACAAAACACACAAGGAAGTCAGACCAATTCCCAGCCACACTCTTCACAACATTCGCTTCAGTTATTTTATTTACTTATTTTCATGTTTCTCTTCCCTTTCTGCATAACGGACTCTGGGCAGGTTACTGGAGCTCATGGTTGCTTTATAACTGCTGGAAGTGGATCTCAACGTTTTCTTTGTGATGCACTTGGTTAAGGAAGAGCAAGTTTCTTGCATTAACCTCCCCCAAACAGTGTCAAAAAAAACATGGGCAGATTTTCACACACAAAGCTGGAGCTGTTTGACAGTTGAGACCGAATATTCCATACGGTAGCCCTTCCTCATACCCATTTATTAACATAGGGTCCAGTCCACGGGAAAGTTATCCATATTTTAAAAAAGGACATTGCAGAGCTGGAGAAAGGGCAATCAAGATGATAGGAGATTGGAACACCTTTCTTATGAGGAACAGATGGAGAGTCTGGGGGGGGGGATTTAGTTCAAAAAAGAGATAACTAAGAGCAGAACCACAAGTGACAAAAGGCACAGATTGGACACTTGTCTGCTTCCCTCAAGTTTTGATGGGAAATGTAGGCAGCTTGGTGGAATGTTGGACAAGTGACAGTTGAAAAGTCCATTGGACAGCAGTCAGAGAGCCAAGCTGCAAGACCAGGATGCCTACATTTCCCATCAAAACTTGAGGGAAGCTGACAAGTGTCCCACCTGTGCCTTTTGTCACTTGTGGTTCTGCTCTAAGGATGGACATGATAGAGGGTTATACATTTATGCACAGGGTACAGTGACTGGACAGAAAGAACTTTTTCTCCCTCTTGCCAAATACTAGAACTTAAGGACATCCAATGAAGCTGATGGGCAGTACATTCAGGACAAACGGCAATAGTTTTTTAAACAACATGTGATTAAAATGTGGAATTTGCTGCCAGAGGCTGTTGCGATCGCCACAGGCACAGACAGCTTTTAAAGGGATTAGGGTTAGGAGGACAGGTCTATCCACAGTCAGGGCTTTTTTTCAGTGGGAATGTAGTGGAACGGAGTTCTGGCACCTCTTAGAAATGGTCACATGGCCTGTGGCCCCGCCTCCTGATCTCCAGACAGAGGGGAGCTTAGGTGGCCCTCCGCGCCGCCGAGTGGTGTGGAGGGCAATCTAAACTCCCCTCTGTCTGTTGATCAGGGGGTGGGGCCACCGGCCATGTGACCATTTTAGCCAAGGGCAATTTAAACTTTAAAAAACTCCCCCTTGTTCCAGCTGACCCAAAGTAACATCATTGTGTGGTCCTGAGTTCCACCACTGAGTTCCACCACCTCTTTCCCCAGAAAAAAAGCCCTGTCCACAGCTACTAATCATAGTGAATAAAAAGAACCTCCACATTCACGGGCAGTTAACCTCTGAATGCCGGTGCCAGGAGGCAACATTAAGGGAAGGCCTCACCTTCTGTGCCCTGTGGTTGGCCCTCCAGAGTAATTGGTTGGCCACTGCATGAAGCAGGATACTGGAGCAGGTGGACCCTCACAGGTCTGACCCCGCGGGGCTCTTTTCAGGTTCTTCCAGTCTAACTCAGAGTGGCTTCCCATTCAGAACAGGAGCAGCCTTGAAGCTTCTTTCCATCGACCTGCAACACGGGGCACACCTGTGGACTTTGTGCTAAGATTTTATGATGTGTAGAAATGTGGGTCAGCAAATGCCAGCATCCGCAGCTGCTCCTTTTTTCACCTTTGTGGGGAAGAAAAACCAGTTGCCAAGAGGGAAGTTCTGGCTGTTTGTGGACTTCTGGCTTTTCCGGCAGGCAGGTAGCCACTCCTGAGGTGTGCGTCTCTCTTCCGACAATGAGAAACCAGCCGAGTCTGGGGCAGAGCACAGCAGATGCATGAACAGCCCCACAGGACGGCCGGTGGTCCGCTCTTCGGAGGGGCTCACCCACAGAAACGACATGGACCTCTCCTGTGTACATGCCGAGCCTCCCGATGGGGGCTGGGGGTGGATGATCGCTTTGGCAGCTTTCCTGCAGTCGGCCCTGGTCTTTGGGGTGATTCGCTCTTTTGGAGTCTTCTTTATGGAGTTCATGGTTTATTTCGGGGAGCCATCTACTGCCACCTCCTGGATCGCCTCTGTCACCGTGGCAGTGCTGATGTTTGCCAGTGAGTATCTGATTCAACAGCCCCTCCGAGCGCAACTCTCGGCTCCTGTAACTCCTAACCTGGACAAGCCCAGGAGAGTCAGATCTCAGAGGCTAAGCAGGGTCGGCCTTGGTTAGTAGTTGGAAGGGGGGGGTCTCCGAAAAAGACAAGGGCTGCAGAGGCAGGCAATGGCAAACCACCTCTCTCGGTCTCTAGTCATGAAAACCCCAACAGTGGCTGCCGTAAGTCAACCATGACTTGAGGGCATAACTTCATTTCATATTCTGACATTAAGGCTGTTCAAGGAATTACTGAATTGGTGACTGAGATGCACCCTGCACATACTTGGACACTTTCTCTTTATTCTTATTTTGCATGTTCCAGTCATAAGCTGGGTGGGGCGCAACAGCAGCAGTCAAACCGGATCTCCTATCGCCCTCTCCTTCTCTGCATAGCTCTCAAAGGGGCAATAACCCCCTGCTCTGTCTTTTACCTTTGACTGTCCTCCTAAACCAACTTAATACATCACAACGTGAATGATAATTCACCAAATTCAATATTATTTTTTAAAACACCTCTAAACCCAGCTTAGTCATTTCAGGTGGGGATGTGCTATTGGACCCGTGTGCTGTGGGAACATGCTGAAACATTTCCAGTTTGTTTGCTTCCCAAGCCAGTTTTTGCTGTGATCAAGATGTATTTTGTTCGGGGAGGAGGAGGTCTTCCTAGGGAGTTCTCCTCCTTTGCTAGGTTTCCTCCCAACCCTCTCTGGGTCCATCCAAGCAGAAAAATTTTAATCCGCTGTTTTATGGCCACCCCAACAGGTCCTTTGGCAAGTGCCCTCAGCACACAGTATGGTGAACGGCCCATGGGCGTCATCGGTGGGTTCCTTTCGGGGCTGGGTCTCTTCCTGGCCTCCTTTGCCACCAGCCTGGCTCAGCTGTACCTCTTTATTGGCCTCCTCACAGGTAAGCCAAGTCCTGTTTCAAAAAAGCCATGTCCTTTCCCCCTCCTGCTGGGACTCCTATGACTTTCTGTGTAGAGTGACAACTAGAATCATAGAATCGGAATGGCCCACTAAGGTCATCTAGTCCAACCCCCTGCACAATGCAGGAAATTCACAACTACCCCCCCCCCACCTCTAGTGACCCTCGCTCCATGCCCAGAAGATGGCAAAACTAGCCACCCGAGTTATTGCTTAAGGAAGGAGGAGGGTGCCCTTGCTCCAAGCCAATTACCAGCAAGGAAGGCCATCTTGGATCTGCACTCTAGCAGTTTTGCCTTGGCTTGGAGCAAGCTGGCTGCAGCGCAAGCTCAGCGTGGGACAGAGTATCCTTGCCTGAGTGACAAAATGTCTCAAACCTGCCCCGTGCACAAGAAGCAAAAACAACACCAGCAGTTCCATGCCTGAAGACCGTAACTGGAAAACGGGGACACCTCCCACTTGCAGGTAGCAATCAAAAGAACAAGGAAAGAGAATCCGTTCATTTTAAAGCCAGTTTTTTCCCCCTGTGTCCTTCAGGTATTGGTGGTGCCCTCATCTTCTCCCCTTCCTTGGCCCTGGTAGCTCGCTATTTCAAGCGGCGCCGTGCCTTGGCCAACGCTTTGGTGTTCTCCGGCGCTGGCATTTCTTCATTGGCTTTCTCCCCGCTCTTCCAGTTTTTGGTGGATTCCTATGGCTGGCGTGGAGCCCTCCTGATTGTGTCCGGCATGGCCTTCAACCTGGTGGCTTGCGGGGCTCTCCTTCGGCCACTGCCCTCGGCCGGAAACGCTGCTTTGAGGACGGCTCCAGAGCAGGAGAGCCGCTGGGGCAGGCTGGCCTCTCTCTTTGGGCTGAGTTTGCTCTACCACCGACCCTTCATGATTTTCTCTGGGGCTGGAGTGCTGATTACAGCAGGGTACTTCATGCCTTTTGTACACTTGCTGCCCCATGCCAGGGAGACGGGCTTTGATGAATACCAAGCAGCCTTCCTGGTGTCTGCCGTGGGCATTGCTGATATAGCTGGACGCATCGTAGCCGGCTGGCTAGCCAACTGTGGTCCTCTCCGTCTTGTCCACCACCTCACCCTCTGGGCCCTCCTGACGGGTGTCACCTTGCTCATGGTGCCACTGGGACACAACTATGCCTTGATGGTGACCCTCAGCATCTGCTATGGGTTCCTGGCCAGCGCTATCATCCCACTGAAGTTCTCCACTCTGATGGAAATTGTGAGCACAGACCAAATAATGGGAGCGATTGGACTTATCCACTTGATGGAAAGCTTTGGAGCTTTGTCAGGGCCTCCGCTGTCAGGTAAGGAAACGAAATGTGGCACCAGGGAGAGATGTTCTAGGCGGGCCAGCAGAGTCTAGACCAATGGCAATCTAGATCAATGGCAGAACAGACTGCCAGGAGCAAGCTAGACCCGAATCCAGATGTGGGGGTGGGTGTTTTCCAACACTGTTTTTTTTTCCTGGGCCTTTGCAAGAAGTGAGACTATGAACCAGAGGATTGAGCTGAGGAGGGGAGCTGATTTCGGATATGCAGTGAGCAGAAGGTTTGGCTCTGGTGCCCAAGGAAGGGCAGAATGCTGGGTGGGGCTTGTCTTGTCTAGAGACCCGCCCACTTCAAGGGCTGCTCTTCCCTGAAGAGGGCTCTGAGGCCTGGGCACCCCCAGTCCCGCCTCCCTCGCTAGGCAGCTCCGCCCCACGTCCTGGAGATTCCCCAGTTCAAGCTCGAGCCTCCAGCAAACCCATTGGGTCTGCCTTCACACCTCGAACATCTGGTGGCTACAAAGCACAGGTTGCGCCACCCAACCCAGTCCTGCACACAAAACCCTGCCCAGACTTTAGCAGCAGGGCCTTAAGCAAACCCCTTGGGCAGCCGCCAGCCCTGAACCTTTCCGGCTCTGGCATTTTCGCAGCCCTTTGTGAGAATTGTGAATGGAGCACGGCAGATAAAAAAGAGGGGCTTTGTCACGCAGGGCCAGTTCCCTGCATTCCGTTGCCCCAGGAAAGGTTGCGCCAAAGGTTGCGGCACTGCTCCTGGTGGGGTCCGGGAGACAACATCCACCCATTCCCCCACTGCTGATGGCTGGGTGCAAGCCACGCCCCGTGCTGTCTTGGCGACTTTGCTCAGACGGCCAGCTGGAGCACCAGGAGGACCTGACTCTGCCGTAGTCAGCCCTCCACTGGCTTCAAAGCAAAAGGGGAGCTTCTCCTTCGGGTCAGAAATACCCCGCCGAAGCTTAGTCAGCATCAAGAGGCTTGTGCTGCAGTGGAATTGGTTGGTCTTGGAGGTGCTGCTGGACTCTTTTTGATTTTGCTACTACAGACTAACACGGCTAAGTCCTCTGAACCTTTACAGAAGCAAACTGATCTCCACATCAGAAGGAGATGTTTGCATCTACCCCGCCCCCCCTCTCCTCCTCTATATCAGACCAGTTTCTCTTTTTGCCCTCCATGCATCTGACGAAGAGAACTGTGGTTCTCGAAAGCTTATGCTACAATAAAATTGGTTAGTCTTAAAGGTGCTACTGGACTCTTTTTGATTTTGCTACTATAGACTAACACAGCTAACTCCTCTGGATCTAAGAGTTCAGCTGATAACTCAGCAGGGTAGGAAAATGCAGGATGGGCACTGAGTGGCGCCTCAGTGTTCATGTGCATGCTGGGGCGGAATGTGGACTACAGCCAGGCGGGGCACTGTGGCTCAGTGGTTGGAACAGGTCATGCAGACCCACCCCCCAGTTCAATTCCTGGCAGAATCTCCTATTAAAGAGAACCGCCTCCACCTGAGACCCTGGAGAGCCCCTGCCGGTCAAAGGAGAAAAGACAGGAGCGGGGGGACCAGGGGGGGGACAGGGCTGGCTGCACAAGGCGGCTTCAGGGGTGTTCATTTGCTCCACATGCAGCAGCAGCGCGATTTCTCCAAGCGGGAGGGAGCTGAGCCCTGAAGGCGGGCGAGCCACACAGCTGACTGCGTCTACATGGTGTTGCCTAACCTCCCCAAAGTGAAGATGGGGCCAGAACTGTGATTTCTCAGGGACGGGGATGGTATCTGGTGAATGGGGCCAGTGGGGACATGCGCAGCCTTGATGTAGCGAAGAAAGCGGGTCTTATGTACGCAATGGGAAGTAGATCAAATGGCACAGCACAGGTGTGGCCCATGCAGGAGTGGGGGGCATTCTGTAGACCCAGTGGAGTCCGGGGGCCTTTCAAAGAAGCCAAGAGGTGTGCACTCTGCACGTGTGTCAGAAAGCCATGGCTTGAAGGATGGCTCATAAGTCATGATTATTTACAACCAGGAAAGGGGAAAGAATGATTTCTTTCCGATTCAGGCTCCTTCCAACTAGGGTACTCCATGGAGATGGTGTGCTTGTTCACGTCCGAGGTTTGCCTCACTTTCTCCTCTCTTGCAGGCTGGATTCGGGATGCCACCGGCAGCTACACGGCTTCGTTCCAGGCAGCTGGCTCCATCCTCATTGCAGGGAGCTTGGTTCTACTGGCCTTGCCAAACTATCTCCCCTGCCTCCCCGCAGCTTCTCTCAAGCCGCCAGAAGATTGCAAAGAGGAAGAAGCTCTGGCATCCAGCCATCCCCCGTCCCCACACTGAAGATGGAGGATTCAGGACTGAGCAGAGCTGAGCTGGCCTCTGCGCCATTTCTGAAAGAGGGACCTCCAAGGCATTCCGTTTTTGCATTCTCAAGTCATATATTTAAAAACTGAGGTGGGAGAAAGGGAGGACAGGCAACAACTGTGTTGCTGCAGAGAGAGAGAGAGAGACACGCTGGGCCCCAAATGCAAAGATGGTTGTGCGAAGCGTCCCAGTGTGGGCCATTGTACGAGGTCAGGGTGGATATTAAACTACTCGAGACCAGAGAGGTAGGATTACTGTTACGGAAAAGCTATTACAAAGAAAGCCAGGTGCACATGCGGTGCATGCGCCTGTGCGCGCACACAGGAAAGTCAAACTTCTGGAGGACCTGTTGGGTTTCTCTTCATCACTTTAATGCACACCTGTCTTTCACACACAAGGCAGTCAACAGTCTCAGCGCAGACCTGCTTTGCTTCAAGGAAGGTCCTTTGCCCAAACTGGGAGCAGACAAAGACTTCAAGCAAAGACTCCCACTTCTCTTTCACAAAGCGAACTGGGAAAGCCGCAGGGCTCAGGTTAGGATACTGGGAGCCCAAACTCCCCTGTAAGGGACTGTCTGGACCCAGCACACAGGGCTGGCGGGGGGGGGGATGCACGCCCCACTTCAGTTCTGCGGACGAGGGCTTCTCACTCCGCAAGAGGCCTTGCTATGTCCAGCCAGAGAGAACACCCCGGGCCCTTTCCTGGAACCACGCCTGGGAGTGGAGGGGGGGGAGGGGAACAGAGGCTGAGTTTAAATGTGACGCTGGTCAATGGAAACTCACACACTCAGGGGACTTACTATGCAGGTGTCCAGCACGTCACTGAAAATGGGCTTCTTCCTGTGTGCACTTGGGCATAGCTGCTAGCAGAGGGGCAACCAAGTTTCAGTGAGACAGTGTGGGAGTACAAAGACCTTCAAGGAGAGTTCTTTCACCCCAGCCAGCATCCTATAAAGCCAGGTGGAGAACAAAAAGCTTCTGAACAGAGGCTGGGTCCTACGGCTTAGCATATGTGCCTAGTGGGTGGGGTTTAGGGAGTTGCACAGGGCTCTTGGGGCCGGGCTCAGGGCTTCAGCTGCTTTCCAAGGTCCATGCGTACACTTTGCAGGCAGTGTGTTCATTGGTCTTTACAACAGTATGGAAAGGTAGGCCCAATGTTACTATTTCTCTAAAGCAGAGGGTGAGAAGGAGAGTTAAGGTTGACTTAGGGCGTCTAACCTCCGGGCTCGGCCTGGAGTTGTCCCAGAATGACAGCTGATCAGCTCCCCGGGAGAAAAAACCAGTTTCCAAGTGTGTGCTCTACGGCATCACATACCTGTTGACCTCCATTTCCCAGAATCTCCAGGAATTTCCCAACCCGGAGTTGGCAGCTGCAGGCTGACTCCATGGCAGAGAGGAGATTTAAATTTGGGCTTCCTGGCTCGCCCTTCTTGCTCTTCCTTACTTCATGAAAGAGGTCCAGTTTGGGAATTCACACTTCAGCGGGGGCATACTCACATAATGAACGTAAACCATTTGTAGTGTCAGGCCCTCTTCCCAAGGGACCCTGGGAAATGTAGTGCTGGGAAGCAAAGGGGTGTCTCAACCCCCGCCCCCCTCCTCTGTGCAATTGCCAGGACTGCTTCGGAGAAGCTGCAGCCGTCAAAGTCATTAAACTGATAGAAAGTTGTACTGTAGCTCTTGGCTGGAAAAGCCCAGTTATCTGGCAGACCCGTGTCAGCACAAGAACCTGCCATCACATGCTGGGGGGGTGGGAGGGGGAGACGTTTTCATATCTCAGAACATTTGCTGGTGAGAGGAACAGATGCCAACGGAGAGCCTGTGCCAGGCACCATCAGGGCCTTGGGTTCCCCTTTGGCCCTGGCAGTTGCCCCACTGCCACCACAGCCCCTGCAGCCAGTGAAGAAAGTTGGGAGGGCCAGGAAAACGAGGCTAGCCGAGAGGACGAAGGCTCCACCCACCAGGAACGAGACCGTGAAGTTGCCAGTTATGTCACGTAGGAAGCCTAGAGAAAAATGGCAAGAGGGGAAGAAAACATTAGGGGGCTGAGCCAGACAGCATCCTCGCCTTTGCTAGGTGCCAGGATGACGTGAAAAGGGGGCTGGACAGCGTCAGGGAAGAGGAAAGAGGAGGCCTGTTGCCTTCAGACCAAGCTGGGGCCTGGGCTGGCAGGGCAGTCTGTCCACAGACATCTGGATGCTGGTCCAGAGGGACGCAACTTGGCCCAATCCAGGACGTGGAGGGAACTGGGCTCAGTCCAGCAGGAAGCTCTCATGAGCACAGCCCAGTGGGAGCTGAGGAAGAGCAGGCTGAAACTGTGCTCATTCCCCCCTCTCCTTATCTTTGGGGGCGGAGGGTGCCCTCAAGTCATAGCTGACTTATGGCGACCCCTGGTGGGGTTTTCATGGCAAGAGACTAACAGAGGTGGTTTGCCGTCGCCTGCCTCTGCAACCCTGGCCTTCATTGAAGGTCTCCCATCCAATTACTAACCATGGTCAACCCAGCCCTGCTTAGCTTCTGATGAGATCAGGCTCACCTGGGCTATCCAGGTCACGGCCTCCTAATCTTTAAGTACTTCCCAATTCCTGAAGTTCATGACTAACATCTCTGGCCCTTAGAAAACATACTTTACTATCTGCTTCACATTTGGATGCTATTATAAAACTGCACATTAAAAGCAAACCCCCTGGGTTCCTTTTCCTTGCTAAGCACGAATGGGACAACAGATCAAAGTTTTGTTCTGTCATCTGTAAATACTGACTCCAGCCTTTCATATGAAGCCTGCTGGCAAACGAGGAAAAAAAACCCCTCCTTGCAAAACCTCTGCTCCGAGCTGTCTTGTCCAGCAGCTCGTTTAGCAAAAGCTATCCCAACTTGCAAAGGAGCTGAGGCTTTGTAAGAAGCTCTGGTTGGATTCTGCAGCATATCGTCAGTGGTAAATAAATACCTAGAAGTAAGTAGAAGGCCCTTACCAGACAGGGGGGGTCCTAGTAATCCCCCAACACTCATCGCCATCAGACATAGACCGG
Source organism: Eublepharis macularius (assembly GCF_028583425.1). Taxonomy (NCBI): domain Eukaryota; kingdom Metazoa; phylum Chordata; class Lepidosauria; order Squamata; family Eublepharidae; genus Eublepharis; species Eublepharis macularius. Next base: position 79,037,626 of record NC_072801.1, read on the forward strand.
TGGCATTCACGACACGGGCTACACCAACAATCTCCGGCAAGACCCCGAAAGCCACAGTTGCAAAACTCCCTGCACTGACACCGTAGAGCAAAGCCAGGACAAGGGAGTCTACGTAGGAGGCGGCAAGCGGAAGGAGGAGGAGGCTGCAGCCGGTAAGGGAGTTCAACAGCACCAGAAGACGGGCTGGCAAGATGAGGCGGCGGTCAGCAAAGCAACCGGCAAGCAGGCGGGCCAGGGCATCAGACAGAGCAGCAACAGACACCAGAGTGGCAGCTTTGTAGGGGTCCAGGCCCAGCACCCGCCCATAGGGCTCCAGGTGTACATAGGGGGTGAAATATCCAGCCGCCAGCAAAGCAGTGCCGAAAGAAAAGGCCCCAAACCCTCTCTGCGTGAAGAGACCCCAGTCGAACAAGGAGCCAGGCTCCAGCTGATCCCCCCGCAAGACCAGGGGGCGGAGGAGGGCCCCACAGACCACCAGGTGGAGGCTCAGAGCAGAAGTAACTAGCAAGGCCCCTCGCCAAGCAAGGGACTCGGCCAAGAGCCGCAGGAGCGGGGAAAGGGCAAAGGAGGAAAGCCCGTTGCCTGTCAGGGCGAGGCCCATGGCCAAGGATCGGCGAGAGGAGAAGTAGCGGGCGAGGGTGCCCATCACCGGGGCGAAGGCCAAGGCCCAGCCACAACCTGCAGGAAGACAGAGGGGCAGAGCTAGGCCGCGTTCGTGCTGTGGGGGAAACACAACAGCAAAACCAGCTCCAAAGAAGCTCCCGTTTGGGGTGGAACAAATGACACTGGTGCAAGTATTTGGGCCTCACAGAGAGCCAAACTACAAGTGACGCCTGACACAGGTTGGACACTTGTCAGCTTCCCACAAGTTTGGATGGGAAATGTAGGCGCCCTGGTTTTACAGCTTGGCTCTCCATTACAGCTGCAAGACCAGGATGCCTACATTTCCCATCAAAACTTGAGGGAAGCTGACAAGTGTCCAACCTGTGTCAGGTGTCACTTGTAGCTTGGCTCTCAGAGGACTGGCCACAGTCTTTGGGGGGAACCCCAGAGTTTGGTACATTCATCAACAAGGGTCCCCAGCCTTTCTGAGCCTATGGCACCTTTGGGATTCTCATAGAGTAGGGTGGGCACAGCCACAAAATGGCTGCCACAGGAGGCAGATCCAGCCACAAAATGGCTCCACCTGGCTCCACCCACTTTCTATAACACTTGGCAGGCACCACAAAACGTGTTGGTGGGCACCACGGCAGCCATGGCCACCATACTGGGGACTCCTGGCTCAAGACACCTCAGAAGTGCTTGTGCAGCCCCCACTGGGCAGGAGGGCCTCAATTGGCGCAAAAGCCACACAAGCCAGAGCAACTATTCAATTGCTCATCACTTTCATGGACTGGGAGGGATGGCCGGCTGGCATCTGCGCTCACCTGTCAGGAACCCCAAGGTGAGGTATAACTGGAGCAAGCTGGTGCTGAAGGAGGCGCCGAGAATGCCCAGAAAGGACAGCAACCCGCCAGCCACCACCACCGGCCGGGCTCCGAAGCGCATACTGGCAGCCGTGCCAATGGGACCTGGGCCAGAACAGGAGAGAATATGGTTGGTGAGGGTCAACAACGCAGAAGCAGCTTCTGGGCCGCTTCCCCAACAAACTGCTTGGGGCAGCACAGCACAACTCGGAGGGCACTTATGCAGCAAAGAGGGTCACAGCTCGCTCCCAGCTTCCCGCATGGAGGGACCGAGCAGCCCCTCCTGGACCCACACTACCTGGGTCAGGTTGGGTAAGCAGGCTGTGTTCAGTGCAAGAATACACAGGCAAGTTATACGGAGCTGCAGGCATCCTTCCGCACCAAATAAAAACGCCTTGCAAGCTAAAAATGGAACAGCGGCAGTTGCAGCCCCCGCTGGGCTGGGGGGCTAGGGAGAGAGAGGCTGGGGGGGGGTGAAAGGAGGAAGGAAACAGCTCTGTCTCTCTAGTACATTTTTATCTGCCCTAACTCCAAGGGGCTCAAGGCAGCACATACGGTTTTGCCTTCCCTCTTGCACCCCCACAACATCCCTGTGAGGTAGGTTAGACCAGCCCAAGGTCACCCAGCAAGGCTGCGTGACATAGTGAGGATCTGACCCCAATCTCCCAGCCCCTAGTCTGACACCCTTAAGCACCCCGCCACGTTGGCTCCTTCAGTTTATAAGGCGGTAACAGAACAGGAAGCCTCGACAGGAAGGCCTTGGGGCGGATTAAATCTGAAATTAAGACAGGCAACATTTTCCAAGCAAAGTAGAACATACAAGTGGGGGACCCACAAGAACTGGTCTGAGGGGGTCTCATTTTCCTCTCCACCACCTCTGTTCCCTGGCAGCCCCCATAGCCTCTTCTCCTTTCCTGCTTCCTTCTCATCCACCAGCTTTGCCTCTTGTCCTCCTCCAGCAGCCAAATCAGTTGCAAGGTGGGGCTCTTCACTTTCCCCTCACTTCCCCACACTGTTTCTTTTCTTCTTAGGATTACCAACTTCTATGAGGGAGCCAGAAATCTCCCAAACTTACAGCTGATTTCCAGGCAACAGAGATCAGTTCCACTGGAGAAAATGGCTACTTTGGAATATGGGCTTTCTCCCCTGCCTTTCTCCATGATGGGGCCTCAAAGTACCTGATGTCTCTTCTCCTCCATTTCATCCTCACAACAACCCTGTGAGGTAGGTTAAGCTAAGAATGTGCAACGGGCCCAAAATGCACTTCCCCAGCAGGGTGGGGATTCAAATCTGGGTCTCCCAGATCACAGGTTGATACTTTAGCCCAGGGCTCTTTTCCAGCAGGAACGTGGTGGAACGGAGTTCCGGAACCTCTTGAAAATGGTCACATGGCTGGTGGCCCCGCCCCCTGAACTCCATACAGAGGGGGGTTTAGATTGCCCTCTGCACCGCCAAGTGGCGCGGAGGGCAATCTCAACTCCCCTCTGTCTGGAGATCCGGGGGCGGGGCCACCAGCCATGTGACCATTTTCTCCGAGGGCAACCCACTGAGTTCCACCACCTCTTCCCCCCCCCCAAAAGCCCTGCTTTAGCCACTAGACCACATGGGCTTTCACAAGGTGGCTGTTGTTGAACAGTTGCAAGCAGCTGATCCTGTGTAAGTCATGCAAGTCCAGTGGTAGCAAGTTGCCCGATTGGTCGCTTCTGGGCCTGGCCCCATTAAGTCCTCCCTCAAAGGCCAAAGCAACCCGGGAAGGGACCCTGCCCCTGCCATTTTACTGACAGAACCAAGGCTTGAACTGGTAATAATGCTGTGGTTGCCTAGCAATGGCCACTGAGGGCATTTGTTTCTTAAAGCTATAGGCTGCTTTTATTATTTGGGTTTGGGTTTTTTTAGATTCCAGATTTTTCAGCAAACCTGAGGCTTTTATAGAAAAATGTGTCTTTTCTGTTCTGGATTTAAGTATCCATAGATCAGGCCATGTTGAGAATTTGATTGATTGATTGATTGATTGATTGATTGATTGATTGATTGATGAACATCAGTGGACCTCTGCCACTGAATTACAGCCCCTCTCACAAATCTCCACATTAAAACCCTAACGTTCTGTTCTAGTGGGGTTTTTTTTACAGCATAAATAACTGTGGATCAGGGTTGCTAGATCCCCCTACCTTACAACTGGGGGTGTGGAAGTGGTGCCAGGAGGGCACCAATCCTTCTCTTGCGTGCGCAGCCAAAGCGCACATGCGCTCTGCAGTGCTTCCGATGATATAATTTCTGGTTCAAACTAGAAGTGACGGGGTCCCCAAATATATATTGGGCTGATTCCAAAGCATCAGCTCTGCCGAGACCCTGTCACTTCCGGTTTGAACTGGAAGTGACATCATCAGAAACCCCACATGTGCACCGTTTCGCCACATGCTCCAGCCAGCCTCCCAACAACTCCCCCACCTCCAGCCAGGTGAGCGTCGGCAGGGGGCAGCAGCATGGGGCAGAGGGTCCCCCACCTTCAGGAGGGGGCTGACAACCCCTGTTGTGAGTGCTACTGCAATTTTGTTAATTTTAAAATTATAGTGGTCCTTGGTTCGGACTAGGACGCAAATCCCCATTTGGCCATAATCACTGGCCCAGCCACTCTCAGTCTGTGCTACCCCAAAAGGTTGCTGGGAGAGGAAAATGGGGTTGAGGAAAAGCCACGTATTACTCCATGAGTGCCTTGTGGGAAGGGCAGCCTGCAAATCTTAACAATGCTTTGAAAATTTTCTTGTTGGGAAACTGAGGCAAGAGAAGCAGCAGTCAAGACTCTCAAGTGAAACCACTCCTTGTCTACTAAGGTAGCCCAGCGAATTCAAGCAGCCAGACAAACGACAGGCCCAGGCCGGACTGGGCCGAACTGGTGGCCCCCCTGGAATACTCACTGGCAAACTGCTCCGTCGCCAAAGCAATGGCCGTCACCCAGGAAACTTGGGCAGCACTCGCATCAAAGGCCTCCACCAGGTCTTCGAAGAGGATGCCGAGGGACCGCAAGACCCCATAGGTGAGAGAGTTCGCCAGGAAGCCCGACAGGACGACCATCCAGCCCCAGCCCCCATCGGGGGGCTCTTCCAGGGGTAATGACATCAGCAGCTGGAGAGGGGGGGCTCCTGGACAGGCTAGTGCACAGAAGATGTGAGAGTTATGAAGCAATGACGCCCCTTTCTCGCTTGGGGAGCAAGGCGGGTCTCCCCTTCCCAAGCTGGGTTGACGGTTCCAAGGCTGCCTTGCAGGGAACAGAAATGCCGCATGACCCAAAACGGGATGCACCCCCTGCTGGAGGAAAGGGGGAGGGCAGGCAGCCTGCCCCCTCCCCCCTGAACCAGAATCCCCCTTTTGTTGGGCTGCCCCTACGGCACTGACTCAGTATAACAACGATAACAATAACTGTGCTTATATCCCACTCTTCAAGACAGATTAGTGTCCCACCGAGAGCAGTGAACAAGTTAGTGTTGTTATTATCCCCGCAATACAGCTGGGGCTGAGAGGACTGGCTGACCCAAGGCAACCTACTGAGCTCATGGCAGTAGCGGGATTTGAACCAGCAGAGTGCTGATTCGCAGCCAAGCCACTTAACCACTGCGCTACAGCAGCAGCTCTGCCCCCTATCTCCATGCAGAACCCTGAAAGAGCCCCCAACACAACACCCATTCTTCACCCAACCCCCACCCAGAAATGCTGCTAAACGCATAAGAAGTTACTTAACTTCTTAATCCAGAATGAAAGGGGACAACTAGAACCGGTTGGAGCAGTAGCAGAAGGTCCTCAACCTTTGCAACCCAACCCTCCTGGGAAATCTTATTTTTCTTGAGGGTGGGGGCGAAGAAAGGTGGGGAGTCGTGAGAAAACAGCAACCTTGAACATTAACAACGCAGAGTTGGGGGGCAAAGAACAGGGGCTTCGGTGTCCCATCTCAACTGCAGCAGGTGAGAGGGTTTTCTTGGGGGCAGGATTATAGTGCGACACACCCAGGATCCCGTGGCTTCATGAACTGGCAGGGAGTTAGGTCCCAGGGGAGCCGAGCAAAGGATGGAGGGCAGGGGGGAGGTGATGCAGCATACAGGGGTCTACTGGCTGAAGAGGAAAAGCAGGACTCTGGGGCCTTCCCCCCATTTACATCAAGCCGAGATTCCCACTGTTCCAGGGCCAAGGGGGTAAAAGGAAACTGGCTTTGGCATGGGTTTAGAGGCTAAAAGTAAACCACCCCACCTCCCCATCACATCTCAGACTGGGGCAGGGGGGAGGTCTACTTCACTTCCACCCCTGTCCAGCATGGGGAACGCAGACCTCCTGCAGACACCCCGCAAATCCCCTTTACCTGCCCTTCAACAATGCAGACCTCCTTCTGTGGGGAGTCTCAACTGCCAGCTCCCCCCAGGAAAGATCTGAGCAGCATTTAAACTGGCAGGGAATGGGCACAAGAGAAAGCAGAGCCAATCCCCGCCCAGTTGGCAGGAGTGCCACCTTTTGTCTGCTGGAGGAGGAGGAGGCTCTTTTGACACCTGCTTCGACAGGCAGAAATTCAGCAGGTGCCACTCAGACACCCACACAGCAGCCTGCCAAGGGGGAAATTGTGCTGGCCTGATCCTCACCTGCTGTACCAGTATTAAAAGTACATATTAAAAAAAAATTAGCAATGCTACAGAAATTGGCAGGGTGCAGATGCTGTTTCCTTCGGTGCTGTGTAAAACTTAACCTGAGCTGTGCTGTGCCAGTGGGAGGCCTGAACCGCTGCTATATGGGAAATAAGACTGTAGTCGCTCCCTTGAGCATGAGCAGTGCTTCCCCTCACCAGCAGGCAAGAACAGGTCTAGTCAATGAAGAGCTGAGACTCGATCCGTGAAGAGCCGTGTTCAAATCCCTCCATGGGTCATGAAATTCACTAGGGCACTCTGACCAGGACACTATTTATTTACTTCTTTTATACCCTGCCTCTCTCACCAGTGGGGGCCCTGAAGAAATATATATCTTCTTCCCCTCTTCCATTCTAGCCCCATAAGAACCTTGTGAGATAGTAAAAAAGAGCAAGAGTCCAGTAGCACCTAGAAGACTAACAAAATTTGTGGTAGAATATGAGCTTTCGTGAGCCACAGCTCACTTCTTCAGATACCAAAAGAGCAAGAGTCCAGCAGCAGCTAGAAGATTAACAAAATTTGTGGTTGGGTATGAGCTTTTGTGAGCCACAGCTCACTTCTTCAGATACCAAAAGAGCAAGAGTCCAGCAGCACCTAGAAGACTAACTACATTTGTGGTATTAGCTTTCGTGAGCCACAACTCACGAAAGTTCATGCCCTACCACAAATTTTGTTAGCCTTCTAGGTGCTACGGGACTCTTGCTCTTTTCTACTGCTACAGACAAACACAGCTACCTTTCTTGACCGGTGAGGCAGGTTAAGGAATGGCTGTGTGACAGACCCAACATCAGGCAGCAAGCTTCCGTGGCAGAAGGGGAATTCAACCCCAGTTCTTAGTCCAACCCTCTAATGAGAACACCCAAACTGACCTACAGCAAAGAATGAGTCTCACCTGCCTCAGAGGGGCGGTATGAGGATAAGACTAGGAGAAGAATCCCACGCCCACCACTGTAAGCTGCTTGGAAAAAGAGAAAGGGAGGCCACGACAGATACGTCTGTGAAAGCAGCCCGTGTCCACCCGGGTTTGGGGCTTCCACATTAGAGGGAGGAACCTGGGCCACGTTTGAACCCAAGCAATGTTCTTTTTAATTAAAAAAAATAAAACACTGGAGGTGACTGTAGCAGTCAGAGAAGCAGGGAGTGGTCTTTTAAACAGCCGTTTTGTCGGGGCTCTTTTCTCCCAGCCCCTGTAGACTGATAGGCCTGAGGTGGGTTTTAGATCTGAAAGGACAAATGTGTGGAAAACTTTATTTACGTCATCATCTCCAAGACCAGAACCCCCGTTTCTGCCCTTTGCAACAGCAGTCTAGCATGAACGCCAGGCTCTGTCTCTCGACCTCTACACAGCCTCCTCTGGGTCCAGGAAGCCCCATTCCGCACAAAAGTGAAGCCAGAGAGGATGCTGGGCAGGAGAAAAAGCACCGGCCACGAAATCAGCCCCACGATCAGTCCATCAACAGCCAGGCCGGCGCACAGCATCCCAGCAGAGAGTAATAAATAAAGCTCAGGCAGGGCACTAGTGGCACAGAGTCCAAAGCGAGGCATTCGGAAAGCACAGCCCTTCGTTGGCACGTGCACCCCCCCATTGTCCAACCAGCCCCTTCTTCATGCTCTGTAAAGTCACCAAGATGGCCACGGCAGAGACACTCTTCAGGCAGTCCAGAATTGGGGCCTCCCCTGGCTGCCTTGGCCAGACGCTTGGATGGCAGGCCGCTGATGTTCCCTGACATCTTCTGTTTTCACAAGCCCAACAAAGTGCCCGCTCTTGTCACAAGGTGGTGAGCTTCAGGTCATAGCTGCGGCGGGTCAGCTTATCAGGGTCGTTGGAGGCCATGAGGGAAAAGTCATGGAAGATGTCGAGGTACGTTTCGTCACCTGGAGGGGAAGGACCCCACGGAAGATGACGATCTCCCCCGGTCCTGTGACACCCCCAGAGCACTAACCGGGCCATTCAGAGCTCACCGTCATGCATGGAGCACAGACCTCTGCACCCCAAGTGTCTGCCCTGCTGCTTACAAATCATTTATAACCACAATTATTTATGCTACAGCCTTAAACTAGCTTCAGTGACCCCTACCCCACGCCAGGTAACTAGAGATCCGTGGGGTGAGGGCTAGGAATTTCTGATTCTCAACACAATACCCAGTATTCTTGGAGGGCATCCATAAAGGACAGAGTGGCTTAAAACCAGTATTTTTTTTTAGCGCAGCTGTGCCCAAGTGTGTAAATGCTGCCTCTCGCTCAAAGTACATCTCCATTGTTCCCATTTTACTGGGGGGAAACTGAGGTTAAGAGATTCCCCAGGCCCTGCAGCCAGGCATCTCTCCCCCCCCGCCACCCTACATCAGAGGGCAGAAACAGAAGCACTTGAGCCGAGGGCAGGGAGCGCTCAGGCCTGAGAGACATCCCCCTCCCACTCTGAACACATCAGTGCGCCGTGCCCTCCTCCATCCAGCCCCACAGCAGGGGACACTCACCCGCCTGGCCCTGGGCCAGCTCCACCTCACGCATCTTGGCCAACCGCAGCCTTCGCGACACGAAGTTGCAGGGTGGGGAGAGAGAGAAAACAGCCATGGGACTGAAGGCAGGAACCCCCAACCCCCACCTTCTACCCACATACTTCTCTTCGCCCTACTTCACCCACCCACCCACCCATTTAACTTCCCTTGCAGAATAGGGTTCAAGTCATGGCACAGAGATCAGGAGCTCCTGCACTTGGGTTGGGGCAGACTTGGCCGCTTTTCCTTCCCCCACACCAGTTTTACGATCTCACACGCGTTAACATCTCCCCATCCTGTGAATTTCCAGACAGGCTGAAGAGAAGCAAAGGTTCCATGGGGCAGGCATGCCAGAGGCCACTGGCTCCTTGAGGGAAGGGAAGGGCAGGACTTTGGGCTGTCCAGGAGAGCTGTGGAGATCTCTGGGTACCAGGAATGGCTAAAGAGGAATGGAGGAGCAAAGGGTGGGGGGGGGAGGAAATCTCTCTTACAAAGTCACAATGTCCGCGTTGGCTGAATCAATGGCGATGGAGAGCGGGTCCTTCCCTTCCTCGTCCACCGCACTCATGTTGGCACCACGTTTGAGGAACAGGCAGGCCAGCCTAGCCGAGGGGAGAGAAACGGGCACTTGGAAGCTGCTGTCAGAAAAATGCGCAACCCATACCAGGGAAGCCCCCCACAGTCCTTGTCTGCATAATGCTTCCAGCAGCCCTGCAGGGTAGGATCGGGACATGATGGGGAAAGAGTTGGGGCTTGCAGCAGAGGTGAGATTTCTGCACAGAGCTCCATCCCAGGAGCTCTTGGGCCAGGCGCCAGCTACCTTACATGATTCTTGTGAGGAGAACATGGAGAAGATCCAGAGGAGTTAGCCATGTTAGTCTGTAGTTGCAAAACAGTAAAGAGTCCAGTAGCACCTTTAAGACTAACCAACTTTATTGTAGCATAACCTTTTGAGAACCACAGCTCTCTTCGTCAGATGCATTGTCAGCTTTCAAGAACCACAACTGTCTTCGTCAGAGGAATCGGCAGATGCATCTGACGAAGAGAGCTGTGGTTCTCGAAAGCTTATGCTACAATAAAGTTGGTTAGTCTTAAAGGTGCCACTGGACTCTTTACTATATGGAGAAGAAGAGTGGCCACTCAGAGTTTCTTGAAGGAAGTGCAGGACATATCTTCGGGACCGCCTCTCCCTGTACGTTCCCCGGAGATCGCTTCGATCAGCGAATAAATATTTACTTGTGGTCCCCCGCCCTAAGGAAGCCCGCCTCGCTTCAACTAGGGCCAGGGCCTTTTCAGTCCTGGCCCCAGCCTGGTGGAACGCTCTGTCAATGGAGACCCGGGCCCAGCAGGACATAATATCGTTCCGCCGGGCCTGTAAGACAGAGCTGTTCCGCCAGGCATTCGGTGATTGAAGGGGGCGGTGCCATGTCGGCCTCCCACCTTTGGGGTGGGGGAGGGTTCTCCCCACCACTGCACTTAGTTAATTTGTTTTATTGTTTGTATATTGATTTTAGTTCTTGTTTTTATCGATTTTAACTGTTCACCGCCCAGAGCCCCTGGGGATGGGAGGTATATAAATTGAAATATAAAAAATATAAAAAAATAAATAAATTGAATTCAAACATACTTGGGAGATGCGGGTCACACCAATTTAAACTTATCTCCAAGGCTGAAATTCCACTTTCTTTAAGGGCAGCTACCATGAGCTGACTGAGTGAGGAAAAACAAGGCCAACCAACAAACCAAAAACCCAGCTACTCCGGCCTCTAATAGCACACTGCCAATATTATACGTGCATTTATCTACCTTGACAATGGGAGCTGAAAAGTATCTGTATCCAAGAACGGACGTACCCCGTGTGACCCAGGATGGTGGCATGGTGAAGGGGCCCCCGGCCCTTGCTGTCCGCCTGGTTGACGCTGGCTCCGTTCTGCAGCAAGAATTCACAGGCCAAAAGAGAATTCTGGGGGGAAGGGGGTGGAGGGGAGGAGAGAGTTTTTAAAAGCTGACGGATATAGGAGAGCTTTAAGCCACTAACAGGATTCGTCCCCCCACCTCTAGTTCCCCAGTCATGTGAGAAGAACAGACTTACCGCAGCCACTGCCTGTAGCAAAGGCGTGCGGCTCTCTTGAGCCACGTTGACCCAGTTGACGTCAGCACCGTGGGCCAGGGCATCCGCCATAGTGGGCAAGCTGGGGGGTGCGCCAGCTGCACGGTACAGTAGTGGCCCCGGGTGCAAACTGTGTAGATCTTCCACAGCAGCCACTGCTCCCGATGCCACCCCCTCCCGTGGCCCTTAAAGACAAACAAGAGTCAACCAGGCAGAGAAAGGCCACAGGACACACAACACGCTCTGGCACTGAACAGGTTCTGGGGCCCCCATCTCACCAACAAATCTCTCATGTGGCAACCTGGGCTCAAAGGATCTACCCTTCCATGCTCGCCTCATCCCAAGAAAAGATACCCCCGGAAATTGCCGTACCTGCTACAGGAGACGCATTGCCTGGGCTGGTGCCTGCAGGGAAGGGGGCAAAAGAGAACGTAAGGACTGGGGAAGGGGCTTGGCCCAGTGCAGAGCAACTGCTTGTGCGCAGAGGGTCTCCCAGGTTCAATTCCTGGCCATCTCCAGTTCAAAGGACCAGGTGATGTGGAAGACCTCCCCCCGAGACCCTGCTACTGGTTTGAGTAGACAACATTGACCTTGATGGACCAATGGCCTGATTATGTCTAAGGCAGATTCATGCGCCTGGGTGTTCGTCAGGCCAAATTCCACCTCCAGAAAGCTCACAGCCCCTTCCCACCCTGGTCTGTCCCTAGTATTTTCTGTTCTGTGGTATACTGTCTCTAAACAGGGAAGCTCCGTTCAGTTTTCACAGCTAAGAGGCTTGTTACTGGACGGACGCCCCCAACCCCCTTTTCAGGCTGTCTAAAAAAGGGGCCATCACCAAAACCTTGCGGAAGCCAATTCCTCACGTTCTTCCCCTTCCCTCCCCACTCGTTCATCCCACTACCATCCCCGCCTGAAGAAGGAACGAGAGGTTGCCGGCATACCTGCACTCCCCCGAGCCAGATGGGGAGGTTTCGGTTTGGGGCATGGTTTGGGGGGCTTCTCGGGCCCACGCCCAACCCCACCCCGACTCAGCTGCACCCGAACTTCAGGAAACTTGGTGATGAACTTCTTTTCCACGTACTTGGCCCGGATCCATGCCTCCTTCTCCAACCTGGGGGGTGGGGTGCAAAAGCAGTGTAACTTTCTAGAAGACGGATTCTACATATGCACAGAGGCACTCTGCTACAACCTTCACATGGATGAGGACTGAGCTCCAGCACTGGTGAAGAGAGGGACGCATCAGAACTGTGTGCACACAACTCCCCCAAACAGCAATGCCCAGCAGTCCCTGGTGCATCACAGCAGTGCTGTCTCGTTCCCTGGAAGGTAGGAAGAATGGGGCGGGTGGGTGTGTGTGTGTGTGTGTGTCAGCACACGCACAAATGAGGCAGGTGTGTCTCACAGGGGACATCTAGAGGCTAGGACAAGCAACTGCAGCGCAGCGTCAGCTACTGGACAGGTGGGAGAACTGCACTTTCCTCATGTTTCTAAAAAAAAGCAACTTTCACACATGCAGGCAAACAAAATTCCCTTTCGCTAGAGGGGCTGGAGCAAAAGCACCAAGGGATGGATTTTGGAGGAGCCGTTTATGCACAGCAGTGATGGGGAGAGAAGAGTCCCTGAGCAGCTGAGCCCTCCGCAAAGGGTGTGGAAAGATTTCAGGGGGGGGGGCCTCTCACCGGGAACAGCCAGGCTGGGGGCGTTTGATGTTCATTTCCTCCACCCGCGCTTCATAAATCTGGTTGATGACACGATTTCCCAATTCACACATCAGCTGCAGCAGACAAAGGGGGCGGGGGGGGGGGGAGAGTCTTAGCATTACCTTCTTCAAGCATCCAACCCCTCCCTTGGGCAACATTTGCATGAATCCAGAATTCTGGGGGGAGACTTATGATACCCCCCCTCCTAGCCATTACTACTACTAATAATCTAAATTACACCACCAATTAGACACTATATAATCTTGTTTGTCATTATAATTCTCATTTTACAGATTGGAGGCCAAAATTTCCATGGCAGTGGCTTGGTGAGACCCCTGCAGGGAGGGAGAGAACAAGAAAAGACGCCTGGAGCTGCCTTCTGCGGAGCCCCTTAACTCTGCATTGCTCCCCCGTGGCTGGCAGGGTCTTGGGTGAGAGAAAGATCTTCCCTGGCACCTGGTACTTGAGATCTTTTAACATGTGATGCTGACGATGATCAAGTCTGGGACCTTCTGGATGCACACTAGGTGCCCCAGCCATAGAGCAATAGCTCTGAGCCGAAGAACGGAGGCCCCCCGGTACCAGCCCCAGCACCCCTCCCCCATTAAAGGATCTCTGGTCACTGGTGTTGCGAAGGATCTTTCTCTGCCTGCGTTTGACTCTCCGCAGAGCTGCTGCAAGGGAGAAGAAGAAATGCTGGGTCACAGGCCTGCCTCCCTTGCTCAGCTGGAGAAGGCCAATTTCCTGCATGCCTGCCATGTAACAGAGAGCCGCCACCCCCCACCCTGCCCATGTTACCTTCACAAGCTCAGGCTCCCAAGAGTCCAGTGTCAGCGATCGCACCTTAGAGAAATGGACGCCGAGACTCCTGCAGCGAAGAGGGGGGAGGGTGAGAGGGAATACAGGGAAGACCAGAGGGAGGAGGCCCAGCCCCCCTCACCCCAAAGACAGGTGCCAGCTCACCTGTGGATGCCAGAGCACTCGATGCACAGCGTGATGCCCAAGTTGATGCTGGCCCATTCGGGCGCAGGCTCCCGGCAGTCACAGCACTGGGCGTTGCCCTCCAGCCGCTGCACCTGATCCACAACGTGCTTGTCCGTGCTGCCCCGCAGCCTCCGGCCCAAGGGGGACTGCAGCTTGGCTGCAGAGAGAGACGCGGCTCGCTCCAGTGGCTGCTGGGTAGTGAGACAACAGAGACATTGGTGTATTCTACCACTGCAACAACGTGTGAATGCAGAAACCTGGTAGAAGGTATGCAGTTTCACATCCAAGAATCCATGCTTTGGGTTTTTTTGTTAAAGAAAGCAAAATTCCTACTCCTTTTGTGCTTGCAAAGACAGGTTCAAAGACTCAATGACCAATGAAGTCTCTGAAACAATGCGGAGAGCCCTAGCATGAAATCCAGAGGGGAAGGGGGCAGGATTCCTTTGAAAACAGGCTACGTGCAAATTTGCTCGGTTGGCTTCAGGTGCAAGGAAATGGGACTTGGCTGGAAGAATCCCAAGTTTAAATTCTCATGCAACTATTAGGATCCCAGAGAGGTCAGTCAGTTTGTCACAAAGTGTGGTGAAGACCAGACAGGTGATTGCTCTCTGGATTCCAGAAGCTCTAAGAGGAGCTCGTCTGGATCTAGACAAGTGGTCTACCTAATTCAGCATCTCATTTCCCCTCAGTGGCCAGCCAGAGATGCATCAGATGGCCCACAAGCAAGGACACAGAGGTCCCCCCCGCATTGCCCCCAGCGACAGGTATTCAGAAGCACCCTGCCTCTGTTCCATCCAGCCATCACGGCTATTCCCCACTGATTGACCTCTTCTCCTTGCATTCATCCAACTTGTTCAGAAACGTCAAGTGTCGTGGTTAAGAGCGGCAGGACTCTAATCTGGAGAACCAGGTTTGATTGCCCACTCCTCCACCTGAAGCCAGCTGGGTGACCTTGGGCCAGTCACAGCTCTGTCAGAGCTCTCTCAGCCCCACCCACCTCACACGGTGTTTGTTGTGGGGATAATAACAACAGGCTTTGTGACCACTCCGAGCGGGTGTTAAGTTGTCCTGAAGGGCAGTATATAAATCGAATGTTGTTATTCCTTGGATGTTCTTGTTCACAAAGAAAGTAGTCGCTGCCTCGAGATGACAGCCTCAGGATAAACTCCTTGTGATTCCCTCACACTCTAAACTCAATGTGGATCAGTTCTGGGGAGGCTGAATTACCTCACAGAGCACAACGTGGAACCACACTCCCCACAGAGGCAGGGATCTGGCGCCACACTCTTTGGGGACTATTCCAGAATGTCAGTTTCAGCATCGCCCTACCTGCCCCAGGGGCGGCTCTGGGTGCTCTTCGTTGTAAGCCGAGGCGATGCTGTTTTGAACCGCGCACACCCAGGCCTGCTGGTGCCTCTCTGAGTCCGCTTGGAGGAGGCAGCTCCTGCCACGGAAGAGGAAGAGGGCAAAGGAGCGTCAGAGAGAGGGAACTGTGGGAGGGGGCCGGACGGGGGGGGGAGGGGGCCAAACCCAGATCTTGGGCAGCTCACTTGTTTCCTCGGCCTGATCTACTTCACAAGGTTGTTGTGAGCATACAGGGGGATGGGGGAGAACCACATTCGCCACCCTGAACTGCTTGGAGGAGGAAGCGTGGGATAAAATGCAGACGGCTATAGATGGACCCAAATCCCCAGAATCCTCCATTTGGGCTGCCTGAGCCCCGGCAGGCCAAGGACACGGCCGGAAGGGGGAGACTCACTTGGAGGGCGAAACCACTTCAAAGCAGAAGCGCCGCTCGTGATCCGGGCACGGTTTCACGGTACAGAGCCGGAGGTCCTCAACCACCACGGTCAAGGCATCCTGGGGGGCGCAGGGGAGAGCAGAGACTGCTGTCAGGATCCTGCCCCATCTGCCCCAAATAGCAGCCTTGTCCCCAGCAGCACCAATACACATGAACTTTCGTGGATGGTCACAGACACGGGCCAGCAATTCCTCCCTTGGAACAGCCAGAGGGAAAGAAGCATGGCCGGGGGGGGGGGGCAGCAAAGGGACCTTGGAGGGTGCTCAGGGAAGGGGTAAAGCAGCAGAGAAGGTGTCAATAGGCGTGCAAAGGAAGAGACGGACAGATCGCTGAGCCAAGGGTTTATCCACAAGTTTATCCCCATGCAAGTTCAGCCTCCCCCCACCCCTGAGCCCCGTACCTTTGCCTTTTTCTGATATACCAGCTGGTTGCTCTGTATGGAAAACCAGCGCCTGAAATGGAAAGGGAGAGATCGGCTGCAACAGAAGACCAGAAAGTGGCTGCGTGAGGGTGAGAGGCGGAGGGGGCAAGGGCAGAGATCTGCTTGAGGGGCTAACAAAGCATAAAACACACAATCACAAAAACCGGCAAAAAGAGTCTGCCTCAAAACGGCCGACCGTCCCCAATGGGTGGCATAAGGCAGCCACACATTGTTCCAGAAACTGCTCAAACAGTAACCCTAATCTTATCTCCCCAAACTTGGGGGCCAAAGGAAGGGAGCCCAAATGAGGCAGGTGACAGAGCCTTAACGAAAAGCAAACCTTAGTCCCAGTGCAGAGAAGAGGTCTATCAATGGCTATTAGCAACAATAGTGAAGCAGAACCTCCTCGTCTAAAGGCAGTATACCTCTCAAAATACCAGATACCGCAGACAAACAGGAGATCCCTGCAGCTGTCCTGTCCTGCTTGTGGGCACAACACAGGCACTGGCTGGTAACAGCAGGAGCCTGGACTGAGCTGGACTACCCAGCAAGGGGGTTCTTAGGTGCCAGACAGAACCGGAGCCATGCCCAGCTGAAGGAAATGAGAAACAGAGCGGGGAGGGGAGGGAAGCATCACTCACCTGCTCCACGTCTTGAAGGCATTGCTGGCCCTCTTATACAGGTACCCTTCCATCACTGCCACACCTGGCTCTGTCCGGAGCTCGGGAACCGCATCCTCCTGCGACAGGTCCTGAAGTGTGGCAGAGGAGTGGCCCCTCCTCGTTACAAGAAAGAACACTTCCCCACCTCAAGAATAAGGCCTGCCTATTCTCACCCCCGCCCCAAAGGTGAAAACATTTGTTCGCCCTTCCAGTTCGGTCTCAGCTCCACCCCTTGCGTGCGGCCTCTCCGTT
This sequence comes from Eublepharis macularius, assembly GCF_028583425.1. Lineage (NCBI taxonomy): Eukaryota > Metazoa > Chordata > Lepidosauria > Squamata > Eublepharidae > Eublepharis > Eublepharis macularius. The sequence continues at coordinate 79,054,187 of NC_072801.1, forward strand.
CTGCTCAAGCTCCTTCCTGTTCCGCACCCTTGACTTTTCTGGCTCTCTTGGGCACTCGAAGCCACACCTCTGTGTTCACAAGCTCTTCCCTGGGCCTCACCTTTGCCAGCGCTCACATACTAAGCTCAGACCCCTGTTAGCCAAAGACTCCTCCCACTTGCCTCAAGCTCCTCCCTCCTCTTTCTCGGTGGCCATAAGCTCTGCCCCCAAACTCCAAGGCTCCTCCCAACTTGCTCAGGCTCCTCCCCTTCCTGGTTGCCCCTCCTGAAGTGGGCCATTTCCGACCCCAGTCCATGAGCCCCATTCACCTTCTGCTTGATCATCGTGTGCCTTTGCTCCATGTCCCGCTTTTCCCGGGCCGACTCCAGAACCAGCTGATGGAGCTGAAAAAGGGAAGCGCTTAAGGCACGAAGCGGGATTTCCGGAAGGGCAGCAGAATAAAGCAGCACAAGTCGGAAGCCACCTCTGGGCCTAAACACTCACCCGGGTCCCCCCCCCAACATCTGCCTGACTTTGCTTCTTCAAACATCTGGGCTGGGAAGTACGTCCAAACGCCTCCCCAGGCCAAAACTGAGGTCAGGGATCGTTCTGCAGGGAAGCGCATGGCTGAAAGCAGGAAACTGCCGTGTGGGATTCGAACATGGCAGTTTCCACAGAGATGGCCCACAGGCCACACTGGCCCTATGGGGAAGGGGGATTCAAGCCAGCACGCAGGCCCAGGGCATCCAAGTATGAGGCAAGCAGCCCCAGTACTTGTACCCCCTCCACCCCAGTGCCCATGGCACTTCCACATGGCCAGCTTTAAAGAAATCCACCCTGGCTTTCAAAAATCTGCATCCAAGCTTCCGGAGCAGGAAGTTATGCTTAGCCCTTAGACACCAGGAAATTTCAGATTCAAAAGATTTTAAAAACCTGCCAACTTTCATCTTTTGCAAAACAAAGTCAAGAAAGGTCATGGCTTTTGGAGAATAAGAGATCTTCCCTAACAGAGCGCTAAAAAGGGCTTTAAAAAAACACAACGGAACAAGTTCAAGACCCATCAGCACTGCAGAAGATTTAGGTTGTTAAAAGTTCCCGATACGGATTTCAACTGAACAGCAGCAGATTCTGTGACCCTTGATTCACACTGCCAAGAGGGATTCAGGGCGGTTTTACGTTGCAAAGTCTAAAGTGACACCTGAATATTTAAAATGGGTTACTTGTTCAATCCTTGCAAAACATTGTTTTATTTAATCTGAGGTATTTCTATTCCACTCTTGAAATACGTCTGAGGGAGTTCCCAATAAAATCGTAACAGCATAAACCGCCACAAGAGAGGCCAACAATACTAAACACGGAACGGCAGTATGGGAAACGAATGGGAAGAACTGGCCGTCCCAGGTTGCTTCTCCCCCAGTCTGGGGCAGGCAGACAGCTGGCGAGACAGCGATGCAGCCTGCTTGCCGGCAGGGGGATTTTATCTGCAGTTCAAGCTCCGCCTTTATGGATCACGCTAGCCAAGCCTTTAAGCTCACCACCCTGTCGAGGGCGGCAGCTCCCAAGCGTGCCTTTTGAGGAGCACCTCACACCTTCAGGACTCTTGTGCAAAGTCCTCAGGAGAAAAATCTTCCGGGGTGCAGTACACATCTTTAGCCCTGGCTGACACACCTCTCCTACCCAGCCACAGTTCGCCAGCCTTCCTTCCAGCCTCTGTTGATATTAAGGGCCTGTAACTGGTTTGCAAAACCCTCTCCCTCGTTGAGATGAATGAGGCTATCCAGGGACTAAGGGGCAAACCTGGCTCCCATACCCCTCCGCACCCCCCTCCCGACACCCATTTCAGATTTCCCCAGACCCTGCTCCCTACCAGATGCAGAGTCCAGGGGTGCAAGCCGTCTCGTGTGGTTGCAGTCCATGCCGCACTCCCACATCCTGTTTGTCAAGCCCAACTCTTTCCTGGCCAGCTTTGCTCTTCCTCTCCCCTCTGCTCGCTTCCTCCCTCTTTCTGGGTTTTGCCAAGAGGAGATGAGTCCAGCCCCCACTTATCTCTTCCCCACCTTCTCCCCCCCCCCCGGCCCCTTTTACCTGTGCTGCCAGGTCCTTGCGATACTGTGCCAGCTCTTTCACCACACGGAACCCCTGCTCGAGGTAGGAGGACTGAGCCTCCATGAAGGTCAGCATCTGGAACGACAAGCAGCCCGATCAACCCGGAAGTGCCGATGGGGTGCTTTTGTTTCCGAAAAGAGAGATTCAGGGGTCCGAGCCTGCCCGGAAACCACATTTCCTGAGCATGATGTCTACGCCGAGACAGAGGGAAGAGCCGCAGTTAGCTGCAGAACAGGAAGGCCTCTGAGAGTCCCCATTTCACTGTGCTGCTGGGCTTGGAGCCGGGTTCCAGGATTTAAGCTTCCAAGCTCAAATTAAGAAATGCAACGGAGGTTTTCTGTCCTGCTCCTCCCTCCGGAGTCTAACAAGAAGCTGGGTCAAAATGTAACAGGACACTCCAAAACTAACCCCTTTATTCCCACTGTAATTCCAGAAACTCCGAACCTGGCGTTTATTACAAAAAAACAACTCCGGCTACAAATCCTGCCCATACACACATGAAGCTGATCACACCCTGATCCAAACAGGCACGGGGCGCACGACTCTGCCCAGGGAAGCACTGGCGGGAATGCCACCAAACCAACAATTATGAAAACAGAACAAGCCAAGCCGAAGTTACTTACAAACTTCAGGATCTCAAATTTCTTCTTCGACTGGATCACGTTGATCTGGGAAGAAAAAAAGCACTCACTAGATTCTGGAGGGTTTCCACTCCCTTCTGCCCTGACTCCCACCAGCCGTGGGGTCTCTCCAGCTTCCCCCCGATCAGCAGAAGGAGATGCTCCAACTCCCCTTCCCAGATCTGGCAAGAGAACCCAGGAGTCCCGGCTGCCCGTCAGGTCCACCCCTACCTGGAGGACGTAGTCAAGGGCTCGAGCACGGAATGCAGTGCGGGCAACCTTCAGCGCAAGCACGGCCTCTTCGGCCTCATGGTGGCGCCGCCGGGGCACCTCGGCATTATGGTGCAGGGCACTGGAGAGGGTTTCGCTGCTGCGTTCAAACTCCTTACGGGTCTCCTTGAACTGCTTCATGTCTCTGAGACACAGAAGTCCTCAGGTGGGTGGAGGGAGATGGTGCAGCCTCTTACCCCAGCAGCTGCCCTTGCAGCCCTCTCCATCCTGGGCAGCCGTCCCCCCGTCCCAGGTCCCCCCATGGCCAACACCACCCCAAACACTAATCACCACACCAGGGTACTTGGAAAATGCAGCCCCCCACTCCCCAATAGCCTTCCAGTTTGGTGTCGTGGTTAAGAGTGCAGGGCTCTGATCTGGAGAGCCAGGTTTGATTCCCGTTCCTCCACCCGAAGCCAGCTGGGGGACCTTGGGCCAGTCACAGCTCTCTCAGAGCTCTCTAAGCCCCACCCACCTCACAGGGTGTTTTGTTGCGGGGATAATAATAGCATACTTTGTAAACCGCTCTGAGTGGGTGTTAAGTAACCCAGAAGGGCAGTATATAAATCTATTACTATTACTATTCCACAAATCCCTCAACCTCCTGACGGGATCTGCACCGCTGTCCCTCTTCCCAAACCGTCTTTCTGCCAGATTCTCTCTGGCTGGCTTACTCTTTCACCAAACTCTGCAGCTGTTGCTTGAAGGATTGTTGTGTTGTGTCCAGAAGCTCCTACAACACAGAGAGGAAGCAAAGAGGGTCAGAGAGGGGAATCCCTACCCCAGGAACCATCCAAGAGTCTGACAACTCTGCTGCCTGAGTAGGAGATGGGGCACCATCTCTCTGAAGAAAGGCTGAAGTGTTTGGAGTCCAGTAGCACCTTTAAGACTAACCAACTTTACTGTAGCATAAGCTTTCGAGCACCACAGGTCTCTTCGTCAGATGCATCTGACGAAGAGACCTGTGCTTCTCGAAAGCTTATGCTACAATAAAGTTGCATCTGACAAAGAGAGCTGTGGTTCTCGAAAGCTTATGCTACAATAAGGTTGCATCTGATGAAGAGAGCTGTGGTTCTCAAAGCTTATGCTACAATACAGTTGCATCTGACGAAGAGAGCTGTGGTTCTCGAAAGCTAATGCTACAATAAGGTTGCATCTGACGAAGAGAGCTGTGGTTCTCGAAAGCTGATGCTACAATAAAGTTGGTTAGTCTTCAAGGTGCTCCTGGACTCTGCTATTTTGCTACTGCAGACTAACACAGCCAGCTCCTCTGGATCTATGAAGTATCTGGGGCTCAGGAAAGGAAAAGCTGCGCATGGGGCTGGGTGGGGGGGTGTGACTGAGGCACAGAGAGACCTGACCTGCTGGACAATCCCCTGGGTGAGCCTCCGGCACAAGCCGCGTTGAGAGTGCAGTTCTTGCACAACACTCACTCGGTCCAATGAGGCCCAGGCAGGAGAACCTCTTGGGGCATTGGGCTCACCCCCAGTCTAGGAGCTGGGAAAAGGCTTGGCATCAGGGGGCCGCCTGACGAGCTCCTTCCCCTTGCATCCTGCTTGCGCCTTAAGACCATCTTCTGAGCCACACACTCACAAGCGCTCCTGCCTTCAGAGGAGAGGCAAACGGCACATAAGGGGCTGCCCCGCCTGGCCTCCGCCTGGCACCCTCTCTGTTCGCAATGGAGCCCACCTGAAAGAGTCATCTCTGCTGCTACGGGCACCGGCTGCGCCTTCAAAGCGGCTACTCTAGCTTCTGCAGAGGGCATTTCTGTTTTCTGGTTGGTTAGTTCATTTTGGCCAGCCGCCTGAAAGGCTTCCGAACGGAGGTAGGAGACACTTTGTTTTTTTAAGCAAGACCCATTTCGATTTTTCTGCTTTGATGACAGGGTTGGGTTCTCTTGTTACATTATTTGGAGAGCCCTGTGGGGTCAGACCGGAGTCCAGCATCCTGTTGCCCGCTGGCCTCGGCTACATTTGTAAGTGGGCCCTGCCCCCCCTGCATTTGCTATTCTGAAATGCCATATCTGAACACAGACATCCCATTTGATAGCTCACAGCCACTGGGGGACCCTCTTCTCCTCCAAAACAGAAAAGAGTCCAGTAGCACCTTTAAAACTAACCAACTTTACTGTAGCATAAGCTTTCGAGAACCACAGCTCTCTTAGTCAGATGCAACTTTATTGTAGCATAAAGCTTTCGAGAACCACAGCTCTCTTCATCAGATACATCTTTATTGTAGCATAGGCTTTCGAGAACCACAGCCCTCTTCATCAGATGCAATTTTATTGTAGCATAAGCTTTTGAGAACCACATCTCTCTTCGTCAGATGCAACTTTATTGTAGCATAAGCTTTCGAGAACCACAGCTCTCTTCGTACGATGCATCTGACGGAGAGAGCTGTGGTTCTCAAAGCTTATGCTACAATAAAATTGGTTAGTCTTAAAGGTGCTACTGGACTCTTGACTGTTTTGCATCTACAGACTAACAGGGCCAACTCCTCTGGATCTTCTCCTCGACAAATTTGTTTAGTCCCCTTTTTAAAGAGACATCACACCTTCTGGCAGGGAGTTTCTTCAGCCAGTTACATGTTGCGTGAAAGAGCACTTCCTTTGGGCTGCCCGGAATCAACTGCCTTTTCTAATTTATTGGGTGCTTGTGAGATCCAGTCTTAGGGGAGAGAAAGGAAAAGTTCGCACACACCCATCTTATAAGCCTCTCTCAAGTCCGTCTCCCCTCTCTCCCGGCCTAGTTATTCGTTCTTCAGCCATTCCTCACGTGGAAGGTGCTGCCCCCTCCCCCACCCCACGCACAATGGCTTTGACTAACCAGAAATCTCAGGTTCTATGTCCTGTGAGATGACACATCACCTGAGCACCAATGGAGAAAGTGGGGGGTGGAAGGACTTGAGGGGGGTAACCCAGGGAAATAGGTACGGCTCACCTCATGCCTGCCGATCATTTTGTTGAAGCTCTCAGAAAACTTTTCTAAGCACTCCTGGAAAGCAAATCCCATAAAGACAGGGAAAAAACACTGTGAGGGACACGGGCGCAAGAATGCACTCCACCTCAACAGACGGACAGTTTGCAAACCTGGGAGAATTCAGCAGTAGGGAGAATTGAGAAAACACCCTAAAGGACCTCACAGGCTGCAATCCTGAAAGCCTTTTCAAAAGCTGCAGTTTCTGGATCTCATGATTTCGTCTAAAAAACAAGTTTCTAGAGTTCATGGCGGATGCAGAAAAGTGCTTGGAAGTGTGCAAGCAGCCGCTGAAGGCGCTGGATGCCAAGAATACCTGAACGGGGCCTGCCCACCTCCCTCTTTGCCCTGAGTGTTCACTGCTACTCTTACGCTAGACTCACTTCCAGCTCCGAGTTTTTAGAAGAGGGAGCAACAGACCCCACCACCACCCCACCCACTCCTGCCGGGAAGCTGCCCTCTCTGCCCTGGAACTTCTGGCCTCTAAAATCTGGCTGAGTGGAAGCCCATTTCAGTTGCACTCTGCACACTCTCAGAAGCACATTCATCTGTAACTTCACTTGTGCTGGAGCTATGCCACCGAAAGCAAGCTTCAAGGCTGAACCTGGCCTCTGATTCAACCTCACCTCTGCCACGATTCGGTGGGACGCAGCTACGCAGCTAGATGATCATTTTTAGAGGTTCCGGGTCTCCCTGAGAAGAACCCGAGGGGAAAGGCATATCTGTGCAACAGAAGGGGCTAGAGACTTGCTTTTAAAAAGCTGAATGCTGTGGATTCCAAGTTCCCACTACACACAGAGTTATATAATGATATTCAATTGCTAATTTGTTTAAAAAACAGGGGAAAACGCCCAATGGCCCAGAGAAGAGGGGCTGCCTGCTGCTAGAGGGCTGAGGCATGGAAGGTGCTGGGCATGAGGAAACGCTCATTGCTGGTGGCGCCTGCACCAGCAAGGAGAAAGCCACACGCGCCCGTCCCCATGTGGAAGCCACCTTTGCCATTCAGCTGTCACAAGCATCCAAGGTATGTCCTCCCAGGACAGTCAGGCTCTGCAAACATCTCGGATTCCTGCCCTCCGGCTCTAATCCCCCAGGCCAGAGCCAAACCTGTCTTTCAAGCGCAGCCACAAGGCCAGCCAGACCCGCTAAGGCACAAAAAGGGCCGCACCCAATCCGTCCAGGAAGCCAAGCCGGCTCCCCCCTCAACAGGAGGTCCACCCTCCCCTCCGCCCATCTGGACCACTCCTCCAACCGCTTCCAAGTAAACTTACGCTCATCATGGAGTCCCCCTGGGAATTCTGCGACAGCTCCTGAACGCCCGACACAAAGTTCTTGCTGTGGGCAGAATACTGTCGCCCCGACTCCAACATGGTGGTGCAGAGCTTCAGCAGCTGGGGGGGTGGGAGAGAGGACAGAAGGCTCAGCAGATCCACCAGGCACTGGAAGGCGAGCCCTCCTCCTCTCCCTACTTTGAAATACCATCCCCTGATATGTGTCCCCCCCCACCCATGCACCTTCCTGGCATCTCCCCAAGCAAGCCGGGGCACAGCTTGCTCCATCAAAGCAAGGCAATGCAGGTGCCACACAAGAAAAGCCAGCAGGCTGCCCAGGCCCACGACTTTTGCGGGACCGTTGGCTGGCCAAGCTACTGGCCCCCTCACCTTCTCCAGCTGCGTCTCCAGCACAGACACTTCTGTTTCCACTGTCTCAATGGCAGCCCTGAGGTTGGTGGGAGAGGTGAGGAATGGGTGGAGGGGAGGAGGGAGGGGAGAAGAAAAGCATTAGCACAGGGTAAGAGCTGGCAGATGGATGTCAGAAATCCAAGAGCCCCTGGCTGAAGGCCCATCTCTGCCATGCACCCACGGTGCGGCCTGGGAGGGGTCTCTCTGTCCCTCTCTCTCTGCCTCAATTCCCCACTTGCAAAAGGGAGGACGTAGCAGCCGGCCTTCCAGCGCTGCTGCGCACGTGAGCGCTTTTGCAAAAGCGTTTTAAAATGCTCCGCACGTGATTGACAGCAGCAGGGTTTGAAGAGAACCCCTGGGGTCCCTGGTGAAAACCAATCTATCACGGCCCAACGCTAAGTGGAAAGGGGATGCTTGGAGCTGCCCATATCACTGCAGGGTCCCTCCAACTGGACTCCAGGCCTGCTCACTCAGAATAAGGGGCAGGCGTGGGTCTTATTATAAGGGAAGGGAGCCCAGACAGAAGAATGGCAGGACTTTGATAGCAAGATCCTTGGTGGGGATGGTGGGGGTGGGGAGGAAGAGGCCGCCAGTTCGGGGTGTCCACAAGGGAACCACAAGCTAAGCTCAGGGACTGAATAACCCTCGCCAAAGACCTCCAGCTCTTCCCATCTTCTCTGTCAGGTTCAGAATGCTTTCTTGTATACCTTTGCTTAACCGACTCCATTTTTAATCCTTTCAGTGTTTAAGTGCTCTCTTCACAGGTGCCAAGGTTCCCAGGCAGCTATCGCACAGAAAAGGATTGTTTTGGCTACCGATGTTCCACCAAGAACCGGCCTTGAAGAACTTTCGCTGTCCTGACTTCAAAGGGGTTGTTTTGAGAACTATGGGGGGAGGTTGGGCCTGCTGTGATCTGTTACTTCGTACCTCACGCTTTGCCTGTCATTGGTAACAATGCATATGTACCATCCTGAATATTGTATTCAGGCTAGTGGACTATAATGAACTAATTCTTCAGTAAAAACCCTTTTGGAAACAATGGACTGTTGTCTGATTGCAGAAGGTAGTCTGGAGTAAGGACATTATCTAGCCACAGTTCTGACATTCTCTTGCGGTCACCTTGCAAGTTTCCTGCCTTCGCCGGGGCTGTAACCACTTCCTATCGGTTGCCTGGAAACCTCCCTACCGTTCGCTCTACTATTCAGAGCACCCAGTTGTGCGATGCACACAATCCCCAGGAGGGACATTGTTAAAAGTGCAACAGACAGGCAGGACCCCCTGCCCTGCGTCCCACGAAGAGCTCCAACAAGACTTTACGCCCCAGTTCTGCCCCCCCCGGCAGGCCCTCACTGCAGCAACTGAGATTAGTTACAAGGGCAACTACCCCTGATTTTTTGTCGGGGGGGGGCACTATGGAGAAGGGAGGCGGCCTCTCTCCTGCCAGGTGCCAGCCATTCTTCACCCTCCAGTCAGGCAAAGCCCTCGTCTCTTCAGCCGCTCTGCGCTGCTGCCCAAGATGGCTGCCACATACACGTTCCCCACAATGCATTAGGATTATAGCTCAAGAGAGAGTGGTTAGTCAACAACATGCGGCAAAACCTGAGGGCATCGGGAACAAGAAGGGCAAGAGAGAAGAAGCTGGCCAGCCTTCAGATGTGAGAATACCAGGGCACACGAAAAAGGGAACCATCCTGCCCACAGGGGGAAAGATGGTGCTGTTAACCCCTCCTGCGCTGGACCCCCCACTGCGAAAGAAAGATTCCAACGCCCCCAAGCTGCCCCCCAAAGAAGGACAGAAACTTTGCGAGTGGAAATCAGTGACTCTTGGAAACGATTTGTCAGACATGAAGCAGACGGAATGGAAAACACACGACTTCTCTCTAGACCTCAAAGCCAGAGGCTATATTTAATCTAAGGCACATCTGCCGCTCAGCATTTCAGCCGGTACACAATCGTTTCTCAAAAAGGAGAGGTCTGGGGGGGCGACGGCCCTGAGCATGGCAGCCTCTCCTTAATGCTAGACAGGGAGGGCAGGCATCGGCGTGGGTCACAGCCGCCCCCCCCCCACCACCTGTGGGGCCTGGCACCCACAAGGTCTGCTACCCACCCAAGGTCGCCATGCTGGACACTGAGCGGTTTCACACGAGCAGCAGCCCAGGGTCAATGTGATGCCACGAGAGGAACGTTCCTCAGGAAGGAAGGGCTGTGGCCTCCGCCGGCCTATTTAAGCCAGGTTTCAGATACGGGGGAGGCTTGAGGGGAACCCCTCCACATGCACTGAACTTGCAGGAATCCATGCATGGCTCTGCAGCCTCCTCTGGGCTCCTGATGGTAATTCAGGGACAGGCGGCCGGGCCCAGGCACTTCTGCTGCTCCAGAGCATGACCCGAGAGGCGCAGCAGCCTGGAACGTGGGAGTTGCAACAGCACCTTCTTCCATGTTGGAGGGTGTGCCTCTGATTGCATGCCCCAACTGATTCATGTTAGCCTGACAGCAGGCAGGGCCAGGCCTGACCACAATACCCCAAGGGTGCCCACAGGTAAAAGCACATCAAATACATGACGAGAGAGCGCTGCTCGTCACACGCCGAGCTCCCCGAGGGTTCTCCCAGCCCGGCCTCTGCTCTCTGAACCCCTTCTCCCCCATGCCCCCCACCACCACTTCCTGCCTGCCTAGCTCTGGCAACAACTGTGCAACAGCAATGCGCGTGATGCGCTCACCAACCCCAGGCTAAAGACACCACACGGGAAGCTCCCGCACAGGAGCTGGGAGGGGGTCCTGGGGGTGGCAGCGCGCCCCACTGGCAGCTCCCCTCCTGCCCCCCCACAGGGCTTCTGCTTGCTGAGGGCCCTCCCCAGGAGACTGGCTGACTGACCAGGGAGCAGCCAGGGGGTGAGGCCGCCCACAAGAGGGGCATCCCGGACTGGAGAGGGCAGCGGGGAGGGCGGAGGAAGAGCTGGGGTCGGGGTCTGCCTTGGCAACCTACCCCACACCAATTCACCCCCTTGGTTCCGGGGGGGGGCGCAAGAGGCTCCAGCAGTGAGGCACACGGGGCGCCCCCCCCCCAGGCATTGGGCTTGGAGCCGCTTCCCTGCCCGTCTGGGGGCGCTCTCCCCCCCCCCACCCGCAGCTCCGCTTTGACCACTAGCCACCACTTCCCACAGCGCCCCTCTCGGCCGCGTGTCCGGCGCGCTGGGGAGTCGGGAGCGGCCGCCTGCCGCCGCCTGGCACAGCCGCCCGCCGGGCCCACCTGAAGCGGGGCGAGTCCTTGAGGCACTCCTCGAAGTCCAGCTTGACGGTCATCTTGGCGGCCGGGGGGCGCGGCGGGGCGCGGCGGCGGCGGGACAGAGGCCGGGAGCAGCTGCGCAGCGAGAGGAGCCGCCAGGGCCGGCCCGCGCCGGGGGGAGGCGCCGCCGGCAGCCGCCCCTGCTCCGCCCCGGGGAGGAGTGCGCGCCAGCCCGGCCCAGAGGCCATCCTCGGGCGCCCCGCAGGGCCGGCGGGCGGGCAGCAGGCCGGCCCTCAAGCCCCCTCCGGGCACCCGCGGAACTCCCGGCGCCGGTCTCGGGTGGGACGGGGCGGCGCCGGAGGCGGCAGGGAATTCATCCCTGGCTGCGTTCCCGGCGCGCCTCGGACGGCAGGTGCGCGCAGGAGGGCGAACACAGAAGCGCGGGAGCCAAGGGCCGCCTCCAGGAGCGACCGAGGGAGACGGCGTTCAGACGTGCACGTGCAGCGCCGCGGCAACGAGCAGCCGCGGGTCGAACTTTTGCACCGTCGGGCAGCATCACAGCCCCCCCCCCCCCTTCCTCCGATTGTCAGTTTAGACGTGAGTCGGAGAAGGCTCGCTGCAAATAAATAAAAAACAACGCCCCAAGAGAGGCGGGCCTCGCCTTCGCGGGGCAGAACTTAGGTTGCGCGCAGCGGCCCGCTCTTCATTGCTTAGTCGAAAAGAGTCCAGCAGCATCTTTAAGACGAACCAACTTTACTGTAGCATAAGCTTTCGAGAATCACAGCTCTCTTCCTCAGATGCTAACTCCTCTGATTCACTGCTTCGGGAAGCGCCGATCGCGCGATTGTTTTGCTAGACGCGCTCGGACTCTCCCCGCGTGGGAACGCCGCGTGCTGCGCCGACTGGGCACCAGGGGGCGCTGTTAGTCCGGCAGGGCATCCGCAGCGACCTACCTGTGTGGCCGAACCTGGCCAGTGGGTGGCGCTGCGATTCTCGAGAACCGAGATCAGGAGTCGCCATTTTAACCCAAACTGCTGGCGAAAAAGAGCCCGACCTGCCCCCGCCCCCGTTAAAAAAAACCCTTGTTGTGACCTAGAAGCAGAACAGGGGCTAGGAAGAGCGGAGATGTGAGGCTGTTCTCCAAGCAGTACAGAGTATAAAACTTATGAAATAAAAACTTTTTTAAAAAGTAGTTGCCACCCTCCATGCGGGGCCTGGAGATCTCCCAGAATGACACCTACAGAGTACAGGGAACAGTTTCCCTGGAGAAAATGGCTCCTCTGGAGGACGGGTTCTATGACATCATACCCTGCTGAGGCTCCTCCTATCCGCAAACCCAGCCCTCTCCAAACTCCACCCCCAAATCTCCAGGAATTTTCTAACCTGGAGTTGGCAACCGTCATGGAGGCAGAGCAGCACACACTAATTCTTTACCAAAGTCTTCCAGGGATTGCAGGCGACCCCTGCTGTAGATACATTTCCCCCTTGAGCAAGGTGGAAACACACACCAAGCCAGGCATCTCCCAGTTCAGTGGCTCCCCTTCTATCGCAGTGCCCCCCCTGCATGCAGCTCTGGAGCTCTGGGGGGGGGGGGGCAAAGCAAACAGCTGAATTCTATCTAAACCCCCTCCCACACACACACACACTGCTACACACTTCCTGACTCCCATGTCTCTCCCTTCCCACAAACCTACAGTCCTTGGATCAGATAAGTGTGATCTGGAGAATGCTGCCACCAGTTGCAAGCAAGATTAGGCGCTTCCTCCAATTGAACCCTTGCTCACCCCCATGTGGCGGGGGGAGTTCTGGGCCAGCACTTCTTGTCAGGGGCTTCTCTGAGCACACCAGGGGGCAACCAACCTTTTTCAGCCTGAGGGAACCTTTGGAATCCTGACTCTGGGTGTTGGGGGCAACCACAAAATGGCTGCCACGGGAGGCAAAGCCAACCACCAAACATTAATAACATAATAATAACATTCGATTTATATACCGCCCTTCAGGACAACTTAATGCCCACTCAGAGTGGTTTACAAAGTGTTATTATTACGGCGGGTGGTGATGCATAACCTGGATAGGAGGTCTTCAGCATTTCAGGTAGAGGTTCTGTTTAATAGGATGCCTTTTAAAATTAACATTTGATTTTTTTTTTTTTGCCTATATAGAAAATAAGTATATTGAACTAGCTAAGAAACCCTAATATGGCAGTATCCGTCTTCATTTTGCAGGCATCTAATACACTTACTCAAAAGGAAAAAAAATGTTTTTTCATTATCTCCTTTACACGAGGGTAGAAAGTGCCCTCAAGTCATAGCTTATGGCTACACCTGGTGGGGTTTTCATGGCAAGAGGCAGAGGTGGCTTGCCATTGCCTGCCTCTGCAGCCCTGGCCTTCATTGGAGGTCTCCCATCCCACTACTGACCAAGACCAACCCTACTTAGTTTCTGAGATCTGATGAGATCAGGCTCTCCCGAGCTACCTAGGTGAGGAGCCCAGGTGTTTTCCACCTGCACAGTTATTCGTAACAAGACAGTGCTGAAGGGCTGGCAAGAGCTCTGAGCGCCCGTAAGAGGATTCTGGCCTGGTTCTGATACAAACGTAAATTATTTTTTAAAAAGTGAACGAAATTTGATGTGGCAATGTTATCAAGAATTATAACTATATTAAAACTGGAACGATCTGACGAGTTCAATAGAAGTTCCAGTTAGGTGTGTTAAACATTTTAGCCGTGCAGCCCGATCCTGTTTGGTCAGAATCAAGTCCAACCACGTTTTGAGAATATTTGAACAGGCAAAGTTCTTTACATAAAGCCACTGTACACAATATACTACAAACAATAACTGAAAAAGCCCCACCTGGCCCCACCTACTTTCTCAAAACACTTGGCAGGCACCAGGGAAAGTGCCAGCAGGCATTGTGGGTGCCATGTTGGGCACCCCTACACTACACCATGTTCTGCCCCAGATACACTCTGAAAGGGACGGGCCTGGAGCCTGGCAGGCTCTCTGGTTCACAGCTGCAAGGGAGTGAGGTGGGGGAACAGACTTGCCTTTGAGACCGCAGGTGGAAGAGCATGTTCTTAACACTGCCCAGTAGTAAAAAGAGCTCTTTGTGCAAAAAGAAACCCTGCGCTAGAAACAGACAGCCTCTCTCTCTACTGAGTTCGTAGCAGGATGCTTCCTTTTTGTTTATTCCTCCCAAAAGGCCACTGGTACATCCTGACACCAGCCCCATTTTGAGTCTGCAGACCCCCTCAGACCTTCTTCTAAATAGCAAAGAGTCCAGTAGCTCCTTTAAGACTAACCAACTTTATGGAGGCATAAGCTTTCGAGAACCACAGCTCTCTTCGTCAGATGCTAACTCCTCTGGATCTCTTCCAAATAGGATGCTTACCAGACGAGGCCTCCAGATCATGGCCACAGACATCTTTCCTCCTTCCTCCCTTTAACAGCCAGTCAGATGAGGAGTTCTGGCAAACTCGGAAGCTTGCACACTCTTTTGCTTGGTCTTAATGTAAAGGTATTAGGTGTTTTTTGGTATTTGCAGAGCTGAGTCTTATTCAAAGCGTAGACCAGATCTCTTAGCAATATTTCCCAAAGACTTCTAGAGGGTGCTGGAATTTTGCAGTCGGAAGTGGTGCAGTCTCTTCCACCACTTCATTCTCTGCATGTGTGAACAAGGCCTGTGTGTTAACTCTCTGGAAGACTTCCCAGGGCTTTTTTTCAGCTGGAACGAAGTGGAACGGAGTTCCTTTTGAAAATGGTCACATGGCCAGTGGCCCCGCCCCCTGATCTCCAGACAGAGGGGACTTTAGATTGCCCTCCACGCCACTAGAGGAGCGCAAAGGGCAATCTAAACTCCCCTCTGTCTGGAGATCAGGGGGTGGGGCCACCAGCCATGTGACCATTTTCGCCAAGGGTGATTTAAACTTTTAAAAACTCCCCCCCCTTCCAGCTGACCCAAAAGTGACGTCATTGTGCGGTCCTGGGAGCGTGCACACACTTTGTGCACGCGCCAGGGGCACTACCTCCCTCCAAGAGTTGCCCCCTGTGCTGGCAACCCACTGAGTTCCACCACCTCTTTTCCCAGAAAAAGGCCCGAGACTTCCAACCGAGCCTGCGGGTCCCAGGCCTTTCCCCTCCCCCCCTCCCAGCCAGCCTCACACAGGTAGAAAAGATACCTCTTTATTTTTACGCGTGAAGAAGAGAGGGGCAGCAGTCAAAGACACCTTTCTCAAAAACAGTATTTATTATGTACAAAAAAAAATCAGGTCCCAGCATCACAGAGACAATTAAAAAAACACTAACACACACACAACTCAGCCCTAGTGAGTCACAGCGCTTTAAATAAGGCAACATGTTGCTCTAGGAGCACCTCCCTTCTTGGCCATGAAAGCAAAGGTGAAACGCTAACCCTTTCCTACCTCCTCATCCACGAACAATGAAAAAATATTTAAGTTCAGGAAGCCGGATATTTCTGAATGCAGACAGGTCTCGGCACACTTTGGTGGTGCAGAGGTTTGGGCGTTTGGAGCCGTCATTAAGAGACGAAGCAAAGAGATTGTTCCTGAAAACCTCATTTTGAATTAGATGGCCTATCATTTGCAGGCTGGTTTTCATCAGAACCTCTGCAAACCAAGGCACCGCACGTGTGCACACGCTCCTCGGCAGAAGGGTCTTTTGACAGTGCAAATTGTCAACATTGAGGCTCAGACTCGGTATTTAATGCCACAGAAAATTCAACTGCTTATGGGGCTGATCTCTCCTGCTCCCCTCAAATCATACATGTCTTCCCCCCAAATGAATGTCGCTCTATCCTCCCCTCACTGATACCTATTCCTATCTGCTCTCCCCCCTCCCAGATTAATGCCCCAGGGGGAAAACATATGTATTTTTTAGGATTCTACCATCGGTCTGTATCCATTCCCTCCAAAATAAATGCCCTGCAATGGATCACTTTGTAAACACACTCAGGGGGGCCCCTAACACCACACTTCGGTGTTGAGCTTGCTAGTACTAAATGGCTTTCCACCACTTGATAATGTCCCATTCTCTAATCTACCTGTCCTTCGAGACTGGCATACGTTAAAGCCCTTGCAAAAAAGATTATTGATCCATAATCCTGTGCCTTAAGTCTGTCATGGTTCCCCTTACTCCTGAGTAAATTATTTGAATCTTGAATCAATTCTCTTTTTTTGGGGGGGGGCAATACATCCTAAACCTGAGGACAGCACAGACCACCCCCCCCTTCAAGAAAACTAAGCTCCCCTTCCTTTCAGCCAAGAAAAAAGTTAGGTTGTGTGATTCTCCCACACACTGATGAGCGGCGATTGGCTCTGTACATGCAGAACCAATCCCTTAATAAAAATTACACTGGTAAAAATTACATTGGTATTCCCTAGAAAACTGCAAAAGGTTTAAAAACTCATCTGGAAAAAAACTGAGTGTAAAACGAAGGCTATTAAAAATGTCTCTGATGGGGCCAACGTCGTCATCGCAGGGTCCAGAACTCCCACGACGGGAAGGCGGGTCGGGGGAGGTCTGTCGCATCCCAGGTGTGGGCAGGGATGAGTCGCAGGACTGGCGTGCGCCTCTGCTTCGAAACAGGCTTAGACATATTCTCTGTTACTGGGAGGCTTGGAGATTGGTTTGCCCTGGGGATACTGGCGGCCATAGCCTGTCTTCCCAGGACAGGAACAAGAGAGGAGGCTCCCTCCCAATATAACCAACGCAGCACCAGCCCAGCCAATGAAAATGGCAGCTCCAAACTCATACCTGAAAAAGAAAACGAGATAAACTGAGGTGCCAGAACAGCTCAAAAGCCCCCCGACCCCCATATTGGGAACCAGTATAGAAATCTGTGGTGTGGCCTGCTGTCGAGTGCTAAAATGCGGCCATTGTGGATTTGGTATGGGGTGATCTCTAGGCTGACAAAGTAGGTAGATTAAAGTCTTCTCGGGTGGAGAAAAAACGGAGGTGGGATCCTGAACATGGTGTAATGTGTTCCTTCGGGAAAGAATGACAAGATGTGGGAGGCTACGGAGAAGACAGGATCTTTGCCAAGGTTGCACCCACGTCAAGGACTAGATCTGCATTCCAAGTCTAAACCAGTCGCTAAGGTGTTCGTTTTGTTATTTTAATCCTATGCCTCAAAATCGGAAGATTCTCAGAGTTAAACCAACTGTAACAAAACAGTCAAGCAAGTTTTTTTTTTTTAAATGCAGACAAAACAGTGGTTGGTGGTGCGTAAAGCCCAAAATCAAAGCAGATTTTTAAAAAATACCTTCAGTTAAAAATGAACGAGCAGGACAATCCAAGGTAAATAGAATAAAATCATAGCACAGGCACAAAACCTGAGAGAGGATGAGTCACACCAAACAAAATGTTAAAAGCTTGGCAGCTGAAAGGCATTTTTAACTGGCCTGCCAGGGAATCCTGGATAAATTCAGGCAGGAATAAAAGTGTGAAGGATCCTGAAAAAACCATGAGCACAACAACAAAACGAGCATTGCCAAGAGTTGTGGGGGCCAAGCTAAGTTGACACTGTTTTCAATATGCAGTGCCAGCAGGCCCCAGAAGTATCATTAGCTGTGCCATCAGCACCCACAATGCCTTGCAGCCTCACTGAAAGGCTACCCAGGTCTCTGCCTCCAAGGAGGATACAAGCTAAAGCAGAGCACGCAGGTGAGAGCAGGACTGGTTTTCTCACTGAGCCACCAAAGCAGGTGTGTTACTTCGTTTTTACCCTGCCTTTCCCCCCAGTGAGGACCCAAAGCAATTTAAGACCCTCCTCCTCTCCTCCATTTTATCCTGCCAACGACCCTATGAGAAAGGTGAGGCTGAGTGTGGGCATCTGGTCCAAGGTCAGCCAGAAAGCCACCTCTGTGGCAGAGCGGGGATTAAACCCAGGTATCCTGGATCCTAACCACTATGCCATACAGTGAGGAGGCTGCCAGGGGCAGGGCTGGGCTTGCTCACAGCCACCAGCAGCCTCCAAGACAATGTGGGCATCCCTTCTTGGCCAGATGCCACCTGCTGGCACCAAGGGAAACACAGCAGGGGCTCAGCATGAACCCAGCCAGTGGGAGCAGAGGTCCAGGAAGGATGGATGTGCCTGGCTTGGGGTGACAAAATGCCCTGAACCAGCCCTGGTGGGAAGGAGGGCTTTAAGGAGAAGATACCACTGGGTGCAGAGAGCAGTTCCAAGAAAGGGGGGCTTGGGAGGGCAGGGAAGGAGTCCCACCTGGGACTTGGCAAGCTCAGTGCCTGGGAAGAGATCTTAGGCAGACAGGTGGACACGTGGGCCTGGAAGGGAGAAGAGAGGTTGAGGCAGGCACAGCCTGGTGCCCCGGCGTGTAAGCGGCACAGAGCAACAGGTGCTGATGGAGCCACCCGTGGGGTAGAGAGAAAGCAGGGGGACCCAGAACAAAGCACAGAGCAACCCTATGGGGGGAGGCAGAGGAGGAGCTCCTGCTCCCCGACGGAAAGGTCGAATGAGCCTTCTGCTAGCTGGGCTCAAATCCAGTGGCACGGGACTCCGTTTCGCTGCAGACCAAGACGGTGACCTCCCTAAAGCGATCCTTCTGCTAGCTAGTTTGCTCTGCTGGGTTAAAGCCTAGGGTAGGAAAAGGTGAGCCACTGGCTCCAAGGGGGCAGAGAGGGCCAGGCCGAAGCACCACTCTTGCGATCTGGCCATGAGAAGACCCGAGAAGCAGAAGGTGGAAAAGCAGGCGGAAGGAGCCAAGACCCAAGCAGGTCGACATTCAAGCCAGGGGGAGAGGACGGCCCCTTCCAGGCCTTGGGCAGAAGATCACAAATGGAAAGCAGAATTCAGCGCTGGAGATTAGTGGGGGGAAAAGCTCCCTGAGGCCGAGGCACAAGAGCAACGGAGGAGATGCCGGAGCAAGCAGGGTGGCGAGCGGCCAGGAGACAAAAAAAAAGCCCTTTAACAGAGGCGTAACGGGATGGTGTTCACCAAGAGATGTGATTTACCCCCATGCCATGCAAAGCTTCAGCTGCCTGTAAAGGAGCAGGGCATGATTTCCCCAGGCCTGCCGACAAGCCTAGGAGCAGGGCTCCTGCAAAAGGGGGTGGCAGGTCAAGGAAGGAGTGAGAGGCAGAGCCCTGGAAAGGGGGAGAGCAAGCAGTGGTGAACAAGGGCAATGGGGGTGGCCGGGGAAGAGGAAAGTCGGGAAAAAGAGCAGGGAGTCTCCGTGGTCAGGAGGAAGGCAGGGGCCTCGCCAGAGAGGAAGCAGCAGAGCCAGGCAGAGAGGGGTGCAGCACAGGCCTAGGGGACGGACCTCAAGGCTGGAGGAAGGGGCAGGAGGGGGCATCTGAGCCCATATGCAGGACAGGATCCAGAGGAGCTGGCCGTGTTAGTCTGTAGCAGCAAAAGAGAAAAGAGTCCAGCAGCACCTTTAAGACTAACCAACTTGACTGCAGCATAAGCTTTCGAGAACCACAGCTCTCTTCGTCAGATGCATCTGATGAAGAGAGCTGTGGTTCTCGAAAGCTTATACTACAGTCAAGTTGGTTAGTCTTAAAGGTGCTTCTGGTCTCATATGCAGGAGAGTGGACTACAGATAAAATAAAATTAAAAAATCAGGCCAGGGGCAGTGGGAGATGCTTGCGAATGGGAGGGCAGCAGAGTTCCAGGGAAGGTGAGGAGGAGTTGGGGCCCATCGGGCTGCTTGCAAAGGGGCAGCGAATGGGGATAAGACGCAGGGAGAAGGAGAGCCAGGGATGGCCTCTGGGAAACCCAAAAAGGCAGAGGAAGCAGCCGGCGCCTGAGCAGGCTGGGAAACAGCAAAGGAAATTGGACAGATGGGTGGGAGATTGGCCAGACTGGCTGCAGCAAAGGGCTTCAGGCGGTGGCTAGAGCTTGTGGGATTTGGCACCCACCGGGGTGGGAAGAGGCGTCCTGTTTGTTCCACCTCCCGCCCCACTTCTTCCCACAGCTCTCCTCTAGCCATACACCCCCCTCCCCCCATCTTCTTCCTCTCAGAGAACTCACTTGGAATTGACGGGCACCAAGGGGCTGTAAAAATCGGTCACAATCTGGTGTCCATACCAGGAGCACGCAACGAGGGATGCCAAACCTGCAAAGAGAGAGATCAAGGCTGAAGACTGCTCCACACCCCATTTCCCCACACCTTCTCTGCAGCTCTGGGAATCTGGGCTCTTGCCTTGCGCTGCCCAGAGTCAGGAGGCTGGTCCACAGATCCTGCCACCCAAAGCAGCCGCTTGGGGGACTTGGCTGGGCAACCAGCCCGAGCAATTCTACCAAGCACTTCGGTTTCATTAGCCCCATCAGAACTGCAGACTCCCCCCAAGACAGCTGCAATTTTCTGCCCCTCATCAACAACAGCCTCCTTTGGGCAAATGTGAGGAGCGCGTCCTTCAGCGTCCAGCCAGCCAGGTGAATCTCCTCCACTTCTGACCCTAAAGCACCAGTGAAGGATGCTCTGTGGAGCAGAAGGTGCCCTGCAGCTGTTAAGATGTTTGCAGAGGTGGAAAGGGATATTTACCGACTCAAGCAGCTAATTGGCCTGCCGAGAAGGGTGGAGCTTTGAAGAGCAGCCAGGCAAGGAAGTAATTCACAAAGCAAGAAGGGACCTGGCTCCATTAAGACCACTGGGGCTACTTTGGGGGCAACTGATACCTTCCAGCACTATAACCCCAAAGCCCACCCTCCAGACCCCCCCCCACACACACACATAGGGGTCACTCAGCTGTCTTGCCTAAGGCATCCCCCAGCCGTCCACCAGGAAGATGAGCCAGAGCCAACACCTGGCTTCGGACTGATTCTTGCTCACCTCCAACGAGGAAGACGATGCCTCCCGTCATGGCGATCCGAGCCTTCGTGACCTTGTTGTCCCCCCCGCAGCGGGTGCACTTCATGCCCATGGTAGCAATGCCCATGCCGACCACCCCCAGGACGATGGAGACCACCATGAGAGCCCGCGTGGCTTGGAGGGAGCCTGCAAGAGAGGCGGAGGAGAAGGTCAGAAGACAGACAGGCCGGGAGCCCCACAGTCCTGGCTCCCAGCGTGCCTTGCATAAGACACCACGGCCCACTTCCCTTCCAGAGAAGCCAGGAGCGCTGGCTTGCGGCCTCTCTTGCTTCCCTATTGCTCTGCAGCCAGAGATTCCATTTTCCTGGCAGCAACGTTCTAACTGCAGGTTCACAGGGCCTCTCCTTCTCTTAAGTCCAGCTATCCTTTATCCAAAGTATTCCTAAGAGCAGATGTGTAAATCTGTTTTTTTTTTCCTCCAAGGGTGGGGGACGGGTAGGTGACTGCAGAATTATGGACAGCGTGGCTGAATAAAACAGGGAGAAATTAAATCACTACTTCCAAACGCAAGAACTCTGGGTTACCCACTGAAAGGAATTCTTCCCTCAAAGCAGTTCACCTCTAGAACTCATTGCCACTTTCTGCTCAGATAGCCTCTCACACAGAAATTAGACAATTTTACGCAGCACATCAAAGGCCAGGTGAGCAAATAAACAGAACGTTCGTGTCTAGAGGATGCATATCACACTTCTGGTCACCTGCTGCTGGTCAAGCAGGAGGGGGTGAACATCAAGACACTGGGGCTGACTCCTGTTGGAGACAGAGAACTGGGTTTGCAGAGCCTCTGGCCTGACCCGGCAAGGCAGCTCTAAATGATCTTCAGCCACCCACTATTGCTCGCTCACAGCACCCAACCACTGGCACGGGGATATATCGCCTTCCCCATCTCTGGGACTTTCTAAATAAGTGGTGCCTGTTGGCATTTATTCTTGTTCGTCTTTTCTGCAGGTGAATGCAAGGCTTCTAATGTAGAGGCTGGATTCATTGGGCCTACCTAACAGGGTTGATGTTTGGATAAACTGGAGCACGGCACATAAGGTGCAGGAAAATGTCCAAGTTGGAGTGGGGAGCAGTCCGTAACGGAATCAGGGGTGGGGCTCAAACATGCTCCAGACTGGCAACTTAACACCCACTCTGGGGGATTTGCTTCTCTTGTTTCCTTGATAGTAAAAAGTCCAGTAGCACCTTTAAGACTAGCCAACTTTATTGTAGCATAAGCTTTCGAGAACCACAGCTCTCTTCGTCAGATGCAACTTTATTGTAGCATAAGCTTTCGAGAACCACAGCTCTCTTCGTCAGATGCAACTTTATTGTAGCATAAGCTTTCGAGAACCACAGCTCTCTTCGTCAGATGCAACTTTATTGTAGCATAAGCTTTCGAGAACCACAGCTCTCTTCGTCAGATGCAACTTTATTGTAGCATAAGCTTTCGAGAACCACAGCTCTTGTTGTCAGATGCAACCTGACGGTTGCATCTGACAACAAGAGCTGTGGTTCTCGAAAGCTTATGCTACAATAAAGTTGGTTAGTCTTAAAGGTGCTACTGGACTCTTTACTGTTTTGCAGCTACAGACTAACGCGGCCGACTCCTCCCGTTTCCTTGGCAGCATCAGGAAACTTCAGAACAAAGCCACATCCTTCACCTCCACTCTAAGCTTCTTCCAGAACATAGCAGGTGAAATATTGTTGCCTGCTATGTGCCTCCCCCCACCCATGGACTAGCCCTTAGAATCAGGAAAGTCCCCGGTGGGACATCCGTTCCGCCTCTGCCGCCGCCGCCACCTCCCCAACACGGTTTCCTGCCCTCGGTGGGGAAATGTTGTTCAAGATCATCGTTCAGTTTCCTCCTTTGGCTCCCTTCCAAAGACAACCTGGCCAGGTAGGAGAGGATACAAAGTCTAAAGGGAGCCCTTTGCCAGCAGGAGCTATAGAGCCACACCCAGTTAACTCTTCGCCGAGCCAGCAGGGAAATGGGTCTCCAGAGGTCACTTCTGGGAGGAGGTGGTGACTGGGCCGGTAATGGCAGGAGGGGGGGGCTGGGGGCACCTTTAAGACTAACCAACTTCACTTTAGCATAAGCTTTCAAGAACCGCAGCTCTATTTGTCAGATGCATCTGATAAAAAGAGCTGTTGTTCTTGCAAGCTTATGCTACAATAAAGAAGCAACCTTGAACTTCAACTTTGCCACACATCCCCCTCCTTGGGGAGGGGTCCATCAACAGCTCTTCGTTTGACCCAAACATCTTAGGGAGAGCTACACTATCCGCCCTGAGCCTGCTTGCGGGGAGGGCGGAATATAAATATGATAAAATAAATAAATAAAAATACTGCGTTTTGCGCCTGAAAATGCACCCCGCGGAATTTCCAGGAATGAGCAATCCGGGACACACCGAGCAGGCCGGGCTGATCTTCCTAAGGAATATTTGGATGGCCGGACCAGGAGGAGGCGGGGGAGGGAGAGATGAAAGGGCTCGGAAATCTCCCTCTTTGGAAAGGGAGGCTGGGTTGCGTGACTGATCGAGACCGACTCCTGCCCCGCCCCGCCCTCTCCCATCATTCCCCATAGAAACAGAGCTGACATCACCCCCCCCCCCAAGGACAGGTGTGTGCCCAAGTGAGCGCTGAGGCACAACAGACACAGCCAAAGCAGTCGAACAAAGAGCCGCCGAGCCAGTTTCGCTGAAACCGGGGCTGAGTGGACAGAGTTCAGGGAGGGAGGGAGGGAGGGAGGGAGGGAGGGAAGAAGAACCTAGTGGCTAAATCAGGAAGAGGGAGCTGGATTTGTGAAGGAGAAATGCAAACAGCTAGGAGCCATGACCCCTGGGGGGCCCTTTTAAGGGGAAACTGCCACAGTCTGCCCAGAGACTGCAGCTCCAAGCAGCCCAGTCTCATGCCCCAGAACCCCTTTCCCTTCAGAGGGCATCCGGGCCCAGCTCTCCACAGTCTGATGATTATCTGTGAAATGGGCAGCCAACATTTTGGTCCCACCATAGAATTAAAAGGCAGCCGGCAACTAACAGTGAAACCCTAAAGAGAACCACAGCTCTCTTCGTCAGACGCACGAGGAGAGCTGTGGTTCTCAAAAGCTTATGCTACAATAATAAAGTTGGTTAGTCTTTAAAGGTGCTGCAGGGCTCTTTACTATTTTGCAGCTACAGGCTAAACACGGCTAACTCCTCCGGATTTATTTTCCTAAAGAGAGTGATCCAGTCTAAGCCCACTGAAATCTGTTTAGGATGTCACTGTACGGCTATTAACCCGCCGCACTCTCCACCTTCCTCCCACAAGCCCCGCTCCCTGTGACCCCTGTGGTTACTCTTGAGCTGCTGGCAAACTGAGTTTGTTTTCTCAAATAATGAAAAGGCGATAGGCTATCAGGGTGTGCGCCTGGGCTTTATAAACAGAGCCGGGCACAGCTAAGGCCTCCGCTCACAGCTAGCCCCGCACCCGCAGCCCACTGGACTGAACTTCCAGGCACTCGGCTCCCCCTTCAGTTAACCAGTTCCGTTCCCTCCGCCAAAGACCCAGGAGGAGAGGAGTGGGCTCTCAGGGGCCCTCTGCTCTAACTCCTAGCGTGAACTTCCTTCCACTGTGTGCTAAGCACTGGGAAGCACAGCTGAAGAAGCCAGAGGCAATCCTTTCCTAGGGATCCTGGGTCGCAGCCTCTCTTTCCTCCTTCCTGTAACTCCCCAGACTTCCCTTTCCCTGAACAGCCAGTCTTGGCGGCCCTGCGGCCTGGGCCTGTTCTCATATACTTCCTTCTCAGGAACACTCCACCACCACCACCAGCCGCTTCTCTATTCCAGAAGACTCAGACCTTGGGTTGTTACATTGGTGCGCGCAATTTCTTTCCTTTTTTCAGTGCAAAACCCAAAGTCCTGTGGGCGTTTGTGCTTTTCTGGCTGAAGCCCTTTTCAACAGGGCCTCTCTTTCAAAGCCAAGAGGGGCCCCACCCAGCCATTTTGAGTGACAAACTTTGAGCCTTAGAAAAATATAACAAGACAACTCACCCCCTAATTGCAAGCAACAAAGCAACCGCCCTGGTCTCCCAGCAGCCCATTGGCAGGGGTAGGGGTCCAACAGCTGGGGGAGAACAAGGGTGGGAACCGCATGCGGAAGCAGGACTCCTGGGTTCTTAGGACACAACCTGGTGGGTTGGGGAGAATGAAGACCTGCCGGGGGCTCAGGCTTGCTTACTCATCAGGTCTCCTGCTTTGGAAGCCAAGGCCTCCTTTAAGCCAAAGCTCAGTCCCAGGGAGTGGTCAAGGCCAACAGAGCAGGGTGCCTCTGAGCACCTGCAGAATGCTTGGCTCACTCAAAAAGAGTCCAGTAGCACCTTTAAGATTAACCAACTTTATCGTAGCATAAGCTTTCGAGAATCACAGTTCTCTTCGTCAGATGCATGGAGGGCAGAAGAGAACGTGATTCTCGAAAGCTTATGCTACGATAAAGTTGGTTAATCTTAAAGGTGCTACTGGACTCTTTTTGATTTTGCTACTACAGACTAACACGGCTATCTCCTCTGCATCAGAGGTCACAGACAGCCCTTGGGCATCTGGCATGGGGGCAGGGGGGGGAGTCTCAGGTCAGGAGCTGCAAGCTCAGGGCAGGCTCCCACCCCAGCCCCTTTCATTATTTATTTATTTTATTCGATTTATACCCCGCCCTCCCCACAGATGGGCTCAGGGCAGCTAACAACATTAAAAAATACATTAAAATCACAAAAACATGAAATCCATAATAATTTGGGGCTTTGAGCGCTGGAGGAAGTAGGCTAGCCCTTCATCTGGGGTGGTTACTCAGGACAGCTGGGCATCCCAAGGCCACCTCACAGCCCCCTGCAGGCTCCTCGGAAACAGAGGTCCCAAGGGCCCGGGACGCCTCCCGCCCACGATCGCCTCCCGGGAGAGGCTCCCGAAGAGCCCGGGGGCTGGCCTTTGTCAGCCTTCGCCGGCAGGCGTGGCTCGACGGGGCAGGGAGGGAGGAGAGCCGAAGCAAGTGGCCCAACCGGCCCGGGCAGTCGGAGGGGGGAAAGGGCGGCCCCAGGCGGAGACGAAGGGGGAAGCCGGGAGGGGCCGGAGCAATCCCGGCTTAGCGGGCTTAGGGAGGAAGCGGCGCTGCCCGCTCTGTTTGGAGAAGGAGGGCCAGCCGGGCCGCTTAAGGCGACGGCAAAACCGCGGGTTTCCCCTTGCCCAAGGGAGGGCCGCCCGCCCCGTCGCGCCGCTTAGCCAGGGTGGCGTCCTCGACACGGAACTCCCGGCGCACGTCTGACTCGAGCGCTGCAAGGCACACGGGCGCGACGGGGAGGGGCGAGAGACGCGGCCGGGCGCGCGTTCCGGCATCTGCCTTAGTCCGAATGGCGGCGCAGCCACGAAGACGAATCTTTCGGGAACTGGAACCGCGTCTCTGGTCAAGTCCCTCCCCCCCGACGGCTACACCGGGCTCGCTCGGAGGCGGCCGCTATGGAAGGCCGGGGAGGCCCCGGAACCGAAGACCCAGCAACCGAAGACCCCCCTCCTTTAGAAAACTTGGCCAGCAGGCAAGGAAGGGGAGAGAGAGACCCCCCCCCGCCTGTTTCCCTCCACAGCCCCCCTGGCCAAGTGGCGTTTCAAGACGCTTTTCTCAAGGGGCGGGGCAGGGCGCGGGGGGGGGCTCTTCCAAAGAGCTACAACGAAGTTGCCCCCCCTTTCCAGTCCGTCTCGCCAAAAGAGCCCCTCGAAGGGGCACTGAGCCATTCGACGGGGCGGGCGAGCGGGGGGCAGCTCTCCTCTCCCCCCTCCCGCCAGGCCACACCGACAGCGAATTCCCGGGCGGGGCCGCGGGGGGGGGCGGGGGCAGGGGCCGTCGGCGCGTTGCAGGGCGCCTCTTCCTCCGCGGCAGGTGCGGGCGGCGGCGCTGAGCAGGCGAGGGAGTTGATCAGTGACCCGGGGCCAAGGGGCAGCCGGCCGGAGGCCCTCCGAGGCGCCTCCAGCCCTCCAAACGCTTCCCAGGCTGGCGCGGCTGGAAAGGGGCGATTTCCCCCGCCCGCCCGCCCGCCCGCCCGGCCCTTCCCAAGCTCGCCCGGGACCCCCTTCCGACCCCAGGCCGCCCTCCGGCTCCCCCGACGGCCGCTCGCGCCCCGGCCCGCTCAGCTCACCGGGGAGGTTGAGCACGGAGTCGTAGACCTTGCACTGGATCTGGCCGGTGCTCTGCCAGGCGCAGGTCATCCAGAGGCCCTGGTAGATGGCCACGGCCGTGATGATGTTGTCCCCGGCGTAGGAGGACATCTGCCACTGCGGCATGATGGTGGCCACCAGGGTGGCGATCCAGCCCAGCAGGGCCAGCGCGAAGCCCAGCAGCTGCAAGCCCGAGTTGGCCATGGCGCCGCGCGCTCCTACCTGCGCGCCAGGTGAGCGCACCTGTACTTATGGCCTGGCGCGCGGGGCGGGGCGTGGAAGCAGGCCCCGCGGAGGGGAGGAGGCGGCGGCGGCCAGGCAGGCAGGCAGGCAGGCGCGCAGAAAGCGCCACCCGAGGCCACCCGCCGCTTCCTGGGGAGCTGCTGCCATTCTTCTTCTAGCGGCACCCCCGGCAGGTGCCTTCGCTCCCCTTCCAGCCTCGGGGCTCATTCGCGTGGTCGCCTCGCAAGGGACCAGGCAGACTCCGGAGCGGCCTCGGTTGGCTTTGCAGTCCGCCTTTCTCTCAAGGGGGAGCGCGCAGTCAAAGAGAACAGAATAAAACAGCGAAGAAAGGTGAATTAGCAAAGCCGGCGACGCTGCCGCGCCGCAGAGTCGAACTGCAACGCTGGAAAGCAGGGCAATAAAACAAGAGATTTCGTCTCCAGGCTCTGCTTTATGCTTGTTTAAAATTTTGCCTCTCTGTTTCCTGAATGTCTTTGTGGCAAATTGGGGCCTTTCCTCCCACTGGTAGACCCCACTCTGCCTACCCCTCCCTTTCTGCCTCTGGCAGGGCACCTGAAGGGGCTGTCTCACTTTCCTGTCTCCAGGTAGTTGCTGCCCCCACTGTCCCTGTATGGGGTCCTGGTTAGGCGGGACAACCTCCTAACCTCCCTCCTCTCTAGTGGGCCCAAGCGGTTGGGGGACTGTGTGGAACAGAAGAGCTTTCTTCCTTCATAAATTCCAAAACTCATTTATTTAACTTCTAACTATACACAGGCCAATATACAGTGAAGGGAAGGAATAATACAACATAAAAAGAAACCCCTACTCTATCTCCCTTCTGCCCTAGAGAGATGTTGTGTAGGGCAGTCCCAATACTTTGGTACTTGGGGGTCACATTAGATCTCCCTCTCCCCTCAGAGCCATCTGCCCCTCCCCTCCCCAGCCACCCCCTGTCCACTTCCTCCCCAACCCACTCTCTCTCTCTCTCTCTCTCTCTCTCTCTCTCTCTCTCAAATTCTGCTCCGGAGCTGGCCCCTCCCCTCTGCAGCCCATAGAAAGTTAAATCCACAAACCAAAAAGGGCGTTTCTCCACAGTCTTAACTGTCGTTAATTATTGTACTTTGCCCGTGAGTGTCCTATCGATTATATTTTATTTTCACCGGCACTGTGTAAACTGCCTTAGAGCTCAGTGGGAAAGGCAGACTATAAATAATGACAATGATAACAACAACAACAAAAATAATAATACAAAGTGATACACACAAGAAGCTTGCAAAGCTCTGTTTCTGCTTGGCAATGAATCTCCGAAGAATGAGAGCAAAAGGAGGGAGGGAGGGAGGGGCCTCTGAGCTGGGGGGGGTCTGTCACCCCCCCCCCCCGAAGAGGAGGCTTTGGGGTATCCTTGAGCCTGGCTGGCTACTCTCTTTTTCGGTGTTAAGCTTTACTCAGGTTTCAATGCTGGAATCTGTAAAGCAGTAGTAACAAGGAAGAGAATCTGAGCATGTACAGAGAGCCTTTCCAGGTTGTTTCCTTTAGAGTTTTGCAGTTAAAAAACTGTCAAGAGTCCAGAATCCTGGACTCCCCCCTCCCTTCATGAGAAACCTGTGAGGTTGTTTGTATTGTTTACACACAAGCCCCTGAGTCACATATCCTAAGATGCCATGTCAGTTTATGGCAAGCAGGATCGGAACTCAGCTCTCCACAGGCCAGGCCCACGTCTCCGTTTATTACTTAATATATTCTGGGACTGAGTCTAGATGCTGAAGCCAGGTCCCAGGGTTGAGCGCTGGTGATTCCTACCTGAAGGCTGCAAGACCCTCCCTGCGAACTCAGGCCTGTTGGTGCAGGATAGTGGTGAGCAAGTAAAGCACTCAGCACATGCTCAGAGTTACTCACATTGACAGTTTTTTCTCAATAAGGTTTGAAAAGGGGCTGAACCAGGCTAAACTGTTCTCAGATTACTTCCAGTGTGCTAGACACCACAATACTTTCTACCAAAAGAAAGTGCTTGGATGTACACACACACACACCCTCCACAACCCCAAGCCAATATCCTCATAGCCTCCACTGGGTCAGCTCAGCCCCATCAATCTCTGCCTCTGGGCAAGGCACCCAGTAGGACCTGCTGGTTCAATGCCCAGCTATGCCCATATATGGGCAAATGTTCCTGCCCCTCCCTGTGGCACACATCCAGGCCAGGAGAGATGCTGAGAACGTCACACTTTCTGTCCTGAACCGCCTGCCTGCGTGACACTTCCTCCCAGTCATCAAAACTCAGGCTAGGGGTTTTATGGGTTTCCTCCACAGGTGAAACTGGCGGAGGGGCCTGCAGGGAGTGTGCCACCTGGGCCAGTTTTAAGGGAAAGAAGGTGCGGGAAGGCTGCCAATTAAAACAAACAAACCCCAGCTTGTCCTATCATGTCCTGGGGGGGGGGGAGGATTTCAGCAGCCACCCTCCTCAAGAAAACTTTCCGGTCCCCTTTGAGAATAGTTTCTGCCTACCTCTTACATTTTATTCTCACCCTTCTTTCCAAGGAGCTTGAAGTAACAGGCTTTCTCTTCTTCTATTTTGTCATCACAACCACCTTGTGAGGTAGGCTAGGCTGAGAGAGGGCAACTGGCGCAGTGGTGCCTTGAGAGCTCCTTGACTGAGCAAAGCTTTGGAGCCAGGCCTCCCCTATCCTTCTGTAGCCACTTTACCACAATGGTTTTCACTACATTTCCCATCGAACCTTGAGGTAAGCAGACACGAGTTGAACTGTAGTAACTCGTCACGTTTGGTTCGGCTCTAAGTTCATTATTGTGCTCTGCTCAGTGAATGTCCTAGCTGCTGACTATATTGTATTTTCACTTGCACTGTTATAACCCACCTTGGATCTCAGTGAGAAAGGCGGGACTATAAATAAATTCATAAGTCTAATACTTTTGCATTTATAAAAATACAGTTCCTCCAGCCAATAATCTGTCCATTGCTAAGATGATCGTTTCCCAGTGTGGCGGTGTGGTTAGTGTGTCAGGCTACAATTAGGACCGGGTATGAACTCTGCCATGATCTCACTGGGTGACACTCACCAGTCACTATTAAGGTTGCCAAGAGGCCCAAAGAAAAGTATCCTCTCCTGTCAATTTAGGCTTACTGTGTGGAAATCGGGAGCTAGATTTTTACCTCACCGGCAGACAGATAGCACCATCTAGTAAATAACATGCCAACAATCCTCTATTGAAGGGACACGATTTTTTTTTCTCCAGGAAGTTGGCAAATCTGGCCACTATTGCTGAAACTAACCTACCACACAGTGTTGTTATGAGGATAAAATCGGGGTACATATAGGTTGCTCTAAGTTCCATGGTGTGATAAAAATAAACCTATTGATATTTTCTCCCCCACCTTATTAACCTCCAGCTAATTTCAGCGGGAGGAAGTGCGTCCGCTCCAGGATTCCTTACTGATCTGTTCACCTGCGCCCAGGGCTTTCCTTACACACAGGTGTGGGAGCATCTAGAAAAACCTGGCCTGGATTTCGCGGTCTCCGGGCTGCCACGGTTTTGTCTCGAGGAGGGTGCTTCGGCATGCAATTCTCCAATCGGCCTCTAGGTGTCAGTCAAGCCCAGGGCTCAAGTATCCGGCAGCGCATATATTGCTTTTCAGGCAGGCGTCCTGGCTGGCCTGCAGTAGAACTGCCGGTGTCGGACTCGAGCCCAGTGGCCCCTTAGAGACCTTCAGAAAAAAGGAGCTCGGACCCTTGAGAGCTTATACCCCGGAAATCTTGCTGGTCTCCAAGGGGCCATTGGACTCAAATCCTGCCACATTGTTTTTAACCATCGTATTTATTATTCTGGAGTTTGCATTGTTAGATTATGTTTTCACATTATTATGCTAGAATGGCTTTCACCAGTCTAAGGAACTGAATGGGAAAAAAATAATAAAAAAATATATTCAGACTAGGGATGTAAAATGTCCGAGTGTTTTTGAAAGCAAAGGGAAACAGAATCATAAGAGATGATTTCTTGGCTACCAATAACTAAAGACCGAGCAAACCATCAAGGCCCGTTAAAATGGCTGAGGATAGCTCTTGTGCATACTTCACTCACTTAAGTAGGGTTGGGAAAAGACTGTGCTGTGCCAGATCTGTTTGCCTCCGTCACCCAGCCCTCTTTCCTTAACCATCTTTTTTTGTCCAAGAACCAGTGGCTATCCTTGGTGGTTTCCGTTGGTATTAAGGACTGATCAGTAAGCAGGGTGTCCACCACGCTCGTGGGGGGTGGGGGGAATGCCCTGTTCCTTTAACAGAAGCTGAATGTGTGGAAACAGCAGCTGAACCTTTTCAGGGCACGGAAGTAACACCACCTGGCAAATAACATCCCATTCAGTCTGTATTAAAGGGATGGGACATTTATTCTCCAGGCCAGTTGGCAACCCAAGGTTACTTGCTCCTGGGGTGCAAAAAACAAATTGCACGTGCTCAGAGGCATTGACTGGTGATTAATTTTGAATTGTTTTTCTGATGATGTGTTTTACAAGCCATGTGGAGGCATCTCTGAGTGGAAAGATGGCATAAAAAGATCCCCTGAGGAGGTCCGATTGATGTTGTCTGAGGTCTGACAGGTGACTACATAGGATAAGGACTGCCTGGTGGCAGCCCCAAAATTGTGTAACTCCCTTCCCATATTATCCCTCAGGCTCCATCCCTCCTGCAGCTTAGAAGGATGCTAAAAACCAGTTATTCTCCAGAGGGCTTTGGAAGTAGATTAATTGTGAAGTTGGCTGCTGACTGAGTTTTAGATTCTGAGTTTATCAGGCTTCTGCACCATCTTTATCTTAGATCTCGCTGTGGGGTAGGTGCTCATTCTTGCCCTGGGCGGGGGCTGTTGATTTTTCTCCGTGGAATTTCCTCTGTTGGTTTTCGGTTTCCCTGTCTGATGAGTTTTAGTCATGTATATGATTTGTAGGTTCTACATATTTTAACGTGTTAATTATACTCTGCAACCGAATGTATGTTTTAACATAAACTGCTTGGTTTCCTATGCTGAAAAAGTGGAATAGAAACATTTGAATGGGATAACCTAAACATACTGAGAGAACAAGCAAGGCTTGCATATTCCTCTGTTGAGACAGGGGCGCAGTTCACCTGGAAGAGATAGCCTTTCAAGTGGGGGGTCTTGCCCCACCCCATCCCAGGTACGGTTGTCTGTTGCCAAGGTAGAAAGCACTCTGCACATCCTCAGGGGACTTTATATGGCTTCACACATTTCATGGTTGTGATGTGGCATTTGAAAGTGGGGCGACTCTGTGTTCTGTGAGGCCACCCACAATGTCCCAGAATAACCCTTTATGTTTTTTTAAAAAAAAAACTCTGGCAAATGGCAGGGTGTAGAGTCATGCTTTCGCGAGGGCTTGATTGCCAGGTCTCATCTTTGGATGCTGAAAGATTTGGAACAGGTGCTTCTCCCATCCCCCCCAATGCCAGAAGCATGTGGGCACGATGCCCTCCCAAAGGGATGGGGATATCACAACACACGCATGGCCTCTGTGGCATGCCCTTGCCTCACGTGCCTTCCCCAAAGCTCCCGTCATAGGGGAGAAGTTTTACGGCCCAGCCACCTCCGTTTGATTTCTGTGCCATTCAAAGGAACACTACTAGTGTGTAAAAGGAATCTGATCCCCCCCTGCCAAGTGGTGTCGCCAACAGGCCTGGCGAAAAATGCTCTGCCCCTTTACCAGAAGAAATGGGCAAATGAAGTTTTTCACGGCAGGGAGGCACATCACCCCCTGGTTATCAATGTCCCCTTAAGCCTCTGTTTAAAGGGATGGGATTTGTTTTCCTCCAGGTAGCTGGCAACCCTACTGCCCAGAGAGAGGAGACTCCACTGGCACTGCCTGACCTCTTCCTTCCTCTGCATAGGCAAAGTCTCAGGCTAAGAACGGAGGGTAAAAACAGTGGGAAGTGACCTGCGCTGCGTGACCTTCCACATTTGCCCGAAGGCCGCGAGTTCTGCAAAGATTCTGCTGGAGTTAGGAATGCCCCCTGCCCACTGGACGAGCTGCCACCTCTTCTTCCCCCGGACTGCGTGGTTCCACTTTGTTTGCTGCTTATCCTCCAGAGGCGCTTCCTTTGTTTCTCTCTCTTCAGGGCTGGCAGTGAAACCGGAGCCTTTCTCTTTCCAGCCTTTCGCTTCTTAAGCCAGTCTGGGCTCTCCTTTGAGAAAAGGCAGGAGTCGGAGGCTGCCCTGCACCCATTCAGCCCTCTGCCTGCCCACCTCAGTACCACCTCTGATCAGCTGTTGGGCAGGGGCTCCCAGGGTCCCAGGCAGAGAACGACGGCATGGTCCAGTGGGTAGATCTGGGCCAAGAGGAATGCAGGACCCTTTGTCAGGAGCTACCAGGGCCTCTGCACAGCAAGCAACTTCTTTGTGGTCCCTGAGCCACAACCTTCTCTGGAGCAGGACTTTTGGCCCCTCTAGCTCAGTCTGCTCTGCTCTGCTCGGCATTCACTGGCTGGGGCTCTCCCGCATAGAGAGGCTTTCCCCAAGTGCTGCAGGAGAGGCTGCCAAGACCTGAACCCAGAACTCAGCCCCTGAGCTCCAGCCCCCTCACTTTCCTGCTCCTCCCCAGACCTTTTTCTTTGCCCTTGCCCACTGAATTCCACCAGGATGTTCTTCCCCAGTGGAGAAGGCAGGGGGGCTAGCCCTCGCCTTGAAAGCATTGCTTTTGTGCAGTGAAAGAAAGCTCTGTTCTCTAACCCCGGATGAGGTCGACGCAGAAAGCATTCTGTCCATGCTCAGAGTCACACCGTCATTTTTCCATGCTTCCAGCGCTGGGACTTGCAAAAGTGAATATTCTGCAGCTCCGATGAATCTTCTGCCTCCTGCGGCATCCTTCCTATCCTGTCCTTCCAGATGTCAGGATAGGACCCAGGCATCCTAGTTGCCAAGCACGGACCGGCCGACACCTTGTCAAGCCCTCATGAAGGGCTGTTGCCAAGGGACGGATCAGAGTGTTCCTGGAGAAGGGGGATGGTTGGCTGGTGTACCCTTTAAAGACACCCCCACGCGCCTCCCCCGAGGCCAGGAGAGCCCAAATGTCTCGCTCCGAGTCCTGACATTTGACAGCCTGGGTGAGGAGGGATCATGTTCTAAAAATACAGTGCTGGGCAGCAGTGCAGCCCCGTGCCAGCAAGATCACTCCTCCGCCCTCTCTCCCGAGACTCCTCGCTGGGGGCCTTTCCCTCTGAAACTTGGCCTAGATCTCACCTCCAAGTTTGCTTCATTGTCTACCAGTTCTTAGCCCTTCTGCCCCCTACCCCCGTCTGCTTTCAAATTCAATGCTGTGAAAATGTGGGACCCTCTGAAGAGATGCAGAGGGCTTGTTAAGATTCCACCACCCCAGAACGGGAGAGCAGGGAGCCTGGCTGCTTAGGCATACCCTCTTCTCCCCAGCAGAGGGCACAGAAAAGAAACCACCGCCAAGGGACCGAGGAATCCTGGAAGGTGCTTCTTGGCCAGACTTTTTTGTGCTACGGCCTGTGCTGCTTGGCACTGCAGGCTAGTTCGGGACTGGCCCCTCGAGTCCTGATCTGGTTCCCCTTCAGAGGCAGTCTAAGAAGGAAAAACGGCTGAGCTGAGCAGCCCCTACAGCACTACAAGTCAACTCTGCAGGGCCCCTGGGCATAGCCCTGGCCTGTGGCACCAACTGCTGTCCCTTCATCCACTGCCCCCCATCGCTCCCAACAAACAGCTGTGCGGGAAGAGGCAAAGGGGGAGCCAGAAGCCATCCTGGCCCCCACTGGGCTGAGGTCTGCACTGAGCGGCCCTTGTGGCCCTTCTGGGGCTTGGCTCTGCTTCCTCCAGGGCTGTTGCCCACTAGGAACTTTCTCTGCATCTTCTCCCCCACCCCTCGCTGCCCCTTCCAGAGAGGAGGAGCGCCTATTGAGAGAAGAAGATGCCAGCAAAAGAAAAAAGAAAAAAAAGAGGGGGGCTGGTGCTCAGGAAAGCCCAGGGGCTCCCTTGTCTGATTGGTGGCATGTGGGGGGGGGGGGAGTTTGGCTGCAATTGCCCATCCAGGAAGGTCAAAGGGGTGGGAGGCCACATGTTGGGTAAATATTGTTGCAGAGCAGAGATTTATTTTGCACAGCAGATAAAGAATCGCAGACACGTGTGTTTCAGCTTCTAGAATAAATGTTTACTACATATAGGGAAAAATGGGGTTCATTGGAGAGAAAATGCAGAATGTCTAACTTAGCTCCTACATCCTGGTGACCGAAAGGTAACAGTCTAACTAACTGGAGAGCAGTGGCGTCCGGAGAAGAGGAAAGAATGTCAATTGCCCCCCAATAAAACCGGCCAGCCAATAATCCTAGTTCTGTTCATTTTGCCCTGGTGGGAAGAAGAGCTCGACATCTAACTGGTCTCATGCAAACTAGTTGCCTCTAACTAAACACAAACAAATCAACTCTTTCATGACTGAAGAGAATGACACTTGTAAAAATCCTGACACCGCACCAGAGCTGGTGACTTGGGAAGTGTCCTTATGCAGTCTGGCAAATGCAGAAAGAGACGCGTTTTCTGTGCCTGGCTCAGGGGTCGTCGAGCATCTTCTTTGCACATGGAAGGTCCCAGCTTCAATCCCCAGGCAGGAAAACCAGGTCTGAGATGACCATGGAAGAACCTTTTCCATCAGAGAGCCCTGGCCAGGCAGAAGAGGCAAGACTGAACCTGCGAGGCCCAGAGGGGTCCTGGGTCAGGGGAAGGGGGCTTCTCCTGTGTTCCCATGCAGCCAGCAAAAAGGTAGGTGGGCCTTCACGTATTACTGAGCAGGGCCCAGCATCTGGTCAGAGGTGGAGAGGAATTCCTCGGGTCCCTTGATAGGAAGTTGAAGGGAAGGGAGAAGGCCTTGGAGGCCCCGGGTGAAAAGGAACAGGGGTTCCCATTAAAAAGTGTAGCACAAAGTAGAAATGAACAAGCCAGGTGACAGGGTGACAGCCAGGCTTGATAGAAGTGGCAGGGAAGCTCTTGCAGGCAAGAGGGACTCCTTTTAAAAGTCCACCTCTTGCCCAAGCAAGGGAAAGTTTAAAGAGGGATTTTGTTTCATTTTTATTTACTGTATTTCTAGCCCAGCATTTTTGCTGAGACTCAAAACAGTTTGCGAAATACAGAAATAATTCAGTCAGACAGCATAAAACATCCAGTAAACAATGCGATAGGACTGGGGTGACTGAATTAGAAAACGGCGCAAAGGAGAAGCTGTATGAGGCAGGACAGAACGGAAAGCAGAAAGTGGATTATCCAGGCAGAAGGCAGTGTGGGGAAAGCAAGGAGATACACACAACGAGCAATGTGTGGGTGTGCTATGTGACAACAAGTCGCCTCCGACCTACGGCGACTCTATGAATAATGACTAAAATGTCCCATCATTAACAGACTTGCTCAGGTCCTGAGAACCGGAGGACGTGGCTTCTTTTATTGAGTCCAGCCGTCTCATTTTGGGTCTTCCTCTTTTCCTTCTGCCTTCCGCTTTTCCTAGCATTATTGACTTTCCAGAGAATCTTGTCTTCTCATGATGAGACCAAAGTATGATAGCCTCAGCTTTGTCATTTTAGTTTCTAGGGAGAATTCAGGCTTGATGTGATCAAGGACCCACTGATTTGTCTTTTTGACTGTCCGTGGTACCTGCAAAACTCTCCTCCAGCACCACATTTCAAACGAATCAATTCTCTTCTTGTCAGCTTTCTTCACTGTCCAGCTTTCACATCCATACATCGTAATGGGGAATACCATAGTTTGGATTATCTTGATCTTGGTCCCCAGAGAGACACCTTTCTCTTTCAGGATCTTTTCCAGCTCTCTGTTCTTCCAAGTCTCGATCTTCTTCTGATTTCCTGGTTGTCGTCCCCTTTTGGTTGATGATAGAGCCGAGGAACAGCAAAATCTCGAACCATTTCAGTTTCCTCATTGTCAGCTTTAAAATTGTGGAATGCAACAACAGGCTGCAATTCTGTTCCCTGTTCTTCGTCAGATGCATCTGGCGGGGAGGGCTGCGGTTCTCGAAGGCTTGTGCTGCAGTGGAATTGTATGGTCTTGGTGGTGGTGCTGGACTCTTTTTGATTTTGCTACTACAGACTAACACGGCTAAGTCCTCTGAACCTTTACAGAAGCAAACTGATCCCCACACCAAAAGGAGCTGCCTGCATCTCCATATCAAAGGGGTTGTTTACATCCCCCCTCTCCTCCTTCCCCCCTTCCCCCCCTCTCCTCCTCTATATTTGGCCAGTTTTTCTGCCCTCCATGCATCTGACGAAGAGAGCTGTGATTCTCGAAAGCTTATGCTACAATAAAGTTGGTTAGTCTTAAAGGTGCTACTGGACTCTTTTTGATTTTGTTCCCTCAAGAAAGCGCCCCCCGGAGCGGTCCCAGGACCCGGCAGCTCTGACCCCCGCAACATTCCCGCGTTGCACATTCTGCGGAAGACGAAAGAAGCGTCGCCCCACGCGGTGGCCGAAGCGGTGTGGCGCGACAGGGCCAGAGGAGAGGCGCGCGGGGTTGGGAACAGAGACTGAAAGCAGCCCGGGAGGGGACAGGACCTTTCGCGGGCAAAGCTGCCAACCGAGTTCGGAAGGAAAGCGGGAGCTCGTAAAGTTTTTTTCGGGGGGGGGGGGGCGGTCAAAAGAGATCCCCCAAATCATGAACTGGCGAGTTTGGGACCCGCAGTGCGGCTGGGGAGCAGTGAGTAGATGCAGGAGGAGGACGGGGAGGATTAGCGGGCGGGACTCCCTGCCACCAGATGCCTGGGTGGTCAGCGGCTTCCTTGACCGTCAAAGGGGATGGGGCAGGCGCATGGAGGAGAGGTCCCTCCGTGGCTAGTAGCCGGGATGGCTAAGCGAGCCTCCACCTCCAGAGGCAGTCTACCTCCGCAGAGCAGTTGCTGGGGGCCGCCAGGAGGCAAGCCTGTTGCCATCATGACGGGGGACTTGACGGGGCCATTCCGCGCCCCGGCAACCGCTCAGCGGCCCGGGTGTCCAGGGGCCGGCGCTGAGGCTCCACGGGCGCTCTCCGTCTCCCGAGGCCCAGAGGGGCTGCGGCGGGAAGAGGCTCGCCGGCGGCGCGCAGCTGGGACTCGCGGGCCCGCGCCTGCCCCCCACCCAGGGGACCCAGGAGTCCGGGGCGGGCAGAGAGCCGCCAGGTGAGGAGCAGCCAATGGGAGGCGGCGGGGCGGGGCGGGCTCGGCCTCTGTCCAGCCCGGCCCCGGCGCGGGGGAACCTGCTCGCCTCGCCCGCCGCTGGCCAGAGACCCCTCGTTGCGGCCGCCGGGCGGCTGCTGGCTGGAGGAGACGCGCCCGAAGCCCTCGGGGCGCTTTCTTTCTTTCTTTCTTTCTTTCTTTCTTTCTTTCTTTCTTTCTTTCTTTCTTTCTTTCTTTCTTTCTTTCTTTCTTTCTTTCTTTCTTTCTTTCTTTCTTTCTTTCTTTCTTTCTTCTCTTCTCTTCTCTTCTCTTCTCTTCTCTTCTCTTCTCTTCTCTTCTCTTCTCTTCTCTTCTCTTCTCCCCCTCGCCCTCCCGTTCTCCGCCTTCCCTCCTTGCTGAGCCACTTGCTTCCCACCCCCGCCCCCCTTCCTCTGCCCCCCATCCTTCTCTTGCCCGTTCCGGCCGCTCGAGTCCGCCGTCCTCCTCGCCTCGCCTCCCGAGCCCCAGGCAGTTCGCCCTCCACGGAGCTTCTTTGCGCCTCTTCTTCGCCACTGCCCGGACCCCGATCTGGGATTTCTGTTTACCCCCTAGAAGGCGGCGGCGGCGGAGCAGGGCGGCGGAGCGGCGCTTTGGGCGCAGCCTTTGCTTTTGGAAGCAGGATTTGAATCCGCTGCCTTGCCACCCGCGATGCCGTCTGGGTTCCAGCCGATACGCGGAGAGGAGGTAAGCTGGGGCTGGAGG
Source organism: Eublepharis macularius (assembly GCF_028583425.1). Taxonomy (NCBI): domain Eukaryota; kingdom Metazoa; phylum Chordata; class Lepidosauria; order Squamata; family Eublepharidae; genus Eublepharis; species Eublepharis macularius. The sequence goes on from NC_072801.1 coordinate 79,093,187, forward strand.
CTGGGAGGCCCGCCTGGAAGGGGTGTGGTGCCTGGGCCGGAAGGTCGACGGGGTGAGCAGCACCGGGGGCGCTTCGGGGGCATCTCCCCCCAACATCCTGTCGCCAACGGGCCTGCTCTTTAAACACCTCCAGGTCCTTGCCGGGAATTCAGGCTTGGCTTTCACGGAGGCTCACGCAAGCACCTATTAATACTCAGCGGTGCACCATGTCCCTTCTATTGTGTCATGTGGCAATGGGACCGTATGACCCAGCAGACACGTGTGCAGCGGAGACCCCTCTGGGCTGCCCATGGGCGCACGCTGGCTCTGCAAACTCGCCACTACCCTGTGCAGACAACACGCAGGAGCATGCGGAACACACGAGTCGCCCAGGGTGCGGCACATCGCCAGGGAGGGGTCTGACAGCCCTGCCTCTTTTCTTTCCTCTACTGCACTTCATAGAATCACAGAGTGGGAAGGGACCTCTAGGGTCATCTAGTCCAACCCCCTGCGAAATGCAGGAAATTCCCAAATACCTCCCCCCCACCCAAAGTGACCCTTATTCCATGCGCAGATGATGGTATGACTTTTTGAATTAGCAAAGCGTGTATTGGTCCCCCCAGCCCACCCCAAGTCCCGCTGAGCTGGATCTGTTTTCTGGAAGAGATTTGGAGCTCTGCTCAAAGCTTTGGGTTTTTTTAAAAACCTGTGTGTGTGCGGTGCCCTCCAGCCATAGCTGACCCTAAGTCTGCTTTTAACTGGGGTGATGGGGCCTCTTATTGTTCCAGATAAGCCCTGTTACTTGAGTTCTCCCCCTCTATATGGCAGGCTGGTGCACATAGACTCAGGAAGCTTGCCTCTGAGCCTCTGCAGAGTGCCTCCCCCCCCCCATTCCACTCCATGGTGTACCAGCGCAGAGCATATTTTGGGGTGAAATGAGGGCTTCCCTCCAAGCACCTAAACAGTGCCCAGGGCCAGCAACCAAATGGGCCTGGGAAGCTTATCTTTCATGCGCTCAACACAGTGTGTTGCAAGAACACATGAAAGTTTGGGGGGGGGGGAACCTCAGACCCCAGACTCAGGGTTTGCAGAGGAGCCAGGGAATCATTTCTCATGATCCGTGTGTGTGGGGGGGGGGGGTCTGGCATCCTGATGTGAGAGATGGAATTAAGGGTGATCCCCTGAATACTAGTGCTTGTTGTTGTACATCAGTTCTCTGATTCACCGAAAACGGAAGAGGAATCTTTCTCCCCTGGGCCCTCCTTGCCTGGGTCATCACAGAACTGGGGACAAGAAGTCTGACCCAATAAAAATAGTATTTTGAAATAATGCTGTGAATGGGCTCAGCTTATGGGGCAGATCCGATTCTCTCTGAGGAACAAATAACAGCTGGCGGGGAGGGCGGAGTTGAGTGAGACCAGGAAAACAGCGCAGGAGATGGGCGAAATGCTCCAGCACCAGTGCCCCAGTCCAGTGCCCCATCTACTTTTATCTTTTCAATATAGTAAGGAGTCCAGTAGCCCCTTTAAGACCAGCCAATTTTATTGTAGCACGAGCTGTCGAGAACCACAGCTCTCTTCATCAGATGCATCGTCAGACGAAGAGAGCTGTGGTTCTCAAAAGCTGATGCTACAATAAAGTTGGTTAGTCTTAAAGGTGCTACTGGACTCTTTACTATTTCGCAACTACAGACTAACATGGCTAACTCCTCTGGATCTATATTCTTTCAATGGATCTTGGGAAAGCCTCATCCAGTTTGGAAGACCTCGGGGGCAGGTTTCGTCCTTCTGTTTGAGGTACGAGTAAAAATCTTTGGGGGCCAGCAGGTCAGGTGTGTGTATGTGTGGGGGGGTATTTCTTACTTGCCAAAAGTGGGAGAAAGGCTTCCTTTCCTTGGAAGTGTGCGACTTGGTTTGGCATCTGCAGCAGTTTCATCTACAGAGTTGCATGTCTGCCTGATATTCTGGAGCTGGGTTGGGCTGGTGGACTTTTTGGGGCCAAAGAGGGGTGGGGATAATAAAAAAACAGCCCCGTGCATTTGCAGTTTCTGGACCCCGTTTGCAGACAGATATTTCAGGAAATGAGCATGGCCTTCTGGAGCAGGCCTTGTTAAGGATCCCCTTTTGCAGACGGGTAATATATTTAACCTCCCATTTTGCACTTGAGACTGGAAAGTAGTACAGTGTAGTGGTTAGAGTGCTGTACTCCTATCGGGCAGTGGGGTGGAGATTGCCATCAAGTCATAGCTGACTTCTGGTGACCCCTGCTGGGGTTTTCAAGACAAGAGACTAACAGAGGTGATTTGCCATTGCTTGCCTCTGCAACCAGGGTCTTCGTTGGAGGTTTCCCATCCAATACTAGCCAAGGCCAACCTTGCTTAGTTTCTGAGATCTGACGGTATCAGGCTCACTTGGGCTATCCTTATCTGGGGGATGTGAGTTCAAACCTCTGCTTAGCTATGAACACTTCCTGGGTGACCTTGGGCCAGTAAGTTTTTTTCTCAGCCTAACCCAACTCATAGGATTATTGCAAGGACAAAATGAGGAAGGGGGGGCCACATGCACCACTGTCAGGTGATGGAAGAGGGGGGGTAGAGATGGGAGGGGTAGAATCTGGCAAAGAGACTCTCCTTGCATTCAGCTCCCTTCCCTGGATCAATTCCTTGCCGAGATCTCTTCCTGCCCCCCTCCCCATACCTGTTTTCCTTCTTTCTCTCCACCAGGCCCTCGGAGTTCTGGAAGGAAAACCGTATTCCAACTGACTGCCACAGTGTGAAAATTAAGTGCAAACACAAAATTTGCTTTATTTGCATAATTAAATGAATTTGTAAAATGTCACCCCACCACCACCCATGAGGCTAGACTGGTCTTCATAGTTCCTCAGCTCATACATTGTAAAGTTGCTGCATGGGGTACTTTTTACAGCAGGGTGCATGACTAAGAACAAAACATGACATCAGCCAGCTGTGACACAAGTTCAAGGCCTTGGTTCTGCCAGTCATGGTCTGAGATGAGTCCCAGATGTGATTCAGAGATCGAGGACCACGGTTCTCTTTGTCAGATGCATCTGGCAGGGAGGACTGTGGTTTTTGAGGGCTTGTGCTGCAGTGGAATTGTATGGTCTTGGAGGTGCTACTGAACTCTTTTTGATTTTGCTACTACAGACTAACACGGCAAACTCCTTTGAACCTTTACACAAGCAAACTGATCCCCACACCAAAAGGAGCTGTCTGCATCTCCATATCAAAGGGGTTGTTTACATCGCCCCTCTCCTCTTTCCCCCCTTCCCCCCCCTCTCCTCCTCTATATTTGGCCAGTTTCCTTCTGCCCTCCATGCATCTGACGAAGAGAACGTGGTTCTCGAAAGCTTATGCTACAATAAAATTGGTTAGTCTTAAAGGTGCTACTGGACTGTTTTTGATTTTGCTACTACAGACTAACACGGCTAACTCCTCTGGATCAAAGGACTCACAGTTGCCGTTCCAACAACCCTTTCAGGTAGGTCACTCTCTTTTCCACCTTGATGGTGGAGAGTGCTGTTGAGTCATAGCTGACTAAGAGACTAAGGAGGTGGTTTGCCATTGCTCGCCTCTGCAACCCTGGTCTTCTTTGGAGACCTCCCATCCAATTACTAACCAAGGCTGACTCTGCTTAGCTTCCGAGATCTGATGAAATCAGGCACTCCTGGGCTATCCAGGTGAGCCATTCCCACCTTACAGGTAGGGAATGGGCTCTCCCCCAAACAACACATGGAGCAGAATGCGGTGGTAGAATCCTGAGGTGGCAAAGGAGACTGTACCAAATGAGGTTGCAAGTAGGGGGTGGCATTTCCAAATGCTCTCCCATATTAAAATAACTACCTGATTTAAAAAAATCAGCTCACCAACAGTTTTCTCTCTTATATAGCAGCTTTCAGCTTGAAGAGCTGTTTTTAAAAAGTATCGTGTGGACATTTTAAAAATGTGATCCTTCCCTGCCGTGTGAAGTACCACAGCCCATTCTGTGGCTGCCTGTGTGAAGTGTGTGGCTTGCCCAAGGCCAGACACATTGGCTGGGAGGAGACTCGAACCCAGCACTCACAGGATTGAAAAGTTCAATCTGCACCAGCTCTCCCGCTCAGATATGCATTTACTTATTGCAGATGCTGGTGCCCCCTCCCCACACGGATATTCTTACCAGTCGGGTAGGAGCCCCACTCTTCCCCTGGGAACCTGCCTCCTCTTGAGTCAGGCCTCATCCCAACATGCAGTTGCTGTCCAGGTAGGGGGTCTCCCGACTCTCTCCCTCTGGACATGCTGCATGCCAAGAGGGTGCTCTGTGCCGGCTCTGATCCTGGGCACCTGATGTGGCTGGTTCCCAATGCTGGCCTCAGGGCATTGAGTGCCTGTTGGGGCTGCTGAGGAGTTCTTGTGCTTATTGATGTGCCAGCCAGGAGACACGCCCGTGCGTCCATGCCACAGGTGTGTCAGGTATTGTATGTTGCTTGTGCCGTCGCATCTAGCCAGTGCTAGATCCTTCATGTGTGTTTTGAGCTCTGTCACCTAATGCACAGACAGGATCCCCTTTGTCTGGGGTCCATCCAGGAGCCCCTCTGATTTGATGCTTGCAGTGTGCCTGCCCTCTGCCCCTCAACCAGGTGCTTTTCTGGGCCTCTTGTGTGTCACACAATGCAGATGCCAAGTGCCTTACTTGGAACATGGAAAGAACCTCTTTGACATATGTGGAGCTTGCTGAATTCTTGGCTTGTGGGACTCGAGTTCAAGTCATTGGCCAAGTGATAAAATGTCTAGAAAGGCCAAATGAGCCACTTTTAGGCGCTGGGATTCAAACCTCCAGGGCTGCACAGTCTGACCTCAACATCTGAAGAGCAGACTGCTCATTCTGTTGGAGACCCAAGATAACCTCATTTATTTTAACTTTAAGAAGCAGACATGGGGGGACACGGATGCGGATCATGGCGATGGTGCCAGGGAAGCGGGCTTAACGCTTTCCCTCTGCATCATTGTCCCAAGAGAGAGCTCCCCCTTCCAGAGCTGTTACAAGCCCTGGTGGAGGAAACAGCCCATCCAAGTCTTTTCTCCCTAGCAAGGCTAACTACTGCTAGAGAGAAGATTGATTTCTGCTGGGGGGAATGGGATGGATGGAACAACCCCTCTTTCCTCCAGAAGCACAGCCCCCCCCCACCGCCAATGGCTGGTTTTCAAGGCTTTGAAAACTCACTGGGAGATGCAGTTACAGACCTCCCACATAACGTGTCATTTGATCCCGGAGTGCTGCAGATGACGAGACCGATGCAGGGCCTTCTCCACAGTGGCCCCAGAGCCTGTGGGATTCCCTTTACAGGAAGCCTTGGTTTGCTTCACTGAAACAGTCCGAGGCAGACAAGAACTGTGGTGAGGGAAATGCACACTGCGCGTGCTCAGAGATACGCTTGTTTTTATTTAATTACATTCCGGTGACAATCTGGTGATCCTTTGTCATTAGGTTCATTGGAGTACCTTGCGTGTGTCATGGTGACTTTGCCTCATTTCCCACTTAGGGGTGTTGTAAGGATGTATTAAAAAATGAAAATAAGGCCGAGATTGCAGACCCAGGCCCTTGGGCTCCTGGATCTCCTGCGCAGCCCGGCACACACCATTCCACGCGAAAGACCCTCTGAGATCAGGGTTCCAGATCAGAGGGCCAGCACCTTTCTGCTTGTCTTGATCGTTGCTGATGCAGAAGCCGACCCCATGCTCTCACGGGGTTGCTTTTGTCCAACTCACTGCCCATTCCCATGATGGAGGACTTCCCCTCCAGAGTTGCAACTGGCCCTTTAAGAAAGGTTTTGGAAAACTTTGCTCTCCTCCCCTCCCCCCATCACCCACCACTGTGCCAGGAGAACAGGTGCTGGGTGCCAGACCTCATGCTGATTGACAGGTGCTGGGGGGTGCCGTTGCCAAGGCGCTCATGGAAGCCCCTCCCAGATTTAGCCCTGGGGCATTTTCAGGCTCTGGTTACACAACTTCAGACCATTCAAAGAGGCTGGCGTCATTTGAGGGGGAGGCTCAGGGGACAGGACAGGCAGCCAAGGGCATCTGGGAGGGCACGGGGGGGTGGAGCTGTTCACAAGCAATCCTGCCCCTCCTGCCCCCCCCCCATGACAGGACACTCAGCTGCCATTTCCTTGCAAAAGTGTGCTCCCCCCCTTCACTTCACTTCACAGCCCCCACTCAGCCAAGAATGAAACCTCAGCTGCCTTGGAACTCTGCCTGGCTTGTCCTGGACTCTCCAAGCAATTTCTTTGCTTCTCTGGAGATTTGTGAAACAGATATCATGGAGGCGCACAACAGCAGGGGATGGCACAGAGTTAGGATATAAAGGGGGAGCTGGAGTTGGCGGGGCGTGAATGTCTTACATACATACATAGAATTGTCCACTGACCCCCCTCCCCAATTTCCACCATGTGATCCTCTTCTGAGACCCCAGATAAATGGCTTGCTAGACAGAGCTCCGAGTTCAAAAGATGACCTTAATACAGCATAGTGGCCCTGAGCCTGTGCTGTGAGTTAGGAAGTCAAATCTCACCTCTGCCCCCTACGTAATATGACAATGCCTACCTTACAGGCATTCTGGGGAAGGGAGCTCTGGCTCTCGAAAGCTTTTAACCTGAAAATCTTGTTGGTCTTTGAGGTGCCCCTGGAGTCAGACCCTGCTGTTTTACTGCAGACCAACACAGCTACCCACCTAAAACTACCTCACAGGGTCATTGTAAGGATTATGATAAAATAACGGTAGCCTGGAGCTTTGCACACGGGAACTGGGGTCTAAAGAGGCATCGGAAACTGCCCAGCCCCCACACTTGGTGGGTAAAAAATGGTCCCAAAGTGTTTTGATAAAAAAATTATTTATTTTTATTTTTATTTCTGTCATTTATGGTCTGCCTTTCTCACTGAGACTCAAGTCACATTTATTTATGTCATTTATAGACCACCTTTCCCACTTAGATTATAAAATAAATAAAAATAAATAAATCATTCCTTGGAGACAAGGCTGAGCCCCAGAACCTGTTTCCCATGCTACGGAAAATGTCATCATGGGGAAGTTGTGTGCCTCTGAGCAACTGCAGAGTTCCCTTTGTCCAGGGCCTTTTTTCTGGGAAGAGGTGGTGGAACTCAGTGGGTTGCCCTCGGAGAAAATGGTCACATGGCTGGTGGCCCCGCCCCCTGATCTCCAGACAGAGGGGAGCGTAGCTTGCCCTCTGCGCCACTGGGCGCGGAGGGCCATCTCAACTCCCCTCTGTCTGGAGATCAGGGGGCGGGGCCATCAGCCATGTGACCATTTTCAAGAGGTTCCAGAACTCCGTTCCAAGGCGTTCCTGCTGAAAAAAAGCCCTGCCTTTGTCTGTTCAACGTGTAACCACCATGCACACAAGGGGTTGGGGCTTTGTGTGCATGGTGGTTACACGTTGAACAGACAAAGGCAGGGGTTATTCTGCTCCCAGCATCCTCCAGTCCCTCCTGCAAAACACACAAACATATGAAAAGAGATGCTTTCTCGTATCTCTGGTATCACAAATGAACTGTGTGTGTTGTGTTGTAGGAACAGCATAAAGAACTTAAATAGTAAAGAGTCCAGTAGCACCTTTAAGACTAACCAACTTTATTGTAGCATCAGCTTTCGAGAACCACAGCTCTCTTCGTCAGATGTGTTAGCTTTCGAGAACCACAGGAGCATCTGATGAAGAGAGCTGTGGTTCTCGAAAGCTGATGCTACAACAAAGTTGGTTAGTCTTAAACGTACTACTGGAGTCTTCCAAATGGCTCACAGCCACCCTTTTGTTCCTATAGTACAGAAGGAGAACACTGAGGCCAAGAAGAAGCACTGTTGCAGATGAGCTGCGATCTGAGGGGGACGAGCTGGGTTCACCTCTGCATCTCTTTTCATATGTTTGTGGGTTTTGCAGAAGGGGCTGGAGGATGCTGGGAGCAGAATAACCCCCACTTTGATCTTGTAGCATCAGCTTTCGAGAACCACTGCTCTCTTCGTCAGATGCATCTGACGAAGAGAGCTGTGATTCTCGAAAGCTGATGCTACAATAAAGTTGGTTAGTCTTAAAAGTGCTACTGGACTCTTTACTAGTTTGCAACTGCAGACTCACAAGGCTAACTCCTCGGGATCTATGATTTGGAAGACTGCGAGGGTCGCTCGCTGGTCATCAGTCCCTGGTGCTGCCTTAGAAAGCTCTGCCGAAAGGGGCCGTCTTTGGTGCTTTTCTGCCCCAATGCCATCGGGCAAAGAGAGGCTGTCAGGCGGCCTGGGAAAGGGCAGGGGGCGGGCGGCGAGCCGAGGGGCGAGTCCCGTCCTTAAGGCAAGGCGCGTGCAGGCAGCGGGGGCTGGCCGGTCCCTTCGGTAGCATCCCTCGCCGCGTCCTCCTCCTTGGAAGCTGGCTCTCCCCCACCACCGAGGGGCCTGCGTTTCTGCGACGGCTGCACCTTCCGCCACATTTGCTGAGTGGAGAGGCAATCGGGGCGGCGGGGGGGGATGTGTTTCCAAGTGCAACTCGCCCAAAATCTGATTTCTAGAGAGGGCGAGTGTGAAGCCCGCGAGAGAGCTTACCCCCGGGAGGAAGAAGAGGGGCAGGGCGCGGTGGGGCCCGGGGCAGGCTGGGGCGACGCCGGCCCGCCCGCCCCCGCCCGGGGCTGCTCTTCTCCCTTGAATCCAAGTCACGTCCTCTGGTCTCCGTTCCTGCCCCCAAACCATCCGATCGCAGCCCTCAAATCATATCGCACTCTGCACATACTCAGAGGCACTCCGTTCTTGCATTGCTATGTTCCGTCCCCAGGGCCGAGGGTCGCGCAGTTGGGTTGCAAATCAGCCCTTCGGCGCTTTGGCAACGTGCCCGGACTGCTCCCTTGCGTGGGGACGGGGAAGCCTGCTGCCTGCGAGGTCAGCCCCTTTCCCTGTTGACATTCCGGAGGCTTCCCGGCGCCAGAGTCATCCCCTAATATGGTCCGCTTCTGCTCACGCTTGTCAGGCGAACGAGCTTCCCCTGGGCTGGGCTGGGCTGGCGCGGAGGGGGGGGGGATCCTCCACTGGGATCCTGGACCCAGAGCACCAGATCCACGCCCCCCCCCCCGCCTTCCCAGCCCTGGTCCTTCCGCAGCCTCCCATCTGCAGCGGAGGAGCCGTCGCCTGGGCCCCAATCCCCCCCCCACCGCCCCCAGGTGCCCTGCCTGCTGCCGCCGCGCTTGCCCGCCAGAGACCCCAGGCGCCCCAGCCGTCGAGCCCGCAGCCCACGAAACCCCCCAGGAACCCGCGCGCCCCAGAGAGAGACCCCAGGAGCGCCAGGCCCCAGCCCGCCCGCTCAGGCCCCCCCCCCCCGGGGCGGCCTCCGACCTTTGCGGGGTTTGGTCGGTGGGCTGCTCGTGTCTTCGGCCGCGCTGTGTTCGGTGGGCGAAGGACTCTGTCCTCCTGCCATTGCCTGGGCAGCAGACGGCTCCGCTTCAGGAGGGTGGCTGCGGTCCAGAGCACGGCCCACTAGGCAGCACAGCCTGAGCTCCCAGTTTGCTCCCTTCCGGCAGCAGCGCTGCCTTCTGGCTGCCCCTCCCTGCTATTCAGTCCTAGGAAACGGGACCTCGCCCAACATACCAGCCCTGGAGGAAGAGGGAGGGGCAGGCCAGCCTGCCTCGCGTCACTCGGAGCGCCCGCTTTGCTCGCCAGCTCAGGATGGTACCTGGCCGAAGGGTAGGTGACATTTCCCGCCCGTCTCCCGCTCACCGCCTTGCTGGGGGCTCTCCTCGTAGGGGAGTCTAAAGAGCCCCTGCAGGCTCTTGGGGCAGAGAAGGGATGCCTGGGCCCAGCCCAGATGCAGCTGGCTCTGGGGTGGAGAGAAGGGGCTGCAGGGATGCTGGGCTGAGCTGGACCGCCCTTGGGGCAGCGAGCGAGCAGGGAGGGGGGGCTGGCTACCGAGGCAGGGATCCCCTTCATTTAGGAAGGCAAGAAGGGCGGTGATGGAAGGTGGCACATTTCTGCCGATCCTTTGCCAGGACCGGCCGGTCTGGGCTTGCCAAAGATTCCACCGGAAGTCCCAGCATAATTACAAGGAAGCCGCAAAACAATGTTCCCAACAGCACTGTAGAGACTGATGGTCAAAGATAAGCGAAAAGCCTTTCAGGAACAGAAGGAAGGCGCAATGTTTAGTGGGATCTGCCAGAGGCCCCCAGCCACAGCCGGAACGCTTGAACTCCATGCCGAGCATTTATGTAAGAGTGGGCTGAACCCTAACCCTGACTCAGCCATGACTGTGCCAGATCAAGGGCAAAGGTTTCCCATGTTTTGTGCATCTGTGCTTGGCCCTGCTGTGACCGCCAAATATCCTTTGTGCAGGTGTCCTCAGAAGGCAGACCCCCCCCCCTCCTTTTCGCTTCGCACTGTCTGTGACAGCATTTCCCTCTGAGGCCTCCTGCCAGGCCCACAGTCCTGGTGTTATGTGCAAGTTGTGGTTTTCACAAGAGGCCCGTGCACAAAATGCTGGCACAGGGTCAGCGACTTGGCTGCCTCTTGCTTCTCCTCTGGCCTAAGATGACATTTGACCTTGAGGTCTCCTTCCACAACCACGTTCCTGAGGTTTGACACGAGGCCCGTGCAAAGAGATTGCATGGTGGTACGAGGCCTGTGCGATGTGTTGTCCTTGCAGCTTGGTTCACGTCTGACCTTGACCTGAGCCCCCCAACCAGGCTGCTGCAGCCCTACCTGAAACACTTTGCACTTTTGTGCAAGGCCAAGAGCAGCCGAGAGCCTCTTCCCCCCCCCCCCCGTTCCCAAATGAGATCTCTTTCCTGATAAAGGCAGGCTAGAACTGAAGTAATATATAAAATATCAGATCACCTCATAGGCCATCTCTCTTTGCATCTTGCTAGCTGGTTGCTTGTGTGATGGTGGCATAGACCGGGGGGGGGGGCGTTGTGTGGCTATGCCTTTGATAATGCCATCATTAAATATTGACACTTCTCTTGCCAGCCTGGGCTCTGGCAAAGCTGGCCAATGTGCCCCACCCTAGACGTAGCACGGGGGGTCAGAAAAAGGCTAGTGATTTTGCATTTACTCACACACACCCCAAATGGCTGCCTGCCAAGCTTAGCTTCCGTAGGTCTCCTTCCTTTCCTCCCATTTCCATGCCATGTTCCAAAAGGAAGGTGGTAAGAAAAACTGGCAGGATGATTCTGCCAAGCAGAGTTGCCAACTCCAGGCTGGGAGATTCCTGGAGATCCTGGAGAAAGTGGAGTTAGGGGGAGGGGCAGAATTCTGTGAGTTATAAAGCCATAGAGTCCCAAAGCAGCCATGCTCTCCAGGAGAAACAATCTCTGTAGCCTGGAGATTGGTTATAATTCCAGGAGATCTCCAGCCCCAGCTGGAGGTTGGCAGCCAAGAGAGAGGGAAATGTCATGGACAGAAATTGGAATCCAGAACCCAAGGGCCTTACCTCTGGGGTAGCCAGGAGCGTTCTATTCCTCCTCCCACCCTACCCCACCGCCTCCATTTCGGCCTCCAGCAAGATCTCCAAGGCAGACGTTTTAGTACTTGTGATAGAAAATCTCCTGCTTGCCAGTTAATTAAGATCAGGCACAGTTTATTGGCTTATTTTATTGAGTTATTTAATGGACTTGCTTTTATTGTCCTGCTTAGTTTTGTTTTATTGGTTCAGTCTTGAGGCACCTAGAGCAGGTCTGGTGATGTGGCGGACAAATTTCTGGAATACATAAACCTCCCGGGAGGTTCTCCTGCCTGAGCTTCCTGTAAACGAACAAGGTCTGCCCCCTGCTTTTAGCAGCACCCGACGTGCTCTGCCCCAGGTGGTTGCTGTTCTATCATAAAGCATGGTCACTTACCCATGGGATAGATCAAGATGGGTAGCCACGTTAGTCTGTCTGTAGGAGCAGAAAAGACCAAGAGTCCAGTAGCACCTATAAGACTACCACACATTTTGTCAGTCTTATAGGTGCTACTGGACTCTTGCTCTTTTCTACTGCCCATGGGATGTTTGTCCCAGCTTGAATGCTATTGGTTCCCTCCCTCCCCCCCCCAACTTTGTGGTGCCTCTCTGTACTTCCAACTTTCCCTTGCCTTTCCTGTGAACAAATTCAATAGGGTACAGGTTGTAGAAATTTGAAAAACAGAATAAACCCCAACACAGAGATGTCATGTTGCTGAAACAAAGTAATTAAACATGACATCTTTAACAATGTTGAAAAGACCCAGTTGAAGCATATCTACATCAACAGACAGTACTCAGCAGTATAGTCTATAGTCTCTATCCCCTTACCGAAGCATCTCTTTGAACCATTCCCACAGCACAGCCCTGTTGTCTGAGTAAAAAAGCCCTCCTGGATCATTCAGTTTTGCATAGTTTGCAGAGAGCCGTGAGAGTGGGAGCTTCCCTGACTTCCTCAGGTAGGCCATTCTAGGAGGCGGAGGCTACCACAGAGAAGGTGCATGTATGGGCAGGTGCAGATTTGCCCGGCTGCAGGAAGGCGCGTTGCTGTTTCACTGTATCAAGGGCAGTTGCAGCATCAAGGGAGAAACCACACAAGACTGGCCCTGCGTGGAAAACACGTTGGAGCTTTGCAGCATTTTTGCAACGTTGTGATTAAGCAAGTGATACCACTTTCAGCCAGTTGTTGCTTTCAGCTAAAGGACCTGAGAGGAGCTCTGCTCAAAATGCAAACTGAAACAGATTATGTATTTTGTTATTTACTTGTCTCCACTGAATGCTGGATCTTGCGGAAAGATTTTGTAAATATAGTCTGCCTTGGGTTCTTTAGATCCAGAGGAGTTAGCTGTGTTAGTCTGTAGTTGCAAAATAGTAAAGTATCAAGTAGCACCTTTAAGACTAACCCACTTTATTGTAGCATAAGCTTTTGAGAACCACAGCTCTCTTTGTCAGATGCATCGTCAGAAGAGAGCTATGGTTCTCAAAAGCTTATGCTTCAATAAAGTTGCATCTGACGAAGAGAGCTGTGGTTCTCGAAAGCTTATGCTTCAATAAAGTTGCATCTGACGAAGAGAGCTGTGGTTCTCGAAAGCTTATGCTACAATAAAGTGGGTTAGTCTTAAAGGTGCTACTGGACTCTTTACTCTTTAAGTTCTTTATGCTGTTCTTGCAACACAACACAACTCATCACAACACAACCCACACAGTTCATTTGTGATATCAGAGATAAGAGAAAGCATCTCCTTTCATATGTTTGTGTACTTTTGCAGGAGGGACTGGAGGATGCTGGGAGCAGAATAACCCCCACCTTGATCTTGTCAGTGCTCACAGCAGTCTTGGGATCCTTGCAGTTTGGATACAACATTGGTGTCATCAATGCCCCACAAACGGTACGGGAATGCCCAGAAGGGAGAGAGGGCAAAGGCCAGGCTGTCATGGGCTTAAAAATTCCTGTATAGGGAGAGGTTCATTGATAGCTCTTAGCCAGGGCTTTTTTTCTGGGAAAAGAGGTGGTGGAACTCAGGACCGCACAATGACATCACTTTGGGTCAGCTGGAACAAGGGGACAGTTTTTTAAAGTTTAAATCACCCTTGGTGAAAATGGTCACATGGCCAGTGGCCCCGCCCCCTGATCTCCAGACAGAGGGGAGTTTAGATTGCCCTCCGCGCCGCACGGTGCAGAGGGCAATCTAAACTCCCCTCTGTCTGGAGATCAGGGGGCAGGGCCACCGGCCATGTGACCGTTTTCAAGAGGTGCCAGAACTCCGTTCCACTGCGTTCCAGCTGAAAAAAAGCCCTGCTCTTAGCCATCATGGCTAAATGGAACCTCCCCATTTAGAGGAAGTGTACCTCTGAATACCAGTTCCAGTGAGGCTGTAACTAAGAGAAAAGGCTTTGGCTGCCCTGCTACCCTGGCAGACCTTTCTGGGGGCATCTGGTTGGGAGCACATAATGGGTCAGTCATACACTCTCCGCCTAACTACTTTAAAGGGTTGATGTGAGGATAAAATGGAGGAGAGAACAATGTAAGCTTCTTTGGGTCCCTATTGGGGAGAAAGGTGGGTTATAAATAAAGTGACTAAATAACTAGTGGAACTCATCGCTACAGGATGTAGTCATGACTGCTGGTTAGATGTCTTTTGAAAGGAATTAGATTCCTGGAGGAGAGTCCATCAATAGCTAGCTAGCTAAGATGACTAAATGGAACCTGCTAATTCAGGGGCAATGTATCTGGGGGAGGCTTTGTGTCTTGTTTGTGGGCTTTCTGTGGGCATTCGATTGGCCACTGGGAGAAAGAGGATGATGGTCTGATCCAACAGGAATCTTGTATTCTTAACTCTGGGGTCTGTTGGCAGATGGAGGTGGAAGTTGCAGAAAGGAGGGTACCTCTGAGCATGTGCAGATATTTTTAAGCACCCTGGTTGCTGAGTTTGCTGGGAGGAGTAAATGCCATTGTTTGGGACTACCCAAATTGATTTCCAGCTGTGCTGATTTTCTTGCTGTCCTTTTCTTCAGATAATTGAACAGAGCTACAATGCCACCTGGATGGAGCGCCAGGGCAAGGAGGAACCGATGCCCATTGACCCGGGCACCCTCACCACCCTCTGGTCCCTGTCCGTCGCCATCTTCTCTATTGGGGGCATGATCTCCTCCTTTATGGTGGGCATTGTCTCTGAATGGCTTGGCCGGTGAGTCCCTCATCAGGCAATCCAAAGAGAAGAGGGCCTTTGAACCCATGCAAAGTGCCTCGACGCACGTCACTACAGCCACCTGCTGTGGGCTGGCAAAGGACTTCCTCTGGGAATATTTTTCCTGATGGAGCACCTGCCTCTTTAATAGTTGTGGAATCATTTATGATTTTTGAATCATTTATTTAGTTAGTTTTCACGGGTGTGTATATATTTTGTATTCAAGCTCTTTAATAGTTGCAGGCAGGAATTTAGTAGGTGATGCTATCCTCATCCCGGCAGGCAGCCCTGTGCTAGGAGGAACAGCTCCTGTTGAACTCCTGCCTGTTGGGTGGCACTGGGTGTAGGATTTAGAAAATTGATCTGCCACCTGTGTAGAGTCTGGCTGCTCATGTGGCAGTTTGGGGAAGGCAGGCGTGCAACTCTTCCCCTCCTGCAGGGTTTCCCTGCTCAAAGGTGCTGTTTCCTGGAATGCTTTCAGGGATCAAATACAAGACTTGGGCCTTTCTTTTTCCCTGCCTGGGTGTAAAACAGCCCCGGAATGGGGATTTTGGATCCCAGAAGCCACCTGTGCAGAATGCTGCCCTCTTGCCTCAGCACTGAGTAATGACTGGCCTCCAAGGCCTCCCACCTGCGTGACAGGTGCAGGGGCTGTAGGGTTGCCAGCTCCAAGTTGGGAAATTCCTGAAGATCTGGGGGCTGAAACCTGGAGAAATCTGGAGAAAGTGGGGTTTGGGGAGGGAAAGGACTTCAGCATGGCATAATTCCATAGAGTCCACCCCCAAAGCAGTCATTTTCTCCGGTTGAATTGATCTCTGTGGCCTGGAGACCAGTTGTAATTCCGGGAGATCTCCAGTCACTACCTGGAGGCTGGCAACCCTAAAGGGCTGCCAGGGCAGAGGCGGGTTTCAGGCCTCAGCTACGCTGACTCGGAAAATTAGACCAAACCTTTCCCAGTGAAGTTAACTGCCCTCTCTGTGGTTTGTCTCTGGTTTTAGGAAGAGGGCGATGATTGTGAATAACGGCCTGGCCTTTGTCGGTGGCGCTCTTATGGGCCTGGCAGAAGTGGGGAAGTCGTACGAGATGATGATCCTTGGGCGCTTCTTCATCGGGGCATTCTCAGGTAAAAGAAGGGTGGGTGGTTCGGAGGATGGGGAAAAGGAGGGAAGGCGAGCCGCCTCCACCCAAGGTATAGCAGTGGAAGAGCAGGCTTAGCCCCAGCACCAGTTGTCGGCTCCAGGACACAGCTTCGGAACAGGCAAAATGTGTCTTGATACAACCCGCGTCCTCCATGTTTGAGGCCTGGGAAGATGTCCCCTCAAGGGCTGGATTTCCCCCTCCGTTGTGAACTCTGCAGGGGGTGCCTTGCTGAGGACATTCTCAGGGCCTCTGTTGGAGGTCATTCGGAAGGCGACCCTTCAAGTGGTCTGATCTGGGGCGGGGGGGGGGATTGGCCGTTGAGAGATGGTGTGGTACGGAGGTTAACACAGCGGACTAGGAAATGGGAGACCGGCTGCCATGGAAACTCACTGGGGGACTGGGGCTAGTCACACACTCTCAGCCTAGCCTACCTCACAGGATTGTTGCTGCGAGGATAAAATGGAGCGGGATATACACTTTTAAAATGGAGGAGGGATAAACGATATTATAAGCCACTTTGGGTCCTCATTGGAGAGAAATGAAGTAAATAAAAATATTCAAAATAAATGCTCCTATAAAAGGTGTCCTTTGCAAGAGGACAGGGCCGGGGCTACCGCTGAAAGGAGATTTCTAAGGCAGCCCTAGGGGTTACTCGGAAGGAGTTCTCCCTCAGCCACCTAGCCTCACACCCTCAAAGCTCCTGCTGGTTACTGAGTGTGTTCGCCCTTGGCCCGAGAAACAAACCAGCTCTCAGAGAAGGCCGGAAATGGCTGGGCAAATTTTTATAATACATATTTTTTATTTAAAAAAAAAAAACAGAATAATCACAAGGCGTGATACAGAGGAAAAAGGGATTCTATAGCATTATTGTATAAGTCAGTAATAATTATATATAACAGAATAAATAAAACAAAGTATTTCTCTCCAACATCCCATTCATTAAATTTTTAAGACACCATCTATGAGCTACAATGATACTTATATTAGAGTACATTTATATTCAACATTTTACGTTACAAATTTTATAACGAATCTGTTATACAACTCCATTATTAGTTTCATCATTGCTACATGTTCAGTATTTGCATATTTTAGCCACTCCCCTGTAGCCAATATAACTTTCAACAAATGGATAATATATCAAAATATGTAAGAGAAGTCCATTGTATATCGCATAATAACGGCTGGGCAAATTTGACACACACTCTGGCCATCTTCTCTCTTCCTCTGCACCTTTCCTTCCAGGTTTCGCTTCCGGTCTTGTCCCCATGTATGTGGGAGAAATCTCCCCCACCAACCTGCGGGGGGCGCTGGGCACCCTGCACCAGCTGGCCATCGTCACTGGCATCCTTATTGCCCAGGTAAAGGACATTCCCCCCCCCCCCTGCCAGCCCCTTCCCAAAGTCACGCTGTGCTTTTGGGAAACGGGGCCGCTTCTGGGCTTGAATGGAAGCGGGGGTGGGGGGGGTCTGAAATGGGAAGTGCTCCGAAACAGAAAACTAAGAAGGGGCCTCCCCCACAGGCAGACCTGCTGTTGAGGCTGGCTTTTGAGATGGCGTGCGTACCTTTTTGTTCTTTTTACATTTTTAACATACCCTGCACTGACTTGGATAGCCCAGGAAAGCCCAATCTTGTCAGATCTCAGCAGCTAAGCAGGGTCAGCCTTGGTTAGTAACTGGATAGGAGACCTCCAAGGAAGACCGTGGTTGCAGAGGCAGGCAATGGCAAACCACCTCTGTTCGCCTCTTGCCTAGAAAACCCCAGCAGGGGGGGGGGTCTCCATAAGTCAGCTATGCCTTGACAGCACTTTCCACCAGCATTCTATGTGGACGTGACGTCGGTTGGGTGGCTTTACTGAGGGCTGTTCCCTACCACGGGCCAGTCAGAAACCTGCTCCATGCATCCCGTCTCTCTTCCACAACAGGTGTTTGGCCTGCAGTCCATCCTGGGCACTGAGACCTTGTGGCCCCTCCTGATGGGCCTGACGGTGGTGCCCTCCGCCCTCCAGCTCCTGCTCTTCCCCTTCTGCCCGGAGAGCCCCCGGTACCTCTACATCATCCGCAACAAGGAGTCTAAGGCCAAAGAAAGTGAGTGCCCCATGCCCTCCCTCTCTCCACTCCCACCATCTCTTTCTCGATCCCCCTCATCTGCCTGTGTCCCTTTGCCCATCAAGGCCCTCCCTGCCTTTCCGTCCCCGGATCCCGCACAGGTTTTCCTTGAAGCAAGTGCCTCGCATCCAGTGGGGCTGCCTGATTCCCAGGGAGGAGTGCATAGCATTCTGGCCACCTCATCCCCTGCGCAGGTGGGGAGGGGCCTCTGTTTCTGCCCTCTGCAGCTTCACCCACATCCTGTCCCCCCCCCTTGTCTCTAATCCATCCCTTTCCCCTCCCCCCTGCTTAGCACTTTTTCCTCTGGAGTCACCCCAATGCCTTCCGTGCAACCACATTTGATTCCACCCATCTTAACCGGCCCCTTTCTTTTCCTTTCCCCTCCACCAGCCTTCCACTTCCTTTCTTTTTCTTTTACTGCTCTCTCCCTCATTCCTCAGGCTGAACTGAAAGGCCACAGGCAAACTTTTCAACTTTAAAGAGGCGCTTAAAAGCATCCTCTAAAAGTCCACCCAAATACTAACTTTCCCCCACAGTTTTGCTCAGTTTCACTCCCGTTTGTGTCTCTCGGCCTCTGCTTTAGTGCTGGTTTTGGTTTTTCGTTTAAAAGAAGTTGTTCTTCTGGCTGGCTTTGTGATCCCACTGACCAAGGGCCACTAGACCAGCATGCTGCCACTTAAGCCATCAGATCTGACGATAGGCAGTGAAGCCAAATCAGAGCACGAGCAATGTGTCCTGCCTTCCTTCTGAAAAGGAGAACATGTTTGCCCTGTTTTACGGGCTCCCAAACAAAGGCACATATTTTGCAAGCAGCATTTTTGTGTGTGTGCAAAACAGGTCCCTCTTATTGTCCTTCAGCAACATCCCCCTTTATCACCCCCCCCCATGCAAGCTGAACCATTCTTTTCTGTGCCCCCCCTCCCCAGGTCTGAAGCGTCTGACAGGCTGTGCGGATGTGAGTGCCGCACTGACTGAGATGAAGGAAGAGAAGCGGCGCATGGACCTGGAGCGCAAAGTCTCCATTCTGGAGCTCTTCCGCTCCCGCCTGTACCGCCAGCCCCTGCTGATTGCCGTGGTGCTGCAGCTGTCTCAGCAGCTGTCTGGCATTAATGCGGTGAGTTGCAGCCATTGGCGGGCAAGGGGTGCCAGACTGTGGGGGTGGATGGCGGAAGAGGAGCGCTTGCCTGACCGCCTCCATCCCACTTTCCTTCCTTAGATATTCTACTACTCAACGGCCATCTTCTCAAAGGCTGGGGTGGAGACCCCCGTCTACGCCACCATTGGAGCTGGGGCGATCAACACTGCTTTCACTGTCATTTCGGTAAGTGTCTCTAGCTCCAGCATGCTCACCCCAACATATGTGCCTTCCGTTCCACCAACTATACATGCCCTCCAGGGCCCACTGCACCCGGGGTGAGGTCCGCCTCACAGATCCCATTTCAAAGACCCCACATCCCATTTTGTTCCTGTGAACATAATAATAACAACAGCATTCGATCTATATGCCTCCCTTTAGGACAACTTAATGCCCACTCAGAGCAGTTTACAAAGTATGTTATTGTTATCCCCACAACAAAACACCCTGTGAGGTGGGTGGGGCTGAGAGAGCTCTGACAGAGCTGTGACTGACCCAAGGTCCCCCAGCTGGCTTCAAGTGGAGGAGCGGGGAATCAAACCCAGTTCTCCAGATGAGAGTCCTGCGCTCCTAACCACTACACCAAACTGAACATGATCAGTATCGGGCCTTTTCCTCTGCTCGGACCCACGTGGTCACTTGAAGCAGCCTAATAGTGAATCGGACCCTCGATCCATCCAGGCCAGTATCGTGTCCTCTGGTGGGCAGCCTCTCTCCCGGGTCTTAGGTGGAAGGTCTTTCGCATCCCCCTGACCTTTTGCCTTTCACCGGAGTTGCTGCTGGCGATGGGACCTGGGGCCTCCTGCGTGCCCAGGTGTGCAGAAGGTCCCACTTCCCCGGTGGCACCTCATGCGTAAAGCTGTCTGGGAGCTGCAGTGCTGGAGCCCCTGGAGAGCTGCTGCCAGCAAGAGGGTTCAGCAGTCTGAGTTTCTCCGTTTCTTTCTTTCTTTCTCTGACGCTGCCCTCCTCCCCCCCCTCTCTTCCGCCCCAGCTGTTCTTGGTGGAGCGGGCAGGGAGACGCACCTTACACATGCTGGGCTTGGCTGGGATGTTCGTGTGTGCTGTACTGATGACTCTGGCCCTGGCCTTGCTGGTGAGTATCTGGGCACAGGACTTGGGCCCACGTAGCTCTGCTCTTCTGCTGATTTTTCTAAGAAGAGGCTTGCCAACCAGGGACAGACAGGCAGCCCCCAAAGGGCAAACAACAAATGTGGGAGGGGGATTCAGAACTTTTGGGTCCAAATGGGGGGGCAGCTCCTCCCTCACGATGGCTTCTGACAACCAGGGGCAGAAAAGTGTTTTATATACCGCTCACCCCATCCCAGTGATCAAATCCCAGATTTATCCCCAGTCCCTTAAAGAGTAACATGGAGGAAGTAGGAATCAAAAAGAAATGTGCCTTTGCTGCTCCAGGCAAGAAAATACTCAACAAAAAGAATAGTTCTCGGTTCATGAGACTTTTGCTTAGGGCTGGTGATGTTGCATATTTGGATTAAAGCTTGCAGCCCCCGGGTCTAAGCTCGGCCCTTGTGCAACCATTCATCCTACCGTGACAGCTGAGCTCCTGCTCTCCTAGCTTTTGGGAACTCTTTGAGATCAAACTTTTTCAGAGGACCTTTGCAAGCATTTCGCATTTTGCTGCACTGTAACATCCAGCTGGCTCTTTGAGAGGGGAGGGGGCATTGCTGGTGGCACCACTTGGGCAGGGCTTTTGGGCTGCCTTTGGTTCGATGCTCCTCAGGGTTTGCGCAGATCTTACGCCTTTGGATACGGAACGTGGTTTTAGTCTTCCATGTAAGCTGGCATGGATCCCTCATGGCACAGAGGCAGGCAAAGGGTTTCCAACACTGTCCCCGCAGTGCCCTCAAGCCGGTACTTTTGCTGCCACATAACTAACCAGTTTTCCTGTCCCTCTTCCCCAAATAGGAGAAAGTGCCATCCATCAGCTACCTCAGCATGGTGGCCATTTTTGGCTTTGTGGCATTCTTTGAGATTGGGCCAGGGCCCATCCCGTGGTTCATCGTGGCAGAGCTGTTCAGCCAGGGGCCCCGCCCCGCTGCTATGGCCGTGGCTGGCTTTGCCAACTGGACTTGCAACTTCATCATCGGCATGAGTTTTCAGTCGATCGCTGTACGTATCCATCACTGGCCTGGTTGGCGTGGGAGGGAGGAGGCCGTGTCTAGGAGCAGGAATGTGTATTGATGCCCTGCAGCAGAGCTGCCTGCCTCCTGGAACAGCATGCAATACCCAACATGGAAGTCAGAGAAAAAGCGCGTTAAGAGACAAGACCTCTCTGACATTTCCCATTAAAGGCTCTCTGGTTGCAGGGTGGGAAGTGTGCTTATGTGTGACTGTCTATGGCCCCAGAACTCTTTCCAGCACCAGGCCTCTATGCTGAAAAGACTAAGCAACCAAAAGGGCACCAACAAGGCGCACACAATATTTTCACATTACGATCAGCCTGATCTCACACACCTGCAGCCCTAGCACCTCATTGGAGAAAGGAGGGCTGTGGAAATTTCTTATGAGCATGCTTCTGCAAATACACAAACTTTCAGAGAAGACTGAGTGCATGCCAGAGAGAATTAAGAGTTTTGAGGTCCTCCCTGTTCTCTAAGGTCTTTATCAGATCAGAAAACCACAGCAGAAAGTTTAAATTGCTGAGTTCATTCTGAACTCATTCCTCAACATTTGCTTATAGATTTTCCACTGCAAAGGTTTGCTGCTAAATATTTTCTCAACTTCTCCCATGACACCAACCTTGATTCAGATGTCTTCGCTCGCTGGTGAAGAGGGCCAGTTAGAAGTGTTCTAAACACAAGCAACTAAAACATTCTGAGCTGGGGCTCTACCAGGTCTTTCTAAATTGACAGATGGCAGCTATCCAGGGCCAGTTTTCATAAAGTTATTTTAATTATTTAGCAAGAGTTTTATGGGGCTTGTAGAGTCAATGAGCAGTTTCTGGCTTGGAGCCAGCCCACTCAGATGCATTTTCTTTAAGTGACAAGGTGGCTTGGGGGACAGGAGAACGAAGGGGAACCTCCTCTGAAAACCAGGAAATGAGTTTTCTAAGAGAGAGAGGCCTCTTGTGGCCAGCCATTTGGGGGATGAAAGCAGAAAGTCCACCCCCAACCACGCAAAAATAGCGAAGACCCCTTCCTGACACTGCTTTTGCACACCTCCAGTTCACTGCAGGGGGGCTTGCTCGGGAGAATTTCCCACTGGATCGTTCGCTGTGGGCCAGAAAGCTGTCTCTCACCCTTCGTGATACCCCCAGTCTGCTATTGAAGGAAACCACTTCCGGGGATTTGGCACTCCGCAGGGATTCACTTTTTCTTTCCCTCCTGCAGGACCAGTGCGGCCCCTATGTCTTCCTCATCTTTGCAGTCCTCCTCTTGGTGTTCTTGGTTTTCACCTATCTCAAGGTACCCGAGACACGAGGGCGCACCTTCGATCAGATAGCCGCCACATTCCGACGCACCCCATCCTTGCTGGACCGCGAGATCAAGCCATACACAGAGCTGGATGAACTCAGCCCAGAGGCCCACGAATGAGCCACAGCAGTGTGGCCACCAAAGGACAGAGAAAGGAAAGTGCGGTCTGGGGAGCCGGGGTGGAGCCGTCGAGCACTTTATATCACACCACAAGACTTAGAGTCTGACTCACAGGCAGAGCTGAACTTCTCTTGCTTTAGGTCATTTTTTAGACTTGATGCATTTTAATTTCTTGGATTTTTTAAAAAAAGAAAATAATTTAATAAAACAGGGCTGCCAAGTTTATTTTTTTAGTGTGCATAGGAACATGAGGCCTTCCCATCTTTTGGCAGTTGAGATATTTTTGGCTGTGAGGAGTCACAGAAAGACACCAGTCTCATTGCTGCCAATAAAGGATTATGTAGGACTCACAGAGAGTACGTGCCTTTAGCTGCCATCTTCGTATCGCCAAATGGACGACATTTGCCTTTAAAGTAAAGAACAAGGGAAACCTGGGAAGCTGAGACAGCCATTACTACAGGAGGTCTTCCGTTATGTTACTTTTATTGAACCAGGATTGAGCCCTTCACTGTTGTAATCAGTGGTAGGTTTCAGCCCTAGAACATGGGAAATAATCATCAAGAAAAGTGCGCTCCAAATAACGGGTGGAGTGCTGCCTCTTCAGTGCCAAGAAAGCACAGCCAGCCCCCCACACATCTGGGCTTTGATGCTAGACCTTCCAGGTTTGAGGCATAGCTTCTCTCATTTAAGAAATGAAGTATTGAAAGTGTAATCCACGTGAGCAACAGTCACTTCTTACAGCACTGAGCTCTGGAGGCTGAAGAATCACTAGATGTTTTGACTATGAGTGGGCATGGCCATGTGGCTCTCTACAACTGGCATGGCTCCCACACAGGAAATAAAGTCTCCTTCCCGATCACTGTGGCGTTGCTACCAGTTGTGGGTCACTCTTGGCCTAATACCTCAATCCCTGTTAATCTGGCACTCACACTATGGTTACCAAGCAATAGTGCAGCACCTTCCTTGATCACAACTGGATCACCAAGGGCCAGTTAGCTACCCTGTGGGAAGCAGGAGCCATGTGGTTATTCTGGCTACATCCAGATTCAAATGGAAACCAAAGGATCCAGAACCCACAAAGAGGGAACCTCACCTGAGCTCCAAAGCTGAACAAGAGAGTTCCCACTACTGTTCTGCATTTATGCAACTCTCTTCCACAGTAAGAGCAGTACAGCACAGGACATAATGCTTAATGTCTGACTAGAGTTGTGAAAACATGAGTTCAAATCCCAGTCAGCCAACTTTGTGCCATTCTCACACACAGCCTGATGTTAGCAGAAAAAAGAGCAGCAAATTATGTATGCCTCTCTGGAAGGGGTGAGTAAAGCACTGTGATAAGGCAGAGCTTAAACAAAACATGTTCAGCAGCAGCTTAGAGGTTAACAACACTTACTCCAATACGAGTTTGTGACAGCTGACTTCTTCAGATACGATAAATGAATCCTTCAACCCCTCTCTCACTCACCCCCCTCACCCCCCCCCCACACACAAGGAAGAATGAAGAGGCTAAAAAAATGGGTTTGATTCTCTATGCAGTGACCTTCACCACCAGGGATAGTTTAATGGATTACCTCTGACCTCTTCCATCACCCATTGAACTACCCAAGAGGTTCAAGTCCCCACACAGAGACCCTAACCTGATTTATTGGCTTTGACTTCTCTGCCCATTTCTTCCCTTTCTCCCTACCTTTCCATAATTTTCTTTAAAGCTGATGCAGTACTCAAGTGTAGATACTAATGCATGTCCCTTTTCCTAAATGTTAGCACTTTTGCCTGAGCCACTTCAGGCATCTCTTCCTATCTAATAACCAGTTTTTTTAAAAGGTGGAGCTGTAAAGCCAAGGAACAAGAGGGCATTGAACCCCCCCCCCCAACACAAAATTAGTGAAGTACTGCAGCAAGGAACATGTGCAGAACCTACTTTTGAAGGTTTTTTATGGGGAGAGGGTCAAGTATCCCAACTGCCCAGAGGGGGTCTACTAGGGTTGCCAACTCCAACTAGTGCAGTTCCTGGAGATTTGGGAATGGACTTTATTGGTGTATAATGCCATAAAGTCCACCCTCCACAGCAGCCATCTTCTCCAGGGGAACTGACCTCTGTAGCCTGATGATCAGTTGTAATTCCAGGATATCTCCAGCCCCCTGCCCTTAATCCTTATGAGTAAATGAATGAACTGAAATGTTGTGTGGGTGCAAAGATCAGACACCCCCCCCAATTCAAAAAAGGTAAACACACAATACCATCTATTAAGGCACTGATACTGAGCAAGGATTAACAGACAGGTTGATGTAAACATGTCTTTTCTGTTTCTAAACATAATAGCAAGCTCTTTAAGTTACTGTATTTAGAAATCACTCACTACCTCAAGAGTCCTTGTTCTACCTAAACCCACAGGCACACCCCCTGCTTTTTTTGTCATGGTTCTTTGCTGTAGTAGAGGAACATGCCAACCACACTAACAGATCAACAGGAGGCCGCTGCTGCTTATTGCCTACCTTCAAACTCAATACACTTCCCCAATCATTTAGCGGCTTCTTCCAAACTAGTATACAAGCTTAATATGCCTTCCTTCCCTTTCCTGTTCATTAAAGGTCAATTTTGACTCCCACCCCTGCTCCTGCCAGCCCCAGACTGCATCATCGTCATGGCAAGTAACAATCCTTTTTTAAGACCCGTTCAAAGCCTTCAGCAGGTATCCAACCAGGATGTGTGTGCATGCACACACACACCCTTTAACATACCACTTACCCCTTACAAAAAACTCAGACTCAGGACTGTGCAATTTTTTTTTTACTGACGCCCAAACTGCACACAATAGTTCACACAGGGTGGTCTTCAAAAATGGGGGGGAGAAAAAATTAACTGAAGATTCAACAGCCAGTTTCTTTTCGAACTGGCAAAGCTTTGGAGGGGGGAAGACAAACCCCCCAGAAGGTTTTTAAATGAAAGCAAGGTTTTTTTTGGTCAGGTTTCCCCCTCATGTTCCTTAGGTTTAATTTTTTACATTCAGGGCTTCAACAGCAGCAAAGGGGACTGGTGGAGTTTGGGGTCTCTCTTCAAGTGCAGGATGAGGTAACTCGGGTTGCAGGCACATTGTGGACACCTGTGAGGGGGGAAAAGGCAGTAAGATGCTGTGAGGATGGAAGCCACAACCGCCTGTGGGGAACAGAGCATGGCCTCAGGTGGATGGCTATTTCAGGGGGAGCTAAGTAAGGCACAGATACACTGCACGAATATGTGTTTTAATGCTTACAAATATCCACCAGAACTTTTGGAATAGTCCTTTATGGTGACAAGTAGTCAAACTGAACTTTTGACAAGAACTATAAAGCTACAATTGTGGCCTTTGTCATAAACCTGGACCATGCCAAGACTCAAAGGCTCTTCTTTGCCTTTAACCACTTCCTAGCAGGCCTGACTGCTCATTCCTCCACAATGGAACTATTAAGTACAGCATAACCCCCTTGGTGAAAGGCTGATCTCCCCCAAGATGGACCCCAGAAGATAGTCCAAGCAATCTTTCCTTGTTTTGAACCACCTAGTCAATGAAGCCACCATAACGAAGAAGAAATTGTGGGACATTATGAAAACCTCAGACATTTCTGATCAAGGAGAAAGGAGAACGTTTCCAAGATCATGTGCCTTAGCAAAAAGCCTGTCTTGATCTTAGGAGTCCCCAGAGTGATACTTCCCAATTCCACCCTCCCACCTCCAATTTTGCATTCTTGCATAGGACTTCCTTACCAGATCACAGCTCTTGGCATCCCCTCACCGTGTGCAGATTCATCATGCCAGTAGGGCTGGGGCAAGCTCTCCCCCAGGCTCAGGTGTCGAAGTCTGCAAAAAGAATTTTTTTTGCCAAGTCCAGAAAAGCAAGCTTACCACTGCCCAGTCTTTGCCACGCTGGCCGGAGGGGCAATTCTCACCTCTACCTCTCAGAACTTAACTCGAGAGGACCCCTTGTGGCCAGCCAAGATACAACAGGGTCCTAGGAATACATTGCAACCTCTTGGCCCAAAGCTATGGGGGTGCTACGCTATTCAAGAACAGTCTTGCATGGCACCTGTGATAAGTGCTAGCCTGCCACTTGATCAACAATCCCAGCCCCCACTGATGCTTTTGTTACTCTCACAGATTAACAAGTGCATAAACTGCCCCAGTACACAGCCTAGAGGGAGAGACTTTGATCTACCCATGTGCCCAGACTTACATCCACTAGCTGTTGCTGGATCTCTGGCAGCGACTGGGAGGGAGTCTCCTGGGCTGGGGAAGCAGGCTTGCTGGCTTCCACCACTGCTTCTTGAGCCATAGCAGGAGTGCTAGTGGCAGGGGTGTCTCCGCCAGCAGCAGCAGAGCTTGGAGCAGGTTGCTCTTTAACAGCCGTGGTAGCCTGGGGCACAACAGAAGAGGATTTCATTTCCAAGCAGGTATCTGCATTGCCACTTTATACTCAGTATGAGAGTATGCACGAGGACACAATATGTATGGTGGTAAGCCAATCTTCCAGAATTCTTTTTTGCCTATGAGCAATGACTGGAAGCTCATTTCACATTTAAGTCCACCCAAGAGATGCCCAGGATGTCCTGCTGGCCTCAGACACAAGATTAAAAATCTACGTAAGGAGACAGGGCAACTCGATCAACAGCTCCAAGGAAAGAGCCACATAAGGCACTCATTTTTCACACTTCTCTCCAATGCACTTTAACTCATTTTTCTCTTGATATAAAGTTACTGTCTGGTGCTCCAGACTCTAAGAGGGGCGTTATCATTCAAAGGGAATCTGTAGCAAAGCAGTGATGACATTGTGACTTTCTTAGAAGACATCTGCATAGGAGGAAAGGGTGCAAACAAATCCAACAGATAAGGTGGGCAGATCCCCCTGCTAAAAAAGCTTTAAGACCATGTCTCCTTTACTTCTAACAGTGCAATCCTACGCAAAGTTACTCCAGTCAAAGCCCATTGACTGGAGTTACTCAGCATAGGATTGCACTGTAAATCTTACTGGAGTCTCAGAATCACCGTAGCAATATTTTCAAATATCTGCAAGAGGTGGAGAAATTAGAGACGATAGCCAGCCATTTTTATTTCCAGTTTAGATGCTATTAACCAATCCTTGAAGAACACATTAATGTCTAAATCTCATTTCCAAACCAGAGAAGAGGGTGTTGATGGGGTTCTGTGGACAAACTTTTCTGCTGCTCCAAGGCACAGCTTCTGCTTAATATTGCAAGGGATTTCTCCCTCTTTAGCTTGGTTAAGTTACATTTAGATGGGTTACTGTTCTCTAAGTTTCCTGCCATCTCCTGACAAGTTGTGACTATACCAGTGCTTGAAGCTTTCAAAACCAGAAATGTGCTGTTTCAGAGAAACGGCTAGAGACTGAAAATTCCATGATTGCATGGACAGGGAAATTTCCCCGTCCTCAAGTCTCTATGGACCTGCACTCTTCGGATCTCACCTCAGTTGCTGCCTGGCGAGCTGCACCTGTTTGCTGGCGCCTGCGCTGGAAGTAAGGCCGATTGCGTTGGCGCTGGGGCTCAGGGCGGATGCCGTCTGCTGGGGCTTGTGCTGCTTTTGTCTCACCATCTCCTCCCTCAGTGGTGGGCTGTTGTGGTGGGCGGGGGCGGAAAGGCCTGAACAAGCAAGAGGAAAGGAAAAAAGAGTTGAGAGCTAACTACTGAACCATCCCAAGCCTTGCTGAAAAACAGTTAAGCTCCGCTGTCATTCTGGGTGGCTGCTCCCTAGCTCCGCTACTCCCTCTAGCTCTTCCCTAAATCCCAGTATCATCCAGAATGGAGGTCTCTTAGCTGGAGATGAGCAGAGGTCCTTTCAGGACTCTGTTTTCAAGACCATGTGAACAGCAAGTTCAGTTTTATAATAATAAATAATAGTATTTGATTTATATAACATTCAATATATGTACTTTCAGGACTACTTAACGCCTACTCAGAGCAGTTTACAAAGTATACTATTATTACCCCCACAACAATCACCCTGTGAGGTGGGTGGGGCTGAGGGAACTCTGAGAGAGCTGTGACTGACCCAAGGTCACCCAGCTGGCTTCAAGCAGAGGAATGGGGAATCAAACCCGGTTTCTCCAGATCAGAGCCCCGCTGCTCTTAACCACCACACCAGCCCTAAACACTTTAATCCAGAAGAGAGGACTCTGGCACATGGAGCTCTTTCTGCTGCCCAGGCTGCAAGCCAAGGTTGCCATGAAGCAAGTAGCTCAGTCCTCAGCATCCAAGCCTTCCCTGCACAAACAACTTGAAGAGGAGGAGAGAGACAGAGCTTGGTTCGATGGTTGTTGGGGGTTTTCCGGGCTGTTGTTGGGGGTTTTCCGGGCTCACTGAGAAATCTCTGTCTTTTGGTGCTACACCTCTGAAGATGCCAGCCACAGCTGCTGGCGAAACGTCAGGAACTACAATGCCAAGACCACGGCAATACAGCCCGGAAAACCCCCAACAACCATCGTTCTCCGGCCGTGAAAGCCTTCGACAATACATAGAGCTTGGTTCCTTGCATTATCTACTCTTGAGAACACACTCAGAATAATGCTCTCCTCTTTTCCTTCCAGGAGATCCCTGTCTGCCATAAAGAGAATGACTCCTTCTTTACCAGAAAGCAGAGTTGCAATATTGTCACACAAATCCTTTCTACGGATACTTCCTTCTTACAGAAAAAGTAGGAAATGGCCTTCTGAACATCAAAGGAGCCATTGCCATGAAGCATTCAGAGGGTCAGACTAGGACAGGGGAGATGGGTGTTCAAATTCTACTCAGCCATGGAACTCGCTGAGTGATCTGGGGCCACTGCTTGGCCTAGCCTACCTCACAGGGCAGTTGCGAACATTAAATCATAGAGTTGGAAGGGGCTTTGCAGATTATCTGCTCCAATCCATTGCCCAATGCAAGAACAACCTAAAGCATCCCCAACAAATATTCATCCAGCCACTCCTTGAAGATTGCCAATGAGAGGGAACAACTACAGCCCTAGGCAGCCAATTCCACTGCTGAATGACTCTTAAAGTGTAGAACTTATTCCTAATGTCCAGCTGGTACCCTGTCTCTGGTACTTTAAACTCATTGTTTTGAGTCCTGTCTTCTGTTGCCAACAAGAACAGCTCCTTTCCCTCCCCTAAGTGACATCCTTTTAAATGCTTAAAGAGAACAGTAATGGGAGAGGGGAGCACTATGTGAGCCACTGTGAGCGGTCTTGATGGAATGACAGGATAAGAAGAAAGATGTATGCAAGCCATGCATTGGCCTGCAGCTTTACCTGCGGTATCTAGGACGGAAGCGAGGGGCCGGGGCTCTCTCGCCAGCTTGGATCTGCTGTTGTGGGTCTCCCTCAGGCTGGGTGGCATCTTTTGGTTCTGTACTTTCAGTACCCTAAGGAAGAAAAACACAGGGTGTAAGACCCCCCCCCCAAGTGCAAGGCAGAGGAGAACTATTCAAAATTGTAATTAATTGGCAACTCAGTTAGGGCCATTTCACATACAGAACGCACTTGTATTCCAGAACTTGTGCAAATTCTGTGCTTCGGTCAACATCTGCAAGATCTCTTTCTGGTCTCTGTGTTGGGGGGCCTTGAAACTAACTTACACATCTCGCACTGGACACTTGGCCCTTCCCACCCACCCCACGACTCACTGAACACTCACTTCTGCAGGCTGGGCCTGTTGCTGCTGGGCCTGAGCCCGAGGCCCCCGCACAAATCGCCGGCGGAAAAAAAAGGGTGGGGGACGTCTCCTCCGGGGACGCTGCTGTACTGCATCATCTGCTCTTTCCCCCTCACTGACTGTCTCACTGGCCCCGTCTGTCCGGGTGGCATCCTGGGACTGCTGGGCCTGCCGGGGCCTGGGGATGAATCTGCGGAAGCGACGGCGATTGGGAGCATAGCGGCTGCCCTTCACAGGAACACCACCAGGGCCTGTTACATTGGCTGCCTCAGCACCCTACGGAAGACCAGGAGAAGCATGTCAGATGGGAGACTCTGGCCACAGACCTGTGAGGCCTATGCCAAAGCCACTACCCACTACCTTTTCTCCTTCCACAACATCAAACTCCACGGTTTCTCCATCTCCAACACTGCGGAGAAATTTACGGGGGTTGTTCCTCTTGATAGCCGTCTAGAAGAGAGTAGAAAGAATAAGCTCAACAAGAACAGAATAAAACTCCTGCTATGACCCAAGTTCCAAGTTGCCAGTACCTGCTACACAAGTATTACTGTGCACAGCCCAAATGGCTGATGTTTCACTGGATGAAGAATTCAGTTTTCCTTTTGGGGCGAGGGGGACTACACGTCTCTTCTTTGCAGGCCATGTACTTACAGACAACAGATTTGCTGGTTAAGTAACCCAAGAAAGCTTGCCAAACACCCTTTTGAATGGTTTCTGGGCGTGGCCACCACCTAGGACAACTGCTTATTTGGCTATTAAATGAGACACCATGTATGCAGGAGCAGTCACTGTTCAGAACTTACAGTTGATTGCCGTGGGATAGCTCTGTTAGCCTGTCCTAGCAAAATAAAACAAAAATCCAACAGCACAACATTTAGTTCAGTATGAGCTTTCGTGAGTCTTCAGAAGAAGTGAGCTGTGACTCTTAAAAGCTCATGCTGAAATAGATGTTAGTTTTCCAAGTGCTGCTGGATTTTTGTTATATTAGAGTTTACAATAATGCTGATGTTTCTCACAATATTTTCTATGGATGCCCAACCTCACTGTGCCTTCAGGTGTCTTTGTGGAAGCCTTAAGACACTGCGTGCATCCAAGAACACCAACACGCATGAGAAACACAAGGCAGCTTCCTGCTGGCCAGGCGGCCTAGGCCATGAGAAAGATCTTGCCAGAGGCAGGGTCCTTACCTGGTGCACAAACACATCCTCCTTGGTATCATTCCTGTAGGGAGGGAGACAGAAAGCTTAGGGTGCTTCCAAGCTGAGGATTCAGAGTATCTGCAGAGCATCAGGCATGCAGATTCAGTTGCACATCCAAACGCAAACATAAATTGGCCCATGAATGTCATCGTTTCACAGCCATCCAAGGCAGTCTATGCTACAGGATGGTTTTTTCCACCCCAACCCTCTAACTCAACACAGGCATATTTTACACAGACCCACACTTTGGTGAACTTAGCAAACCTCTGATATCTATTTTCCTGCTCCTGAAGGCACAGGAGGCTACTGTTTGCATGACCAGGAAGAGTTTGCCTTAGCCAAGTCAGACATTCTAGCACTGGTAATAATCTGATTGAAAATACTGAAACCTCTCTTACATTGACAGGAGTCAATATGAAGTGATGTGCCGGACTGGGGCCTCATTTCAGTTAAAAACCACGCACCCACACCCCTCCCCTATGACATTACCTTTCACCAGAAACACACATGGGTTTCCACTAGCCTATCACATTCCTTTTATGGACAAACACCCTAAGAAGGCAGCATAGCACAAATAAAAAAGGTGGATAAGGAGTCCCAAGTCCTCTGCTAGCTTGCTGGGAGAATGCCAGCCATGCTCTACTGCTGTTTGCGTTTGCTAGAGCACCAGTCCACCCAGAAGTCAGAGACAGAAGACATCATGTCATACCTGTTGGGGACCATGGGTCAAGCCACCTAGAGAAATGCTAACATGACCACTTGGCATACACTGAGAGATACAGGAAGCCTGCACAAATTTGCTTGAGCTTGCACTAGAATTATCTTGGGCGGGACCACAGAATAGTTTTGCACAAAAGAACTCGGTCAGCTGACCAGCAGCCAGGTAACCTTTGGTCTTCTGACTCAATCACTTCTCTTTGGGAGAAATTGGGCACTAAGAAGCAGGTATGGCTTGCTAAATCCAGCATCACTTGAGGATCAGCAGCCCATGTTTAAGCATGTGCCAAAGGACTTCTCCCCACAACTGAGTTATTTCAGCCAACACTCACATCCAGGATTAAAAGTACAGCTGTGTGTGTTATGTGCCGTCAAGTTGCCTCCAACCTGTGGTGACCCTATGAATGAAAGATCTCTAAGACATCCTATCATTAACAGACTTGCTCAGATCTTACAAACTGGAGGACATGGATGCTTTTATTAAGTCAAGCCATCTCATTTTAGGTTTTCCTGTTTTCCTACTACCTTCCACTTTCCCCAGCATTATTGACTTTTCCAGAGAATCATCTTCTCATGATGAGACCAAAGTACGATAGCCTCAGTTTTGTCATTTTAGCTCCTAGGGAGAATTCAGGCTACAGTACAGCTAAGAGTACTTTAGTGTCTCTTACTTTAAAAGTTTATTCCTTACCTCTGGGTAAGGATTTGCATGACAGAAGCTTCTCATTTAAACCAAGCACTTTCAACAGATTAAATGGCCAGAGGCGCCAGCCTTAAATTACTCAAGTCTGATTATAGAAGGCTCCACACACAAATGGCTCTCACAAACACCCCTAAATTGAGAGTTGGGCGCACCTGACCAACAGTTCTGAAAGAGAACTCCACAAATTCATAAATCTTCCAAGCCTTTGTGGGGGGGAGATGAGGAGGTGCTTACCTGTTTATAAATCCATAGCCATTACGAACGTTGAACCATTTCACTGTGCCCTGCACCTGGGTGGCTGTAGCGTGATGCCAAGGAAGAGAGAAGACTGATGACAGGTTGGTAGGCACACACAACCCAGCTCTAAGGCTCTATGCAGTCTCAGTGAACCTCCAAGTCACTTCAGAGTCCCACCATAAACCTGTGAGACTTGAGCACTTTGGTCCAGGTGAAGAGCCCTATTACAGGCAGGGCCCACCCACAAAGGCAGCCACCCTTTACTTCAGCCCCAGGCCCAACCAACTAATTGTGTTGCACTTCCATAGTACTCTCACCCTACTTCTCATCTAGCTTTCACTAAGGCAGCAGGAACCTCTTACCCCTCAGTTCCTTTCACCCACTGACTTCAGCGGGCACAGATTAAGTTTCTCTTTCACCAGAGGAACTCTCCCGGCTTCACTTTCCCTCTTAGGACCAGGGCCAGTTCAAGTTATATTGTTGCCCCCAACCAAGATCCACCCTTCTCCTCCTGGATAGGCATTGGCCCCACCCTGGCCCAAGCCAGCACAGCCATAGGGGCTTGGCTTGCCCCAGTCAGTGGTGGCATGGTCCCAGGAAGGAATGCTAGTTCCCTTCTGTGCTGCTGATGGCTGGGAGCCAGCCAAGCACCACCTCCTCAAGCTACCCCAAGCATGGCTAGGGTGGCTTGGCCCAACAACTGGCCCTACTAAGAGTAACCATATAACATAGTCTGACCTATTTATGCCTTTGACTACCAGAATTCACACCTAAGGCTCTCTAAGCTAAGGCCAGAGACTTCCCACTCAAACAGCACACCTCTTCCGCATCCCACCTAGGTGTCCCAAATCACTGCACTCACCTGCCTCCTCTGCTGCTAGCCAAAGCCTTCGACAGAGAGCCAGGCCAGACCCACAGAAGGTTCCTTCCAGCAGACACCACCCTCCACTCCCCAGAACCCTTCCTCCCCACTGACTGGCCACTCCCTCTGGGCAAGTCTAAAAACTACCCTGGCCAAGTTACCTTAAGGGCAGCGCTCAAAAGGAGAGGGGACCTTCCCTCCCTGGCCAGGAGAGCTCTGACTCTCCAAAGCTCCTACTGTGGACCCAGTTGGTCTTGAAGGTGCCACTGGACCCGCATCTTACTCCCCCCTCCCCAAATACCCTCCAACACCAACTCGCCCACCCGGTGCCATCTCCAAGCAAATAAAACCAATTTTAAAGCCCCCAGTCCTCCCAGGTAGCCCCGCCCACACGCCGCCAAGCCCCTCCCAATACAACCCCCTCCCCAAAGCAAAGCCCCGCCCCGCCCCAACAGGCCCCACCCGCCCGCCCCGCCCCTCACCGAGGACGCGCTTGGCCGCCTGGCTCCGAGCCACGGCGCTGCCCGCAGGTGCCGCCGGCTGGGCGGGCTTGGCCACCCCTGCCGCGGGCTCGCCCACGGGGCTCTCCGCGGTGCCGCTGACGGCCCCGCCACCACTCTCCGCTTCGCTCAGCATCGCCGCCGCCTCCCGCCCGGCTCTTCGCCGCCGCCGCCTCCGGCCGTTGGTGCCTCGCGCCCCTGGACACACCCTCGCTCCTCGCGGCGCCAACGCCCAATCAGCAACGGCCGCCGCCCGCGCGCCCCCCAACCAATCAACGCTCACCCCGGCCTACTGGCCGCTACCTTCGCTTATATGGGCGCCCCTCGCCCGACCACGCCCACGCGCGCCGCGCCCTGCGCGCCCATTGGCCGCCCGCGCCGCTCAGGTGCGCTCGGAGGCGCCCGCGGCCCACGTGGGGCCGGAAAGGTGAGCGCCTTTGCGCAGCGCCGTTAGTTTCCAGCGCTTTGATTGACGGGCGCCTCCTTTTCTCCTCGCTGGACGCCGAGCGGGAGACGTAGCCGAGACTGGGGGAACCTTTGGCTGAGCGCGCGGCTTCTGGTTCAGCACCGTTCGGGGGTTTTGCAGCAGGCCCACGCCGGAATCGGGCAGCTGCCGCGTTGAGAGCAGCGGGGCTGGCTTGCGAGGAAACCGGAGGAGGATCGAGCTCCTCTCCAGAACTTTGGACTTCCTCCGGGCGGCTTTGGCCCCTTACTTTTTTTTTTTAATTATTGCTTTCCTTCCTAGAAGAAAGGAGATATTATTCCACCGGAGCACCGAATGTTCTCCGGGATAAGCGCATTCATTAGCTCCTAGCGCATGAGCGTCACCCTTACCTGAGAAAAACAACTGGATCCTCGTGGCACCTTGAAGACGACCACAGTAGTGCTCCCGCAGAACCTTTCATGCGCTAGAGCCTATTTCTTTAAATGTAGTGAGTGGATCCTAGCTATGCAGAGATTGTGTAAAGCTACAGCAGGCGAAGGCGGCCGCATCTCTAGAAGCCTTACCTGAGAGAAAGCACCATCCCCAAAGTGGAACTTACGTGTGGCTAAACGTGTTGAGGGTCGCATTGCATATGGCAGATATATTCCATCTGCCAGATCAGTGGCATTCATGGCATTTACAAGTTGAATACTGGTTTGGCTTGCAGGGCTGTTGTAAGAATTACAAGAACCAGTTTTGCCATCTTCTGGGCATGGAGCAGGGGGCACTGGGGGTGTGGGGAGGGGAGGTAGTTGTGAATTTCCTGCATTGTGCAGGGGGTTGGACTAGATGACCCTAGAGGTACCTTCCAACCCTGTGATTCTAAGAAAATATATATTTTGAAAAATGCTACACTCATTTATGTTGTTTATGAATTCTTTATTACATTTTGTATCTCAAATATGTAGGCATTTAGTGTAAAATTGGCTTCTGGTTGTTCTAATTTACATTACATTATATTATATATCCTTTGTATTCACAATCAGCCACCTGCAGCTGCTATCCTGTGTCTGTCATCTCATGCACACACTTACTTTAGAGCAGCTCATTGAACTTAATGGGACAACTGAGTCATCAGGCTGTGTGGCTACTATGCATTACTTAAGGATAAAGTTCAAGCAGCTCTGGGGGAGAAGCAGCTTTTTATTCAGGAAATTGAGTTTGCAGCCGTTTTTGCAAAGCTTTTGTCTCTGACAGGACAAGGAGTGGACTCTGGGGAGAGCAGCAGTACCAGGTGTTTTATGGCAGGGTGCAAGCCATTCTAGGCAGGTCACGTATCTGGTCTCTGCCACACTGAGACGTGTTCACCCTAAAAAGGCGCTGCCTAGAGCCACTGTAGACTGCCCTCCCCAGATTCCCTCTGCCCTCTGCTTGCACCATCCAGACCCCATCCTAACATCTGATACAACAAAATGGCATGAATTGCCTCTGCAGTATCCCCCCATGTGGCAAGAAAGGGTTCTGGAATCCCCCCCCCCCCGTCCTGTTTCACCTACTGAACAAGAACTTGATTTTTTCCCTCTAAATCAGTGCATTCTAATCTCCTTTCTGTTATCCAGGGAAGGGAAAAGTCCAATGTTCTTTCTTCCTGTGTAATCATTAACAAAATAGGGAATGCCGTTCAATTGCTGGGAGCGTTGGAAAGTCATGTGTCTTAGTCTTGAATAAAGCAAGCACCTTGTAGATGGTGTGTGTATGTGTGTGTGTGCCTTTGTGAGATACAACAATGTAACCAAATGCTACTTCCCAATACACTCTTTTATCACCTCTCAGCTTTTGTATAGAAGTCAGTGAAACTTGGAACTTGCATCTTGCATGTTAAGACTTTTGCCCTATCTGTAGCTTACTTGGAAGTAAGTCTGCCACTGAGCCAGGGAAGCACGCACAGAATCTGGGTGCATCCATACAGGCTTGTCTGTTCTCTCTTTGTTCAGCTGTTTTTCTTCCCAGCCATTTCTCATTGGACTTGGGAGTTTGCTTTCAGCTCTCAAGTGAGGGACGTGATCAGTAAAATGGGGATGGTAACCACCTCCCCTGTTGTAGCTCAGCCTGCAGTCCTAAACATTTGTACTTACTAGTGACCATTGAAATTGGATACTGTATTTTTAAAATATATTTAACATCAGCAAAAAAGGACACACAGACTGTTACAGTTTAGGGACATCCCTGACAGATATAACCCAGAGGTAAATATTCTTTAATGAAAAGTGGCATGGCCTAGCTTGATGCTGTCAGATCTCAGAAGCTAAGCTGGGTTCAGTACTGGGGTGGGGGATCTGCAGAGGAAGGCGCTGGCAAACCACCTCTGCTTCTCATTTGCCTTGAAAGCCCCTTGCTGGGATCACCGTCAGTCAGTTCTGGCCGACAGCACATACATACATATAAATTAGTGTTTTTGACAGTAGTGAAAGCTGAAAATGCAGGGAAATCATCTAATTATACAAAACAGCCTCCTATTTTTTTTAAAAAAAATCTTGGTGACAAAGCAGGGGTTGGGACAAAATCCAAGACCAGAGGAAGGACATGTGTGTATGTTCAGACATTTTATCCCTGGATGACCCCTGTAGTCTGCTGGCTTGGAGCCTTCGTGTAGTCCGTAAATACAGATTGCTGAGGCCAGCAGTTGGTGTTGCTCACCTGCCACCCATTTCTCTACACACAAGGTGCAAAATCAGGCCTGTGGGGACACCCCAGACTTCTCTTGAAGTGTGCATGGACCAGATTATTCCTTGTTTCCATTCTGGGGATTGTTCACACGGACTGGAGCATCCAGAAGCATGTGTGGAGGAGGTAAGGGAAATGTACCCCCTCTCTTATCAGTACTTGTATGGGCTCTCTGCAAAGGAGAATGGGCTTTCTGTACCTTCAGCGGTTGTAGAGAAGGGAGAGTCTGAAGGAGAGAGGGAGCTTTGCCCGCCGATATTTGCTTTGTAGGCTGATGCCCATCTGTGCACTTTCTCTACTCATGCTGTTTGCTGTGACTGCCCCCTGGTGTCTATACTGGTACTCTGTAGTTTTTGCAGTTCATCTACTTAATCTCTGCTTAACAAGAGTAATAAAACGTTAAGACTGTAATTATCACCCAAAAGAACAGAATTGTTATTAATTGCATCAAAAGTTAAAAGCAACAGCCCACAACTCTACAATTTGAGTGAAAGGCTTCTAAAGCCTTGAGGTAAGCATGTGCTTAGTGGCCTAAGAGGTTGCCCACCTATGCAGGTCTGTTCGAGAGATTTGCTGGGCAAGGGGCAAGTCAAAAGGACCTTTGTCTCGGATCCCACCTAGAGCTGTTGCTGGCTGTATGTAGTCAGGCCCCTGCAGAATGGGACGGAGGATGCTCTCTCTTCGCTGATCACGGAAGATGCTCTCTTCTGGCAAAGGACAGGTTACTCTTCGGCCTGGCAGTATGGAAAATGCAAAAGTGCCCAGAAAGATTCTCCTGCAAGGAATATGGCCTTTCTGCAAGTGTCACTAGGGTTGCCAACTTCTAGGCATGGCCTGAAGTTCTAGAATTACAGCTGTTTTGAGATCGGTGCCCCTGGAGAAACTGCAGCTTCGAGTGCAGACTCTGTGGCATCACCTCCCTGGTGAACTCTCTTCCCTCCCCAAGCACTGCCCTGCAATCTCCAGGAATTTCCCAAACTAGAATTGGCAGCCCAAGGTGCCATGAGGGCTGCTATAACCCTTGGGCATGTACTAGTGTTTTCTCCATCCCATCCCTTAAGATTGTCACACTAAACCTTGAAAGTTTCTGCTAGAATAAAAACAGGTTGGCATGTTGAAGTGCCGCCAGACTTTCCACCAGGGGAGGGACCCTGGAAGCACCAGTCATGGGGAGGGGATGATGTATGGTGACCCCTCACAACCCCAGGCATATTGACGGCACGAAGGAACACAAACTGCTGGCACTCCTCAGGCTGAACAGTTCACCAGACTACTGCGAGGGCCAATTGGGCTTACGGTTGCCACCTCCAGGTTAGGAAATTCCTGGAGATTTTTGAGATTTAAATTCTCCATCTTGGCCTCCGGTCATGAGTTACTAGGCTGCATTTTTTTGGTCAAGTGCTCTATCATTATAACTAGGCCTGTTACACATCCTACAGGCCTGAACGGAACAACAGAGAGCCGCTGATAAGGGGAGAGTATTTCGATTAAGGACGTGCTTATTAGTCTTTAGTTTGCCAGCTCCAGACTGGGAAATTCCTGGAAGCTTGGGAGGTGGAGCCTAGGGAGGGTTGAGGTTGGGGAAGGTGAGGGGCCACAGAGGGAGACAATGCCATAGAGTCCCCTCTCCAAAGCTGTTGCCTGGAGAGCAGCTGTAATTCCGGGAGATCCCCAGCCACCACCTGGAGGTTGGCAACACATCAGAACTGCAGGTACATAGCGCGTAAATCAACACAAAGCGCGTGTCGATTATGTGGGGAGCAGATCGGATGGTTATTCGTTTGGCTTTTCCCGAATAACGCGGCTTGGATTTGCACCGGGCGCACCGCTACACGGTTGCCATGGCAAACATGGCGGCGGCCACCTCTCCCCCAAGATGGCCGGAGACCACGTGGGTCCCCTCTGGGGTTGGAAGAGCCCTGGGCCAGCCGCTCTGTCCCTCCTGCGCGCCTGCTCTATGGTAAGCGGCAAGAGTTCAGAAAGGGGCCTCGGAGAGCTGGAGCAGAATGCCGCCCGCGCGCATGCGCTCTGGCGGAGACGGCTTGGAAGCCGCGGCTGGAAAGAGGCGGAACAGCCCAGCGCACGTTACCAACACAAACGCCCGCAGTTCTAGGCGCCTGCGCGCTGCGATAGGTGTGGCCCTTCGATGACGAAGCGGGGCCTCTATGGACGCATGCGCACTGCAGAGGTAACTCCACCTCCTCCGATGGAGAGCATGCGTGTAGCGTCAGGGTGTTCCGCTCTGGTTGCTGCCCCCTCCGCCCCTTGCCAGGCAACGCGCATGCTCAGAGGCGGCCAGAGAGGGAGGGCGGCTTGCGCGGGCTCCGTCCCCGGTCAGTGCGCAGGCGCGGGGGGCGGTGCCGCCCTCGCGGCGGCCGCCTCGCTTTGGGCTGGGCGCGCGTAGTGCGCGTGCGGGGAAAAGGTGGCGGGGGAAGGGCGAGGGGAGGCGATAAGTGCGCGTGCGCACTGCGGGCTGGGTTGCAGCAAGCGGCGGCGGCGGTTGAGCTCGCGGGCGGGTGAGTGAGGGACGGCGCCGGGCGGGAGGCGCGGCCGGGCGGGAGGCCCCAGAGCGGCCCGCGCGGCTCCCGCGCAAGGGCGGCCGGGCGGGGCGGGGCGTGGCGGCGGGCCGGCCGGCCTCCCTCGCTCCCTCCCCCGCCTGCCTCGCGTGGTCGGAGCGGGCGGGCGGGCCCAGGCCGCGGCCTCCTCCGCCTCTTGCTGAGGGGACGCTCCTGTCGGGGGGCGGCAGGCCGGGGCAGGAGGAGGGCCTCCCCGCGGGGCTGCGGGGCGGGGGCCCTTCCCCTTCCCTGCGGCGGGTCTTCGCGTGGGCGCTGCGCCCTGGGCCGGGCGGGCGGGCGGGCGGGCGCCTCGGGGGGGGGGTGCCCGACGCTGGCGGGGTGGTCCCTGCAGCCCAGGGGGGATCTCTCCGTGCTCCCCGGGTCGGGAGGGTTCATCCCTGGGGCCGCGATTGGACAAGCGCCGTGGATCTGGGGAGAGACCCCCCACTGCTGGGCGAAGGGTCCCGGGGTCTTCGCGGGCTGCCTGCCGGCGTGGGAGCGGGCCTTAGGGGAGGCCGAGACGTGGCTGGGGTGGGGGCATGGGGGGCTCCCGGGCCCTTTCCAAAGGGTCTCTGCTCACGGCGGGTCTGT
This sequence comes from Eublepharis macularius, assembly GCF_028583425.1. NCBI lineage: Eukaryota > Metazoa > Chordata > Lepidosauria > Squamata > Eublepharidae > Eublepharis > Eublepharis macularius. The sequence goes on from NC_072801.1 coordinate 79,133,957, forward strand.
AGTGACTCTGGGGGCGGGGGGCGTCGGAGGCCGAGGATCTCGCTGGACCCCGAGGCGGGCGTGTCCTGGACTGAACTTGAGAGGCGGGCGGGTGGTGGGACTCCGGCGTCGTGGGAGTTCTGCCTGCATCGCAACCCACACGTCAGGGGTGGGTTTCTCCAAGGCGATGCCCGGGACTGAAGGGTTGGGCTTTTCCTGGGAAGCTGGGGTCTTAGGCTGGTGCTTATCTAAATATGCTTTGGGTGCATAGAGAAGTTGTAGATCCCCCCCCCCCCCCAGTCTTCATGTAGAAGGTGGGTTGAGGGGACTGTGATGGGCGAGGTATGCAGTAGACCTTGGAGTGGCTGTGGGAGCTCTGGGAAGTGGGTTCCCCTAAGGTAGAGGTGAGGCCAGGGGGTGGCTGGACGGAGGGGGTTGTGGGGTCAGATGAAGGGCTCTGCCTTTTGAGGAGAAGGGATGCCTTTGTGTTGGGGGAAAGGGTGCTAGGATAGGGGCAACAGGAGCTTATTCTGCTTGGGGTAGGAGGTTCAGGTGGTCTGCAGAGGGGGGAGGCATATTAGGTGAGTAGCCATGTTGGTCTATAGTAAAGAGCAAGATTGGGGTCCAGTAGCGCCTTAAAGACCAACTAGATTTCCAGGATGTGAGCTTTTGAAAGTCAGAGTGTGGATGCAAGGAGAATTGCGGCCATCTGTTGGTTGCAAGGGCGGGTGAGGTGCGGCAAGCATGTCTAAATCTGGCATTGGGGTACCCTTCAAAAGGAATTGTGGGAGATCAAGTTAGTCCAGTATGGGAAGGGGTTGGGGGGCGTTTACCCATGGAGGAGAGTGATTTGTTGGAAGAGGCAAGTGGTGTGGCTACTAGGGGGTGCTTAGGCAGGGGAGTAGGTTATTTAATTCCCAATGAGACAACCAGTATGCATAGCCCCCCAGGGTTGAGAGTCCCTTACTTCTTAAGATGGGAAGGGGCACTGGGATACATCGAGGCTGGGAATTCCTCCCTTAATAGCAACTGTATGGAGGTGGCTTCTTCCTTGCCTCGGGTACACCCTTTAGAACAGCCCTTCATTTCCCTCCCATGCACATGGCCTCTGAACCAGTGGGCGGAGAGGCAGGGAATGGTGGCTGGGTTTACATTGCATAATGGAGACCCTGGGCTGGGCATGAGCCAGGACTGGTGCGCTATTGATGGCTGCTGCTGACTCAGGTTTGAGAATGTGGAGCAGTTTGAGTATAGGGGGAAACAGTGAAAACCAGCAACGGAGAGTGCCACATTTGGGTAGGGGATGTTTTTCCTTCCCCTAAAATAGTTCTGGATGTGGGATGGCTATGGGGAGGTGCTGCCTTTCTTTTTGTAGAAGAGGGCTCCATGCACTACCGCCCCCCCCTCCCTTTGGCCATGTGGTTGAGGCTGGCTCTCTGCAGTAGCGGCTTAGCTGAATCATGCTTGGTGTTGGCAGGAAGAAAGGGAGTCTCTCCAAACATGTGGCATGGAGAGCCGCTTCTCGGGCCGCTTGTGAAGCGGGTTAGAACTTCCTGCCTTGCTCCGCAGCTCCCTCCCCCTTTCCCACTGCAAAATCGGAAGCACGTGGTAGTGCTCCAGGGTTATGGGCGGTGATATGGCTGCTGCCGTCTAGAAGGAGCTGTCATTCCGTTCTGCATGAGCTATTATGGTTGACAGTTGTCCTAATCAATTATCGGAGGGTAGGGCAGGTTAGGAGTGGCCTGGAGAGGAGGTGTGGCAGCTGCAGCAGCACTAAAATGAGCTCGGGAGCTCTCTGGAGATGGGAAATGAATCTCTTCTCCAGAGCTGAAGCAGCCGGTTTGGAGTGGCAGACTGGGGCCTGTGTAGTAGTGAGCAGCTGCAAGCGCCTTGTGCCTCTGCTTTGTCTTAATTCCGGGGCCAGTCTGCATCATATCCTTGCAAGTTCCCTCTATTTTTCTCTGCCCTGATGAAAGATGGGGAGGGTTCAGGTCACCTATAGAGCCGTGTGCCTGCAAGAGAGAGCACAGCCTGGGCTTTTGTTCCAGCTGTATCACAGTCTCCTAAGAAGCCACGAGCGGAACTGAAAGTTGCAAAAGAATGGGGATGACCTTGATCCCGTTCCTGATCTTGGGTGCGGGGGCAGTGAATCGCTTGAACAGGGACCGAGTACAGGGTGCGTGGATACTGGACTTCCCCGCTGGGGTTGTCATCCTCTACCCAGAATTCATAATCTGGGCCCCACAGAGGGAGAGGGAAGGGTGTGGCTTTTCTGGCTGTCTTGCAGGTGCAGGAGAACACAACACAGGAATAAAAGCTTATGTTTGGCAGCACAAACCCCGGTGAGGCAAAGCAAGGCAGTCGGAACAGGAGAGTGTGGGGGTGTATTGATCTTGGTTGACTGAGGAAGTGTACAGAACTGCCTTTTTCCATCTTCAGCAGGCCAGGCAGCTTGCCCCCTATCTCTCAACCCATGACCTAACGACAGTGATCCATGCAATGGTCACCTCCAGATTAGATTACTGTCACTAGCTCTACGCAGGGCTTCCCTTGGGCCTGACCCGGAAACTGCAGCAGGTCCAAAACGCTGCTGCTCATGTCCTGACAGGAATTTCTTTCAGGGCACATGAGACTCCAACTCTGCAGCAGCTGCATTGGCTCCCCATGGAGTTCCGGATCAGGTTCAAGGTTCTGGTTCTGACCTATAAAGCCCTAAACGGACTGGGACCAGCATACCTGAGGGACCGCGTCTCCCCATATGTACCTCGGAGAGCTCTTAGATCTGCAAGTAAACACCTACTGGTGGACCCTGGCCCCAGGGAGGCTCGGCTGGCCTCGACCAGGGCCAGGGCAGTTTCTGTCCTGGCCCCAACCTGGTGGAACTCTCTGTCGGAAGACACTCGGGCCCACCAAGATCTTGTATCTTTTTGGCGGGCCTGTAAGACAGAGATGTTTCGCCAGGCATATGGTTGAGGCCTGCACTGGATCCATCTAATTAGCCTCCCTGCCGGTCTCCTGTCAGTGGGGGGGAGTATATGGCCCATCTGCCTCCCCATGCTTGACCAACCCACACCTCCACCCTTTTCTTCCCTTGTGTATGGTGGGCAGGGAAAGGGAGAAGGGTGTCCCATTTGGATTGTGGATATCCACGAGATGTTACTATATTGGTTTTACTTACTGTATCTTATTTATGATTGTGACCCGCCCTGAGCCTGCTTACTGGGAGGGCGGGCTAAAAATCCAATAAATACGTAGCCAACTCTCCAGAGGCCTGTGGAATTGCTTCAGGGTTCAGCTACTTTAGGACTTGCCTCGCTCGTCACTGCTCCTGTGGCATAAAGCCTTGTTCTTTACTGTCCCCAGGATTCGAGGTTTACTTTATACAGAATGAAAACGGAAGTTCTCCTGATTTGTTTTTCCCCTCAAAGAGCCACAGTTACGATTGCCTGGCAAGCTGGAATTTTGAGGATGAGAGTTAAGGAAAGAATGAGATTCTGCTGTTGGTGCAGGGAGAATCCGTAGTTGTTTTTTAACATCTGAAAAGTGTTATGTGATACTTGTTGACAAATTACAAGATGAGTTTGGCGAGTAGTGTGTTTAATTTGTGTCTACATTTGCTTCCTCAGGCCCCATCTTCATTGCTGTTCTTTCTGGCTTCAATACTGCAGTAGTTTGTACACCTCAGAGATACAGCCTCCCTGGTGTGGCTCGGCAGGACCAAGTCACAGTGACAGCCCTTCTGTGCTTCTTAAAGCATCCTCATTCCTTGCTTCCTTTAGTGGTAGCGCCTGGTTTCACAAAGAAGCTCGTGCACCGTGAAGGGAGTGGGTATTGCCAACAAAGCAGGTTGGCTGGGGAGGGTTAGCTAGCCTCTGGCCTTTTGGCACAGTGTTGAGCAAGTAACTGTATAGGACAAGAGGTGAAAAGTTTGACCTTCTTCTCTAAATGCTTGGAGCCTGGTTAGTAAATGGCTGCATCCTGAGGGAAGTGCGTGTTAAAATGCATTAGGGGCTGGGTTGTCGTTTTGGAGGGCACCATTGTGGGGCCCTTGTATGAGCATTGCTGGTGAAGCCTCACTTCAGTCCTGAGGTGCACAGGAAAATGTCAAATTCCCAGGCTTAGGCATTAGATTTTTGAGGTACCAGTCTTGCTTGCCCCTGGTATTCTCCTGTTGAGTTAGAAATTGCCCAATTTCAGGTAGAGGAGGGGCTTGTTTGAAGGTACCCTTCCCTTTGCCTAGAGTCCGTATGTTGATGTACGGATACTCTTGCCTGGTCATACAGCTGCAGATTCCTGCAGATGCATGCTGGGTTGCATGCTGCAGGTTACGTGCAAGCAGTGTACTCTCCTTGAGGCAGACTGCTACTTAAGGGGTCTTGTGGTCACATGCCAGGGAATACCCACAGACGTCTCCGGTTGTCTCCTGAAGAGTTGCATGGGCTTGAGAGGCTGGCACAAGGTAGGCCAGGCGAAGAACTTTGCACTGACAGCTGAATGGAGTCTCCAGGCAGCCACTTGGTTGTCTTCCCACCAAGACTTTGCCAAATAGTTGGGCTGTGTCAGTCTCTTCAGCCATGGCCTCTACAAAGTATTCAGGGCTGAAGTTCTGAAATTGCTGGTTAAGGTGCTGGATGCAGAAAAATTTCTGCACACAGACAAGTCATACAAAAAATGCAACGCTTGTTCATGCCTAGTTCTTGGCACTTTCCTCTTTATGCTGCCACATTATTTTGGGCTATCTGAGCCCCTTCCCACAGAGGCTGATGTTGAAAGGCTCCTTCCCTTCGATGCGTCTTCATTCTCTTTTCCTTGTCCCAGCAGTTTCCCATAACACCTGATCCACCATGGCTGATGACCTAGACTTCGAGACCGGCGATGCCGGTGCCTCCGCCACCTTCCCCATGCAGTGCTCCGCTCTCCGCAAAAATGGCTTTGTGGTGCTCAAAGGACGTCCCTGCAAGATTGTGGAGATGTCCACCTCCAAGACTGGCAAGCATGGGCATGCCAAAGTAAGTGCGCATCATCCACAACAGGGAACTGTGTCGTCTCGGTTCATCGTGGGCTCAGTGGCTTCTTGTTGCAGCCTCTCTTGTTGTGGGCGGTGCTGTCTAGCAGGTGTTGGTTGTGTATGAGTTTCCGTGGGCAGTACTCGGGAGGGGGTATGAGTTTCTGCCTTGCCTTGGTTATCTCCCAGTGTACCTTGGCTTGTGTGTCTCATATGTTTTATCAGCTCACATCATGCCCAGACTGGCCGAATTCATATGTACAGAAGCCCATGGTATGCAGTGGTGTGGGTTTTCCAAGCAAACTTTCCGAGTCAAATTTAAATGATAGCAACATTTTAATAATGTGAGTAAAAGAAGGCATATAACCCATGTACAAGTACCAGGTTTTTCTGTATTTAGCCTGCGTGATGAATGATTTGCAGCACATTAGCCTTGAAAACTATAAATAAATAGACTATATACATGGTGCAGAAAATTTACCACAAAAAATAGAGTATCGGAAAATGTTCTTTTGAAAAACTCCCACCCCACATAACCAGTAGCTTGTTAAACTGGCTTATTTCAAGGGAGAGGGACTCTTGTTTGGAAACGAGCATTCAAGCTGACATTCTGACTGCGGGATCACGCTCGCCTCCCATGGGAAGAGATTAAATAGAACCCTTAATACGGGCTAGAATGCTGCAGCCAACAATTGGCCTGTTGGTCACATGAAAAGTGATCTTCTGCTCTCTGCCCTGCTCCTTACTCTCATTTCCCTGTAATGGTTGTCAGGTCATAATGACAGAAGCTATAGCTGGCAGAATTCCCCAGCAGACCAGTTCCTATTGTTTTATGTAGCTCCTTGCTTCAGCTGCTTGCTTCTGCATGCTACCCTTCTGTTGCCTTGTTTCCTGGGCTCTTCCCAGGCCAGCTTGTCCCACAAAACTGTATTAATGTCCTTCAGGTCTGTGTGAGAACTTGAATCTGAATTGTGGAAGTTCTCCTTCAGTTGGTGTCTTCATTGCTGCTGCTTTGGCCTTGCCAGTTGGTGCTGGAGGCTGCATTACAGCAGATACCTCATCTCCAGCGTCCACCTGGCCGTGCAGGCGTAACTGATAAGAGGTTGTCATGATTGCCATGAAAAGTAACCCAGGGCTGTGCAGGTGGATGAGCCGTAACATAGCAGGCCAGGCGTGGAAAGACGGAACAGTGTGAATGCTGCCGTTTAATTTTGGAGTTGGCCCATAGGGGGCAAAGAGGGAGCAGTCAAGCTTTTGGGTGTTTAAGGATGGCATTGGTGTCCAAGAGAGAAGGGGGGGGGGCTGGCAGAGTGGCCTGGAGGCTTGAGCATGAGGCAGAGAGAGAGGGCAGACACGGTGGAGCCAAAGAACCAAAGGGCTGTATTGACGTTGGGAGCTGGAGGCACCCAGAGAGGGCAGGGCTCCTGTTCTGGAGCAGTTTCTAAAGCTGTCTTCTGGGAGGGCAGTAGGAAGAACACGTTCCCTTATTCCTGCCTCTTCACAAGGAGCTTGGAGTGGCTTACGTGGTTTTCCCTTCTCTATTTTGCCCCAGAGCAGTCCTGTGAATGACGAATGAGGCCTGAGACACAAGTTACTGTGTGTGAGCTGTGCATCCAGTGCCCTTGCAGGGATGTCTGGTTAATGCTTCCTCTCCCTTATCCCTAGGTGCATCTGGTTGGCATAGACATCTTCACCGGGAAGAAATATGAAGATATCTGCCCTTCGACCCACAACATGGATGTGCCCAATATTAAGAGAAATGACTTCCAGGTAGGTGGGCGGAGGTGGTTCCCTCCATGAAGTTTAAGGTGCAAGGCAGCAGGAGGCCCCCTGTGTCTGAAACTGGCCCCACCCCCCATAAACAGAAGACATCGGCCGTGGGTAGCAGGTGTGGCTTTAGAAAAGGTTCAGTGACTGTTCTGAGGAGTGCTGGGCTGGCCGCGGTTACTAGCTGCAAGTGCAGAAGTGCCTTTGTGGCCACTGCCTGCTTCCAAAACCAACCCAAGAGTTCTTTCATGGTTGCTGGATTGTGCTTGCATGACCTGAAGGTTGACTGGGGTGGTCTGAAATCTGCCATGGGGTGGGGGCTTGAAAGACTGCCGAAAGCCCAGATCTTAAGGACTGCTGTTTGTTTCCTTGCCTCTGGGGTGGTGGGGAGGTCATAGCACCAGGCTGCTCTTCGTGGTGGAATTGGGGCTGCCAGAGCAACCCTGCTTGTGAGTGCTGGGTTGGGTGGGGAGGCTTTCTGACCTCTCCAGAGTGAATCGGGCAGATCATTTCTCATGATTCCCCGTTGGGATATGGCAATGGGCTGCTTTTCTGGAAGCGGATGCAGCCGCATGGGTTGGGTGGGGGAGCCGTCTGCTGCTTGCCCACTTAGGGTGTTTCTTCTCCTGTTCATTCTCTCTCCCTCCCGTCCCCAGCTTATTGGGATCCAGGATGGGTACCTCTCCCTGCTTCAGGACAGCGGGGAAGTGCGGGAGGACCTGCGCCTTCCTGAGGGTGACCTGGGCAAGGAGATTGAACAGAAGTATGACTGTGGCGAGGAAATTCTGGTAAGCGATGCCTCTGCTCTTCCCAGCGTTTGGGTGGGGGGAAGCGGCAAGCCCCCGTGAGATAACTCTCCTCGATTTCTTGCCAGATCACCGTGCTGTCTGCAATGACTGAGGAAGCTGCTGTTGCTATTAAGGCCATGGCTAAATAAAGGAACCGCAGGTGAGTCTGGTTACTTGGTGGCCAGGGCAAGAGGGGGAGCCAGGGACAGAAGCCTGGCGCAGCCCCTTCAGAGCAGCCACAGGGCCTCATGGCTTCCTCTCTTCCTGTTCCAGGGCAGCAGCTCCACCTTGTCATGAACCAGAGAGGATCGCAACCCGCAGACTGGCTCGATTTGGCTCCAAACCACCCAAATCTTTTTTTCTCTCTCCCCATCCTTTAAAAAAAGCAAAATCTCCCCCACCCCCTTTTGAATTAAACAAGAGAAAACAAACTTTTTATTTTGTGGTCTTTTAAAGGAGAAAGCTGGATGCTGATGTATTCCTTTTAATTTTTTGTTCCTCTTCCTCTCCCATCCCAGTTCCTTCCCTCTCTCCGGTGCTAGTAACACTACAGCTGTTTTCTGGCAAGAGATGTTGAGAATTTGCACTTAAGGAAAATATTTAAACTGCTAGGAGGAAAAAACCTTGCAAGAGACTCGTGTTGGAATTGTTCTTTTTTCAAGCTTAATGCTTCTGTGCTGAGGTGGTTGGGGTGGGAGAGAAGCTGCCCCTTTGCAGGAACAACTGAAATGGAGCTAAACAGCAGCGAGAGCTGAGGACGGCGCAGTCTTTACCCTGTCAAATGTGTGTGTTCTTGTGAGCCTTTCTGTTGAGGGGAGGTGGGAGGGGAGGTGTGGCCCTTCCCCCACCACACTTTTGAAGCTTTTTTCTCATTGGTGGTTGCAGCAATTTGGTCAATCCTATTGGATGGCATCCTTTCTCACAATGTGGAGGTTACCCATTCAATGTGTTTTTTTGGGATCCCTGCTCTGGTTGCTGAGCTTGCTTAACCCCCCTTCTTAATTCCTTCTAGAGCACACAAGCGCCCCCCCATCTGGAACGGGGTGGGGGCAGGCCCCTGCCAGGCTGGGAGCATGGCCCTGGCTCCAAAGCAGGAGCAGACTTGGTTCTTGTGGCTGCCTGGTCAAGGTGCGCAGTTTGCCCCGCCCCGCCTGGGCTCTGGTCCCTATCAATCATGTTCTGTTTTCTGCCCTTGCCCCAGAGCTGGCAGTTCTCTAGCACGGCCCCCCTCCCCTTCCCCAAGCCCTCCGTACTGGGTAACCAAGAGCTGTTCAAGGTAGGGATCTTCTGGGGGAACCAACTAGCACCCCGACTGTTTCCCTGGTTCATATCTTACCCCCTGCTGTTGACAGGTCAGCGCTGTGGCCTCCTCCCTTTCCCCCTCCCCTGTTAATCCAACACATTTGTTAATCAACCTCAATAAAAAAACAAGTTTAATATGAAAAGCTGGCTCCAGGTGTGTCATTTGCAAGGGGCTGGTCGCTGTCTGCTGAAAAGGGAGCCTGTGGCTCTGGCCCTCCCTCAAAGGCTTCTGGGGTAATCGTTACTTTTAACAGTTCTGGGCTGTGAATGTTTCAGTGGAGGCAGGTGTGTAGAACTGTGCGCTGGGAAGTGCATGTGCCCCATGTACTGCAGAGGAGACGCTCCCTCACTGCAGAAACGGCCTCTTTTGCTCCCCACCAGCATGTTTTCGCCTAGGCAAAGTCACTGCAGGGCATGCCTTCCACACACCTTCATCTAAAAATCATGTCTGTCGTAAAGTGCTGCGTTAATCCAACCGCATGGCTAAAAATGAAATCCGAATACCTGCCTGGAGCTCGTTCAGGACTGTGGGGATTGGAGGCTGGCTCTGGGACAGCACAGCACTGTGTCTGCTAGGAATCACACTGGCACTGGGCTGATGGGCCTCTCTTGGGCTGCACAGTAGCTGTGTAGCCATCAAGCTGCCTCCTGTGGCCATGGGTTAAACTTACAATTTGTCTCTGGGTCTGTGTTCTGACACCCAAGGCTCTCTGTAATACTCCTCCTCGCGGATGGGTTAAGGCAGGCGGGTACCTAGACAGTCACCAGGACTCCGCCTTTTCAAGTAGCACACTTCCTGCTGGCGGTGTGGATGAGAAGCAGCCGCCTCTTTCCCCAAAGGCCTGTCCTGTCTAAGAGCAGACTGGAAGAAGCTTATGCAGTCCAAAGGAAAAGGGGGGCGGCGGGTGAGCCAGAAGGTAACTCGGCGCCCTGGTCCAAGCCAGGCTCCAGCTTGGCAGCTCCATTCTCCCAGTTTTGGCTTCTATATGTACAATTGGCCTTTCTTGCTATAAACCATTCCAGCGTTTGTGGCAGAGGGAGAGCCAAACTCTGTGCGAACAAATGGTAGTTGTTTGTCCACATACAAGCCTAAATTTTACTACTGGGAGGAACAAAAGCGGGAGTCCAGAAGTCTGAACCACACTCCCCCCTTGCTAGCCCTGCATTTAATTCCAGCTCCAACCCCCCCCCCCCCACAAATCCCTGGAGCTTTTGAAAAAACACACCAAACAAACCCTGATGAAAAGAAATTAAGAGTGTATTGGGACTGTAATTCTGGTCACAAAAAATTGGTATTTCTAGAAAGGGAGGGTGAAAGAATAAAGGTGCCAGTGCGTTCAGTCTCAGAGGCTTTCTTCACACATGGAGGGGGGAAGTCAGGAACATCTGAAACAGCACCGCCGGTGAGCTCACTTGTGATAGAAACGCTGGCCCTGGGGGTGCTGGATGAAGGGGTGGCGGGGCGCTGGCTGCGGAGAGGCCTGGAACCCAGACTGCAAGGCAAAAGCAGATGGGGGGGGCCTTAGGAAAAGAATCCTTTGCAAGCCTATTCCTGGAGCCCTGCCTGAAAAGCTGGGCAGCAACTGCCTCAACGGGCCAGCAAGCCACAGCCATGGAGGGATGGAGGGGTTGGAGCACTGAATATCATACAGGCAGGGAGACCCAGGTCTGGGTGAGTCCAGAGCAAGTCCTTGGCTTTTTTATCAGAGCACTAAACGCAGCCGGCACTTCTCTACACGGAAGAATTCTTGGCCTTAGCTGCTAGAGGGGTCCCAGCATCGTGGAAGCCGTTTCCTTCCAGACGGGTCTTGAGGGATTCCCAGCATTACCTTTGCATTTTTAAAACGAGGAAACTGGGTGGGGTGGGGGGCACAGCACAGCTTTACTACTTTTTTGTATTCTGCCCTCCCTCCATGTCTTCCTTGCACCAATCCTGTGAAGGAGCTTAGACTGAGAGTGTGTGTGTGATTGGCCCAAGATCATCCAGTGATTTTCAGGGCCGAGTGGGTCCCAAGGGCCAACCATTACTGGCTTCGAGTTCCCCCGCCCTGATGTGGAGAGAACACCTCTGCATTCTCCCAGGCGTTCCCACCAAGCCAAGACTCGGCCCTGCTCCCCTCGCCCAAGGGACGCTTACCGTGTGTGGCTGTTGGGGGGCAGTTCCATGGGAGAAGCTGCCAGGGGAAGCCGGGCGCGCAGGGTGGGTGTAGGCCAGAGTAGGCTGCAGTGGAGAGGCGAGGGGGAAACAACAAAAGCTACAGTCAGCCCCAGAGGGGCTGAAATACCTAAACTGAAGTGACAGGTGCTTAAAACTATTTCTCATGGAGACTCCTCACAGCAGGGAGATGAGCAAACCAGGGTGACCCACCAAAGTCAGCACCAGTGAGCAGCAGAGCTGGAAAAGCCACCCATGAAGCTGCCTCATCCTGAGTCGGACCTTTTGACCCATCGAGACAAGCCCTGTCCATTCAGACTGGCAGCAGCTCTCGAGGGTCTCGGGTGGAGGTTTTTCCCATCCGAGATGCTGCTGAGGTAGGAACCCGGGACTTCCCGCGTGCCAAGCAGACGCTGTACAGCTGAGCCGCAGCCCCTCCCCAGAGTGGCCAGAGAACAGGAGACCCAGGGGGCAGGGGGACACTTACCTTTGCAGCTGTCTGCATTTGGACAGGGATCTGTGGGGCAGGCAGAAGCCCCTGGTTGGGGTGCAGGGCCTGTGGGTGCATCGGACGTAGGGTTGACTGCAAGAACAGCAGATACTTAGTATATGGTAACTAGATAGTCAATTCAAATGGTAACGAGGGGGGGGGGAAACAACTGCAGTAAAATTATATAAATGCATAGATAGCAGTCCTAAGCCAGTAGTGCTTAAAAACAGAAGAGCAGCAGTAAAAATTGCTAAACCTTAAAAAAAAAAAAACCAGTCATGAAACTTGTGCCTGGAAATTAACAGGCAAGTGGGCCTCAGAGAAAACAAGCAGGGAGGCTTAAATGCACTGCAGAGTGAGATGGTTCTAGCAAGTTTCTGGACAGTCAAGGGGACCTGTTAACATCCCAGGAGCAGGGAGTTCCACAGGCTGGGGCCAGGCCTGAAAAAGCCCCTTCCCCTAAACGATGACACACAAAACAGGGCAGGTATCTGGGTCCTGAGATTTTTGTCTTGAGGGTTATAAAAGTCAAATCCAGTATGGACGCAAAACTGGCCACCAGAGCAACTGAGCCAAGAGGATGGCCTCCAGGTGGGAGCCATGCAGCTGTGTCTGGGACCAAGGGCCGTTTCCGCACATTCTGCCCAAGGAGCTTCCCACAGCCACACAGCTCAGGTGTTACCAAGACAGGATCAGCCCTTCCCAGGAGGAAACTGCAGCCGCCCACCACTTGCTGGCAGTCTCCTCTGTCACGGGCTTCTCCAGTACCAGGGTTAGGCTGGGACTCCCCCAAACAACAGGCTGGACTCTCTCGGCTAACAACTGTGCCTCGCACCAGAGCAGCACAGCACCATCCAGCCCTGCAAATCTTGCCCTTCAGGGGGAGGGGAAACCAGGCTGGAAACGGAACCCCAGAGCAGCCCTTGCCTCCAGGCCACCTGAGCTCGCCTCCCTCCAGTTTGCATTCAGGTTCTGTTCGTTTGCCCCCTCCTTACAAACGCTGGAGGGTTTCCACTGCCTCCCTCAAATCCCATGGAGAGATCTGCACCCTGAGTGTGCCGCTGACAGGCAGGACTGTTGGCTCCCGTCCAAGTCTCTGGAGGGCCTCTGCCAGCAGGTTTGTTAACCCAGATGTTCAGCTACAAAGAAGGCAATAAACCTCTGCACCCCCTCCCCGCAAGCCAAGCAACTGAACAGCGGTTCCCTAAAACCAGTCTGCTCGAGATGTCCAGCGTGGTGGCAGCAGCACCGTCCCATTCTGGAGAGACCATCTAGAAGAACTGACTGATAGACCCTCCTCGCCAGGCAGCCAGCAGCACGGCCACGGGGGTTCCTGCCAGGGTGGAAGCCGGAAGGAAAAGCATCTGGCCAAACCACTGCACCCAGGAATGTCTGGATGGCCCTGAAAGCGCCGTCAGCTGCGCCGTCTCCCTCCTCGGGGGAGAAATACTCTTGGCACAGGGTGGTGGGTGCTGCTACTCAACACAGGCCAGGACTGAGCCCCAAGATTCAAGAACTCTTCCAGGCTCTATGTGGTGAAAAATTCGCCAAGGCATCCGAGTCACTTTCCGGACAGAGTCCGGCCCTGCTCCACTCCTTCCTGTTCCGGCACCAGACACTCACCGAATCTGTAAACCCCGACTGCTGGTTGGCGTGCTCCAGCTGCTTCTGGAGAGGGATGGTGGTACTTGGTGGGATGAAACCTGTATGGGGGTGGGGTGGGGAAAGAAGTGAGGAGAGAGGCCCCCGATAGGTCCGCTCTGCTCCTCAACATCGGGCTGCTCCCACAGCTGCCTCCCAGGCTAGTCTGTGGGCTCTCTTGCTCTCCCTCGGGCTTTCTGCTATTAGCTGATGCCTGCTTAGTATAAAGGTTTCCTACTGGATTCAAAAAGCACTTTATTGTATCTTATTCTAGATACTAAATCGCATTGAGAACCATTCAGCTATGAGTAACAGGGTAGAAGAGAAAGTCAAATGCTTTCAGGAGGCTTGGAGGTGATATAAAGCTGTTAAAATATAAACTTAAAAGAAATAGTATATGAATTCTGCATGTGTCGTTTACTTGAAAATATATACCTTAAATAGTCCCAAATATTATTCTAACATTTTTAAAGGTTGTGATTTTTGTACTCCGTACTTTAAAATGCTACTTTAAAAACAGTATACTACAGATTAGGAAAGAAAGGACACCAGCGTGGCTGAAGGACAACATCAAGCAAGCCATGAGAGAGAGCGCAAAGCATGCCCAGAAAAATCAAAGTCAAAGGAAGCACAAAATCTGGTAAAAGAAGAGTTGCTTTTTAACTGAAAACCATTTCATTCTCACTACAACCCTGTGAGGCAGGTTAGGTGAGCATATGAACGGTCATGGTGGGGGTGAACTAAGGTCACTGGCAAGTTTCATGGCAGAACAGGGATCTGATCTCAGATCTTCCAATATGTTACACACCAACTCTCTTCAATCACGTCAAAGAACCGGGGGGGGGGGGGGGGAATCCAGTCGACACGGTAGAGTCAGGCTTCTCAAATCCTGCTGACCTAGTCCCTGACCAAAGGCACCAAAATAAACTTAGTCATGAGACTACAGGATGGAAAATGACAGAAGGACCCCAAGCAACAAGAACAACAGCCTGCACAGTGGACAGAAGGGGGGAGTCCCCCCACGTGGCGCTGGTGTTCCTCGGAGGAACGGAGAAGACAAGCTTCGGATGACATCAAATTACCCTAAATGGCAAAACCCAAAGCAGCTTGGGGGGGAAGCCCAGAAGGATCCCTCTAAACTGGGCAATCCGGCAAACCAGTTGGAGGCGGGGGGGGGGGGGGAGCCTGGAGCTTTCAGATTAGAGAAAAGTGACTGACAAGGAAACACGGAAGAGGTTTCGAATGTGATGTGTGGGGCAGAGAGAGGGTGGACAGAGAACTTTTTCTCCCTCTCCCAAACCAAGAGAATATATGGGGCACCCACAAGGAAGCTGATGGGCAGCGAATTCAGGGCAGCAAAAGGAACTAAGTTGCGTCTTCACACAAATCACAAACTTACAGAATTCACTACCACAAGACGGGATCCTGGCCGAGGGCCTTTAAAGGGGATTAGACACATTCAAGGGGGAGAACTAGCAGACAACAGTTATTAGCCATGGGAGCCAAAAGGAAATCCCTGGTTAAAAGCCATTGGAAACCAGAGGGAGGGAAACCCCTCCCTCTGCTATTCAGCCTCTATGCAAAGCCCCTGGGAGAAACTGTCCATGGGTTTGAAATGAGCGGCCATCAATACACTGACAAAAGAAATACAGACTGAGTGTTGCCTAAATCGCCAGAGGGTGCGGGAGAGAACTTGAACCAGTTCCTTCCTGCTTTGTTTAAGTGGCTACGGGTAAGCCAGCTGAAACCGAATCTTGACCAGAGGGAGGTTGTGCTGGTCATGAAGGCTGAGGTCTTGATGGACATTTTGCTTCCCACCTCCGATGGGGTTGAGTTGACGCTCACTGACTTGTCAAGAGCCTGGGGGGTTCCACTGAACGCAGCACGACTGCTGGAGACGTTAAGGCATCTCACAAAGAAGGCATTCTACCAGCTCCATCTAGCCCAGAAGAAAGCCCCCTCACCTTGACTCGGCTGATCTAGCCACAGTTGCCTGGAGGCTAGAGTACTGTAACACGCTCTGTGTGGATCTTGCCCTTAAAGACAACTTGGAAACTCCAGCTGGTGCAGATGACTGCAGCTCAGTTACTATCAGGCACTAGGCGCAACATGCATGTCACACCCATTCTACAAAACAATCAGTTACAAGTTTAATTCAAGGTACTGCTTTTCATATACAAAGCCTTCCGTGGCCTTGGACTTGCATATCTGCAGAATCGCCTCTTCTGCTATGTTCCATTGCAACAGTTTCGCTCATCTGAGCACAGCCTTCTAAAATAGTAGAGTCCAGTAGCACCTTTAAGACTCACCAACTTTATTGTAGCATAAGTTTTTGAGAACCATAGCTCTCTTCGTCAGATGCATTGTCAACTTTCGAGAACCACAGCTCTCTTTGCCAGATGCATTGTCAAGTGCATCTGACAAAGAGACCTGTGGTTCTCGAAAGCTGATGATGCATCTGATGAAGAGTGCTGTGGTTCTCGAAAGCTGACGAGGCTTCTGACGAAGAGAACTGTGGTTCTCGAAAGCTTATGCTACAATAAAGTTGGTTAGGTGCCACTGGACTCTTTACTATTTTGCAACTACAGACTAACATGACTAACTCCTCTGGATCTACAGCCTTCTAAAGGAAACCACCCTGCAAACTGCTAAAATCAGCAGCTGCCTGGATACATGCATTCTCAGAGGTGCCTCCCAGCTTGTGGAACGGCCTGCCTGAAAAGGTCAGGAAGGCTCCCAAACTTCTTGTTTGTATCGTTCCCTGGTTCTGTAACCCTGGTCCTGTTGCATCGTTCACTGGTTGTCTTATGCTGCCTGACTGCGTTGATTTATATTTTATAAATACACCTTGAGTCTCAGCAAGAAAGGTGGACTATAAATAAAATAAATCAACTACGCTATGCTGGTGGGCTGCTTGGAAGTATCCAGCTGGCCACTGGATGCTGAAGTGACCCTATTGGAGCACAACTCTTTGTATGTTATGGGCAAGGTGCACCCTTGGGCTGTGAGTTGTGGCCAAAAGGACTAGGAACTTGGGTAGTGTTTTATTTTCGAACGATAACCCAGAATGTGAAATCCCACAACATATACTGAACGGGGCCTGTTTGTAACAAGGTTGCCTGGAAGCTCAAGTGCCAGAGGTTGCCTCCAGCAGGACTTACCTGGCTGGGCAGTGGGGAAGTGGCTGTGGATGGCGTAACCCGACTGCTGCTGAGATAGATACTGCATGGTCGGGAAAGCAGAAGGACCTGGAAAGAGACGGAGGGGCAGCTTGAGGCATGGCGTGGACAAAGTGGGACTCTGCACAGATGGTAGCCCACTTTCAAAGGGGCAGGCTCGGCTGGAAAATGCCCATTTCCTCAGCCAGTGCCATGCCAGGCAAGCAAAATTCTCTCTCCAGGGAGAAGGAATTTTGCATTTTATCACAACACCCACTCTCACCTCTGATGGACTGGCTGCTGGCATAGCTGACTGGCACAGTGTGTTGGCTCTGACCCACGGCATAGGGACTGTGGCCAGACTGGCTGCTCTGGTACTGCCCGTGCTCAGGGGTGCTGGTAGGGAAAGCTGGCTGCGGGGCGTAGTGCCGAGTCTGACAGGAGAGAAAAAGGCGTGTTGCAATAACAAACCTCTGCCTGGAAGCACAGGAGGCAACATGGATGTCATCACAGCCTCCTCTCTCCTGGCTTTCTGCAAATGATGCAAAACCGAATTATTCAAAAAGGCTTTTTACTCAGATAGGAAGGCTGTATTGTAGGGAGGGGGATCTCAGATGCTCTGCTAATGAGTTAGGGACCAGAGACCTCACCGCTATGTTGCCTTACATATTATCTATTGCTTTAAATATGTACTCCTATACTACCGGTGCTTCATGCTGTCTAACGTTAGGACTAGAAGTGATTATGTTCTGTTTCAGCATTTCTTCAACTCTGTATTGGATCCCTGATAATGCCATGTCTTTGTAAACTTGTATTACCCTATGGCATTGTTTATGGAAATATCCTTGACACTGTATGGAAATGTCATCGATACTGAATGTATTAATCTCACACTACGTAATCTGCCTTGAGTATCAGTGAGAATGGCGGACTAAATTTCTCTTCATGTTTTACTGCCCAAGCAAAGTCCACATTGACAAAGAGAGCCTCTTGCTCTATACTTTTGAGTGTCTCAAGCTGTTCTCCTTGTAAAATGTGCTTGTGTCAAAGCCAGCTTGGCTTCAGCAGGACTGAAAAGAATCACACGCAAACCTTCTTCATCTTTTGCTCTGTGCCGGGGTAACACTCACTGTGATCACAGGAGGCCCAAACATCTGCTTGGCCCTGTCAGCTGATATCAGGGTACCGGCCCGGTTATGTCCCCCTGGGCTTCCTATGGAGAAAGGGGAATTGCACCAGACAGTGACAAGGAAAACATAGGTGAAGACCAAGCCTCTTTCTCGCCCCAGCAGTCTTAACATGAGAGGGGCCGTGGATTGCCAGGTGTCACTCTTAGTGGACGGATACGAGGCATCTGACCCCCAAAGCTCAGTGGCTATGATGCGCTGAGCATGCCGACAGCCCCAGTTCCAATCCTCAGAGCCTTCAACAGCAGGGCGAGGAAAGCAGCCTCTCTGCCCCAGATCCCAGAGGGCCACCACCAGCACACAAGACTGAGCAAGGCGATCCAACCTAGAAAACGGAAATAGGAACCTTCGTATGGACAACGAGGCTCCTCATTTCCACTGCAAACAAATGGGCTCCTACTGGAAACGCTTCTTGGTGGCAAGAATGTTGGCGCGCCCAACCAATTGTCTAGCGAAGGCAGGGATCCAGGTAGCACCATCACACTTGCAATTTTTCAGGAACTGGTCAGACTCACATTCGTTTTAGGGGGATGTGGTCTACAAAGTGCCCTGACCTGGATAGCTCAGGTGAGCCTAATCCCATCAAATCTCAGAAGCTGAGCAGGGTCGGCCTTGCTTAGTAATTGACGAGAGTTGCAGAGGCAGGCAGCGGCCAACCACCTCTGTTCGTCTCTTGCCATGAAAACCCCGGCAGGAGTTGCCATAAGTCAGCTGTAACGTGAGGGCACTTTCTACCACCAATCTCCTAAGGGGTCTCATAAGGTTGTTTCCGGTCAAGGGTTCTGAACGGAGAAAATGAAATGCCTCCCCCGTCCTCAACTCCTCCCTCCCACAAACACCTTCCTCTTGTTGTTTGTGACTGTAAGTCTAGGGGAGCAGAAACAGGAGCTCTAGAGCTGGGGGGGCGGGTCCAGTGTGGCCGCCGCCGCCGCCGCCGCCACCACCCAGGAACGTCTCCTCCACTGCTGAAAAGCACCTGCAGCTTCTGACAGGGTTTACCTTCTCAAGGCCAGTCCCACCCCCTAGGCAGACTCTTCCCCACGCCCCCCCCCACCCCCACACACACCTTGCATGTTGAGGATGTGGGTCCCCGCGTGGACGGCCATGCCCTGCTGGTAGGCTGCCGCCGTCAGCGTCGTCATGTCACTGTGGCAACAAACAAGCAAAGATGATGATACACCTAGGAAGCCACCAGCTCCTGGCACTCAGTCCCACGCCCATCTGGCACGGCATCAGGCCTCCTTTTCCAACTCGGCAGCCCACTGCGCTGGTATTGTGCCATTCTGCACTTCCTGCCTCTTGCGGCAGAAGGTGCCACAGGAGCAGCCCCCCAACTCGGCCATTCCACATCGAGGGCGTCCAACCAAAACACCTTTTTCAGCAGTCTTCTCTAGAGGATCCTTCTGCAGCCCCACTACCCTTTTAAAATATTGGCTATCCTATTCCCACACTGTGTAATCCACCTTGAGTCTCAGTGAGAAAGGTGGACTATACATAAATAAATAAGTACACACAGAGGCTTAAACAGGGATGCAGTGGGGGCTGACAGAACAAAATCTGTTTGGATCCTCGCCCACCTCTGCTCTTTACGGCGGCGTTTCTCTTCCTCATGAAGGACTTTTTTCAGCTGTAGGAAGAGTTGGTGCTTCTCCTCCTGTAGAGCCAGAAGTTTCTCTTGCAGCTTCAAGATCTAAGCGTACAACGGGGTAAAGGGTGAGCATCCGGAAGGGCATTCTGGAACGAAGAGTTCTGTCCTGGGCACCACCCACCTGCTCTTTGGTCTCCTCAAGGGACATGCGCTCCTCCATCTCCTTCTTCCGCCGCCTCTCCTGCTCCTCCTTCATCTTCTGCTCCATCATTTTGTCCACTTCTTCTTCCTCTGCAGGAGAGAAACAGATGGATGGCAGAAATGACTTTCTGGAAAAGGTGGGCATAACTTCCACGAGCCCTTACTGCTTTCAAGTCAGAACACCCAAACTCCACAACTCCAACAGTAGTTGCAGGCAGGTTGCCGCGTTGGTCTGTAGTAGAACAGCAAGATTTGAGTCCAGTAACACGTTAAAGACCAACCAGGTTTCCAGGGGATGAACTTTCGAGAGTCAGAGCTCCCTTCGTCAGATGCTAGATAATGAAAGGAACTCAAAAACTCAACCCCTGGAAATCTAGTTTGTCTTTTAAGTTCCTACTGACCCCAACTCCAGGGGTGAGAGGGATGCACACAAAAGTTCCCAGGTTCAATCCCCACCCTCTAGTTAAAAAGATTTCTGGGAGCAGGTCTTGAGAAAAACCATTCACTGCACGAGTCCCTTTCCGGACTGCTGCCAGTAACAGGATGCAACAGGAGCTCAAGGATCTGCCTCCAGAGGAAGCGCTGCTAGCAATGGGGCTTGGATTTCACAGCACTAATGGAACCAGTGCTTCTGGAGTGGAGTGGAGTGGAGTGGCAAATTCTTCATGAGTTTGAGGACACTCTAGCTTGGATCAAACAACGGGACCTTCCAAGAGAACTCTGAATGGTCAGTGAGAGGTTCGATGAGGAACCAGATTTGTTTAAGGAAAGTTACACTTTCCTTGAACTTTACTCTTGGGTGCTGCAGAAGCGGGACGACGTGGCATCTCAGAAAAGATCTCAGCCCAGGAGGAAACCGGGTGTATGGTGGGTATGCAGACCATTCAGGTCTCAGTGCCAGGGAAATCTGGAGTTATGTACTACAGCATCTGTTCCTAAGGAGAAGAGAGAATTTTGAGGAAATGGTGGGCCTTCTTACCACCATGGGAGGAACGGTCATGGGAGATTTGGGATCATCTCCCAATGTATCCCACACTATTGAGGATATAGCATATGGGAAAGCATCACCTACAATTTATACTCCTGAGGGTGAGGGGTGGGTGGGGGGCATTTTCAACCCACATAATGTCCAGTAGAGATGCACTCTGTGAGGGTTTGGAGAGAGAGGTGGGCAGACATTGGGAGCCGCCGGTAATCCTTTTCAGAAACCAGCTGCAAAGAAAACATGCCAGGCTGTGAAAAGATGCGTTGTGTGCGTAGACAGCTACATCCAGCCCTTCAAGGGGGCGGCCCCTTGCTTTGCTACTTACTTAGGAGTGGGGACCCACTCCCCCCTTTCGAGTTAATAATGGGGGTGACTAGTCCCCGATGGCTCGTCCATCATTAGTCCTCTTCAAGAGTGAACGCAACACGCACATGAATCGCACAGCATGGAATAGTGTGACCGAGGAGGTAATCATTGCGAGATCCCATTGAGGTCAGGCGAACCAGTCAAGCCACTGTACAGTGCACACCACAAACCGGAACGTGTGTGGCGGTTTGGTAGGGGATGGGGAGAGAGGAGAGGATCAAATCCGACATGGTGTATGGTGGTTTCTTGCTTCGGACAAGTCCGATGGCATTAGGGTTGCCAGCTCCAAATTGGGACATTCCTGGCTATCTGGGGGGTGAAACCTGGAGAAACCTGGAGAAAGTGGGTTTTGGGGAGGGTAAAAGACCTTGGCATGGCTTAAGTCCATAGAGTCCATCCCCCCAAGTAGCCATTTTCTCCAGGGGAACTGATCTCTGTGGCCTGGAGACCAGTTGTAATTCCGGGAGATCTCCAGCCACTACCTGGAGGCTGGCCACCCTAGATCGCATTCACGGCTGCCATTTGCTGCCAAGGGATGGGGCGGCAGCCGGAAAGCCCCGCCAGGCTGCCTCAGAACAGGAAACCCACGGCCTGCGGGCACCCAGCCCCTTGTGCGCCCGGGCGGGTGTGCCGCCTCGGGACCGAGGGCCCACGCAAAGAACAGGCCCCGGGGCGGCAGCTGAGCAGAGCCCCCCGTCCAGGCGCAGCCTACCCCCGGGCGCCCGGGCCAAGGGGGAGGCCGCGGCGGGGGCGCTTCCCAGGGCAGGGCCGGCCCGCCCCGGCTGTCCCCCGGGCCCCCCGGCCGGCTCACCCTGCCGCTTCCTCTCCCGCTCGACCATGACGTGCCGGTGCAAGGCGCGGGCCATGGCCGAGCTGAGCTTCGGCCGCTCCAGCAGCGCCGGCATGGCCCCCGCGCCGCCCTCGCCGAGCCCCGCCGCACCGAACAGCCCCCGAGCCCGAGCAGGCCCCGCCGCCCGCCCCGCCGCTTCCCCTTCCGGGTCGGCCGCGCCGCGCCGCGCGGGACCCAGGCGTCCGGGGCGGGGCTTGGGGCTGCCCGGGGAGGAGCTCGGAGGCGCCCCCGAAGCCGCGCTGCGCCCTGCGGGCTGGAGCGCGGCTGTCATTCCGGGAGATCTCCAGGGCCCCTCCCCCGGAGGTTGGCACCCTATCAGGGCGGCCCCTTCCAGGATGGGAAATTCCACACTCCACGGCAGCCGTTTTCTCCCGGGGAGCTGGTCTCTGTGGCCTGGAGATCAGGCGCTTGGGTTGCCAGCTCCAGGCTGGGAAATTCCTGGAGATTTGGGGGGTTGGAACCTGGAGATGACGGGGTTTGGGAGGGGAAGGACCTCCCTAGGGTGTAATGCAATGGAGTCCATCCTCCAACGTAGCCATTTTCTCCAGGGGAACTGGTGATCAGTTGTGATTCTGGGAGCTCTCCGGCCACCACCTGGGGGCTAGCAATGAGCTGAAATTCTGGGACGTCCGCCATCACTTGGAGAGGGGGGGGGGTCAACCCTACCCACCCCCCACACAGGAGTACCCGGTCAGATCACCCAAGTCCCAGCCCCTGTCCACTTTTCTACTGATCTCTCCCACCTGCACCAATAAAAACCTTCCTAAGGGAAGATAGATCAAGATGGGTAGCCGTGGGACTCTGTCTGTAGCAGTAGAAAAGAGCAAGAGTCCAGTAGCACCTAGAAGACGAACAAAATTTGTGTCAGGATATGAGCTTTCACAAGTCTGAAGAAGTGAGCTGTGACTCACAAAAGCTCATACCCTACCACAAATTTTGTTAGTCTTAGAGGAGCTACTGGACTCTTGCTCTTTTCTATTTCCTAAGGGAAGACCACCCAGAACCCCTCAGGTTTCCTGGCTCTTCTACTGGCCCTACAGCCAGAAGGGAAGTTACCTGCCTTTCCCTGCCCATAGCTGCAGAAAGGGCTTCCCAACCCCCAGTCCCAAACTGGGGGGGAGGTGGGGGGCTTCTCTCAGCATCTCTCCTTGACCAGCAGTCTCCAGCGTCTCCTCCACCGTCCAATTCACCTGCTGCTCCAATTCAAACAGGATCCCACCCACCCCCCTCTCCCCCATCATGGAAAGGGCTATTCACGTGGTGGCACATCTACACAGTTGCAGCAGAGGAGACCACTCTGGCTGCTGTGGCAGGCCGAGGCAGCAGCAGCAACTCATCACACGAGGAGGAGGAGGAGACTAGATGAAGGTGGGAAGGAGACAGACAGCCTTACACACAGCATCTGTTGGACTCTGGTTTATAAACCCTTGCGAGGGCAAACACTCTGTACAACCTTTTAACTTCAAAGGAACAAAGCTTCAGACACGTAAAAAAAGATTAACGCATGTCATTTTTCAACAAATAAAAGTGAAAAAAGCAGCATAAATACAATTTGAAATATATATAAATCAAAGAGGAGGAAAGGGTGGGCATTTTAAAACCTTGCACCCTTCTTTTGCCTCTTAAAAAAGTTCACATTTTTGACAACTGATACAGGCATAAATAAATAAGGGGGAAAAGAGGAGAGGGAGAAAAAACATTTGGGGAAGAAGAAAATGTCGACTGTACAACTGGAGAAAAGTCCAGGGTCCAATGAGGAGAAGCTGCGGAATCGGGGGGGGGGGGTCTGAATGGGTGGAGGAAGAAAGGAGCGCATGTCGTGCGGGGCTGGGGCCTGTGTGGAGGAAGTCGTTTGATTATCAGAGCAGCTTGAGAAGAAATGGGGGGGGGGGGTCTAATCCTTGCACTTCTAGTTACTTTCTATGAATGCACCCCCTTCGTTTCCCCTGCAGCATGATTGGGCTGCATCACACACACGCCAAACAGCCCAGGATTGTCCAGTACCTTCTCGATGGCATACACAAATAGTACCAAAAGCTAGTGGAGGCAAGAAAGTTAAGCTTCTCTGAGAACCCCACACACACCTGGGTTAATGAAAAACAAATGGACGTACGCACAAGAAAGGCAAAGTCACCCAAACCACCCAAACCTGCCCTTGTGCTCTCTTCTAGGAGGGGTGGCTGGAACGCCCCCCCCCCCAATTCCTTCCATCCGTTGAGGGTTCAACCATTTTGAAATGTCTAATCCCTCGATGCAGCACCACAGTTCCCCGCTCTCCCCCACCTTCATCCAAATTCACTCCCAGTGGATACAGGCAACTAGGCAAGTGGGAGAGGAAGTCGAGTGGAGGGGGGATTTCATCCTTGTAGAAACCCCCCAAGTGTTCCAGAAAGAGTTCTGTCAAAGTTCCGTCAAGTCTTTTTGTGACACCCCATTCCCTCCCTTCAGCCCACCCCAGAATCCCCCACCTTCATGCTCTTAAACTTGAGGCTCAACTCAACACCACCCCTCCCCTCCCCCCCCCCCAACCTTTAGCTTGTCTTGCTTCTGTGCAAAAGAAAAAAAAGGGTGAAAAGGCTTCGGGAGCCCCTGGGAGGTGCTGCCCCCCTTCCCGGAGAGGTCCGCCACCAAGTCTCTTGTGTCCGTTGGTCGTAGCAGTAAAACCTTTGGGACTTGGAGGCTCCACCCAGTCTGTGCGTGGGAAGGCAGGTGGGGGGCGTCGTTTGGCAAGAACCACCCCTCCTGGCATGTCGTGGCATCTCATAGCACCCCTGCGGACAGGGTGGTGGGCCAGTCTCACTCCACACGGATCAGCAGCCCATTCAAGACAGTCGCCCCTTTCTCCTTGGTGACCCACTCAATTTCAGCACTGCTGAAGCGCGGGTCCAAGGGCTCCGGGGCAGCCAGTGACTGGGGACACACTTTGTAGGAACCGGGGCGCACGCAGACCTGGAAGGCCACCTGAGCAGCATGCTGTCGATGTGACTTTGGGTCTTTAAATCTGGAGAAGGGAAGGGAAGGAGAAAGGGAGTCAGGAGAGGGCAGAGCTATGAAGAGGAAGCTCAGAGGAGTGGTTGGAGGGCACAAAAACTTTGGGGTTCCCCGTCCCAGGGGAGAAAACACAGATTTGCCTAATTCCTTTAAAAAGAGCTCTCTCGTCATAGACTGCTAGTAAAGAGTCCTACAGGATAATCGCATGCTGAGCAGAGGAGGACTGCCCGTTGACAGTATAAACTGCCTGTTTCAGGGAACGTGCAGTCAACGCTCCAACACTTCCAAGAGCTTCCACTGCCCATTTCCACACCTTTTTCACCAGGCCTGTCGGCACCCCTCAGCCCTCAGTGCTAGAGAAACACACACTCCTTCCCCCACCCCCCAATTTATCCCCGCTCTCCTTCCTCCTCCAGTTTTGGAAGGAAGTCCAAGAACGCCCCAACGTGCCCCAAGACACCTACTGCACTTTGGTGGCAAAAGGCTCCAGCCCAGCGTAGCGCAGGGTGGGTGACAGCAGGACTCGCAGGAGATCCTCGCGGCTCTGTGTGCTGTTCTCCTCGGCCTCACGGTACCCTCCGCCGCCGCCCCCGCTGCCTCCGCCACTGCCACCCTGTGGGTCTGCCTTGACTGGGCGGCAGCTCAAGATGGATGTGCTCCCTGCAGAGCCAGGGAAGAGAGAGATGGCCGTGCAAGGAGTCAAGCCCCTGCCACACTTCCCCCACACAGCTGGCCGTGCAAGGAGTCAAGCCCCTGCCACACTTCCCCCACACAGCTGGTCAAGGCTGCGGGGGGACCTGCCCCTTAAAGACAGGCGGACACACACCCAGCACTGCCCAAGCTGATGGATGTGGCATCACATGCCAGTGTGAATTCGGGTTGTCTTGTCTTCCTCCCGCTTGAGCTGCAGGGGTGCATACAGCTGCAAAGGGTCAGAGGTTCAGCTCAGCAAAACAACACGACACGGGGGAGAAACAGCTCTCTGGGACCCAACCAAACTGTCATGGGCTGCCGTTGCTGCTGGGTTCTCTGGACGAGTAAACCCAAAGCTTAATCCCGACAAAACAGGTTAACAGTGGAGGCTGGGCTGCTGGGGAAATAAATACTGGTGCTCGATGGGGCCCCACTCCTGACCCCACCACTGTGCCACCTTGGTGCCTCCTACTCATTTAGCTGGCTTGCCAATGCCCCCCACTCCGGGAAGAGAGAGACCAGCCAGCTCTCATACTTGATACTTCTAGATAAAACAACTGCAGTGCACTCTAGATGGGGATGCATCTGACGAAGAGAGCTGTGGTTCTCGAAAGCTTATGCTACAATAAAGTTGGTTCGTCTTAACGGTGCTACTGGACTCTTTACTATTTTGCAACTACAGACTAACACGGCTAACTCCTCTGGACCTATTTTAAACTGGAAACTGAGTCAGTTTGTTACCAGACCCTATTAAAGCCCCCTCCCTAAGTCTTAAAAATCTTATGACACCAACCACAATTGGGCAGGTTCAAGAGATCAGCCAGCCAAACCCTGTTCTAGGTACCGTCTGCTGCAGATGCTGGGCTGTCATCTGTTAACAGCAGTGCCTTCTCTGTGGTGCCCCCAGCGCTGTGACATGCCCTCCCACACAAGAGACCTGTGTGTTCACTTGATTTGTTTTCCTGGATACAGGAAAAATGGTTTGTTCCACTCAGCTTACGGAATGCAGGATCTGCTATTTCTGGGCTCTGGAGGTTTTCTAACTCAGCCTCTGTAATGATCTAACTGCTTTCATCTGTGTGTGTAAGCCACCGTAGAACACTAGTGTGAGAAAACAGTATGAGAGTGTGTGCACCTGTGTGGGTCCCCAAAAGAGTAACATTGAGACTGGTAATGAGGAGAGGCTTGAAGGAGCCAAAGAAAAGGTCCTCTGATCTAGTTTTGCTACAAAGCATACTATTCTGGTCTTGGAACGCAAGTTGTCTTGGCACAAAACGTGGGCCTGCTGCCAAGGAGAGGCACTCCTCCTGTCGGGATCAGAGACGAAGCATCGTAGCGGTAAGCGGACTGCCCCACCTACCTGGCACCAACTCTCCTTGATCCAACGTGCGGCGTACAGCCCCGAGGCTCGTTCCATGATAGGCCATGTGCCACTTCTTAGAGGTACCGGCTACCTCCAACCGGGGATTGACTCTACCATAGTTGGGGAAAAGAATCGAGAGAGAGAAAAAAAGCAGAGTGTGTTTATGAAATCCTGTACAGTTAAGTTACTGAGCATGTCCAAGCCCCACCAGGGACCAAAAGCTCTTCGCTTCACTTCAGTCTCGTTCTCTCTGGTCACAAGATGGTCCGAAACTTCATGATTTCGTCTTTCAAGTGACATTCCAACATCTCCCCCACGCGCACACATACCTGAGGCTGAAGCGGCACCATCCAAAAGGCAGGGCATAATCCCGTGGAGGCTCCCCACGCTTGTAGTACGCCTCATCACCACGGAGCTTGTGGCAGGACTCACAATAGCAGAGGCTGTGCTTGGGGTCTTCCACAAAATAATCATCTGGGGAGAGGGGAAAAGACGGGCACCCCGTTTAGCTCAGGCTGGAGGAGGCCTCAGCCAGGGCTGGATTTCAGGCATTTGGCAGCAAGCGCAAAATTCAGATTTCCCATTTTAATTATCAGGATCGGACCCTATAGATCTGTTCCACTAGTCACGTAGCTTGTCCCCAGAAGGACCCTTCGCCTGATCTAAGATTCTTATTTCCAGAAAGTGAGGACAGGACTGGGCTGGCAGGAATTCTTGAGGAGAGAGTCCCGGAGGGAAGGCGCAGTGACTGAGAAGGTTCTGCCAACGCAGCCTCCTGCGAGGATTGTCATGTATTAGAAGGAGCATTCCCCAGGCAGGGGTAGCAAAAAGGCTTCTCGAAAGCCACTGCGCCACACAGACACTACAGGCTCCAAAGTAAGTAGCAATCAGAGTGCAGAATCCGGGGCCTCCTGCCCTCCCATCCTCATCTACGAGATGGCTTGCAAAGTGCCGAGCACCTGGACTCCCTTCCACTCACTAAGTTGCAGGCACACCCACCCATACAGACTGGCTGCTCTCCTCCTCCGCAACACCCCTCAAGGTCCAATGCTGCAGTCGAAGCCCCTCCCCAATTCAGTTCAAAGATCGGCACATTGAGGCTGACGCAGAGTTTGCTGGCCAGCGAGGACAGGCCGCTCACCTGGCAGGAGGAGGAGATCCTTGAAGCGAGCACAAAGGGCGTGGTATTCACAAGTCTTCATGGTGTTCAGGTCCACGGGGGGTGTCCAACATACGCTTTCCTTGATACCTGGAGCAGAGGAGGGGAGAGGTTTCCAGGTGGGGGTGGGGACGTCCGGGGCAAGGGCTGAGAATTACCAGCGGGAGAGGAAAGGGACGGGATACCCAAGCTGGTCCACAGCAAGACGTGCATTTGTTTCTGAATGGGGGATATGAAAATAAGTCAGCCTGCCCACCCGCAAAGGGCCATTTCTGAGGTCCGCTAGGGCAGAGGAGGTGAACGGGACGATCAAATGACGTCAGGCACTTCCTGGCAGGGAGGTCAGAAGGGATCATGGTGACACTGAAACGGCTGGCAATGGAAATATTCTATACACTGAAGCAGGGCCTTTTTTCTGGGGAAAGAGGTGGTGGAACTCAGGACCGCACGATGACGTCACTTTGGGTCAGCTGGAACAAGGGGGGGCGAGTTTTTTAAAGTTTAAATCGCCCTCGGTGAAAATGGTCACATGGCCAGTGGCCCCGCCCCCTGATCTCCAGGCAGAGGGGAGTTTAGATTGCCCTCCGCACCCAGCGATCTAAACTCCCCTCTGACCAGAGATTAGGGGGGGGGGCATCGGCCATGTGACCATTGTCAAGAGGTGCCGGAACTCCGTTCCAAGGCGTTCCAGCTAAAAAAAAATCCTGGAACTGAAGTATTCAGTGGTTCAACCGACCATAATCCTGTGATGCCAGGGATTTGGCTAGCAGGCGGCTGCACATGTGGCATCCTAGAATTATGGCCGGCTGAGCCACCAGCCACTGATGTATCTATTTCTTTGCTTTAGATGCAGCCATTACCAAACTGACAACCAGATTCTGCAGAGGGGTCAAGGTGAGAGCAGGGGGCAGTGGGCGCGCGCGTGTTGCAGCGTTAAGGCGCCACGAGCATTCACTCACCGTCCACCATGTCTGCTTTCTCCATATCTCCCTGGCCGTGGGGGTCAGCACTTTCTGCTCCCACTACAGGAGTATCATTTGTGACAATGGTAACCTGGGAAGACAACAGTGATTAGCTATCAAATCCTCGGGGGTGGGAGGATAAAGGTCTTTAGCTCAGGAATCAAACGGGCAATTGACAGAATCTGCCCGATCTCCTCCTCTAGGGAATCTCTCAGTAAAAGCCTCGATGTTTGCTGGGGGCTGCTTCAGCCTCCACCCCGGGCGTGACTCTGGACTGGGGTCCTTGTTTTCTGATGCCTGCATCTGGGCAGGCCAAACTCACCTGCTCACACTGCCCGTAAAGGTCAATGAAGACATAGCAGGGGCTGGGGATGTCCTGTGCCGCCACTCCCCGGTCTATCCCGTTGACATAGAGGTGGAGGCAGCCGCTGGAATCCACCAGGAGGCCCAGCACCGTCCCTTCGGGGCAAGTGTCCAAGTTGGGACCATAGTTCTCAGAGATCTGCAGCACGGGAGGGGGAAGAGGGCTTCGCTCAGTGCTGCGACAGAAGAGGTGCTGTGCGCATGGGCCCAGAACTCTGCCCTAGAAAGCCCCACCTTCTGATTGCCAGGGCTGCTTTGGCGGTTCTCTCCAGGGCATATATGACGGTTCGAAACTGACGGAGAGTTAACACCAGGAGGACACAGCAGCAGCTAGGCCTCCTCTCCAAAGAGGAGGAGCACATGTGATAACCTTGAGCCACCTCCAAGTTCACCTCCAGAGGAAACAGGAGCCCCAGGGTGGTGCCCTGGCCCAGCTGACAGGGCATCTGCTCAGTATGCAGAAGGCCATGGGTTCAGTCCCCAGTGTTTCCAGTTACTGGATTTCAGGTAGCAGCCTAACCTACCTGACAGGGCTGCTGTGAGGATAAGATGGGAGAAGAGAGGATACCGCTACAAAGCTCACTGCAAGAAGGACAGGGTAAAAATATACTAGACTTTTCACAAGTTTCCTGCTTCTCTATGATGGAGATGGGCAACTTGAGAAGGGCAGACAAATCATGAAGCAAAAAGAGAGAAGAAAATGTGCAAGCGGGACAGGCAGCCAGAGCTCCTGAGCACAAGCCCAGCCTGCCATCGCTCACTTCACCTTCAGGGAGTTGTGGAAGATGGAATCACGTTGCAGCAACCACGTGGAGCGTTTTAGGGAGCAGGCGGTGGCAGGGAAATTGAGCCGCTCGGGAGAGCTGCCGATGACCCCCAGAGAGAGTGAGGATGTCCACTGTGGATTCAGGGAATCGATCTGAAACTAGCATACAACCAGACAGGGCACAAGCAGTGAATTCTTGTGCTGTAGGAAAGAAACTGCGTATGCCACCCCACTCATACCTCCCTCCCTGGCAGGGGTTCGAAGGCCCCCTTAAGAAGGCACTAACTGTTGCACGTGAAATCGTGTCTGACCGTTTTACTCTGCAAACACGGTCGTGACATCACTTCCCTTTTAGACAGGTGGCACATGGATCTCACATGGAAAATTTCCCGTTTGCAGAGGCAACATCAAGGGGTCACCTGAGATGGTGACTATACAGGCCTGATTATCAACCTGGGTGGGAGACCACAGGACATCCCATGCAAAACCACAATAAAATGAGAGAGGGACCCCCACCCTGCTCATGGTGGGCTTTCCCTCCTACAAAGAAGCAGAGGAAACACCTCCCACCAGACAAAGAGGACAGAATAAAATCGACCAATAAAATCTCCAATTCCTCTTTTGGAAAGAGCGCCAGTTAGGCAGGTAACACCATTTTACCCCCACCCCCCACAAACGGAATTAGAAAGATGAATGCTGGCCTTTCCCCCTGGAACTGGAAGCAGTGAGACTCACATGTCCCTACCCCAGGGCTTTTTTTCTGGGGAAAGAGGTGGTGGAACTCAGTGGTGGAACTCAGGACCGCACAATGACGTCACTTTGGGTCAGCTGGAACGAGGGGGGAGTTTTTTAAAGTTTAAATTGCCCTCGGCGAAAATGGTCACATGGCCAGTGGCCCCGCCCCCTGATCTCCAGACAGAGGGGAGTTTAGATTGCCCTCCGCGCCACTGGCGCAGAGGGCAATCTAAACTCCCTTCTGTCTGGAGATCAGGGGGCGGGGCCACTGGCCATGTGACCATTTTCAAGAGGTTCCACCACGTTCCAGCTGAAAAAAAGCCCTGCCCTACCCTCATCTGACAGCAGGAAAGCAACCAGCCAATCCCTGCCAACGGTTTCATCCTCCTCCTCCTCTTGGAAGAGGGAAGCAGCAAGACGTCCCCCTTCGAGACAGGAAAAGCGGAGAATGGCGTCGACAGGCGCTTGCCCCAAAAGGGATGCCCCCCCCCCCGCCAGCCCCACCTGGAAGAGCTGCTGAGGAGGGAGGGGCTGAGCCACCACCACGATGCCCTGGTTGTAGCTGGAGACACGGGTGGCCGTCAGGCTGCCGTTGGAGAGGAGGATATTCTTGCCGTGGTTCTCAAGGAACTGCATGGAGGACGTTGCTGCAGGAACCTCGCACTGCCAAAGAGGAGAAGGGAGGACAGTCAGGGCTTTTTTCTGGGAAAAGAGGTGGTGGAACCCAGGACCGCATGATGGCATCACTTTGGATCAGCTGGAACAAGGGGGGGGGGAGTTTTTTAAAGTTTAAATCGCCCTTGGCGAAAATGGTCACATGGCCAGTGGCCCTGCCCCCTGATCTCCAAACGGAGGAGCATGGTGCCAAGGGGCATGGAGGGCAATCTACACTCCCCTCTGTCTGGAGATCTGGGGGCGGGGCCACCGGCCATGTGACCATTTTCAAGAGGTGCCGGAACTCCGTCCCACCACGTTCCAGCTGAAAAAAAGCCCTGAGGACAGTGACGATGGCTGGAGCTTTCAGGAGAAGAATGCCGGCCCTTCTTCATCCCTCCCACCTTTCTGGCCTGGCTCCATTTCCCTCTCGCTCCATTGTTTCTCCAGACTTTCCCAACGTACCTTCTCAGCTTTAAGTGAAGCTTTTACATCTTTATTTGCTGAAATGTTTCTATCCCACCCTCCCATCCTGCAAGGACCCAAGAGGGCAGCCCACAACCCATGTAGAGCTGAGGCTACAGAGCCCCCCCCCCACCCCACCGGCTGCTGCTGCCAGCTGGACATCTGCCAGCGCCTTGCTTCTCTTTCTGAAGTGAAAAGAGATGCTCTGCAGTAGTGTGAGCAACGGCGGAATGCGCCCAGCCCTGACCATGGCTCGAGCGGCCAGCCGACCCCTTCTTGCCACAGATTACGACTGAAGGGAAGAGACTCCAAGCACTGGCTCTCAGACGGTGAGTCCCAAGGCAGGCTTCAGGGTTCTCAGGGCATTCAGGGAAATGCTGATTGCCACTCTGAGATCAGAAACCAATTTTCTCCAGGCTAGTTAGACCAGAAATCCTGGAGGTTTTTTGCCATCTTCTAGGCATGGAGCAGGGGTCGCTGGGGGTGTGGGGAGGGGACACAGTTGTGAATTTCCTGCATGGTGCCGGGGGTTGGACTGGATGACCCTGGAGGTCCCTTCCAACCCTATGACTCTAAGACATGAAGGATCAGTTGCTCTGTGCAGCAGCAGCAGCAGCACACACCCAAGCGAGTCTTCGGGCCACAGCAAGAGACTGCCAGCTCCTCCCACCGGCACCCCATAACGGGGAGGGGGACAGGACTCGTGACACAGAACACCACCGCTGCCTCCTCCCTCTGTGCAAAAGCTATTTATGTGCAGCACTTACAGGCATGGCTTCCTCCTCCTCCTCCTCCTCGCTAAAGGGCTCCGAAGTGACCGAGGGGGGTTTGGTACCATCTGCCTCTTCCAGCATGCTGGAGCTGACAATGGAGACGGACGTGACCCGGCCATAGAGATCTAGCACCACATAGACATTCTGCAGGCAGAGAGAGAGGTGGGAAGCTCTCCTGCTCCTCCATGCACCTTCACCCTCTGGCCTTCCCGCTGCTGCCCGCTGTGCCCAAACACCAGAGCAGCAACGCCTATGCTTAGGCTCCGTATCAGCTGGGAACACCGACTGCATCCGCTCCCTCAGCACCGCAGCCTCCACCCAGGGCTCCCAGGAAGAAGCGGGGAAGGTACTAAACCCGACAGAATCCACAACACAGGAAGTTACACTACGTGCCTCAAGTCTCGGCAAGTCAAGAGAAAGACCCTCCCCCCCCGCCCCCCATCCTGGATCTTTCACTGGCGGGGAAAGGATCGAGCCCTCACCTTAGCCACCCCGGTCGCGGCAGGGCCCATGTCCTCCCCATCGATCAGGATGTGCATGCTGTCGTCGGTACAGTGCTTCACACCTACGCGGCTCCCCACCTGCCGGAAGAGCCCGGGTCACTGCAGCCCCTGCGGCTGGGTCTGGGTTGATCCCAACAGAGGATGGCCTGTACCAGGGGGACCCAGAGGGGGCAGCGGCCTGGCAAGCAGCCTTCAGACGGCCACTTGAATGGTTCTTTCACATTCTCCTCCAAGCTCTGGATGCCTTTCAGGCCACACCACAGCACCCCAGGGCATCGCAGCAAGGAGGCTGCTGCTCTGCTCCTTCCTCGCACAGGAGGTGGAGCTGTGGCTAAACCTTCCCACGTGGAATGCTCTCGCTCAAAGAGGAGCGGCATCTCAAAAGGCACCATCAGCTTACGCTCTACGACAAGCCCACCGAGGATGGGAGTGCGAGGGATTCACAGCCTCTCCTCCGTGGGCCCCTTGAAAACCAACAACATTGCATCTCTTCCACCAAACACCTGGCCTTCGCCACCAGCACACTCACCCCGAGGCGCTCCAGCGAACACCCGTAGTTTTGCTTTTGCAGGATGCCGTTGCGCCGCACCTCCGTACCCGTCACCAGCCACGTCACCTTGGAACGGAGCTCGAGGACAGAGGAGGGCAGCCCCGTGACAGCGTAAGGTGCATCCAAAGGCAGGAAGGTGGTTAACCCCACGTGAACCGAGCCGGACCACTTCTCATCCAGTTCATCAATTTTCACCTAGAGGGAGCGAGGGGAGGGGTGACCGCTTGTGGGCAAGAGTTAATATAATCACGGGAGGGCCCTTTTCAGTGGGGGCAACCTGTCTTCTGCCGGCAGGTGAATACTTTTCCGTTTCATCTGGCACACCCCCAGTAACCGCTTACTGACCAGCCTCCTGGCTGTGCGTGTTTATAGGTCACAATGTCTTACTGTATTTATATATGTATTTTAAGTGTAATTTTTCATAATAATAATAACAACATTCGATTTATATACTGCCCTTCAGGACAACAATGCCCACTCAGAGCAGTTTACAAAGTGTGTTACTATTATCCTCACAACAATCCCCTTGTGAGGTGGGTGGAGCTGAGAGAGCTCTGAGAAAGCTGTGACTGACCCAAGGTCCCCCAGCTGGCTTCAAGTGGAGGAGGGGGAATCAAACTTGGCTCTCCAGATCAGAGCCCTGCGCTCTTAACCACTACACCAAGCCACTGCATCAAAATACACACACGGGCACCTATATCACTATTGTTTAGGCACCAGACTAAGAAGTTTCTATTCATCCAAACTTTTAACTGGAACTTTCAAAGTTTATTTTCTCACTTGCTGGTACTTCTATGGATTTTTTAAAAAGGTCTTTATGCTGCCAATTCGATTGACCAACTGATGGTTTTTCAACTTACACAGGATGGGTTTATTGTCAGAGGCAAATTTTAGAGAATTGTTTTAATTGTGCTGTGTTTACGTACTGCTATAAACATCTATTAAGAGTTTCCCCCTTTCTGAAGCCACTTCACAGAGATTCTGGAAAGGTGGGGGACAAATCTCCTTTATACAGATCAACCAATCACATACTGTCTATCTTAGCAGGTATCCCACCACTTCTCCCTTGTGGCCCCCTCAGCATGTTACTCCCCACTCCCATGCAAACATGCCCTCACCTCAAAGATCTCATCCGTCTTCAGCTCTTTCATGCTAAAGACGATACCATGACAGTAGCCAGTCACACGCACGGCCCGACACCCATCATCCTGGAAGGCCACGTTCTTGCCACAACTGCTGTGGAAACGGTGGGCCACTCCGGGCACTACAACAGAACAAATACTTTGCAGGTCAGCAGCCAACTCAACACCTGGAAGCAGGGAAAGCCCGACCCGTCGCTTCTCCTAGGGAAGCAGGGGACACAGCTGCAGGGGAGAGGTGCAATGTGAATATACGGACTCCCTGGCAAGATTTCCCACCTGGTGAATGGATGGGGAAGGATTTTTCAGTGATGTTGCTGGTGGACAGGCTGTTGTCCATTGGTCCCGTGGAGCTGGTGATGGACACCTGGACACACTGGCCGTACAGATCGACCACAGCGTAGACCTCTGCATCATACAACGGAGGGAAAGGGGGACAGTCTACGTTAGCACAGGAAGCAGAGGATGCAGGAGATCGGCAGCCAAGCTCTTGGGGAGGGGGCTCCCTGAAGTCTCCCCCCCTTCCCTTAGAATCCACACAGTCACCCACTCAAAAGCCCTTCAGGCCTCACACACAGGCCCCTGGCAGAAAGCATCTCCCCAGAAATCACTCACGGGATGCCACTGGCCAGCCGGCCACCTGACAGCCTTTTACCCCTTCAGAAGTGACCAACCCAACTCATCACAGAACCTCACCCTCAGAGCACCCCATCTCGAATACGGTGGCTGCTGCCACACCCCAAAACAGCTCTCTGGCTTCCTTAGGTACTGGGCGAAATAACACTTCTGGCTGAGGGCCTGTCTCCAACCTGCTATCAAGTGGAAAAGCTGACCTCCAAACTTTGGAAAAGAAATCCCTTTCTGTTTCTTCTAGCCACTGATATTTTAGAAAATACATTCTCATCCTGTGTACATATATTAGTAGGCCATAAATCTCAACTGTCTCTCTCCCTAAATTTAAAATACTTAATATGCCTGTCTTTCGCAGGACCAAAGGGAGACTTGCTCCCCCTGCACGCGAAAAAAAAAAGTCCTTAGGGAACACAGCCCCTCCTCATGGTTGGTTCAGTCACCCGTTGCACATCTGTCTTAACCTCTCGACTCACAGGAGAATTTTTAGGCCTTTCTTTGCTGCTGATGTGCTGGGTGCTGCACAATACACAGAAGCGGTGTCCTGATTCACAGGCTCCACCAATCAAAGCACGCACACACACAGGCGATCACTCTCACCCTTTGCCGGAGGCAGTCCCGAGCAAGCCACTCCCTGGTCAACACCATTGATGAAGTAGTGCAAGTCACCCTTGGCCGTGCGCATCATGCCAATGCGTGATCCCGTGGTCAGCGAATCCAAGTCGCAGCCGTAATTGTTGCGCATGGTGTTGCCGTCTTGCATGATGGCCGTACCACTGGGAGGGGAGAAGGGGACCCAAGACTCATCACCTCCCCAAGCAGGGGCTCCTCTGAGCACAGAGGGGCCACTTTGCATCCTGCAGCTGCCTCCCCCCATTACACTGCTGCGAGCCGACAGTGGCAAGGCACAGAGGCTCCTCAATTACGTTTTGAACCCTCAACGCCACCTCGGAGGGAGGCTCCACCGCCCAGCTGGCTACAGCTACTCACAAGTGCCTTCGTCCCAAGCATGGCCCACCCCCGCAAATCCCTTTCAATGCAGGAAAGAGATTCCTATGAGGCTCAAGAACTTTTCAAGCCACCCTACAACCGCTTTAGCTGTGTTTGTGATATGCCAGTTTTCTACAGGCAGGGCACTCTTTATGGCTAGATGAACCAGCCCAAGCAGGAAGACCACGCAGCCTTGCCTTCTGAGGCAAAGAAGCTTGATTGCAAGGGCAAGGTTAAAACATTTTAAAACAAAATAAGCACTTATGTGGAGGGGACAAGGTGAGCTAAAGTGGTGGAGTCCCAGGAGGGGCTGTACCTTAAACTGTTCTCTGAATTTGTAAGGCAAGTTTTTCTCCGTTCCTCAGCAAATGAGCTCTGCTTGCTTATGCACTCACCCCCCCCCCATGCACTCACCTCAGCATCCACGTGTCATAGTCGATGTCTGTCATTGTGTTGGGGAACTCCAGGTCCTCTGGACGGATGGCAGTGACGCCTAAGGGGAGGGAGAGGAGAGGAGAACGGAGAAACAGAGTACCATTCCACAGAAACACGCCCTCGCTTCTGGGAGGGCTTCAGAGTTTGGGGCCCCTCTTCAGGGACCGGCACAGAACTCGCATCAACTTGTTTTGACAACACAACTACGCCCCTTCTTGGGGTGAGTAACGCCTCTTCCGTGGGTCTGTTCCCATGTAAACTACTGTAATGTGCTTTAAGGTGGGGGTTACCCTTAAAAGCAATTTGTAACTTTCAGATGGGACAAAATGCAGGTGACTAACACAGTGGGTTACAGGCAATATATCACGCCCATTTTTCACAAGTTTAGTAGGCTACCAGCTTGTTTCCAGGGGAAAAATTCCAGGTGCTGGTACTACCTTCACACATCATTTATGGCCTAGCTCTAGAATCCTTTGGAGAGTGACTAGATCTCACAAAGTATCCATCTGATTGATATGGATCTTTCCTGCATCCCGCCCCCCCCCTCCAGCAGCTCCCCACCCAGTACCTTCCCAAGGTAGGAAGTCATGGGACCTGTGAGCACAAACAGCCATAAGGCACCAGGGGGAAAAAAAACCCATTCCTGGTGTCCAGGGGCACAACCCTCCTCTGTCCAACATGGCTTTTTATCTGTGCGAGTCCAAAACTCCCAGCATCAGCATTCTGGAGGTGTGAGGGGGCTGCTGAAAAGGGGAGAGAGATCCATATTGCTGTGCCAATGTTTCCTAGGGTCCAACACATCAAGATCTAGAAGCAACAGTTCTGCTAACAGGTCTTTGTGCTGCAGAAAAGATCTGCTCTTAGAAAAACAGATCCACGGTTCCACCCATTTTTAAAAAAAAAAATCAAGATTTTATATTTTGGAACTGAAGCCACCTCAAGAGTTCTATACAGAAAATGCAGGTGAAAAGCACTTCAGTTAAACTAACGATCAAAGAAAAGTATTCTCAACAAACAACCCCGCCATTCCCTTTGGTGTCTGACTCAAACTCACCGGCTTCAATGGAGCCCGACCAGCGATCTACCATTTTCTGAATGACTATTTCAAACAATTCCCCATCTCGGAGCGGCCTGCAGGGAAAAGGGGGGTATCAAACCACATGAATGGCTTTGCTGGATTGATCGAGAGACCTCTGGTCCCCAGTGGCCAGCCAGAGGCCTTCAGAAAAATCAGAATCTCAGGAGGGCCAAGGCGGCCATCTCGGGGGGTCCCCAGAACCTGGCCCTCACAGGCACGCTCTTTCTGAACACACACACAGGTTTCAATCCTTAGTGCTCTAATGGTGAACTTTTCACAGTGATCAGACCCAAAAACCAAAGTGACTGCGTCAGCCCCGTGAGGCTTGCACCTCTCCCGATAACCGTGGGGAGGAGGCCTTCCATGCCCTCCAACCACTTGCAAATGCTATTGTTTGACTCCTCTAGACTCTAGTGGTTGGAGATATATGAACAAAGCTCAACCAAACACGTTCTGTCTGCTTTCAGCCTGATAAAGAGCTTGATTAATTGGTGCTGATAATGTTCCAATCAGCGCCAGGGAAGGATCCGATTAACAGGCCTCCATCTTTTGAAAGGGAGAACTGCCAGTTTTTGCCTCTCTAGGTGCATCTGGAATTCTGCTCTGTACTCAACGTCATCTGATTTAACTGAGCCTGCTTACAGCTCTTAGCGTCTGCCCACCCCACCACTTCTGTACGGAGCAGTCTGCCTGATAAAGAGTTCTGGCACTCTCAAAAGCCTGCTCACAAGCTTGCGACAATTTTGTTGTCCTGAATAAAAAGTTTTACCTCTTTACTAGCTTTCAGACAGACCCCTTGCAATCTTAACACAGACTGTTTCCCATGTACCAAACTGTCTGGCTGCCCTACTGCTTTGTAGAGAGGAGGTCAACTTTTAGGATTAGCAACATGGAGAGAAGCAGAGGGGAGGGGGAGCTGGGGGCACGGCTTGGCCTGTGGCCACTCACTGACCGGTTGGAGATGACAATGGCATCATTGAATTCACTACGGCAGTTCTGGCGCAGCGCCGTGCGCCCCCCATTAGTGATGACTGCATTGTTGCCATGGAGATGGTGGAAGCGCAGATCGCTGCCCGAAGCTACGGAGGACGGACTGCTGGGAGACAGCTGGTTGTTCCCTTCTGACAGGTCATCAGGAAGAGGAAGAAGGTCTGAGGAGGAAGCAGGGCGTGTCACAGAAGTGCAACACAGTTCCAAAACCTCGTCCTGCCCACCCACCCGCCCTGTGAAGATCCTTCCAAGAGCTCTCCCTAAGGGAGAGCACAGCCGCTAACAGAAGGGGTCTGCGGGGCCCAACCTAACATTCCAGCTGATCACACAGAACAGCGGAAATGACCAAGTGCTGAAGCCCACCCCTCCCCCAAGTCTTGTTCACCCCTGCTTCTCTTACTTTCCTAAAGTTTCATCAGGCACTCTCAACAGAGCCCTAAGCAAGAGAAACCTGGTTTTAAAAAACCCAAAACAACAATTACAGCCAAGTTTCTCAGTGCCCCAAGCTCTGCAGCCTTCACCACTGAATTTTCCACTCACGCAGGGTAAATACAGAAGCACAGCAACCACTGCTTTTGATGCCAGAACTGGAGTTTTTTGTAAAAAGCTAGAGTTGAGGTGACGCATAAAACCAGGAAGGACAGTATAGTGCAATGAGAAGCACAGTCAGACTTGCGGTGCCCGCTCAGCATCCGACATAAGGGCCCAACCCTGGCAAACATGCCAATCTGGCCAGCCCCCTCGTCACCTGCATCATCAGCTATGGTCGCCTGGGCTGCCTGCCCATACAGGTCCACAACAGCATAGATGTTTGGTGGGACGTTCCATGCCGCAGGGCCCTGGGCCACCCCATTGACAAAGAAGTGCAGGGTCCCATCCTCTTTGCGCACGACACCCACTGTGTCACCTGCCTGAGGAAGGGAAGAGGCCTCCATGAGGAGAGGTGGAGAGAGGCATATGCATTCCGTGCCCGGGCTGAGGGCGAGACTGTACTCGAGACCTGCTCCCGCAATTCCCGCCTTAGCTCAGCAGTCCATTCCTCTGCCTTTTACATCTCCATGTGACACCCCAAGCCCAGCCAACAAGCTCCTAATCATTTCTATGAATTCCTGGCTGCTGCCTCTTGCACTCGCCTTCAGGCGATCCAGGTTGTGGCCGTATTCATCCAAGATGGTCGTTCCATTGTGCATCACTCCATTCCCAGTCATCATCCAGGTGCCTGCAGAAGATCAGCCAAAAAGCAGGGCAAGAATCAGGCACACAAGACCAGGGGTCTGCCTGTTCCACATACAGACACCAGTACAGCTGGTGCAAGGAGAGGGGAAGGCATGGCCACAGGGATGGGCAGAGACAAGCAGAGGTCTTGAAGTAGACAAGGGAGGAGGGAGGACAAAGAGTCCTAGAGATGACAGTGATGGGGGGGAGGCTTCTAAACGGATCAAAGAAAAGAGGTCTCTCTGTCTCTTCTGCACACACATTCACAACCTGCAAAGACACGCAGTACAGGCAAGAGGTCTGCCAATTTCACACAAGATTGTGTAGAGTAAGCACAGGATGCCGCAGTGTCACAATTTTATTTGTTTTCCCAAACTGACAGTTTTTCCGCCCTTCTGTCCGTTGAGACGATACTGAGAATTTGCAGGTTCCTAAAGCCCTTCCAGAGTGTCTTACGGCCCCAAAGTTGCAGCGGCAGGAGTGGGATAACAGTGGGAGCAACAAAGACCTCCCAACACCTTCTGCTCCCTTTCTCTCATCCCACCCGTCTCCACCGCCTTCTGAATCTCGATCGGGAGAGTGTTAAGCAAATAACTATGTAAGTAGAGTCCCATTGGGTCAAGGCAACAGCATTTTAAAAAGGCACCGTTCCCACCACCGCCAAGAGATACCGGAGAGGCCTCACCTGACCGCAAGTTGGTCATGGTGGAAGGCAGCTGCAGGTAAGTGGGGTTGTGGGTGGTGACCCCAATCTCGATGGAACCTGCCCACTTGTCCACCATCTTGTCAATGCGCACCTGGAAGACCTCACCATTGCGCAGCGGCCGGTTGCTTAAGACCACTCCGTGGTTGAAATCATCTGTGGCACTGCTCGAGTAAGAGAGACGCGAGAGCTCCATTATTGCAAGGGGGGGGGCCTGTTTGCACACGGACCCACCAAAGCAGGACTGCTTACGGCTGAAGCACACAGGCATGGACTGCAAGGGCTGGAACGAAGGGCACAGACTCCCCCCAAGAGAAAGTACCATACAGAAGAGGCTAAAACCCCCAAAGATCACCCCCCTGCAAGCCTTCCCATGTCATAGACAAAACTGCAGTGTTGCCACAGAATGCTCGCAAACATACTAATTATAGTGAAGGTGCGAACAACAGAGCAGCTTCTACAAGGGCAACTATATTTAGTTTTGCCACCAGATCACTTCACACAGGACACAGGCCAATGGGAGATGTTTCCTGTCGGCGGACAGGAAGACAGAGGGTGGGCGACAGAAAGGTAGTGGGCAGTGTGAAGTTTAGGGGCAAAAGGCTGCAGGTCTCCAACACAGAACACAAGACATTTCTCTTAGCTGGAGGCCTCAAAGGTAGCAAGGAACACATACTGGGGCCGTAGAGCAGTCCGTCCCTCATTGATGATGGCAGCCTTCTGCCCACAATTTGGGTGGAAAAGCAGGCGCTCCGGCTCTGGTTCGTTCCCTACATCGATGGCACGGCGCCCCACATCTGGTGACAGGGCCCTCATGATGGCATTGTTACGCCGCAACCGGTCACTGTGGTTATGATTGTGCACAATAGTGACTTTCACAGCCATGCCGTAAAGGTCCACCACACCATAGACCACCAAAGGGGTCAGATTGGTGGCCACACCTGAAAGAAAAGGGGAGCAAGCAGGTGGTTGCTTGTCTCCACAAACGGACAAGCACACATACACAAACCGTGACACACACAGTCTGTTGACTCCTGTCCTCATTCAAGTGCTGCTTGTAATGACGTCTAGCCCACGTCCATGCTGATCTTTCATTATGAGAATCACAACTTTCTCCTCCATTCATCTGCAATGGCCATGTCGTTACAAAAGCAGCTGGCTTGCAACCAAGCCTTAGGAGGCCACGGTCAGCCCTCCATGCTCACTCCCCACCTACTCCCAAAACAGCCTCCTGCGCTCGCCTGCCCCTTGCTCACCCACCACACCTTCTGTGGCCCTGGCCATATTGCTGGAGTTCTGCAAATCCCAGTCTGAAATAAAATCAACGTTTCTCAACCGTACTGACCTTGATCAATACCATTGATGTAAAAATGAAGGGCATTGTTGGATTTCCTGGTCAAGCCAATATGGTCTCCTTCCTGCGGAAGCAGAGAGAAGGCGTGAGCAGAATTCTGGGGAAACAAGAAAGGGAGAAGGACCCCACTCTGGGGTGGATGGTGGCCAGGGTGGAGAAACATACACAAACTAGGAAGGGTTGACTCACCTGCAGCTCATCCAAGCTGAACTCACAATACTCCCTTCGCGTCCCCTTGCCGTTGGTCAAAATGCCACAACCACTCATCATTATGGTTCCTTGAGGAAAGACGAGGAACAAGGCTGAGGAGACCGACCGGCTGCCCGCAGAAGCGGAGCTTGTTGCGAGATGCAAAAACCCAGCTGTGGTCCCCTCCCCTTCTCTGCACTGCATCACCTGGCCCACAGGGACAGGTGCCACTCTCGAAGCGGCTGACCTGTCTCCCTGTCTCCCCCCCCCCCCCCAAGCAGACTACCTGAGCGCAAGTTAGTCATGGTGGCTGGGTACTCCAGGTTGTTGGGATTGTGTGTGGTGACGCCAATTTCGATGGATCCTGACCATTTATCCACCAACTTGTCGATTCGGATCTGGAAGAAGAGGCCAAGAATCTGCCGCCTCCTGCTGCTTCAAACTGAAGACCCCTCCCCTTCCACCCCAAATGCGCAACATGGAAACTGGTTCCCTCTTTTTTAACATGTAGCCTGGCTCTCCTCCCCGCTTCTGGTGCAAAGGAGGATGGAGCACCCTCCCTCGAACAACTCGGCCAAGGATGCAAGAGCCAGTAAAGAGGAACAGGCCAACATTTCCCAGGAGAAAACACAAACTCAATGGGCTGCTTTTGCCTCGGATCACTCGTTCTATCGGCAGCGGCGCCTCCAGTCAGGGCGTGCCCTGTCGGTCGGT
The DNA here is from genome assembly GCF_028583425.1 of Eublepharis macularius. Classification (NCBI taxonomy): domain Eukaryota; kingdom Metazoa; phylum Chordata; class Lepidosauria; order Squamata; family Eublepharidae; genus Eublepharis; species Eublepharis macularius. The sequence continues at coordinate 79,176,833 of NC_072801.1, forward strand.
CATGGTCCTCCATATAAGTATCAGAAAAGCAGGCAACAATGCAAGAAATGGTACTCCAGAGACAAAAGGGGAATTCAAACAGGGACCTGGTCAAACTGATTCCTCAGTGCACAGGCCAGTGTGGCGTAGTACTAGAGGGTCAGGCCAGAACTGCGTTCAAATTCCCACTCAGCCACAAATATCATGGGATGATCTTGGGCCCGTCATTCCTTCTTCCATACCAGTTTGTTCCAAGATTAACACAGAGATGAGGTGAACTACATAGGAGGAAGAAGGGCTGGATACCCATGTCACAGGTAGGCTCAAGGGCTAGATATGATCTTCACAGACATTGAAGGAGCCAGAATGCATCCCTAGGAACCCATTTTGAATGCCAGTTTAAGCAACAAAAGGAGTATGTCTGAGCATGTGCATAACAGCCTGCCATCACACACCTGATGCCCTCTCCGAGCCTGCGCACACACATCACAATCCATGCAGCAAACATGTTGCTTGGCTCCACCCATGAGTGGTGAAAACCGGTTATTCATAAAAATGTAAATGTCATACTTTAAATAAAATAAAGAAGGCTAGGACAAGACATAGTTGCCAGGGGGGCATCCTGGTGTACTACCGGGGCGGGGGGGGGGGGGTTGTCAGCGGGGGAAGGCTGCTTTCCTCACATCCTGCTTCTATGTTTCCCAGGGCATCTGGAGGACCACCCTAAAAAACAGGACGCTCGACAAAGTGGACCTTTGCATTTTGACATACAAACTCTCACTGCCCAAAGGAACTTTCAACCAACATGCCCAATGTAAGAACTCTGACTTGGTGAAATCATCTTGCAAGGTTCCCTGCTAAACATTAACTTGGGGATGAGGGATTATTCATGCAATTCTCACTCACCTCAAACATTTCGTTGTCGCGCAGCGGGCGGTTGGTCATGACGACGCCATTGTTGAATTCATCCAAGGGACGCCGCCGTTCTGCCGTCTTGTTGTTATTGCTGAGCTTGATGAGGGTCCCACACTTCTCATGGAAGAGGAGGGCATCGTTGGAGGTCATGGGTGGGGCCCCACAAGTGGCAGGGTCCGAGGGTGGGCTGCCCAGGCTGACATTCAATAGATTCCCATTGTAGGCCGACAAGATGGCATTGCTCACCACTTCAGACAGCTCCATGCTAGAAAATCCTGGCGGGGTGGGGGTGGGGGCAGAGGGGAAAAAAGAGGTTGATAGAAAGATATAGAAGCTCTTGGTACGGCAGAAAGACAGACCCTCCACCTCTGATCCCACAATGTTTGGTGGCCTCTACACCAACAGGATGGTGTCAGCCATCTTGCACCCTGTCACATGATGGGATTTTGTGCAGAATGAACAACCCAAAAGGAGCATCGCCAGCAGTCTCTGATCTGTACACCTGTTCTGTGTGTCACTGTTGGAACAGGACAAGGGGGAACACTTACCATTCTCTGACTCCAGGCTGTTGGGAAATTTATCGGGCCGGTTCTGATTGCAAGGCAGGTCCAAGGCTGCAAAGGAGGGGACAGGCGAGAAAGAAGCAATTATACGGAGACTGCCTAGCAGGTTCGCCGATCCCTAGGCCCATTGCCCAGCTCCTCCTCCTCCACAACAGCAACTTCAGAATGGTACACTGCCCCCCTCCCCATGGTCCACCTCAGACAACCCAGACCCACGTCTGCCACAAGCAGAGGACACCCACACACTCAAGAGCATCAGGCGACACAAGCTACAGACTCCCGGGGAAGGCAAACACATAAAAACCAGCTCCTGGCGCCAGCATTCCTAGCCAATCGAACCTGACTCCAGACTGGATGACCATGCTGACTCAGCAAAAACCTCCCAATGAGTCATCCCAAAGTACCATTGTGGGGGGAGGCTCCCGTGCACCCCCCAACTCTCCCATACGAAAGGCCCTGGGGAACGGGAGACACCTCCCCCTCGAGCTCTGGTGGAGGAAAGGAGGGAACCTCGAACTACGCATGTAACATTTCTGAAAGTTTTGAAGCCACGAGGGCGGGGGGGGAGACAAGGGTTTTTTTTAAGTTTTAACAACATAAAATGCATCATTTATAACTTTAGCACATATAAAACGTACTATTTGGCAAATGGTAACCTTACCCCCTACTTGAGAGAGCTGCAGAATGCTGCACCCTATGTTACTATGGCACACAAGTATCTTAATTTTTGCCATTGGGGCAGTAGGGGGGAAAGTTTAAGATAGAAAAACATGTTCTGCTGAAAACAAAGAAAGCGTATCATTTTGACAGAAACCCTCCCATACAGTCACAACATGTAGCACTATCAGCATCTATACATATTAATCTAAACTTTTCTGACTCTGACAACACTGAACTTTAATAACGTATTATCACGGAATACGTTACAACATATTAATTCTTGCCACACTGATGAATTTGAACCGAATATCCTTGAAAATGTAATATATGACTACAGCATACATAGGTATTATCGTTATCTAGTGCTGTTGATTGTCTTTAAAATTTTCATACTACTTTTTGTGCTTCGTTTCACTCACTCTAATAGGGAAAATGTTTCATAGGAGTTTCCACCCCCCCCATCGGTCCTTAAAATTCCCCACTTTTTCTGTTGGGAATATTTCCCCCCTGAATTTTGCCAGACTGTCACACTTCTGCCCCAAGCCACCACAAGAAGGTATCTGCCCAGAAGCTGACTGACACACACGTACACAACTCCACACGTTTCTCTTGCTGCTCACAAGTACCTTCATCGTGAGCAGTCCCCTCCTCAGTCTCCTCTGCACTGCCTGCCACGACAGTGATCTGGGTGCACTTGCCGTACAGGTCGACCACAGCCCAGACACGGAGGGGGATGCCGGTAGCAGCCACGCCACAGTCCTGTCCGTTGACCCAAAGCCGCAGCTCCCCATTGGCTGTGCGCTGGATGCCCACTCGATCGCCTTCGCCCAGCTGGTCCAAGTCTTGCCCATACTCCTCCAAGATGGAACGGCCATCCCGCAGCACTGAGCAGCCTGAGATGATCCAGGAGCCACCCTTCAGGCCTGTGGCACTGCTGGGGAAGTCAAGGAGGTTGGGATCTAAGGCCGTTACCCCAATCTCAATAGAACCACTCCAGGAATTCACCTGCAGGGAAAGGGGCACGGCAGTTCAGTGGAGATGCAGCAACGGAGCCTCCAACTACAAGTCAAAGTATTCTTGCACGCACACTAAATGGGTTTCTAGTTAACCGCCAAGAGAAGCTGGGGCTCAAACCAGCTTCAAAGCCTCAGGCCTGGAAACCCTGCCTCCTGATTCCAAAAGATCTGGGAAATGGGGGTGGTTACTTGTTGGAAAAGGAATGGTACTCTCCGGCAAGATTTGCTTGCATTTCGCCGGGCCTGTAAGACAGAGCTATTCCGCCAGGCATATGGCTGATGCCGGGCAGTGCCCCCCCCCGTGAAGGGGGGGTTAAACCATCGCCCCTATGCGAACACAGAGGCATGTATGAACCACTGGGCAGCATGAACTGTAATATTTAATGTTTTTAAATGTATTATTTAATGTTTTTAAATGTTTTAAACGGTGTTTTTATTTGTTATCCGCCCTGAGCCTGCGAAAGCGGAAAGGGTGGAATATAAATATAATAAATTAAATTAAATTAAATGTGTACAGAAGTACTATTTACTTTCCATCTTCCTGGACTGAACTCTGAAAATGGAGAAAAGCAAAGTGTCGGTACACAGAAGGAAACCCTGCAATGTGGAAGGATTGTTTTTTAAAGTCCCCCTGACACACCAGAGATGGGTAAAGTTCTCTCCATTAGCAAAAGGTTTTTCTTTCATTCTCTCTCTACCCCACCCACCACCCTGGCCATTTTGGCAAACTCTGAGCTGTCTAAGAACAGTGGGATCTGACCAGGATTTGCCAAGATGAAGGAGAATATACCACCAAGTGGTCCAGAAATACCATCATTCTACAAGCTCAAGCACAAGAAGAGTCCTGCCGGATCAGGCCACAGCAGTTCCCTCGAATCATATGACCCTGTAACACTGCCTTCTACCCATTCCGACTTCTGGTCCACGAGAGTTCTCTAGCAGAGACTAATCTTTCCCAGCCTTGGACACCCAATATTCTTTACAAGAATTGCTGGGAACTGAACCTGGGACTGTAGCGCTTGCAACACAGGAGCTTTGCCACTGAGCCACCTTGAATCCCCGTTCCTAAAGCAATCGGGCAGGTGCTCTGGGAAGGCCCAAAAGAGGCCATCAGCAACAATCCCCACTAACCTCTCTGGTACCCACTTGCCAATCACTTGGATGACTCTCCTAGAGCCATGCTTCTCTTACTCCAAACGTAGCCCCAGTTGACCCCTTACCCATTCATATTTCATGTGAATGTGATGAAGCAGCCAGGGTGCTAGACCTAGATGAAGAAAATCTCATCTAAATAGTCAAACTATTTTTGTGCTGCTTTACATTTTTAAATATTTATATTGTATGTATTGTGATTTTAATTTGTGGAATGTAAATTTTAAAGCCTATGAATGTAATCCACCCTGAGCCTGCTGGTGTGGGGAGGGCGGAATAGAAATTGAAAATAAATAAATATGTTCAAATTTCTGTTCAGTGCCAAGAAGGCTCCCTGGGTAACCGTGAACCAGCTGCAGTCCCTCAGCTTAGTGTTTTACAGGGATGTTGTGATTAAGGGCAGGGAGCCCTTGGAGAACAGACAGGGTGAAAACAATGAGTCGCTCCATATGAACACACATGAACACCTCTCTTCCTCCTTTACTGTCCAGCCTGCCAATTAAGATCTAACTCTCAAGGCCCGCTCTCTGTGCCTGCACCCCCCCCATCTTCTGAAGTGAGGCAAGTGGCAACCAGAGGCAGGGCCTTTTCAGTTATGGCACCTCGCTGATGAAATACCCTTCTCTTTGAGGCTGAGGCTCACCTGACACCTACACTTTCTTTTAGGTGCCAAGCCAAAAGTTTCTGTTCACTCAGGCTTTTAATGAAGGACTCGATGTTTTAACACTTTTTTTAGTCTGGAAACTGTTATTTTAAGCTGTCTGTGGCCTGTTTATTGTGGTGAGCAAGATCTGAGCCCAACAGAACCTTCAAGACCAACAAGATCTCTAGGGCACACGCTTCGGAGGGGCAAGCGCTTCTGTCACCACGGAACCTTGGCTCTGGAAAATAGATCCCCCGGAAATCTTGAAATCGGTGCTCCCGGACTCGAGTTCTGCTCCTTCTGCAGACCTGCACCTCTCACCTGCCTGGAACTGGTTTTACGGTGCAGGTTTTACACTGGGCTGCGGCCTTTTTAATGCTGGCTTTTAACTGGTGGTGGTGGAGAGCGCCCTCAAGTCATCGCTGACTTATGGCGACCCCTGGCGGGGCTTTCAAGAGAAGAGACTCTTGAAAGGTGGCTGGCCATTGCCTGGCTCTGCAATCCTTGGTTTTTGAGATCTGATGAGATCAGCCTCTCCAGGTCAGGGTGGCTTTTAACCAGCAGCTTTTAAAACTTGGATTTTTTTTTTGTAAGCCGCCTCAAGCGGGTGTCTGCAAAGGCGGCAGAAACATCCTCTCAAAAATGAACGGAGAAATCTCAAGCCAGCCCAGGCGGCGCCCGCGTCCCCCACCGGCCCCCTGCCCCGCCGCCGCCGCCCCCCGGGGCTGTTCCCGGCGGGCCCCCTCCTCGCCCCCTGCCCGCCGCCGCGCACCTTCCTGTCGATCCGGACGGTGAAGACGGCGCCGGGGCTGAGGGGCTCCCGGCTGAGGACCAGCCCGTGGTTGAACTCCTGGCCCGGCTGCGACCGCGCCGCGCTCCGCCCGCCCCGCGACAGCGTCACCAGCCGCCCCGTCCGCGGGTGCAGCAGCGGCAGCGGGGACGACCCGGGCCCCAAGCCGCCCGAGCCCGCCTGCCCGCCCAGCATCCCGCCGCCGCCGAGCCGAGCCGAGCCCTCCGGCCCCTCAGCCAGCGCCGCACGACCAGGCGACGCGCGACCGCCGGCCGCGCTTTACGGCGAAGGGGCCGGACGCCGACGCCCTTTACGGCAATGTGCGCAGGCGCGCTTCGGTGCTCCGCGAGCCCTGAGCGCTTTCGCGGCGGGGGACGGGCCCGGGGGAAGAAGTCGGCCCCAAACTAAAGGGCAGCAACGGCCCCCCGCTGTGATGATTGCCTGCAACAGTCATTCGTCAGAGCTGATGTATTATATTGTAAAGAGTCCAGTGGCACCTTTAAGAGGAACCAACTTTATTGTAGCGTCAGCTTTCGAGAACCACAGAGCTGTGTTTCTCAAGAGCTTATGCTACAAAAAAGTAGCATCTGACTAAGAGAGCTGTAGTTCTCGGAAGCTGATGCTACAATAAAGTTGCATCTGACGAAGAGAGCTGTGTTTCTCGAGAGCTCATGCTACAATAAAGTTGCATCTGACAAAGAGAGCTGTTGGTTCATCTTAAAGATGCCACTGGACTCTTTTTACTAGTTGGCAACTACGGCTGACTCCTCTGAATATTGTATAGTGTGTGTGTGTCGTACTCTGAAGTTGCCTCCTATGAAGGAAAGACCTCCAAACCGTCACATCCTTAACAGACTTGCTCAAATCCCGCACACTGGCTTCTTTTGTGGAGTAGCTTCTTTTATTGAGTCAAGCCATCTCATTTTAAGTCCTCTTTTCCTACGCCTTCCACTTTCCCTAGCATTATTAACTTTTCCAAAGAGAATCTTGTTTTTTCATGATGTGACCAAAGTATGATAGCCTCAGTTTTGTCATTTTAGCTTCTTGGGAGAATTCAGGCTTGATGTATTCCAGTATCCACTTATTTGTCTTTGTGGCTGTCTATGGTATCCACAAAACTCTCTCCTCCAGCACCACATTTCAAATGAATCAATTTTCTTCCTATCAGCTTTCTTCTCTGTTCAGCTTTCACATCCATACATAGTAATGGGGGAATACCATCGTTTGCATTATTTTGATCTTGGTCCCCAGAGAGACAAATTTATTTTTAAGGATCTTTTCTAGTTCCCTCATGGCTGCTCTTCTGAATCTCAGTCTTCTTCTGATTTCTTCATTGCAGTCTACTTTTTGGTTGATGATTGATATATTACATTATAGCAATCCTAAGCACAGTTACTCCTGCCCATTTATTTATTTATGTCATTTATAGTCCGCCTTTCTCACTGAGACTCAAAGAGGATTACATAGTGTGAGATTAGTACAATCAGTTTCAAGGACATTTCCATAAACAATGCCATGGGGTAAATAAACACAATTTACAAAGACATAGCATTAGTAAGAATCCATGCAGAGTTGAAGAAATGTTGAAACAGAACATAAGCAATTCTACGGCTGACAATAGACCACATGAAGCACAAGTAGCTCATAGGAGCACGTATTTAAGACAACTGGTAGTATGTAAGGCAAACATAGTGGTGAAGTCTATGGTCCCTAACTCATTAGCAAAGCATCTGAGAGCCCTTCCCTCAAGTCAATGGGCTTAGACTGGCATAACTCTGCATAGGCTATGATCTGATCTGATTGTGTTTGTCTGCCATAGAACAACAGGATTTGAGTCCACTGGCACCTGAGAGACAAAAGCTTATACTCTGAAAATGTTGTTAGTCTCTTAGGTGCCACTGGACTCAAATCCTGCTATATTATATCATAAATTTAGTATACTGGGCCTGTGGTATAATGGAATAGTGCAAGAGTCTGCTTTTGTAAGCGAGTAGGAGCGTTTATTGCAGCATTTATTGCATGTGTCATCTTGCTTTTAGTGCGTTGTTGTCTACCTTTGTAACTCCATTTTGGTAGGTCAGGTCTTAAGACAGTTTCAGGTGGGTAGCCACGTTGATCTGTAGCAGAACAGCAGAGCTGGAGTCCAGTGGCACCTGGGAGACCCACAAGATTTCCAGGGCATGAGTTTTCTGGAGTCAAGGATCCCTTCTTCAGATACCTGAAGAATATTTTATTTATTTATTGTATTTATATTCAATTTATATTCCACCCTCCCCACATCAGCAGGCTCAGGGCGGATTACAATTAAAATTTAAAATCACATTACACAGTTTGTATGATTTAAAACCATAAAGCATTTAAATACCATAATTAAAATATATATATGAAGAAGGGGACTTGACTCTTGGTAGGTCATCCCCTGAAAATGTTGTTGGTCTCTCTCTCAGGTGCCGCTGGACCCAAAGCCTCCATACCATAAGGCAGTTTTTTGTTTGCTTACATTGTTTTCCAGTTCTGCCATCCTAGTTCTGTTGCATTGTTAATGAGTGATTTATGATGTCTGACTGAATTGTTTGCTATATTTTGTAGCCCGGCTTGAGTCTCAGTGAGAAAGGTAGGCTATAAAGGAATAAATAATTAAATCCATGTTTAACCCACCGGTGGAACCAGGGGCCTGCAGTGAGTGCATGACATCACAGTCACATGACAAAAAAAGAGGACGAGTAAGTGGCTCTGGACCTGCCTGTGCAAAAAGGAGTTGTGTCCACCTTTCCTTTCCGTTCATCCTCATGCAAAGAGGCTAGAGGCATAGCGCTTTTGGTATACATGTGCATCAGCAACAGGTCCTTCCAAATGGGATCCAGCAAAGGGGGCTTAACCCGAGGGTCTGACTACCTGGGGGAAACTGGCAGTTAAGTCTGTGATTGGACAGTACCTATGAATGTGTATGCCTGACCTGGTTAGTCCAGGGTAGCCTGATCTCATCAGATCTCAGAAGCTAAGCTAAGCAGGGCTAGTCTTGATTAGTATTTGGACGGGAGGCTGCCAAGGAAGCCCAGGGTCGCTATTCAGAGGCAGGCCAGGGCAAACCACCTCTGGTAATCTCTTGCCTTGAAAACCTCATGAAGGGTCGCCATAAGTTGGCTGTATCATGATGGTGCTTTCCAGCACCACGAATGTTGTTGTTCTTAAACAGACTGTAATTAATACTGTGATTTTAACTTGCTTGGAAACTGCCTTGGGTGTGAGATTAAGTTTCAAGAGACTCTAGGCTGAGACCTGAACCCTGAATAATGGTAATACTGACACCTTACATTAACATGCTATAATAGAGTATTGTCACATGCACCCTACTTCTCTGAGCATTGGAAAGTTGCAGGGGCTAGTCCTTACCTGTTGGTTTACTCTGAAGGAGGGAGCACACTGGAAAATATTTTAAAATATTTACTTCATTTATCAATCTATAAATAGAGGACTGGTGAAGGCAAAGAAGCACTTCTACAAGGCAGCCGATCTGCTACCCCATCAGATCCTAGAAAGACAGAGAAATCCTAAGCCCCCCTTAAGCTGCTTCAACCAACTCTCAGCAAGGGCTTTTTGCCTCTCTCCCCGTTCTTCCCAGCGTAAGAATTGCACTCTTCTCACACACCTGCTAGGTTGCTTGACCAGAGACATGAAGGTCCATTGAGGGGGATATCTGCAATAATTAAGAAATATATCACCATTCCTTCTATCATTAAGGTTGTCAACAGCCCAGGAAAAACTGTCCCATCCCTTGAATAGGAGTTTAATGTGTGAAAAAGTTGGAGCTTCTCATGGCATGGAGCAAAATAACATCACTCAATAATTGCTGCAGGTCAAACTGATATTAAAGGGACAACTTGAGGGACCATCTTAAAAGTTAGCAGCCTTACCTGGAACTCTGCTCTTCTCTGTTGGACCCTCTTCATCCACCAGAAAACACAAGCACTGGTGTCTACTCTAACCACTATCTCTGGTTCATTTCCCTGCCCAGTGAATCAAACTTAACCCCGCCTCCAGTTGCCTTCTTGGCTGGGACAGGTGTTTGATGAAGGCAAAAAGCACATCTTTAATTAGCTGGTATAGGGGAGCTTATAAAGAGGTGCTGGTGGGAAAGGGGATGTTGTTTTTGGCATTCGTGCAGAATAAGCAGGATGAGGGGCTTTTTCTGGGCTTATATGGCCTGTGGGATGATATGGGTTGCAGCTGAGGCTCAGCCACGGGCACCAATTCTTCCTTTTGAAGGAACACAGCCTCCCTTGGGCCTGGTCTCCTTTTGGGCTCTGCCAACTGGTCCTCGCTGGGTGAAAGTAAAATGCAAAAGCCCTCAGGTGGTTGTGCTAGTGGAGAGAGTCCAAGCTGCCTCACTGCTGCTTCAAGCTCCTCCCATTTCCTTAGGGGCCTGTCCAGCGTCATCCCTTGGAGGAGACAGGGTTGTCTTTACAGTAGGATTCTGGCAGTGTGGCTCGTGAGTTACTCAGGTAATGGTTGCCTTTACCCTCTAGCTCATGTCATTTTTCAGGCCCTCTTTGGAAAATTGAGGAGGGGACAAATTCCTAAAAGAGCCTCCCTTGCCATGCTCGTAGTTATATTAGCTACAGAAAACAGGCCTGTATTGAAAAGCAAACTCCCGTTCTTTACAGGGAAATTTGTCATGTTACCAATAACCTGCCACCCCTACCACACATTCTTGGGTGGAAAAAGGTAGGAGTGGTGTTTCCAACTTTTTAAATGGTCCTTTAGATGCCCCTTTAATATTAAAAAATAATAAAGAGTCCAGTAGCACCTTTAAGACTAACTGACTTTATTGTAGCATAATCTTTGGAGAACCACAGCTCTCTTCATCAGATGCATTATCACCTTTCAAGAACCACAGCTCTCTTCGTCAGATGCACTGTCAGATTTCAGGAACCACAGCTCTCTTTGTCAGATGCATTGTCAGCTTTCGAGAACCACAGCTCTCTTCATCAAATGCATCATCAGCTTTCGAGAACCACCGCTCTTTTGGTCAGTTGCATGTGACGAAGAGAGCTGTGCTTCTCGAAAGCTGATGCTACAATATGCTACAATAAAGTTGGTTAGTCTTAAAGGTGCTACTGGACTCCTTACTATTTTGCGAGTACAGACTAACACGGCTAACTCCTCTGGACCTTTAATATTAATTGGAGCTGCAGCAAATCCCAGGTGATGTTATTGACCTCTATGCCATGGAAAACTCCAACTGCCTATTTCCATACATTAAGCCTCTGTTAAAGGGACAGGATTTCCGCCCCTCCAGGCCAGCTGCAATCTCTCAATGGGTGGACAAGCAAACTTTTGAATACAGGCAATGCTCCCCTTCTCTCCACTTCTGGTGGGGGCCGGGTGAAATTCAGATGACAATGCCTGGGGACTTCCATCATTCAGGCTGGGGTGGAACTTGTTCATCTCCTTCTCTTCCAAGGTGATTAATGCAATCGTGTGAAAAGCAAAGCCCTTCTGCTGTCTGTGTAGGACAAACCAATTGTTACCCAAAAGAAACCAACGAACATCAAAATGAGACCCTAAAGCGTCCCATTCAGAAACTCCTTGGAGAACATTCCAGTCTCTTAGGACTTTCTGTTGCTGTCCTGTAAGTTAACCTTTGCCAGCAGAAGAGCTTCTGTGGGCAACTCCCGGGTGAGAGAAACGGCATTTGGAATTTGGATTTTTGGATTCTTCACTGTGAAGCTTGATAGGATTTTGCCAGACTTCACTCCAGACATCTGGTTCTGGGCCACCTTAGGGATTGATTGGGGAGGAAATTTCAATGCTCCAAGTAGATAAAAATATCCTACAAAAGATATTCAATCTACTTAGTATGCCTGAGATCACCAATGACACCTTCTGTGAATGATCACTGTAGGTGTTTTTAAGACGCGAGTTTTACATGAAAATGTCACAACTTTTGCTAACATTCTGTGACTTTTTGAAGCAACTGTTCTAAGCTGTACTGGATAGGTCTCTCTACCAACACAGGACATAATTCCTCCATGTGACTAAGTGCAATGAATGTGTCTCCCACAATAAATCTGTTGGCTTTATATGTGCCACAAGAGTCTCTCATCTGTACTACAGCAGAAAAAAACAACTTATTTTTCATTTATACCCCATTCTAACCACTACACTGAACTTAGCCTTTGTCAAATACTTAGCTCAAGATCTGTACCCGGAACTTATATCCATAGCTGTACTGTCCTCCACCTTTGGGCCTATGGATGTTCGTGGAAGCACTTTCTACAGTGACAAGATACACACTTTCTCCTTTATACAGCTGTTTCCAGATGCTGTGATCTACAGAAACTGTTTGTTCTACAGACCAGAAACCAGAGGTTGCCCAGAGGCGGATTTGGTGCCCCCACGTGAAATTCCCATTGAGTGCCGGTACCCAAGGTATGTTTCCCCACCCCACCCCCCAAAAAAACTGGAGGGGGAGAATGGGAGGACTTATGCAGGTAGTTCCCAAGTTCCCTCCTCGGGGAACAGATCTCAGCAGCAGATGTCAGAAAAAACTTCCTCCCACGTGAGATCTTAGAGAGCCGCTTGCAGTCAGAGGAGGCAACAGTGAACCAGGTGGGCCCAGGGGACAGACTCTGGCAGCATTGCGTGGTGGCACTTAAGGCTAGGAATTCTGGGGGCAGTTCATTGGGAGGAATGGCCATGCAGATTAATGTGAACTGCAACCTGTTTTCAAACCTCAGTCTTGGTAGAAGGAGGAAGCACTATGTAAAGAGCACCCCTGAGCATCTGCCACGTGCCATTAAACCACCACCACCTGAGGAGGCGTGTCTCAGAGGGCAGGCTTCCAGGGCACATTTATTATGCAGGATGAAGTACTTAAGCCCCACCCTCCTTGAGCTTCATTCAAAGCAACCTGCCCATCAAGCACCTCTTCTGCCCACATCATGGGGGATTTCGCAGGCGCTGGGTGCCGTGGCTGTGGCCAGTCCGGAGGGTGCGGACTGCTCATCCCCGGACACTTAAAATGTGCTTGTCACCATTCTCTTGTGAGACACTGATGTCCAGGTTTGCTTCTTCACTGCACCAGGCAGGTTCCTGTAGAGGGCTACAGGAATGTCAGCAGAACGCAGGATTGCAGGCCACAAGCCAAGCGGAGACAACGGAAGAGATGCCTCTCTCAGCAGCAAGGCAGGGCCTTTCAAAATGCAAAGCAGCAGGCTGTGGCAAGATCTCAGAGGAAGGGGACTTCACGTTTGGGCTAGCAGCTTATCTCTTGCAGAGCTTAGCTTAGTTGCAGTAACACTGCTAAAGTGTAAGGTTTAGGAGGGAATTTGCCCGTCCTTTAAACTCCCTCTAAAAGTGCCTGGTAGATGGAACATCAGAGTCCGTCTTGGTGGGATCCAAAAGTTGAATATTACGTTGTTGTTTTTTTAACCTATAGAGATCTCATCCTTAGCCAAAACAGAGCCAAGCTTGGATGCAGGGTCTCTCCTAATCCAGGATACAACTAAGGAGGCTAAAGGGGGAGTGGAAATTGTGAGGTTGACATCAGCAGGTACCTTCAACGAGAGACCAGCAGCAGGAGAACTCTTGATTCCCTTCTATATTTCAGTCCCTCCTGCCTCTGAAGCTCCCGGCCTCCTCTGCCTGACTGCCAAACACAGCCTTTCCTAGTCAAGTTCCCTCCTGCTAAGCAGAGCATCTGCTTCCACCAAGATGCCATTCAAGACAGCTCTTTCCTGGGCAATCAGTCCTGGGTGAAAAGTGTCTTTCAAACAACTGTGTTGCTGCCCTTTGTCAGGAGGTCCTACCCCTACTCTCAGGCCAACTGCCGCCTCAAAGATATCAGGAGAACCAGTTTGGTGTGGTGGTTAAGAGCAGCAGGACTCTAATCTGAAGAGCCAGGTTCGATTCCCCACTCCTCCACTTGAAGCCAGCTGGGAGACCTTGGGTCAGTCACAGCCCTCCAGAGCTCTCTCAGCCCCACCCACCTCACAAGGGGATTGTTTGTTATGGGGATGATAATAGCATACTTTGTAAACTGCTCTGAGTGGGCGATAAGTTGTTCTGAAGGGCAATATATAAACCAAATGTTGTTCTTGTTGGAGTGAGATCTGCATCCTTCCACTGGACGCAAAACTAATGAAGACTTTGTGACTGATCAACTTAAGACTCACAAGGTACCGCCCAGGCTTGGAACACCAGTATTTGTGCTCTAAGTGTTACGCAAAGGTTGCTCATGCACCTTGGCATTCAGATTCTAAGCCATTGCCCCGCCCACTGTCTGGACCTAGGTTGACAAGCCCCTCTATGACATCAGAGCAGCTGAGCCAATGGCAGCTATAGCAGCACAGGTCTGCTTCAGGTCCTCTGGCGTTGGAGGCTTGGAAGCAGGGGCCAGCCAGCAGAATGCTCAGGCTTTGCATGCAGGACTAAGGCAGGTCAACTGCAGCCTCAAAGATATCGGGGAGAGGCAGGGGGGACAGGCAGAGAAAAGGTAGGAATGAAAGCTGGAGGATGAGACGGGAAGGCTCATCAAGGAAGAGCTTCAGCTTGCGCAGCCGACAGTGTTCTCCGGCCTTGCTGTGCATCTGCTACCTGGGTAGACAATAATGAAAAGCAAAACCAATTTTAAAATGACCCTAAGTTTGGCTCGTATTGCTTCCAGTGCCTGTGAAACCTGGGATGGTGTTGGCCTTGGTCCTCTTGGTGTCTGCTGCTGTCACAGCTTTTTTTGCTATGGGAGTCCTGCCGGAGATGGATTCATGGTGGTGTTGATGCTATGCAACCAGCTTTTAAGTAACATCTTTGTGTTCTCAACAAACACTCCAAGTGGATTGTGTGCTGTGTAAATGTATGTCCTAGGATTGTGGGAGGTATCCATGTGCCATTTGGGGCTATGGGATTCTATAACAAGGGCATTTTAGTAGGGAACTGTGGTCTTGGAAGTGGGGCGGAGTGGTGGCCACTTTTCAGATTCGAGTAGCAGCCTCATTGGTCCCAAGGCTGCCACAAAACCAGCCTCTAAAGGTGCCACAGGATGTATGGATTTACTGCAGCTGATGCCACGAGAAATCTCTTGGCCTTTACAAGGACCAAGACTCCCCTAGTAAATTGAGCCCCAGCAGAGGCCTTTGCCTATCGACTTTCAGGCAGGTGTCAGTCAGGTGGACTGAGATGTTAAATCAGCAGCCTGAGCTAAACAGCCCCCAAGGAGATGGCAACACCACAGAGTCTGCCTTATGCAGAGATGGGATGCGGCCAGGGTTTTCTGGGGAAAGAGGTGGTGGAACTCAGTGGGTTGCCCCAGAGAACTCCAAACTCTGCTCTTTCCAGGCTCTGTCCCCAACATTACCAGGAATTTCCTAACCTGAAGCTGGCAACCCAAAGTAGTCAGAGTGCTGGACTAGGATCTGGGAGACACAGGTTTGAATCCCCGCTTTGCCCTTTTAGTGACCTTTACCCTCTCTTAGCTCAACCTACCTCACAGGGTTGTTGTGAGGATAAAAAGGACCAGAGAAGAATGATCTAAGCTGCTTTGGGTGCCCACTGCAGGAAGGGGAGTGTAATAATAACAACTGTGCTTATATACCACTCTTCTAGAGAAATTAGCGCCCACTTAGAGCAGTGAACAATGTCAGTGTTATTACCCCCACAATAAAGCTGGGGAGCTGGGCTGAGAGGAGGGACTCACCCAGGGCCGCCTGCTGAGCTCATGGCAGGCGTGGGAGTCGAACCAGCAGAGGGCTGGTTTGCAAACCAACCAGTTGGTTGTGGCTCTGTGTACTCAGGACTCCCCAACTATGCTGTCTTTGTAAATTAGTCAAAAGAGAGACCCCGAAATTGACTTGAGGAGTGAACATGCTGCTCCTTGAGCCACAGAATGCTGAGAGTAGCTGAAGGGGGGGGGGGTAGAGAAGAAATGAGCCCGCGCAAGTAAGTCCCTGAGAATGTAGGGAATCCTGGAGAGGGAGATTTTGGGTGGGGACGACAGGAAAATGGCTCCTAGCGAGGACCTGGGACGAGCCTCGCCACGCTGGAAAAGCCCATCTCTGCATTCTCTTTCTCGACCAACCCCTTCCCGGCATGCTGGCAATTCAACAGGTTCAGCTTTCCCGTCAATGGCGCGGGTCACGGTTTTGCTCTTGCCCTACAAGGCACAGCGGGTCTGCCGAGCCCCCTTCCGGCAGAGAGGGACCTTCTCCGGCTGCGCGGCGCCCTCGTGTGCGCGCCTCCTGGGCCGTCCCGGGACCTGACGCTACTTCTTCCCTCCCAGCGTGGCCAACATGGCGGCGCCCAGCACGCCGCTAGACGGGCAGGCGTGTCCGTACAGTGGCGTCATCGATGTGCGCCGAGCACCGAGGAAGGCGGGGGAGGCGAGGAGCGGCATGCTGGGCAAGCTGGCGGCGGGCGGGGCCGAGGGGCTCCTGCTCATCCAGGGTGAGGTGGAGGAAGAGCTTGGGGTGGGGGGAGGCAGGGGACCGCCAGGAGTCAGGGTTGCCAGCCTCCAGGGGATAGCTGGAGATCTCCCGGAATTGCAACTGATCTCCTGCTCACAGGCATCAGTTCCCCTGGAGAAAAGAACTGGTTTGGAGGGTGGCCTCTAAGGCGTTATATCCCATGGAGGTCACTCCCCTCCCCCAACCCTGCCCTTTCCAGACTTCACCCACAGATCTCTAGGAATTTCCCAACTCAGGGTTGGCAACCCCATTTTGCATTACGGGTCTCATTTGCACTAGTAGACTAGTGATGGCCTTGAGGGTAATTGTCTTTCAAAAGGCGATTAGACAGATTCCTGGAGAAGAGGTCCTCCAAGGGCTACCTGGCCATGGAGAGTGATGGTATCCAGATAGTTTGGGTGGGTAGCCGTGTTGGGCTGCTGTAGAAGGGCACGATTTGGGTCCAGCAGCACCTTCGAGACCAACCAGATTTCCAGGGTGGGAGCTTTGGAGAGTCAGAGCTCCCTTCATCAGACACCACCCCCAGAGGCAGGCAGCCTGTGAATCCAAGAGCTGGAGGCCGCAGCAGGGGAAGGTCTCAGCATCCATGTCCTGGTTGGTTGTTGTGGATTTCCCGGGCTGTATGGCCGTGGTCTTGGCATTGTAGTTCCTGACATTTTGCCAGCAGCTGTGACTGGCATCTTCAGAGGTGTAGCACCGAAAGACAGGGATCTCTTGACACTGAGAGATCTGAAAGCCTTCGACAATACATGTCCTGGTTGCTTGGCCATCGTTCGTGAAGCGGGGTGCTGGGTTTGATGGGCCTCTGATTGAATCCAGGAGTGCACTTCTGATGCGCACTTTGTTGCATTTTCTTTTAATTGGACTTATGGACCCATGACGTGTGAGCCGCCTTGGGCTGCAAGCATGGGAGAGGACTCTAAAACACAACAAAGGGGAACCCAGAGCCCAGAACCTTTGGGGGTGAAGAAGAGGGTTGGCGGGGTTCCAGGTGGTCTGGGAAGAACTGACAAAGGCTGCGGTTCTAAGAGCACTTGCCTGGGAATAAGTGCTTTATGAAATGAGACATATCTAAGTGGACCTGCTTAGGTTTGCTCTCATAGTGGAGGAGGAAATGTACAAGAGCCTGGGAGATACAGATGCAGAGAAGTTAGCCGTGTTAGTCTGTGGTAGCAAAATCAAAAAGAGTCCAGTAGCACCTTTAAGACTAACCAATTTTATTTTAGCATAAGCTTTCGAGAATCAAGTTCTCTTCTTCAGATGCCTGATCTCTGTATCAGGCATCTGAAGAAGAGAACTTGATTCTCGAAAGCTTATGCTAAAATAAAATTGGTTAGTCTTAAAGGTGCTACTGGACTCTTTTTGATTTTGGGAGATACAGAGGAACTTTTCAGGTCGGGTGGGCCGTACAGACCCAGGTATTGGGGAGAGTGAGACTGTTGGAGGGTCGCAGGAAGAGAGGATGTTAGAGGCTTGGAGAAAGGCAGAAGGCTGGGGCTAATTGGTGGCTCATCTCTTCTTCCCTGGCAGATTCTGTCAGCTGTGAAGGCCGGACTTTGCTCAAGAGCTTTGCAGCAGCTTCAGCCCAAAGGTGGGTGACGGCAATGAACTCCAGGCCCCTTTGTGAAATGCTGCAAAAGGGCAGGCCTGTCCCCTGATCAGCCCCCGAGCACAGCCCTCGCCCCCCTGCTAGTTTGGCATGAGGATCCTCTAGATCATGCGAGGAGAAAATCATCTCTTGGCCTTCCTGATGATGGTTGAACGGCCAAAAATAGGAGGAGACAAAAAGGGGGCTGGATTTAGCCACCTGCTAGCTTTTCTTACTTAATCTTTCCTGTTGTGCACTCTGCTTGATGACGCCAAACCTGTTGCAGTGACATTGTTACCCAGCTCCGGACACCTGCCCTGCATTCAGCGCTGGGTCAAGCAAGGCATTTTGCCACTGCACGCATCCTCCTCCTCTGCCGCGCCCCCGTTCCAAAACAGCCCCGTATGGAGAGGGACGTTCTCTGCCTTCCCTGTGTCAGTGCCCTTAATTGCTTTCTGCCCCCCTCATCAGACTGCCCCACGTATTCCTTCTCTTGCTTGTGTGTACGATCAGCTCCTGCCTTAATTCCTTTCTTTAGGGGGGAATGTGTGCAGGTTCTCAGCTTTGACATCCCAGAGGAAGAATTCAAGGCTGGATTCTCAGCAGCAGCGGCCTCCCAGTGAGTTTCTTTCCCTCCTCACCAGCAATTGTTTCAATTTGTCTGCACAGTTAAATAGAGATTGAGCAACACCCTGCAGGCTCAGGCAGATGCCCACCGGGCCAGACAGTGTGGGAGTCCCAGTTGTTTGACTGCCGGTGGTGGGCTGTTTCTGCACCACTGCCGGTGCGGTCTGGCTGCTGCCCTGTGCCTGGTCAGCATCCGGTGGCTTGCTTGGGCTTTAGGCCTGGGGCTTCTGCTTTTGTGTATTATGGCGGCCACTGGCACAAAGTCTGTTGAAAGGCCTAGGATCAGCTCTTACGCCATTGCCGTGTCCTTTTGCAGTGG
Organism: Eublepharis macularius; assembly: GCF_028583425.1. Taxonomy (NCBI): domain Eukaryota; kingdom Metazoa; phylum Chordata; class Lepidosauria; order Squamata; family Eublepharidae; genus Eublepharis; species Eublepharis macularius. The sequence goes on from NC_072801.1 coordinate 79,195,545, forward strand.
CAGCTGCTGTCTGCCTCCCCCTGCAGGTGCCACCTTGCACATGGGCAAAGTCAGCAGCCGCCCGTGCACGTGCATTCTCTGTGGTGGCCCGCACTCTATGGAATGGTCTGCCTGAAGAGGTTAGGAAAGCTCCCACTCTCCAGGCTTTCTGCAAATGATGCAGAGGGGGCTTTTCACTCAGATAGGAAGGCTGTACTGTGTAAGGAACTGGTCTCAAGAGAGCCATCAGTAAAGGGATAAGGAGGGACAACAGACTTGAATACTATTGCTGTAAATATTGAGGGACCTCAGACTTCACTACTGTTGCTATAAGTCTGATCCTACTGGGTTGTTGTTTAATATGTCAGTTGTAGAATCACTTGTGCACTGATTCAGCATTTCTTCAGCTCTGTATGGGATTTCTGCTGTTTTTTAAATGTTTGCAAATTTGCATCTATATACCCATTACAGGCTTATTGAAATGTCTTTGATATTGGCTGAATTAACTCACACCATGTAATCTGCCTTGAGTCTCAGTGAGAAAGGCAGACTATATAAAAGACATAGATAGGCAGACTATATAAAAGACATAGATAGCAGCAAAGGCACACAGGTGCTGTTACAGCAGCCTGAATTGCTGTGTGTGTTCGGCTTGTGTCGCTGCGTTACATGGAGTAGATGCTCATTAAATGTGGTGGGAGCATTTTGGATTGATTTCTTTTGACATTCTTTTGCCAGTAGACCGTCCTTTCTTGGCCCGAGATCATTATTATTTATTCACAATGGATGTCTTATTGTTATTAACAATAATAAATGTGACCTCAGGCTATTGTACCATGATGCATTTCGAGATCCCCTGGGCTGGACCGGGCAGGGCTGTGGTTTGGCCCTAGAAGAGTTTGGAACCTCAGAGCTGGTGGCACGGCTGACGGCAACAACGGCAGGCCCCTCCACGGTTGTGCTGGACTCGATCAGCTGGCTGCTTCTTCGCTTGCCATTTCCTCGCGTCTGCCAGGTCCTTGCACAGTTGCCCAAGAGGGCAAAGGTTGCCGGTAAGAGCCAGAGGGGAAGAGGGCAAGGCTCCAGGGGGAAGGAGGGGGTGGAGAGCTCGATAGGCTCCTCCTGCCCCCACCCCACCCCCTGCAGTCATCCACATGAGGGCTGTTGTCTGGATAGCTCTACAGACTTTGATGCCAGGATGTCTAGGACTTCTGGGAAAGCTGGATGATTGCAGGCATTGGGTGAGGGGGTGACTCTTTGAGGCTTCCGGGCTTGATTTGAGGAATAGTTTCCAGGGATGTGAATCAGCAAGTGTGAACTCTAAAGGCACAGTTGCCTATGAGCGTGCACAGGACGCCTGAGTAACTGTTTCCAGCACACGTTTGGGATGAGGGTGGGAGTCTTCCAGGTCAGATCACACAGCTTTGAGGTGGGCTTGTGACTCTGCGTTGCTTTGACAAAATGGTAAAGAGTCCAGTAGCACTTTTAAGACTAACCAACTTTATTGTAACATAAGCTTTCAAGAGCTACAGCTCTCTTCGCCAGATGCAACTTTATTGTAGCATAAGCTTTTGAGAACCACAGCTCTCTTCGCCAGATGCATCTGACGATGCATCTGACGAAGAGAGCTGTGGTTCTCGAAAGCTTATGCTACAACAAAGTTGCTTAGTCTTAAAGATGCTACTGGACTCTACTATTTTGCAACTACAGACTAACATGGCCGACTCCTCTGGATCTTTGCCGAAATGAACTCCTGTTAGGAATTTCTCCCTTTCCACTGGAAGAGTTTTGAGGGGTGGGAAGGGGTATTGTATCCTACGGTGGTGGAATAGTCTGTGAAAAGGTACATTTCCTAAAATGATCCGCAGTGGGGTTCAAGGGTGCTTGAAAATTCCACTCTTGGGCCGTGGGAAGTTTGTACTTCTCCAGATCCCAGAATTTCTGGAGGGCGTGTGTGTGTGTGTGTGGGGGGGGAGGGTAGTAATCCCTGTCCAGATATCAGGGGTTTGGGGGGGGCAAGGGGAAAGCTTTGTGATGGACCTTGAGGGGCATCTGTCTGGCTGCTGAGGGAAACAGGAGGTTGGGCCAGATGGGCCTGTCCTGGGAGCCCACTCTTCGGTCCTTGCCCACCAGGCTCCTGTTGGTCATGCAGCGGGGAAGCTGCAGCCAAGGAACAGGGCTGAGGAGTTCCTAATGCTTCTGTCCTCGGCAGGTCTGAAAATCTCTCGGATTGTGGCCCTCCTCCACGGGGACTTGCACCAGACCGGCCAGCTGGAAGCCCTGCACACCTTGGCCCGTGTTGTGGTGAAAGTGGAGCCGGCACCGGAGCCTGTGCCAGGAGGGGATGGAGCTGCCCGAGTGGCTGTTACGCTGCACAGAAAAACGGGAGGCAAAGTGATGCAGAAGGTGGGGGCTGGGAAGTAGGCGGGTGTCAGTGTTTCCCCTGTCTTTATAGGTGAGGTCTAGAGAGAGCGGCCTGGGCATGTTGCCTGGCAAAGATTCCCCAAGGGGCTGCATGCAGCAGGGGCCCCTCTATGCATTCCCAGCTATCAGTGGTGTGGGAGGGGACTGGCACCCCCCCCCCCCGGCCCACGCTGCTGTCAACTGGGTCCAGGAGGGGACGCGCATACCTTGTGTGGGGCATCAAAGCACCTTGAATCTGCCTGGAGAGCAGCTCCTCCTTCAAAGCTGCCTGGAAGGTGTGCCAGGGCCAAGCCTGGGTTTGAGCCTCCTGGTCTGGCCTCCTGCTCGACACACCTGCCGTTGTAGAGCTTGCCCTTCAGCACTGGGCACGGGGGCCTGTGTTTCCACTCCTGGGTCTTCCCATGGCAAGGGCAGTCGGGACCCAGCGGAGGTTGTTCTGGAGTAGCGAGCGACTCTTCCAAAGGGCTGGGCACAGGGGCTTTCTCAGAGGCCTCTCTACTCCTGGGTCAGAGCAAGGAAATTAGAGAGCTCTTCCGAAATTGCTCGGTATGGAGTGCAGCAAAAAGGAGCAGCAGTTTAACTCCCTCTAAGTGGGCATGTGTGAGCTGGACAAAAGGGAAAAACTTCACTGCTGCAGTGAATTCGGAGGGGTAGAAACATGCCGCTGGCCAAGGGCTGGGCAGCAAAGGCGTGGAGGTCTGGCTCCCTCCTCATCCACTCTTCCCCCCAATCCTTCAGAAAGAATACTTCACGGTGCTCCCAGATTTCATCCTCAAATGCCTCGGCGAACTGCCAGAGGGTGGCGTCTCCAGAGAGGAGAATGACCAAGAAGTCCCAGTTACGGTACGCTCCCTTCTCCTCTTTAACGGACTGCCCCCAGCTTCGTGAACTTGTGGGTGCCGTGGCTTGCAGCGGGTGCCCTGGGCTGGGGAGATTGTGTTGGGAGAGCCTCTGAGGGGAAGAAACGTTAGGTGCAGTTGGATGAAAGGGAATTGAGGGAGAACAAACGGCGGAGCCTGTTGTCGCAGAGAGCTTTGGGGCTAACAATTTCCTTTGCTAGGAATTGCCCCCTCCTCAGTTCCTCTGTTTGCAGAGGGGTGTCAGGGTCAAGCCCATTCTGAAAATTCCTAGACTTTGGAGGGGGGAGGCAAGGCACCTGGGCACACGCTGAGCAGCTTTGCCGTCATTCCTCCCTCCCTGTTCTAGAGCTGAGGCCTGGCTCAGCATCATTGCCGCCTTGTACCTTTCTCTCTGGACTCCTTCAGGTGGATCCTGCTGCCAATTTGACCTTTAACCTGCGTCTGTCAGAGGCTGAGCGCCAGGCAAAGGAGTCGGTTCCTCTCCCGTATCAGTTCAGCGAGGAGAAGTAAGTGCCCCGGACCCACTTTGGTTGACTGGCGGAGTCCTTTGTCTTTCTCCTGCTGCTTTTCCTTCTGGCTAGTCTGTGCTGAAACCTTCTGACCTTTCCAGACCTGGCTTTTTACTAATGTCTAATTTCACTATGAAGAAAGCAGTCCCTGGTCCAGGTTCCTCCCGTCACAACCGTCCTTCAACAGACTTAGCCAAGCCAGCCTCAATCTCGGGCTGTCCAGCTGCAATTGGGCGGGGAGGCTGACTTTGCTTGCATGGTTGCTGTACAGATTACAGGAGGGTCTCCGGAAAACTCTTTATTGAATCTTAAAAAATATGGCCTAGATGCTCAGTACGGTTGGTGCTCACCATTTCACATACAGGACGTCCGATGGCTGGTTGTCACAACTGAGTATGCTTGAGGGCGGCTGGAGATGTTTTTGCCTGCCTTGTCCAAAGTTGCAAAAGGTAGAAACTTCTTTCCAGGACCAATATCTGCCCCCCCCCCCAGTCTCTCACTAGAGATTATGTTGCTTCTTAAAGGACCGTGCTGTGTGCCGAGGACCTCCTGCTCGCCTTCATTGCTCAAGGTCTTGGGCCTTCACTGAGGCAGCTTTGGCCCCTAGTTTTGGGAAGCATTTGTGTGAACACATGAAAACAAACACAGTATGAGGGGATTATTCAGGACAGTGACCTTAATTCTGCCCTGCATACCCATTCTCACACACACACCCTACCGGCCCCTGTGCTTTTTGTCCTTCCTAAGGACTGTGGTTAGTGCACCTGCGTGGGTCTGCCAGGCTTGCTCTGCTTTTTTGTACACAGAGGTCAGCCTTCTCAGGGTGAACAGAGGGGACACAGGGCGGGCTGAGCATGAATTCCCCGCTGTAGTCTTCAGCCCCACATCCCTTTGCAGCCGTGGTTTCAAACCTTTTTGGTGCGGTGACCCACAAGTCCAAATTCTCTTGTTACGGTTGCCCATGCAGGAGTGGCCCTGTGGGGGATGCTTAGTTGAAGAGATGTGGGAGGATGGCAGATGTCAGCAAAGAGGGGGGTGGCAAGTGGCTCAGTGCAATACATCGCCCACTGCGGGTAGAGGACAGTGGGGTACTGCACGGCGGGGCAAGAGGTTGGGCTGCTGAAGGAGCAGCACCAGGACAGCCTATGCTCCCATGCATCTCTTTCACTTTTCCATGCGCTGAACACCTCCCACCTCCTTTCCAGCCTCTCCTAGCTTTGTTCTTTCAGCAGTACTGTTGAAAAGTTACTAGTTGCCAGCAGCTCCCCTCCCCCCACCCCCCCGCCCAAGGGCGAGGTGAGAATGGGAGAAGCTGGAAAGGAAGAGAAGGGTGCAAAGGGCAGGAGCCACCATTATTGTAATCCGCCTTGAGTCTCCATGAGGAAGGCAGACTATAAATTAAATAAATAAATAAATAGGGGTGGCTGGCCTGTAGCCCACTTTCAGAAGCTTCGTGACCCGCTTTGGGGTTGCGACGCACAGGGTGGGAAACACTGCTTTACAGCATTCCTCTTGCTCTTCCCGCCTGCTGCGACGCAGCTTGCGAAGGAGCCTCTAATGTCTTGTCTCCTCATTCAGGAAGTCGTCTTTGCTACAGACGCCAGCTAATCTGGGAAAGATCTATTATGAGCCTGATGCAGCTGATGACGTCGATGAAGAGGATCCCGATGATGATCTGGACGTCTGAGACGGAGCAGCTGGGAGCTGGGCTGACAGAAGACGGGCTGCCCTCTTCGCTGTTCTGCCTCTTGCTGTCAGGTGTACCCTGGAGGAGCTCTGCTGCAAAGCACTTGGAAAGGGACTGGAAGCCTTTTCAGTGCTGCCTTCTGGGCCGCCTCCACCGGCATCACCGCCAGCAGCACGTTGGCCTTGCATGGACCATCTCAGGGGAAAGAAGCACTCAGCTGTCGGGGAGTAGATTTCCATGGAGAACTGAAGGGGATACTTCCTTGAGATGAAAGGCCCTGATGGCCCTTAGAAGACCTTGAATATTATCAATAGCACCAAATATTGAGGTGTACTATTATGCTACTAGGCTTGATGTTCAGGAAAGACCAAATAAAACCCTGATGAGAGTTAAACAAGCAGAGAGGCTTGTGTGTTGGGCTAAGGGACGAAAAGCAGAGAACTACGTTCCTTCCGGACCGAATGCTGCCAGAAAAGCGGAATAAATACCCAGTTGGATCTGTGACACACTTTACTTATACCCTGATTCAGAATATTCTTTTTGTTGAGGCGTTTTAGATCAGGCAGCTTTAATACCCGGGTCGTAGCTGCATTAATGAGGTTAACAGATCTAATTAGGTATCAATATCTGCAAATCAGAAGAATGGTACATGTTGTCCAATCTCAGTATCTTTTGGCCATTAAATAAAATTGATTTTAGAAAACCCAACCAATTCAAAGGGATTTAGAGTCAAAATATGAGCGATTGATGGATGACAGCAGATGGTAGAAACATTTGCAAAAAGGTATCTCAAATGATTCTTGTTTTAAATTTCATATGGAGACCAACAAACTAAAATACAGGAATTTCATGAGCATCTTATTAATGTATAAAGAATGCTATACCACATCAAGATTAGTAAAATTGTCAACTTCAGCTCCATGTTGTATTGGAGATGTAGCAGAGAGTGACATGGTTTGATATTTGGAGACTGTGCCCCTTTGGTACAGCATGTTCAGAATTATGGGCAAGATACTAGGTTGTAAGTGTCCATGAGATCCAAGAATAGCTTTATTGGGATGCTTCCCTCAGGAAGTGAGATTAGTACAGATACTGACTGTGCTAATCTCACATGGTGTAGTCTGCCTTGAGTCTCAGTGAGAAAGGCACACCATAAATGACATAAATAAATAAAGTATAAGTCTCTGATTAGAAACATAGGAGTGGCGGCCAGACTATTAATATCCCAAAACCATGAAAAAAATCTATTCCCGAAGTTGAATGTTGACTGCTGAATTATTACAAGTTGAATTAAGGCTGTGGATTATGGCTGTGTGCACTTGTTTCTAAATAAGCTGACAGCATTTAAAACAGGTTCGGGAGAAGAAAAATTTCACACAAAAATATTTTAATATATGGCAACCTTTTTGTATTGTATTTGAATTAAACTGGATGAGTGTGTAACGAACAGAAAACTTGCACTGTGTATATATACCACAGACAAGCAGATAACAGAACAACCATGTATAGGATCAGCATAACAATATATAGTATTTAATTATAGCTTTGCATATTAGTATTCGAGGCGTTTTTATATTTCCAATAAAATATTAAGTTCTCATCAAAGTAATCCCTCTTATTCTTGCCACTTAAACCCCACCCATTCCATAGCTCCTCCCCATTTGGGGAGGCAGAGATAAGAGTGGCACAGGCAGCGGTGCTAATTACATTGTTTATTGTTATTGACGTGGCTTTGAAATTGAGTGTACTGACTTAGAGAAAGGCGGGCTATAAAAAACGTCAATGAATGAACAAAAAGACTTCTTCCCTTCCGCGGCCGCTTCCAGTTCCCCACCAGTTCATTTAATTAGCAGATCGGCTTCTGCAGACGAGGCCACGCCCCTTCACACTGGCCCCTCCCACACTTATGCCGTCGTAGCCTCGTCCCGCGAATCTCTTCTAAACTTCTCCCTTTCCCTTGCGCGATTAGCTCAGTACTTGTGCGCGTGCGCATTTCCCGCGCCGTATTCTCTCGGCACGCGTGGTCGTTCGCCCTTTCTTTTGTTGCCATCGTTGAATGAAACGCATGCGCAAAGAGAAGGGCGCGACTGAGCGGGGAGCCCGGGGCGCATGTGCATCTCCTTTTTCTGCCTTGCTTCGTTTCCCTTCTTCCAGCCGCTGCCGATAGACAGCGCACGCGCGCCATCCGACTGTTTTCTCCGTACTCCCGTTCCAGGGATTCTGCGCTTGCGCCTTTCTCGGGTTCTCATTGGTTCGGCTTTTCGACGCTCCGGAAGTAGTCGCTGGCGCTGTCGGTTGCCCCGGAAGTGGCCTGAAGAAGAGCCCAGAGTCGGCGGGGCAGGGGGAAGCGGTCCCTCCGGCGTCGGAAGTGACCGGCAGCGGCCGTCGTGGGCAGCGCGCATGGCGGAGCCCGCGGGCACGGGCTGAGCCCAGCCGGAGGGCGGCCGGTTGGTCGGCCGGGCCCTCGCCCGCCTCGGCGCCCCCTCCTCCCTCCCACGTCCTCCCTCCTTCCGTCCTGGCGGAGCTGGGCCGGGTCGGGGGCGCGGCGGGGCCCGCCGGCGGGATGATGCGCTCCCAGTGCCTGCTCGGCCTTCGCGCCTTCCTCGCCTTCGCCGCCAAGCTCTGGGGCTTCCTGCTTTACCTCCTGCGCCGCCAGGCCCGCACCGTGAGTACCTGCCCGGGGGGGGGAGGGGGCGCGCAGAGAGGCGATCCGCTGCCCCGGCACGGAACGCGCGGGGTTCGGGCGGGCCGGGCAGCAGCAGTCTCCTTGGCTCTTGGGCTGTGGGAGAAGGGACGGCCGGGAGGGCAGCGAGCAGGCGTCTGCTGGGCGGGAGAGGGATAGCGGAACTCGTCGAGGCTCGCCTGGAGCTGCTCTGGGTCCTCTGGCGCGCGGCCCGCCGGGGGAGCCCTAGGGGGCGGGCTGGAGTGTTCCTGCGTCCCGCTGCCTCCAGCGCCGCGCCATCCCCGAGAAGAAGGGGTGTTTGCGGGCTCTTACCTCGGGGTTTGTGTTCTGGTCTGGTCTTCCGGGAACAGCTTGAAATGCGGTGGGCCGGTTACTCTGGAGGCTTTTCCGACCCAACTCCTTTGTTGGTGGAGTGGCAAACTTTCTCACACTCTAGTATAGGCATCACTTGGGTAGCTTGTCGGTGTAACGCTCCGTTTTATGGCTTCTGCATGAGAGATTGAAGGGTGTCAGGTGGGCCTTCAGTCCTAGAGGGCAAAAGTTTTCTTTAAAAGCCCGCACCAGGGAAGTGGAGGGTAGCTTCCGTTTAGGTGGAGGCACTAGCAGTTTCCAGCTAGTTTTGTGCAATTCAGGAAAACACCAGTTACTCTGCACCAACTCTTCCTCTAAAATGCAGCTAGCCCCAGGGGGGAGATAGGCAATGATACATCTCCCTCAGATGTCTATGAAAACATAGTATACTTGTTAAGCTTACAAGGTTTTCAATGCATTTGTGCATTAAATAGTACCCTGAGGTTTCACGTTTAGTTCAATTTCACCTATCCTTTTGTGTAACTTTTCATCCTCTACTCCCCCACCCCAGCAATTTCTGTTTCACCTTCTGTGTCGCCTCTTCATGTGAACTGAGAACTGGAGGCAAAGGAAGAAAATCCGGTAGACCTGCATGTGGTGCAACAGCAAACACAAAGGAGACTTTTGCTGATCCTAGTGTGAAGTATCTTACTTTACTATCATTAGCATAGATTGTTGAGTTTAATACAGTGCAAGTGGACAGTGTTCCCTCAGAGTAAATAGCTGTCCTGTGCCTGCTTTCCTTTCCTTTTGGTGCAGTGCCATGCCAGTGGTGCAAGAGGCAGGCTGTTGTGGTTACTTTCCCCTAGTATCTGGGGGGGGGGGTTGAGAGACAGCTAGCCAGGATGCGTAGGTTCCCTTGGGGATCCAAAGTGCACAGGAGGATGGGATGCAGGACATTGTTGTCAAGCTGAAAGTTTGTGTATTCTTTTGCCTACACAATCCTGAAAAAAGAGAAAGAGAACCTGTGTATAGTGGTGGAAATGTGTTTGAGGTGGCTCTCTGACATGAGCACTACTTAGGTAGTGCTCACCTGGAGCTGTGCTCATGTTAGACCACCTACTGCAGTTAAAGGATTAAACAGGATTTTGATGCAGAGCTTCCAAATTCACCTGGAAGACTCACAGCACTTTGAGCCAGCCACTTGCCTTAGTTTTCTCCACTGTAAAATGGGACTGGTAGAGGTCAGCTGCTCTGCAGTGGTGTGGGGGCAAAGCTCTTGGCAAAGAAACTGCTGTGCAGTGGCAGGGGGTGGTGGTTGCCTTCTGGGAGAACTTTGGGAGGGGGCTTATACCATGCTCCTGGTCTCCAAGGTTGTTGTTAGGATAATTTGATCCAAGTCCTACTGGCCAGTGAGTCTCTTTGCTTGTAATTTGTCTCAGTTGTTAACTAACAGCACAGTGTCTTGCTATCCTGCCTCCCCCTTCAGTTCTCTACTTTGTGATATGTGATCAGAAACGTGTAGGCTGTTGCGTGGGCTATGCAACAACCTTTGGTCCCCTTCTTGTCCTGGAACAACTGAGGCCAGCAATGGGACCCCAGAGGCACTGAAGTGTTTTTGCTCTGTCTTATGTGTCCCTGTCTTTCACTTGCTGACTTCCCTTCCTTGCTGCTTGCTCAGGTTGCAGTGACTCCTTCACCCTGAGGCTAGCGGCTGCTGGATGTTTGGGAGGAAATTGTGCAAACAGCGGGTTGCATTATTTGCCGTATGCTGTAGAGTTCCCAGTTGCTGTCTAGAGTGAAAGATCTGCGGTCTGAGTGAGCAGAGACCATCTGGGGCTCTTGTATGAGGGCCTTAGATTTCATGGCTTCCTTGCACTGGGCACCTTGAGCAATCTGGGGTGGGCAGGAGTGCGTGTCTGGCCAGTACATGCTGGGAAGATGCATATCTTGCAGAGGCGGAGTCCAGTACTGTCCAAGGGGCTCCTGGTTTAGCTTCTTCTTTGACCAGGAGAAGAAGGGAGGGTGAGAGAAGGAGGCTCATGTGCATCAGCCGCTGTGTGCTTGAGAAATAGTAGAGTCCAGTAGCACCTTTAAGACTAACCAACTTTATTGTAGCATAAGCTTTTGAGAACCACAGCTCTCTTTGTCAGATGTGTTTTCCTCTCTTGGCCAAAGTGTTCTCTAAAGAAAGCAAATCACATGAATCTCCTGTCAGCAAAACACTAGATTTGAACTTTAAAAACTGCTGCAAGAGAAGGCTTGCTGGAAAAGAATAGTCCTCTCCTGTATAGCAGAAGGCACTAAAAAAAAAGTGACTGTGTAAAGACAATGGAAACAACATCTGTGTGTACAAACACAAGGCGCTCCAAAGACAACAAGCCACATTAACTACCTAACAGCAATTTATTTTGGCTTTGAAAGTGTCCTCTAAGGAAAAGTCTGCTGGGGGGAAATAATGTCCTGTGATCCTTGTGAAAAGTTAGCAGTGTTGATGCTTCCTGCACCACCTCTGGCACCCTCTCTTCCACAACACAGGGGCGATAGAGGCAAATGTATCCAGGAATGGGCGGGAGCAGACAGGCACAGTCGGGGGAGGAACTGGCATGAGGTGTGTAGCTGGCATAGAGCTTGATATGAGGAGAGCCAGTCCAAGGTCATGAAGGGCCTAAAAATGAAGACCAGCATCTTGAATTGAACTTGAATGCCAGCGGGTCAGATACATAGCAGCTCAGTCTTCTGAGTAAAGGAGTGACTGAACCATGCTCCTGAAGCTTCTGGGTTGCCTTTAAGGGCCGTCCTGTGTAGAATATGCTCCAGTAATTTGGACTTGTTACAAAGCCTGGGCCAAGGCATCTAGGCCAGCAGAGACTGAAAGGGAGGACAAAAGAGAACTCTGATCCGTGTCCATTTATAAGATTAGTTCCAAGAATTATGGGGCTTTCACCTGGGAGCAGGGGGGTTGTGGCAGGGGGAATATTTATAATGACTGCATTTTAGTCATCACTGCAAACGTTTGTCTTGCTTTTTCCATAGACTGCAAGTGTCATACAATATATAATATGTTTGCTGTTCACCTGTCCCTTCAGACTTTTTACTTCTGTGGTCATTATTGTAGAATTTCTAGGAGACTCCGTTGCTGGCTTGAGAACCTGGGTGGAGAAACTCCAAAGTAGGAGCGTGTCCTTCCCTCTCTGTGCTTTGGAGGAGGTGTTTGAGCATGCAGCCCCAGGAGAAGTACCACTGAGAGCACACAACAGGATAGTCATACTAGAAACTAAGCAAATCTTTTTTTGCTCAGGGTTTGGATGAGGATAGGAAAGTATACAAGCTGCCTTGAATTTTGTGCTGGTAGAAGGCAGAATGTCTTGGTGGGTCACTCTCATGCTGCTTCAAAGAAGCCAAAGATTAAGGTCATCATTTTAAGAATTGGCAGTGATTTTGTGTGTCTCCCCCCCCCCCCCCGCAAAGAGGTGCATCTGTCAGCCCCCTCTAGATTAAGTCAGGTGGCAGAGAGGCAAGGGATCCAGACCAGGAAAGTGAGTTGCGTGGGGAAGGCAGAAGCCCTGCACGAGTCTCTCCCCATGTCAGCCCGATGAGAAAATTCCTTCCTGGGCCCCTGTGATCTATTTATGCTTTGGGTTCAACGCCCTGCCACGGCCTAACATTCGAGGGCGTCAAAAGTATAGGAGTCTCCCTTCATCCACTGGTTTACCTCAGCACCTTGTGCTTGGAACATGGGCAGCCGGCCAGAGACCGGAAGGCGATCCCAGGAGCCGGGAGGCTGGGTTGGCTAATTTTGGAAGGGGGTGGGGAGGTGTCAGCCGTAGGCACGGACCACCATGCAGGTGCATGCCAGGGCACTTGAGGGGCAGCTGCTGTGGGATCATTGGGTCTGTGCCCGCCCTGATGCCCTTGCAGAGGAGAGGCAGCAGGTGGAGGACAGGAATAGATCTGGGAGTGGGAGGAGGGCGAGAGATAAGGAGCTGCCTCCGGTCAAGTCCCCCCATTGGTCCTTCCTGCCTAAGGAGAGGGGTGGAGTTCCAGGTCCTGGGAGCTTCAGCTCCTCCCCAGGTGGTGGGAGGGACTTGCGAGTTGGGGCTCTTTCCCCCTAACGCTCGGTGCGGTCTGGGTTCAGAAACCCCGGGGTCAGGGGTAGTTCTTCCCTTGCCTGTTCCAAGAGCAGTGGTTTATTTGCACTGTAACTTCAGTAGTCAAGTATTTAATTAATTTGCTTGTTTAGGAAATGTATTTGCTGCCTCACCAGAGAGTTGCTTGTGGCAGCTTGCAACAAGTATACCCCTTCTGTGTGCTTTTCCACACCCTCTTCAGTGGTGGTGGAACTGGGATCCCCCTTGGGTTTGCCCCAGTGCTGAGAAGGCCTGATCCCCATTCCCTGTAAGGCAGGATAATTGGTGGAGCTTGAGAAAAGGGCAATGTGGAAAACTCTAGTGTGCATTGGACAGGTGGGGATCAGAAGTGGTTGTAATCTGGCCCAGCAAGATCTCTTTCAACGGTCCCCAGGTGGAACAGCAGTGGCCTGGTGCTTTCCAGGAATAACATCCTGTCTGGTTATGCTGACCCCACAGTTCAGCAGTGAACAGACAGGACAAGCACACTGTAGGAGAGCCACACGCTGTGATCAGGATGTGCTACGTCCTCCTTGGTGTTTCGTTTGGCAAATTTCAAGTGTCCTAAGTGCTGCAAATACTGAATATAAGTGTAAATGGCTGGCTGTTGTACCAAACAGGCTGCCCTCCTCAAAATGTGGTTGATGATGATGATGATGATGATAATAATAATAATAGGGTGCTTATATACAGCACTTCTGGACAGATTAGCGCCCAGTCAGAGCGGTGAACAAAGTCAGTGTTGTTATTATCCCCACAATGCAGCTGGGGAGCTGGGACCAACAGGAGGGGCTCATCCAAGGCTGTCTGTTGAGCTGTGGGATTCGAACCAGCAGAGCGCTGATTTGCAGCCCAGCCACTTAACCGCTATGCAGCAGCAGCAGCAGCTCTGTAGTTGTGGCTCTGTGTACTCAAAACTCCCCAATTATGCTGACTTTGTAAATTAATTTGAGCCACAAAATGCTGAGATCCAGAGAAGATAGCCTTATTAGTCCAGTAGCATCTTTAAGATTAACCAACTTTATTGTAGCAGAAGCTTTCGAGCACCACAGCTCTCTTCCTCAGATGCATCGTCAGCAGATGTGTGGAAAATATATTCCCTGGGCCATAGGCCAGGCTGGGTGCCTCGTGTCCCTTGAGGCCAAAGAGGTTGGAGTTGTTAGTGGGGAGTGGAGGCAAAACAGTCCATTGTCGCCCTTTTCCTGTAGTCAGACTCAGCAGAAATGAGCAACTGGTCAGGTCTGATAAGGCACTAAGTTAGCAGCAGTTTCCGTGAAAATATCGGAGGAGGGGGGCGTAGGCTGAGTTCCAAGGGAAGTGCTCAGGGTTCGTAAAATCTTAAAACTGCAGCTTGCAAAGCTGGCACACTTTGATTTGCAAAGACCTGGAGGCTCAACTAGAAAAATGCCTACAAGTGAGGGTGGACTGAGGCTTGGCTTTCTGGGAGCTCTGTGTGTGTGTGTGTATGTGTGTGGGCAGGGTGTGTGTGTGTGTCACAATCTGATCAGCTGGGCTGAGCCTTTTATAGATTTTAGCCCTGGGTGGGATCCAGGAGGTCTTGTGCTTTGAGAAAGGTCTCCGTGTTTGTCTTTTGCTTGCTTGGGGAAACCTTTTTGTTCAGTTTTCAGAGGAATGAAGTGAGCAAGATTGGGGCAGATTTCTCAATAAATCTAAATTCTGTTCCCCCACTTCCCTGTTTTTTGTATCACTTTGTTCCCAAGCCCATTTCCTTCCTTTAAAGCATGCATCTTCAGGGCTTGAGGGTACCGTAACGTTTCCCGTTAGTCGTTGTATGAATGGCCATTGGGGGAACTTAGTGTACAAGAATTCTCGCTCTAATCAGCCACCTTTAATAAACATTTAGAATACTCTCTTTTTTCCCCCTTCTGGCAGGTGATCCAGTATCAGACAGTGCGCTACGACATCCTTCCCCTTTCCAAAGTCTCACGAGAACGGCTCAGTAAGTATAGTCCCTACTGAAATACCTTTTTTACATTTCCTTCACCCACCCTGGATATCCCCGTGGTTGTGCAGGATATTAGAAGATAGATCAAGATGGGTAGCTGTGTTAGTCTGTCTGTAGCAGTAGAAAACAGTAAGAGTCCAGTAGCACCTCTAAGACTAACAAAATTTGTGGTAGGGGATGAGCTCACTTCTTGGTACCTGAAGAAGTGAGCTGTGCAGGGCTTTTTTTCTGGGAAAAGAGGTGGTGGAACTCAGTGGGTTGCCCTTGGAGAAAATGGTCACATGGCTGGTGGCCCCGCCCCCTGATCTCCAGACAGAGGGGAGTTGAGATTGCCCTCTGCACCGCCAAGCGGTGCGGAGGGCAATCTCAACTCCCCTCTGTCTGGAGATCAGGGGGCGGGGCCACCAGCCATGTGACCATTTTCAAGAGGTTCTGGAACTCCGTTCCACCGTGTTCCTGCTGAAAAAAAGCCCTGGAGCTGTGACTCACGAAAGCTCATGCCCTACCACAAAGGATATTAGGACGCTGTAAAGAGGATGGCAAGCACACACAGCGCCTGGGCTGCCTCTGACCATGTCTCTTCCCTCCTTCCTTGGCAGATCAGGTGAAGAGAAAGATCCTCGTCCTAGACCTGGATGAGACGCTCATCCACTCCCATCACGATGGGGTCCTGAGGCCCACAGTGAGGCCCGGCACACCCCCCGATTTCATCCTCAAGGTGAGCTGCCCTGCACAACGCAGCACAAGCTGTCATGGGGCACTGGGGCACATCTGGAGGGCAGAGGCCCAGCTGGCATGCGGAGGTGGGTGGGAATGGGTTGGAGTTTAGCTTGTGCACAACCACTTGACATTCAGTAGTGGGGAAGGCATGGTTACAGATTGCACTCAGGTGGGGTGGTGGTGGGGGAGGGCTAGATTGGCCTCACGGGAGAGGGGGAGTTATGGCTTGTGATTCCAGGCTTCTTGGAGAAGTGCTTTAGCCCACTTCCTACATAATGGGAGTCTGGGCAGTTTTGGGACCGCTCGGTCCCACCAAGAATGCCCCTGGCTCTGGGGGCTTCTCTGCACCCTGCATGTTGGTATCCTTGCCGTGCCTGTACTGACTGAGAAAAGGATGGCTCACAGCTCAGAGGGCAAGCATGCTCTTGTTGAGACATGGGAGGTGTTGCAGCAGCCTCACTGGGTTCTGCTAAACGTTTTTCCCTCTGTTTTCCAGGTTGTCATAGACAAGCACCCAGTCCGCTTTTTTGTACATAAGAGGCCACATGTGGACTTTTTTCTAGAAGTGGTAAGAAGCCAACAGAACCTTGTTATGGTGTGTGGGAGGTGAGAAATGGAGGGCCTGTCCCGGGCAATCCAGAATTCAGAGTGGGGTCCTATGCCTCAGGCGGTACCCTTGGCATGTATGCAAAAGAGGTGTGTTGTCATCGGTTCAGTGCTTTCCTCTTGGTCAGCTTAGGGCAATGAAGCTGCGTGGAGGTCTGAAAAACAAGTCATATGATTGGAGATGGAAGGAGCCGGAGGCTTAGGGGATACCTGAACATAAGCTTCAGGTACCACGGGTCACGTGGGAAAGAGGGCCAAGACTCCAGAAAGCAAAGCTAGATCTAGCAGGCTTAAATCACGAAAGGGGAGATTGCAGCTGAACACGAGGAGAAATGTCCTAACAGAGAAAGCAATTTAACAAGATCCAGAGGAGTTAGCCGTGTTAGTCTGCAGGAGCAAAATAGCAAAGAGTCCAGTAGCGCCTTTAAGACTAACCAACTTTATTGTACCATAAGCTTTTGAGAGCCACAGCTCTCTTCGTCAGGTGCATCTGACCAAGAGAGCTGTGGTTCTCAAAAACGTACGTTACAGTAAAGTTGGTTAGACTTAAAGGTGCTACTGGACTCTTTGCAATTTGACAAGGGAGCTACTTTTAGGGGGTGGATGGGTTCTCCCTCACTGGAAGTCTGCAAGCTGAGCACAGGCACTGCCAGAGATGCTCCAGCACTGGGTTTCCTGCACTGAGCCAGGTGGTTTGGGCCCGTGAAGGCCCAGCCTGGCTCTGTAAGCGCCTTGGGTCCTTTGCTCTTGCCTCGCCGGGGAGAAGCCCCCGGGGATGACAACCTGGTGATTGCTAGCATGGCTTCTCCTGGGTCAGCGGAGATGAACGGAGAGGCCCTGCCTCCTGCCTCAACTTGATGCAGCCTCAGAAGGAAGTACAGGAGATGGGGAGATTCCGTTCCCTCTCCTCCCTCATTTGTTTCTTTTCTAGCAGCCAGATGTCAGCCAGACCCAACAACACTCTGGAGGACTTTGATATCAGGGATTCCTGGAATACCCTGTTAAGCTTTTTGGCAGGATAGAACTGAGTCTTAAAATGGGGAAGGAGCAGGGCCCCAGCAACTGGGCCAGAACTGCGTGCAAGAACGTGACTGGGCAGAGGCTGAGGGTGGCCCAGCCACCTCTGCCACAGTCCTGAACCGGAGATCCCTTTCAGGTGATGCAAACACCCTAGAACCAGCTCGTCTGGTCTCTGAGGCAAGGATGAGGCTTGGCCCTGCCTGGGCTGAGGGCAAAGAGTGCGGCACTCAGCTCTTGCCTGGCGGGCTCTGCCAGTCTCCAGGGACTCTCTGGTATCTGCCCATCCTTCTCTGTGGAGAACGGCTTTAACCCTTCAGAACAACGCCAGCCACTCTCCGTCCCCACTGGGGAGACAGGCAGGGTAGGAATGAAGCTAAAAAAATAACAACTAAAAGACCGAAATGACAAACGATTAGTGTGCGGATTGGTTCGTAGGCCTCTGACAGTACCGCCACGGCGCCCCAGGAGTCCCTGGCCCCAAGCTGGGAACTACTGGATTTAACACTTGTTTAAGCGTTGTGGAGGAGTGTGTTTGCGGGAGTCAAACGGGGCTGTGTTTCAAGCCACTGAACAGGGATGACGGGTCAGGGCTTCATTTGAGCCGCCATCTGTGCCTGTGTCTGGGCTCACTGCAACGCTTTGCCACAGCTGCTGCTGAATTTTCTGCCCTCTGTTTGCTTCCCACCCCCAGGTGAGCCAGTGGTATGAGCTGGTGGTCTTCACAGCCAGCATGGAAATCTACGGCTCTGCTGTGGCCGACAAGCTAGACAATAATAGGAGCATCTTAAAGAGGAGATACTACAGACAGGTAGGTCTTGTAAGGGCAGGGAGAGACAGGAGCCCCCGTGACCCCAGGTGGCTGGAGGGAAGGCTCCGTTGTGGCTCTTGGCCTGTTGTCCTTGGGGAACTGAACAAGGCCCGGGTAGTCCCCAGTGACTTCCACTGCTGGTCCTGGCCAAGCTTCATGGATGCGAACCCTCCCAGGCTCCCTTGTCAATGCCCTCCTGCCGCAGCCCGTGTCCACTGCACCCCCTGATCCCCCTTTCCTCTGCATCCTGGGAGTCACCACCCTTGAGGGGATAGCAAGAGGTCAAGACTGTGGTAACCCTCACGTATGGAATGGCTTACCTGAGGTGGTCAAGGAAGCCCTGACTCTCCTGGTGTACTGCAAACTATGCAAGACTGGATTATTCAGGAGGGCTTCCTACCCAGATTACAGAACTGTGTCATAAGAAATAGCTCAGAGACACGCCTTGGTAGGGACAAGAACTAAACGCTGTGCTGCTGGGCTCGCTGTGCTGATGTAGACACGCACCGACTAACGAGTTTCCACACTGATGAACATAGCTGTGGAAGTTAGTTACGCTTTGTTTCAGATAGATTTCATCTCTGTGTTCGGCTTTATGCTTGTTTAAAATTTCTCTGCTAGCATTCCCTATTGTATCTGTTTCCCTGTTGTCCATTATTGTACTTTGCTCAGTGAATGTCCCGTCCTGTCAATTATTTTGTATTTTCAATCATGCTGTTGTCATCTGCCTTGGGTCTCACTGGGAAAGGCGGACTGTAACCAAATAAATGTTGCGAGGGGGCTGATGGGCGGTGGTTCTCTTGTCTCCAGCACTGCACTTTGGAGCTGGGCAGTTACATCAAAGATCTTTCCGTTGTACATAATGACCTGTCCAGCATCGTCATCTTGGACAATTCACCGGGAGCCTACAGGAGCCATCCAGGTAGAGCCAAACACGACTCTGCACTCTCCAAAAGGGGGGTGGGTGTGGGGTTTGGCTGGATCAGCAGAGCTTCCGCATCCCTGCACTGCAAGGCCTTCCCATGGCCTCCTTTTTCTGAGTCCCGTCTGCCTCCAACTTTTGTATGCAACCTTCCTGGAAAGAGTTCATGGTGTTATACTGGGGCTTATCCCATTTTTATCATTGCAACAGCCCTTTGAGGGTAGGGTAGGCCGAGGAAGATTGAATTTGCTCAAAGGAGATTGATAGCTGAGTGGGGATTGGAAACAGGATGTCTGAAGCCGTAATGGCTCCCTTGGCAGCTGCTCCTCAGTGGGGGGAGGAGGAGGAGGAGGAGGAGGAGACCTCTCAATCTGTGCCTTGCATCAAGCAGTGAAATGCCCAGGAATTTTGAGGCCATGGAGAAAAAACAAGGTGCCTGGTGGTGTCGGGAAAGAACATGAGAAGTGGGACCGGGGGGGATGGGGTGTCTCAGCAGTCAGGGCTGTCGCGGAGATCAAATGAGGAAGGGCGTATCAAGGGCGCTGCCCCAAGCTCTGTGCAGGAATGGCAGGATAAAAGCGCACTTATACTTTTTGGGATCTCATATGGAAGCAGGGCAGAAGGCTGGGCCCCCTTGGTTCTGGGGTTGAGAGTTGGTCCCAGTTCCTTGCGGCATTCGGGCTGTACTGGTTTTCCCTGACAGGCTAGTTTTCTGTGTGCAAGTAAACGTCTTGTATAGAGGCGCATTCATGGGCAAGAGCAAAAGTGGTGCATCCCCTCAGAACAAGGCCAGGCTTAAAACCAAAGCGACGGCTGACAGAAGTGTGTGTCTTTGGCAGATAACGCGATCCCCATCAAGTCCTGGTTCAGTGACCCCGGTGACACGGCCCTTCTCAACCTGCTCCCCATGCTCGATGCCTTGAGGTAAAGCCAGGGCTGGGGCGAGAACTGGGAGGCGGGGCGTGGTGGTGGCGGGGTGCTGCTGAGACATGTGCCATTAATCTGTCAGTTGACACCATTTTTATCACACCGTGTTCATAGTCCTCCCTTTTTATCCTTGCCCTGTGAAGTAATTTACTCTGAGAAAGAGAGTGACTAGCCCACTCAGCAAGGTTCCAATTTGGTGTGGTGGTTAAGAACAGCAGGACTCTAATCTGGAGAGCCGGGTTTGATCCCCCACTCCTCCGCTTGAAGCCAGCTGGGTGACCTTGGGCCAGTCACAGCTCTCTCAGAGCTCTCTCAGCCCCACCCACCACACAGGGTGATTGTTGTTGTGGGGATAATAACAACACACTTTATAAACTGCTCTGAGTGAGCATTAAGTTGTCTTGAAGGGCAGTATATAAATTGAACATTATATTATATTACGGGGATGATTCTGTTGTAGAGTCAAAATTCAATTCTTGGTCTCCCAGATCCCAGGCCCCTTTAACTACTACAGGCTTTCTATTGGGTATGGGATGTCATATTCAGTTTTTTGATCCAGAATGACATTCTTTTTTGCATTTAGAATGCATGCTTTAAAAAATGTTTCAAACTGTTTCCTGCTCTTCACCCAAAGAATGTGACAGGTGCCGATTGCAGTACTTCAAGTCACCTCAAGAATTTTATTAAGTCTTCTCTTGTACCTCCCAAGTTCTGCCTTTGGCTGCTTGTATGATATTTGTACTCTGCCCCTTAGTACAGGGCAGCTTGGTGTCGTGGTTAAGAGCCAGCGGGACTCTGATCTGGAGAACTGGGTTTGATCCCCCACTCCTCCACTTGAAGTCAGCTGGGTGACTTTGGGTCAGTCACAGCTCTCTCGGAGTTCTCTCAGCCCCACCCACCTCATAGGGCGATTGCTGTGGGGATAACAACATACTTTGTAAACTGCTCTGAGTGGGCATTAAGTTGTCCTGCAGGGTGGTATATAAATTGAATGTTGTTATTGTTATTAAATGGGGGGTGGCATTAAATGAGGGAGAAGGTCCCAGGGAGCCGGCACTCACTCTTTCTCGCTTGCTCCAGGTTCACAGCGGATGTCCGGTCAGTGCTCAGTCGGAATCTGCACCAGCATCGCCTTTGGTGACAGCGGCTCCTCCTTTCTTCAGGGTTTGGCCCACAGTCTCTGCCTTATCCTGCCACCGTGCCCCTCTGCCCTTGCCACCTGGACTCTGGTGACCGTGTTTGGACTCAGCACAGCGGCTGGGAACGGGCTTGGTGCAAACCAGCCTCCCCTCACATGAGCCCGCGGGCGCCTGCTTCCACTTTGGCCTGTGCCCCCTGCGCACCTTCTGCTCATCGACCGGCAGGGTGGAGGCCCACAGAGATATTGGGGTGGGGGAGAGAACGGCACTGTTGGCGTGGCACCAGCTGCTTGGGGGCAGATGGGCAAGAAAGGGGGTGAAACAAGCCAGACGCACCCTGGAGTGCGACAGACACTTGGAGACGAGGCTGCGGTTCTCATTTTAAAGACCTGGCTCCCTGTACCAAGAGCTCCCTTCTCCGGCTTCTTTTTTCCCCTTTTTGACCTTACTTTCCGGATAAAGACAGAGGCCCCCTTCATCTGATAAGGGCTTCTAGATGTTTGGCTGGTCTGGTCTAGCTTAACTTTCCATGAATTGTGACAGATGAGGCTGGTCCTCTTCCCCCGGATTGGGCTGAGGCTGCAATTCCTGGGTAGACCCTTGTCAGCGGGGGGGGGGGGGGCGGCGGCGCAGGGGGCAGGGTGGAGGCATTGAAAATTCTCTTCCATGGAGTTCCTATTGTAGGGCAGGAGGAGGATTTATTCAATGGGCTTAAGTGGCTGATGGAGCATTACAGTTACTGAATATATTTATTCCCCCCTCCAACCCATACACACACCTGCTGTATTTAGGGGGGGAGGGTTCTTTATTCCCCAGCTTCACCTTGGAATGGATTGGAAGAGAGGAGTCGACATCAGTGTAGAGCTTGGGGGAAGAGAGGGGTCATTAAACTGCAGAAGGAGTAACATTTGTGGAGCCGGGAAAATGGGTTCTAGAGGGCTGCAGCAGGCCATTGACAAAAAATGGTCTCTTCATCCCGCCCCCCTCCCTGCCAGCCTATTTGGTGGGGTATAATGGAGGTAAATTGAGGCCAAAAGCAAGAAGCGGCTTTGGACTCCCAATGCTCTTTGGTTACTCTGGTCAATGGGCTGACCTGTGGGTTGTCGTCCTTCTCTAGCACTCGGACCTTGAACAGTGCTGACTGCTGCTGCCTTCAAGCAGGATGGAGCTCTCTCCTTGGGGGAAGGCGGGGGGGGGGGAAGAGCAGTTTCCGCTGCCAGGGCCTGAAGGGTTTGGGGTGGGGGGCAGGCGGAAGAGAAAGGGCTGTGCTCTTGGACAAAGCGGCCTTAGATGCTCCCAAGCAGGCGGCGTCATCCCTTCAGGCCCTGGCATCGATCCTTTCTTGGTACTGGTGCCCCCTTCATACCATCTGAATGGTGCAGATGCGGCCCAAGGGCTGGTGAGGGTGGTTGTGTGTGCAAACCTACCTCTCTGGTACATCTTTACCCTGCCCTGTTCAGCTGCTTGATGGTTTTCCTTTCTACACCACTCTGACAGCAACCCTAGCAGATGGGGTGGGGGAGCGTGATTGGACCAGCAGCTCCCCCTAAGCCCTAGTCCAGTGCGCTAACCACTCTGCCTCCTTAATGCTGTACAACAAAGGGGCCGCCCCTTCCTTTTCTGCCCCAGGGTTCTGGAGAAGTTCTGTTCCATTTTTTGCTGCTTTGCCCTCCTATTTTTGCTTTGGGTGTGGAGGGGGGGGGCTCTAGAAGAGCAGACAGTCCTGGGGTGGGTGGGTGTGTGCGTGCGTGCGCCTCCTGTTTCCGAGGGAGCCCTGATCCCTGCCCCTCCCAGAATGGTTATGTGGACAAGGGAGCTTTTGATTCTGGCAGCTCCTGGCCTTGGATCCCCTTTCGTTTGGCGTTGAGCCTGAGGTGGTTTCTGCCCCCTGACTGGCCTTCCCCATTCCTCTCCAGGGTTGCTGGATGATCTTGCTCCTTTCCGGCCCCGTACTTGTCCTAGGAAGCTGCCCCCATGTCTACTGTCGCCTGCCATACACCCACCCGGGGCCCTTCCTAAAGCGAATAAGCCCCGAGGCACCTCCGTCCCGGTTTGACCTCGGGACGCTCCTGGTCCACCTTACAGGGTTGTTGTGTGGGCCGCTTGGAGCGCCAAAAGGGCCCCTCCTGCTCCCTCGCAGCGGCTGGAAGCGCCCCGCCTCATTGGCCCGTTTACCACGTGATCAGCCACGCCTCCCGGATCTACTTGTGGCGCAAGTGTGCGTGATAGTTTTCGGCTGACGTCAATCACATGACTTGTGATTTCGTCTGTCCCGACCAAGACCGATCCTTCCGCTCTTCGGTTTCCCCAGGCCCTCTTTTTTCCCCACCCTCTGCGGTGAGCTCGACTTCCTCCGCCTCAGATCGTCCCGTTTCCCTCCCCTGGCCGATGTGGCCCTCAATTCGGTAGAGGGGGACGTAGCGTAGCCCGCGAACTACTTTGTTTTGGTGTATTCCAGTTAACGTAAATGGCGCAGCGTTTGCGCCAAGGCAGGCTTTGTGAATCTCCCACGGCGTACAGCTTTGGCGAGGGTTATATTACGGAGGGGGGGGGGGCGTTCCGGGCAGGGGTGCGGGGATTGCCGGTGAGGAAGATCATGAAGAAAAGCCGAGTTGAACATTGGACAGAGTCTGCAGAGAGCACCGCGCAGCTGCCGTGCTTTACGCAGCCGACGTAAGCCGCTACTTTTGCGGAACGTACGCCGCTTCCGTGAACAGGGCGCATCTACCTCCACCGTTGCCTCAGAACGGGGAGTTGTGGCGGCCAAGATACGCCAACAGCGTACCTCCCGGCCTGTCCCTGACCCTGCACCCTTACGTAAACAGCGCCGGCGCCGGCCAACTATCCCCTCACCGACTCCTGGTAACGCTAAGGACACTGCGAAGTTGGCGTAAGGCTGAGCGCTGCGCCGTCTCCGCTTCCCGGCATACGTCGCAAGCGGAGCGCGGGCGGGCGGGCCGGCAGAGGCGGGGCCGTGAATCGGGAAGCGCGGCGGCATATCACTGCGCGCGGGGGAGTGTGCTGTGAGGCGGCCCGGCCTGGTCCGTCGACTCCCGCTCTCGTTCCCCTTCGCCGTCGTTCTCCTCCTGCCGCCGCCGCCGCCGCCATGAAGTTCGTCTACAAGGAGGAGCACCCCTTCGAGAAGCGCCGCTCCGAGGGCGAGAAGATCCGCAAGAAGTACCCGGATCGAGTCCCGGTGAGTCCCTTGGAGGGTCGCCTGCGCCTCTTGAGGGTATCCCTCCGCCCACGAGAAAGAGTCCCCCTCCCTGCTGGCAAGGAGGAGGGGGGCGGGAGGGAGGGTCGCTTCAGCGCCCCCTCCCCGGCCGCAAAGGCGTCCCTTCTCCCCCCCCCCCCCGCCAGCGCGCTCTGCTCGGGGCCACTCGGCTGTCAACAGCCTCAGCGCCTCGTATCCCTCCGCCGGCCTTTTTCCGCCTTTGACGCCCCCGCCTCGGCCCCTCTCGCCGCGGGGTCCCTTGGGGGGCGGGGGTTCGCCTCCAGACGGCGCCCCGCCCGCCCCTCGCGGGGGCCCTTCCTTCTCTCCCGAGGCCGGCGGGGGTTCCGGGAGATCTCCAGGCCCCGCCGGGATGTTGGCTGCCTCGGAGGCCTTGGAGCGGCGGGGCCGGGGCTCGGGAGGGGGCGGCGGGGCAGTGGCCAGGCGGCGAGAGGGCGCCTCCGCAGAGCGGCCCCCTCCCTGCCCGCCGCAGCGCCCGAGCCGCGGAGGCGCCGCTTGGCTCCGCGGGGGGTGGGGGCGGGCCGCCCTCTGGTCCCTCCCGGGCTGGGGCCGGGAGCCTGGCCTTAGGTTGCCGAGTCCAGGGCTGGCCGCCCGCTTTCCCACCTGAACGCCTAAGATGCGAGCGGGACGGGGCCGGCGAAGAACTCTTTGCTGTGCCGGGAACAGCGACCCTGCAAGGGAGCGCAGCCTTGGGACTGGGCGGGCGGGGCGAGCGGCCAGCGGGCACGGGCTGTTTAAACGGCTGGGCGAATTTGATGAGGCCCTGCCCCATTTGCCCGGCCCAGGGTCAGAAGCGAAGCTGCCTCTCCCTGGGAGACCACCGGGGACGCGGAGGGCTGCGCCACAGAGGCAGGTCCTGGCATACCCACTTCTGTGTCTTGCCTTGAAAGCCCCTTGAGGGGTTGCCAAATCAGCTTCAAAGGGGACACTATTGCAGGCTGCTTCTCTCACGCAAGACCCTCCCGCTATTCTCGTTGGCATGAGCAGTTCTGTTTAGATGTCCACACGCCTGAATCCCGCCCCTCTGCCCCCCATCAAGGAGACCTGTCAAGAAAACAGTGTGGCCCTTTGCCAATTCAAATGAGTTGGGGCACTGTAGATCTCAGGCCTTTCTGGTCCTTTCTACATTGAGCAACCAAATATTTTAGTACAAATGGAAGTGCTCACCTTTGGAAGAGGGGGCTCATTGTTCCAGTTTTGATCATTCAAACTTGGAAGCCAGATCTCTATATTTTTATATCTTGAACTGCGGCATCACTGTATAATAGGAACGTAACTGATTTGTTTCTCCACATGGGATCCAGCGTGTGTGGACAGAGGGAGAGACACCTGTTTGTTTTCTGACCGTCGGGCCTGTTTGGGAAAATTTGGGAGTGTTAAGTGAAGTTTTAAATAGTTTCACTGCAGGTTTCACACTGCAGGTGTGTTTTGCCTAAATCTCCAATGGAGCGTGTACATCCATCAAACTGTAGAGGCTTCTCCATGTGCATATATAACTTTTTTCTCTGTTCTGGTGAGAGTCATAAAAGGGATTTAGAATCTGTGGGTCATGCCAGCCCTATGGCTCCTCTCACAGTTCTTTTGCCTTGGCTGCAGCTGTGCCAATTAGTCAACAAGTATAGGGAAAATGCTAGGCAGAACTTTTGGTTAACATCCAGTTTAAGGAAAGCCTAGAAACACTTCCTTAAACAAAGGCTGTGATCTGTGCGGAAGCTGACAGAGGCTATAAGGTGTGAAATGCTCAGCTCTGCATGTTGTTTCAGAAGATGAGGTTCTGGGGTTGTTGCCTGCCTGCAAGTCCTTACCCTGGTAGCTTCAGGTTCCTGAAGGGCAGAAGAGCCTTTCGGTTTTGTCCCTCCCCCGCCCCATGTGTTCCAGGGTTGAGTTGTGTGTTGGAGTTGGCTCTGGGGCTCAGGGTGGCTTCATCGCTCCCTGTCTTGACAGGACTTCCCTGAGTCATGTTGCCTCACCAGGATGTCCTGCTTTAACTGTCCCTAGCCCAGGTCTCTCCTGGGGAAGGTGATCCCTTGGATGGCTTCCGGGATCTGCCTGTCTGGTTGCCCAACCGTCCCTGTAATTAGGAAGCTTGTTTTGCGGTCAGTGCTTGAACTCTTGCTGCTGCTGCTGCTACCGCCACCACTACCTCCTGCCTTTTGCTGATGCTGCTTGTGTCTCTGCACCCCTGCAGGTCATTGTCGAAAAGGCGCCCAAGGCCCGGATAGGTGACCTGGACAAGAAGAAGTATCTCGTCCCTTCAGACCTCACAGGTACTTGTCTGGCCCCAAGGCATGGGGGCGGGGGCGGCGGGTAGCTAGCTGAACGAGGGTCTCATAGCCTGGCCAGATTTTGATAAAGTATTTCTTGGGAGGGGCATGTGTGTCAGTTATACAGCTATCGACAGGGGGCCCTTTAGATCACCTCCATCCCCCTGGACTACCAGGACATTTGTTGCATGAGCCTCTTTTTGTTTCTTGCTTGTGGTGGCTGGGACACTGGTGTAATGAGAAGGCAGTGAAACCCAGTTGCAATATTTTGGGGGTTCCAGTTTAACAGCTTTTCCCTTTTGCCCTCCTGCATCAGAACGTTCTCTCCCTTCTCTTCCTCAGTTGGGCAGTTTTACTTCCTGATTCGGAAAAGGATCCACCTTAGAGCCGAGGACGCACTCTTCTTTTTCGTGAACAATGTCATCCCCCCAACCAGTGCCACCATGGGACAGCTTTACCAGGTATGTGTGTGCCTGTGATGCTGTGTGGAAACCTCCCGCCCCACAGTGCTGCTGCCCTGGAAACATCCAGAGCACCCTAAAGCAGGAAGTAGTAGGATTCTCTGTGGAAGGGTGGAGCAGCCTGCGAGGACTGCTGCAATCACGGTTTTGTCTTGCGTTGAATCTCTGTGCTTGGACTACAGCCTCTTTGTCTTCTTCTCCTCCTCCCCCCCCCCGCCCCCCAGGAACATCACGAGGAGGATTTCTTCCTTTACATTGCCTACAGTGATGAAAGCGTCTACGGCAGCATGTAAGGCCTGCCTCCACCTGCCTCCACCACCACCACCGGGGCGGCACGTGCTCCTGAAGGGACCTGCACTTTTTGTTGTTTGTTGTTGATTTTATGTTCAAGAGCCTTTTGTCCCAGGACTGGGGAGGATTGTGGGGTTTTTTTTCTTCTTTCTGGAGTGCCGCACTCCCATCCCTTTAACGCCCCCCCCCTTCTGTTATGATTACTCTTTCCCTTAACCCCCCTGCTCTGCCCTGGGCTTTCTGTTGAAGTGGTTGTGAGATTGCGGCTACATGAAAATACCTCTTCTCCTGCATTCTTTTTGGTCTCCCCACCCCATTTTTCACTTTTTTTTTCTTGGAAGGGGTTAGGGGTCTTAAATTCTCAACAACAAAAAAATGTCCTCCCCTGTTTCAGATTCTCAGCTCCACTACCAGGCCCTGAATTTGCTCTTATCCGAGGGTTCTGCTCTGCCTGGCACCTTCTGTAACCAGAGCAGGGGATGGCGAATGCTAATAATAATTAAAAAAAAAAACTTAAGAAGAAACTGCTTGTTACTGATCTGTATTTTTTGACATTTAGGAAAAAGACCCTAGTGTCAGACAACTCGGTTCAGGGTCAGTTGGGGAGGAATGGCTGGCAAAAAGTGTAGTAGGGAAAGGTCTTTGGTGGCAGGAATAAAAAACCCAAAACCAGATCAGAGTCTCTGTGCAGATTTGACATCTGAGGCACAGACTGGTCGGGGGGCACCTGTGCAGTTAGTGGATCTCCAGATGGAAGGAGGGTGTGTGTATATCTCCGAGTGGAAGAATGAGGGCCTTGTGATACTGGTATGGGTTTTCCTGTGTTGGGAATGAGCCAGTGTGGACTGAGGTGGGCACAACTGCTGGGTTTGGGGGTAGAATTGAATTCTTCAAGGTCAGTGAGGTCACCTCAGCAGCCCTTCCGTTGGTCTTAAAGAGGGTAGCATTGCTGCTGCCCAGAGGGATGCAACCTTTGTTGTTACTTAGGTCCAGGGACCTGAAACGAAATGGCTGGAAGCCTTGGTCAGAAGCAAATTGGCCCTGGCCCAGTGCCTGCTGCCTCTTCTGACTGCATGGCAGCTTCTGCTCAGACTGCCAGCTTAGAATTGACTTGTCCTCAGCAAGAGCCTGCCATGGTTTGCCCATGGCCCTGAAATTGATGTTCGCTGCAATCTCATCCATTTGTGGCAAAGACATCTGGAGCTTCATGTGCTGGAGGGGAAGGAAAGACCCTTCTGGTGCATTGATCCAGCTGGTTGGTTGGGGGAGGGAGACGGTCCTCCTCTAAACTAAGGAGGGTCTGTTTTCTTTTGATGTGAGTTACCAGGCCAGTCTAATTGCAGGAAATTTAACACCTTAAACATTTCCCTGTCTCAAATGCACCTGAGGTGTGGGGCTTTCCAGAGCTGCTCTATACATAGGAAAGGGAACCATCTGTGACTGGAAGAAACCAGTGTTTACAAGAAGGTGCATGAAGAGGTGGGAGAAGGGAAACTGTTCCTGAAGCCCCCACCAGGTGGGGAGTGTGGAAGGATTTGCTGGTTGCTGGAGCCGCCTTCCAGCTCCCCCCCCAGACTTAGAGCCCGAGTTAAACAACCGGGGGGGTTTACTTGGTCGTGCAGCCAGAGTCCTTTATTTACCCTCTTCGAAGACTACGACTCCCGCCATCCTCACGACTGTCTCATTCCGGGCTGCTAAAACTACATCCCCCAGCCTGCACAGCTTTCTGTTTCCCTTGGAGTGTGCCGAGAAGAGGAAGGAGGCGGAGCTGGAGTGTTTGCGTCCGCGCTCTGCCTGCTGGGACTCGTAGTGCGGCTCGTAGTCCTCTCCGAGAGCTTCGTGGGGAGGTGGACTTCACCTCCCGAGATGCTTGGCGGCGGGGGCGGGGCCAGCGCGATGAGTGAGCCCGGAGGGAGGGAGGGAGGCGAGGAGGAGAGAAGAGGGGAGGGGGAGCGGCGCGCTCGGGCTGGACTCGAGTCGGCTCGGGCGGCACCGGACGGAGCGGGGAAGGGGCGGCGGGCGGGCGAGCGGGCGCGGCAGGGCGGGCGGCGGGCCGGAGAGCGGGCAGCAGGCGGGCGTCCGAGCCCCGCCGTCGCGGGCCGGGAGGGGCCGGCTGGCTGGCTGCCCAACCGCCTGGCTGCGGGGCCGGTCATGGCGGAGCCCAGCCCCGAAGGTAAGGGCCGCGAGGGAGAGCCCCGGGGCTGCCGGGCGAGGGAGGCGGGGGCGCCGTCCGCCCAGCCGCGTGGAGGGGCGGCGCGGCGCGGGGAGCGGCGGCGGCGGCGGCTGCCCGGCCGGCCCCTTGTTGTGGGGGCTGGGGCGGGGGCCGGTCGCTGGGGCGCCCCCTCGGGCCGGGCTGCCGCCGGGAAAGTTCCAGTGGGGGGCGGGCGGCCCGATCCCGCAGCCAGGACCCTGCCGCCTGCCTTCTCGCGGGCCGGGAGAGGCGCCTTGCCTGGGCTGGGCTGGCCCGCGGCGGGCGGGGGCCGCAGCCTCCCCCTCACCGCCCTCCTTCTCTTCCAGATCCGCCGCCGAGCCTCAAGCCAGAGACGCAGGTACGAGAGCGGCGCTGCCGGAGCCCGCAGCCGCCGCCCCCCCCCCGCCACTCGTGGCCCGCCGGCAAAATGGCCCCCCGGCAGGGCGACGCTCCGACCCGGTCCGGGTTGCGACATGCCCGCGTGTGCCCGGCTGCGCCCGGCGGGCCCCTGCCTCCGCCCCGCTCTGGCCTCGCGCCTGCCTCGCTCTGGGGGCGTCCGCCACGGGAGGGAGCCGGAGTGGCGGGGCTCCAAGCGCGGCCCGACGCCTGTCGCCCGCTCGGGGCATCCCGGCGCTCCCACGGCGGGCCACGGAGGCAGGGCGCCGCCAGCCAGCCGCGCTCGCTGCAGCCCGGCCCCGGGAGGGGTTCCTGGCCTCGGCCGGCCACTCACCTCGCCCCGCTTCTCTCCCCACCCCCGCAGCCCCCGGAGAAGCGCCGGCGGACCATCGAGGATTTCAACAAATTCTGCAGCTTCGTCCTGGCGTACGCCGGCTACATCCCTTCCTCCAAGGAGGTGAGTCGGGCGCCGCGCGCGCTGCTCTCCCCGTCCTCCGGCCCGCTGCGCGAGGGGCTCCGCCGGGCCTTCGCGGGGGGGGGAGTCGGGCGGGGGTCCCGGCCAGGGCCGCTTGCGAAAGAGCAGCCCGGCGCGGCTCCCGCTCTCCAGAGGCGCCCGGCGCGGCGGCTCGTGCCCCTTCGGGGCTGCCGCGCTCTCGCTCCCTTTGGTGCTTTTAGCGCTGCGCCTTTTGATCTCCGGCTGCGGGCGAGCGCTCGCAGCTTTGCAAACTACAACTCCCAGGTGGCCGTGGGGTGTGGCCATTTTTTTCGGAGCCGCTGGTTGGGTGCATGCCGGGAAATGTAGGGAACTGCTGCGGGAGTAAGGGGCAGACATGTCCTTGCTTGTTGTGTTATGGCTGAGAGATTTCCACCCCTAGGTGCATGTTGGGAGTTGTAGTTTATACAGCTACTCTTGCCTCCTGTTGTTCCAGCCTCCCAGGGCTTACTTTTCAGGCTGCTGGGTAGGTCAGGGCTGTGGCGATCCTTTCCCATGCCAGACTTCAACTGAATGATAGGCTGAGCAGGAAAAGAGTATTTCTGAGAATGTACAGGGTTTTTTTAAAACTATCAGGATTTGGGTGGACTGGGCAGCCCATCAGATGGTGAGGCTCCGCGCCATCTTTTCTGGCCTCAGGCGCTGAGCATTGAGCTTCATGAATGGTTTCCTATGAGGTGTGTTAAGCCCCCTTAGTATTCAGGGTGCTGTCTCTCTTTTAGTTCCTGGTGGTTGATGTGTGAAAGTTTAAGCCATAAGAAAGGGCCTTGTTGCTCTTAGGAGGGCCAGGGCACCCGGGAAGAGTTGCCTCTTCCCTGCATTCCATCATGGTTGGGGAATTTAAGTATTTGGTCTGTGAGTAAAGCGCAAGTAGAGAGAACTGACTTTGCTTGTCTGCCCATCAGGAGAGTGACTGGACGCCCTCTGGCTCAAACTCCCCCATCCGCCCAGAGAGCGTGGTGGATAGTGATGGCTGGGAGTCGACGCACTCCGACCTGCACACCATCGAGACCTTTGTGAAGAAGGCCAAGTCCTCAAAAAAGAAAGCAGCTTTCCGCCACCTCAAACCAGACAGCTCACTGCTGGAGAAAATGAAACTCAAGGACTCCCTTTTTGACTTGGACCCTGTGGGCAAGCAGCCGCCACCACTGGCGGGGCCCAAAGGGGGCACGGAGAGGAAGAAGGACAAGCGGAACCGAAAAGTCACCATGGAGGCGGGGGGTCCCAAGCGCAGCCGGGGGGACCCAGGGGGGGAGAAGCGCTCCCGCATCAAGAAAAGCAAGAAGCGGAAGTTGAAAAAGGCGGAGCGCTCTGAGAAGAAGCATAAGGCTTCGCTGAGTGAGACGGACTCGGAGGAGGAGGAGGCGGCGGCGGCGGCAGCAGCAGTGACACCTCTGGCAGGGGTAGCTTTGCGGCCAGGCAGGGAGGAGGAGGGGGCGACCACGGCTCTGGTCAGTGTGCAAGCCCCCCCCGAGCTCTTGGCAGTCAGTTTCCCCGTCAAGGGCGAGGACACAGAAGGGAAGGAGGGCCTCAGTACAGAGACCAGCCAAGACGGGGATGGCAGTTCCAGTGAAGGTGAAATGAGGGTGATGGATGAGGACATCATGGTGGAATCAGGTGAGGAGCTGAGGGTGTCTCCCACCAAGCCGTGGGTGTGGTTCGTCCCAAAGGCTGTTGATTTCATTCACACGTTTGGCTGGACGCTTTTTAATGCAGGGGGAGGGGTCTCTGTCACCTTTATTCATCTCACCTCACAGCAGAAGATTCAAATGTAAAATGGGGCTGGGTGAGGCTTTTTAAGCCCACTTATGAGACACGCCCCCTCCCAGGTTTTTGGGTACTTTCAGAACCATGCCCGAGTGATGTGTGTTGGACCTCCACGTTTCTTTTAGTTTAGTAACATCTGGGCTGACATGAATGTGTGGTCAAATTAAAAATAATTGGGATCCTTTTGAAGCATTGGGGGGCGGTGTTTAGTTTGCACAGGCAGAGTGTATTTGAGATTTCTTGACATGAAATTAACTATAACCAGTAAATGTCTGACCTGAGTGTGAAGAAGATAAGTGGGCTTACTAAGTTTCAGGCATGGTTCTCCCCGCCCAAGAATTCCAACAACCTGCAGGGAAGAAAAGCCCCCCCGCCCCCCGTGCTCTTGCATTGTTCTGCTTGTCTGAGCCCAGTGGGGAGTGCAGATTGGCTTGGACCACACATACCAGAGATGATTCCAGATCAAGGAATTTCCCTCTGTCAGGTTTTTTTTTCCATTTTTTCTCCCCATGCTAATTGCTTTTCATCATTATTATTGTTTATTTATAGTTTGCCGCCTTCTCTGAGATCAAAGGTGGATTATATACTGCAAGTGAATGCAATATAATCAATAGCTAGGACATTTGCAGAGCAAAAGCACAACACGATTGGTAGTTAGGGCATTCAATGAAAACAGATATGGTAGCAAAACTAGCAAAAAGCCCAACACAGAGACGAAACCTTTCTGAATTTAAGCATAAGTAATATAACATCTTTAACAACGTCAATACCCAGTAGGAGCATATCTACATAGCTTTTAAAGGTATTTTCTGGTCACTGTTGCAGAAACACCCCCGACCCTTTTAACTCTGCAGCGTATTCTAAATAGAATTCAAATAGTTCACAACAGGGAGGCAACTTCTTTTTTCCATTAATGTTCCTTCTCAACATGGGACAAATATCAGCAACAATGACAGAGCAATGTAGTGTGTGTACCCCGTCCACAAGATTTCCTGTTAGTGCCAATCTGTTTTTCAGGGTGTACCAGCCACTGCCCAAATAGTCTGAAGCTTGTATCTGCCTCCCTGAGGGCTAGGATCTTAAACATGAGGAAATGAAAAACCAAACAAAAAGCTGATTGATTCTGATTGATTTGTGAGGGATACCCAACCCTTTAGAACTTTCAGCCATTAATGCCATTGGTACAGGCCTGGTTACACGCTGGTTTCTGACCCTGCCTCTCTCTCCTCCTCCCGGTTGCTGCTTCAGGGGATGATTCGTGGGACCTCATCACGTGTTACTGCCAGAAGCCATTTGCAGGTCGGCCCATGATCGAGTGTAATCAGTGTGGCACCTGGATCCACCTCTCATGCGCCAAGATCAAGAAGACCAATGTTCCAGACATCTTCTATTGTCAAAAATGTAAAGAAGGCTCTCGAAAGCAGCCGCCACCACTGCTCACACCTGCAGCTCCGGGTGCGGCAGCTGCCATTGCGTCCAGGGGAGGTGGGGAGCCCTAGCATGGCAGGGGAGGATGGCTGCATGCCAGATTTCCGCCCCAGAGGGACAAAAGACTGGACAGGGTGGAGAGTCTGTTCTGGACTGGTAGCCACACGAGCCTCAGTTCCTTGGGGTATTTGGGTGGGTGACAGACCCAGTGGTGGAGGGGGAGTCCTACCCCCACAAAACTCAGCAGATGCTGTCTGGCATACCCCTCGCCTGACCCCTCCCTTTGTGGGGTTGATACTGGTCCACCTCCCTATTTTTAGGAGTAGGATGGCATTAACCAGGCTGAAACGATTGAGGGGAGTGAAACTAGCCAACACAGAGGTTCCTGTTTGTACCTTGGGGTGCAGACAATGTTGGGAGGAGAGAGGGCAGTAGAAGTGTGGGGGTAGAATTGTCTTCATTTTTCTTCTAGCTCTTCCCCAGCAAAGTTCAGTTGTACATAGACAGAAAGCAAGTTAGCTTCTTCCCCATACTGGGATTTGTGTCTGTTTCCCTGTTGGAAAGCTTTTGTATACCCCCCCCCCCTTGGAACTCTGTAATTGTCTCATTCCTCCTGAGGCAGGAGGTAAGGCACAGAGCGTGCCTACTGAAAGAGAAAGGAGATCTGGGAAAAATATCACTTATTTTTTATTAATTCTTAGGGTCTTTTTGCTGGTTGCCATGAAAATGGATTTTTAAAACATGTTCCTGGGATGGGGTGGGAGAGGAGATAGAAGATTGACTTCGTTTGCCAAGAATTAACTCCTCCAAACTTATTTTTCTTTGGTGGGGGAGATTAATAGTCCACGGACTCCCTGGTAATTTTGCTGTTCTCAGAATAAGAAGGGACAATTTAAGTGTTAAGAGGAATAGGGAGACTGAGTACTTGCTTTCAGACACAGAGACCTAGAGGATTTGGGGGCTAATGAAGACTGTGCAGAGTCACTCCAGAAGCAGGCTCCCCTCGCCAGGATCCCTGGCTCTCAGAGAACTCTGCTTCTGTTGCCCCCAGCCTGTGCCCCACTTGAGGTTAGTCTTTTGATCAGTGGGGGTTTTGTTTTTGAGGTCCCCCTTATTGATGCCTTTTGTTCTAATATTTGCAACTGTATACATGGCAGAGTTTTTGAATGTAAATAAAAGATGTGGACCCTTTTGGCGTTTGTACAAGCTTGTGATGTTTGTTAATATTCTGTGAGCTGTCTGCACAGGACAGGGGCAAGGTGCCTCTTGAGCCTCATGGCAGGACAGGGTGAGCATAAGGGAGTGACTCTGACAAGGGAAGTATGCTTGATCCACAGCCCCCCCCCCCCGCATAGCAACCCACTGCATCCCCCCCCCGTAGGTAAGTAGGGGTGGGGAATCTCTGGAGATTTGGCAGTGGGGGGGAGGGTGCGCAGCAGGGGATATAATACCAATAAGCAGCCATTTTCTACAGGGGGACTGGATTCTGTGTCGTCTGGAGAGAATTCTGGGAGCTCCACAGCCACCACTGGGGGGTGGGGCGGGTAGGCAACTGGCTCCTCCCGACACTGGCTGCCTGCCTCCCCGCAGCATCAGTGCTGCCTCCGACGTATGGCTGCCACTGAAAAATTCCTGGAGATTTGGGGGCGAGGGCGCCAGCGGAGGATGGGGTCTCAGCGCGGTAGAACGCCACCCTCCGAGGCAGCCATTTTCCCCTGGGGAGCTGATCTGGCTGGGCTGGAGATCTCTTGTAATGTCGGGAGATCCAGGCCCCGACGGGAGACCCCCGGGCGGCCTGCTTCCCGGACAGGAGGGGGCGCCGACCGAGCCCAGCTCTGCCGCTGCCCCTCCCGCCTGGGTGCCGGGCGAGGCTCGAAGGGCAGACGCGCCTCTGACCGCGTGCAGAGTACAGGCGGCGGCGCGTCCGTACTCTTCCCCCGCACCCCCCCGCCCGGCCCTTTAGCACTTCCGGCGCTCGGGGAGCGGAACCTCCGCTTCTCACGTGACGGAAGGCCATTCCCGTCAGGACAAAGGACGGGCCCTTTTCCCTTCACGGGGACGCCGTGCCCCGCCTCTCGGCGTGGGGGCGTCAGTCCCCTCTCGCCCACGTGACACGGAAAAAACCACGTGACGCCTTCATTCACGTCCTCCGGGGTGGCGCGGCGCTCGAGGGGCCCTGCCTCTCGTCACGTGACAGGGCACGCGCGTCGCTCCCCCCGAGGCTGTTTACGTTGCTACGCGATGACGTAAGAACGCGCCGGGAAGGCGCCGCCGTCCTTGCGCCGAGAGACGCTCGCGCCGCGCGCCGCTCCCCCCGCCCCCCGCGTCGGCCCCCGTCGCGTCCGCTGCCCGCGCGCGGTTGCCATGGCGCTGGCGGCCCCCTCCGGGCCTGGCGCGGCCCCCGCGGCGGGCGAGACGAAGGTGATTTACCACCTGGACGAGGAGGAGACGCCCTACCTGGTCAAGATCCCCGTGCCGGCCGAGCGCATCACCCTGGGCCACGTCAAGGCCGCCCTGGCCCGCCCCGGCGCCAAGTACTTCTTCAAGAGCATGGACCAGGACTTCGGGTAGGGGCGGCCTTCTCCTCTGGGCTCGCCTCGGGCTCCTCCGCCCTGGCCCAGCAAGGCCGCCCCCCTGACGGCCTCTTTCCTTCTCTCTCTTCAAGGGTCGTGAAGGAGGAAATCTCGGACGACAACGCCAGGCTGCCCTGCTTCAACGGCCGAGTCGTCTCCTGGGTACGCGACTGGCATTGGGCGGAGGGGCTCGTGGCAGTCTCGCCGCCCTGCCCTTTAGCCCTGGCGATGGAGTCCAGGGGCTGTGAGGACAGGCCGTGCTCCCGGAGGCCCCTGGACCGCAGAGGGCCACTCCCTCAGAGCCGAACAATGGTTATGCCTGCTCGCAGCGCAGGGCTGTTGCCACAAGATCGTGTGCTGGGGTAGCACTGAAATATTAAGCAGAATTACCCCAGTCTAAGCTCATCAAAATCAGTGGGCTCAGACGGGGGTAACTCGGCTTAGAATTTCATTATACATGTTGCTGCACAGGTCTTGTGCGCGAGCCAGACGTGAGCTACTGTCTTCTGGCTTGAGCAAGTTACTAGTTTTTATTAAGAGCGCTCAAAACACCCACCAATTTTGAAAAATAAAAATAGTTGGTTTTAGGGGCAAGAATAATGAAAAATAGCAGAGTGTACATATGGCAGGTGAACATTTTTTTAAAATAGCTTTGTGGACTTTCCACCACCAAAATAACACATCATTGTAAAATTTCATTTCAAAAACTTTTTTCTGCTTTTGGCCTTTAGGATAGCTTACTCTTTTTGCTTACTTTGTAGAGAGAGTTGTGTTTTTGGCTCATTGCTTGTTTCTGGCCCTTTGTTTCATACAGCATAAACTGGAAAGAAAGAAGACCACGTGTGTTTACAACGCAGTGCTTTTGATAATACTATGTGACATTTCCAGTAATTGATCTTAAGTTTCTGTGTCTTTTTTGCCCTCGGTGTAAGTGAGTTGGTATGGAGCCTTTGGAGGTTCCACTTGCTCTTATGCCAAATGTTCGTCAAGGAAGGCAGATGGGAAGGGTCATATCCTGCTAATGTATACCTTATTTTTCTTTCCTTTGCACAGCTTGTGTCTTCAGAGACTCCACAGCCTGAACCTCTGCCGCCACCCCCTCCCATAGAGGTACGACCAGAGCCGTCACCACCCCCACCACCTCTTCCTCCGTTGCCTGTGGAACGGACAAGTGGTATTGGGGATTCCCGGCCTCCTTCTTTCCAGTGAGTAAAGGATGACAGATTGTGAGACATTTCTTCTTGCTCACCATGAATCCTGGGAGGTCTCAGAAGGGGAAGAGATTGAGCCACATAAAGTTACTGTGTTCATCTCATTCAGTTTGTGGGGGGAGTGTGTCAGGACCAATGGTTCTGGAAGGGCCTCCTTGCAAAGCTTGAGGTGGGGCTGCAAAGAATTAATCAACAGGCTCTTTCCTGGTTTTGTAGTCCAAACATTGCAGGCAGCCGTGAAAACCTGGACCATGAAACTGAGCCAGAGTCAGTTGTGTCGCTTAGGAGGGAGAGGCTGCGACGCAGGGAGAGCCTGGAGCAGGGAGGTGAGCTGATGGGCAGAAGGGGCATCCTTTTCCCTTTTGTTTTTACCTGTTTAGTCTGCTGTATTTATAGTTTGCTTTTCTCACTGAAACTAAAGGCAGATTATCCAGTGTAAATTAATATAAACAATAGGATGAAACTTCTGACAAGCAGTGTAATAAGGCTAGGATTACAGTCATCTGGAACAGAGCTGGAGAGGTGGGGGTTAGCAGCCATGTGGGCATTCAGCTGACACTCTCCTTCCCCCGTGCCAGGTGGGCACCGACTGAATGGCCAGTCACGGCTGGAGCGTCACCTCGCTGGTTATGAGAGCTCCTCCACTCTGCTAACCAGTGAACTTGAAACCACTAGCCTGTGTGACTCTGATGACGACGACACCATGAGCAGGTAATGAGACTGGGTCTTGGACTGAAATGGCTTTCTAGGGCTGTAAGCTGAGAATCGTGTTTCCTTTGGCATCCTGAGAGATACACAAGTCAAAGTCTGGCCTGGCCATGGATACGTCTAAGTCAGAGATGCGAAGGTGGGTGAGACTGGCTTCTGAGCGTCGGTGTCTCCCCATCTCCAGGCATGTCGGCTGCTAAGGGCTATTTCCCCCCGCCCCCTCGTTTTGACTGAGTCCAGTGAACTTGTCTTCCTCAAGGTGTGTCAGGAGTCTACCTACAAGAGACACTATCCCCATCTTCCCACCTGTGGTGTGAATGGGCAAGAGGAATATTTTGGCTATTGGATAGGAGCGACTTGCATTTAGGAATGACTTGGGGGTGGGAGGGATATTGAAGCAGGCGCTCTATGCAGCGGATGCTCCTGCTGGGACAGGGTGGATGGATGTTGTGGCTCCCACAGACATCCAGAAGAGTAAGGAGGGTTGCTCTTCTGTTTTATGTGCAAGGGAAGATACTTGTGCCAGATTGTATTGTTCTTTCTTTAATATACTCTTTTTGCTTGTGGTTAAAGGATCCAAAGCGTTATGGGATTGAAGTGCAAGGAAATGAGGCCAGCAGGTCACTGGCTAGGGCTTCCTGTACACTCTCTGGAGGTGGCATTCCTAATGGTGGTCTTATTGTGTGTCTTGAACCTCTTCCTGCTTGGGAGGCTGCTGCTCCCCAGAGAGAAAAAAACTAACCTGAAGATGCTTCCTTGTCGTCCAAGATGTCAGTGCCCAGAACGGGGGGGGGGGATTTGTGGGTGTTTGCCTGTGTCTGGTGGGGAGCACAACTGAAGGCTGTGCCAAGGATCTCCCTTCCTGTCCATCCAAGCATCCTTTGTCTTTATGCCACGAACTTTGCTACCAGCAGCGTGATCTTTATTTGTTGGTCAAATTGTTCATAGCCCATTTTTCCTCTTGGCTCAGAGTTGCTTACCAGGTTAGTAAATAAAATATAATAGGTTAAAACCAAATAAATTTTTAAAAAGCGGAAGTACTTTCCTGCCATGTTTGTTCCTGCCCCATCAAAAGTCCTTGCAAACAAGCCTGTCAGCGCCTTCTGAATATCTCCAACAAGAGGGCTTCCCTCACCTTTTCTCAGACCCCATGCCACAGGGTGGCTGGGGCTCCGGCCAATGCCAGGCAGGCCACCCGAAGCTGAGGAAGAGCCAGCTGGATATGCAGACCTGGTAGAGTGAATGGTTTTGGACTGCCAAAAAAAAAACCTTTTGGGGTAGATACAGCAAATGTATCCGTTGGTTTTCCATGAGGCTTTGGCTTTTGAGTCTGTATTTCTACTCATTGCAGGTTCAGCAGCTCTACTGAGCAGAGTAGCGCCTCCCGTCTCCTCAAGCGCCACCGCAGGCGGCGGAAGCAGCGCCCGCCTCGTCTTGAGCGGGTAGGGATGAGTCCTGCCCGAGGTGCTGGCTAGAGGGGCATCAGCGATGAGTCTGCCCACGCAGCACGGGTGGAGGAGTGGATGGGACGGCTGCTGTCTATGCTTCAGGGGGCTTTTGTGCCAAATTGACTTTCCCTGCCTCCCCCCACCCCCTTGTTTCAGACTTCTTCTTTCAGCAGCGTCACAGATTCTACCATGTCTCTCAACATCATAACAGTGACTCTGAACATGGGTAAGAGAATAAGTGCTCTGGGGAGAGGGACATGAGGAAGACGTGAAAGGCTGATGGTTGGGATTTAGACATGGAGGATTCCAAATGTAGAGGAGTGCAGAGGTGGGCCAGACAAGAGTCAGGAGGTGAGGCCGAGGCACATCCAACATGTGGGAGCTTTCCCATCCACTCGGGAGTTGCTTAACAATTTGCCTAGTGGACCACTGCCTCCCAAGTTGGAAGTCGGCTCTCCCTATTTCAGGGTCCAGAAAAGCAGGCCCAGATGTGGCCTGCAGGCTGAAAACAACCGCCCGCCTCTCTGCCAGGTGTGGTGTGTATGACCCACGTGCAAAGGGAGAGGGCAGCAGTCAGAGGGGTGATACTTGGTTCTTGTGCCGCCAATTGCTGCCTGTTTCTATGGCTACCGCAGGCCAGGCCAAAAAGGTGGGTGCCGAGGTGGAAGCTGCCTCAAGAGACAGCAGAATAACCTTTCTGGGAAGCCTTCAGGGAAAGACTGGGCAGGCATCGGTCTGGGCCAGGCTTGGCTCAAGGGCAGCACCTCCTGCCTCCTGTGGGGCTGGCTTTGTTGGGTTGCTGGAGTTTTTTGTCTTGATCTGTCTTCTTACCTAAGGAGAATATTGGCCTTAGCCTTCTCTTCCTCCCCGCTCAGAGAAGTACAATTTCTTGGGCATCTCCATTGTGGGGCAGAGCAATGAGCGAGGAGATGGTGGCATCTATATTGGTTCCATCATGAAGGGTGGAGCAGTTGCAGCAGATGGCAGGATCGAGCCAGGGGACATGCTGCTGCAGGTGAGGCCAGCGGGAGTCCTGGGGGGGGGTGTTTCCACGCTTGACAGTCTGGGGAACTGGGGGAGGTCCCTGCCAGAATGGACTGGGGGAGGGCGGAGTTTGAAGCAGCCTCTGTGACGTGCTCATCTTTGTCTTTCCCCCCAGGTCAACGACATTAATTTTGAGAACATGAGTAATGATGATGCCGTGAGAGTCTTGAGAGAAATTGTTCACAAGCCTGGGTAGGGGCTGTTCTGCAAGAGACTCCATGTTTGGCAGGGGGAGCGGGGAGCGGGGCAGCACTTACAGCTGCTGGCTCACTTCCTCTTTTTCTTTGCAGTCCCATAGTGCTGACAGTGGCCAAGTGCTGGGATCCCTCCCCACAAGGATATTTCACCCTCCCGAGAAGTAAGTGACAAGCCCAGCCCTTGCATAGCGACTGTCCTGCTTTTAGGGGCTTAGCCCCTTTTGTATCCCTCCTCCTCTCCCTAACAACCCTGTGCGGCAGGGTGGGCTGAGAGAGAGTCTCCACCACTAGCCCATTCTGCCTTCGTCAGGGATGGGGGAGGGAACAATCCTGGCTCAGGATGCCCAGAGGATGGGCAGGATCCTGGCTGTACCTGGGTAAGTCTGCGGCTCCAGACCCACCCAATCAAGGCCAAAGATGTTTTGCCAAACAAGGCACTGAGTTCTGTGCTGTGTTCAGACTGGCTCAAAGGCACCTGGATCTAGTCCTGTGGCATCAGAGGGTGTGACCTTTGCCCAGCAGCCAGGGTGGCAAGGATTCTGGAGCTGCTTTCTGGTTGATGGCGGCTGGGTTGCAGGTGGGAATCCATCCAAGCAAGCTGCAGGAGGGGGCTGGGATCTTCTCTGCTCTGCAAGGAGGTGTTGCCTTGTTTTTTCTCGCTCTTCTCAAGCCTTCTGCGTCCCCCTTCTCTCTCCACTCGGACTCCTCCCTCCTTTATCCAGATGAGCCTATCCAGCCAATCGACCCTGCAGCTTGGGTGTCCCACTCAGCTGCGCTTACGGGGGCCTTTGCAGCCTACCCTGGAAGCAGCTCGATGAGCACCATCACCTCGGGGACCTCGGTCACGGAGACAGAGCGTGAGTGCTGGGAAAGGGGGGCTCACAGCAGTGTGGCTGAGGAGGTTTTGGGAAAGACGCCAGACTCTTGAAATGCCCGTGTGGGTTTTCCGAAAAGGCACTGCAGCAGTGGATGTTGGGCACTGAGCAGCAGGAATGAATTCCAGCCCCGCCCCCCCGCCCCCAGCGTATCCATGGGCAAAGCAAGGGGCCGTCTCTTGGGAACCGAGCAGTACTCATAGCAAGTCGGCAATTCTGTCAAATTAGAAATAGCTCCTGTAGCCTTTTGTGCTTCGAGCAGGCCGACTTTAGTGGGTATAGGCTGCTGCTGCTGCTGCTTGCCAGCTTCCTGGAGGGAGCGTTTCTTGAGTCTGCCTTTTCACTACCTCCTCTCTGCAAAGAGGCTTCTGCAAAGCCCTGGAAATCTGCCTGCCACCCTTGCTTTTCATGTGTGCTCTTGAGTTGTCAGCGCCTCTTGCCTGTTCATGGGAGATGAAGGGATGTCTCGTGTCTTGGACATTCCCATCCTGGTCGCCAGTTCGTTCTGATCCTGAGTTCAGCTCCAAGGCTGGAGACTTTGCAGCCGGCAAATTGTGCCAGAGCTCAGATGTGCCTTTTGGAGGGGGAGGCTTTGGTGCTGCTTTGACGTCCATGAGTCTGCTCACTTCCTCCCACCCCCACCCCCGCCATCTGTCTTTTAGGCTTTGATGACTTCAATCTGTCCGTCCACACGGATATGGCCTCAGTCACCAAGGCTATGGCCTCCCCTGAGTCTGGCCTGGAGGTGCGCGACCGTATGTGGCTGAAGATCACCATTCCCAATGCCTTCTTAGGTACCAGCAGAGATGGAAGAATCTGGCGGAGGGTGGGGCGAATCCTCGGCCAAAATGAGACAGCCAGTAGCAGCAGGGGCTGGACTGGAGTGGTCCCTCTGAAATTCTGACTGTTGGTTACTGGGGGAGGGGGGGCACACCCCCATGGCAACCTGACATGCGGCCTTCCCTCTTCCACCAGGTTCTGATGTGGTGGACTGGCTGTACCACCACGTGGAAGGTTTCCAGGACCGCCGTGAGGCCCGCAAATACGCCAGCAACCTGCTGAAGGCCGGTTTCATCCGGCACACAGTCAACAAGATCACCTTCTCAGAGCAGTGCTATTATATCTTTGGTGATTTCAGTGGTTGTGAGAACTGTAAGTTGGAGTCCCCCCCCCCCACACACACACCTTCATTTTATCTGGCTGGAGGAGGCGCAGAAAGGGAGGGGGGCTGCCTTTGGGGCTCTGGATCTTGTACCTGGGGCCACCTGGGTGTGTTCAGTTGCTTGACTGATTTTGACTTGGTGTTGCCCTCCTTTCAAGGGCTGGTAACATTGCTGCGTGTCTTTCTGTGTGTTTTGGGGCTCTACTGGTCCAAGGACTCTGGGTGTGTGGGCCATTAGCAAAATGGGCAGTGTACAGGCTTGGCGCAAAGCTGTTCCGCCATTTAAGTGCCACCTCGGATGCATCTATTCTGTGCTG
This sequence comes from Eublepharis macularius, assembly GCF_028583425.1. Classification (NCBI taxonomy): domain Eukaryota; kingdom Metazoa; phylum Chordata; class Lepidosauria; order Squamata; family Eublepharidae; genus Eublepharis; species Eublepharis macularius. The sequence continues at coordinate 79,238,274 of NC_072801.1, forward strand.
CTGCTCTGGTGAGCACCTTGAGCGCCATGGGCGCTGCTGGACTTGCCGAGTGCTGCCCAGGTCCCGCTTTGTTGGCTTAGATGGTCATGAACTCTCCCTGCCTGTCCCCTCCATCATCTCCCTTATTGTCAGATACTTTGGAATGTCCTGAATGCTGGGAGCAGAACTGTGTTTCCTTCACACGGCACACCACCAGCACTTGGAGGTACCCAGAAATGGGCAGAATCTCTGCTGAAGCTCCCACTCTGATTTCAGGCATGGTTTCCTTTTCTTCTCTAGACATGGCCAGCCTCTCCCTCAATGACAACGATGGCTCCAGCGGGGCCTCTGACCAGGACACGTTGGCCCCCTTGCCTCTGCCGGGCACCACCCCGTGGCCCCTGATGCCCACCTTCTCCTATCCGTACCCAGCCCCTCACCCGTACAGCACCCAGCCCCCGCCTTATCACGAGCTGTCCTCCTACAGCTACGGCATCGGAAGCGCTGGCAGTCAACACAGTGAAGGTAGGGCGGCCAGCCGGGGAGGCCTGGGGCGGGGAGTCCTTCCTTCTCTGACCCCTGCAGTGGGTTCCTGGGCGAACTGAGCAGAACCCCCTGAAGGGCAGCCTCCTGGGCTTGTGTGATGCCGGGGCTGGCAAGCGACGAGGAGGACGCGGGTTTGCGGGGGAGAGCGTGAAGTTCACCAGCAGGTCCTGGGCTTGAGGGGACGAGCCAGGGAGCCTGGATTGTCAGGGCAACGGAGTTCTTGAGCACATGTGATTGGCAGGTCTCGGGCGTCCTTCCCGCTTGTACCTCCCCATCGTCGTCGTGACTTGCAGGGCCTCTCTGTGGCTGACGGTTCCTTTTGCTTCTTGCTTGCAGGCAGTCGGAGCAGCGGTTCCAACCGCAGCGATGGAGGCACCGGAGGCAGCAGCCGTGGGGCCAGCAAGCACCAGGAGGAGAAGGCGGGGGCGGATTCCAAGTCAGGCAGTGGGAGCGAGTCCGAGTATTCGACCCGCAGCGGCAGCCAGCGTGGAGGGGCTCTGGCAGGGCCCAGTGGGGAGGGGGCTTCGCAGCGTAGCCTGCACTCCCACCATTCCCTGCATGCAGCTTACACGGCCCCCGGGGGTGTGCCTTTGGCCTATAACCCCATGGTGGTGATGATGGTCCCACCCCCTGGCCCTCCTGCTGCCGCTGCAGCTGTACAGCCCCCTGGGGCCCCCCCTGTGCGCGACTTGGGCTCTGTGCCCCCGGAGCTCACAGCCAGCCGCCAGTCATTCCACATGGCCATGGGCAACCCCAGCGAGTTCTTCGTTGATGTGATGTGACTCCTGGCGGCTTCCCCCTCCCCTCCTCCCAGAGCTGCCCAAAGTCTCCTGACTGCCCACTTGCATTTTGTGGGCTCCAGCCACAGAGCTTTTCAGGTCCCAGCCTGACCAAAAACTTGCTTGTTCCAATGACACAGCTCTGAGGTCACCTGCCCTTCCGGTACCGCTCCCCATTGGCTGGACTCATCTTGTCCTGTGTTTTGGCCTGGAGCAATCTGGCTTCCAGTCTTGCCTTACAGCTCCTGTGACCCCAAGTAGCCTTACAAGTCCCGTCCTTCACCAGCAGAGCCGTTTGCCTCCATGCAGTGACCTGCCACTTGTGGCTACACGACGGTGTCACTTGCATGGCCTGTTTTGCCTTCGTGATCACTCAACAGATCCTCCTTAGTTAATCAGCTGGCTCAGCTCGTCACCTTGTGACTTCTGTATCTTGAGCCTCTTTTATATATCCTGAGGCCTGTTTGGCCACTTTTAAAAGATGTGACTCAGGTCTCTAGAATCACGTGACCTCTGCCTTCCTGTTTCCTGTCTGCCTTGACTTTGAAGGACGGTTGGCCTCGTGGCCTCTGCATTCTGGCCTCCGGGGCCCTGCGCCCATGTCTTTGGTACCAGCTCCCTCTGGCTCTTGGATGTCAGGCGCTGCGTTGGGCACGCACCACGGCTGCCTGTCTTTTCTTTCTCCTGTCACATGGCCAGGTCTTTGAAGGGTTTTGTGATTGGGGGTCCTCTTTGCCTTACTGTCACTTAGTTATGCGTCACAGAACTTCCACCTTAACTGTCTTCCTCCTCCTTTCTCAAGAAAACTGAGAAGTTGGGGAGTAAGAAGTTGATCTTTGGTACTTCTGGCTCCCCTACCCTTTTCCTGCTCTTGATGATCACAAAACCGGTATCAATGAAGGTAGGAATTCTGTTTGTTTTTTCGAATTGTTTTTTAAGAACATTTTTTATTCATGTTTTCAGAGTTAAGTTGGTTTGTTTTTTAACTTCTTTTTGTATAGAAGCCTTTCCGTCCCCCCTCCCAAAAGTTCCTTCTGAACACTACATTCCCTCTTCTCCCACCCTTCTGACAACTTGAGTTTGCCTCTTTGCCTTTTAAGGGTCCAGTACCAAAGTCTGACTTGAAAAGGTTTATTCCAGGGTCGCCCACATGCATGCACGCCCCCTCCCTCTTCTTCTCTTGTGCCGCTGGCTGCTCTTTGCACTGTTCTCACTGAGGGCCAAGGTCACTTGAGGCAAAATTCCAACATCACTAGCTCTGGCCGGTGAAATGAGGCCATTGATGTGGTTATAGGTACAATGGAGACTTCTCGGGAGCTTAGTTCAGTGTCTGCAAGAACTGTGGGGCAGAGTCCACATCACGCAACATCTTGGGGGAGGGATCCCAGCTGAGGCATGTCGAGTTTGTGCCTGGTCTGCAAGGAAAGTCCGGGGTGCATTCCCAGCATTGCATGGAGCCGCTGCAAGGAAAGGCCCTTCTTGGCCGCTGCTGCCAATCAGAGAAGGGAGTGTTGAATGAGGTGTTTTAGGTCACCCAACTAGAGCCACATTCCTACCCACCTGCCTGTGGGAAAACTTTTTCGTTTCCCCACAGACCTGCCTCGCGGGCAGCTGACGGCCTCTTTCCCTTGCCCTGATCTAGAAACATTGCCACATTGGGGGATGGAAAGAGTTGTAGCCGAGAGATCTCTTTTTCCGCCCAAACCCAACTATTTTCTTTAAAGAAAAAGAAAAACATTATTCGAGAGAGAGAAAGATCACCGTTAGTGAGTCCTTTTTTGAAGAACCTGTGTTGCCTTCGCATAGAAATTTCAAGACTACGTGAATCTCTTGTATCAAGACAGCCCCCTCTGTCAGTCTCACTCAGTCTTGCTGATTCGTACCATCAGCCAGTCTCAGGCAGAGATAAGAGTCCTTCCCTGTCGCTCCTGCCTGAGCTCTGGAACCTGAGATGTTGGAGGCTGAACCTGGAAGGGCAGCAGATTAACCAGTCAGCCAAGTCCTCTCCACAGATTTCATTTTGAAGATGCAAAATAATTTGAAGCTCTCACCTGCGTTTATTCTCATAAATTTATAAACATAAAATGAGAGAAAATAGCCAACTTTGCACAGTGTGATAAGGAAAAGTCCAAACGAAGTGGAGAGAGTGAAGGGGCTGTGTTGAATATTTTAGGGGGTATTAAAAATCCCAAAGGGTTTCTTTCCCTCCAAGTTAGGCAGATGGGGCAGAGTTTGGAACCTGGAGTTTGTGTGCAGGTCTCATTGAAATTCAGAAAGGGAGGTTGGGTGTTTGTGGGAAGCAGAATAGCTCCCCGTCTTACCTACGGTTTCTGCTCCCGTCCCACATCAATGCCAAACAGTATTTAAGGCAGAGTGGATGTTGCTGTTTTCACATTGCCTCTTGGGGTTTTGGACTTGACTGTTTTTAAACAGTGTCAGACACTCTTTTTGGTTCTGCTTGCTCTCCTGGAACTCTGGCCCCTGAAACAGCTGCAGCTGCCCCCTTTCCCTGGATCCTTCCGAGTATCATTTGTAACGGGAGGTAGGGGAGAAGGGAGTGTGCATTTTCTTCCCTCAAACGGGGTACGATCTCTCTTCCCTGCTCTCCTCAGAGGTGCTAGATGTGTCCCACCCAACACGCCATCCCAGGGCAGTGGAGCAGCAGGGAGGGCAAACCCCTCCCTTGGGATTGAGCCCTGAGTATTTCATGCTCCCTTGCTTCTAGGGGGGATGTGCGTGCAAGTGTGAATGTGTGTGATCAGTAGCAGATAACTATTTTGTAATAACATATTTATTTTTTAGCTCTTTTGTGTACAAAAAAGCGTTCAATAAAAAACAATCTCATAAAATCCTTAGCTGGCAATTCTGCATTTTTAATTTTATTTATTCATTTATAGTCTGCTTTTCTCACTGAAATCCCAGGTGGATTGCACAGTGCAAGTGAAAGAACATAATCAACAGCTAGGACATGCGCTGAACAAGTACAACAATGAACAACAGTTAAGACATTCAGTGAAAAGCTACAATAGGGTACAGTATCAGAAAATTTGAAAACAAGCATTAAGTTGGGCAGAGATATGAAATTCTTCTGAAACAGTGCATAATTAATTTACATGGCATGTTAAGCAATGAGAAAACTCCCCAAGGGTGAATTATATTCTGCCGATATTGTTAGATCTATCAGCAGCATTCGACACGGTCGATCATGACCTGTTGGTCCACCGCCTTGCCGATGTGGGGATTCGAGGGACAGCTGTGCAGTGGTTTGTCTCTTTTCTCCATGGTCGGGGACAGAGGGTGGCACTAGGGGAGAAGTTGTCATCCCGCCACCCGTTGGTGTGCGGTGCCCCTCAAGGGGCAATACTCTCCCCCCTGCTATTTAACGTATATATGCGCCCCCTCGCCCAGCTGGTACGGAGTTTCGGACTTGGGTGCCATCAATACGCAGATGACACCCAATTGTATCTGATGATGGACAGATGGCCTGGCTCTGCCCCAGATGTCCTGGAACGTGCCTTCGGAGCTGTGACTGGATGGTTGAAGCAGAGTCGGCTGAGATTGAATCCCTTGAAGACGGAGGTCCTGCATGTGGGTCTAGGGTCCATGGGTGCGGGACTCTGGCTCCCCGTTCTCGATGGAGTGCCACTTACGCCGGTGTCGAGAGTGAGGAGCCTGGGGGTGGTCCTGGATGCTTCCTTGTCTATGGAGGTACAGGTCGCAGCTGTTGTTAGATCCTCTTTCTTCTACCTAAGACAGTCTCGACAACTTGTCCCCTACCTATCGACCCATGACCTTACAACAGTGATCCGGGCAACGGTCACCTCCAGATTAGACTACTGCAACTCACTCTACGCAGGGCTTCCCTTGGGCTTGATCCGGAAACTGCAGCTGGTTCAGAATGCAGCTGCACGAGTGGTTGCCAGAACTCCAGTCATGGCACATATAACACCCATCCTCCGTCAACTGCACTGGTTACCAGTTGAATACAGGGTCTGGTTCAAGGTTTTAGTGTTGACCTATGCGAACTGGGCCCAGCATACCTTCGGGACCGCCTCTCCCCATATGTTCCCCGGAGGTCACTTCGATCAGCTAATAAGCAGTTGCTGATGGTCCCTGGCCCCAGGGAGGTCCGCCTGGCCTCTACCAGAGCCAGGGCCTTTTCAGTCCTGCCTCCAGCCTGGTGGAACTCTCTGTCTGAGGCGACTAGGGCCTGGCGGGATTTGTTACCTTTCCGCTGGGCCTGCAAGACGGAGATGTTCCGCCGGGCATTTGGTGGGGGCTGGGCTGTCCTCTCGCCGGCCATACCACTGAAGACCTTCCACCACCCATGCAGGACAATGCTGCATTTTAATATTTTATACCCACCAATTTTAATTGTTTTGATAAGATGTTTTAATGTTTTTATAATGTTTTTACTGTTTTAAGCTGTTGTTAAACCGCCCTGAGCCCGTCTGACGGGGAGGGCGGTCTAGAAATGTGATTAAATAAAATAAATAAATAGTCTACATCAGCAGACTGTACCCAGTAGTGTAGCATATGGTCCCTGTCCCTACCATAGAATGTGTCTGAGCTATTTCTTATGACATAGCCCTATAAACTGGGTAGAAAGCCCAGAATAATTCAGTTTTGCATAGTATACAGAAAGCCAGGAGAATAGGAGCTTTCCTGACCTCAGGCAGGCCGTTCTATAAGGTGGGGGCCACCACAGAAAAAGCACGTGTGCTGACAGCTGTCGATTTTGCCCAACCCACAGGGTGGTATTTGCAGAAGGCCCTGCCCAGATATGCAAAACTGCTGTGGCTGAACATGGGGGGAGAGGCAGTGAGATGTGAGGGGCCAAGGCCGTGAAGGGCTTTGAATATGATACGACCTTAAGTTGAGCCCTGTAAATGATGGATAGCCAGTGGAGTGATTGGATAATGGGAGTGTTACGCGTGCTCCAGCTCGTTCCTGAGAGTAAATGAGTTGCTGCATTCTGCACCAGCTGGAGTCTCTGGGTTGACTTTGAGGGGAGACGTACCTGTGTAGAGTGCATTACAGTTGTCTAGTTCCGGTGTTACTGTGGCATGAATCCGGGTGGCCAGATCAACTGTGTCAAGGTAGGGGACCATCATCCAGGCCAGTCTGAGTTGGGAGAAGGCCTTTTTTGCCACTGCCTTTACTTGCTTCTCTGTCAGCAGTGCTGGATCCAGTAACCCCAGGCTCTTAACTGAGTCAGCCAGGCTCAACCCCATCAAAGGTTGGAAGCACAATGTCCTTCAAAATCTGTGCTCTTCAAACCAGCATCACTCTGTCTGGGTTCAGTTTCAATTTGTTTGCTTTCAACTGTTTGACAGCAGCTGTCAAGGTGCGACTCGGTACTTCTACTGCATCGCCAGGACATTTGGTTAGTGAGATACAGAGTTGGGTATTATCTGCATATTCATGGCATCCAATTCCATAGCTACAAATTAGTTCTCCTAAAGGCCTTACATAGAGGTTGAATAACATGGGGGATAAGATTGTGCCTTGTGGAACCCAGCATGATAATTCCCACGCTGAGGGTTGCTGGTCTCCAGTAGCAGCCCTTTGAGTTTGTCCCATGAGGAACCTTTTAAACCAGTCCAAAGCAAATCCCTGATACCCAATTCTGCCTCTAAAGGCCTCACCAGGAAAGCGTGATCTACATTGAAGGCTGCCCATAGATCTCAGAGAAGCCACAATGAAACACGTCCTTTGCCTACAATCAGGTGGAGGTCATCAACCAAGGCCAAAAGAGCCAAGGGTCCAGAGGCACACCAGAATTGTGCAAAGAGGCACAGAGCTGGTCAGCGGCTGCTCTCGCAACCACTTGGCCCGGAAAAGGCAGCTTATTTTTATTTGTTGTAATTATTTTTCCTGCGAGAGCCCAGGCAGGTTACACAGAGACAGGGCCATCATTGTAAAGAGTCCAGTAGCACCTTTAAGAGTTACCAACTTTATTGTAGCATAAGCTTTCGAGAACCACAGCTCTCTTTGTCAGAGTTGACGATGCATCTGACGAAGAGAGCTGTGGTTCTCGAAAGCTTATGCTACAATAAAGTTGGTAAGTCTTAAAGGTGCCACCGGACTCTTTACCAGTTTGCAACTACAGGCTAAGAGGGCTACCTCTGCTGGCTCTAGGGCCGCCATCGGCCCCCTCGGAATGCTCTCCCAGGAGCGGAGGGCCAGAGCGGGGCGGGGGCCTCGGCAGGGGCTCGGCAGCATCAGCAACGCCCCAGCCACGTCTGCGCCGCGAGGAACTACAACTCCCAGGGTGCCCCGCGCTCCGTACGCGGGGAGGGGGCGCGCGCGAAGGAATTCGGCCTCCCCCAGTTGGGCCGTGCCGGGGGCGGGGAGAGGCGGAAGCCGGAGCCGAGCCGGGAAGCTGCCGACCGCGTCGCTCGCCCGCCATGCACGCCCTCCGGCTCCCCCCGCGCGCCTGCTGGCGCCTTTGGCAGCTGCGCCCCGCCCGGGGGTGAGTGGCGGCCCGGGGGGGGGGCGGGCGCTGCTTTAATTCGGGGTTGCGGCGGGCGGGGGGCGGGGGAGGCTGCCTCCGGGGTTCTGCGAGGCGCCCTCAGCAACAACCCCCCCCCCCCCGCCGCCCGTTGCTTTGCCGCGCTGCGCTGCCCGCGGGTGACCGTGGCCTCTCCGTCTGTCTCCTCCAGGTCCGGGGGGGCCCCCGCCTTGGCGCTCGGGGCCCGGCTCTACGCCGCGCAGGCTGCCCAGGTAAGGGGCTGCTCTGGAGGAGGGGGGGTGTCTGCCCGGCCTGCCCCCCGCCGGCTCGGGGCCCTGAGGGGCGGGGGGTGCGTGGGCGCGGGGCGGTTCCCGCATAGGGGGCGCCTGGGGGCCGCAGACGGGTCCGGCCGCTTGGCGGGCCCCCGACCTCGGCCTGCCAGTCCGTCTCTGCAGGGATCCCACCCGGTGGGGGGGGGGGAGACTGGAGCAGGGGGCTCAATGCCCCCCCCGCCGGACTGCCCTGTATCTTCTGGTACTCCGCCCCCCCCCTTGACTCTTCACACTCAAGAAGCAAACCAGCCGGTATCTCTCGAGCCCGGACCCCTCCCTCTTTCCCCCCTCCCTCTACACAACCTCCGTTCCCACTTTGTTTAGTCATGAGGATCCCAAGGGGTGGGGGAGGGAGCCCTCGATGCCAGCGGATGCCCCCAGGGCAGCCTGGCTGCTCTCCCCCACCCCTGTAGCCTCACCTGCTGCCTGAGCCGTGGCTCCCCCCCCCGAACCACCTGCGGCCTCCCCCCCTCCCCCCGGGGGCTCCCGCTTCCTCTGTATGGGGCTCCCACAACCTCTCCAGGGTAAAGGTCATATTGTCCCCGGAGTAAGTAGGGCAGAGGTGACTGTGCAGACGCTGCGCCAAAGTTTGGCAGGTCTCTCCTAGGGGACAATGGCAGCTTCAAATATCCCAGTGCTGGGATCCTTGCCAGGCACTCCAAGTACCTTTTTGGTAATGATGTAGCCCTTCCCCACAGCTGTAGGATCCGCCTGCCAGAAATTTGGATTACGGATAGTCTTCTGGAGTCTACCACACAATTCTCCGTGCCTGGTAGTCGCTAAATGCGTCAGTGTTCAGAGGTAGATGGAGGTTCCATTTAGCTATCAAAGAGTCCAGTAGCACCATTAAGACTAACCAGCTTTATTGTAGCATAACAATAATGCTGACGATGCATCTGATGAAGAGAGCTGTGGTTATCGAAAGCTTATACTACAGTAAAGTTGATTAGTCTTAAAGGTGCTACTGGACTCTATAATTTTGCAACTACAGGCTAACACGGCTAACTCCTCTGGATCGTTTAGCTATCGTGGCTGGTAGCTGCTGATAACCCCTTCATCCTCCGTCAGTTGGTCAGTTCTGGGTCACTGGTTGCCATTGTATCTGTATCTATATATCTATAGCTGTGGATATGTGGGCCGTGTCTGAAATGAAGTAACGCTTCCATTGCCATCTGAGATGTTTTTATTGTATGTAGTGTTTTAAATTTTATTGTAATGTTTTTATCTGCTTTTATGTGTTTTTATGTCAATTAAAATGTTGTGCTCCGCCCTGAGCCCACTCAGCGGGGAGGGTGGACTAAAAAATCTAATATAATAAATAAAAATAAATAAAATATCATAGATCCAGAGGAGTTAGCCCTGTTAGTCTGCAGCAGCAAAATAACAAGGAGTCCAGTAGCACCTTTTAGACTAACCAACTTTTTTGTAGCATCAGCTTTCGAGAATCACAGCTGATGAAGAGAGCTGAGGCTCTCAAAAGCTTATACTACAATAAAGTTTGTTAGTCTTAAAGGTGCTACTGGACCTCTTGCTGTTCTGTGTTGTGGGAATGACTTCCTTTAAGATGTTTGTGTGCTGTCAGGAATCTGGATTCAAGTTGCTTCTTGGCCATGAGACCCCACCGGCGGGCCTCGAGCAAATGGCTGGCCTTCACTCACCCAGTGATACCCCACAGTGTTGTTACGTATTTAGAATGTTTATACTCGGTCTTTCCAGAGTCAGCTCATAAAAGAGATGACAGGGCAGTAAAATCATGAAAACAATAAAATAACTATTGCAAGTAGCAAAAAGCTATAAAACAGCAATCAGCACCTAAAATTAGATCTACAAAACAGACCATAAAAACAGCAGAGAAAAAATTAAAATCCATTAGTTATAAAAGTGTGGGTTAAAAAAAAATGGTCTGGGGCATAAAAGTAAGTAAAGTAGGTGTGAAGTGAACTTCAAGGAAGAGGACATTCCAAAGGGAAGGTGCTGCCGGGGGGGGGGGGGGGAAGCCTCTGGTTGCCATCCGCCTTGCCCCAGCAAACAGGGACACGGAGAACAGGGTTTGTGAAGAGGAGCCCAGATGGTGGCTGGACAATGTTGGAGGAGGCTGTCTTTCAGGTCTCCTGACCCCAGGACATTTAGGGCCTTATTATAGGTAAGTACCAGTGCTTTGAACTGTGCTGTAAACAGACGGGCAGCCACTGTTGATCCTTCGGTATGGGGTGACACGATCCCTGTATTCTGCCCCTGGCAGTAACCTGCCTGCCGCATTTTGAACTAGATGACATTTCCAGACACTTGTAAGGCAGCCTCACGTAGAGTACATTTCATCAGTTTAGTTTGGGGGTGATCCGAGCACGCATCTCTGTGGCCAAATCATGCTTTTTGAGGAAGGGCTGTAGCTGGCATATCAGTGGGAGCTGACAAATGGTGTTCCTCCAGCTGCAGGCAGAATGCGACCCCTCCCAGGACAGCCTGACTTCAGCCCTCACACAGCTTTGTGACTGGCCTGCAGCCCCTCAATCTTGACTGGGTGGAGCTTCAGTTTATTGACCCTTGTCCAATTCCCTTACCTTCTCCAGGCACCTGAACTGGAGTTCCACAAACCCCTCCCAGCTCCACGGGAAGAAGGAAAAATCGAGTTGGGTGTCAACCACGTATGGGTGGCACCTCAGTCCAGATCCCGAGATGACCTGTCTTAGCAATTTCGTGTAGGTGTTGAACAGCAAAGGGAATCTTGCAGGGCCTTTTAGCATAAGTCCTGTGGGGCCAAGCAGCACCTTCCAGAACCTTCCAGAATCTGCCAGCCAAGAAAGAGTGGAACCACCTAAGCATGGTGTCCCCCCACCCCCGAAAAAATAAGCTAGCTTGCCTAGAAGGATACCAGGGGTCGATGGCCTTGGAAGCCCCCAAGAGCTCCAGGAGAATCAACAGGGCGTCCCTCTCCCAGAGTCATGAACCCAGGCCTGAATCTGGATTGAAATGGGTCGAGATGTTCTGTTTCCTCCAAGACCCACCTGAAGTTGCAAGGGCACCCCCTGCTCAAGCACCTCGCCCAAGAGTGGGATGGCTGAGTGGCAGTTGTGCAGGGCACTGCGGTCCAGGGACACCTTTTTCAGGAACTGTCTCACAACCGCCTCCTTCAACGCGGTCGCAATTGCGCCTGCCCACAGAGAGGCGTTTACCTTCCTAACTCAGCTAGATAACATCAGCCACAGCCTTGACTTGATTCACCAGTTTAAAGTCATCTAGAGAGCTAAGGGTTACTGACCTGGTTTAGCAGTGGTTTGCACAGGGATGGGAAGGCGGGAGCGTTTGTTCCAGGCTGATTTTGTGTGGCGTGCAAAAAGTCTGATTATTGCAGTCCTGATGGGAAAACGGCACTGCGGGGCCGTCCGTTCTCCTGAAGTCAGCTTGAGTCTTTGATGACTGAGGAATAACGAAGGCGAACCACAGTCCCGGTCAAAGTTCATCTTGCCCAATAGACAAATGTTGCGTTGTCAAGACTGGGGGGCTCTTTTAAACAGCTCCACAACAGGTAGAAATTCCACATGTATGGTTCTTTTCCCCTTGTGGACATAAACAATACTGAAAGCTTCCCTGGTGGGCTTCCCAACTGTTGTGTAGCTATTCATGGGGCTTCCCTCTCCACCCCACCCTGAGTCTCGGTGATCATTTTCTCTAAACTGGGACCCTGCAAATGCTTGTGAGCCTTTTCCCCGGGGGAACGCATTGCAGCTCCCAGATCGCTAGAGCTGCCCTTTCTTGTGCTTCTTCCAGCTCTTCCATCTCCTTTGACATGGGATGACAGGAAGAGAGCTCTCTTCTCTGTCCTAAGTGGCACTGCTCCCTCCAAGGGCATTTTGATCGGGGCTGTCTTGTGCTCAGTCCCCTTCTTAGTCATCCCCTAGTGGGAGCGCTAACACACCCACATGTGGTTTGATAACCAGCCTCTTGTCTTCCTTTGCAGGCTGTACTGGATAAATCAGGCACCGGCGTGGCTTCTCCTTCTCAAGCTGTGTCGGAGAAGAAATCTCTAGCTGCAGTAGGTGCTTTGTGGAGCCTGCTGGGTAGAAATGGATGTTAACTTATTAAAATATTGATGCTCGAGGCAGTGTAAGATAAGCCATTCAGTACAACCCACCCCCCCAACTAAGGTCAGCTCAGAAAAACACGTGCAAAAGAAGCCCACCTTGGCATCTCCTATCTAACTGGCTGTGGAAAGGATGCCCAATTCTCACAGCGGTTGCCACAGGGAAAGCAGGCGCTCCGTCCGGGGGGAGGAAAAACTGACCCGCAAACTGTGATTGGCACATGAGTTCATATGGGGGAGGCCCTCCTTGTGGTTATGTGGGTTCCAATTTGCACAGGTCTTTCAAGGTAAGAACGAACCCATCAAATTGAGCTTGGAGTCAAATGGGCAGCCAGTACAATTACTTTGGAGCAGATGTCCCCTGCCCCCGTTGTTTGGCAGGTCACTGTGTTTTGCACCCACTCTGGTATCCAAGTTGCCTTTCAGGGCTGCCTCTTGCGGAGTACGTTGCAGAAATCAAACTGAGGTTACAAAAACAAACCCCTCTCATTTCCCTTAGCATCTTTTAGGGGAAAAAACCGGATCAGTCTTTGATACAGGAGTTCTTGTGGTGGGAATGGAAGACGTGGGTTAGGGTTAAGTGATGAGTTGCATGCTTTGCTGGTTGGTGGCTGAGCTGATGCAGTGGTGCAGAATATTCACAAACATTCTAACGGTTCAGGGGTAGTGTGGGCAAGGGTGAATGGAGCACAGGTCGATGATTGCTAGCCAACTAATTATTTACAGGCCAGGTGTAATTCCAGAATGCGCATGTGTTCTCACACAGACCAAAGTTAGTGCAACACCTGAATCCGCCTTCTCTGTGGTTTACGACGGGCAGCCTGCTCTCTAAGCTCCCGGGTGGAAGTCCTCGCCATGCACAGGCCTGATTCTTTTCACCAGAGAGGCTGCTGGGGTTGCACCGGGGGCTTCCAGCTTGCCCTGAGCCACGGCCCCTTTAGTGATGAATGCTATTCTGTGCCTCTTTTTAAAAAAAAAAAGTTTCCTTCTGGAGTGTGTTTTGGAAAACATATTTCCTTCGCTGTTATTAAAAGACGCAAGTAACCGTCACAAATATGCAAATCCCATTGATTGCAGCTAAGCTCTGAGTGAAAACAAGCAAAGACTCTCAAGGATTTGAGTGACAAGTCGGGAGAAACGTTTCTGTGTAAGCTCAGAGCGTGCAAGAAAACATGGCTCAGTAACACTCTGAGGGAATCTGGTTTCTCAGGGCCTACGCTTCGGCTTTCCCCTTTCCTCCTGAACCCGGAGTGTAGCTGCGCATAAGCGGCCAGGTGTGGTTAGTCAGTGGGGAAGAGGGCTCAGCACCTACCAGTCCTTTCTTTCTTTCCACCCAGGAATCCAAGTCGTTTGCTGTGGGAATGTTCAAAGGCCAAATCAATACTGAGCAAGTGTTCCCGTATCCCTCAGGTAAATTGCTGTGTGTGTGCGTGTGCTTTGGGATGTGACTTCTGTAACTGCCAGAAGCCCGACTTGTTTTCGGAGACTTTGATACGCTATACCGATGTGTTTCCCGAGTATTCCTCATGAGACCAGCTGCTCATGAGACCAGACGGTTTAGTGTGTGTGTGTTTGTGCTGAATTTATAAATTGTTTGTTATTTATTTATGTCATTTATAGTCCACCTTTCTCACGGAGACTCGAGGTGGATTACACAGTGTGAGATTAGTACAGTCAAAATCAAGGACATTTCGATAAACAGTGCCATAGGGTGGGTAAATGTGAGTTTATGAAGAAGTAACGTTTAGCAAAAATCCAATACAGAGCTGAAGAAATGCTGAAACAGAGCCTAAGCAATTGTAGGGATGTCATTGGACAACATAAGACTACTCAGTCGGGGTTTTAGTGGGAAAGGCCAGTACAACCCTTGCCTGTGAGATCAGATCGCTTAGCGCATCGCCCTGTGGGCCTGTGCCCTGGGGAAGCTGCTGTTGGGAATCAGGCCGAGGTCCCCACCGTAAATAAAAACAGGCCGCTGTACTTACATATGATTAGAGAATCCAGTTTGGGCTTTGAGGCAGCTTTGGGCCTCAAATGTTTCTGGAGCAGCCAGGTGAGATGGGAAGATCGTTTCATTAGGCTGGGGGCAGGGGTGTATTTGGGTTCTAGAACTGCAGAGGGGCCCAGCGGAACGAGGGTGGTAGCCTACCCAGTCCTGCATCCTGTTAAACACAGTAGCCAAGAAGCGAGCCGTAAAGGCCAAGGCCTTCCCCGACACTGGGATTCAGAGGCTGGCTGCGTCTGTATAGGGAAATTCCCTTTAGCCATCGGGGCTCGTAGGCAGGCTGGGCCTCTCCTCCAAGATTTTGTCTAACCCCCTTTTCAGGCTCTCAGCAGTTGGCCATCACTGTGTCTCCTGGCAGGGAATTCCACCGTTTAGTTACTCATGGAGTAAAGAAATACTTCCTTTTGTCTTTCCTGAATCTATTGTCCATTCGTTTCATTGGATGAAATTCTGCTATTGAGTTCGGGTGAGGGAGAAAAAGTTTTCTCTGTCCACTCTCTCATCCCCCTGGATAATTTTATAAACTTCTGTCATGTCCTCCCTCAGTCTTATTTATATACCTAAAAGTCCCAAGAAAGGGGTTTCAAGCCCATAATAACAACCATATTTGATTTATATACCACCCTTTAGGACCCTTTAACACCCTCTCGGAGCAGTTTACAAAGTATGTTGTTATTATCCCAACAAAAACAATCCCTCTGTGAGGTGGGTGGGGCTGAGAGAGCTCTGAGAGAGCTGTGACTGGCCCAAGGTCACCCAGCTGGCTTCAAGCGGAGGAGTGAGGGATCAAACCTGGCTGTCCAGATTAGAGTCCTGCTGCTCTTAGCCACCACACCAAACTGGGCCTTCTTATCTGGGTTGCTCTCTTCTGTACTTGCCCCAGCTCTGCGCTTACTTTAAGGGTTTCAGAGGCACAGTCTCCTAAATGAGGCTGCACTACCAGTCTCTCCGGGGCATCTATACATTGGCAGTTTTGTTTTCGATCTTTTTCTGAGAAGGGCAGCTTGGGGTAGGAGGCAGGTGGGATTGGCAGGGCTAACGCTTCTCCTCCTGCCCCCGCAGTCCTCAGTGAAGAACAAGCCCAGACTCTGCAGGAGCTGGTGGGGCCGGTCTCTCGCTTCTTTGAGGTGAGGAGGTGGAGGGAATGGTTGTGCTGACCCCTCTTGGAGGGGGTGCAGAATGAGAGCAGGGGCTCTCGGTCCGTGGGGCTGTGAATGGTGGCGGCTGGTGAGGCCTGGTCTCACAGTCCATGCTAGGACTTGAGGGAGTTGGGGGGGGGGGCTGTTTCCCTACCGTGACCCTTTTTTCTGTCCTTCATGCAGGAGGTGAATGACCCAGCTCAGAACGACATGTTGGAGCATGTGGAAGAGCGCACGATGCAAGGCCTGAAAGAGCTCGGAGCGTTTGGCTTGCAGATTCCGATTGACTTGGGGGGGTTGGGCCTCAGCAACAGCCAGGTGAGACTTGGGTCTCCTCTAGAGTTGGTGTTCTTTTTTCGCCCCCTCCAACACACACGGGGAAAGAACCCCTAGGAGACTATAGCTGTCTACTAGTAAAAATAGGTCACAAATCCAAAAGCAGCCGATTATCAAGAAGCTATATTTCTGCCAGCCCAGATTTCATCTGTTGTGTGGCATGGAACATTCACAAACATTCTAGCTTCTCTGGAGGAATAGAATCACGTGGTCACTTCCTGTCCTTGTTGAAGAAGGAAGAGTCAGGCTGGGGCTGTTCAGTGTTTAGGAAAACTGCCAGCGATTACAGACGCTCTTCTTTCTTCTCTTCATGCTGCAGTATGCCCGGCTGGTGGAAATCGTGGGAATGCATGACCTGGGGGTGGGCATCACCCTCGGGGCTCACCAGTCAATTGGGTTCAAGGGAATCCTCCTGTATGGCACCCCGGAGCAGAAGAAAAAGTATCTTCCCAAATTGGCAACTGGTATGGAGATGTGACCGGGGTGGGGGACTTAGGAAGGGGGGGGGATGGAGCGATTATAGGTGGGAAGGTGAGATGGTGAAGTGTTCTCCCTAATACGGGCCCCGGGGTCAGCTGGCTCCCACCAGAGAGGGCTCCCCTCTTCTCGCCCTGCCCCCAGCAAATGCTTCTTCACAGCTGCAGCTTCCCCCCTCCCCAGGTGAGACCATCGCCGCATTCTGCCTGTCAGAGCCTTCCAGTGGTTCGGACGCAGCCTCGATCCGCACGACGGCTGAGCTGAGCCCTTGTGGCACCTACTACACTATGAATGGCGGAAAGATCTGGATCAGGTGAATGGCGGAGGGGGCACGGTTGTGAAGGGGAATGAATGCTGGATCCTAAACAGGAATAACAAAGGGAGAGATGAAGAGGCACAAAGCTGCTTGGAAACTGCCTCTCCCCACACACACCTCATTTGGGAGGGCTTGGAGTTAGTTTGGCTGTGTTATACCTGGTTGGAGAGAGTTGAGAGGATCCCCCCACCCACCCCATCACACTAGAATTCATGGTCAATTTGATGACTAATAAATTTAGGACAGAGAAGGGAATGTGCACACATAATAGCCTTGAAATAATTAGCTTATGGAACTCACTGCCACAAGAAGACTACTAGCTTAGGAGGCTCACGTAGGAAATGAGTCATCTTGCTATTCCTCCCAAGGCAGCATAAGCAGTTTCCCCATTTTGTTCTCACAACAACCCTGTGAGGTAGGCTGCCTGGAAAGCATCATAGTTGAGTGGAGACTTCGGGTCTGTAAGGTCCTTCTCGTGGCTCCATCATGCAGGTTAATAGGTCTACCTATTAGAGCCCATCTGTGGGGAGGGCAGGGTATAAATCAAATCAATCAATAAAATATACTGCTGAATAGGGGCGTCTTGTGGGCTTCATTCCCTTGTTGGCTTCTGAGAAGCATTCGGCCCAGCTGCTGTGGGGAACCATTGGGCCTGATCTGGCAGGACTGGTCTGTTGTGTTCTTTTGTGGTGGTAGTGAAAAGTTCGGGGGGGGGGGCGGGGGGCTTCTGCCCATGTTCAAATTGGTTTTTCAGCCCTGTGGGACTATTTGGTACATCTACATTTCCCTTGCCTGATCCTATTTTTAGCTAGATTTAGTGATGCAAAAGCTGTTTCCGATGCCCACAATCTAGCTGCGGTGGCTCAGTTCTCTGCATATGCTCAGAGACATATCTGCCAGAGCTGGAACCTGGCAATGGGAAAAAGGTCTGGCTCTCCATTCGAGCTGGAAGAGAGGCCTTGTAGGGTTGGGGCCTCCCAGACTGACTCTGTGGTCCTTGCAGCAACGGTGGGCTTGCTGAGATCTTCACAGTGTTTGCGAGGACGCCCCTCAAGGATGAAGCAACTGGAGAAGTGAAGGACAAGATAACAGCATTCATTGTGGAACAATCTTTTGGGGGTGTAACACGGTGAGTAGCTTGGGTGGGGAGGGGAGAGAAAAACCTTTATCGAAGAGAGGGCTTTTCCTGAGCCTGCTTCGGACCGGGGCTGGTCCTTCAGCCAAGCGCAGCCTGGCCAGGGTGGGGTGGGGTTGCCGTTCATCGATTTGCTCCCTGCCTGGACTTCACCAGCAATGGCTGGGCTCAGGGCTGGCCAACAGCAGCGCAGGCCCAGGAGGGGGTGGCAACAAAGAGGCCCCGGTCGAGATCTGCTCCTGGTGTGCCAGGCATATAATGGCATCCCTCTGCCTCTCCAGCGGCCCCCCTGAGAAGAAGATGGGCATCAAGGCATCCAACACAGCGGAGGTCCTCTTCGATGGCGTTCGTGTCCCAGTAGAGAACGTTTTGGGGGCCCCAGGTGCCGGGTTCAAGGTTGCCATGAATGTCCTGAACAACGGGCGCTTTGGCATGGCTGCTGCAATGGCCGGCACGATGCGTGGCATCATTGGCAAAGCGGTGAGCCAGCTCTGGGGGACCTCGATGGCGGCTCCCGCGTCGCCTTCCCTCTCGCTCCTCTCGCCTCCCTTGGCCTGACGGCTGCCTTCCCTCTCGATCTCAAAGGTGGATCACGCTGCCAACCGGACCCAGTTTGGGGACAAGCTCTATAATTTCGGAACCATCCAGGAGAAACTGGCCCGCATGGCTATGCTGCAGTACGTGACGGAGGTGAGACCGAGCAGTCCGAAGGCACAGAGATGGGTGTGACACTGGGGGGGGGGGGGAGTCCTACCCCGGTCCTTGCTTATGTTTCACCAGACGTTGCCCACACGTCTTCCAGCCAAGCGTTTTGCCTTCCAAAAATGAAGACTGCTGTGATGTGGACACATCTGAACTCAGCATCTTTAATTAGTTGGGAAAGGTTAACGAAAGCCCTTAAGTAACGGTTGGGGAGGGGGAGGGGGTGTTTGTCATGGGGCGAATACATTTTGGAATGAGATTCAGCACCCTGATGGCTGTTGCGCCAGCCCTTTATGAGCAGCGTGGTGAAATGTTTAGACTAGGGATGGAGGATCTTGGGTTCCAGTCCCCTACTCTTTCAAGATGTTCATTGAGTGACCCTGGGGCAGTCACTCATTCAAAAGGAGCTGGGCGGAGAGGAAACCCTGAACTTCTCAGAGGAAGGGGGAGAGAAAAGTGGGTCAGCGGAAGCCTCCTTGAGCAGCACAACCAGCCCTGGCCTTCTTCTTTCTGCAGTCCATGGCCTATATGATCAGTGCGAATATGGACCAGGGAGCCTTGGACTTCCAGATTGAAGCCGCCATCAGCAAAATATTCGGCTCGGTGAGAAGGGGCCGGGGGGGGGGGCTGAAGGATGGTGCCCAGTAGAGCAGCCAGCTTTCTGGGCAAAGCCTCTCTTGCAAGCATGCTGGCTTCTGAAGAAGTGTTTATGCATCCCCATTTCACTGACTGCCTTTTCCCCCTTTTCTCTTGCATTTGTCAGGAAGCTGCCTGGATCGTGACCGACGAATGCATCCAGGTCCTGGGTGGGATGGGCGTCATGAAGGTGAGGGGCATTGTGCTGGGTGGGCCAAGGCCCTGCCCCTTTCTGTCAGCCGCCAGTCCCCCCTGAAGGGCTGTTTGGTGCGTGTGAGCAGAGCTGCTGACGGTCAGGGCCAGATGGGGCCAGAGTGGAGGAGGATATCTGTTCAGCTGCCTGTTTTGGGTCAGCAGAAAAGAGCAGCGGCTCACGCAAGCTCACACCCTACCACGACTCTTGTTGGAGGGGCTGTTGGACTCTTGCCCTTTGCTGCTGCTGCAGACAGACCCCCAACACTTTTCATTCATTTACTGGATTTGTAGTCCGCTCTCCCTGCGAGGCAGGCTCTGAGGGGATAGCACACAGATTAAAACAGTACAATATACAATAGCAATTTAAAATGTATAACATGATATACAATATAAACAATTAAAAACTGGTAGCAGCAACAGGGTAGTTGTGATTCCACAACCCTCTTTCAGCAGCGCTTATAGTGCAGCCCTGCCTATGACCATCCTGGGTCCAGGGCGGCAGGTGGCCACAGCAGCAAAAGGTAGAGACCGGGAGTGGGGGGGGGCGGCGGCAGCAGTGGGAAGCCAAAGAGGAGGTCCGCTCGCCTCCTGGCTGCTCATCTTAATCCGTTTTGAATCAGATATTTATTTATTTAATCACATTTCTAGACCACCCTCCCCGTCAGACGGGGATAGAGAGTTTGTGCCTCCAGAGGGTTAGGCTGTGTGTGTCGGGGGGTGGGGGGTGGGGGGGGTGGATCCTTTCTCAGGAGACTCTATAGGTCTCAGAGCCTGGCTTGTAGGGAAAGCAGGCTAATTTAGGAGGAGCCTACAGCATTCACAGAACTGAGTTTCAGGGGGAAGCTGGCTAAAGAACTGGAATTTCCAGAAGGAGCTCCCATTTAGACAGTGGGACGCCTGAGGCTGTGGGAGGTCTGTTGACGTGCCTGGCCACTATTCTGCACCCCTAGGAATGGACAGATGAAACATTATAACTGAATGAGCCCAGCAAATCTGTGTCCTTTTATATAGTTTCAAGCCTCTTTACTGAACAAAGGTATTTTATCCAAGGAAGTTAATAAAAGATTTTGCTGTTTACCTCATGCCTCATCTGAAATAGTTGCATTTAGACCTCACTTGGATTCAGTCTTTCCAGCAGAGGTTTGGGTAGAGGCGACACCTCAGTGGTCCATCTTCACATCACACAGCCTTATTCAAACGTCATTTAAAACCGCAACTTTCTCAGGCATCCCCTCCCACACAGATCTTTGTTCCTTAAAAGGAATTCCTCAGGCCCTGTTCTTCAACATGGAAGGCGTTATCTCTGCCCCAAAATCTCAGGGCTGTCAGGGCTGTGATTACTTATGGTTAAGCAGGATAGTTTTAGGTGGGTAGCCATGTTGGTCTGCAGTAAAGACAGCAGGATTGGAGTCCGGTGGCACCTCGGAGACCAACCGGATTTTCAGGGTTATAAGCGTTGGAGGGTCAGAGCTCCCTTCTTCAGAGAAGGTGTCTGAAGGACAAGACGAGGCGCCTAAAGAAGGGAACTCTGACCCTGAGAATTTTGTTTCTCTCTAAGGTGCCACTGGACTCACATCCTGGTAAGCCAGAGGCACTTTGTACATGTCCAGAAGCAATCTCATTTAGAGTTACACATCCTCATAGACTCAGGCCCCCCACCCCACCCTGTAACAGATTGGGGGGGGCTAATCAACCAGTGGCCCCAACTCCAGCCTACTTAACGCCCCCCCCCCTCCTCCTCCTGTGTTTCTGCAGGACGCTGGTGTAGAACGGGTGCTGCGCGATCTGCGCGTCTTTCGGATCTTCGAGGGCACTAATGACATCTTGCGGCTGTTTGTCGCACTGACCGGGTTCCAGGTTGGTTGACTGAGGAGGGGGGATACTGGCCAGGCGGGAAGGGAGCCTCGGGCTGCGGGATAGAGGGCCCATGTTGGAATCTGGGGGGTGAGAGGAAGGGGCCTGAGGCAGCACTGCAGGAGGCAGAGGTCTGATGCCCAGAAGCGGGGAGGGGGTGATTTCCAGCCTGTTTAGGACTGACGTGGAAAAGCTGGCGGCTTTGGAAGGGACGGACAGGAATTGCCCATGGAGAGTTGGCCTCTGTACTGTAGGCCCTTTTGGGGGGTTCGGCTTGTATTGCTGACGGCTGTCAGTGGGTCACTTGGGAGCAGGCTAGACTTAAAATTCTCCCAGTCCAGTTTTCAGGGTGCCGTCAGGCAGGAGGGGGCCAGCCAGAGGTCTTTCCTGGCAGTTGCGCGCGCTTTGCAACTTCGCCCGTTCCTCTGCCTCCCAGAATGCAGGGAACCAGCTGCGTGGATTGCAGAAGGCCGTCAAGAATCCCCTGGGGAATGCGGGCCTGTTGGTCAGCGAGGTGGGCAAGCGAATGCGCAGGTGAGGCTCTTCCGCCCCAGGCTGGGGTGTGTTTGCGTGTGCTGAATGGGTGTTGGTTGCCCATGACGGGAGGATTTTACACCCCTGCTCTTAAGAGCCTTTGGCATTTTTTCCCTTGGAATTTGGTGTGCTAAAAGCGAGGCTTGAAGACTGGAATGTACAGAACGCTCTCTGCCTGGACAGGGAAGCGTAAACACACAGACACACACACACACACACACACACACACACACACACGGGCTTTTCTAATTCGAAGAGGTGGACCTCTGCCATATCCGATCAAAGGACCAACCAGGCTGGTAATCTTTAGTCAGTGGTGAGGCCAGATGCCCCACATGGCAGGAGTATAAGCAAGCAGTGCCCAACAGCATTGGCTAACTCCTCTTGTTGGTCCCGGGCATCTGATACTTGGAGAGAAACTGCCCTTGAACATGGAGGATCTGTGCTTGGCTGCCGGGGCCAGTAGCCATTGGGCATCCAGTCCTCCTCCCTTAAATTGGTCTAGTCCACTTTCAAAGCCACCTTGACCAGTGACCATCACCACATCTTGTGTTGGTGAGTTCCGAAAGCTAAGTGTGTGTTGCGGGGCAAAATGCATCCTCTTGTTTGCCTCGCCTTAAGGTGGTCACTTCCTCTGGAGGATTCTAGCAGTGCAAGAGGGAATCATTTCCCTCTCCCCATGCCATTCATAATTTCGTGCAAAAGTAAAATCCTAGCTCGCCCCCGTTGAGTCATATTTTTTTTATCTTTCTAAGTTTCCTTAATGGTCCATCACCCCTGCATGTTTGAAGAGTCCTTTTTCCTGTGTGCCATCTGGCTACTTCAGGTCCAGCTGGCAGGGGCGGGGGTTAGTAAAGGAAACCGGGTTATAGTGCGGGGGGAGCCTCATACCCTCTCTCTGCCCTCACCCTTACTAGGAGAGCTGGTTTTGGAACTGGGATTACGCTAAATGCGGTTGTGCATCCAAGCCTGAGCACAAGCAGCAACCGGGTGAGTGTACAGAGCAGTGTAATGTGAAAGGCTATGGGGCGGGGGGTAGTTTCCCTGAAAACTCCCTTCTCCCCCCCCCCATGGAGCCTTGCTTCCACCTTGCACGTATTTATCCTAGAGTCTTCTCTCAGTAGCAAAGCTTATTGTCTTCCTGCTAGCATCATTTCTAGCAGGTAGCAGGGGAGTAGGGTGGGCTTTTGAGGGGGGAAGCTCTGTTCGGGGTGTTACATACTTACTGTGACAGTATTAAGGAAGAATCCAGTAGCACCTTGAAAACTAACCCATTTTATTGTAGCATATGCTTTCAAGAACCACAGCTCCCTTCATTAGATGCATCAACAGCTTTCAAGAACCACAACTCTCTTCGTCAGATGCATCAGCTTTCGAGAACCGCAGCTCTGTGGCTCTCGAAAGCTTATGCTACAATAAAGTTGGTTAGTCTTAAAGGTGCTACTGGACTCTTTACTATTTTGCAACTATAGACTAACACGGCCTCTCCAGGCGGCCTCTCAGGACAATGTAGCACTTCATGTTCCCCCTTTGGATGTCCAGTGGCTCAAGAAACTAAGGCCATCAGCCCTTGGCTGTAGAGCATCCGCTCCACTATGCACTTGCCTTGCAGGGGAACTGGCCCTGTCGGCCCTCTGCGCCTCTTTCTTTTCGTGCGGCCACCCCCGTTCACTCTCCCTGCGCCCGTTTTTTCCTTCTCCTCAGGCTGTCCAGGCGATCGATCTTTTTGCAGGGGTCGTGGAAGAACAGCTGCTGAAGCACGGCAAGAAGATCATTGGTGAGCTGCCCGGTTTTGTCTTGAGCCTGTGGGGTCCGTGTTGACAGGCTTTGGGAAGAGTGCAAGGCACGTGTCCCCTCCCCTTTCCTCTCTTCAAATTGAAATGGGAAAGGCTGGTTCCTGGCTGGACTCTGGACTCCCCGTGCCAGGCTGAATGAAAAAGCCTTCCGAAAGATGCTTGGAGTTGTCTCCTTGCTAGGGGGTGGGGGGAGCAGAGTAGCGTGGAGATGCAGCCATCGGGTGCTCTGGCTGTGCGGGATCGGACCAGAGCTGGCTTTGGCCCCTGCTGGGCTGTGGTGCTCGTCGTCGTCGTCTTGGCCAGACTCGGCTTCTCCCTTCATTGTCTCTCCGTCTCTTCCCAGATGAACAATTTGTGCTGAAGCGCATTGCTGACAGCGCCATTGACCTCTACGCCATGGTGGTGGTTCTCTCGAGGTGAGCCCGGCCTCTGGCTCTGTGGCAGGCAGAAACAGGTGCAGGGGGGGAGGCGCCCACCGCAGGGGATGAATGGCCACTGTTTCCCCAGGGAGGGACTGCACTATCCCTCTCAACGCGTCCTCCTACCATTTCCGGGCTCCCATTCCAGTGCATCTGTCTCTCTCTGTGGCAGAGCATCCCGGTCCCTGGAGCACGGGCATCCCACAGCCCAGCATGAGAAAATGCTTTGTGACACTTGGTGTATGGAGGTGAGTCCCCTGTGGCAAGAGATTGCGGGTAATGGGGGCAGGTCACGTTGCCCTCTGTTGGGTTCAGTATCTAAGTGTTCAGCCGGCTGCCATTCAGCTACGTGGATAATTCTGCTTCAATTAAGGGCACTGTGCAAGCATAGGATTTGTTTCTCCTTTCATTTTAAGGAGAAAGCAAGTTTCTAGTCCTTATGGATACAGGAACCAGCTCAGAAGCACGTTGCCAGTCTTTGCCATATGTCAGAAAACAAAATAGAGGTCGGCAAGTGAGCAGGGCTTTTATGGGGATGGGGATGGGGCTTCCATACTCTGCACAGTTCCTTTATCTCTCCTCCATGTAATAATAACAACAACCAACAACATTTGATTTACGAATCGCCCTTCAGGACAATTTAATGCCCACTCAGAGCGGTTTACACAGTGTGTTGTTATTATCCCCACAACAAGCTCCTTAGAAGCTGCGACTGCCCCAAGGTCACCCAGCAGGCTTCAGGCAGAGGAGTGAGGAATCAAACCTGGCTCTCCAGATGAGAGTCCTGCCGCTCTTAGCCACCACACCAAACTGGCTCTCAGAATTATGAAGGCAGGGGCCCAGTGAGGCAAATGTGCACAGTTCCTAACATGTTCATTTGTGGCATTTAAAAAAAATATTTTTCATTAGTTTCCATTGGGGATAGGGGAAAGAGGGGAACAGATTTCAAAAGTATCATACATTCTGCTTGAAACATCACTCTGCTTATCTACACAGTTGCCTGACAAGTTCATTTGTGACATTTTGGGAAGGGGCATGCCGTGCCCTTCTTGTTTGGCTCTCTTGGTTTTCTCTAATCTGGGAAAACCCCTCTGGGGAGCTGCTGTCTCGATCTCGGGACTCATTTCTCACCATTCTCTTCCACAGGCCTCTGACCGGGTCACTCAGACCTTGCGGTCCCTGCAGTCCAACTCCACACGGCAGCTCTTCAAAAACCTCCGGAGCATCTCCAAGGCACTGGTGGAGAATGAGGGGGTGGTCTCCCCCAACCCCCTCGGCATCTGAAATGTGCCCATGGTTGCTTGTAACCTTTGTCTGAAATGAGCACACCACACATGTAACAAAACTATTAGGGCCTGTTTATGAGGGGTGGGTTCATTCTTCCCTTTCCCTCCTCCTCAATTCAAAGAGGGCTGGTAGCTCCTTTGGAGAATAATATACCTCTTTGCTCTATTAAATGCCTTAATGCCTCTCTGGAGGTGGTGGGGGGGGGGGGAGGTTATGTTGCAAGCCGTAATTGCCACTGCTCCACTGGCCAGTTGTTCTTGGGGATGTCTTCATCTCTTGATCTGGCACATCTTGAACTTGGCACTTTGCATCTATGAACGGCAAGACTTTTTATCACCTTAAATTTTATGTTGACTTGGGGCAGAACTCTTCCAGTGGGAATACCGGAGCTGACTCCCGATGCCCCCGGCTCGCCTTTTTCCGTGATGTCTCACAAGCTGTTTGGGTTGCAATATTTAGTCACAAATCAGTAGCGGTTGCTCCGATACCGACGGTGGTATTTTCTGTGAATAATTAAATTACTTTGGCAAATGTCTGGAGTGATGAAATGCTGTTGGTGGGGCGGGGGGAGGAAGTGTTCAAAAAAGGGTTTATTAGAGCTCACCACCAGCACTCCATGCAGCAGTGGGGCCCCTGCACACTCAAGAGTGTGGACTAGGGTGTGACTTATGCAATCTGTAGGACATTTTTTTTTAAAGAGCAGCTTTCCTGTCCCTGTTGTGGCAGAAAAAAATGTAAAGCATATGGAAAATTTCCATGGCACACTGAAGGACTTGCACGGGAGACCGAAGTGCATCAGAACTACCTCCCCCTCAGCAGGTACCAATCCCCTGGCCACCCCAGGTTTCTCTCACCTTTTACTTTATTTACTTCATTTATAGGCCCCCTTTCTCCCTGAAACTCAAGACAGGTGACAAACAATGCAGTACTGACAGAATAATACAACCAGCATAGCGAATGTATCCAGAATGGTAGTTTCAGATGGACAGCCATGTTGGTCTGTAGCAGAAGAGCAAGATTCATGTCCAGTAGCACCTTAAAGATTTCCAGGGGATGAAATTTCGAGAGTCAGAGCTCCCTTCGTCAGATGCAAGGAGTGGAAAGGGGGATGATTATAAGGAGCTCTTCCTTTTTCCACTCCTTGTATCTGACGAAGGGAGTTCTGACTCTCGAAATTTCATCCCCTGGAAATCTAGTTGGTTTTTAAGGCGCTACTGGACCTGAACTATGTTATCCAAAATGAGAGAGCATTGCTCTAAAAACAAAATGGTGAGATGTGTTTAGCCTGGAGAGGAGAGGACTGAGAGGTGATGTGATAACCATCTTCAAGTACTTGAAGAGCTGTCATATAGAGGATGGCGTGGAGTTTTCCCAGAAGGTCGGACCAGAACCAACGGGTTGAAATTAAAAGAGTTTTCAGCTAAATGATAGGAAGAACTTCCTGACAGTCAGAGCGGTCCCTCAGTGGTGGAACAGAGGCTTCCTCGGGAGGTGGTGGGCTCTCAACCTTTGGAGGTTTTTAAGCAGAGGCTCGAAGGCCATCTGACAGCAATGCTGATTCTATGAACCTGGGCAGAGCATGAGGGGGAGGGCAGGAAGGGCTACATCAGTGCTTAGTTCTAGTGGCCCCTTCTTACATGCCCAGGGTAAGGCCAATCACGACCTTGTGGTCAGAAAGCAATTTTCCCCAGGCCAATTTGGCCAGGAATCCTGGAGGTTTTTTGCCATCTTCTAGGCATGGAGCAAGGGTCACTGGGTGTGTGTGGGGGAAGGGGAGTTGTGAATTTCCTGCATTGTGCAGGGGGTTGGACTAGATGACCCTGGAGGTCCCTTCCAACCCTATGATTCTATGCACGCTAAATTAGGAGTTCCAAGACTGGCATAATGTGTTGCATACAACAAACTGTGTAATAATGTGAACTACAGAATTAGAAAGTGTTACATTGTGGGGAATTGTTTGGTGATGTTCCATTATTGTATAGGATAGTCATTTTAACAATGTCCCTTAAGGAAAAAGACTTTGATTTGCCATTTAACTTTTCACTTCTTAAATTGGTTGCTGGCTTTGGCTGGTTCTGGCCCAGCAGGACCCAGACCAGGTATTTATATTCAGTAAAGTTCTGAACCACTTTGCTACTGATGCAATGGAGTTATTACAGGAAGTAATGCAATACACACAGCATCAGATATACAATGGAGACTGCCTTAAATTCCGTGCTCCTTGACTGCAACCTTATTTGTTTCATAAAAGTAATGTAAAAATTTAAGCAATTTATCACACTATCGAGTCTGAAATTATTTATGTGTAGGTTTATCTGAAAGAAATGACAATGCAGTTGAAACACTTTTGGGGTGGGTGGGGAAAGAAGCAAATTATAAATTTGCAAAGAGTCGTTCATTCTTCTAAACAGATTATTTTCAGTGTTCCCAGTTACAAATACTGTCAGACGGAAGACTTTTTTTAATTAAAAGCTAGGTGTGAGAGTGTGGAATTCGGCAAGCTGCTGCTTAATTCATTAACTGGATTCAAGATTTTCTAAAAGGCCTCCTTGAAGTTGAACCTTTTGAAAGCACACACAAAAAAGTTTGAAATGTGAACCTTTGGCGATATTGCAAACTCTGGGGCTCTAGAAGATGGTTTGTTTTTTAGGGTGGCCCTGCAACACTACATTTCCCACAATGCTGAGCTGCTAGTGGTAAGGTTTTCAATCTGCTCAGCAAATCTTTTAAGCTGGCAGCTGTTTGGGAGAGAGATTAGGAGATTAAGGTTGTTCAAACTGCTTGCGAGATGCCAGTAAAAAGGCAAGGTAAGCAGGCCCCCCGTTTTCCCCTTCCGGCAGCCATACTTCTCTTCAATTTACGTGTTTTGGGGTACTAACTTAAGTTGGGGGGTTGTGCTCCTTTCCAGTGGGGTCCCAGCCTTCTAGGAGCCCTGTGTGTATGTTGGGGGGCAAGCCCTTTTTCAGACGAAGGAAGACTCTGGGCCAGGGATGTCTGCTTGAGATAAGATGACTCCAGGATCCCTGAACCCCCTTTCCTTTGTAGGGGTGGCAGCTCTGGCTAAAGGCCAGTCTCTCCCCCACCCCGATCCTGTATTGCGCTGGGTTTGTTTGCTGATCCAGTGGGGGATTTTAATCCGCTACTTTTGTTGAGAGAATGTGGGAGCCTAGTGGCCCTGGAGGGAGCTGCTCTTGCTTGCGTCCAGGTCAGGCTTGGGTCTGTTTTGCTGGGGTGCTCTGGGTGGGGCAAGGGAAGGCTGTCTTTTGCAAAAGTAACAAGAGGAGGAAGTACACCAGGAAAGGGGCCTGAGCCACTGTGTGCGCTCACGTGCATCCTGAGGTGCTGAACACCTGTGCCTGGGGGCCCTTGGGGGAGCGGTGTAGTGGTGGTGGTGAGTTGTGTTTGTGTTGTGAGCCTGTGTTCAGCTTTGCAGTTTTGGTGCAGTAGATGGGCTGGGGAAAGGAGGCACCCTCGAGTGCTGCAGTGTGCCGATTTTTGTGCAGACTGGTGGCCATCAGCATTTCACACTTTACACATTACAAAACAACCCATGTTGGAGATAGTGGGGGGGGGGCTTGGCAAGGAGTGAATGAGATGTGCTGGAGGGTTTGGGGTGTGAATGGGGGTCTTCGGGGGCGGTCACATGGTGGTCTCCATACGGTAAGAAATTTGGGAAGAGAGTTCCAGAGCACCTCCAGAGTCAGAAGGAAGCAAAATGGGTTGGTCTGGACCGTGGCCCTTTTCCTGCAGCGGTCTGCACAAGGTGGGCCACAGCATAACCCAAGCAGAGGGGGCGGGTGAGTGGATCGCTCTTTGCATGCCTGCACAGAGGAAGTGGCACCACATGACTCCCGAAAGCAAGCCAAAGAGCACAATGCACGGGAATGGTCACTAGCCAATCTGGGTTTGGGATAACGGTGTGAGCAAACTTGTGAGTGAGGCGCTGCCACTGTGTTCCTGGACTGTGTACATGCTCATGTATCTGGAAAGGGAAGGGCGAGAGTTCCCCTCATCCATTCATTCGTTTATATGTTTAAAACATTTCTATGCCACCTTTCTGCACCAATAGAGTCCCTGTGATGGCAAAATAGCAGAGAGTCCAGTAGCACCTTTAAGATTAACTAACTTCATTGTAGCATAAGCTTTCGAGAGCCACAGCTCTCTTTGTCAGGTGCATCTGACCAAGAGAGCTGTGGTTCTCAAAAACTTATGTTACAATAAAGTTGGTTAGTCTTAAAGGTGCTACTGGACTCTTTGCTGTTTTGCTACTGCAGACTAAGACGGCTAACCCCTCTGGACCTGCGATGGCAAACATCAAAATATTAAAATTTGTCAGCATTAAAACATTAGAGACATTAAAGCAGCGTTTAAAATAAAGTATGCATGATATATATTTAAACAATTCAATAAAACATAAATACACACAGCATAACCAGAGAGAAGGCCTAATAGTGTTTATTGCAGGTATGCCAAGTAAAAAAAATCTTCACCTGCTGGTGGAAGACAATAGAGGGAGACAAAGGAATTTTCCAAGGGAGGGAGTCCCAAAGTTTTGGTGCTACAATCAAGAAGACCATGCTTCATGTTGCCGCCTCAGATTGGGCAGGGGGGGGGGACACCCAAAGCAGGGCCCCTGAGAATGATGCATGGAGACATAGGTTCATATGGGACAAGGGGGTTATTCGCTACCCCTCCCTAGTAATTAATGAAGGGGAAACATGTTGGAACTCAAACACGCTCTGAAGCCCTCGTGTGTATGCTCTCTCCCTCCCCCCCCCCCCCGATATCAGGCACAAGGCTTAGGCTCTGCATATTCCATGGCCAAGGGCAGGCAAGCAGAGGTTCTCTCTCTGGGGTGCCATCATGCCATGGAAAGCCGGTTCCAGGCATGCAGGCTTGTGGCTCGCAATTGCCACCATTCCTCTGGCTGCCTTCTGCTTGCAGCAGCTGCTCCTCTGTGCACTGGGTGAGGGGCAAGTCCATGACCCCCACCCCCCAAGAGGCCCTCAACTGACCAAGAAGTGAACTGTGGCTTTCAAACCACTGGGGTAGGTCTGTGGCCCTGTGCTGGAAGTTTGACTAGAGTTTAGGGACTGAAAAGAATGGAAGGACTTGCGTGGAGCAGCAGGTGAAATGTGCCTTTGCTGGACAGGCGAGGGGGCGAGGGGAGAGGTGCATGGGGGGCATCCATGGGCCGAGGGGCAGGTGCTCAGTGCCTCATCGCAACGCTGGCAGGATGTGTGAACTGAGTCTCTTGAAAGCCTGCATTTGAAGCAGTGTGAAAGTTCTGCTGTGTTGATGTGCACAAGTGCGACTCTGCAGCCATTGTGCTCTGTGTGTGTGTGTGTGCGCGCGCGCACGCATGCGAGCGCATGTGTGGGTGTGAGAGACAGACTGACCTGTGTCCATACGATAAGCAAGCTGTGCATGTGTCCAGTACGTTCTCTCTCTTGTGCTGCAGTGGGAGATTGTGGGTTTTGTAGCATACATAGTTAAAAAATAGCAGTAGTGTGTGTGATTATTTATACACACTGCTGTGTGTGGCTGTTCTCCTTACGTGGGTGAGGGAGGGGGTGGGTCTTGGCTCATGAGAATGGTGTGTCATGTGTCAAGATCTATTGGGTTTTATGTATTTTTATATTAAAACGTTAATTCCTCACCTTTTCCATTGTCAAAGAACGACTTGAGGCTGGTGTACACCACACAGCACAAAATATGTTAAAACTACCACAAAGAACAACCAGCAGCAAAGCCGGCCTAAAGCCTTTTTTTGCTCTGATTCCTCTGAAGAAGAGTTCTGTGTAATTTGGAAGCTCACATCTACTGTATTTGAACACCTGAGACTCAGTGGAAGAACGTAAAATAGTAAAGAGTCCGATAGCACCTTTAAGACTAACCAACTTTGTTGTATAAACTTTTATTATATACACTTTCAAGAACCACAGCTCTCTTCATCAGACACACGGAGGGTAAGAAGAAACTGGCCAGAGATATATAGGTGGTGAGGGGAGAGGGAGAGGGTGCGGGGAATGAGGGTCATGTGAATGCAAATCAGTTGCAAAAGTCATGAAAGGGGTGGAGTGTGCAATCCAGGCTGGGTGTGACCCCTCCTCTCCATAGCTGAATCTGGAATGCCTGGAGGCAGTTGCTTCTGGTAATGAGATAACCATCCAGAGTCTCTCTTCAGTCCAAGTCTGACTGAGTCAAATTTGCATATGAATTCCGATTCAGCAGCCTCCCATTGGATTTTGTTTTTGATATGTTTCTGTTGCACTATGGTGACCTTTAAGTCCTTGATGGAGTGTTCTGGTAGATTAAAGGGTTCTCCTCCTGGTTTCTGGATATTGCCATTTTTGGACGGTTTCCCTGAACTGAGAGGCTCTTGACCTGCAAGTTAAACACCCGTCTGAGCGTATGCCTGCCTTTTCCTGCTGAGGCAGAACACTTAACTGTTCAGGCCAGGTGTATGGGCTTTCCTCTGGCCAGCAGGGCTACTGAGGTCCCAGAAGCTGAACAGCACCTCCTGCCCAGCAGGAAAGATCTCCGCCCCAAGCTCGGCTCTCTGTGCCGAGGCAGGGCAGGTGGGCGGCAACCACAGGCAGAGCTTTTCTACGGGCAGTTGCTGGGGGTAGAGTGCCCTTCTCCCCTACACGTCTGCCTGACACCTGCTCTCTTGGACTTCAGGGGCCAGGTTGAGACACGAACAGTGAAATCCTAAGAAAAGTTACTCCAGTCTAAGCCCATTGAAGTCAATGGGCTTAGACTGGGCTAACACTACTTAGGATTTCACTGTAAATGCCCAGCCAAAACGGCAGTTGTTTCTTTCTGGCCACTTTCATGAGTGTTGGTGTTCAGTAGGGTTGCCAACTCTGGATTGAGAAGTTCCTGGAGATTTGGGTGCGGAGCCTGAGCAGGGAGGTTAGGGAGGGTATAATGCCATGCACCCCACCCTGTAAAGCATTTTTCCAGGGGAACTGTAATATACAGCAGCAGGGTCTGAGTCCAGTGGCACCTTAGAAACCAACAAGATTTTCAGAGTGTGTAAGCTTTCGAGAGTGTTGCCAAGTAGGCCCCCTCCCCTGCTTTAAAGCCTGCCATGAACTGTGCTAAAGTTTCCTGCGTTGCTGTTTTACTGCTACACCAAAGACTGCTTTGCACGTGTGTGCTCCGATACACGTGTCAGTTTCCTGCCTGCGTGTCAATTACCCCGCTGCTGTAATAGACTGTGTAGTTTACTGACTCCATGTTTGGTTAACTGCACAAAGGACTCTTTTCCTGGGCAGCCCTGCCCTGACCTGTATCTGGAATTCCCAGTGTGTGTTTGGACTCTGTTACAAGTGTGCCCCGTGCCTGCATTGCCATCTGCCATGGACCGTGCCTATTCCCTGCTTTGGACTGTGTTTTAAAGTGTTGCTCCCCTGCCTCCATGGAAGCCTGCCTCATATGGGCCCAAGCCGCTGCTAGCAGCCGGGCGCCTGCCGGGGAAACCTCCAGCGAGCCTGGCTAGGCGCTCCCTGGTCAGTTCCCGCCTGGAGCCTCCCGCGAGCTGGTCGCCGAGCTTGCCCTCGCTACCGGGCAGCCTGCTATCCAGCCCCAGCTATGCCCAGCCGGCATCCATGTTCTCAGGCAGACAGAAGACCCTGGGAAGAAGACTGCTTTGAGAAGCCATTTCGGCGAAGCGGGCACACCACGTCCGCAGCGAGAGCCCCTCGCCCCGCTCTGCATATCTTAGGAGCCGCCCCGGAGAAGGAACTAAGTGCCGACCATCCCAAGCACTTAGAGAATGCATCTCAAAGAAACCTCCGCATTCCAAAGCTGATGACATCAGGACAAGCCCTGTCCGCTGGAACATCCTTTCAGCCCACTTGGATTTCCCCCTCCCTCTTTTGTCCCCTCTTCCTGAGGTGTCACTTATCACGATCTGATTACCAAAGTGGCCCATCCAAGCCATTCAGTGACCCATTAGACCCTTTGTTTTAAACTGTGAGAACCACCAAGTACAGCACCAGCCCCAGGGTACGTTTTGGGGTATTTAAGCTGGTCTCCCAGACCACTCGGTGCTCAGGCCATCCCTATCCAGACTTCCTTGCTGTCCGTCTGTGGTCCCAGTGCTGGCATTGGGCCACCTCGCTGTTGTGTCTCTGCTTCGCTCCAGGATAAGTGAGTATTTCCCCTATCATCGTTGGGAACCAGCTAATGCGAATGTCTCTGTATTTCCTACTCTGTATTTCTTAGACCTTGTATGTTCTTTGTATGATTGTGCAAGCTAGGCTTACGCTACACTCAATACACGTGTTTGAACCTTACTCCTTGTCTGCCTCTTTTTCACTAGAGTGTCTGGGATCGGGACCTCCGTAAACATAGGTTATGATCCTCGCTTGATATTAATAGTTACAGACTGCTACAGCTAATTCCCCATTATAATAAAGAGCAGTTCTGGTAACAGTTTACTGGTGGAGAATATGCGGGCATAACCCGGTTCGTGTGAATACACGTGAGTCGACACGCGTGTTTTCGGCGAACTGACTTAGAGGAAAATTTTCCAGACCTCTGTGTAAAGAGTGCAATTTAGCTCAGGGAATTAAAAGTGTGAGTGTGTGTGGCTCTAGCGAGCATTTCTACCTTGTGGGTTGGCTTTTCCCCCATTTCCTCCTTCAGCCAGCTTTGGACTACTTGCCTTTTGTGGTGCACCGCGAGGCCCTCCAGCCGTTATAACCGGTGTACTGTGGGTGAGGACCTCTGAACTGGTGAAGTTCCTGGCCACCTTCCGGGCCGCCTAAACGCGTCTATGTGGGTGGGATCCCAGAAGTAGGCTCTATAGATTTATATATACTTCCTGAAGCAGCACATATAAAATTCTTTTCCGCCCTCCCCCGTCTCTCCTAAGTCCGTCCAAACCCCGTTCCTGCCAGCACTTAGGCTTCAATCCCCGCTCCGGAGGAAACGTGAAGGGATCGATAGTCCGTTTGGTTGTTCAGTCAGTTTAGCTTTGGGAATCTAAAGCCAGGTTCCTGAAGCCCCGCGGCAGCCGGCCGCACCGTGCTTGAGAGTTTTAAGTTAGACTCTTGGGCGCTTTTCCGCTTGCGAGTTTTAAGTCAGACTCGTGGGCGCACCTCGCTTGAGAGTTAGTAGGACTCTTGAGCGCTTTTCCGCTTGGGAGTACAGTAAATTTACTCCTGAGCACTTTTGCTTGGGGACTTACCGAGGCAGTCCTTGAGCGCTTCAGTCTTTTGGTTGAGGCTTGGAGACAGTTTAACCGTTTGTCTCTGAGCACGAGGCCTGGGGACACTTTGAGTTTAGTTCTTGGGCAGAGAGCTTGAGAGCATTGTTGGCTTCTGAGCAGAGGCTTGGGAGCATTTCTGGTTGCCTGAGCAGAGGCTTGGGAGACCCCTGAGCTTTGGTTTTCCGAGTAGAGGCTTGGGAGACCCCTGAGCTTTGGCTTCTGAGCAGAGGCTTGGAAGCACTGAGCGTTTTTGTTCTTGGGCTTAGAGAGCTTGAGAGCACCCTCCGAGCCAGTAAACGTTTCCTGGTCCCGTGGCTTGTAGGCAAGCTTGAAACGGGAATAGGAATTTCCCTTCTCCCCCGGTGGAGAAGAACCGAGTGTAGAACCCTTAAAAATACCCTTGTGAACCTAAAAGTAGAACCTTAAAACCCCCTGGTGAAAACCCTTGAGGACCTGAGGGAAGGATAAACCTCCCAAAAGGGACATAGAGAGGAAGAAGTTGTTAAAACCCTTGAGCAGCTTTAATCGCCCCACCCCTGGTGTCGCTGATCTACTCTTTAACCTCCCCCGAGATCAGCCTTAAACTAAAAAGAAAAAAAAAATGTACCGGGCAAACCCCACCGTGCCCCGCCTGGAGAAGTGGCTAGTGAAGAAAGGAGATTGCCCTTGGGAAGCCGGTTCCTTCAAGGGACCCGACCCACTCCAGATAGTTAGAAGCGCCTTCCAGGACTTTTGTGACAAGGAGAAACCTAGGTCTAGCAAAAAGGACAGATATGGAGCCTGGGCACTTTTCACCGCCCTGCAGGACAGTGTGTCCCTGATTAGCAAGTTGCACACAGCACAGGAGGAGTTAGAGGAGAGGTCAAAGCGAGAGCAGGACGCCCTGCGTCTAGAAATCCAGAGTCTCAGGGCCAAACTAGTCGAACAGGAGAGAGACCATGAAGAGAAAGCAGTCGAGTGGCGCGCCGAACGCGTCAATTTCATATTAGAGAAGCAAGGACTAACTACCGCCCTCCAGGACGCTCAGCACAAGGCTGAAGCGGCCACCGCTCGTGCCGATATGGCTGAGCACGCATTAACTGAGGGACAAGAAGAGATTACCAAGCTCACCCATGCCGCCCGGTTCATGGCGGACCACAACCAGTCCAAAACCGCAGCCGCGGACCATTCAGCTTGTAAGAGGGAGCTAGAGGCTCTAAAGCGACACTTGGGGATGCAACAGGCCGTAATTTCCGCCGTACACCCCTCAGCCCTCTTGGCCCTCCCAGAAGATAGTAAGGATAGCTGGGCATCTCAATCGCCCCAACCCAAGGAAGCCCCACAGCCCCTCCATCCAATAGCCACCAAGGAAATTGTATCCATGGACGAGGATGGCAGGAAAACAGACCGGGTCGTTAAGGAAACCCGCAATTGGAGGCCCGATGAGCTCCAAGCCATAGCAGATCGCATGGGACCCCTAAACCGAGACACCGCCATCCAGTGGTTCACCCATGTGACCACCTCTCAGCCTTCCGCTAGTGGTTCCGATGTGGCCCAACTGGCCCGCCAATGCGCCGCCCCTGAGATAGTTTCGGCCCTGAATGCCTATATCTCTAACCGAAGGTTAGCCACCCGCAGCCAGTATGGAGCAATTAAAGAGATCTGTGCGTTTCTATGGCCCACCAAAAGTTTAAAAGCCCTGTATATTGCAGAGTCCCAGAAACCCGGAGAGGACCCAGAGGCATATTTAGCTAGAAAACAGCTTCTTGCTGAGCTAGCAGACGAAGTGGACCTAGATGCAAGCGATGTACCCGACTTTGACGAGTTAGAATTCAGGAGAGCAGTCTTAGATGGACTCAATAGTACCACTCGCCTAGCCCTAGCAGGAGTAGAGCCCGGGAGCATTACATGGGGAGAGCTGGAATCCCGCATCAGGAGCATTGCTGGCCTGTTGCGAGAAACCGGCGCCATCCGTCATGTGAAGTCCCCGGCCTCCCATAGGAAAGAGAGTGAGCCCATCAACACAGTCACGTATGCCAACCATGGTCCCCACTCCCAATATCGGCCCCAAGGACATAGCTCGTACTCGGAGCCTAGAGGTGGCATCTTGCGTGGGAGAAGCGGTAGCTTCACTCAGGGCCGCAGC
Source organism: Eublepharis macularius (assembly GCF_028583425.1). Taxonomy (NCBI): domain Eukaryota; kingdom Metazoa; phylum Chordata; class Lepidosauria; order Squamata; family Eublepharidae; genus Eublepharis; species Eublepharis macularius. The sequence goes on from NC_072801.1 coordinate 79,274,624, forward strand.
CAAAGGGACTCTCATCCAGGAGTAACCTTTGCGCCCACCCCCAGTCGCTACCCTTCCTCCCCACAGGTACCCTCTGAGCCCTGGAGACCTGTGCTGCCCTCGGCGCCCCCGTCCCCTCGGGCACCTCACCCCTACAATCACCAGGTCTACCCTCCCCCAAGTCAGGCTGACTCCTGGAGACCGCAGCCAAAGGACCATGAGGAGCCCTCTGACCTAGGTGGCCCACCGCCAGCCAGGGACTCACTCCGCTGGGAACTCTGGAAGCAGCTCAAGGATCATGGGGCAGACATGGAGCTCTTCCACCAGCAGCCCACTTCAGTTCTTCTCTCTGCCCTTCTAGACATCTTTGGGAAAGGCCCTCCCCAACATACACAGCCAGTGGCTACAGTAAGAGAAGAGCCGCCACCAGCTGGGAACCCCTTTTTCCAATAGGGATGCCCGGGGGTCACACATGATTCTCCCCACTTAACTGCCCGTGGGAGAAAACCAAAGGTTGAGGCTAGCCTTCGACCTCCGGGAACTAAAAATAGCTTGGAACTTAAAAGAGAGAAGGAAAGATTCCAAAGGGTGATTCGAACCCAGAACCCAGCACCAACTTTGCCAGACACCTCTGAAAGAAACCTGGCAGAGCTGCAAAATAAAATCCACGAACTTATAAGTGTAAACAGGGAGCAGAACTTAAAAATAAATGATCTTAATAAAGAGAATGAGGAATTAAAAGAAAAATTAAATGCTTGCACAATAGAGAAAGAGCAGCTCCACAATAAATTCCTTAGTATGCAGACTTTGCTGGAGAACCAGAATAATGAAACTGCCTCTTTAAAAACCCTGATGCAAAATCTCCTGGAATCCCAGAGACTCACTGAGGCCAGATTAAAGACTTTAGAGGAACAATCAGTGATTGAATCAGCACCCCGCCCCGCCAAAGGCAGTGAAACAGGTAGCCAGTCACCTTTGCCTCCAACTTCTGCCTCAGCCCCCATGCCCAAGAAGCCAGAATTCACTTTAGCCTCTGAGCATGTGCAGAGTTTAAAAGTAATTCCCCAGGAAATTGTCTTGGCTCCCATAGAGTGCCCCCAGCCAAGCTATACACAGCCCACCGTGACTGTGCCCTCTTGCAATGACCCTGAAGAACAGGTAAACAAAAGTAAAAATGCAGTTCCTTTAAAAGAATTAAATTGCTTTGAGAATCCAGTGCTTGCAACTACACACCAAATAGCTTTCTGTCAGCCTTCCCTGACTAACACCCCTGAAGAAAACCTCATGTTGGGCCTGTGTGGTTTAGTAGTGCTTGAGCTAATTCAGAGGCATTTGTGTATCTGTTTCCACGTTTTAAAAGGCTCAAGCCCAAAACTTAATGAAAAGGTAGAGCCTCCAGCAGTAAGTGCAGTCAGGAATGTAATAAGGCAAGTGAGCAAACTCCAGAAAGAATCCCAGTTGCTAGCAACATCTAAAACAGACTGTTCCCACTCAGCGTTGCACCCCCACCCCTCATTGAAATGGAAAAACTGGCCAGACCAGGATTCTGACCTCCTCCCAATTCTTCCTTTTGTCCTCTCCCAGGCTGAAGTAAGCCCAAATAAATGTAATCACTGGTTCCCTGTCAGAATTTGGAAGGGATTGGAACCAGGAGTGGAAAAGCCACCTTAAGGAGACTTGAGTTCAAGTCCCCGCAGCCCCCGTCCCTTTTCGTTGTGCAGTCTTAACTTTATGTGTGTGTGAACCTGAAGCCCAATTCCCTTTTGAATTTAGATGTAAAAGGCCAACTTAGCTTCCTATAATCATTTAGTGTTTTTGCTATTTCTTTTCGGTTCTATTCTTTAACTTCATTAGGCGGGCCCCACAGTTGGGACCCTAGGGGGAAACACGGCAATCAAAGCCAAATAGGACCACCACCGAAAGTGATTCTTAATTGGATTGTCAGCCGCATGTTCGGAAAAAATTGCACAGGCAAAAGAGATTTGCTGTGTGAAAGTGGTTGGAGAGGCTTTAGCCCAAGAGTGAATGCATTTCCAATATTGGAGACACACCAATAAAGGTGATCTCTGTATTTGAAAACATTTCACTCGCCGTGCTGGTGAAGATCCCGCATCTACGTAGATTCGGGGTCTCACCTGCCAGACCCACGCTTTCGCATGATGGTCGGCTTTGGCTTTGAGGGCCGTGCCTCCCCTGGAAAAGGATCCCCAAATAGCCCAACATCCCTCTTTTACTAATGTTCATATTCGTCATGGTGAGTTGCTATACGGCGCCACCAGCCAGTACGCTTTAGTGCAAAGGTAAAAGACCCGCCAGTATTTTGTAAATATGTGACCCCTGGAATATGTTATTGAGGTGCGTTCGCTACGCACAAGGGGCAGCGTGCCTCATTTACATAGCCAGGATCCCCCACGCCAAGATGACCCCCGAACAACCCAGACCCAGTGGCGCCGACAGATCTCGGCCGCCTCCGCCGCTTTTCGATAAACGCCGCCGAGCGCCTTCGGCTCCACTTCGGCCCTTTCCGCCAGCAGCCGCCCGCCCCACGTAATCTTTTCCCTTGCCCGTACCGTACAAGGGAAAAGAAGGGGGGGAGACATATTGAAGTTTTAATGAAGCCCTGCCAGGCCTTCCAAGGGAGGGCAACCCAAAAGTACCCCACACCCGTATGCCTCTTGCTCCGTGTATTTTTCTTTTGGCTCAGTGCATTTTTCTTTTGCTCAGTGTATTTTTCCTTTTTGCCCGGTGTACCTTTTTTTTTTGAAACCAGAAAATGGGGCCTCCCGAGGGAGTCCCTCCAAAAATTGCTAGTCCTGCAAAGATATGACGAAGGCCTATTTTTGTAAATTAAAGCGAGGGCCCCCGTCTGCAGCAACCCTTATAGTTGCTGGAAACCACTCTTTAGTTTTCTTTTCTTTTTAAAACGGCAAGGACAGGCCGAGCCGGACCGACAGCTCTCAGCCCGCAAAATAAAAGCAGCCCGCCGCCAAGCAAGGGGCACCTGAAGGCCACATAGTCCAGGCACCCAGGGACCCCTGGGGTGAGTTTGCATAATCCCGCCTAACGCACAGCCGACCCTCGCTCGACGTAAAGACGTTTCCCCCCCTGAAATATACACGCTTTAGAAAGAGGCCTTCGCACAGGAGCTCCCCAGAGCAACAAGCTGGAAGGCTCGCTTAGTGCTCTGGGACTTCTCGTTCGAACCCCGCCTAATAAACAGTGCTGGCAGAAAAACCCCCTCTCTTTTTCCCTACTTCACTTTATTTTATTTTGCTGCAACCAACTCAGGGAACCTGTACTTATATCCGCAGGTCTCCCCAGGATATTCTCACCACAGAAAGGAAAAGAAGGCCAGGAGATGAGGCACCTGGCTACTCTGTGTTTGCTCGTGCTGGCAGGCACCCTAATAGAGGGACGCCCGTCCAAATTAATGCCCTACCCCCACTGGAGATGTATTAATACATTGGCAGGAAATGAAATGATGGTCTGCAAGGTTGTGCAGCAGAGCAATATGACCACCCCCACGGACCGCACTAACTTCCGCAGTTGTGAAGAGCAGTGGATCCGACCCCCAGAGCTTGTTATTTTATGTGTGGGAGTAAAAACTCTGTCCCAAAAATTAGTATGTTACTCGCCTACCGATACAGCTTCACCACTTGCTCCGATTCCATGTATGTTTCTTCCCCGTATCAGGCCAGCCCCCACCGCAGTCCCGGTGGTAGACAAATATACCACCCCTGCCAACTTCGAGACCTCGCCATTTGTCACTGAGGCTTTCGGACCATACTGTGAAGTTATTTTAGTGTCGGCCGCAGTATGGAAGGCAGGAGACCCCTTTAGAATGACCATCCTACTAGGCACCACTACCACTGAGTCTGCATCAGTCATTATCACGCCCCCTTCAGGCGCAGTTCTCTCCTTCGCTATAGAACGCTGGGAGAACCTGACCTGGATTGTAAAAGAGGAAGACCTAGCCAAACACGGCCCACCCGATTGGATTCTGGTTCAACAGACGCCCGAATGCCAAACCAAGCCCCTAGTAGAGAAATTTCACCGGCTTGGGCTGCTCTTTGTAAATTTGACTCATGAACCAGGCAATTATTCCCTGCTGATCCGGACCCAGGAGACCCACACCATCCAAATTGACCCTTTGATTGCTAGCAATGAACAATTAAGCCAAGGCGGCACGCATATAGTGGGCTCCCATGTTTTGAAAACTGACATTCGAGAGAGAGTTCTAGTCCGCCCGCAAATGTCTTTAAAAGAGATCCGCATAGACTTAGCTGAGCTAAATGTAACCCAGAGGCTGCCGCAGTGCGCTCCCTATCTGGAGGCCGGTAGCAAGGGTTGGAATGCATGGCTACAACTGTGGATCGATCCCTCCCCCTCTCTCTCGCGTGCCAGACGAAGCATTGCCGACTGGACTGCTCCTGCAGCCGGAGGCTTAGCAATCATGGATTCGGTCAACATTGAGACTCTCGCTAATAAGTTTGCCCATGTCACGACTAGCATCTCCGACTTAGGTAAACCGGTGGTGCAGTCCCTAAATTCCATTTCAAATGGGCAACACGAGATCAGCTCCATTTTAGTTAACTGGGAGAGTCAAATTGAAAGAGATTTTTCTCTGCTGCTCAAAGGGACACAGTCTTTTGAACGCAACGTGTCAATAGCCATGGCATGTATGCAAGCCCAACAATTAAATCAGGCTGTGGCCATGGGGCTAATTCGGCAAGCCACGGACGGGCACTTGCCCCTGGAAATTAAAAGATTGATTATGCCCAAATTGTCACCCATAGAACTGGAGCTTGAATCCTGGTGGTCTCTTGTAAATTCCTCATTCTCACCGACCACCCAGGAGCTTAAATTATTTTTATTAACGGCCAGTGCGCACGAGTCATTCCACGTGTATCCAGTCGTGCCTCTGGGACTCCAAGTCAGCGACACCGAAGTCCTCTACGCCCGCCACCCCGACCATTGGGCCCGCTTCACCCCGACCGGATGGCAGCTCGTCAGCCTCCAAGGGTGCCAGCATCGAGACCAGACCGGCTTCATTTGCCAGGACCAAGCCTTTGCACCTCATCACCCCTGTGTAGCCCCGCAAGTCGACGCCCTCAATGAGTGCTCTTTCGAGGTCGTCCGGGAGAACAGCTCCGCGGTGGTCTACATTGGAAAAGGATGTGCCTGCGTGCGAACGGCCTGCGATTTTGTGATCCTGAACTCGTTCCAGCTGAAGCCCGTGATCCCGGGAGTCAACCGCTGCTTTTGCAACCTGTCTTCGGTAGCAGCCTGCGACTTCACCTACACGGTACCGGTCTGGACCCAAGAAGAGATCCTGGTGGCACCCTCCATCTATCGTTATGTGAAGCCCATTCCCCTTGGCATCGGTCTAGAGCTAATCCACGAGCTCCTGACCCACCCCCAGCTCCACCGCACCCTCCAGAGCATCCAGAGGGACGGGGACACCACTGCTTTGGTTGTGTCCCACAACGGAAAGGAGATTTTGGATCTTGTCCAGCGGATTAAGACCACCGGCGAGCACTCGTGGTGGGAAACCCTCTTTGGCTGGAGCCCCACTGCCACTGGAATTTACAATTTGGCTTTGCACCCGATCGTTGTGATTCTGGCCTTCCAAGTTTTATTATGTGCCTCATTACTTTATTTGGGCTGTTGGAGCCGCCGACAGCTCCAGCAACTCCAGCTGTCTTACCGTTTGGATCATTACAACCCCGACCTCCTCCTGCCCTAATGGTTGTTCTTGGCGCCCTCCTTTAACCCTTGTTTGTTTTATTGCTTGTGCTGGTATGAACTATGCTTGTATTTTATTATGTGTATGGATCCTGAGCCAGCCCCATGGACGCTTTGCTGCCGGACACCGCTCCGAGGCCCTCTTGTGGACTAGGGGGGGACATGTTTCTCTGCCTCCCAGCCCACGGCCCGTCTCCAAACGACCGCCAGCAGCGCCACCTCCATGAGGACTAGAACTGTGTGCCTGGAGCCCTTCTCGCCGCCCACCGACCCTGCTCTGCGGATTGACGCAGACAGCAAGGGGGGGTGGAAGTGTGTTTTGGAGCACATGGACTAAGTTTGCTTGTTCTTGTAAATATGCAACCCAGTCCAGCAGCTGTACTGCGGACTGAGCCGTCTGTGATCTTTGTTACTCTATGGTTTTATGAATTTCCCTCCACTGCTTTTATGAATTTTAACTCCCATGAATTTAGCCCCGAACTAGTCCCTCTCTCTATCTATTGCAAGTGCGCCCATGAACTTTATCCCTATGAATTTGATTTTAACCTCAGGAATTGCCTTTTTAACCCGACTCCCTCCGCCGAGGTAATTCTAGCATATCTATTATTTTATGAATTTGGTTTTAACCGGGACCCCTCCTGAACGGTCTCTTTTAAAGGTTATTTTATTTCTGATTTTAAACTCGATGAATTTGGTTTTAATCTGACTATATGAGTTGGTCTTTTAATTACAGAGTGTATTTTTCTGGCCCCCATGAACCCTTCCGCCGCTTACCCCCCATGAATTATTTCTCCGCACTTGCTTTTACTGTTGCTGCTATCATCTATGAAATTGGTTTTAACTTCCTGAATTATCGTTTTAAACCCTATGTATCTATGTATTTATGATTTTAACCATTTATGAATTAGCCTACCCTCAATGAATTATGCCTTGCTTGCACATTTCACTTTGCCTTGTATGAATTGCTTTTAATCCTACATTCATGAATTGAACCATGAATTGTCTTTGCTTTTAAATCTTATGCTTATGAATTAATCCATGTATATGAATTGCCCCTGGTTTTTAATGCTTTTAACCCGCCATGAATTCCATATCAATGTACCCAAACATGAATTGTTGTTGTTTATATGCATGAATTGATCATTGCTGCCTATTACTATGAATTACTATTGCTATGAATTATTACTATTTATTCTGACAATTGCACTTAGCACACCCCCTGGTGTGAACCCAGAGACCTGCAGCCCATTGGCTGATCTAAATTGCACTTATTCGGTTAGGTGGTTCTCCAAACTAAATTTTTGAGTGACGCCTCCCCCTCCTTCCCTTCCCACTCCTCTTCCGCTCGAAGCTCGACCACTGGACATTGCTGACCACCTCGCCTTTGAAGTCAAGTTCGGAGACCCGCGCGCCTGACGTCCCGGGGTCTCCGAGGGGGGGAATTGTTGCCAAGTAGGCCCCCTCCCCTGCTTTAAAGCCTGCCATGAACTGTGCTAAAGTTTCCTGCGTTGCTGTTTTACTGCTACACCAAAGACTGCTTTGCACGTGTGTGCTCCGATACACGTGTCAGTTTCCTGCCTGCGTGTCAATTACCCCGCTGCTGTAATAGACTGTGTAGTTTACTGACTCCATGTTTGGTTAACTGCACAAAGGACTCTTTTCCTGGGCAGCCCTGCCCTGACCTGTATCTGGAATTCCCAGTGTGTGTTTGGACTCTGTTACAAGTGTGCCCCGTGCCTGCATTGCCATCTGCCACGGACCGTGCCTATTCCCTGCTTTGGACTGTGTTTTAAAGTGTTGCTCCCCTGCCTCCATGGAAGCCTGCCTCATATGGGCCCAAGCCGCTGCTAGCAGCCGGGCGCCTGCCGGGGAAACCTCCAGCGAGCCTGGCTAGGCGCTCCCTGGTCAGTTCCCGCCTGGAGCCTCCCGCGAGCTGGTCGCCGAGCTTGCCCTCGCTACCGGGCAGCCTGCTATCCAGCCCCAGCTATGCCCAGCCGGCATCCATGTTCTCAGGCAGACAGAAGACCCTGGGAAGAAGACTGCTTTGAGAAGCCATTTCGGCGAAGCGGGCACACCACGTCCGCAGCGAGAGCCCCTCGCCCCGCTCTGCATATCTTAGGAGCCGCCCCGGAGAAGGAACTAAGTGCCGACCATCCCAAGCACTTAGAGAATGCATCTCAAAGAAACCTCCGCATTCCAAAGCTGATGACATCAGGACAAGCCCTGTCCGCTGGAACATCCTTTCAGCCCACTTGGATTTCCCCCTCCCTCTTTTGTCCCCTCTTCCTGAGGTGTCACTTATCACGATCTGATTACCAAAGTGGCCCATCCAAGCCATTCAGTGACCCATTAGACCCTTTGTTTTAAACTGTGAGAACCACCAAGTACAGCACCAGCCCCAGGGTACGTTTTGGGGTATTTAAGCTGGTCTCCCAGACCACTCGGTGCTCAGGCCATCCCTATCCAGACTTCCTTGCTGTCCGTCTGTGGTCCCAGTGCTGGCATTGGGCCACCTCGCTGTTGTGTCTCTGCTTCGCTCCAGGATAAGTGAGTATTTCCCCTATCATCGTTGGGAACCAGCTAATGCGAATGTCTCTGTATTTCCTACTCTGTATTTCTTAGACCTTGTATGTTCTTTGTATGATTGTGCAAGCTAGGCTTACGCTACACTCAATACACGTGTTTGAACCTTACTCCTTGTCTGCCTCTTTTTCACTAGAGTGTCTGGGATCGGGACCTCCGTAAACATAGGTTATGATCCTCGCTTGATATTAATAGTTACAGACTGCTACAGCTAATTCCCCATTATAATAAAGAGCAGTTCTGGTAACAAGAGTCAGAGCTCCCTTCTTCAGACACCTAAAGTAGTAGTCGAGAGATCCCTTGTAATTCCGGGAGGCCTCTAGGCTCCGCTTGGAGACTGGCACACCTAGACTTGTGCATTTTGCCCTCTGTCTTTATGGTTGTGTATTCTTCTCAGGCGGTTTGTTTGAGTTTAGAGGGTTGTAGCTGGCCGTTGCCTCCTTGCTCCTTGGGTCACTGCTTTGACAGCTGTGAGATGAGTTATTTCCGTGGCTAGCAGTCCTCATGCTTTTGGTTTGCCTTGAGCAGCTCTGGGCTGGGCTGGGGCGGGAGCAAAGAAGCGGTGGAAATCAGGAGTGAGCCGGGCTCCTTCTGCAAGCCAAGCCTGTGCCAAGCCTCTGGGCCTTTGCTGTTGCTGAGAGCATGTGGGTAAGCCAGGGTGTAACTCAGAGAAGCCTCGCGTTTGGATTTTACGGAAAAGGAGGACCTGGGGTTCCCCTCGCAGCCAAATATTTTGCTCACTGGGCCAGGAAAAGAGATGCCCTTCCTCCCCCTCCTTCCTACAGCCCTGTAGTGGGGCTGAGATACTGCAAGGTTCAGCTCTCGCAGACTCATTTCATGCACTACCACAAAGCTAATGGAAGGCAATTCTCACATAACATCTTCTGCATGCCCGGTGAGTGGAGTGGGGAAATCTCCTTTTATCTCCTTGGCCAACGCAGTCAGTTTGGCCATTGAGCTTCCATGTTACTGCTGAGACGCTGAGGCTGCACACTCGCTGGCTTCTCCCTAATGAAAGTGGGATTTGAACCCAAATCTGCCTCCAGCTGCCTCCGTCCCACGTGCTTCTGTCTGGAGTTGGGGTTGGCGCTGCATCACCGGCCACCCTGGAGCCCTCCAGTCTCCAGCCATACACCCCACCCTGCAAAGCATTTTTCCAGGGGAGCTGTAATCTAGAACAGCAGGATTTGAGTCCAGTGGCACTGGGATGGACAAAGGTAGGGGAGGGGTCCATGTGAAGGGCCGGGCGGGGTGGGGGGCTGCCTGCCACACAGGTGGTGCTTCGCTTAATTCATTCTCTCTCTGCCTTCCTCTTGGCACCAGACACTGCGGCCGCTCTGCGCCTCATGGAGGAATCTCTGCTCCTGGACCAGAATTTTCGACACAAGGCTGAGAAGCTTCTCGGGATCTTCCAAAGTGAACTGTTCCAGGCACTTCTGGGTGGGTAGGAGCAGAACTTGCGGTGGGGTGGGCAGAAGGGGGAAGGGCTGGAGCAAATGGAGGGAGGAGCTTAGCAATCAGGGGTGGGGCTTATAGACAGATAATAATAATAACAACAACAACAACAACAACATTAGATTTATATACCGCCCATCAGGACGACTTAACACCCTCTCAGAGCAGTTTACAAAGTATCCTGTTATTATCCCTACAACAAACACCCTGTGAGGTGGGTGGGGCTGAGAGAGCTCCTAGAAGCTGTTAATGAACCAATGTCCCCCAGCTGGCTAAAAGTGGAGGAGTGGGGAATCAAACCCAGCTCTCCAGACTATTAACCACTGCACCAAACGGGCTCTAGAGCAGGATTTCCAATGACTGAGGTGTAAGACTTGCCTATTCACACTGAAGGTTGCTCTTCCCCAGTGACTATAGGGCATGCTGAAGGAAACGTGCTCTAGATATGCTCAGAGGCACAGCCTTCCTTACTGGAACTGTATTTATTCCTGGCATTCAAAATAGATTCCGGGGCTGGCACCTAGCAATTATTCCCTGTCTGTAGGGCTGTGCTGCATAATAGAGTGTGATATGTTTTGGATGGGGGCTAGGGCTGGTTTGGGATGGGGGGAGAGAGTGAGGAAAGCTTGTGGCAGAGCTTCAGCAGAGAGAGGGAGGCCTCTCTGAAAGGTGCCAGTGAACTTTCCAGACTTTCAAAATGGTATTTATACAAGCAAAGATGCTATTTATGCAATAAGAACGTGCTTAAAATTGGGTCTAACTATTCCCAGGCTGGGGATGGAGAAGCTTCAGAGGAAACCCAGCTGTGGCTGCACCCAAGCGCACACTGCTGCAGCGTTGCTAGGAAAGAGTGGCCCGAGAGACTGGCTCTTTGGTACCCAGTTCTGGGAATGGATGGTTTACGGGGAAGTGCCCGGGAAATGAGGGTGAGGGGAGAAGGTGGAGTTTAGAAACAGGGCAGAGATTTGGGAGGGATGCAGAACAGCCATCGGCCATGAAGAATGATGGGGAGTGGGTGGGTGGGGCTTATTCATGGGAGACTGAAGGGTGGAAAGAATTTGGTTGCATGGGGGTGAGGGGGGCGTTGAGGGATTGGGGGGAAAGGTGACACTTAGAGCCAAGCTACAAGTGACGAATGACACTTGAACGGCAAGTGAACAGACTCACGTGTATTCTTCACTGTTCACTTGCACTCCACTTGCACTCCACTTGGTTGGAACGCAAGTGAACAGGGAGGAATACGTGTGAGTCTGTTCACTTGCCGTTCAAGTGTCATTCGTCACTTGTAGCTTGGCCCTTAGGAAGAATAATGGAGGTAGGTCAGGAGCTAGAGAGGACGTTGAGATGCTATGTGCAGTTGTGTGGAGGAAGGTTTGGCAGAAGTTGAGTGTCTGTTTGCCAGAGGTTTTATAGGCTGCTTTTCAACAACCTCCAACCAGTTTACAAAATATGAACAAATACAAAGGACTGAAAACCAGTAAAAACAAAAAATAGATCCAGTGTTGTATAGCGGTTAGAGCATCAGACTACAGTCAGGGAGACCCAGGTTCAGTCTCTCAGTCGCTGGATGACCTTGGTGCAGATGCACTTGTAGCCAACCTACCTCACAGGGTTGTTGAGAAGATGAAATAGGAAAGGAGAGAACCTCCGCCTTCCAGAACAGCCTAGCAGAGGGGACTTCTCCCCACTCCTCCACGAAAGATCACAGAGAGCCAGTTTGGTGGTGGTTAAGAGCACGGGACTCTAATCTGGAGAGCTGGGTTTGATTCCCCACTCCTCCGCTTGAAGCCAGCTGGGTGACCTTGGGCGAGTCACAGTTCTCTGGAGCTCTCTCAGCCCCACCCACCTCACAGGGTGTTTGTTGTTGTGGGGTAATAATAACACTTTGTAAACCGCTCTGAGTGGGCATTAAGTTGTCCTGAAGGGTGGTATATAAATCAAATGTTATATTATTATTATTGCCCCTGAAGCTGCCCAGCAGCAAGGAAGACAGTTTGCCCAATTCTTGCCTGCTCTTCAGAGCTGCACCCATTGCCCCCGCCCGCCACCCAGGGTGGGGCCTGCTTAACTGTACAGATGGCCAGAGACGGGTCACTTGGCCTGGCCCCGATCCCCTCTCCCATGGCCACAGACCCAGGTCAGCACCTCCACACCTGCAGAGGGGGTGTCGCAGGCTGGGCGGCACCTGGCTCTGTCCCTGGTGAGTCTAAATATAGGACTTAATCTAAGTTCCGTAATGGCCTCTGAGCTGGGCCCGGGAGCAGCCAGCAATCACACTCTGAGGGGACTGGCAGGAGCTCGGCACACCGGGGAGGTTTAAAGCCACACCCCAGGCGGCCGTCCTGCTTTAACCCTCAGGCCCAGATTGGCCTACCCTGCAGGGTGAGGTGGAAGGGGATTTTTCCAGGCCTCTTCTGTTGGGAAGATGCTCGCTTTTTAAACTCGGAACTGGGGAAACTCCTGTTATGGCCACCAGCTGACTCTCCTGCCTGCTCTTCTGCCTTTTGGGTCTAGACATCCAGGAGTTCTACGAAGTGACAGTTTCAGAAACCCGCCCCACCACCGCCACGTCTTCACGGAGGCTTCGGTCTAAGGTACACCCTTCTTTCTCTCCTTTGGCTTTTTCTTTGTCCTTTCACTCCACTCTGTGCAGCCTCAGAAAATGCCTCATGGCTCAGCCTGGGAGTGGATAGTTGCCTATAAGCTCATACAAAGTGCATTTCTTTAATCAACAAGAAACTACAACCCATCTCCACCTACCTGGGATCGGCGTCCAGGCCCTCAGTGTTTACACTCATTTGTTTCTTTTTGAGAAGTTACTGCCTGAGTGGGAAAATGGATGCCGGAGAAATCTCTGCAGGTCTTGTTGTGAAGATACTAACAACACACTTCGTAAACCGCTCTGAGTGGGCATTAAGTTGTCCTGAAGGGCGGTATATAAATTGAATGTTATTATTATTATTTTTCTGGACTGCCTCTCTTCTGCTGCCCTCCAGGGCCAGTCCAAGTGTACAAGCAGGGTCTGTGACACACCGAGGGTGTGTGTGCTGGTGTGCTGCAGGGGCTCCGCTTGCGCCCATCAGCCCCCTGGCCTTGTGTGGCCACAGGGGCCTGGCTGGGACCTGTCTGGTGATGGCGTGGACTTTACTTGGGCTGGCAAAATAGTAAAGAGTCCAGTCGCACCTTTAAGACTAACCAACTTTATTGTAGCATAAGCTTTCGAGAGCCACAGCTCTCTTCGTCAGATGCAACTTTATTGTAGCATAAGCTTTCGAATGCCACAGCTCTCTTCGTCAGATGCAACTTTATTGTAGCATAAGCTTTCGAGAACCACAGCTCTCTTCGTCAGATGCAACTTTATTGTAGCATAAGCTTTCGAGAACCACAGCTCTCTTTGTCAGCGAAGAGAGCTGTGGCTCTCAAAAACTTTTACTACAATAAAGTTGGTTAGTCTTAAAGGTGCTCCTGGACTCTTTACTACTTGATTTTAGTGCCCCCTCTTTGCCCTCTGTCTGTCTCCCTGCCTCTTGATATGCCAGCCATGTCTTTTGTCCCCGACTTGGCCCCCCCCCCGCCTTTTCATCTCCATTTTGCTCCCTCAAGACTGGTTCCGCCAGAAGCAAAATGTGCCTGAGAAGCTCCGTGGCCCCGTCTCTCTTGTGAGAGAGGCTGCAGCTGAGTGCCCTTCTGCTGGACTTTGCAGTCCCGTGTTTCCTTCACAAGTCTCTGCGTGTGTGTCAATGCGGTGAGAAGCAACTGCCCATTGAGTGGGACCAGCTCTTTTTCAGCAGCTCTGGGGAAGACTCCCAGTTGCCTTTGAGACAGGGAGGGTAGCTGATAGCACCGAAGAGGCCGTGTGGAGTCACTGCCTGGGCTGGAGGGGATCTTTGGAGGGCACACCTTCAGCCCCCCCTCACCCTCTTATTGGAGGCCAAGCCAGTCTCTCCTTTGCCATGCCAGGGCACCAGCAACCCCTGCCCCCCAAATGCAGACTCGCAAGGGGGTGCATATTAAGGAAACAACTCCATGATAAGAAATGCAAAAATAAAGCCAGAAGAGGCCTGGGGTGATGGGGGAGGGAGGTTGGAGGGTGAGCTGGGAGGGACCCTTGGGGGATCTTCTCTCTAATTGAGTGAGCTTCTGGTTAATTAATTTTTAGCACTTCTGCACTGGCAGAACGGAAGGAGGGGAGGGGGCGGGAGTGGCGACTCTTCCGTCTCTGGGGCTGCTCCAGCTGTGATCCCAAGGGGCCCATTTCACTTGCTGGTCTCAGCCATAGCCAATCAGCAGCCGCAGGAACATGTCCAAAGGAAGGAGCGGGGCCAGGGTCCATCCCTGACCAGCTGATTCTCTTGATATGTGAGTTTGTTGTTTCGGCGGTGGCTGCCTCGCCTGTTCCTCTTCACCATGTAACCATCAAATTCTTTTGCCTGTGCTCATTGCAGTATCTTGTGGCAATATGTTCCAAAGACTAATCTCTGGTTTGGGGGAAAGGCTTTTCCTTTTGTCTTCAAACACCTCCACCCCATCCTGCTGTTGCTGAACAGGGGATATTTCCCAGGGGCCTCTTCCCATCTCCCCAGCACCCTCAGGTGCAGGTCCTTTCAGGGGGAGAGAGAATTTATGCCTGCCGCTGTTGCAGGGTTGGATCTTTGCCCGGGTCCAGTTGGGCCAAGGCTGGACTCACTGGCCACTTTTGCATGGGCGATTTTTGCCGCTTTTGGCCCCCTACCTCTTGGGGGTTTCTTCCGAATTCCAGACTATTAACTCCCCCTTCAGATTTCGATGCGGCATTTCAAGGGTTCTCTTTGAAGGCTTCTGCACTCGGAAGAGAACCCTTGAAACGCCGCATTGAAATAAGAAGGGGGAGTTAATTGTCTGGAATTTAAAAGAAACCCCGAAGAGGTAGGGGGCCAAAAGCGGCAAAAATCGCCCATGCCAAAAAGGCCACTCTCTGTGGCAAATGCAAGGGGCAGGCCAGTTTATTCAAAAGACAATCTGGGAAGAATTGGAGGGGGGGGTGCTAGTGAGGCCAAGACTGGCAGATCCATACGCGGTAGGGCAGAGCCTGTGAGCATCGTGCAGTGAGTGTTTCATTTTGCTATTGAGAGCGACTCTAGTGTAGCGCAAACAATTTGGTTAGCCTGATGCTGCAAGAAAGGAAAAGACCGAAAAGGTGTTTTGTGGCAGCAGTTTAAAGAGTGATGGATTTATTGTGGCAGAATCTTTCATGGGCAATGGCCAACTTTGTCAGATGCATGAAGTGTGCTCCCAGTTCACTGACAGATAAAAATGTATGGTGTTAGAGGAAAAACCATAAAGAGCAGAATCCAGCGTCCATGCAACGCAAGAGGCCCCGCCTGTGGGATTTCTTTCTGCATAGCAGTTCAGCTCAGTAACCTTTCTCGAGCAGCAGCCATCAGCGGTCTTTGTGGGATTTGCTAACTTAACACCCCAGTAGCAGGAGAGGAAGCCACTTTTCCAGCTATTTATTTATTTATTTGTTTGTTTGTTTAATTTACAGTCCGCCTTTCTCACTGAGACTCAAGGCGGATTACACAGTACGAGATCAGTACGATCAGTAACAAGTACATTGCAATACAGTATCAAGGACATTTCCATAAACAATGCCATAGGGTAAATAGATACAAGTTTAAAAGACATAGTATTAGCAAGAATCCAATACAGAGTAGAAAAAATACTGAAACGGAACATAATCATTTCCAGGACTGACATCAAAGAACAACCTCAGTTGGGACAATAGTTTCCTTTCCCATCACAAGCAGGGACTTGTCTTCCTAGCTTGACTCTGGTAATGAAATTGCTGAGCAGTCGGGTCAGAACGGATAAAAGGAAGTCCTTCTTCACCCAAAGGGTGATTAACACATGGAATTCACTGCCTCAGGAGGTGGTGGCAGCTTCAAGCACAGACAGCTTCAAGAGGGGACTGGATAAACCTATGGAGCAGAGGTCCATCAGTGGCTATTAGCCACAAGGGATAGATGGAACTCTCTGTCTAGGGCAGGGATGCGCTGTATTCTTGGTGTTTGGGGGGGGGGCAATCAGTGGGAGGGCTTCTAGTGTCCCTTCCCCACTGGCAGACCTCTTGATGACACCTGTTTTTTTTGGCCCCTGTGTGACACAGAGTGTTGGACTGCATGATCCAACATGGCTTTTCTTATGTTCTAACTCATCACATCCTGTGGCTTTGCAAATGGCTGGTGCCCTAGCATGGCTGAATGGAACCTCCATGCTCAGAGGCAGCGTGCTTCTGAATGCCACTTACTGAGGGACAGCAACAGAAGTGGTGGGTCTTCTCTGGGCATCTATTTTGCCACAGTGGGAAGCAGGATGCTGGACCAGGTGGGCCTCTGCTCTGACCCCCCCAGAACTGTGTTTAGGCCACAGATTGGATTGTTGGCACTTAATTGTCTGCTGACTCCCCCTCAGTGCCTTGACACGTATGCATGCCATAGCGGAGTGGTGTGTGTGTGCGCGCGTGTGCATATGCATGCACGCATGCGTCTTGTGCCCAGGGACATGCTTCATGCGTCTGATGTGGTGGGCTCTGGCACTTGGCACCACCTGCTAGTTTTTATGGTGCCACAAGACTCTCTTGTTTAGCATGTCTCTGTAGCCACGACCCAGCCAGTCTTCAGTTTGCAGAGGAGTTAGCTGTGTTAGTCTGTGGTAGCAAAATCAAAAAGAGTCCAGTAGCAGCTTTAAGACTAACCAATTTTATTGTAGCATAAGCTTTCGAGAATTCTCAAAAGCTTATGCTACAATAAAATTGGTTAGTCTTAAAGCTGCTACTGGACTCTTTTTGAGTCTTCAGTTTGATTCCAGACTGAAGACAACACTTCCAACTACTTTGTCAGACTGCACAGGGAAGCCATTGAAATTCACAAGCATAAGCAAAACTTCAACAGGAAAGAAGAAACCTTAAGAATGAACAGAGCATGGGCTCCAGTTCTGAAAAACACCAGGCCAACAAAACACTCCACACCCGACAATAGCCCTGCAGAGAAGATTAGCACATCAAGCACCAATCCATATGCAAAAGACCCTCCTCAGGATACAGTGAAGCCTCCCGCCATTAGCATTCCACACCCTGGGAAACTCCTACAGGATGACTCAGCTCAACCCCACCCCTCCTGAGTAGATATAAATGACCTGCCCACACCTTTTCCACACTGTGACACTGAGAGATCTCTGTCTTTTGGTGCTACACCTCTGAAGATGCCAGCCACAGCTGCTGGCGAAACGTCAGGAACTACAATGCCAAGACCACGGCAATACAGCCCGGAAAACCCACAACAACCATATTACAATTTTGGTTACTGGTGTGGCATGTGACTTGTGTGTTTATCCTGTTGGCATGGAGTAGGGAAGGCAGGAAGCCAAGGGCTGAGATGGAAGGAAGATCAGGTTTCATCCCTTACGGAGCAGGCGGGGCCTTTGAAGGAGCTGCCCAAGGGGAAGGTTTCCACGTAAGCCTCTGGACACAGTGACCGGAAGGCCGAGCTGGGTTCTCCCTGCTTCACCAAAGCATCTGGCCTGGCCGAGGCTGGACAGCAGAAGACAGGGCTAGATGGGCTGTTGCTCTGAAAGTAAGGGTTGGTTCAGAAGACGGTTTTTGACCCCAATGAGTCCTTGGCCCTCGATCTTTCACTCTGCTTTGAGGCTCGGTTTAGAGGCCAAAAAAGCTGTGGCTGCGCAGACCGATGATCTCTGCTGACAAGTGGACGAAGGCAACGTGTTGCTGATGGAGTCTTCTCTTTTTTTGTCAGCAACTTGCAACACAGAATATGGGGAAGGGAGTAAGTCTTTCTGGTAGGATTCTCAGTTGGTGCCAGTCTTGATTCTCTGCAGGGGCACAGGAGTTATCATTGGAGAAGTCAAGTCTTCTGTGCAGCGGTTATAAAAGCAATCTATAAATACATGAAATAAGAAGAGCCCTGCCGGATCTGATCACCGTCCATCTGGTGCAGCGTCGTTTTTCACACCCTGGCCAACCAATTGTCCCGGAGGGCCAACAAAGAGGGCGCGGAGGCCGAGGGCATATGGCATCCTATCACTGGGAGGGCATATGGCATCCTAGCATTGGGATTCAGAGGTTGGCTGCCTCTGAATATGAATATGAAGGTTCCCATGGTTCATAGCCGTTGATGGACCCTCTTCTCCAGGAATCTGCCTGACCCCCTTTTAAAGCCATATGAGAACCTAATCATGACCGTTAGCCCACGGCATCGCCCCAGGCTTGGTGTTCTCCAGTGCCGCTCATTATTTATCTCATTAAATGAGCTCATCTAGCCTTCAGAAACATGGAGCTTGGAGGCTATTAGTCAGGTGGATGAAGGGAGCAAGTGAAAACGGAATCCAGCCGGTGAGAATGGCGGTGATGCTGGTTGGCAAGGCGGGTGTTCTGGTGGAGACCGACTTGCCGGTCTTGGCGAGTGTGAAGTCTTTGTGGATGGGTCAGGTCAAGTGTCTGGGAGCTCTCAGGAACCCAGCATCAGTGGGCACACAGGTCGGAGCTGTGACCAGGGGGGCCTCTGCAGATGAGCAGAGTGCTCAGGCAGGTTCATATGGGAGTAGACAGTGGTCCTTCAGGTCATCTGGTCCCAAGCTGGCTAGGGCTTTAAAGGTCAGTACCAGCACCTCAGATTGGCCCTGGAAGCTGATTCTAATCCCGCGTAGGGGGAACAAGACTGGCATAGGTGGTCCCTCCAGCCCACATGAGTCAGCCTTCAGTTGCAGCATTTGGTACCATCTACCGCTTCTGAACACTCTTCAAGGGTATCCATGCATACAGCACATGTGTGTGTTATGTGCCATCAAGTCACCTCTGGCCTGTGGCAACCCTATGAATGAAAGACCTCGAAAATGTCCCATCACTAACAGACTTGCTCAGATCTTGCAAACTGGAGGACGTGGCTTCTTTGATTGAGTCCAGTCATCTCATTTTAGGTCTTCCTCTTTTCCTCGCATTATTGACTTTTCCAGAGAATAGCTGTAATATAATCTAAATATTATCAGGGCATGTACCATGGTGGCAAGATTATTTTTTTCTTTGCCGTCTCAGTGAATTGGGATAAAATGTTTTAAATAAAATAATAGGCAAACTATGGCTTGTTTGAGCTATGATTAGTTTGTGAAACTAGGATTTGGTTTGTCTTGACAAATGCTAGTTTCTTGGCCTCTGCACTCATCCATTGCATTTCCCTGTGACACAAACCATGATGAGGCCAGAGAATGAAGCAGCAGGATGTTTGTGGTTTGCATGTCATACTATAGTTAAGACTAGCTACCCTCTTCAGACCACGGCTTTATATTCTGGATCGAAATCCGGCATTCAGATGTTGGACAGCTGTGCTCAGGTACTGCCTGTTCTCTTGCATGTTTCACTTCAGTGAAATTTGTACAAGAGAAATGCCCCATGGATTGTGCCTGATGAGTCAAACCTTTCTCCCTCTGTGTGCCTTTTCCAAAAAATGCAGGTTGGATCTCTCTCCCCAAAGGGCTGGCCTCACCCCTGGGTGTTAATGTGCTGGGGTTCCATTTAACAGATCATCTAAAGAAAAGTGTGAACTGAACTGCTGGCACCTGAAACTTAGTTTCAAGCCTTGTGAATGATCTGAGAGCAGCCGTAAGTGGGCCGTGACCCCGCATCAGCATGGAAGGAGCTCTGAGCTTAACTAAAGGGGAATGGAGCAAAAATGGAAGGGGCCAGGGCCCTCTTGAAGAATACCCACTTGGCATGCAGCAGACCCCCTCCTCCGTCCTTGGCATCTCCAGCTAAAGGATCTCACAAAACAGGTCTTGAAAATAGACCCTGGAGAGCTGTCAGAGGAGAATATATATCTTTTGTCAAGGGCACAGAGCTGGTAGCCTGTCTGTTTGGCTGAGGGATACATACACACGTACATCCACCAGCATTTGAGCACACTTCCCCCCCCTCTCTGTTTCCAGCCGATCCTTTTTTGCCTCCCCCTCACTCCTATGATCAAGGCATTTTAACTGCATTTTAAAACGCTACTCCCACCCCAACATCCGTCAGACCATATATTTCTGTCTGTGTCTCTGAGACATGCATGCATTTTCCTGGCAGTTGGTCCATTCTCCTCTTCTTCCTCATCCCACACCCCAGATCCAAATTTAACCCTATTTCATCCTACTGGGAAAAGGGGGGGGAGGGGAAGAGGGTAAATCTAGGGAGATTGTGTATGCAAAGAGGGTGCTGTGCCCCTCTCCTGGCTTTCAACCAAACCCACTTCTTTCTGATCAATGAGAGAAGGGCAGCCAGGTGGAAAATTAAATTCTGTGTGTGCCTATGATACTTGTCACATTTTCTCACACGCACACTTGTGATGCCGGTGTGTTTTCCTACCCTTCCACAATGCAGAAATTCCCACATATTCCCTCTTCTGTCTTTCCTTTTCCCTCACAATTTTTGTTTGAGCCTTTTTTCATACTAGATTGATTCCCCCTATGCTATGTGTATTTATATGAGAGGAATTAGACACATCTAATTATTCTTTCAGTCACTCTCAGTTATCAATAATATTTATTCTCACACTATTCAGGACTGTTTCTTCTTTCTTCTTTGGTTACCTCTGGCACGGATTTGGTTTTTCGGAGATGTTCTCCCCACTTCCCTTCTGAGGAATTGAACATGTGCCATCTCCCCCTCCTCCACTGCACTTACACACACACCTAAAACTTCTTGAACTTCGCAGTTCTGGACTCTCCTAGCCCTTGGTGAGGGGGCTGGGAGATGAGTGTGTGTGTTGTGCGTCCATCTGAGTGTTAAGGGAGGCATTCTTACACATAGTTGAAATATAGCGTCTCTTCCCTCTCCCCGCCATCAGCCCCCCTACACTTCAATCTCTTCTGGCACTTGGAGAGTTAACCTTGGGTGACGCTGCTACCTCCACACACCGCCCACCTCCCTCGCTGGCTGAATCCTTTCCAGTACTGTAGAGGTTAACCTTTTCTATCTCTTTTTTTCTCCCTCCCTTTTTCTCTTTGTGCCCCCTTCTCCTCCCCCCCTCCATATTCCCCGTCCCTCTTCCCCCTCCTCTGATGGGAAACTGCAAGAGGCTTCTGCTTCTCTCCACCAATTCACTCCCCAGATCTTAGAAGGCATACCTCTTCCTGGCCTTCCCCCAGCCTCCCGCCTCCCCCCTCTCCCCCCCTCTCCACCTCTGCACCTCTCCCCGGCTGCCCATCTCGAAGGGAGAAAGGATTCTCGGGAGCAGCCTGCGTCCTCTCTTCCCTCACGCCCTCCCCTTCCTTTTCCACATTCTGTCACTTCCCCCCCTCCACTCACTGCAAGCCTCTCTCTCTTCCCCCTCCTTCCCTTTCCTTCTCTCCTTTCACACACGCTGCCTTTCCTCCTTGCACACTCGCACATCCTGCAACAGCCTCCCCCCTCCAGTCAAATGTCAGCTTCTGCACCCTTAGGAAACATAAAAGGGTAGTGGGGTGGGACGCAACAGCACCAGCATCCCCTCCTCCACGTTAAAGCCAAGGCTACCCACGATCAATTGGAAGGGGGCAAGCAATAACCCTGAACCCCGGAATATCTGATGTTCTACAGACCTTTCCCAGCTAGGTGCTTGAGTCAAGGAAGGGATGGATTGTTTGTGTATAGTCACTACCAAGGTAAGATTGGGGAGGGGGGGCTAGATTTGTCTTTGTGTGTGTGTCTAACTGTGGTCAGTTTTGCTCGCCTCTGCAAAGAGTGGGGGTGGGGGGAGAGAAAGCTGTACAGAGTAAGGTGTGTGGGAGCGGAGGAGGTTGAAGGGAGAGATGCTGTTGCTGACTTGGGTGGAGTGGGGTGCCTTGGCACTGCCAGGGTGCCAAGGTGGTCATTGGTGTTGTGTATGGGGGAGAGATGGAAGACTGCCGTTGCTAGAAGTGGGAGGAAGGTTTCAGAAGCCAACCTCCCCCCGCTTCATGAACAGTTTCCATGGAGCTGATGATTGCGTGGGTTAAGGCTGTTTAGGGTGATATGGGGGAGTTATGGGGCTGGCAGAGCTTTGACTGTGGGGTAGAATTGGCCCTCTCGGTAGAGGGGGGCTGGGACTGTCCTGGGTGCTGGAACGAGGGAGCTGCCCCTGGTGCTGAAGCCTTGGTGCTGTCCGTGGTGCTGAAGGCAGCTGCCGGGAGGCTTGTGTTCTGTAGAGCTTGCAGCGAGGGATGTGCTCGTGATGGTGCTGGAGCACTGGACACAGCACCAAAAGGGCTGAAGCTGGGTGCAGCTTTTGTGTGGGAATTCTCATTACAGAGATCCAGGGGTTAGCGGGACTGGAGCAGAAGAGCACCCCCCTTCCACTTTGAAATAGATTCAGGAGAGTGGTATCTGCTACCTAGAAATAGGGCTAGGGAGAAAGGAGCTCACTCCATAACTAGGGGAATGGCTGAGGGTCCCTTGCATTTTTCTGTCTTCCTAGCAATGGGTTGAGTCTTCTGCCATCTAAGAGGAAGACTTGAGGAAAGGGGGCCAGGGAGGGATGCTTTGGCAAAGTGGTCTTGGTCGGGAGATGGTCAAGAAACCTCAGTGCAGAGCTGTGTCAGTCCAAGTATTATGGGGGTGGTGGCCCTCACTACTGGCCAGGGCCACTGGGTTGTGAAAATGGTGTGCATACACAGAAGAGGAGGGCTGCCTGCTAGATTTGGGCCTTGGTGGACTTGCCAGAGTCTCAATGGAGTCGGGTGGGGGATTTTTCATTTTGCTCAAGTTGCAAAGACACCAGTGGCAACGGGGAGAGAGTTCTTCTTGTCTGCTGTAGATCCCTGTGGTATGGGGAGATAAGGTTGCTATCTCTGTATTTTTACTGCCTCCCAAATCCTCTTCCAGATGTTCTCTCCAGCTTTTGCTTGGCTTCCTTTTCTGAGGAGGTGTCATGGAGAGCTTCAGGCCTCGTTTGGGGCCTGGTTTTATATGGTGGTGTTGGATTGGTATCTTCTTCCACTACAGCCATGGAGCTGTCCTTTCTCTTGGACACTGTGTTAGAAAGCCTTCCCATAGGCATATGGTTGACCGCGTGGGCAATTCAGTGGGGTGAACAGGAAAGAGATTAGAGGCCTGTCTATGCCAAGATGGGCAGTGAGAGGAAGGGTGGGAGAATGGGATCGGCTTTGAATGCAGAAGGGATGGCCAGGAGATGGGAAAGAGCGTCAACTGAGAGCCACCCTTCTCATTTCTAGGTATTTGGCTGATCACAAACTTTCATTACTTCCAAGGGCAGGAGATGAAAGAACCAGAGAGCATCACCTAGAAAAAGTGTGGAATGCCAGGTCTTAGAGAAAGCAGGGCGAGAAATTATCTCCTTTTGAAAAAAAGAAACCTCTTTGCATTTGGTTGCTGTCTGCTCCATGGAAACATAGAGCAATTCGACATCCCATCGGGCCTATGGAAACAGAATGATTCAATCCTGATTAATCAGGGTGAGGCAAATGCTTAATTATAAAAGAAGGCAAGCGGGGAGAGAGAGCGAGAGCGAGCGTGTGGGTTTCCAGGGGTGCCCGGCGAACAGGTGTTTGATTCAGACTGGGCTTGTTGAAACGGTCGCTGTTCCTTGGGGTTCTTGGGAGGAAGGGGGTGGGGAGCACATCACAGAGGTGTATGTGTGGGGGGAAAGGAAGCCAGAAATAGCACAAAAAGGAGCCATTCCGTTCCGCCCGTCAAACACACGCAGTGCGTGCTAAATACCACACTCAAACTGTACTTGAATGCTGATTTCAAGGGGGGGTGCCTTGCGTGCCTTGTAGGAACTGGTGGTAGAAACTGCAGTGGTTGTCAGCTTCCAATTGGTTAGAGAATTGGGGGGTGGGGGTGGAATTAGAGAGGTCTAAATGTGAGCTTTGAGGTGAAGAAACAAATAGGTTGTTTTTCCTATAAGCTTGCTTGGAGGGGGAAGAGTTGCAGGGTGTCGATTTGAATTGGTCCAGAATAATTGGGGTGGGGGAGGTCAGCAACAGAATGGGGGAGTCTGAATTTTGCTGTGAAATGTTAAAGGGTGTGAGAGCTGTTATAGGGCTTTGTGCAAGGGCAGAGTTTCCTATTGGGGTGTGTGTTTCATTTTGGGGTGACAGGGTTGAATTGTCCGTTTCCAAACGGATTTGGGTGGGGGGCAGAGTTGGCAGGATCATTATAAATTTAATTCGGGGGAGGGCAGAGGTGCTACAGATGTGCCTGAACTCCCCCTGGGTTGGGAATTTAATGCATTTTTTAAAAAGTAGTATTTGAGATGGAGTCGAGAGAGACTGTGTGGCGTGCGTTAGGACTTGTGGAGAGCAGCCAGCGGGTGTGAGCACCAATTAATTTGGGGATGCCGAAGCATGGTTTGCGGCATGGCAGCACACCCTTCATGGAAGGAAGTCATTTGTAGGGGGCTGACTTCCACTGTTGCAAGCCCCCCCCCCACTTCATAAACTGGCAAGGCCCATTAATAATGGATGTAGGCAGGGCGGGATTGATCGGAGGCCGTTTCTTGCAGCGGATCTGTCTTGGCTTTTACCGGATCTTCTCAGGACTGGCCTTGAATTTGTTGCTGGGCAAGGGGGGGTGGGGGGTGGAGGAAGGTTCCCGTGAGGTTTATTTGAATGGATGTTGGCTTCCTTCCTTTCTGAGCTCTGGGCTGAGGAGGTGACCGCAAGCCTCTTCCTCCTTGGTACCTGTTTGACATCAGGTAGATCTTGGCTCAGCAGGGTAGCAAAAAAGCCTCCTTTCAGCATCCAGAAGAGAAAGCAGACTCCAGAGAGGGGCACATGGAAGGCCAGAGTGGACTTTGGGGGAGGTTTCATTCACAGAAAGGTGTCGGAGCAGGTGATGTGGGTGGGTCCAAAGAGGGGTTTTTTTTCCGGAAAGGTGCCTCCTGCCGTCACTTCAAGATGTGTTCAGAGTGGCATCTGGCTGGGTTTTTTTTTTCTTTCAGTCATTGAGTGTGTTCTGGAGAGAATAGAAGAGTTCTTTAGCAGCGGGAGTGGATTTTTGCCAGTGTGCCCTGAAGCCTGTGTGGAGGTGGCAATTTGGAAAAATCTAGACAGTGTATTTTGTTTTCACCAAGCTTCTCTTTTTAACTACCTCTTTATAACTTTGATAGTTTTTCAAAGCAGTTTGTGACCAAATTAACAATAATTGTAATACAACATTCTAACAACTGTTAAAGCAAAATCACAATGAAAATATAATAGGAATGCTGTACAATGAATGGGGCAGGGACACAACATACGTTGACCCGAAGAGCCAAGCTGGAGAAGACCGCATTGAGCCCATGAGAAGAGGCCTTAGAGCACATCAGGGCTGTGGAGCCAGGACTACCACCTGGCCTTGTCTGACTGGCAGCGGCTCTCCGTGGTCCCAGGTTTTTCCCAGTATTGATTGCCCGACAGGTCCCTTAAGGGAGGTGCCAGGGATTAAATGGGGTCCTTCTGCCACTGAGTCATAGTTCTTGTCTCTTCATGAGACCACAAGCCACCTTCCACCCATCTATCTCAGCCTGGTCTGCTTTGTTGGTTGTCAGCTGTTCTCCAAGGTCACAGCTGGAGAAGGGTGGGTCTTTTCCAGCTCTTGGGGCTGGAGCTGCTGGAAGCTGCATTCAGGACCCTCCACATGCCGAGCAGGTGTCCTGCCACTAAGCCAAGTCTTATCTGTCTCATTCAGTCTTGTCCCTTGAGGTTGGCAACAGCTTTCTAGGATCACCTCCCTGCGATGGGAGATCCTCTAACTGGAGATCACAGCTGCTGAGCCTAGGGCCTCCTGCTTGCCAAGACTGTTCTCCACAACAGGGCCACCTTCTCTGACTAGGCCCAGTGGCTACAGGTGGCCTGGATTCCCCCCTGCCCAAATGCTTAGGGGTGGGAGATGGCTTTCTTGAGCCAGGTGGAACAGGTATAGGTAGGTGACATGGCACAGGAATTCAGCGGGGTTTCCTCCAGGGCTTTGAACATATTGCAAAAAAAGAGGCTTGTCTCTGAGCTGGGAAATCTCAAACTGACATGGCCGCTTCAGAGATGGTTGCCAGACGGTTTTTAAGGGACGAGAATTTTATTTTTCTTTAGGAACATGGAAAATGGTGGCTGGGTATTTTGTCTGTACAGGTAGGAACTGGGTGTTTGTTTTTAAATCCTTGTAGTGGATCAATACTTTCTGAACCAGACTAGATGGACAGTTTCCGCAAAAGGGGGGGGCAATTGCCTCCCCGAAAGATTCTGGGTGTAATTCCTACATAGAGGTTCTACACTGGCTCCTTCAGAGAATACTGGCAGATGCACAGAGATTTCCAAAGGGGCTCTAGTAGACCCAGGCTGGAAGGTACTCAAGGTGGAAAATCCCAAACCATCTTCACCTTCTGCTACTGAAAACAGGGCAGAATATTCACCTCTGCAAGCCCCATTGTGCCCCCACAGAGAGCAGCGCACCCGCAAAGCAAGTCGCGTATGAGTCGTCTTGGTCTAGAGGAGGGATTCATCCTCCCCCACGCTGTCCATGGGCATGGGTTCCCGGAAACAGCATGGCAGCCCTTTTGTTAGCAGTTTGGGTGGGGGACATCCGGTTGGTGGGTGACACTTCCGTGTGTGCGTGGCATGCCTGTGTGGCTTCCACCATTGATAAGCCGGGTAGGGAATGAGTCATCGGTGTTGGTGATGGTGGTGGTGGTGGGGTGTTTGTGTGTGAAACTAAATATAGGAGAGACATTGTGAACCAGGAAAATGCTTCTGAGATGTGGTGAGCAAACCGGGATTGGCCTTTGGCTGCCCCCACACAATGGGTGGGTGGCTAGGAACTGCGGTAGACCCAAGAAAGGCTGGAGGAGCTTTTTATGGGCTTGGGAGGGGCACAGGAAAGGTTGCAATAAACACCCCCAAGGGGCATCGCCTTTGAAGGGAGGGCTCAGGCCCATTGTTCGAGCCCACGAATGACTTCAGGAAGGCTGTCGCCCTGGCGTGTCATCTTAGAAATGATGCTTGGACTGTGGTTGCAGCCTGCAAATGCCTGCCCGGATAGCCAACCCCACAGGTATAGAAGTATACAAGCAAAGTGGTTTGTGTTGGTTTGTTTTTGTCATTGGAGACTTCCATAGCCTGCTTTTCCTGTTGGATCCCCAAGCCACGGTGCAGCAAGAACCTGCTATTCAGAACCTGTACTGCAATATTTGAAACTGCAAATCAGTTTAAATCAAAGCCACCCCACTGAATTGTAAAACCAGCCATCTCCAGTGCATTGAAATATTAACTAGTATTGTAAGCTACTCCGCCATTTGGCAACAGGGGAAAAAAATTCTTTTAGCTGGCCTTCAAATTACAAGTGTTTTCTGCAGCTGTGGAACAGCTAGGGGGGATGAGCCCACGTGGGCCTCCCGGAGGAGCACATTCCAGGGGCGATAGACACCGGTGCTCCTCTCCAACCAAACTCTGTGCCAAGAAAAATGACTGGATTCTATGACCCATATAGATTATAGGAAATAAACAGATCTATACTCTCCTCTCTGCCTAATGTTATTTTGCTTTAGCTAGTCCATGGGGGAGAGGAGGCAGAGGGCTACGAAGTGGCTGGAAAACCCCAGTGCTCCATTAGAACTGACATCCCAGCCCTCCCCCTTTCCGCAGCTGCTCATGCACTTTGGAGCCTCTCTGGTGTCCAAGGGACTAGCCACTTGATTTCCAGAAAGGCCTGAGAAACGGCCCTTTGGATGCGGAATGCGCCTGTAGCTCCTCTTTCATCGTCCTGCAAGGAGCGGCTTTCGCTCTCTTCCTACCTCCTTCCACTTGTGTTAGACCCTGTGTGGAAGGTCAGGCAACTGGCCCAAGGTCACCCAGTAATCTTAATGGAGAGCAGTGACCTGAGCCCAGCTCTCCTCAGTTCCAGGCACTTCACCACACTTGGAATATTATGAAGAATAGCTTGCAAAACTGTAAAAATGCAAACTGCAAATGTTTTTTTTTAAATGTCGTTAAAAGTAATCTGTGACCGATGGTTTCTTTCTGTGTTTAGCCTTTTGAGGGGGGGGATTGTTATTTTCTGCTTTCTGACCTTCATTACAATATACTTTAATGTGTAATGTTTACACATTAAAGTAGCAGGCGAAGGGTTCCAAGGCACTTGAGCGTCACGTCTGTAGGCACCTGGAATCCAGGGGGCTTGCGGAGAAAAGCCAAAGTCAAAGCCAGCCTGAAGGGAGAGACCCCAGATCGTTGGTAGAGAAAGACCCTAAGCTCAGCCCTGGGCGCCTCCAGTTAAAACGGTCTCAGGCCCACCCATCCCTTCTCAAGACCCTGCTGTCGACCAGCTTCGACCAGCCGTCTTCAACCCTTCCAGAAGCAGGCCTATTGAGCTGCAAGCCCGACACCACAGTTCTGGAAGAGGGGCACCAGAACTCTGTGGTCCACAATGATGTCAAAACCAGGCAGTAGCCAAAGGGAGCTGGGGCAGGAAATAGCAGCGGAGCACCAAGTGCAGGATCGAGACACGGGCCAGAACCCGGAAGGACGGTCCCCGTTCCTGAGCTGCTGCCTCCTTATCAGTCTGCTGTTGCTTCTCCACACAGGTGCTCAGAGAAGCAGGCCAACCACCCAGCCCAGGTTGCCAAACCCCTGGGCAGGCAACGCTGCGCTGCACAGACAGGCGGTCTCTGGCTTGGGCGGCTTCATAAGCTTGGGGCGGCTGTGGCTCACCAGCGGAGCGCCCAGTTTAGGCCCGGGAGGATCAGGCCCTCCTGGACAGAAGGTTTTCAGGTACCAGACAGGGAAGGAGAACCAGGTCAAAACAGAAGCATTCAGGGAGCTCAGGCCAGGCACGGCCCAGCTTTTGTGGGCTGTGCTACCCAGTAGTGGCACTTGTGTGGATGGTGGACTGCGTAGCTATGGACACATGTTTTAAAAAATTAAGTCTGGGAGCCACGCTGACTCCAAAGGGGGGTGGAAGGGGTTGTGTCCTCCCTCCTTGTTTGGCCTGTGTGGAGCTGCCTTCTGGCAGAAGAGGCTGTGCCCTGGATGAAGGCTCCACATTTAGGCGACTTGTGTGGTGGCGTGGCAGGATCCCCCAGGTCCATCTTACTGATCCCGGTGCCTTCTCCTGCATCGAAGGAAGGCATTGCCCTTACCTGGACAGGTCTTTGCAATCTAATCAATGGTTAGAGCATTACTTTTCTTAGACTCAGAGGAGTTAGCCGTGTTAGTCTGTAGTTGCAAAATAGTAAAGCGTCCAGTAGCGCCTTTAAGACTAATCAACTTTATTGTAGCAGAACGCTTTTGAGAGCCACAGCTCTCTGCATCTGACAAAGAGAGCTGTGGTTCTTGAAACTTATGCTAAAATAAAATTGGTTAGTCTTAAAGGTGCTACTGGACTCTTTACTATTTTCTTAGACTGGCTCTCCTTGTAAGAGAAGGTTGTCCAGAGACCGTAACGCTTTGACCAGCCCTTGAGTGGTTCATACTTCTATTATCCGCTTTACTTGCTTTGGACTGCTAGTTTTTGAGTTGCTCAGATCTCCCCTTCAGCAGACTGTGCTAGTCTAATGGAACAGCCCCTTTAACCACTGAGCTGCTGTAGCGCAGTGGTTAAGTGGTTTGGCTGCGAATCAGCACTCTACTGGTTCAAATCCCACTCCCGCCATGAGCTCAATAGGTGGCCTTGGGGAAGCCACTTCTCTCAGCCCCAGCTCCCCAGCTGTATTGGTGGAGAGTGCCTTCAAGTCATAGCTGAGTTATGGCGACCCCTGGTGGGGTTTTCATGGCAAGAGACTGACAGAGGTGGTTTGCCATTGCCTGCCTCTGCAACCCTGGTCTTCGCTGAAGGCCTCCCATCCAATTACTAACCAAGACCGACCCTGCTTAGCTTCTGAGATCTGATGAGATCAGGCTCACTTGGGTTATCCAGGGCAGGGCTGCCAGCTGTATTGTGGGGATAATAATAACACTCATTTGTTCACCCCTCTGGGTGAGGCACTAATCTGTCTAGAAGAGCGGTATATAAGCGCCGCTGTTGTTGTTGTTGTTATGAGTTAAAGGGGGCTGTTTGGCCATCTCTGTGGGTTTGAGGGGCAACTTTTGGGGAACTTGAATGAGCAGGTGGCTTACAGTGTTGCTGATGCCACCTGGGCTAAGGAGCGGGATTGCTGAGCGGCTGGGGTTCCTGTCTGTCTCTCTGCAAGGGAACCCCAAAAGTAAGCCTGGTGGGAGTCATTCCCAGGTTCTCTACTTGGAATGAAAATGTGCAGACAAAGCAAAGAGGTGCACCTTTGGAGGGCTGAATCCTTCGTTTCTGTGGCAGGCATTCGCTTTCCCAAGAATGCGGGATTTGCCTGAAGAGGGAATAGAGGAGCAGAAATAGGGGGTCTGTATCAGGGACAGAAAGCGGGAGCAGGCTGCTCCGGCTTCCAAACCTTGAATAAATGCTTTCTTTCCGCTCTAACAGACGTGTGATGCCAGGCACAAATCAACAGGCAGAGCTTTGCAGCGGTGGGAGTGCTTCACCCGTGGGCTTCAGCCTGTCGTTTTGCAACTTGGGCTGGGTTCCCTTCAAGTCAAGCACAAGGCAGGGAGGGGACCCATTCCTGCCCCCACTGAACGTCTGTGCTCTTTCCCAGGAGTACGCCCCTCATTCCTGCCCAGCTGTACAAGGAGCGTCTTGGTTTCCATGTTCCAAGGAAAGAGCAGGGGGATCCCTGGTCTCTGTGGCAGCTGCTGTGTGTTGGAGGACCAGCTGCCCTGCCAGGGCATGTCTGTAGGCACAGGCCAGGCTGTGTAACTTGGGCGCACCACAGGGCAGTGAGGGGGTGCCTTCCTGCTGGAGAGGCCCCTGAAGGAAATAAGAGATTGGCCCAGGTGACGCCTCTTGGTATGAATGGTGTTGCAGTTCTCCATGCGCTGGTGGGCCGGAAGTGTGTGTTTTCCATGCAAGCCTCTGTGAGGTGGGAGGGCTGTGTGAGCACAAAGGGAGATGAGTGTGAGCTATTTCAAGAGAGGGCAGGCTAAGCCAGGCCCTGAGCAGGAGCCTTGCGCCAGACGCGAGCTTCCTTACTCCCAAACCATGATGAGAAACCAGCCAGCTCAAGATGCAGCGAGAGGCCTGTTCCAAGGGGGCAGGCGTGCGCCCTGTGGGTTGCATCTGTTTCCCCCCCTCCTCCTGAGCCAAGCCCTGGTGGCAGGGCTGAGGCTCCATTAGCCCCGTTCCCGTTTATGCAGCGCCCAAACTGCGGCCTCTGTCCGTCTACATCAGGCCCAATCCGGTGCTCTTGTGCGGGGGGCAGGGGGTGTTCCTATACTGGGCTCCATAAAGCAGGTCTGTCGACCTTCCACTGTGGCACCTTTAACTGGGACTCAAATCCACCACATGGGGTCCCCCTCCTTTGGCACTGGGGGGAGGAAACCTTTCCTAAAAGAGTTCAGATAGAAGTGGGATTGGAGCCCGTTACTGAAGGCCTTCCTTGAGGCCTCCGGAGCCTGTGTTTCCTACCGCTTTATCTGTCTTCTTTCTCCCACCCCCGTCTCCCCTTCTTTCTTCTTCCCCCGGTGCCCCCCATTATCTCTCTCCCCGGTCCAATGCACCCTTACGCCACGGAACCCCACGCCTCCCCCACCTCCCCATCAATCTCTGCTGCCTTTTGGGTGCCATGGCAACCTGGAATAACTGGAATGCAAATGCTTTTGGGGGGGCTTATTTCAGGGAATGTACATCAACAGACCCCCCCCATTCCACTCCCTAGACCTTTCAGCCCCACCTCTTGGTGACCACCTGTTCTTTCCCTCCACAGCCCCAAACAAGGAGGGGGGGCTTGCCAGTGAGGGGGGGGGCTGCTGGAATGGGCTTAGGGTTGCCAACCTCCAAGTGGTGGGTGGAGATCTGCCAGAATTACAACTGATCTCCAGGCCACAAAGATCAGCTCCCTTGGAGAAAATGGCTGCTGTGGAGGGTGGTGGTGATGGCATTATTTATTTATTTAATTCGATTTATACCCCGCCCTCCCTACAGATGGGCTCAGGGCAGCTAACAACATTAAAAGATACATTAAAATCACAAAAACATAAAATCAATAATAATTTTTAAAAGTCATTAAAATAGTCCAGGAGCAGGCTATTTAAACAAATATTGGGAGTCCGTATACGGGCATAGCAGATGGCCGAGGGCAGTCCCAGAAGAAGTGGTGGTCTTAGATGGAAGAAGGAGGACACCCGCTGGCACTCAGCCGAAGGCCCGGCGGAACATCTCCGTTTTACAGGCCCTGCGGAACTGTAACAGGTCCCGCAGGGCCCGGATCTCCAGCGGGAGAGCGTTCCACCAGGCCGGGGCCAGGGCAGAAAAAGCCCTGGCCCTGGTTGAGGCCAGACGGATATCCTTCAGGCCGGGGACCACCAGGAGTTGCTTGTCTGAAGAGCGCAACACCCTGCAGGGGACGTAATGGAAGAGGCGGTCCCGCGGGTATGCAGGGCCCTCCCCTCCCCAAATCCCACCTGCCCAAGGCAGTACCCCAAATCTCCAGGAACTTCTCATCTTGAGCCGGCAACTCTACTTGGAAGGGACCCCATTCCTGCCAGTTTTCAAAAAAGACAGCAGGATCCCTTTGTGTCTCCTTCTCAGACAAGTAGTGACCCAGTTCCCCAGGCCTCTGGGCTTGGAGGTGGGCCACAGGTCAGCGTGTGCGCTTGCCTCTTCCACTGAGCTCCGGCATCCTTTCTTTACTAAGGTGGTATTGGCGCTTGGTGTGTGTGAGGGGAGCTCTGAAGGGGAAAATTGGAAAGGCCGGAGTCTGGCACACGGAAAGCCACATTAAGGGTGCTGCTGCTGAGCAAAGGGACGCTTTCACCAAACGGCCTGAAGGACACTGCTGAAAAGGTTTGATGGGCCGGGGAGGCAGCTGCAGAAAAGGCCCTGCTCCGAGCATCCACCACAAAATCATAGCAGGGGCCTCTGCTGGCCATCTCAAGGGCCAAAGACGTTCCTCGCACAGGAGAAGGTGCTCCAGCATATGAAGTCTTTGGAGCTCTTGAGTTTGTGAAGAAAGATGGTTCCGAAGGGGACAGAAGAGGCTGACAAATTTATGGGGGGGGGGGGGGTGTAGAGAGAGAATTGTTTCTCCCTCTTTCAAAACAGGAGAATTTGTGGTCACTTAATGAAACTGGTGAAGAGTAGATTGAAACTGGGCACGCACAAAAGGTCCTCCTTCGCATAGAGTCATTCATGTGTAGGACTTCCTGCCACAGGATGCAATGGTGGCCATTAGCTTAGCTGAATTGAAAAGAAAATTAGACCAATTCATGGTAGAAGAGAGGTTTCGCAGCCATGCTTGGTGCACTTCTTTAACGCCAGTTGCTGGGGGAGGGCAGCGGAGGGGGCTGTTACTATCCTGCCCTGTCTGTGGGCTTTCCAGGGCACCTGGTTGGAGGAGAGATGCCAGACTAGGTACGCCTCTGGTGTGTTCTTGTGGGGCTCCTCTTGCAGGGGCAGACGTAGAGACCCGGGTGACTTCTCATGAGCACACTGTTTAAGCCTTGCATGAAAGAAAATGGGTTAGAAAGCTGAATCTTCTTATGGTTTTCATTTCTGACCACAGAGAGATGGGGGAGGGGGGTTGTGAGAAAAGCCACCCATGTTTTGAAATTCTTCTAGTTTGCTTTGAAGCATGAGAGTCTGAATTCAACACCTTGAAAAGTAAGATTCACTGTTTTAAAAAAAGTTTCTAGTCCCTGTGAGTTGCAGGAAAAACATGCAGATCTTGCCACATCTTTACGTGGCTTTGAAACTATTTGGGGAGGGAGAGTA
Organism: Eublepharis macularius; assembly: GCF_028583425.1. NCBI lineage: Eukaryota > Metazoa > Chordata > Lepidosauria > Squamata > Eublepharidae > Eublepharis > Eublepharis macularius. The sequence goes on from NC_072801.1 coordinate 79,308,156, forward strand.
ATTCTGATCAAAGCATATCACTTCTGGAATAGTGTCATCTCAGTGCCTTGGTGGGGGGGGGAGGCCCAGGGCACCAGCAGCCAAAGCCTGGGCCCCTCCCTGACACAGTGGGGTCCCCTCCCTCTGGCCTGCTGCCATTTCGAGCAGCCCTCTGCTTGCCCCCAAGCGTCATGCTGGGCTCTCAGTGAGCGTTCCTAGGAGGGAGGTGAAGATGGCTTCTCAGAGATCATGCTTTGCCAGAGGGCTGCAGTCCTAAACTGCAGTGATTATTTTTGGAGAGGAAAAGGACCCGTAGATCCTTTTGTGGCTGTTCCCTGTAGCTGTAAACTAGTGGAGGGGTTTGTTTTTATACCAGCCAGTAGGGGGCAGTCTCTGTCGTGTTAGTGACAAAATGTTGTCAAGTCTCAGCCAACTTATTGTAAGCCCCTAAGGTTTGCGAGGCCACTTCTGCTCAAGTGGTTTGCCATTGCCTGACTCTGCGTAGTGACTCCGCACTTCCTTGGTGATCTCCACGTACTACTAACTAGGGCTAACCCTACTCGGCTTCTGACATCAGGCTATCCTGGGCCATCCAGGTTGGGATTAAGTATATAAATTAATGTAATAACTGGCATTTCGACATAGTGCTTCACTTTATCTTCTTATACTTACAGCAACAACAATGCTCTAAGGTAGGACAATGACGTTATATATTGCAGATGGGAGAGGCTTAGGTTGAGAGCGCATCTTGCTGAATAGATCCAGAGGAGTTAGCCGTGTTAGTCTATAGTTGCAAAATAGTAAAGAGTCCAGTAGCACCTTTAAGACTAACCAACTTTATTGTAGCGTAAGCTTTCGAGAACCACAGCTCTCTTTTGTCAGATGCATCTGACGATGCATCTGACGAAGAGAGCTGTGGTTCTCAAAAGCTTTACTATTTTGCATCTTGCTGAAGGAACTCATGGCAGAAGCAGGGGCTTCTTGGTTCACAGCTGAATCTTAAGCTACATCATGCAATTAAAGTGAGACATTCAACTATGCGTGTGTGTGTGTGTGTGCTACAATGTTATAAGAACAATGCAAAGAAAAAAAAGAAAGAAGGACCAGAATAACACATACAACAAACGATGCAATAAAAGGGAGTTACACGATTAAAGAACAGTGTGGTTTATTTATAGTCTGCCTTTCTCGCTGAGACTCAAGGTGGATTGTATGGCATAAAAATGTATGAGAGATCCAGTAAGCAACGCAATAGGACTAGGTTTACAAAAATTGGAAACAGTGCAAACAAGTATTGGATGTGATATGTCAAGAGACACAGAAAACGGAATTACAAAAGTAGAACCCAGCAGAATAAGAACAGGATAGTAATACAAGAAATGTTTGAAAAAGCATACACAGAGGCATAGACTGTTTCTCAAAAGCGCCTTCCTGAACCATTCTTTTTTACTGTTGTCCCTTTTTAAAAACACCTTCTTAAACAATTGTGGAATGACAGAATTGTGGGAGCTTTCCTGACTTCCTCAGGCAGGCCATTCTACAAAAGGCCTCAGCAGAGAAAGCACAGGTATTAATTTGGCAGCTGTTATTTGACCCACTTATTTATTTATTTATTTACATTATTTATAGTCTGCCTTTCTCACTGATGCTCACCTACATAGTGTAGGTTAAACAGAATCAACAGCCTGGGTCGTCCAACAAAACATATCAGTAGAGCTAGGACTGCAGAAATCTGACAACAAGAAAAGGAATGAAACAGAGTTCAAACAACCTGAAACAAAACAGGAACAATTTAAACATGACATGTTAAATGATACAGAAATGACATAGTAGGAGCATACCTACAACAACAGGCAGAGCACAGTAGTATAGTCTACAGTCCCCACCCCTTCAGAGAAGCATCTTTCAGAACCATTTCATTACTGTATGGCCCTCCAACCTGTGTAAAAAAGACCTTCTGAATCATTCCGTTTTGCATAGTTTGCAGAAAGCCAGGAGAGTGGGGGCTTCCCTGACCTCCTCTGGTAGGCCATTCTAAAAGGTGGGGACCATCGCAGAGCATGCACGTGTACAGGCAGCTGTTGATTTTGCCCATCCGTAGGGTGGCACCTGCAAAAGTTCCTGTTCGGAGGAGCGAAGTTGCTGTGGCAGAGCATCAAGAGAGGGGGGCAATCCTGCAGATATGATGGACCGAGACCATTTGCAAGGTGGTGCCCTTAGAAGGCAAAGCTCCCTCTGTGGAGAGGCAGTCCTGTTAGGTATGTGGGCCCAAGGCCTCGAAGGGGTAACCGGTATTTGAGTTGAACCCAGTAACTTATAGGTAGCTACTGGCCTGGAGCGACTGCAGATCTGGTGCCATGTGCCTCCTCTGCCTAGCTTCTGATAGTAACTGAGCTGCGGCATTCTGTGACAACGGGAGTTTCCAAGTTGACTTCTAGGGTCTGCATCCAGACTGAAGGAAAACGAGAGAAAGGCAGTATAAGCCTACGGGATGTGTGGTGTGGTGGCGGGCCAACCCCAAGGGTTCCTGGCTGAAGCAGGTTGCTTGGATCCTCTCGGTTCCAGTCTCAGGCTCGGTGATGGGATGCCTTGGTCACCCCAGCGGATGACTTGTACAGGGAGGTGGAGAGAGGGGATGCGACTCTCTTGATTTTCCTGGCCCTCTCAGCAGCTCCCCACACTGTTGATCATGGCATCCTTCGGGGACTGCCTTCCTCGGCTGGGATTAAGAGGCATGGTTTTGCCCTGGTTCTGGTCCCAACTGGAGAGAAGGTTTCCGAAGTGGGCACTGGAGGCTGCCGTTCAGGCCCTTGGCCTCTGGCCTCTGGGGTCCCGTGAGGTTCCCTCTTGTCCCCCGTGCTTTTCAGCTTCTACACGGCACTCCTGCATGAGGCCCTCTGGAGATGTGGGCTGAGCTGCCATCAATATGTGGTTGACTCTCAGCTCCGTCTCGTGGTTTCACTGGATCTGAAGGAAGTTGTGGAAACCTTGAGTACGTGCCTGGGGACAGTTTGGGGCTGGATGAGGAATTTGAGGACCAATAAACGGAAGCTTAGTCTTGGCAAGATGGTGGTATTACTGGTGGTTGGAAGGCTGACACGGGATGTGGGTTTCTCTTGTTCTGGGTAGGATTACTTTCCCCCGTCAAGGGCAGGTTTGCAGTCTGGGCATGCTGCTGGACTCAGAACTCCCGTTAGACGAGCAGGTGGCAGCAGTGGCCTTCCACCAGCTTTGGGTGGTGAGCCAGAAAATATCTGGCTAGTGTGGCCTACAGCTAGATTAGATTACTGCAATGCGGCCAATGTGGGGCTGCCCTTGTAGAGTGTGCAGAAGTGACAACTGGGGCAGAATGCTGCAGCCAGAATTCTGGAGGGAGCGGGTCAAAGGGATCATCTCGCTCCAGTCTTGACTCCTTATTTGCCTCCAGGACTGATTCAAGGTGCTGGTATTGCCCTTTAAAGCCCTATATGGATTGAGGCCTGCATACCTTAGGGACTGCCTATTCCCATATGAACCTACCTGAATGCTCTGGTCATGTTTGGAGGCCCCTCACCACTTGAGGCTGAATGGCTGAACTCAAGCAAGGGCCTTCTTGGTCATGGCACCAAAATTATGAAATTCCCTCCCCGGGGAGATTCACCTGTCCCCCTCAATTGTTGCCCTCTGCCAGCGGGCAATGCCTTTGTTGTTTTTACTGGCACCCCGTTATTGACCCTCCTTCTGGTTTGTTTTAATTGCTAGTTTTATATACATTTATCATTTGTAAAAGTTGGTGTTCAATCCCTTTTAATTATTTGCCACATGGAGAGCCCTAATTGGGTGGTATGGCCACATAAAAATGTTTTAAATAAATAATCTCACCAATAAACAATGCATAGAGAACATAAGAAGAGCCCTTCTGGATCAGACCCGTGGTCTATCCAGTCCAGCATCCTGTCTCACACAATAGTAAAGAGTCCAGTAGCACCTTTAAGACTAACCAACTTTATTGTAGCATAAGCTTTCGAGAACCACAGCTCTCTTCGCCAGATGCAACTTTATTGTAACATAAGCTTTCGAGAACCACGTCAGATGCAACTTTATTGTAGCATAAGCTTTCGAGAACCACTGCTCTCCTTGTCAGATGCAACTTTATTGTAGCATAAGCTTTCGAGAACCACAGCTCTCTTCGTCAGATGCATCTGATGATGCATCTGACAAAGAAAGTTGTCGTTCCCGAAAGCTTATGCTACAATAAAGTTGGTCGGTCTTAAACGTGCTACTGGACTCTTTACTATTTTGCAACTATAGACTAACACAGCTAACTCCTCTGGATCTGTCTCACTCAGTTACTCTGGAGGGCCAAAAACAGGGCATTAAGGCCTTCCCAGACGTTGCCTCCTGGCTCTACTGTTCAGAAGTTGACTGCCTCTGAATATGGAGGTTCTAGGGTTGCCAGCCTCCAGGCAGTGGCTGGAGATCTCCCGGAATTACAACTGGTCTCCAGGCCACAGAGATCAGTTCACCTGGAGAAAATGCCTACTTTTGAGGGTGGACTCTATGAAATTATGCCATGCCAAGGTCCTTCCCCTCCCCAAACCCTACTTTCCCTTTAGGAACTATGGCTAGTAGCCACTGATGGGCTTGTCCTCCATGAATCTGTCTAATCCCCTTTTAAAGCCCTCTATTCTGCCCTGTGGCAGCATGTTGTGCAGTATGAAAGAGGTGGGGAAAGAAAGCTGCCCAGAATTTCCACAGGCAATTAAACTCTAACACCGTTACCTTTATGGGGCCTGTTCCCAAAGGTGCTGGGAGCAAATTTTAGACCAAGTCCCAAAAGCAGGTGCTGTGGCTGAAATTCTGATTCCTCCCCCATTAAAAGTCCAGGGGAATTGCACAAGAATGGCAGCCCTGTAATACCAGTTCCTCAGGTGCCTTCTTCAAGCCCTCTCTGCCCCTTGGCCTGCACTCCCCCTGGCACCGCTGGGCCTGGCTGTCCGAATGCCTCTGGCCCGGCTGCCTGCTGCACGTTTGGATAAATAAGTGGGGAACTCTCTAGGGCCCCAGAATCTCAACAGACCAAGCAGCTCCTGAGAAGTAAGAGGCATCGCACTTCTCCAGGTGGCTTCTGCCCTTTGGCCTGAAATGTTGCTTGGAAAGCCCGCCAAGCAGGGACCCAGGCCTGGTGCCTCTTGTTCATTGGGCTTGCGGGTGCAATCCTCCTGTGAAGACCTCTTGCCAATGACGAAATCCTGATTGGTTAATTGAACAGTTTTATGGAACTGATTTTAGCCTGCCCGAGAATGAAATGATCCGGCGGGGGGGGGGGCTGTTCCTTGTTTTCTAAGTAATGTCTGTATGTATGGCTGCATGCACCACTGGGGCGGGGGCACCCCCTCACCCACGTTGGACTATTTCATTTAAGATGGGCATTAAAAATCTGCCATCTGATCAGTTAGGGAGGGGGGCACCTTAGGTTTTTATTACATAATTTTTTTATTCAATCTAAAATTTTAACAATCTATTAAACACGTGTACAATAATAAAGTACAATTTTAACAATCTATGTAGTTAACATATTTATACATTGATAGCATATGTGTTACATCATTGTCTCATTTTACTTTTTTCTTAAATGTATACGCTTCTTTAGCATTGTGAGGACAAAGTATTTGAAGCTTAAATAGTGGTATAAGCTTAAATAGTGGTATACATTCACTAGGTATACATTTTATTATTTCAAAGTTCTAGTTTCAAAAATTTCCTATATGACATTATTGCACCTTGTGAGTCTTTGATAGCAAGGTAATCTATAAATGGCCGCCATTTTTCTGTAAAGTTTATTACTCTAGCATAGTCAGTTGATTGCTGTATGATACTTGTCATTTTTTCCATTGCTATAAATTCCCATACTTTATTAAACCATGTAGTTGTCTCAGGTGGGTGAGATTTCCAACAAGAAGCAATAGATGTTTTAGCTGCTATTAAAACAGGGGCGGGGGGCTTAGTTGATCGGAAGAGTTTAAAAAAAAACAATTGGGCCTAATAAATGATGAGGTTTTTGTGGCTCAGCTCAGCAGCGCCCGTTTCTAGAGTCTGTAGCCCGTTCCTTGCAGATGTGGTCCCTGCCTGTAGCAAACAGTTGAAAGAATAAATGATATTTGCAAAGTTAATGAAGCTGAAAGATAAAGAAAATTCAACACTTTTAGATGGCAAAACTACTCGGGAGTTGGGGCAGGATCTTCTGTCCCCTTTGGTTGAGGTGGGAAGCATTGATAGCATCTTTGCGAAACAATAACGGTGATCTACCATGCACAAGTAACACTGTCCTTGGTTATAATTTTCATACGCTCTTTCCATGCCGATGTCTTGCTCCGCCTTCACTTCCTTAGAGTGGTGCTTTGTTCAGAAGCATTGGTATAATGTCCTGCTTTCGTGTTTTCCCTGCTTTGCTGTGATCTTTCCCAAACTTGGTTTGGTATGATCTTTTTGGAAAGATCACAGAGAGCCAGTTTGGTGCAGTGGTTAAGAGCAGCCGGACTCTAATCTGGAGAGCCGGGTTTGATTCCCCACTCCTCCACTTGAAGCCAGCTGGGTGACCTTGGGTCAGTCACAGCTCTCTCAGAGCTCTCTCAGCCCCAACCACCTCACAGGGTGTTTTACTGTGGGGATAATAATGACTCTGAGTGGGCATTAAGTTGTCCTGAAGGGCAGTATATAAATCAAATGTTGTTACTAGTATTAGTATTATTATTCAAAGTGCCTTTTGACACTGTGTGGATGAGAATGTGTGCATTTTTGCATGTCTTCCCCACCTTGGTGCCGTATTTCTTGTCTTAGCACCTGCAGCGGCCATTTTTCCCACATACACCCTAGAGGAATTTTTTCAGACTTTGTGGAGGGAAGTATCAGGAATTGTTAGATCACTTTAGCATTATAACAAACTATTGCCTTGATCTCCTAGTTCTTAGATTTTATTTTTTTTAAAAAAAGCATCTCTAGCCCTTTTTGTTGTGGTGTTATAAGGAGAAAGGAGGAGGCTACTCATTTCCCCCTTCTACATCCACAATAAAAATACAATGACAAGTTGACTGGTGAAAAAGTCCAGTGAGAAGCTGACCTCACAGACAGGTTCCTCTGGAAGCCAGTCATCCCTAGAGATGAACAGCCGTGCAGTTCTTCTGTGCAATTGCTCATGTCAAGGCTGCTGCTGTTTGTTGCTTCTGAAATGTATCTCACAGCTGATTTCCAGGGTGTTTTCATTTGTTCATTTATTTTTTATATATATAATCAAAATACATTGAAGCCTCAATACTCAATAGGCACAAAACCTTCTTGGCACAAAAGCATCCTAGTTGCCAACTGACCCTTCCTTCCTTGTGGGTGTGGTCTGTGAAGGTGATTCTCACAGAATGTGTTCCAAGAGGGCTGGACCCCTGATGCATCCTGTAATGTCCCTGAGGGGGAGTATCTACTTCTATATGACACCCCCTTGTTTAAAATCCTCTCAAAAGGCCCTGCTCAGAATTTCACCCCTGGGAAAGCAAATTTGGTGCCTGTCCAGTGCAGGGCTCTCTCAGTGGTGGCTCCTGCATTGCAGAATCCTGTCTATTCTGCTTGCTGTGTTTCAGAAGCAGCCAAAAAGGCTCTTCTTCCACAGGTGGTTGAAGGTGATGGATTTGTGACATGTCCTTTCTGACGAGATTGGTGTTTTTGGACGGATTTCCTTGTGAATGGCTTTGGGAACTAGAAAGTCAAAATGTATTGTCGAAGGCTTTCACGGCCGGAGAACGATGGTTGTTGTGGGTTTTCCGGGCTGTATTGCCGTGGTCTTGGCATTGTAGTTCCTGACGTTTCGCCAGCAGCTGTGGCTGGCATCTTCAGAGGTGTAGCACCAAAAGACAGAGATCTCTCAGTGTCAAAAAGTGGTATCAAAATACCATGTGTAGAAAGAAGCCTGCTGTGGTGGGGGGAGTGCTGATATTGTGTGTGTGTGTGTGCGTCTCATTTTAAACATGCAAATTATATTCTGGGATTTGCTTCCTTTAAAACCTATCTTTTGAATTCACCCCTTTAAACCTCCTTTTAATTAATGGTGACAACTTCAACAATAACTTGTGCCTTTCCCCCCCAATGACAGCCCAACTAAAATTACCTCCTTGAGAATTCACAGTTAATGAACAGGAAATGTCAGTATAAGAATTTGGGGAAACAGACAAACCCAGTGTCACAAATACCCTAATGAACTTTTACTGTTGAATTTGTTTCTGTCAGAGAGAAAGCAAAATGTACGCTCTGGCATGTGATACATCTGGGATGTCTGGTGAGCAGGCCTTTGGTGGGAGGAGATCCCTCAGGCCTGCTGTTGCGGAAACTGGCCACACAAAACTGGCAGCATTTTCCAGAGCTGCGTTCCTCCTGCTGAATGAGGGAGGCCCTCAGGACTTCGTTTTACCCGGGCCTAGCCTGAGACTCGGGGTGAACAAACCTGATGCATGCTAGGGGCGGCCAACTGAGAGCAGCCAAAGCTCCCCCTGGTGTTTTGAAAAGGGCCCCACACACCTGAGAATTAAGCTTTAAAAACCACGGGGCGGTCTGGACCTAGAACTCCCAGCACACCTCTGATCTGGCCCCCCGTATGGTAGGTTTGCCCTGGGAAGCCTCCAGTTTCCCATGCTGTCTAGCCACATTTCATGAGACACAAAAGCACCGGCCCTCCCTCTCTTGCCTGGGGCTGGGGGGGGCGTACTCCAGCTGAGCATGGATGCTTCTTGGCCACCCTGACTAATTCTGCAGGCAGGCTTCTATGGATCCACTGGTGAATCATGCTTGCATCTAAGGGCAAGTTATATTTTTGTGAGATCTCATGTCTGTGATGCTTTAACATTTTATACCAAACTTTCCGCTCTGTCATATTTAACTGTTTTCTCCAAACTCTCTTTTTCCTTGGGACCAATGTGCATCAAAGCCAAGCTTCTTTAGTACTCTACTACACTATTTCAGTCCTTTTGTATGAAAACAACTTAGTCCCTGAGGCTATAACAGGAATGCATGAGGGCAATTGTTTATACAATCAAAAGACTACAAAATCCATGATTCAGTGCAATTATAAGCTTGTGTGAAACTAAATCTGTGAAAATTGCTGGGTTGTCTAAAGTTTGCAATTGGCAGTGGATATGGAAGAGAAGTACAAATGGAACCAGTCAACACTAAAAGAGGCAGGGAGATCGAGTTGTCAGGGCTGGGGAAATAGGGTAGAGAAAGATTGCCATGCAAATATGCTCCCATATGTACCTTCGCATCCTCCTCTACCTTTTTCACCTCAAAGGCTAACCTTCCATATATCTGCCTCATCTTACTGATGGGATGAAGTTTGAAAGAGTTTTTTTTTAATTGCCTGAAGTTTTCACCTGTCCAGAGAAAGATTTCCCTGTAATGATGCTTCCTAATACTTTCGTTAGAAGTCAACGTGTGCTGAGATACCGTGGTGGGCTAAGGAGTCTTGCAACACTCAGCATTGAAGATCAGAAAAGACAGAATTGCATTTTCACCTTTCTGTGTTTGTTGAGGCCTATCCTGGGCTTAATTTAAAGCCAGAGTTCTCTCTTGATGCCTGGGGTTGACCTTGGAGGGTTTTTGAAGCAAATTAGTACCTCTGAGCATGTGCTGAATGTCATCTCCATCCACTGAGCTACTGCAGTCCCTCTGACATCCAGAGGATGCGGCTTCCAAGATTGCTTGTGCTCCGGTAGAAATTAACCATGCCAGGAACGTTTCCTTTACTTTCTCAGCGGTGGCTCTGCTGCTGGATTCAGTTTTCAGGCTTCTGAGCCTAATTCTCATCAGCTGATGTTTGCAAATGCTGCTCCTGTTTATATGAAAGTGTTCTGTTCGGTCTCAAATAAGTCCCGCTTGTGTTTAGGGAATAAGATTGTGGTGGCAGTGGGATTCTTTTAAACAGAAATTGGGTTTCCTTCTGCCGATGGCTTTGAATCCAGGTCAGCTTCCTGGTCGAGTAGTTCTATGTAAGTCTGTTGCAGCCACAATGACACGGTGCCTTATGGTGCCTCAAAGGTTACCTAATGTATCCTGGCAGAAGGCTGTGGTGAGTTCATTCATGCTGGAGATCTTTAAGGCATCACAGGACTCTTAGACGTTTTAGTTTTGAATTTTGAATCAGGAGTAAGGCAGAAGGTTTCCTTTGGGGCCCAGACTTGACTGCGTTCTGATCCCTACATTGATTGAAGCCTTACGGAGTGTGTGTGTGGGGAGGGGGCTTGGTGTCCACTTCAAAAGAGTGGGATATCCCTGTGAGTCACTTGCACTGAAAACAAGAGTTTTGTGGCACATTTTTTGTAGCTGAAGCAGATGCTTCTTTCGCCGGACAACGGAGGGGATGAGCTTATAGCACTATAGACAATGGGCTGGAAATACAAGAAAAAGATCACAGTAGCCACTTGCGCTAAGTTAAACTTACTGTGGCTGTTTTCACACTGCTTACCAGCCATGGAACATGGTGCTGAGCTCCCGGAATGACAGCGTCTTCCTGGCGCGACTTCGTGCGAGTTGTGCGAGATCGCGCCAGGAAGATGCTTTCGTTCTGGGAGCTTGGTGCGATGTCCCGTTGCTGGTAAGCAGTGAAAACGGCCTGTGTCCCCACTTGGATTTCTGCTTGTGCACGATCTTGTGCATCCCATTTCTGGGCACTATAATATGTACAGAAGGAGGCATTGGATGTTGCACAAGATCTTTGTTGAAGCAGAGCTGCATTACGTCTATGCTTCTGGTCAGGGCTTTTTTTGAGGGAAAAGAGGTGGTGGAAATCCATGGGTTGCCCTTGGTCACATGGCTGGTGGCCCCGCCCCCTGATCTCTGTGCTGAGCGGCACAGAGGGCAATCTCAACTTCCCTCTGTCTGGAGATCAGGGGGCGGGGCCACCAGCCATGTGACCATTTTCAAGAGGTTCCGAAACTCCGCTCCACCGCATTCCAGCTGAAAAAAAGCCCTGCTCCTGGTCATACAGTGCTGGATCCAAGCTAGTGTTCAGGGTTTACATTTTTTACATGTTCGTAAAATATACATTTCTGCATTTGCTTATTTGGCATAAACCAAACCCGTATAATCCCATAACTTCAAAAGGCAAGAAAGTAATCATGAAAATTATTTATGGATTGTCATCAGCTATTCTTGTATTATGAGCCACCAATTCAAATACATGATATTTTTTCTTCATACAAAAGTCAAAATTGTTAATTGGGGGGCTTCTGTGCAGAAAAGCATTGAAACGTGGGTGCATAGAGCTTGCCTTTGAGCTGGTGGAGTGGGGGGGCAGTCTTCTGTAACATGTGAATTCACGACTGTGTGTGTGTGTGTGCTTGGCGCTGCGACACGGATGAAGACCTGTTGTCAACACGTGCTTGCTTGTTTCTTACTTGTCATAATTGTATTTCACAAACTGGGTATGTATATATTAATAGATATTTTTGATTTGTATACTTTATGAGTATTTTCTTTTAGGGATGAATGTTTTGATTTTTATACGTGTGTGCTCTCAGTTTCTGTGTTCGGAGGTAGGCCTTTGCTTTCCTGCAGCATCTCGTTTTTAGGGGGTGTTTTTCCCCTTGGGTTCTGATTGTTCCCTTCTTTCGCTGTGTCTCTACGTGAAGCAAAGACTATCTTGTCTTGTCCCTATGATTAGATGGTGGATGTAGTTGTGAACTAGCACACTTTTAACACAGCTGGGGGTGTCTCTTGCTCAGTGGAGTTTCTTCTGCCTCGATTCCGTCTCACGGCAATAGTTCGCTGCCGGTGGCACGACATCTGTATATGGTTTGCGCTCACATTATGTTTGTAGTGGAGGCGGTGATAATGATGATCCCCCCTTGAACCTTGTGTTGTCTCTGTTGTTTATTATATGTTTAATATCTAGATGGTTTCTGAGTTCACTGCTCAGAAACTCTGCCCTGCCACAGCAGTCAATGGCTATAGCCATTTGCCAGGGGAGAATCACCTGGGTTAGTCATATGTGAACACACACCATGTGGTGTTGCTTGAACCACAACATGAGGAGGGGGGGAGCCGTTGTTACCCTTCTGATCTGAAGTTGTCGTAACAACTTTTAATAGGGCAGATTGACGAGTAAAAATCTTCTGCAGACCCCCGGCCTGGAAAACTTTGGAAAAATTGGAAAGCATCTGATTGGCCCCTCCCTGCCCCATCTCTTAATGGTACATTTTAGCTGTTTATTTGGTTTCCAACTTTTGTGAACTTAGTAGCAAGGTTCTGAAAAGAACCAAACCAGTTCAGAGTTTGGTTACAGCTAGACTTTACACACCTTCAATCCCAGAACCTATTTCCTGTTGCAAGGTTCAATCCTAGATCTGCAGAGTGCCCCTGTAAAACCTAATCTGGGTTCAGTGTTTGCTGTTTTAGAAATTCAGTTCTTGTTCCCATGGCATTGTCTGTTTTGGAACAGGTGGGAGGCTGTGTTGGTCTGCAGTAGAAGAGCAAGATTTGGGTCCAGTAGCACCTTAAAGACCAACTAGATTCTCATTGTATGAGCTTTTGAGAGTTAAAGCTCCCTTTGTCGGATACATGGGGGGGGTCTCTTCGTTAGATACATGGAGGGAGTCACTCCATGTATCTGATGAAGGGCGCTTTGACACTCCAAAGCTCGTACCCTGGGAATCTGTAAGGTGCTACTGGACCCGAATCTTGCTCTTTTGATTTAGAATAGAATTCCTTGTAGGAGAGTCAACTTTACATTTTCACAGATTACTTCTGCAGGCAGTTCTCTGTACTGCCTCAAACTTTTTCTTTGAGGGAGAGGACTTTTTAAAAATTTCACCAACAAATGACATATTTCAGAACCTGACTTGTAGAAAATTTCTATATCTAAAATACGTAAAAGTCCCCTTTGAAACAAGTTGGGTCTTTTGGAAGAAACAAAGAGACGTGGGTCAGTAGCATATTTCTGAGATGTGCGGAACGTCACTTTCCTGCCCGGCCAAACCAGTCCACCGAAGCTCAAAAAATGGCACGTCCAGCAGGATTCCGGCGCTCTGTCCGTCTGCTGCAACAGAAACAAAAAAAGAGTTTTGTGGAACCTCAAAGACTAACAGACGGACTGAAGATCAGTTTACTATTTTTAAGCACTTTGGCAAAAGGTAGAATTTGGGGTGACATTGGCTGGAAACCAGGGCAGCAAATCTCCTCGTGATCAACCCACAACAAAAGAGAACTTGGTATGTATCCCTTTGGTATCAGATCCCCTGTGCGTGTGTGTGTTTGTGTGCATGGCTGTCCTGTCAGACCACTGCAGCAAAACCAAGGGCTCCGTGGCACGTCCAAGATTTATGGCAGCCAACACTTCCATGGACAAGTGCCCAGTTTGTTCCAAGCTGACTGGCAGTCTACCTGGGGTGCAGCAGCCACACTTGCTTGGGGGGGGGGTGTCCCTTGGTGAGCTCACAAATGCAGCTGGTTCTGGGGTGGGACCATAACTCTGCAGCTGCAGGAGGAAGAAGGAGACTTGATGAGCGTTCGCTGGAGATATGCGGGAAGGGCTCCTTGACTGATCAGCCCCCTGCTGTCATATTTCCCTCCACCCCTCCCGCCCCTTTGGCTTCTCTCTCTTTTAAACCTCCTTTCTCACCAGCCTTTGGCCTCCCATGTTTTTTATAGCCAACCATTATTTTTTCCCCTTTTCCCTTTATTTTTTAAACTGGTTTCCATCCCCCCCCCGCCCTGCTCCATGCAGGAGCCTGTCGCCATGACAACCCCAGAGCCCTAGTGGCTTGGTTGCTAAGCGACCAGGAGACAGCAAGGCCGGGATGGATGGAGGAAATGCATCAATGCGGATGAGGAGGGAGAATGAGGCTGGATCCACCCCCTTGGTGTGGGGAGGGGGGAGGCTGCAGGGGGTATTCTTGGACACCTCCCCCCCCATTTTCCTGAAGTTAGTTTCTAAACTAACTTTAGTTTCTAAAGCCTGATGGGTGGGGTTTGAAAATGGCTTCTCCAGGCCTGAGGGTGGGGTGGAGGGGGCAAGGATGCCCCCTTTGGGGCCGAAAGAGGGGATTGTGCCTTTTGCTTCTTCATAGGGAGGCAACATTAGCGTGGAAATGGCAGGGCAACCTTATCCTTGAAAATAGTGGGGAGGGGTCTCCGGTTTCCCTACCTAAAGATTCCGGTCCTTGTAGGAAAGCAAGGATGCAGGTAACCAGGTAGCCCTAGTAAAAAAAACCAGGCGCTCGTAATTTACCCCCTCCCTGTATCATCAGTTTTCCTGGTGGGGGTGCTGGCCTCCACCTGATCCTCTTGTGAGTATACGCATAAAACCTTGTGTGCATTTTATAGGGACGCAGGCACTGGCCTGTAGCCCGCAGGCATCCTCTGCCTCTTTCACACACAGGCACGCCTCTCCCCCACCCAAAATTTCAGGTATTTATTTGGGCAGGTAACTCAGATACTTCTTGGAAGGCTGTGATATCGCCTAGCTTTGTAGTTCTCTGCACACATTTTCTCAGTCGACCCTGCCGACCACCTTGTGAGGTAGGTTGGTATTACTTGTGCATTATGGGATGGTGATGGGTGAGAGCAAGAGGCTGGGTGCAGTGGCTTGCGCAAGGCCACCTCATGAGTTGGTGTGGGGAAGGTGCACAAGTTGGGTCCAAGCCACGTGACCTTTTAATTTGCACCCATGCCCAGTGCCTGGGTGCACTCCCTGAGAAGCAAATATGAAGGCAGGTGGCTTCAGGTGTGGGGAGAGGCAGTGGATACCCGTTATGAGCCCAGGTTGGGTCTGAGCAGAACTGTGGTGCCCCTGTGCCACAAAAGCCACACAGCTCTGCTTGCTCCTGGGCCGTTTTGACATCTAGATTGGGCACCTGGTGGGCTACAGGTTGTGCCAGTCTGGTTGAGCAGCTTGTGCCTATGAGAGATGGCAGGGAGGCTGTTCTCTGGTCAGAGGAAAGCCCCAAATGAAAGCAGGCACCTGTCCTGGACGCAGGCTTGTTTTGTACGTCCTGCAGTGTAGCACAAACACACACACAGGCAGTTTTCTTTCTCACACACTGGCACATAGGATTTTCCATTTACTGTTGCACCTGGATTTGCGTGTCTGTGCCTCTTGCACTCTTTTTCCTTGAAGGAGCATTCACACAGGCATGTCCATCACACTGCGACTGCAACATCAAGAAGGAACTTCCATACAGGAAGCGATTGTGGCACCTTGTGGTAGCACTTTTTACAGTTTTGGCCCTGCAGGAGGCTTAGCGAGGAGAGGACCGGGGGCTGTAACAGGCCCCTGTGTGTGAATTCCCTGTGGGTGCCCCCCTCACTCCCAGCCTTGTTGCGTACGGCTCCGTTCTGCAGCTTGTTCTCTCTCTCACACACATGCACATTTCCCATGGTATTCTTGCCGCATGAACTTCTGCATTCGACGACGTGTTTTGCAGGATCCTTGAATATCCTAAACATCCGCAAGGTCTCATGCAAGCAAGACCCCCCCCCCCCCATGCACATACATTCATACCCTCAATATCAGCTGCAGCACCCGACCACTGCATGGGGTTCGGAAGCCCCTCTCCCTGCCCTTTCAGAGCCCGATGGAAGGTCTAGCGCCCCCCCCCCCCCATACACACATCGCATCTCTGCCGCTGCATCCTCCCCGAAGCACCGCAACGGGTCTCCCTCCCGTTCTCGCGCGCACCCCCTTCCCTCCCAGGGTTGCACCCCCCCCGTCCCTCCCCCCGTCCCTCTTGCATCAATTGGAGCCGCACAGCCCCGGCACCCTTCGCCTTTCGTCCCCGCATCAGCGCAGCATCCTGGGCTCTCGCACGCTCACCCACAAATCCTGCGACTGGCGCACACCCACACTGCATCCCTCGCGAGGCGCCCACAGCCTCGGCCCCTTCCCGCCGCCCTCCTCTGCCCGCCTGCCCGCATCCCTCCCTCCCGCTCTCTCCCTCTACAGACTCGCCTCCCTCCTTCGCCCTTTCACGTTCCCTCCGTCTAGTCGTGACGATCAAGCCCCCTCCTCCCTCCAGCAGCCCCCCCACAACGCCCCCCATCTCCGCCCCCCCACACCCCCATGAAGACGAAGAACAGGCTCTCTTCCATGTGTCTCTGTGTGGTAGGTGTCGCCTCTTCTATCTTTGTCAGGACCCCCCCAGCCCCCAAGCCAGAGGAACACCCCCCTCTTTAACCCCTTCTGCCAACCCCCCCCCCCCCCCAGCAACAGGTCCAGGAAAGGGAGGGGGGCCCCGGGACACACGCAGGTGCCCTTCTGGATGGTCAGGCTGGGGGGAGAGAACCCCCAGGTGCGTCCTCTCTGGGCCTCCACTGGAAAAAGGTGTGTGAGTGTGTGTGTGTGTAGGGGGGTAGGCACAAGGCCACATGTTCACCCCTCCCCAAATATTCGGCATCTGCTGTGTGACATATTTAAGTGTGCAAATATATCCCAGGAAATATATCTATTTTCAACTGTATTGTCTTATTATTGATAATGCTGATCATGATGATAATATGGTTTGCTAATTCAGGATGAATCCTTAAACGCCAGGTCTCTTTCCCTGGGAACGTCAACACCAAATCTGACTTTTCTGTGCTCCCCCCTCCCCAAATGTTGCCCGCAGCCTCTTAAGGCCCCCTGCGCTTCTCACCCCACCACAGCTATTCCAGCCATCAAAATCCTGGGGCCTGGATAGCCCAGGCATCTTTGGCACCCCCAAAGCCAAGGCGGTCATTCCATGCTGAGCCCCAGAAGGAAGGCCGTCTGGGCAGGCACTCCTCCCGTGGACCCCCCTTCCCAGGAAATTTACCTTCCCATTTTCTGGCTCCAAGGGCATCATTTCTTCCCCCTAACCCAACCAAGTGCTCAGGTTTTGCCCCCAGAGTTGTTGGGAGCCCCCCCCTCACAGGTATAGTTAAACATCCTCACAGATACTTGGCTCCAGTGCACGCCTCCCCACCCACTGTTGCAGACACACCCTAATCCCCCCCCCCGGAAAGGCTCCCTGGATTGACTTCCTCTTTCCACAGGGACCCCCCCCCCTAAAAGGATCCCCTTTTAATATAAGCAAAGACCTTGAGCAAATCACCTTCAACTCCCCCCCCTCCGATACCTGTGCTATAGCAACCCCCAGACCCATCCCTGGCCACTGGGACAGGCAGTGCCTGCGGTTCCTGCTTTTATTGACCTAGCAGCCTCCACTCCTCCTGCGCTCCCCAAAGGGCAGGCATTGCAGCTGGAGACTTGGAAACGGGTACAGCTTGTGGGTTCATGCCAATGAAGCCTTGGAGTATTTCTGCTGGCTTTGTGTGTTGCATTAAAAAGCAGCAGTGCACTCTCCGTTTGACCAGTTGTGCTGGTGGCGAGGCGCTCTTGGGTCAGGAACTCTGGTGGGCAGCCGTGTGTGGCTGGGATGGGGTGACTTTTTCCTTATCCCTGCCCCCCCCAACACCAAATCCTCTGATATTCTGCCATTTGCTTTTCTGGTTTGTAAGGTCTCAGCAGGGGATGTTGCCAAGATGCCCTGTCCCCCCCCCCAAAGACACACACCCTTGGGATAGGGCTGGGTAAAGGACCTGCCGGGCCGCCTCGCTTTGTCTACAATGTTTGCCAGGTTGATAAGGAAATCCACTTTGCAAGATTCTTCCTTTCCTCACTAATTGATAAATACTTTTTTTCCAAAATTTCATTCATTAACTGAACAGGAAATTAAGAGTCTTCTGAGGCGTCTATATATGATTTGCACATTTCCCAGGTGAATGATAAATTTATGTTTCTGGCTGAAACAAAAAGTTTTGAAGGAGCAAATACATTATCGGCAATCATCATATAAAACTGATGTCAAAGGTGGAAGGTGACGCTCAGCCTTCCCCCCCCCTTTAGTTTTTGCTTTCCAACTCCTGTTTGCGAGGAAGGCCGACTCCGTTCCTTCCGGTGACAACTAAGTATTTCTGTTTTGAAGGGAAATGTTGGCAAAATCAAACGGCTTACATGGAATATTTGCAAATATTTCAAAGCTTCCAACGGAGACTTTAGTGTATGATTTTAAAAAAGCAAACTATTTTTTTTGGGTCTGATGATTGACAGTCTTTTTATTAATAGCTTTGTGTAAAATCTACCAAACATTAAATGGAATAATCATGGGTTTGTTTTCAGACTTTTATCTAATTCCAGAAAAAAAACAGTTGTAGAGACTTCAAAATCAAGCACTATATACTTCTTACTTCTTTAAAATATTCATGGGCTGTCTGTCCTTGAGGAGCCCTACAATCATACCTAACACTCACCATACTATGTTAACAATAAAACATGGAATCATTATAAGAAAACAGCAGATCAGATACCGTGGCCTCCAATAAAACTCTGAGAGAGAGTGTGCGCATGGTGTGGGGAGCAACTGCCCAAAATAGCAAGCATTTCATCTAGTGCCAGGCAATTGGGGGGCTGTTCTATAGGTGCCACCACCGAAAGGCCCCGCCAGAAGAGCTCAAGCCTCTGATAACTGTTTAGTCATATCATGCCTTGTGTGTGTGTGTGTGTGCGTGTGCACTGGGACTGTCTCTCTGTCTCTGGACTGAGTTGTGCTTTTCTATGCCATCTAACTGTTCCTGTTACCTGGGGATGATCTTATTTTCTGGGTCCTGACTACAGCTTTGCCTTTGGTGGAATCGGGGCTTTTTTTCAGCTGGAACGCAGTGGAACGGAGTTCCGGCACCTCTTGAAAATGGTCATGTAGCTGGTGGCCCCGCCCCCTGATCTCCAGACAGAGGGGAGTTGAGATTGCCCTCCGTGCTGCTTGGCAGTGTGGAGGGCAATATAAACTCCTCTCTGTCTGGAGATCTGGGGGGGCGGGGCCACCGGCCATGTGACCATTTTCGCCGAGGGCGATTTAAACTTTAAAAAACTCCCCCCTCGTTCCAGCTGACCCAAAGTGACGTCATTGTGCGGTCCTGAGTTCCACCACTGAGTTCCACCACCTCTTTTCCCAGAAAAAAAGCCCTGGGTGGAATAATAGGAGTTTTTGTTGTTGTTGTTTTCAAGTATGTACACAATCTGTTTTTTGATGGCTGGGCTTTTTATGGTATGTTAATTTTAATGCTTCTTATGCTTCTTATGTTTTTATGTGTTACTATGTGAGTCACCTCAAACAGGTTTCTGGAGCAGCAGCATATTCAT
The DNA here is from genome assembly GCF_028583425.1 of Eublepharis macularius. NCBI lineage: Eukaryota > Metazoa > Chordata > Lepidosauria > Squamata > Eublepharidae > Eublepharis > Eublepharis macularius. The sequence goes on from NC_072801.1 coordinate 79,327,303, forward strand.
TTTTCAAATAAGTAAATAAAAGCATAGAGTAGATCTTCCTTCCCTTCCTCTCCAGAGAGTGTGTGTGTGTGTGTGTGTGTGTGTGGAGAGAGGAATACGTTTTGAGTCTGGCACAAGTAACTGCACGCACATGGGTGGGCAGTGCACCATGCTCCTTCCCTCCCCTTCCCATAAGCACCTCTCCAAGTAATAAATGTTATTGAATATGTTAGAATTGCAACAATTTTATAAGAAATGCAAACAGATCTATATTGTGAGGTTACTTTTTTTTTTTAAGATCCAGAGGAGTTAGCCGTGTTAGTCTGTAGTTGCCAAATAGTAAAGAGTCCAGTAGCACCTTTAAGATGAACCAACTTTATTGTGGCGTAAGCTTTTGAGAGCCACAGCTCTCTTCGTCAGATGCATCCTAATCTGGCGATGCATCTGACGAAGAGAGCTGTGGTTCTTGAAAGCTTATGCTGCAATAAAGTTGGCTAGTCTTAAAGGTGCCACTGGACTCTTTACTTTTTTTTTTTTAAGGCAAGTGTTTTAGTCAATTTTCTTGCCATGTCCAGGTTCAGAATCGAAATAAGATGGTTGCTTCAGGCAGCAGATTTTTGGAATCACCAAGAGGAAGGAGCCATATCAGATACCCTGGAGAGTTTGCCTGCACTAGCGCCCCCCCCCCCCAGCACACTTACCTTCCTTTTCACACCTCTCAAGGTTTGCCTCTGGTTCTGGGTTGTTTCCCTTCCGTGCAGATTAAACACTGTTTTCTGTTCTCAGTTTAATCCCAAATCCACTCTCAAGGACAGCTGAGCTGAAGCAGACTCTTCTGCGCGGAGGAGGAGATGAAACCCACTTGGTTTGCTCCCCCGCCCTCATTCTGCACCCGCCAGACACCTCGGCAGAGGAGTCAGGCCAAGCAGACAGACCGGTCAGGTGCAGCCCCTGTATTCTGCCCCGTATTTTTGTATGGGAGTGTACTTCATAATGGTCCGTCTCACTGAGGTCTAGTAGTTAGAGGTTTTCAAATGTGTTCATATGTAATCTGTTCGTGCGCCTGCCTGTCTTGGTCCAAGTTTGTCAATGACGCTTGACAGCTGGAAGTGAATGTGTGAATAAACTGCCTCTAAAAGCATGACTTCTGAGGTGACGAGAAGTAATTTGGAAGTTCTGGGATTCACACATGCAGGTTGTGAACGAGGAGCACTGCACCATGTCCAGCTCTTCGCTCAGGGTGGAGATCTGGGCAGCGCCAGCCGTGCAACCGTCGCACCGTTGTCTGTGCTTGTGTAAATGCGGTTCTTAAATTGTGCAGTGGTGCCTGGGATGCAAGACTGTCTGTGTACTCGCTACTGGGAAGCAGCGCTGTGTTTTGTGGGTGTTGCTGCATGGGGGACGCAGCTGCATCTCTGTGGCCTGTTCGGCTGGAGGAGGGGGGGGGTGCTGCTGTGTCTCATCTCCATGGGGGGGGGGCTGCTGATTAACATCAAGGATTTATAAACTTAGATTAGCCTACGCAGACCAGGACAGGCGGACACAGCTGTGGGAAGGAAGGACACGGAAAAGAGAAGTTTGCTAACTCATCTCCCCTCCCCCCCCCCCTCAACAAGGCAGTCCTCTGATTTGAACACACGGTCTCTTTCGTCCCATAGGTGGAGGGTATCTAACCGCTGATGAGTAAAAGGCACTCTGTGCATATTCAGACTCTTCTCTCCAGCAGGGTCAAAGAAGATTAAAGTTATGAGTAAAATGGAGAACAGTACAAATGCTCAGGTAGGGAGATGGAAGTTGCACCCTTGAAATCAAGTGGAGTTGGGCATCACTTCCCTGTCCCCCCTCTTAAAATCTAGTTTCAGAACTTAAGTCTTGGAATTCCAGTTTTGCTATTTGGGGACATATCCCTATAATCTGCCATGATTTCCCACTGCAAATCTCTCTCTCTCTTCTCTCTCTCACACAAAGTTTTTGCAAAATAGGAGAGTAAGATCTGCACCACCTCTGTTTGAGACAGGCCAGAAGTGTGGACTTTGCGTTCTGCCTGAGTCCTGTAGAGGGAGCTGTGCACCCAGGAATAATTGCCTCCCCCCCCCCCATTTTCAGAGCAATCCCATTTCATAGATCCCTCTGGGGTACAGGATTGTTTTGTATCTTGGAAAGGTAAACTGCATTGGAAATGCAAACATTTGTATATCTCTCTGTAATCACGCACGTGTGCGTGTGCGCCCAGGTGAGTTTGCAAGGAGTCTTTCTCTTGCATGTAAAAGTCATTTGTGAGGGTTGGAAATAGCTAATCGTTGTGTGTGCTGCATATTTGTGTTAACTGAATTCATCAGTGTAAATTAGTTCTTTGGCTCCTGGACAGAATCAGTAAACTGCGTTGTGGTTTGAAAGTAGATTTCCGCTCCGTTCTGGACTTGTCCCTGCCAGACCTGAGTGACCTCCCAGTCAAAACAGGCTGAAGTTTGCAAGCCAATTTGTTCTCATTTAGCAGCTTCACCTCTGTGGTGCTTGCTAAGGTCTTCGGTGGGGCAGCTTCAGAGCAAAAGGCCTTTTGTGAAGTGGATGACCCCCTCGCAATCTGGCTTTAGGCTTGGCCGTGGCATGGAGACAGCTTTAGTGGCTCTGGTGGACCAGCTCCGTCTTGGATGACAAGGGAGTGCAGGTTTATTGCTGCTGCTGCTGCTGGACTTAGCAGCTGCTTCTGAAACAGCGGGCCATGCCGGGTGCCTGGACTATGGCACTGGTATTAGAGGTCTGGCACTAAAATAGCTGGTCTCTTTTTTCTCTCTGGATTAAGGAAGTGACCACTGATGATGTAAACTTTGCAGGAAGCTTTTTCTGGGCAGCTCCATGGGACTCCGTATTGTCGCTAATGTTATTTATCATCTGTGTCAGTCCATTGACTAAGACTATCCACAGTGCTGGGGTGGGCTGTGGCCCTGTATGCTGATGGCCCTGAGCTTGGTAAACATCTCGTTGCATGAGCCTCTGGAAACAGCCATCTCCATTTTAGGCCGTTGTCTGAAAACTGCCCTCAAGCAGCTGAGGAATCCTGAAAAGAGGAAGGTGCTGGTTGGGAAAGCTGAAATTCTGGAGGGGAGAGGGGGAGATATGCTGCCCACCTTGGATGGTGACGCTTTTGTCATTAACAGAGTCCATTAAGAACTTGGGAGTTCCATTGAATCCAGTCCTTCTGCTGGAAAAGCAGGAAAACCAGTGGCAGAAAGCGCCACTCACCCACCGTTCCCCTCTTTCAGACTTAGTTTAGCCACACTAATCTATGCTAGGGTTACCTTGAGTCCGGACTACTGTAACCTGCTCTACATGGTGCTGCCCTTGAAGACAACATGGATGCTACAGAGTGACTGTAGAAAGGGTTAAGCATTCTGAACCTAGATCCAGAGGAGTTAGCCGTGTTAGTCTGTAGTCACAAAACACCTTTAAGACTAACCAACCAGTAGCACCTTTAAGACTAACCAACTTGATTGTAGCATAAGCTTTCGAGAACCACAGCACTCTTCATTAGATGCATCGATGCATCTGACAAAGAGAGCTGTGGTTCTTGAAAGCTGATGACGCATATGACGAAGAAAGCTGTGGTTCTCAAAAGCTGACAATGCACCTGATGAAGAGAGCTGTGGTTCTCAAAAGCTGCTGATACATGTGACAAAGAGAGCTGTGGTTCTCGAAAGCTTATGCTACAATCAAGTTGCAGAGAAGTTAGCCGTGTTAGTCTGTGGTAGCAAAATCAAAAAGAGTCCAGTAGCACCTTTAAGACTAACCAATTTTATTTTAGCATAAGCTTTCGAGAATCAAGTTCTCTTCTTCAGATGCCTGATACAGAGACTGTATCAGTCTCTGTATCAGGCATCTGAAGAAGAGAACTTGATTCTCGAAAGCTTATGCTAAAATAAAATTGGTTAGTCTTAAAGGTGCTACTGGACTCTTTTTGATTTTACAATCAAGTTGGTTAGTCTTAAAGGTGCTACTGGACTCTTTACCATTCTAATCCTGTCACTCTGAGTTTAAGAACATTATACTGGCTGCTAATTTGCTTCTGTGATCAATTCAAGGTACAAATTTTAAACCCTTTTGCCCTGGGTCCCTCATCTCTGCAAGGCCACCTCTACCACATTTGCCTTACGCTGCTAAGATCACTCGAACTGGAGCAGTGAGTGGTTCTTTTGTTCAGGTCTACAAGAAAGGTCTCTTCCATCTTGGGCTTTCTCAGTGACTTCCAGAGGATGTGAGGAACGCCTGACCTTGCCCAGGTTTGGGGGGCTTTTCTCTTCCCCTGAGTGGATGCTGAGGCCTGCTTCCTTCTTGATGGAAAGAAATGTGAGAGATACATATCTAAAATAAATTAAACGCACTGCTTTTTGCTGAAAGCAAATGATCCTTCCTTCCCAATGCTATTGTTTAGACTAGTGGTCTTCAACCTCTCCAGGTGTGGGAAGCACATAGCATGAGACCCCTTAAGCTGTCAGCTTTCAGTCCTGTGACATCCGAGTCATGTGGAAGGAAGAGGGGGAGCCAGAGTTATGCTCAACACTCCTGGCCAGGAGATCTGGCACGAGGAAACACTAACCAAGCAGGCAGACCCTAGTGAGGAACAAGCCCCTTCCCTGGTCATCAGTGTGCATGCAATGGTGGGCAGGACAAGACATGGCTTGTTGTCTGCACATGCACACCAGCAGTGAGTCTTTCCAAAAGGCAGTGAAAGAAGATGGCCCTGGAGGACCTCCGTAACCCACTCCAGGGTCCCCACTCCAGGGTCTCAGGCAGAAAAGAGCCTCTTGCCTCACCTCGAACCTGAGCCTCGTCACTGGAGGTGCTGGGGTGACAGCAGATGCTCCAAGCCCCGTAAGGTAAGTCAGGTTCATGGTGGTGGGAGAACTGAAGGCTGAGAGCTAAACTACAAGAGACGAATTATACAAGGACGTTCACGGGAAGGGAGTCGCAATGTTAGGCAGGAAGCCGAGTTTGAAAAGACAGATCGGAAGGCTCTGGCAATTTCCCCTTGCTACAGAGCCAGCAAAGCTGGCTCCTCAGGGGGTTTATTTCCTCTTTGCCTGCTAGTAGGGGAGGTGAAACTGGCAGAGCCTTCCGGAGGTGAAGCGGAAATCAACAAACCCCCTGAGGAGCCAGCTTTGCTGGCTCTGTAGCGAGGGGAAATTGCCAGAGCCTTCCGATCTGTCTTTTAAAACTCGGCTTCCTGGCAAACATTGCGACTCTCCTCACGTGAACGTCCTTGTGTAATTTGTCTCTTGTAGTTTCTCTCTGAGAGAGAGAGCAAGTTGTCCAGCAGGTAGTTCATAGCTCCTTCTTTTAGCTGCCAACTTTAAAAAGCTGGGCTGGGCCAGACTGGGACAAGAGAGAGGAGGGGGAACTGAGGCCCACATGGTTTAGCTGGTGGTGAGGGGCAAAATCCCTGGCCTGCTAGGCAGGTGGCAGAGCTGTTTACGTTTGGATTCTCTGATCTGTAATGTGGTAGCTGGGCGCTAGGGTGCCCTCTGCAGGACCAGTGCCAGGGTGCACAGCCACTTCAGTGTGGCTCTTTCAGGGGCTTCTGTTGGGCAAGGAGTCATGCAACCCACCCACCCCCCAGGCCCAGTGGCGGAGGGAGGTGTCCAGTGTTTAATATCTGACTGTTCCTCCAGCATCTCTCTGTAGTTCATGCCTGCATGCTAACAGTCTTCTAGGCAAACCAAAATGGGACATATTTATAATTTCCCCTTACACAAAGTAATAACAGATCTGGAAACGTGGAATGTGGTGGAACACACACGCATTGTGAAGCACTCTCTGTTTTCTCTGAACTGCCACCAAACTTCTTGGGGGTGTGTGTGACATAGCCCGCCTTTCTCACTGAGACTCAAGGCAGAGAAAAAATATGAAAAATTAATTCAAATAAGCAACACAAATCTCTAATAAAACAAAAAAGGCAGAGCGGCCAGGGCTGAAGAGTTGGAAGACAAAGCTTTAGTTACCGTGCTCAGTTCAAGGTATTGGTTATCACTTACAAAACTCTTCACGGCCTTGGTCTGGCATAGCTACGGGACCGCCGCCCTCCCTGTGCTCCTCCACGGCAGCTTCACTCATTTGAACAGGGTCTCCTGCAGGTGCCACCCTGCACATGGGCGAAATCAACAGCAGCCCGTACACGGGCTTTCTCTGTGGTGGCCCCCACCCTGTGGAACAGCCTGCCTGAGGAGGTCAGGAGAGCCCCCACTCTCCTGGCTTTCTGCAAACGGTGCAAAACTGAGTGATTCAGAAAGGCTTTTTACTCAGATAGGAGGGCTGTATTGTAGGGAGGGAATCTCAGAAGACCTGCTGATGAGTTAGGAACCATAGACCTCACCGCTGTGTTGTACTGGATTCCTGCTAATGCCATGTCTTTGTGAACTTGTATCTATTTCCCCTATGGTATTGTTTATGGAAATGTCTTTAATATTGACTGTACTAATCTCACACTGTGTAACCTGCCTTGAGTCTCAGTGAGAAAGACAGGCTATAAATGACATAAATAATGAAAAGCTGTCTAAGCCACAACATAGAGAGGGTTGCAAGGAGAGTGGCTTTGAATTGCAGTCAAAAGGGGAGATGCATATAATAAACACTGCAGTAGACGGCAATATTATCCCCTGTAGAAACAATCTAATTATACCCCACTTCTGAACATTTTTGGTTTTCACTTTTTGCAAAATGACAGAAGTGTGGGGTCTTTCTGACAGTCATTCCATGACATGGGAGCCACCACAGAGAATGCCTATGAATGGACAGTCGCAATGTTACCTGTTTGCAGGAGGGCACCTTCAGAAGATGCTGTGAGGATGAGCACAGCTGCCATGGCAAGATAAAGTAGGAGAGGCGGTTTTGCAGGCGTGTGGGTCTGAGGCCGTTCAGGCCTTGGTAGGTGATAGTTAGATCCTTGAACTGAACTCAGTAACTGATTGCTAACTGCGGGATCTTAGTGCCGGGAGGGTCGCATTCTGCACCAAGAGAAGTTTCTGGGTTGTGTTTAAGGGCAGACCCACGTAGAGTGTTACAGTAGTCTAGCCTTGAGGTAACCATAGCATGGATCCAAGTGACCAGATCAAGTGAGCCGAGGTAGGGAGTCATCTTCTGGGCTAGATGAAGCTGGTGAATGCCTTTTTGCCTTAACTTGGTTCTCCAGTAATCGTGTAACTCTACCGGCAGCGAGCACCAGTTGGACCCCACCAAAAGCGGGCTTCCCAACCAATATTACGTCTGTCTTGCCAAGATTCATTTCACTTTGGCTGTTTCCACACGGCTCCCCGCTGCTCGTAACAACCCGGAAGATCGTGCAAAAAATGCGGAAGATTGCAGTTTCTCGCACGAGATTTGCACAACGTCGTGTGACGTCGCACAAATGTTGCGCAAGAAAACATGATCTTCCACTTTTTTTGCGCGATCTTCTGGGTTGTTACGAGCAGCGGGGAGCTGTGTAGAAACGGCCTTTCTTTAACCTTAGCTGTTTTAACTATTAATTAATTTTAATGAATTCTCATCAGAATGTGTTTGTGTGTAGATCAAGATGGGTAGCCGTTTTAGTCTGTCTGTAGCAGTAGAAAAGAGCAAGAGTCCAGTAGCACCATTAATTTATGGTAGGGTATGTGCATTCATGAGCCACAGCTCACTCATCTAAAGAAGTGAGCTGTGACTCACGAAAGCTCATACCCTACCACAAATTTTATTAGTCTTATAAGTGCTACTGGACCAGGGCTGGTGTGTCCATGGAGGTGGGTCCGGCAGCTGCCTCGAGCACTGAGGCCCCGGAGGGGGCGCCGGGGGCAGAGGTGCGTGCCGTGGAGCTGGTGGTGGCAGCACTGGCGGCTGAGCAGGAGGGCTGGGAGGCCGCCCGCATGCCGTCCCAGCTGCCTGCCGCACCAATGTGGCCGGCTTGCAGCGGCATGCTGTGTAATGACCTCACACGCAGTGACATCATCACGCAGTCTGGGTGCGCGTGTACATGGGGGTGGCAACAGCCCTGAAGCTGCCCCTGGCCTCAGGCCCCGGCCCTGTACTGGACTCTTGATCTTTCCTGTTTGTGTGTGTAAGAGAACCGTAAGCATCTCTGGTGTTCCAAACACTGGGGGCATTTGCTCCCTCTGAAGCCCTGGTTATTTTTAAAAATTAGATCCCAAATATTTCCAGATGCTTAAACTCCAAGGGAAGAGGGGCAGTAGAGAAATAGGGTGCTGGGCTTTTGTCCAGCCAGTGGGGGATTCTGTGGCCTTTCCCGCCCTCCCCTCTTTCTCTCTGTCTCTCTGCTTTGGCATCTGCTCTGGTAATCCTATTGTGGCCACAAACATTTCTGATTAAACCGCCAAGGCGTTGTCTACAAGGTTTTATCTCCAGCTGGCTGCCTGAGGGGGGGGGCATGTTGTTGCATGTTAGGAAGGAGCAAAGGAAGGCGGGAAATGCTTTGGGTTATGACTTATTTCGAAATTTCTCACCTCCTAGCATCATTCAATTGCAAAATAATACACACAATAAAATTGATGGTCAGAAAAAGAAGAACCTGCCTGAACACACAATAACATTTGCATCCATCAGCGAACAGTCAACGCTTTTCTATACAGCCAGCTATCAGCAGGCTGTCAACGGGGGCTTCCCTTGGCGGAGGGCTCCGGGGGGCCGCTGGCAAGAAGGCCCCGGGACCAGTAGCCCCTTGGAGCAGGCCTTTGCCCCCCCAAAAGGTAAAGGAGCCACGGCTGTTACGAGCAGAGCTTCTTCAGGCCCGGTCACAAGTGTATTGAGGGTGTGGCCCTCTCCCTCTGCCACCCAAGCCAGACCAGGTTGCGATCCACGTTTCATCCCACTTGGCCACAGGGTGCCCTCCCACTTCCGGCCTTGTGGCCTTCCATAATGGGCTCCTGGCTCAGATCTCAAGGCGTGCCAGCGGCACCTTAAAGCCCAGCAAGATGTTCAGGGTAGAAGCTTCCGAGCGTCCCCTTGGTCTGTCCTACTGCAGACCACCATGGCTACCCGCCTAAAACTATTCCATAGCTGAGGGCAGCTGTTGAAAAGCATGCGACTCGACTGGGAGGGCGTGTGGCAGATGGTGAGCTGACGGGGCTCTTGTGCCTCTTGCGGGACGGGCACGGTAGGACAGGTGAAGGGGCATGATTGCCATTTAGACTGCATGCGCTTCAGGGCCTCGGCCGTCTGTCCGGGCTGTGCAGCAAAGTGCTCTTTCCTTCCCTGGGGTGGGTGTGGGCTCTGGGGTGGGGGACAGGAAAGCAGCATCGCTTTGGAGGGTTCTGTGTGCATCTATGGAGAGGAGGAGGAGTTGGGAAAGGAGGAGGCCAAGAGGATGGGAGGGTGGCAAAGAGACGGGGGGGGGGCAGAAAGCGTGAGAGAAGACTTCTCCGGCCTCAGGGCCAAGAGCATTGCTTTCCTCAGACTTCTGGGGCACAGATCCAGAGGAGTCAGCCGTGTTAGTCTGCGGTAGCAAAATAGCAAAGAGTCCAGTAGCACCTTTAAGAACAACCAACTTTATTGTAGCATGAGCTTTCGAGAACCACAGCTCTCTTTTGTCAGACATGTAAGACATTTCCTTTCCACCCCTGGGCACCCCAAGGTGGCAAACAATCCCACCAAGGCCAGGAGGAGACTGGGGCAGAGGGTTCCAGCTTCGAGTGCTGCATTCCATTAGAAGTTCCCAGCAAGCAGAAAACGAGCACAGCAGGGGCAAAGGCCCTGGTCTCCTCTCTGGCACGATGGGATGGCTTTCAGCCTGCAAGGAGCTTTTAATGTAAGGGAGTGCCCCAACAGGTGACCCTCCAGCTGCAGTCAGAACGGGGCAGTCTTTCTTCCCCACCTGCCCTAATGTGTCTCTCTTGGACATTTTTATCCTGCCCTTCTTCCACAATGCTCAGAGCTTTTCATGATCCTCCCTTCATATTACCCTCACAACAACCGTGTGAAGTCGATCGAGCTGAGAGAGTCATTGGTCCAAGATTGCCCAGTGAGGTTCATGGCAGGTGGAGGATTTGAATACAGATCTCTGCATTCTGAATCCCTGCGCCTACTGCCACTCAGCTGTCGCCCATGCCATGGCCTGAGTGAGTATAGGGGTGTGGAAAGGAATGCTTTAGAGAGAGTTGTGCTGCGGGATGGGGTTGGGGAGCCTTAGGGGCCAGCGGGACTCAAACTGAGCCAAAGCCCACCAGGTCCAGGATCCCCTTTCCAACATTAGGCTTTCTGGAGGTCCACAAGCAAAACGGGGAGGATGACTTTAACAACACCACAGGGCAGCGCCACTGTCTGTCGATACGATCTGGTATTCACAGATAGCCTGGCTCTGTACATGGAGGATCTTTTAGCCAGCCTGGTTATATAATATGGTAAGCGATGACAACAGGCCTCCTCTAGCTCCATGAATTCAACTACGCCTACAGTTCCCAACCTCCCGGGATTACAACTGATCTCCAGGCCGCAGAAATCAGTTCCCCTTTGGAAGTGGAGTCTTTGGCATCGTACTCAGCAGAACCCCCCCCCCCCCGCCACAGGAATCTCCAGGAATTTCCCGACCCAGAGCTGGCAACGATCTGGCCCTCAAGTTGAACGCTGCGCGGTGTGGAACGAAGCCTCCTTTGGGCTCCCCTGGCCCGTTTCAGGAGGCGCCCCGACTTCTCCGCCGCTGGTGCACAGACGGGCGCTGCGCCTCGCCCGAGGGACGCCCGGCTCCCTCAAGCGCTCCCGGGCGCGCCAGCCAAGTCGAGCCTCCCGGCGCCGGGGCAGTGTAACCGAGGGCCCGCGGCCTTCCGGCGAGCAGCGGCGGTCCGAGGCGGCCGGGCTGTTCTGCGCCCGCGGGAGCGCGCTGCGCCCGGGCTGCTGCGCGGGAGGCCGGCCTTGGCTGGGCGGAGGGCGGAGGGAGCGGCGGAGGGCGGGCCGGGCGCAGGTGCGGGGGGCGAGGGCGGCGGGCCGGGCGCAGCCCATGGCGGGCCGGCGGCGGGCCGAGGGCGATGGGCCTCAACGGCGTCTCCCCGCCGTTCCGCAAGCTGGGCTGCTTCTCGCCGGTGCTGTGCCAGTGCAAGGTCACCTGCAGCAACCGCACACTCTCGCTCGTCTTCGGCTGCAAGGTAGGCGCCCGTGGCAGCCAGCGGCCGGCCGGCCTGGCGCGCGAGCGGCGCCCGCCCCAGCCGCCGCCTCCCCTGGCCGGTTTCTCCAGCGAGGCGCTCGGGCGGACCAAGCGCGCCCGGCCCGGCCCGGCCCGGCCCGGCCGGCTGCGGGGAGCCGGGCGCCCGCCTGATCTGGCCCCAGCGGGAGCGGGGGGGGGGCACGGAGCGGGCAGGCCTGGGGGAGCGCAGGGGGCCCCGAGCTGCGGCTTGGCTTGGCGGGGGCCCTTCGGCCGGGCGGCGCGGGCCGGGGCTGAGCCGACGTTAATCTCCGCTCGGCTGCCGCTTGCCCTTGCCAGATCCCGGCGAGAGCGTGCCCGGGGATTAGGCGCTGTAATCTGCGGCCCGGAGCGAAGCAGGGCGCGATCGTGCGCCGGAGAGAAGCGCGGCTGGGAAAGAGCAAGGGGCTCCTCCGGGGCGCTCCCTCCGGCCGGGCCTCCCCGCTCTGGCGCCCGCCCCCTGCGTGCCGCCCGCCTCCCGCTCCCTTTTAAGCTTCCTCATCAAAGCGGGAGAGGGGAGATCAGAGACGGGCGCCGGGGAGTCCCCGAGGGGCGGCGGGGGGGGGGCATGCAGCCGATGGGGGAGCTCAGGTGGAAGTGGGGGGGGGCTGGGAATTGGGGCGAGGCTCCTTTGGCAAATCTCTTCTGCAGCGTGTCCTGTTTTGGAGAGGGAGGCTGCCGGCCTTTAGAGCAGCCCTTAATGCGGTGTGTGTGTGGGGGGGGGGTGTCCCTCCTTATGCAGGGGGCTTTGGCCGAAGCTCCGAGGTGTGCCATGCGAGAAGGGAGGGGGATGCCCTCCAGCTGCCTCCCTCGGTGTTGTGCATTGGGACTGCGGCCTCTCTGCTGGCTTCCCCTCGGGCCAAGGGCTCCTGCCTGCCTGGTAACCACAGTTACAGTGCAATCCAAAAGCAGCGTTGCTCCGGTCTAGGCCCATTGAAATCCATGGGTTTAGATTGGAGTAATTTAGGACTGCACCGTTAGAGTCGGTCTGTTTGCTCCATCTTCCCCAGAGGAGTCTTGGAAATGCTGGTCTTGCCTGTGGGGCAGCCCCGAGAAGCTGGCCAGCCACCGGCTTCCCCCATCCCACCCCAGGCCCCCCTCCAGCCAGTCTCGCTTCATTCAGCTGCCATTTCCTACCACCTTGGCACGTGCAGGCTTCAAAAGGCACGAGAGGTTCTTCCTCTGGACTTGCAGGTGTGCACTGAGCTGAACACAAAGCCATCCCTTGAAGAGGCCTGGAGGTCGTTCACAACCAGAAGCTTGTAGGAGTTGCTTAAATCCTGCACAATCAAGGGCCAGAGCTAGATTCCACACCCAGGCCTAAGGCTTCAGCCGCAGCTTTGTCTAGGAGTGACCAGTAGTTGGATGTTATTATTGCTGCCAGCTAGTCAGAAGTTGTATTAAGCCAACCCACCAGATAGCCAGAGAAAAGGAAGTTGAATTCTGATGTGGTGAGCAAATGTTGCTTTGTCGTGGGGCTCACCTGGTTCCTTCTATACATTGCCAAGAGTGAAGACTTCCTGAACTGGAAGAAAGTGCAGCCTGTCTGACGAGTTTAGATGCGTTAACAAATTGTGGGGTTTTTTGCATGCTTTTGAAGTGACATTATAACCGTGGTTGGAATGTGTGAAATTAGATGTTATAGTAAAGCTGTAGATCCAGAGGAGTTAGCCGTGTTAGTCTGTAGTAGCAAAATAGTAAAGAGTCCAGTAGCACCTTAAAGACTAACCAACTTTTTTGTAGCATAAACTTTTAAGAATCTTCATCAGATGCGTGGAAGGCATGAAGAAACTGGCCAGATATATATAGGTGGTGAGGGGGGAGTAGATGCAAATCAGCTGCAAAAATCATGAAAGAGGTGGAGTGAACAATCCAGGCTGGGTCTGACCCCTCCTCTCCATAGCCGAATCTGAACAGAATGCCTGAGAGGCAGTTGCTTCCAATAATGAGATAACCATCCATAGTCTCTATTCAATCCAAGTCTGACTGAGTCAAATTTACATATGAATTCCAGTTGGAACTGTGCATAAACTTTCAAGAACTGTGATTCTCGAAAGCTTATGCTTCAATAAAGTTGGTTAGTCTTTAAGGTGCTACTGGACTCTTGACTATAGTAAAGCTGTAGTCTCTTTCAATCCAGGAGAGATTCAAACAAGATGAAAATGATTACTTTTTTGTGATTCTTATTGAGGCTAGGCAGGTATTTGTGTGCTCTTTGTACAGAAAGAAGAGGGCTTTTGTGTGGGTGTCATCCTGACAGCCCACATTTATGCTGGCGTTGGCTTCCTGCAGCAGGTTTGAAATAAAATATTTGCGCGTGCTAAGCATTTCACAGCCCTGGGTGTCGCGTGCCCTGTCGAATCTGCTGTTCCATCTCTCTTGCAAAATTCTCTTGTGCGTATTTTCCTTCCCTGGAATACAACATCTGCATTCCACCTGGGGAACGTCTTGTGCCTGGGAGTGGGTGATGCTGAGCTTTTATGGGTGCGCCTTGCTCTGTTTCTTTCTGTTCTGAGGGTTCCAGTGTTACCTTTCCAAGGAGAAACTTCCTTCTTGCTTCATAGAGCTGGCTGTTCTCATAATCTGCAATGAGACACGGAGGGGGAAAAAAGGTAAAGGTAGTGACCCTGTGCAAGCACCGAGTCATTACTGACCCATGGGGGAAGTCGCATGGTTTGCCATTGCCTTCCCCAGTCATCCACACTTTATCCCCAGGAAACTGGGTACTCAGTTTACCAACCTCAGAAGGATGGAAGGCTGAGTCAACCTTGAGCCAGTTACCTGAACCCGGCTTCCGCCAGGACCGAACTCAGGTTGTGAGCAAAGCTTGGGCTGCAATACTGCAGCTTACCACTCTGCGCCACGGGGTGAGTGTAAATGCTCACCTGCTGTCTGTGCTGCTGAACTAGATTTCCTGTATTGATCTTATGTGGCAGAGCCGGTGGGGGGGGCGCAGTGGGGTCCTGGGGTCCCTGAGGGTCCTGCACAGCCACATAAGGTAGCAGAGCAGTGGGGCTGAGTACTCCCCAAAGACAGGGGGCTGGTCAAAACTCTCTCTTTCTCTCTGTCCCTCAAAGTCCTTGGTTCTAGTACCACAACAGCCAGCACCAGCCACCTCCCCCCGCCCCCGGCCCAGGTTTCTCCTTCAGCTACTCTGCTGGACTGCTTCCTCCCCCCCCTAGTTGGGCTTAGTTTGGTTCCGGTCTTCAACAGGCCCACCGAGGGTCACGAACCAAACTCGTGAATCCAGTTTTTTTGCTGCTCAGCATGACAGCCTGACTCCAGAGAGGCTGGTCTGTTCCGGTATGGGCCCAAATTCTAGCTGCCCGTCGAGCTGCTGCTACTCAGCAGGCAAAACTCAGACTTGCAGGGAGCCTCTGGCGCTTGTTCAGGGCCTGGGAAGAGTGAGATTCGGACAAGATTTTGTGGGCAAAAGCTTTCCAGAGTCAAAGTCCCCTTTGCCAGATTCTGGGCCTGTGGTGTGTGGGCGCTAGGCACTGTACAAACCCCGACTCCAGGGAATTTCTGCCTGAGTAGTCCGTGAAGCTGCTTGCCCGCCTTGAGTGGTAGGGAAGGTAGAGTACAAAAAATGTTACCAAATAAAATAGAATAAATCTGAACGTTGTCTAGACGTCTTTAAATGGCGTAAGCCTTTGAGTTTGCTAGATCTCTTCAGTCTTTTCCTCAGGGTCAGGGTGTTTTATGGGGTCTGCATTAATCACTCGCTTGGTCCTAACGCAACTCGAGGGCCGTGCCTTCTTGTTTGGACTCATTAGAATAAGCAGCAAGCAAGCCTTTGAGTTCCTCAGATCTCTTCATCTAGTAGGATTTTCAGTACAGAAACGAGAGGGCGATGCTCGGAGCCTGATGGAAGGAGAGACCCCCGGGCTGCAATCTCTTAAGTTCTAAAATGGAATGCAGAGGTGGTATTGCAGACAATGAACATCAAGTTTGATGAGAACTTCAGAGCTGCTTGCTGTTCTGTGATGGTTTGGTTGGTCCTAATAAAAAAATAGTGCGTGGCTGTCGGATTGGATATTTGGCTGAGGTCTGACACAGCTTCCAACCATTTTTGTCGGTTGCTTCAGTAACTGGTTACTGCTTCCCCTGAAGAAGCACTTCTGTTGTAGGAAAACCACGTCACTCCTAGGAGCTGCACTCCACTGCTGGGAAAAACGTGATTCTCCCTTCCTCTTAGGCTAGGGAATGCAGTCTGGATGGTGCTGCAGCCTCCTCCTGGCCAGTGTCTATGACATCCACCAGGCTGCGCAGCTTCTGCCCACTTCTATACAGGGTTTTATAGGTTATCTCCTGAATCTCGGAGAGAGGGCAGATTCATATGTGGATATTCATTGCGTGGGTAAAGCATCCCTTAAGCTCAAATAATTCCATAGGGTGCTTCAGGAGCAGCTTCCGTCAGCCCAAATGGAGTGGTTTTCCACAGGAGCAACTTCGGACCAGGTACAGCCCAGAGAGTGTGGGTCAGCCCTTGGTGGCAGAGAGGCTCCAGCCAGCCAGTGGGGGGAGCCAGCCATGTGCCTGCTTTCCTCTGCGGAATGGGGATCCTTCCATCTTCCCCCTCCAGCCCTGTGCTTCCCCCACGCCGATCTGTTTTTCTAGGCAAATGTGCCTTTTAAAATTCCCAGGCTAACTGTGTTCTTCAAGGCTTCGGTGGCTCCTTTACTCTGGAGGATTGAGCTGAGAAACAGCCGCTGTAATGATTTTCTTCTCCTGTGGGTCCGTGGGGGATGGAGTACTCAAGAATGCGGCTGAGCAGAGGGGCACTCTTACAAACACCCACGCGCACCCCTCCTGTGCCAGTCTGGTGTTGCACACCAGTTTCTTCTTCGGCAGTGCTGGTGTCTTGGGGCGATCCAAAAGGGAACTGCTGATTTGCTTTGAATTCAGCCTGCTGTAGGAAGGGCCTGCTCACACCCTTGTTTTGACACATCGGAATCCTCCGTGCGTGCCCACTCAAGGGTGGGGTACAGAGCTTGTGTCTGGAGGTGACCCCCCCCCTCCATGAGGTAAGGTGAGGTGGCCACCTAGAGCCATTGAAGAAGGCGGAGTGTGAGAGCCCTGTGGGAGAATAGTCCGCTGGGAAGTTCGGCCCCCCCCCATGAAAATGCAGCTGTGCCAGAGTGGGGGTGGGTGGGAATAGCAGCTCCCTCAGGCAGAGAAGGGTGCTCTGTGCATGGTAAGAGTGCTTCACTCTTTCCCACATATCTGCACATATTCTGAGCATTAAGGGAAGACTCCTATTAAGCCTAGTCCGAGGTTATTGGATACAGAATGGGGAGTAAGAGATGGCGCAACAAGAAAAGAACCAAAAGTCTTTGGGTGATGGCCAGACAGAATGACACCACAACATCAGTGTGGAAGAGAGCTTGTGTGTGTATTTGTGTGTGAGAGAAAAAGAGAGATCTTGAATTCTCAGAGCAGGGGAAGGGCAGGTGCTGGCGCGACTTGTGTCTTTGTGCACCGGTTGACTTCTAGGCTCTACTCGGGGGTCTTTTTGTCCAGCCTCTCAATCAAACTGGGGAGCTGCTTGGTAGCTGTGATACCTCCTCTGATCTTGGGCCTCCGCTTTGAAGCCAGTACTTCCACCTGCAAAATGCCAGGTATTCATTTATTTACTGGACCCCCGTAGCTCACTGCACTCGCAATATTCTTTCACGTGGGCTCTGCCTCTACCGTCCTTTGATGTTTGGCCATATTCTTCTTCTGTAATAAGTATTTTTTGATACAGTTTCTTCTTCTGATGCTTCCTGTAGTGTTATTCCAGTAGGCGTCCTGCTTAAGGAGGCCTCTGAATGGCAAATTGTCTGCAGGCTTCTCGTGTCCCAGAGTGGGGGGTGGGGTCTCCTCCGTCGTCAGTGTCTGGTCTGCCTGAACTTTCTTGGCTTCCTACATCCTCGTTTAGGTTATTTTGTGAGCCGTTCACCTCCCTTGCTGGTCTGCCTGAACTTTCTTGGCTTCCTACATCCTCGTTCAGGTTATTTTGTGAGCCGTTCACCTCCCTTGCTGGTCTGCCTGAACTTTCTTGGCTTCCTACATCCTCGTTCAGGTTATTTTGTGAGCCGTTCACCTCCCTTGCTGGTCTGCCTGAACTTTCTTGGCTTCCTACATCCTCGTTTAGGTTATTTTGTGAGCCGTTCACCTCCCTTGCTGGTCTGCCTGAACTTTCTTAGCTTCCTACATCCTCGTTTAGGTTATTTTGTGAGCCGTTCACCTCCCTTGCTGGTCTGCCTGAACTTTCTTGGCTTCCTACATCCTCGTTTAGGTTATTTTGTGAGCCGTTCACCTCCCTTGCTGGTCTGCCTGAACTTTCTTGGCTTCCTACATCCTCGTTCAGGTTATTTTGTGAGCCGTTCACCTCCCTTGCTGGTCTGCCTGAACTTTCTTGGCTTCCTACATCCTCGTTCAGGTTATTTTGTGAGCCGTTCACCTCCCTTGCTGGTCTGCCTGAACTTTCTTAGCTTCCTACATCCTCGTTCAGGTTATTTTGTGAGCCGTTCACCTCCCTTGCTATTTATACCCCACTTTTTACCCCAGTGAGGACCCAGAGTGGTTTCTAACAGTCTCCTCTTTTCCATTTGATCATCACAACAGTCCTATAAGTTAGGTTAGACAGTCTGTGGTGAGAGAATAACTGACCCAGGGTCACCCAGTGAACTTCCCTGGCAGAGTGGTGACTCAAACCTGGATCCCAAAATCATCCTGAAGCTTATGGCCAATTTTGAGGCTCCTAGCTTTATTTCTTGATGAGTTATGACTGACAGGTACATCCTTTTCTCTCTGTATAAAGACAAGTGCCCTGACTGACTCATCAAAGCCCAGCCCAAACCTCTGGACCTAGAAATGTGACATTTGGGGAGAACATTCCTTTCATGATATAAACACCCATTAAGAAGAGATTTTGAGAAATTTGCCCCTAAGGGAGTAAAAAGGGGTTAAATGTATTTCCCCAAAGGGATACAGCTTCCCTGTGTGGCTGGCAGGCTGCTGCCTGCTTGCATCCCCGCCCAATGCCAGTTCAGCCACTCTTCCCTGATTGGGCCAGCCTTTCAAGATCATTTGCATATGCAGCCTGATTGGTCCTCACTCCTCA
Organism: Eublepharis macularius; assembly: GCF_028583425.1. NCBI lineage: Eukaryota > Metazoa > Chordata > Lepidosauria > Squamata > Eublepharidae > Eublepharis > Eublepharis macularius. Next base: position 79,345,545 of record NC_072801.1, read on the forward strand.
CATTCTAACCAGTATGCAGTTGCTATTGGGAGTCATTGAATGTGTCCTGAGGTAAAATGCACCTCTGTCATCCCCTAAACGTTCACTAGGGTTGCCAATCTCCATGTGGGGCCTGGATTCCCTGTGTGGCTGGCAGGCTCCTGCCTGCTTGCACCCTCCTCTCTCTGATTGGTCAGCTGTGGAACTCTGTGTTCTGAGGTAAAAATCAGGCAAAGGAAACTGCAGACAGTTGAAGAAAGACGGTACAAGACTCCTGAATAGGGATTTTATATAAAAGTCAGTATGGCAACTGGGTTTTTAAATGTTCATGGGGAGATGGTACATGACCTTTCTAGGGGCCATTTCGATGCAGGTCTCTCACATGAACCTGCTGAAGTGCCCACCACACCGCCCCTCCCTCAGTCCAACTCCGCCTCACACCTCTCGCAGCCCCCTAGAAACCTCCTGGTAGACTAAAAAAAACAACCAAAATGTCACATGCCCATAAGTATTAGAACTGGATTTAAAGTAGTTAAATACTGTAGCGAAGCACGGGTATCAAGCTAGTATTTTTTATAAATTTATTAAACAACTGCTATCCTGGCTTTCCCTGTGGTCACTGCATAGGAAGGCCTGCCTGTCAGGTAACAAAAATGGAAACCATAAAACACCCGCATTCAAAGCTTGGATGCTGTAAGGAGTTTGGACCCTTATCCCTGAGGCTGGATCTTTCCGATATGGCAAAGGGGGTGATCATGTGACAACTGCAGGGACCCCCCCCCCTACAGCCAGAGGAGGGGTGAATATTTGTGGGGAAAAGAAATACTGTTCCGAGACTGCAAGAAACAAGCAAGTGGGAAGCCGTTGCGGAAGCTTGGGGGGTGCAGGATCTCTCTCTGGGATCTGATATGGGTTAGAACGTCAGTCTAGGAGCTGTGAAAGCCAGGTTCGAATCCCCTCTTTTCCATGGACACTCGCTGGGTGACCCTGGGCTGGTCACATGCTCTCAGCCTAACCTACTTCATAGGATTGTAGTGAGGATAAAATGGGGGAGGGGAGAATGGCACAAACTGCTTTAAGCCCCCATTTGGGAGAAATGCAGGGTATAAATGTGTGTGTGTGTGTGTGTGTGTGTGTGTGTGTGTGTGTGATGTGCCGTCAAGTCGTTTCTGACCTATGGCAACCCTATGAATGAGACCTCCAAAACATCCTCTCATTAACAGACTTGCTCAGATCCTGCAAACTGGAGGACGTGGCTTCATTTATTGATTCAAACCACCTCGTTTTAGGTCTTCCTCTGCTGCCTTCCACTTTTCCTAGCATTATTGACTTTTCCAGAGAATCTTGTCTTCTCATGATGTGACCAAAGTACCTTAGTCTTGTCATTTTAGCTTCTAGGGAGAATTCAGGCCTGTTTTGATCTAGGACCCACTGATTTGTCTTTCTGGCCTTCCAATGTACCTGCAAAACTCTCCTCCAGCACCACATTTCAAATGAATCCATTTTCTTCCTGTCAGATTTCTTCCCTGTCCAACTTTCACGTCCATACATGGTAATGGGGAATACCATAGTTTGGATTATTTTGATCTTGGTTCCCAGAGAGACATCTTTATCTTTAAGGATCTTATCTAGCTCCCTCTTATCTAGCTCAGGGTATAAATATCCAAACAGATTTTGATGAATTTTAAAAAGCCCTCTAAGCTTCCTGTGCGCTCTCCAAAGGGCAGCATGTGGGGTGAGGCTGACTCCGGAACGTCGCCCCACTCTTGGCCAAATCGTTCCTCGATAAACCACTCTCTTTCTGTCTGAGTCACGAAGGCCCAAAGCCCATCGGAGTGATATGTCTCACATCCCGTCCCAACGCAGGGAAATGGGGGGACCCTCCGCACATCTGTGGGGAGGTATGGAGAGGGCCGCTGCTGAGAGAGAATGGAAGGGCTGGTTGAACTTGGGGGGCTCTGCCTGGAGAAAGTGCTCCGAAGGGTCTGCGTTGGCCCCTGGGCTCAGCACAGGAGATATGGCACTGGAAGGTTGCTGGCCCAGACTCTGCACCGGCTTTAAACCGGCACCTTGAATTGGACCTGGAAACACCTCAGCAGCCGCTCATCCTGGATAGGCAAGAAGGGATGGTTCGTTCATTGAGCGTTTTTCTGGGCTCTGCCTTTCCTCCAGCTCAACTGGAACCTACGACTGGTGTCAGCTTTCAAGAACCACGAGAAACAACCCATCACAGTAGAAATTGTCATATCAATAATATAGCTAAAAATCTCCTAAAAACAGCAAAGAGCCAGCCAAACCCTCCTTCCAGAGTAATCAGCCTGCTGGAGAACTTCTTAGCCCAGGCCAAATGCCCCCCTGAGTAGCCCAGGCCAAATGCCCTGGCTGCCTTCTCCTGAGTCTTGGTCTATCGAGGGCGGTATTGTCTCCTTGGGCTGGCATTGGGTCTCAGGCAGAGGTTGCTCACATCACCCCCTCTCTGATCCTTTCAGTGGGAGATGCTGGGAATTGAACTTGGGATCTCCTGCATGCTGGGCAGATGCTCTGCCACTACGCCGTGGTTCCTCCTCCCCTGAAGGCAAGCGAGTAGCAGGCCCGCTTGGCACCTCCCGTGTGGAGGGATTCAGTCTGAGCAGCATCTGAGTGCACTCCGGCCAGAGCCAGAGGGTTTTGTGGAGCAGAGGGGAATTGTCACGAAGGACCAGAAAGTGAGAGGTAGTCCTTTAGGTCTGCCGGTCCCAGGAGGTGAACAGCTTTCCAGGGACGCATGAGCACCTAGAATTGGACTCAGAAACAAAAAGGCAGCCAGTAGTGAGAGCTCAAGAATGGCATGGTATGCTCACCCCGGGCATTGTCTTCAAGGGTAGACCCGTGTAGCGTGTATTACAGTAATCAAGCCTTGAGACTACTGAGCGTGGCTGGAGCTGGTACCTACAAATAAAAGAGGCAAGCTTCTGAGCCAGAACGCCGGTAGGAGATCAGGGTGCCAAGCTCCTGAGCCCCTGACAGAGGCCTTTAAGAACAGCTGCCCACCCACCCACCCCCTTGTTGGAAGTGAAGCTCCGCCTCCCCCAGGAGGGCCCCTTCCTGACCAGCATGGCCTCTGCCTTGAGTGGGAGCTGCTTCCCTCTCAGCCACTTACCCAAAACACTCAGGTGGCACCTGTAGGCTTCTTCAGCATGAGGGACACCTGTGTGTCACCAGCACGTTTACAATCCCCCTCCCAAAGGGGTCTGATGTAGGTGCTAAGAGGCTAACGCTGGCCCCTGCAGAACGCCCCCTGCCACGTCCCCAGGTTCCAGCTTTGCCTGACCAGTTTGTCCGATGAAGCGAGTTCCCAGCCTTTCACCATGACACTCTCCCACCATAGCCACCTCCAAACAGTTCGGAAGTATGGCATGACCTGTCATAGTGGGGGCAGCAGACGGATCCAGGCATGAGGCTGGGATGCTTCTCTTGTCCGTGGAGATCATCCGCCTGAGCTACCAAAGATGTCTCTGTCCCGAGACCAGACTGGGAAGGGTTACCTTGTTTGTTTTACTTCATTTATATCTCACTTTACTCTCCAGTGGGGATGCAGAGGGTCTTGCATCATTCTCCCGTCTCCTGTCATTCAGCTGCTTGAGATAGGTTGGATTGAGTGTGGGAGACTGGGCCAAGGTCGCCCAGCAAACTCCTATGGTGGAGTGGGGATTCGAACTTGGGTCTTTCAGATCCTGCTGTGATACTCTATACCACATTAGCTCTCAAGGGCAGATGCATCATCCAGAGAGCCCTGGCGTTGCCCTGACACAGTTGGTGGGGGCGCATTTCCAGTATGGAGTTGCAATTGTTTATGCACGAGCCCTCAAAAAGAGTGCTGATCTGGTTGGCATGCTCAACCCCAGAGGTGGACAAAATCATGGTGTTGGAAAGGACTTCCAGGGTCATCTAGTCTAATCCTGCACAGTGCAGGAAATTCACAACTACCTCCCCCTCGACCCCCAGTAACCCCTGCCCCGTGCCCAGAAGATGGGAAAAAATCACCAGGATCCCTGGAGAAAATTGCTTCCTGACCCCAAGGTGGCAATTGGCATTATCCTGGGTGTGTAATCAGGGCCATGAGAACTGAACACTGATGCAACCCCTTCCTGCCCTCCCTCTTATGATCTGCCCAGGTTCACAGAATCAGCATTGCTGTCAGGTGGCCGTCTAGCCTCTGCTTAAAATCCTCCAAAGAAGGAGAGCCCACCACCTCCTGGGGAAGCCTGTTCCACTGAGGGACCGCTCTGTCAGGAAGATATTAACCTCATACTGTGTAATCCACCTTGAGTCTCAGTGAGAAAGGCGGACAATAAATGATGTAAATAAAATAAATAAAAAATAAAATAATAAAAGCACTTTTGATTTAATTTCATCCCGTTGGTTCTGGTCTGACCTCCTGGGGCAATGGAGAACAACTCCATGCCATCCTCTATATGACAGCTCTTCAAGTACTTGAAGATGGTTATCATATCACCTCTCCGTCGTCTCCTCACGAGGCTAAACATACTGAGCTTCTTCAACCTTTCTGCATAGAACTTGGTCTCCAGACCCCTCAAAATCTTTGTTGCCCTCCTCTGAACGTGTTCCAGCTTGTCTTTATCCTTCTTAAATTGTGGTGCCCAAAACAACACAGGTGCGGTCTAACCAGAGCAGAGTAGAGCGATGCCATCACTTTGCGTGATCTGGACACTGTGCTTCTGTTGATCTGGCCCAAAACCACATTTGCCTTTTTAGCTGCCACATCACACTGCTGACTCATGTTCAGTGTATGGTCTACTAAGACCCCTCGATCCTTTTTGCACATACTACTGCCAAGACAATTCTCCCCCATCCTATAATTATGCATTTGATTTTTCCTCCCTAAATGCAGAACTTTGCATTTATCTCTGTTGAAATTCATTTTATTTGTTTTAGCCCAGTTTTCCAGCCTGTCAAGATCATCCTGTATCCTGACTCTGTCTTCTGCCGTATTTGCTACCCCTCCAATTTAGTATCCTCTGCGAATTTAATAAGCATTTCCTCTATTCCTTCATCCAAATCATTTATAAAAATGCTAAACAGAACAGGTCCCAGGACCGATCCCTGAGGCGCTCCACTTGTCACTCTTCTCCAAGAGGATGAGGAACCATTAACTAGCACTCTTTGGGTGCGATCTGTCAACCGATTACAGGTCCACCTAACAGTAATAGGCCCCAAAGCACATTTTACCAACTTGTCAAAAAGGATATTATGTGGAACCTTATCAAAAGCCTTACTGAAATCAAGATAAACTATATCGACAACATTCCCCTGTTCCAGCAAGGTAGTAACTTTCTCAAAAAAAAAAGAGGTTAGTCTGACATTATCTCATGCTTTTGAAAATGAGGTTCTTTTCTTTAACCCGAAAGCGCAGGATCTTAGCAAGAAAACTTCCAACATGTTTAGTGTTGTCCAGGTTTCTATTGGGAGCAGTTTCTCCTTCCTCCCCCCACTCCTTGTTGTGCCATAAATATCTCAGAGGTGCAGTTTCAGGTTAGGGGTTTGCTTTGTACCGATTCAGACCCTAAGCTGCAGCCTGCCCCACATTCTTGGCCCTGAGGGGGGCAAGACTCCCGAGTCCAGGAATGACCCAACGGGATGCTAAAACGGCCCTTTTGAGGTGTGAGCTGTCCATCCGGCATGGCTTCTCCCAAAGAATCTTGGGAATTGTAGTTCAGTGAGCATGCTGAAGAGCAAGAGCAGGGCCCAGTAGCTCCTTAAAGACCAACTAGATGGCCAAGGTACTTTGGATCTCTGGAGGCACCCTAGTTCTGAGCCCACTCACCCCCGCCGAGAACTCCATTTCTCAGGGATGATTCTTGGGAGAGATTGACTGTCTGACCAGATGGCCCTGGAGGTGAGAATTTGGTAGGCGGGCGAGAGGGGAGAGGGCAGCTGCCAAAGCCGCCTGATCCTGGACCTCTGTTGTTTGACATGTGAACTCATCCTCTCACTCACGTTCCGGCTTTCTCCCCAGTCCCCTGGGCTGTACTGGGTCGGGGGTGCTGTGCTCCAAGGCGGGGGTATGCCTCATGCTGCCTTGATGATTGTTGCCTCGGGAGACGTCGTGTATCTGCATGAGCTGTAGGGGTGAGCCACTTTTGCAGAGCAAAGCAGCAAAGGTCTTGGATCTAAGCAGGATTGGGCCCAGGGGACCAGAGCCAGGGGCACTAAATTGCTCAGGCTTGGCCCCTTCCCCTTCTCCACTCCTCCCTCCGCAGGCCAGCCGTGACTGTCTCCTGAGTCCAGTGGCGTCCGTTGAATTTTTTCTGCCTGTCCTGTAGCTCAGAAGGGCAGAGGAGGCCGGCCTGGAAGAGCAAGAGGACAAGTTCTCCAGGCGGCCGCAGCCTTTGGCTCCCTTTGCAAAGGCTTCTGGGAGGAGGCTCAGGCCAGAACGAGCCAATGGGTCCTGGCTGAGCCCTTGTTCGGAGTGCAGAAGGCGAGTTTTGGGTGCGGATCCCAGCGGGCTGCAGCAGAGGGCCCTGCCGGGCCTCCGGAGACGTGTTCTGCTTCTGTGGCTTCAGCCGCGAGGGTGCCGTGCCGCTGACGCTCTGCCTCTTCCCTTTCAGAAATATCGTTACCAAGATGAAGACAGCCCCCCGCTGGAGCACAGCCCCGCCCACCTCCCCAACCAGGTAAAGGCCCCTGAGCTGGTCCACGTGGCGGAGAAGAACCTGTCCCAGATCGAGAGTGTCCACGGCTACGTGTCCCACTCGCACATCTCCCCCATGAAGGTAGGAAGGGGGGGCGCGGGCGCCCTGGCCAGGAGAGGGGACACCGCCCAGCTGCTGCCGCCATGGGCATACCTGGCCCCGCCCACCCCTGCCACACACATCCTCCACCACGCCTACACCCACTCGTGGCCTGCATTGGAGCCTACGGGCATTGCAAAGTCCCCGTGGTGCTTGTGTGTCTCTGTTCACATGTTGGTGTGTGCAAGGTGCAGGTGGCGTGTCGGCATGTGTGTGTGTGTGTGTGTCTTGATATGTATGCTTTGCTGTCTTTGGGGTTGAGTTCTGGATCTGGGTAATGGTCTGATAAATAGAGAACGTTTCTGGAAGTGGGCGAGTGTGCAAATAGGACTGTGGCTCAGTGGGAGAGCATCTGCTTGGCGCGCAGAAGGTCCCAGGTTCAGGTCCTGGTGTTGCCAGTTAAAATGATCAGTTAAGAGGTGATGTGAAAGACCCTTACCTGAGGCCCTGGAGAGCAGCTGCCAGTCTGAGCGGACGATACTGACTTTGATGGACAAAGGCTCTCATTCCTTATACGTCGAGGGGAGTCAGCCGTGTTAGTCTGTAGTTGCAAAATAGTAAAGAGTCCAGTAGCACCTTTAAGACTAACCAACTTTATTGTTGCATAAGCTTTCGAGAACCACCGCTCTCTTTGTCAGATGCAACTTTATTGTAGCATAAGCTTTCAAGAACCACAGCTCTCTTCATCAGATGCAACTTTACTGTAGCATAAGCTTTCGAGGACCACAGCTCTCTTCATCAGATGCATCTGACGATGCATCTGACCAAGAGAGCTGTGGTTCTCGAAAGCTTATGCTACAATAAAGTTGGTTTGTCTTAAAGGTGCCACTGGACTCTTTGCTATTCCTTATAAGGCAGCTTCATGTATTCGTGTGCAGCTGGCAGCCCCCTCTGGTTTGTTTCGGAGTACAGGATTGTTATTTGTGTGTGCAACAGTGTTTGCATACATGGGTGTGTGTATGTTTGTGTTTAGCATATCTGTGCGTGCTTCTTGTTCTAATGCAATGAATGAGTCAGCTCAAGGTAGTCATCTCTGCTAACGTATTTGAGTTTCACACTGTGAGCCTGCCGGGGTGTGTGTGTGTGTGTGTGAGTGTGTGTGAGCATGTGTTCACCAGGAAGCGGCAGCCAACCGCAGCCCTCACCTTCCTAGCACATTCACTTCTACCATGCCTCTTTTCATTATACAGCATGTTTTTATGTATGCGTAGTAAACCATTTTGCGGGTTTTGATCTAAAAGTGCTTTTGGAAAGCAATGCAGGGGCCGGAGCAGACTAAGTTTGGTTGGTGTCTGGTCTGCTGTCTTGGCGAGAGAAACGTTGGCATCCAGAAGTGTGCACTGAAGGCATTGAAAGAGTGTCTGGCATCTGTGTGCACAAAGATGTTTCAGAGACGCTATGATTGGGTTTTTTTGCAGGGGCGGGGACACCTTTTTGTATTCTTGGCATGTGGAAGAATGTGGGTTTTGTGCATCTCATGATTTGGAGCTGCATTTGTGTATTTGCCTTGTCCTGGCCTAGATAGCCCAGGTGAGCCTCAGGTCTTGGGAGCTAAGCAGGGTCAAGCTTAGTTAGCAATTGAATGGGAGACCTCCAAAGAAGACCCGGGTCTCTGTGCAGAGGCAGGCAATGGCAAGCCACTCCTGTCAGTCTTTTGCCTTGAAAACCCCAGCAGGGGTCGCCATAAGTCAGGCATGCCTTGATGGCACTTCCCTCCTCCACCACTTTCATTAGTGGCTTATTTGTGCAATCCTGGGCTAGAAACGATCTCATTTACCTCCAGGCCTCTCGACTGGAATTCTTCGTTTTGAATGACATCGTCATGAGTTTCGCACGAGCCCTCCTTTTACAGCTCGGCCTTCATCGCTGGAACATGTCAAAGTATTTCCACGATCAGCTCTCGCATATGAGGACCTGAACATTATTGGGCTATCATAACTGGACAGGAAAAGTCCAGGAGGAGAGCAGTTATCTTGGGATGGGTGAAGCCAGTCTCTGTGGCTTCGCTGTTTCCGATCATGGGCTCAGCTGTTCCCCTGAACGCATGCACATAAACCCACACCCTAAGGAGAAAAGGTGTGATTTTTAAATCCGAGGCAACCAAAATATGAGAACGAATTCCAGAGGGGTTGCCATGTTGGTCTGTGGATGCAGGAATTATAAAGGAGTCTTGTGGTTGCGGTAGAAGGTTTTGTGAAGAGATGAAGTGGACTGCAGAAAACTTCCACCTCAGGAGTATATATTCATTTTTATGATGGTGTGAGATTCTCTTTTTTTTTAAAAAAAATGGAGATGTTAATCCCATTTCAGATCACTGTGCACAGAATGAAAAATGGCCACTTAGGGACTAGAAGCATGTAATTTTTTTTAAAAAAATAAAAAAATAGAGGGCCAGAATTTTCAGAGTCTGATGGATGTGCACTGTACACAGTGCAAGAAGATGGATTGTATGTTTTGTGGAGGCAAAGCAGGAAATGCCATCTGGATTTGGGCTGAGCGCAGATATATATGTGTGGCGGGGAGCTCTTTTCTGCAGGCTTTGCATGTGCGTACTGTATGTGTGTGTACATCTGTCTGTGGCTTCTTGTCTCTAGACTCTCCTGTTGTATCTGTCATGTTTGAACCAACACTCACACAAACACACAAGACCTTACACCATACGTAGCCTCCGCTCTGCCCTTCTGAGAGGTATTTATGCTCGTGGGGTGGGGTGGAGGGTGGAACAGCCACACGACAGGGGTGCATTGTGGACTGAATTTTTGTATGTGGCTTCTAGAACATTTCTGTGGGTTGTAGCTATGGTGTGGGGAAGTCACAATTTGAAGGGGCTGCTAAATTTGTGTTTGTTCATATGACTCTGGGAGAGGGGAGTAAAGAATGGGGGAGACGTGTTGCGTATTGCCCCCCAGAATACTCTTTTGAAGTGTGGAGGAGAATCTGATGCGTGTGGTTGATGGTTGATGCTGGCTCTCGGTGGTATCCAAGATTCTCAAAGGGACGAACTGATCTGCTGTCGAAAGGGCTGTAATCTTGAGCGTGGCTTTTCAGAGCGGAAATCATAATAGCCACTTAAATATATACGTTCAGAGTGACAGCATGGCTTAACGATATTGGATCAGTAATTCTTACAACAGTCCTGTGAAGTCAAAACGGAGTTTTGTTCTGCCCTGTGGACCCTCTGCAAGGCATCAGGTGGAGGGGAGGGAGGCTGTTTGACAGGCATGGGATAACTGGATTTGTGCAAAATATTTTCTAAAGGGGATAGATAAAGATGGGTAGCCAATGTTAGTTTGTCTGTAGCAGTAGAAAAGAGCAAGAGTCCAGTAGCAACTATATGATTAACAAAATTTGTGGTAGGGTGTGAGCTTTCGTGAATCGTAAGTTCCTCAGTGAAGTGAGCTGTGGCTCACGAAAGCTCATACCCTATCACAAATGTTGTTAATCATATAGTTGCTACTGGACTCTTGCTCTTTTCTAAAGGGGGCACATCTTGATAAAGATGTGTGTGGGGGGGACTTCAGTCATTCTGCTCTGCTTGAAAGATGACAGCTAGTTGGGACTTCAGTGTATCCAAAGTGGGGCAGCACTTGACAGGCTTAGAGGAAATACGCTGGTGAGCGCAAAGCTCTCGTCCTCGATTTTATAAGGACATGTGCTTCAGACGAGTTGGGTCAGCTGGGGAAACTGTAGATCTGAGAAGACACGTGGTGTGTGTTGTCCATCAATTGCCGTGTCTTGGAGACCTCGGCAGCTCTTTCACCAGGCTGGCTGGGCCTCGTTGGAAAGTCAAAGAGGGGTGTGCACTTAGCTGTCCTAGCTAGCTGAAATTGCAAGTTATGTTTTCACTTATATAACAGACATCTGTCTCAGGAAGGCACCTGCTTTGCGCTTTGGCATTGTGGAGACGCATTTCCCTTTGGTCGATCAATCGTGAAAAGACTGGAGAGGGCTAGCTGACTGAAAATATTTTTCTCAGTTGACAGTTTTTTAAAAAAATATTAACGTATAAAACGACTAAGAGTGCAAAAGCTACACGCCGCACATGGCATTCGCATAATTGTAAATACCCTAAATGAAACAATATCCAGATTAAAACACATTTTCAGAAAGTTAATGAAAGAAGTCCTGCTCAACAAGAACGTTTTAAGTGTTTCTTATCATTGAACTGTTGAAATTTCAGTAAGTTTAGTCATTACATCTGGAACCCAAGATTTAACTAACCATTCCCAGATGCCTGGTAAACAACATGGACGCTTAAACTTGGCTACTAACATTCTGACAGATTCCTGGTCCATTTAAAATACAATTATCAATCTGCCTTAAAGTCTGTTGAGCGGTTCAGACAGAGTTTGATTGTGTCTCACATGCTTTATCAAAGGATTTAGTAGGTCAAACCACCTTGCGGCAAACCCGTCGTCGGCCAGCCCCTTTGAGCTTCTGTGATGCCACGGAGTGTTCACAAAAATTCAAGATTCATTGCCTTGCTGGTCCAATTTTAAAGGACTTTGCCTACTTTGTCCTTTCCAAAGAAATTATTCATCCTTTAAAAACACATATGCACACATGACAAGGAAGTCTGTACCATGCTTCCCCCACCCCATACTTGTCTCCACAAGGGGGGGGGCAGGAGGTGTTGGGAACCTGGACTCCCTGCCCATAATGTAGCCTGGAGCTTGGCGCCTCATGAGTCGATGAACTGCAACCGTGTGCCTGTTTTTGTACTGCAGAACTGCAGCTGTTCTGGTCGCTGATATCTCTTTCATTTAGTTTGCTGTCTTACTTCTGAGCTTGAGCAGTGGAGGGCATGTGGCATAGCGGGCACAGACATTACTGCTCTAACCTGACCCGACCTCCCCGTTCTTCCTGGGGCTTCCTTCCTGTTTCTAATCCCATCGGAAAGGTTACCTCAGAGGTCGGTCCAAGCAGAAAGTTCTCTTTTGCAATCCAATTAACCGGAATGCCAGAGCCAGGAGATGAGGGAAGGAAGGACAGAGAATAGGCAGCTTGGGGGTGAGGCTGTGTTGTGTGGCAGAGGTGCACTGTCTTGTGTGATTTAGATCTAGAGGAGTTAGCCATGTTAGTCTGCAGTTGCAAAATAATAAAAAGTCTACTAGCACCTCTAAGACTAACCAACTTTATTGAGGCATAAGCTTTCGAGAACCTCAGCTCTCTTCATCAGGTGCATCTGACGAAGAGAGCTATGGTTCTCGAAAGCTTATGCCTCAATAAAATTGATTAGTCTTAAAGGTGCTACGGGATTTTTTACTGTTGTGGTGGTTTAGAGGCACACCTGCAGTGGAGTGGCTGCCCCGTGATGTGGTGTCGGCTCCTGCTTTCCCAAGCCTTAGTGAGACTCTGTGCCTGTTCTGCAAAGCTCACTGTGGCAAAGGTGTGGCCCAAGCTGTGCTTTTGAGCTTCTCCTGCACAGACCATCTCCCCAGTAGGAAGGGCTCCTCTGTCTCCCCCTCCTTTCTCATTTGAATCCTTACCCTGGAGCTGGTGTCTCCCCCCCCCAGCCCCCCACTCACTCCTAAAGCCTCGCTGTATACAAAGGCAGGACACGCACTCCACCTTGTGGCTTCTCTGGATGGCTGCAGCCCTCGGCTGAATTTCATGTCCAGGACCCAGGAGTTCTGCCCCTCCCCACCCCCACCCCAGGCAGGCGAAGGGTTTGCACGCTGAAGCCCTCTTAGGTGAATCATCTCCCTCCCTCCACCCGCCCCCACCCCCCGCCGCCCCAAGAACCCAGGAGTCCGAGGACCCATTTGGAAATCCGTTCCGTTTCGCTGCGGCTGGCTCCCCAACCGCCTTCGTTCCAGAGAGCCCAGGCAAGCTCTGCTGTCTCCCAATGCATCCTTTTCCGTTCCAGAGACACCCCCCCCAACCCGGCATCCCCTCCCTGACCCTCCCTCTGCCGGAAGCCCGGATGCCTCCCTCTCTCCCCCTTGCTGCTTTCCCTGGAATGGGGGGGGGACTCTTTGCAGGGGAAGGATGCTGGGGGGGGATGGAGGGGACCCATAGCTTCCTCCCCCACCTCCCGAGCGTGGCGTGGAGCAGCTGCCCTCCTCCTGGGGGGGGGGCTGGCATCCAGTCCAGCCAAGCGTGGGGGCGGCACTGCAGAGGAGAGCAGGGAGCCCAGGCTGGGGGGGGGGGAGCCGAATTGCTGCTGGCCTCCCTTGCTGGCGCCTCTCTTTGCAGAGGAAAAAGGCTTTCCTCCTCTTCCAGGACAAAATCACCCCCTGTCTGGGTTTGCAAACAACGGGGGTACCCCCTGTCCAGGCTGGGGGGAGCCGCTCTGGTCCCCCTTCTGCATCTGGTCTGTTGGGCTGCATCTGGACCCTGGACCCGGTCCCCTGTGAAGCCAAGGGGAAGAGGCGGGGGGGGCACCGATCTCCCTCCCTCGCTGGAAATTTCCCATTCCACCTGTTCCCCCCTCCCTCTCCCTCCCTCCGTTCCCTCCCTCCCTCTCTTTTCTATTGAATTCTTTCTGGCCCATTGAACAGGGAGAGGAGAGATTTGTTTGGTTCCCGTGCCTCTGCCGGTCCGTCCACCTGCTGGGGTCCAGGATGGAGGCGAGCAGGCCGGTTGCGGAGGAGGAGGAGGGCTAGCCACCCCAGGCGGCACGGCTGGCTTCCTGCCCCTCTGCCCCTGCTCTGCCCTGGGCCGGGCATCTGTGCTCCAGCAGAAGAAGGGACGGAGCAGAGAGGCCGGGGAGCCCCCAGCCCAGCCCAGCCTCAGGCCCCCCTGCAACTGAGCACCGTTGGCGGACCTTTTTGCCCCTGGAGCAGAACTCGCACCGGCCCCCCGGGGGATCATGTTCGTGTCGGTGTGGTATGCCAAGAAAATGGGCCGGCGCTTCATTAGCAATGTTCGCAAGGCTAAGAAAGAGAGGCGCCTGCTCACGGTAGGGGGGGCACCACTCTAATGTGTGGGGGGACGGAAGGGGGGACCTTGGGCGCTGGTGCGTTTTTTCTTGGGTTGGGGTGCAGGGAAGGAATAATCCTCCCCCCTCTGTAGCTTTGAATACTGGAAAGTGATATTTAGAAAAAAGATGGATGGGGGGGGCTGCATTTGGGGCATTTGAGCTGGACAGCACAGGGGGAAGGACGATCGGGCGTTTGTGGAGGGGGGGAAGGAGGACCGGGAGGCAAGAAGGGGTCAGAGGGGACGTCAGAGATAAGCGACGGGGGACTTCTAGATTCCCCACAGGGCTTGGGGTGTATCTGTGGGAAGGATGGAGGGGTCACAAGGGTGGAAAGGCTTCAGGCACTCTGAGAGCGCTCAGATAGCTGAGTTGAAAGGTGGGGGGAAGCAGCCCGGACTCCTGGGTTCTTTGGGGAGGGGTTGTGCCCAGGAGTCAAGAAGGGTCGTTTAGGTTTGTGGTGGTAAACAAACAGGCTTTGATGGTGGCAGTTCTGGAGTGGGGGGAGAGGAAATCAGCCAGCCACAGGCGCTTCCTCCTGTCGGGCCCCCCTGGGCCCCCCAGCCCTGACTCCTACCCTGGGCTCTGACCCAGAAAAGCCATTATCTGGAATATCTTCCCACACCAGCCCCCCCCCTAGCAAAATAAAACTGCAGGAGGGGGTGGAGGGTGGGGGGGAGGTATTGTCAGAGCCATGGGGGAGTCTGGGTCAAGGGCAAGTTGACCAGGGTTGGGATCTAGGTGTGCTGAGCCATGATGGGGGGCGGGGCTTGGCTTGAGGAGATCCCTGGGGGGGAGGGGGGTTGAGATCTTACCTGGGGCCAGGGCGTGGAGGGGAACAGAAGCTCTGGGGTTGGGTCCGGCCTGTGGTCCCCAAGGGGCTAGAATATGGGGTATGGGGGTCGTCTACTCTTAAGGTGCATGTCTGTTAATGGACCCAAAACGATTGACGGGGTGGGGGTGGGTGGGTTAGGGGTGGAGGGGAAGGGGGGCTTGCGGTGGGATTTGAGGTGATCAAGAGGGCTGAGTTTTTGGTGGGGGGGCTCCGGGCATTCACGGGCTGCAGTTCTGGGAATCCAAGAAGCGACTTTGGGGGGGGGGAGGGCTGTTGTGGGCCCCAAGTGAGGCCCCTGCTCCCCGCTGGATCCCCTCGCAGTGTGTGAATGGAGCAGCCTGTGTGTTGGGGGAGCGGGGGGGGGGGCAAGTGCGTCAGCTTCGGAGCCAGATGGCGTCAGTGTTTATACTGTACATTTTCCTGCATTATGAATGGAGCGCGAGGGGCCTCCGTGAGTCGGGTTCCTAAATAGTATTTCTTTTTAAGTGGGATGGGGGAGGAAGAGGGAAAAGGGGCTCCTGCCCCCCCTTTGCTTTAAAGTAGCAACTGTAAAATTTTGCATGATTGCACAAATGAAACTGGGCCAGGATCGGCTTGCTGTGTGGGCCTCCTGCTCAGCTCTTCGCCCCAGACTGCTCCATGGGTCTGCGGTGGTCAGGCATTCCCCAGCCCCCCTTCGCTGGGGGAGTTTGTGAGCGGCCAGAGCCGGACCCCCCCCCCCTGCCCGGGCCGCTGGCAGAGTTGCAGCGGCCTTGCTCCTGATGGGACAGGCCTGGCCCCTTCCCCGTCTTTGCTGCTTTGGCTCTGGATCCCGGAGGAGAGGAAGGGCCTAGAATTTGCATTCGCAGCTCTTCCCTCTCCCTGGCTGGGGAGCGGCCACCAATGCAGCTGCCGCACTGTGTGCCCCCCTGTCCTTCAAGCAGGCCTTTTGCCTGCCAGCCCCGGCTCCTCCCCGGGTCTCCCTGTGGCTGTTGCAAAGGAGCTGGGGCTAATAGTTGCCAAGGCCTTTGGAGGCTGCAGGGGAGAGCCACTTCCCTTTCCACCCAGGATCTCCTTGCCTGGGTTCGGAGCCCTTGTGGCTTCAGGCAGGCTTCTTCTCTCGGAGGGGGTGCTCACAAAAGCAGAAAACCCTCAAGGTGTCTTTTGGGTGCTTAATCCCGGAGGAACTGCTGCTCCCGACATCCGATGTTAATCTTCACCCGGGGAATTGTTCGGCTTCTCTGTTCTGGCCGGTGGGTCGTCCCGATCTGGGCTAGCCCTTCAGATTGCATGTCCTGTGATGAAATACTCGTTCAACCCTCTGCAAGTAGAAAGCTAGCGCATCAGGGCACGGGATCCTAAAACCAGCCACCTTCTAGAGGCAGGAATAGCCCTGAAGCTGCTCCGTCCTGACCCGTGCTGAGGTGGCGGCCTCGGCTGCAGCCGCACTGACCTGAAAGTGGCTGCTTGTGCCGTGTTCTGGGGCAGAAAAGTGGCGTTTCAGCAGGCAGGTCTTTGGAAGGCTTTCTTCCCCAACTACCATCTGGGGGCGGGTGGGGGGGGGGAAATCAGCCCAAAGCCTGGCAGTGCAGACATTTTTTAAAAATTTTATTAATGAAATGGAACTGGTCGTGTCTTTGAAACAGAACACGGCAGCCTCATTAGCAGCTGTAAATAATTCATGCCAGCCCTCTGTTGGAGCCCGGGGGATTGACTGCCAGCCCACCCCCAGCCTCCTCCCCCCCTGCCCTGCCCCGCTGTTCTCATCTGCTGAGGAAAGTGGGTTGCGGGTGGGAAGCCTTTTAAAAATCAGTCCCCGGGCCAGGGAGAACTTCTCCAGGACTTTGAAGCGGGAAGGGGGGGGGAAATAGGCAGGCTGCCCCCTCGGTTTCCAGAGTTGGTGGCATAAGGTGGAATTTGGGCCTCAGCTCAGCCCCCAAAACACACTCTCCTGTCCCCTAATTTTTTCTCCAATATCAATTGAATTCAAAGATGATGGATGACAGGGCAGGGCCAGGCTCAGGGGTTCAGCCTCTGCTTGGCACGCGGAAGGTCCTAGGTTCAATCCCTGGCATCTCCAGGTGAAAGGACCAAGCAGGAGATGATGTGAAAGAGCCACAGCCGGTGCTGAGTAGACAAGATTGGCCTTGATAGACCGCCTGTCTGATTTGGTACAAGGCAGCTTCATGCGTGTGTCGTGGAGTAACAGCAGATGATCTAAAAAAGCAGGGGTGTGCGCACTTCCACAGTTTCTTCACCAGGTACGGAGGGGATTCCTCCCACCTACCCCCTTCAGTATCAGCCGGATTAATATTAATTCCTGGATTCAGGGTAGTAAAAAGTTCAGTAGCACTTTTAAGACTAACCAACTTTACTGAGGCATAAGCTTTTGAGAACCACAGCTCTCTTCGTCAGATGCATTGTCAAAGCTATGGTTCTCAAAAGGTGACGATGCATCTGATGAAGAGAGCTCTGGTTCTTGAAAGCTTATGCCTCAGTAAAGTTGGTTTGTCTTAAAAGTGCTACTGGACTTTTTACTATTTTGCAACTACAGACTAACATGGCTAACTCCTCTGGATTCAGGGTGTAACCTTAATGTGAATTCTCCACATCTGGCTTTTTTGAGCTGTTGAAATTAAAGCACTGAATTCCAAGTGTTGCCCAGTAAATGTTCACAAACCATGTAACGTGTCCTGTCAAGGGGTCATTCTCATTGAGGTGATGAACCTGTGTCTGGGCTATACTACTATACCACTACTACTACTGTGCCTGGGCTATATCACTGCCAGTTGCAGGTTAGGGCACGCTTCCCCTTACACAGAAAGCTAGCATGAAAGGGAGAAGCCATCCTTCACCTTGACTTGTTTCTTCACTGTGCGCATGGTTATTTTTCTCTGGGGAGCATTCAGTCCTGTTGGACTAGTTGTCACTTGAAGTGGTACAGTCCAGCCTCCAGTGTGCCACCATAGCCATAATGCATGGTAGGGCCTCTGTGCACAGTTGTGTAATCGCAATGCACAAGTGTATTGTGTGTGTATTGCTTAGTGCTGGCCTCTTGCCTCGTGTCTAGTTTTGGCCTCTGGTCTTGGTGTCCTTTCCAGTATAGCATCAGCTCTGTGTTTGTGCGCGTGGTGTTCGTGATGTGTTTTCTTGAGATACAATTCACACCATTTTGGAAGGTTACCAGTGCCATTGCGTGAGTTTGGGTGTTCTAACCCTATTTGTGGCTGTCCATGTACAAGTGATGTTATTGTGTGCCTGTTGTGTCGTAAGCACCAAGTGTGTTGCATTTCCTGGGGCAGAATGTGTATTGCTGGTGCAGCGAACGTAGTTTTGGTGTGGTGTGAGCAGCAGGTCCGCTTTGCAGACAGTATTTGGGGTGTGGTGTTTATGTTGTGTAGTGTGGTCATTGTGTTTGTGGTCTGGGGGGGGTGTCCCTTGTTGGATGTTGTGGGCGCCTGCTGTTCAGATGCACGCCACGTGAGCCAGGGGTATGCGGGTTTTCTGTGTGTGTTTATGTGGACTGTGGGCCTGAGTAGATGTGGGCTCACCTCATCCTGCATTTACACAAACACGCACACACGCACACAGAGGCATGTTCCCCACCAAGACGGTTTGAACACAAGGGTGCTCAGTGTTTGAGCTGCACATAGGCAGCCTCTGTGCTGTTCTGCCCCTAGAAAGCTTAAATTCTGAAGTTTACGTATGTGACGAAGATGAAGTCAGTGTGCATCTAAATGTTCGTTAGGCGTAATTCTGTTTCAGCTGGCTATGGGGAGGTGCTGTGCGTGGTGTTCTGCAGTCCAGTTCAGCTCCTTAGCTGGCTTCTGAGATTTCAGCCGGCACTGCCAATGCATTTGAAGCCGCGTCTTCAGGACTAGAATCTTGTTCCATTTTTTGTTTTTAAGAAAACAAAGAGATTTGTTAGATTCCTTGCTTGTGGAATACGCTCATTCCTTTCAATAAAAGGAAACTGAAGATATGTAGACTCACTGCACAAATGGCATGTGTATGCAGAGCCGGGACAGATAGTTGGCTCTCAAAATGCGCGCGTGTCAGGTACCTGCACTCTTGTGTACTGCTGAATGCGTGCATCTCCCTGCAGCCCAGCCCTGGCTTCTCTCGCAGGCGTGCAGGGGCAGCATGAAGGCTGCGAGACAGAAACATGCAGAGAGCATCTAACGTGGCACGCAAATGTGTGCCTCCATAGCTTCCACAGACTTGCTCCCACACAGTCCCCTCCGCCTCCCCCTCCCACCCACTCGCAGCTGCCAACCTGGCAGAGCCCAGAGCATGCCAATCTTCCCCCAGCTCTGCTCCTGAAATGCCACAGACCCCAGGAGAGCCCTGTCCCCCCAATTTGGGAGACCTCTCTTCCCAGCGGGACCTTGGTGCCGTGTACCCCAGAGAGTGCCTGCCACTTGGCCACTGCAGCCTTCTCCCACTGCTCCGCTCAGAGGGCTTACTGGCACCCACGCACCCCTCTGCCCTCCCTCTTCTCCACTAGGCCTCACTCTCTTCTCTCAGCCAAGAATTAAATACTTCTGCCTGGTTTCTGAGAAGTGGGTGTCAGCCCGCTGACAGCCTGGATGCTGGGGTCCCCTTGACATGGAGGGTGATAGATTTGGGCTTGGGGAAGCAGTTGGGCACCTGAACTCCCAGGTTCTTTGAGAAGGGGGCAGCCAGGATTCCCGACTGCTTCGGCAAGAGGTTCAGGCCCTCTTGGGTTAGGCAGAAGGAGGCTGGGGTGGGGGTGGGTGGGAGGGGACTGAAGGCTAAAATTCCACTCATGGATAGTCCCTGTTGGAAGAAGAATTGAGTTTCTCCCTTGCTGTGAGGGGGCCGAGGTGGAGAGGTACATTACGTATGCGCATTTCCCAGGGTTCCTTGCTTCCCCTTTGCCTGAACATTGTGGTCATAAAAATTTGAAGAGGCGAAGATTAAAATGTACCAGGGAAGCCCAGTGCCAAGGAAGCATGGTGGAAGGCTTGGCGAGCAGCCAGAAAGCCAAGCTGGCGAGGGGCATTTGTGGAGGGGGCGTTGTGGGGTGTGGAGGGAGTCCAGCTGCAGCAGAGGAGACGGAGTTTGGGGCAGGCAGCAAGACTTGGCCCTCTGCGGATGTTCCCTCTCCCTCCTGCCTTGCGCCTGCCCTCGTCGTCGTTGTCTTTGACACACGGGGAGACACGTGGGGAGAGTTAATATTCCAGGCTTGTGCAGCAGATGGGGACCC
Organism: Eublepharis macularius; assembly: GCF_028583425.1. Lineage (NCBI taxonomy): Eukaryota > Metazoa > Chordata > Lepidosauria > Squamata > Eublepharidae > Eublepharis > Eublepharis macularius. Next base: position 79,365,281 of record NC_072801.1, read on the forward strand.
ACGGGAGGAGCAGCATAAAAATAAAACATGGTGGGGCGGGCGCTGTGTTCAGAAGCCGGCAAGCGTTGCCTGTTTCCAAACGGGATCTCGAGGTCTGACCCTACAAGGAAAGTTTGGGGCCTGCAAAAAACCCCAGCCCTTCACTTGCCCTTCAGAACTCTGTTTTAGGTAGTTTTCTGAATAAAGCATTCATTTAGACATAAAAAATAATCAAAAAGATCAAAAAGAGTCCAGTAGCACCTTTAAGACTAACCAACTTTATTGTGGCATGAGCTTTCGAGAATCACAGTTCTCTTGGTCAGATGCGTGGAGGGCAAGAAGAAACTGGTCAGATATATAGGTGGAGAGGGGAGGGCGGAGTAGATGCAAACAGTAGCTTCTGATAAGGAGATCACTTTGCTTCTGTTAAAGAAGTCAGTTACTTCTGATAATGAGATAACCATTCATAGTCTCTATTCAATCCCAGCCTGACTGAGTCAAATTTACATATGAATTCCAATTCAGCAGCTTCCCGCTGGATTTTGTTTTTGAAAGGTTTCTGTTGAACTAAGGTGACCTTTAAGTCCTTGATGAAATGTCCTGGTAGATTGAAGTGTTCTCCCTCTGGTTTCTGGATGTTGCCAGAATAATCAACAAGTGTTGTGTGAATCTTAGTGACTGTTTTTTCTAAAGGACAAAGTAAGCTTCTAGTTTTCATGTGGTCTGGGGTTGGGGACATCCCATGGGGAAGGCTAAATTGAAATAGCTAATATATTTGCTCTTCCCTACGTAACATTCATGCCCCATACAAAGCTGTCCTGGCTCTTGGGGTGTGTGTGTGTGTGTGTGTGCGTGCGTGCTCAGTTTAAGATCCTGGATTGATAATGCCCCCATATGCTAAATGAAATAGGATGAAGAACCTATTTGCTTCTAAATGACTGTGTGAAATGACAGATAGTACGTGTAAGAAGTTTGGAAGAAGAGGGTGTTACACTTAAAGCAGGTTCCTAGTCCCTATGGAGGAGAGCTGATAGACTTCCCTTTTAATAACTTGTTGTCTGTCCTGAACCCTCCCCCTGGGACAAAGTAGGAGGTGAACTCAAATTAAACAGAAATAACAGTCATTTTTTAAAAGCTGCTGCAGTCCTGGAGGGAAACTCATCAACTGCTCTTAAATGGAGCTCCCTCCCCCGAAACCTGGTCTTTCCTTTTACTCATCTTTATGCGACAGAGTCAGAGATTTACACAAACATTTGGCATGTCAGGCCACACTGGAGCTTGCATTGCTCTGACGGGCAAAGGGGCTCAGCGCCTTTGCCCTTCAGAGCAATACAAACTCCAGTGTGGCCTGAAAAGCTAAATTCCCTTCAAATGTACCCCCACCCCATCTTGCCATGTTCCCTCTTTGTCATAAGGGATGTGGGCATAGTTGATATGGGAAGGCACTGGTCCACCCAGAGCATCCTGAACTATGGCGATACCCATGTTGCCACGGTAACCTTCTCCCCCGGAGGCACTGATGCTGTTTCCATGGTATTGCCGTGGTTACCGTTGTCAGGCGGATGGTGGAGGTGGGGGAATAATTTTTCTGGAAAAGAGAAAGAATAAGGGGAGGGGATAGGTTGGCTACCACTTGGACAAGAAATTGTATTTTAACACCGCTGGATCGGAGGCATACATATCCTGTAGGGAAACAAGAGGATTTATTTTTTTAATTTAATTTTTTCTCGTTTCCTTCTAAAAGCACAGTGCCCCCTACTGTTGTAGTTTGATATGGCAGTCTGCAGGTGCTGGGTTTCTTCCTTGCCAGTTTTGGGTGACCTTAATTTCACCCCGCTGATCTCTTCTACCCATCCTTAATCCGTATCTGTTGCCCCCTTTTTGCGCCCTTTCCTTGCATTCCAAGAAGGTAGACATGGGAGGATGGGGGGCTGGAGGGGCTCCCTTTCCAAGCCTGTACTTCTAAGCCAATGTCGTCGTCACTACCAGTGTCTGAGGGCATTAATTTGCCCTTCCCGAGGTCTTCGTACGAGGTTTCTTGTGCTTAAAGGATGCAAGAGTCTCTGAACACGTTCTGCTTTGGGGGTATAGGTTTGCGCTGCTTGGGTTTGCATCCTGCTGTGAGCACGGGGGCGCGATCCTCCCTCTTCCAGGAAGATCTCCTGCACAAGCCCTGCTGCATGTACAGGAGCCAAGCCAGAGCCTGTTGGTGCACCCCAAGCATTTGAGCATCCCTTTTGAAATTCACATTTCTGGCTGGACAAGAATTTATTCTGGACCTGGAGGCTCGATGTCTGTCGCACGCAGCTCATGTTAACCTTCCAGAGGTGCAGCCATCTTTTGGGTGTGGCCTCCAAGACGCAGCCAAGCGTGTGCAGGCGGCTGTGGAAGAGGACAAGCTCAACCCCCAGTGCCCAGAGGGGCTTTGACTTGCAAGGGAGGTGACTGAACGGTTATTTTGGCCTCCCTTGTGCTGGCTGGGGCCCAGCTCCACCCCGAGTATAGAAATGACATTGCTTGGAACTGGCATGCCACATAAACATTTCTTTCTCTCTTTTCCCCTAGGCCAATTCCCCACCGGTGATAGTCAACACAGATACCTTAGAAGCACCAGCTTACGTGAGTGACTTGGAAATTCAGTCCCCACCATCCTATTCGTGCCCTTCGCTGTCTTTCCTTCCTCCAAAGGTCTGCTTTCTCCTGTACTTAGCCCAACATCTTTCAAAACATTTTGCCCAGTGGCATCATTTTAATATTGTTGTTGTTATTAATGATTGATAGCATTTGTGTGGCATTTGCATTGTTCAGAGTCCTTCACATACAGTATTTTGTTTGTAGCACCAGCCCTGCCAGGTAGGTCAGTCTACGTAATGACCCCAGGATTGGAGACTGGAGCGGATGAGAGAGAGAAACTTGCCCTAGCGTGTGCCCGGCTGAGCTGTGGGCTTCCTGATTCATAGCTCAGCCTCTTGGCAAAAGAAGCTGATTCCACTTCAGACTCACCTCCCGCCCCCCTCCGGTCCTCGTTTTCACTATCTGCAGATTCGGTTGGGGCCAGAAGAAAAGGTGGGAGATATTTCCAGCCCCACATTTGCGTTTTAAGAGGAGGCCTCAGTACATATGCCAATGATGCAGGCAGCACTGGAAAAATATTTCTAATTCCTAACTACCCTGACTGGCTGCTGTTATCCCTCCCTCCTCCTAAGGAGCTCACAGCAGCTTACCTGGTTCCTTTCTCCCCCAGTGTATCCTCCTAACAGCCCTGTGAGGTAGGTGAGTCTGGAAGAGTGACGGGGCCAAGGTCATCCAGCAAGCTTCCCTGGCAGAGTGTTCCCCTGGCCTTTGCCTGATGCTGTCACCACTGCACCACCCTGGCTCTCTGTGGTGGTAAACATTGGATGCCTGGATTTGCCCAGTTTGGTTTGAACTTACCCCTTGAGTTTTCTGCCTTGTCCCCTAATGCCCCCTCCAAATTAGCCTGCCTGAAGCCTCCTTTCAGGGACCCCGCATTAACACAGCTCCCCCCCCCCTGCTCTCTGCTTTCTCTTTCTTTAGGTAAATGGAACAGAAGGTGAAATGGAATATGAGGAGATCACATTAGAACGGGTAATTCCTGTGGCAGGAATCAATGTTGGTGGATGTGGGGTGGGGGGTGAGTTTTAGCAACCGGCCCAGGGGGAGGGGGTTTCCAAGCATAGGTTATAGATCCAGAGGAGTTAGCCATGTTAGCCTGTAGTTGCAAAATAGTGAAGAGTCCAGTAGCACCTTTAAGACTAACCAACTTTATTGTAGCATAAGCTTCAAGAACCACAGCTCTCTTCGTCAGATGCATCGTCAGATGCATCATCAGCTTTCAAGAGCCACAGTTCCCTTCATCAGATGCATCTGATGAAGAAAGCTGACGATGCATCTGAGGACGTCTCAAAAGCTGGCGATGCATCTGACAAAGAGAGCTGTGGTTCTCAAAGCTTATGCTACAATAAAGTTGGTTAGTCTTAATGGTGCTACTGGACTCTTTACTATCAGGCGTAGGTTCTAACCCTGGCTTGGGGGGCGGGGGGCGGCTCTCTCTTTCAGGGTAACTCCGGCTTAGGGTTCAGTATCGCCGGGGGCACCGATAACCCCCATGTTGGGGATGACCCCAGCATCTTCATTACCAAGATCATCCCTGGAGGGGCAGCGGCACAAGACGGGCGGCTCAGGTATTGGGGCCGGGGGCTCTTTCTCCTTCGCCTTTGGGCTCTTTTTTCTCCATGTGCACGAAGAGTCCTCCCCCTTTGCTCTGGGTTTTCCACAATAGATCTGGCTTAGCCATTGCAGTTGGCTGCTCTTGTTTTGGAAGGAAGCGGCATGGGCCAGGACGGGCCGCCAGGCCTCTCTAGCCAAATCCCTCTTCTCCTGCCTGGAAACATCTTTGAAGTGGGAGGGCAGCATGCTCAGTGGTTAGAGCCCCTCCTTGGCTGACAGGAGGGCCCTGAGCTCAGTGCCTGACCCCTCTGGCTCCAAGAGCAAGTTCTGGGGAGACCTTTCTCTACGTGAGACCCTGGGGAGCACTGCCGGAGTAGGCCATGCTCACCCAGAAGCAGGTGCTGCCATGTGCAGCACTTCCCCAAGGGGCTTGAGCAAAGGTCCAGGGGTCTGTGGCCATGCAGTGCCTTGCCCTCCTCCCGCCCAGCCAATGCGACTGTAGATCCCTTCTAGCCTGAGGGCAGGAGTGAGCCTCCAGCCAGCTGCCCGGGCGTGTGCGTGTGCACCGAACAGAGGCATTTGTGGCTGTTGGGCAGTAGGACCGCTTGGCTCAGCTTGAATCCCTGTGCCTTGGCCTGGTCAGCAGAGCCATGCCATCTGCTACTAGACTGGGATTGCCAAGTTTTAGAACTGGGGCGGGCTAGAAATGCGCACACGCCTCCCAGGTCAGCAGTATCAAGCAGATCTGCATGCGGAGCCAAACTCCCGTTTCGGCCTGGCTCGTGAAGAGATGGGGAGTCTTCTTTCCCCAAAAGTAATCTTCCTGAAACAAGGGGCCCTCAAGTATTGTGAAGAGGAACTGCCAAGTGTGAAGATCCTAGGCCTCTAGGCTCGTAGCAAGGAAGCTGGTTCCAAAGATCTTTCTGCTCTGAAATTTCGGGTGCAGGGATAGGGGACACGGGCTTGCAAGGGGCCTGAGAAGCATGGCAGGGAAGAGAGTTGTTGGTACACAGGCTTGCTTGTTGCTGAGTCCCCCCTCCCTTTGCAGGGCACATTTGAGGAGGAAGGGGAGGAGGACAGGCAGCTGCAGCGGGAAGGCAGAGACCTGTGGGTTTTGCCTCTCTGCAGCCTGCACCAACCTCAGCTCAGGGTCCCTCCCCACCCCCGGCCTGGCCAGCTCCAGCATCTTCTCCCACTAAAGGTCCCCCCTTCCAATCTCTGTGTGGCCCAGGGTGAACGATAGCATCCTTTTCGTGAATGACGTGGACGTGCGGGAGGTGACGCACAGCACAGCCGTCGAGGCGCTGAAGGAGGCCGGCTCAATCGTGCGCCTCTACGTCATGCGCAGGAAGCCTCTTGCAGAGAAGATGATTGAGATCAAGCTGATCAAAGGGCCGAAAGGTGAGGGGGCCCCGGCTCTGGCGCGCTCCCCAGGAAGGAGGAACTGCACCCAGAGTAGTGTCGCTTAAAAAGATGGCTTCCTAGAGGCTGTTAACAAGGGGAGCTCAATGAAACCTCCATGTTCAGAGCAGATCGCTGGGGGCAGCCGCTGTGGAGGATTCAAACTCTTCGTGCATTTGTAGGCAATAGGGATGCTATAAGGATGCTGAGGCAGATGGACTTTTGGTCCAGCTTTTTGGGATGCTGACGTGAATTCTGACGAGACACTTCCGCCTGGAAAGGGACCCGCCCAGTGGGAGTGCCTGCCCCTTAAAGACATCACAGCCTCTGCTCGGTGCTGGTCCTGCCGTCCAGTCAGTCACTGCCTGGCTTCTCCCTCCTGCCTCACAGGTCTGGGCTTCAGCATCGCAGGTGGGGTCGGCAACCAGCATATTCCTGGTGACAACAGCATCTACGTAACCAAAATCATCGAGGGTGGTGCAGCTCACAAGGACGGGCGCTTGCAGATCGGGGACAAGATTTTGGCGGTAAGGATGGACGGAGCAGACCAGCTGGGCTCCTTGGCGTGGTGCTCCCCTTAGCGGGAGGGCGAGGGCGAGCTCACAGCTCGGAGGATACAGTTCTACACATTTGCAAGCCTTGCTCGGTTGTCGTCAGGGGCAGGAAGCGGGTATTTCTTCTTCCTGCCCTGTGCCGTTCATGGAGGCTGCAGTTAAGAGACAGGAGTCTGGGTGGTGAAGCTGCAGCCTCTTGATTTGGGTGGTGGGATATATAGGCTCTATTAAAGCTCTTCACTGATCACCAACTTTGGAGGCAAGGGAGAATTCCCACCCATCCCCAAATCATAAACTTCATTCTCATCTGTTTCTGGGCTGTAGCATGTACTACCTAGACTGTACCACATTCTACCTTCTTTGTGCAGGAACGTTGTTTTAGCAGCCGGGCTTTTTTTCAGCTGGAACACGGTGGAACGGAGTTCTGGCACCTCTTGAAAATGGTCACATGGCTGGTGGCCCCGCCCCCTGATCTCCAGACTCCTGCTGGAGCAGCATGGAGGGCAATCTAAACTCCCCTCTGTCTGGAGATCAGAGGGCGGGGCCACCAGCCATGTGGCCATTTTCACTGAGTGTGATTTAAACTTTAAAAAACTTCCCCCTTGTTCCAGCTGACCCAAAGTGACGTCATTGTGTGGTCCTGGGAGCGTGCGCACACTTTGCGCACACGCATGTGGTACCAGGGGTACTACCTCCCACCAAGAGTTGCCCGCTGTGCTGGCAACCCACTGAGTTCCACCACCTCTTTTCCCAGAAAAAAAGCCCTGTGGAAGAGTATTAAAACATGCAAGTCCTCATTTATCCCAAGGGGGGGGGGAAGAAAAAAGACCCCTGCACAAAGAATCCCTTCTAATAGGAAGAGGTTCTAGCCCCACCTAACATCATGACACGCCTATTTCCTAGGAGGAAGAGCATCACCAATGCCATCCAACGCACAAAACTGTAGACTTTGGTTCCTGGATATTCAAGTTCTCCACCCCACCCAACCCCCCAACTCAGGCCTGTTTCACACCAGCAGGACAATGGGGGGGGGGTAGAATGAACCACACAGTTTTTGGAGATAGAGGGTGCCATTTTGAGAAGCTCCCCTATGCTCCAAGTTCTCTTCAGATAGAAAACCAGTGTAGTAAGCCAAGAGAAGGGTATATAAATTTTCTCCCTCTTATGCTAGATTTCTCTTTGCATGGATTTTTTAAATGGCAAAGCTGGACTCGTCCACCTGCAGTCTCCCCCTCTGTGTGGCTTGTACAGGAAACGGGCTCCCTTGCCCTCTCTGTAATCTAGTTTTGGTTGATTACCCATATTGAAGCGCTGGGAAGACATTCCCTGGTGACCCTGCATTCTACAACATGGGGCCTGGCTCACTCACTTGAGTCACGTGCGGTTTTGGACAGCGCCCTGGTTTGTCCTCATTCTCTGTTTGTGGTTTGGGCCATGTAAGTTGGTTTATGGTGATCGTATGCATTTCGCCTTACCTCTGGTCCAAAAGGTTATGTGACAGTTTCTCCTTCTTCTTCCCCCACCCAGGTAAACAATGTGAGCTTGGAAGACGTGATGCATGAAGATGCCGTGGCTGCCCTGAAGAACACGTATGATGTGGTCTACTTGAAGGTTGCAAAGCCAACAAACGTTTATCTAAACGACTCCTATGCCCCGCCTGACATCACTTCCTGTGAGCAATTTTCGTTTTCCCTCTCCAGCCGCTGGCTGTGTGTGTTGCATTGCGTGTGTGATTGTCAACAGAGGGAGCAGTCTGGGGGCTGAAAAGAATGTGAAGGGGGGGGGGGTTCAAGCAGATGCAAGGATGTTCCTGCAGAAACACTGGCTTGTCGCCCCTGCTCTGCTCAGCCAAGTGGAAAGCCCCTCCCTCCTCTGATGGAAAAGGAAAGGCTCCCTCCAGCCACCGGAAGAGCTTCCCGTTGGGCTGAGCAGAGCTAAAATACAAGCAACTGCACCCCCGTTTCCTTCCTTTATTATTTGCTTTACAGCCTTTGCCATGATGAGCACGGCAGACTTTTGATTTGAATTTTGGCAAGTTCCGGATCTGTTTTGTTTCTTCACCTTCTTCCAAAGTTACTTTAAAAAACAAAGCACTGTTTTCTTGGCAGCGTACTCCCAGCACCTGGACAATGAAATTGGCCACCAGAGTTACCTGGGCAGTGACTATCCACAAGCCATGACCCCCACCTCGCCTCGGAGGTACTCTCCCATCCCTAAGGAGCTGATGGGAGAGGAAGATATACCCAGGTAAGCTCTGCCCCCCCCCCACACACATGTTGGCCTCCCTTCCCCCCCTCCCTTGGATGTTCCTGTCTCCCACCTCGTTGCCTCCACTCTCCCTGGTGTGGAAGACACCACAGCAGTGTCTCATTTCTCTTCATTGCCCACCCACCAGGGTCCGCCCATCATCCGTGCCACCCTCCAGTTAGATATCTCACACATCCCATGTCTGGCTCTTTCCAATGGCCCTGGAGCCCTCAAGTTCCAAATATTAGGGGCCCCCAACTTGCCCTTTGTGGTGAACGTTCAGGCTGTGACACTCTTTGGACGCGTGGGGCAGGTGTCCTTTGCTCCAGCAGCAATGGGTTAAGAGTCGGTTTCTGATTTCCGACTGACCTTTCTGCCTCTTCGCAGGGAACCCCGCCGCATCGTCATTCACCGTGGCTCAACGGGATTGGGCTTCAACATTGTTGGGGGGGAGGACGGCGAGGGAATCTTCATCTCCTTCATCTTGGCTGGGGGACCAGCCGACCTCAGTGGGGAACTCCGGAAAGGGGACCAGATCCTCTCGGTAAGAAGGGTCACCTGGTGGTTGCTTAAGGCTGGCCAGCCTGCCCCACCACTCAGGTTGAGCCACCCTGGTGTCTTTCCCTTCCCAGGTCAATGGTGTGGATCTCAGGAACGCGACGCACGAGCAGGCGGCCATTGCCCTGAAGAACGCGGGCCAGACGGTCACCATCATTGCGCAGTACAAACCTGATGGTGAGTCCTTGCCCATAAGGAGGGGTCCCAGTGGTGGAGGGGGGGAATGCTGTGTGCCTCCAGGAAGACTGAGGCCAGCCCTGCCAAGTCTGGCTGTCTGCATCCACGTGAGGGGCCATGAACGTGGAGAAGAGAGCCAGCGTGGGGAGTGTGTTGGATTATGCCTGGGCGAGACGCAAGTTCAAATAACCGCTTGCCACCAACCTCATCTTGGGCCAGTCATTCTTCCTTTCAGCCCAGTCTTCCCCGCAGGGTTGTTTTGTTTTTTTTTTTTGAAAAATTTTTATTAGGTGAGTACAGGTTACAAATAGAGTTTTTATTTAAAAACCTAAATATCAATTTCCCCCCACCCTTTCCCTCCCCCCCTTTTCTCGGACTTCCAACAGCTTTCCAACCCATATCTTATTCTATTACGTACTTATCTATTCCCTCTATATGTTATTAGCCCATATTTCCTTAATAAACTAAATAATATCCATTAAAATCAAATCTATTCAAAACTTAAACTTAGCAATAATTAAAACTTCACTTTAAATGGTAAAGATCCCTATCTCTAGTAATTCCCCCAATTAATAACTTTCAAATTGCCATAATTTCCCCTTCATGTCCCACTTTTTCTCCAAATACTCCTTCACTCTCCCCCAGTCATTGAAAAATTCTTCAGAATTCTGGTCTCTCAGCCTTCCCCGCAGGGTTGTTGAGAGGATGAAACAGAAAAAGCGAGAATAGGGTCCCGCTCCTTGACGTAATAAATACATGTGTGTCCTCATCCTACTGTCAATGTTAGGGCTTAGCTGATGCAAAAGAAAGATTAGATTTGGTGTTGAAAGAGGGGGCGGCTGGGGTTTTGTGTCTGGCATGGATGGACAGGGGAGCAGACAGGGTGGAAGGCAGCTGCCCCGGGGGGGCGGGCCTCCGGGCATGCAGGCAAGGAGGGCAAGAGATGGCCTGAGGTGGGGCTCTCTAGAGGAGTGAGGAGTAGGTGGGCTTCTGGCTAAGGGTCGCCAGAGGAGGTCCTGCTAAGAGGGACAGGAGGAGGGGTCAGCTCTGGCTCGGTGGCCACGGCACCCAAGCAGCTGCTGGGGCGGGGGGGCGGCACAGGGAGTCACAAGTGCACCACAAGGGCGCGGCTGGCCTGGCCTCTGGGAACCGGTGCAGCTGCCGTTCGGGTCAGAGCCCCAGAGCTTCGCTTGGACCTGAGCAGCCGCAGCATGAGAGGGAGGCAGTGTGAGGGGGAATTAAATACCTGGACCTGGTTGAGGGGGGGGGGGTCCTTTGTGAAAAGGCCGGTGGGGGGTGGGGGGTTCTGCGGAGTTGGCACTCGGAGAGAAGGGGATTTGTTGGTCAGTTTTCAGGTATTTAAGAGATTCACGTACCATCTCTCAGAATTAATTACCCAAGGTGGTTTCCAACAAGAATGCACAATCCCAAAACCGTAAAGCTGTAAAAATAAACAGAGATTGTAATAAATACGAGGGAAAAGGTTTAACAATCAAATCAGACAGCGTCATAAATCAGGCCTGGCTGAGAGCCGCCATTTTCAAATCAGTGCGTTCAGGCCAGCCTGACACGAATCCAAAAGCACAGTTGAACCGTTAACGCCAAGAGGAAAACACACCTTGCAAGCGGGGCAAGAACCATGGCCAGGTAAAAGCGTGCTGGGATGCAGATGTCTTACCTGAAGAGTAGTCATAGCCCCTCAGGTGGGATCCTAAATGGCCCCGTTGTGGTTGGGACAGGTTTGGGGAGCTTGGAGGTGCAGCTGAAGGCCACGGAGATGGATCGTTGGATGGGCAGGTGGAGGTCTTGTGGGGAGACCTGGATGCTGTTCGAAGAGCAGTGCACTGGGGGGGGGAGGGGGCTAGATGGTGCTGACTCTCTTCTCCGTCACCCACCCACCAACAGAGTACAGCCGCTTTGAGGCCAAGATCCATGATCTCCGCGAGCAGCTGATGAACAGCAGTCTGGGCTCAGGGACAGCATCACTGCGGAGCAACCCCAAAAGGGGGTTCTACATCCGGTGAGATCCCACTCTTCCCCCCTCCTGAGGTCGCTTTTCTGGCCTCAGGCAGCTCTTTAAATTCATCCTCCAAGCACCGTCAGAATCCACATGCCATGGACCATGTGGAGTTCATTCTGCTGGGAACAGAATCAAAGAGGGGAGGGAGGAGGGAGGTCGCAACACGTCTTTGTCCTTGAGTGTTGCTTCTCAGCCTGAGGCAGAGCTCCAAATTCAGTAGATCCATACACATGGCTGTTGTGGGTTTTCCGGGCTGTATTGCCGTGGTCTTGGCAATATTCCCACGGCAATACAGCCCGGAAAACCCACAACAGCCATCGTTCTCCGGCCGTGAAAGCCTTCGACAATAGATCCATACACAGTCCATAGGCTTGTTCCCCCCATCCACCACCCCCATCCAATTTTTTAAGGTGGAAAACATTCAGCACTGGAGTTCCTAGAAATGCCACATCTTGTTCCATGTGACCAAGAGGCAGGGACTTTTCTTCAGGCCCTCAGCTGCCTAACAGTTTTATTTATTTAATTCGTTAAAACATATTTCTTTGCCTGGCTTTCTTCTGAGTATCTCAGGACCCAGGATAGGTAACAGTGGTATAAAATCAATTTGATAAAACACACCTGAAAAAGATAAAAACATTGAAAACCAATCTAAAAATACCTTATGCCCCCCACCAGCTGAGGCTGCCCCCAAAGTTCTCCAGAACAGCTCTGTTTTGTAGCCTTACCCAAAAGCCAGGAGGATAGGAGCCCCCCCCCGACCTCTTCCGGGAAGCTGTTCCAGAGGAAGGGGCGGCCATGGAAATGACTCCAGCGTGGACTATTCGGAAACATGCCGTAGACAAAGGGGGTATCTGACAATGCATCGGACGAAGAGAGCTGTAGTTCTCAAAAGCTTATGCTAAAATAAAGTTGGTTAGTCTTGGAAGTGCTACTGGACTCTTTACTATTTTGCAACTACAGACTCACATGGCAAACTCCTCTGGACACAGGACGCAGCAGTTCACAGTAGTGAAGTCTATGAACCCTGTCTCTTTAGCGGAGTAGGCCAAACAGAAGGTGCAGGGAGAAGCAGCCCTTCTGGCAGGGGAGCTGCAGGCAGGTCAGGAAGAGCTCCCCCCTCCCCCACCCCGGACTGTTGCACCAGGTAGCCCACTGATGCGCCCCCCCCCCAAACTATCGTACCGCTTGAGGGCTGCAGAGATCAGAGCAGAGGGGCCCCTTTCACGCTACATACCTGCTTCCAGAACATCGCAAAGTGCAGCACAAAAACCGCGGAAGATCGCGTCTTCTCGCAAGAGTTTTGCGCGATGTCACGCAAAACTCGCATGACGTCGTGCAAAACTCTCGTGAGAAGACGCGATCTTCCGTGGTTTTTGTGCTGCATTTCGCGATGTTCTGGAAGCAGGTGTGTAGTGTGAAAAGGGCCAGGGTCACACTGAGCGCTGTTTGCTTTTGAGAGCGGTGAGTCGTGTGCTCAGAGTCGAACTTGGAACTGTTAGGAGCAGGTGGAAACCCAGGCCGCGGCCCATGGTCCGAAAAGCGTGCCCACTCCAGTCCTTGACCAGGTCCTGTTTGCAGAATTTTGAAAATCCAAAGCCTGGCTTCAGAAGGCAGGCGGTTCTCTTGGGGAGGACCCCTGAGGCAGGGCCCGTGGGGTTACTGTCTGCCTCCTGTCTCCACAGGGCACTCTTTGACTATGACAAGACAAAGGATTGTGGCTTCCTGAGCCAGGCCCTGAGCTTCCATTTCGGCGACGTCTTGCACGTGATCGATGCTTCGGATGAAGAATGGTGGCAGGCGCGGCGCGTCCATCCAGACGGGGACAGCGATGAGATAGGCTTTATCCCCAGCAAAAGACGGTAATGGGAGGAAGGTTGGCAAATGGTGGAGGGAGTGGAGGAGGAGGAGCCTGTGCACCTCTGGGGGGGGAGGGGTGCTTCTTTCCCTGTCTTACCGTCTCACATCTTTTGCAGGGTTGAACGACGAGAGTGGACGCGGCTAAAAGCAAAGGTACTCCTGAGTGTTTACCCTCTGGGGTGAGGCAGATGGGAAAAGCAGAGCGGAGTATGTGCACACGCGCATTTGGGTCTGAAAGAAAAAATCGCCATCCCTTCCCAAGGCATCTCCCACCCCAGCTTGCGCTCTGCTGCGTGCCCAGGTGGTTCTGCGTGCCCAGGAGCTGTAGGCGCCAAGGAACGGGCCTGCTGCTTGTGTGGAAATGAATGGGATCGCTGTGGGCTGGGGAGGCCAGGAAGCCTCAGCCTCAGCGGGGTGGGTTTCTCCAGCACACGCGGTGTCTTGGCTGTAGCAGGGTTCCTCCTGCCGAGCCTTCCTTTGAGGAGGGAGAACTTTTCTGATTGAGAAAGACTCTCTCCGTGGGAAGAGGTCTTGGCAGAAGGGATCCAACCTGTCTATTTGAAACTCTGTGCTAAAGAACGTGGGATTCTCTGACGGGCATGCAGGGTGCAAATGAAGCGTTCCTGTGTTTTGCATAAATACATTTTGCCTCTCTGCATCGTGCGGAGAGGCTGAGGCCAGGAAGTGTTCAGCCTCTCTCCCTTGCCAACTCCTGTCAGCTGGAATGAGAGGGAGGCCCCTGGCCTCTCCCCAGTCCTGCACTTCAAGCTCCTTGCCCGAGCCCCATCTCCTCCCCACAAGGTTGTGCCCCGTTCCTTCCTCGCAGGGGGAGCAGTCTCCTGGCGGCTGGCTGGCCAGCTGGCTTCTTCCTGTCTCTTGTCTAGCTGTCGCCTCCTTGCTTTCTTTTCTTCATTCTCGCTTTCTTTCCCCTCCAGGATCGGGTGCCGGGATCAGGCGCTCAAGGTGCGTGTCGCATCCCTCTGCACCTGTCCTTTGCGGGGAGGTCCCCGTTGTCTTGCAAGGGAACCCCCTTTCTTTCTTCCTCTTTGCTGCCCTGCTTCCCTGGAGCCCCTAGCCCGGCCATTCAGGAGAGGGAAAATGGGAGAGGGAGGGGCTCAAGGCTTAGGACCAACCTGGACAGGTAAGAGAGGACTCTTCTCTTCTCTGTCCCCTTTCCCCAGGTCGAGAAGATGCAGTCCTGAGCTACGAGACTGTTGTGCAAATGGAAGGTAAGGAGGCCCCTGAGCCCCTCCTCCCTGAACCTCCATCCCCGGAAAGAAACCCAGCGCACATCCCTGCTGCTATTAAGATGTTCCCATTAGCGAGGTCAGAAGGAAAACCCCATAACTAGCCTCAGACAACAGTTCAGAACAAGCCAGTCGTGAGAGAAAGAGCGAGCGAGCTCAGCAATTAATCCCATCCTCCTTTTTTCCGTTTTTACCAACCAGAAAAATCCAAGAACTGTAATAAAAGTGTTTATGTGGCAAGGAAATAAAAGAGAAGTGATTAGGAATCTTTTAAGGGGGGAGGGATAGAGTTTATTTTGGTTTTAATTTGGAAATTTTAAAATAATTTTTAAGCTGCCTTGAACTTGTGGAATGGTGGGGTATAAATGTTGGAATAAATCAATAGAAGAGTAAAAGAAGTTGCTATAAAACCATCTAAGTTCGAGTCCAGTAGCACCTTAAGGACCAAGAGGATTTTCAGGGTATAAGCTTTCGAGAGTCAAAGCTCCCTTCGTCAGATATCTGACGAAGGGAGCTCTGACTCTCGAAAGCTTATACCCTGAAAATCCTCTTGGTCCTTAAGGTGCTACTGGACTCGAATCTTGCTGTTCTGCTGCAGGCCAACACAGCTACTCTCCTAAAACTCTAAAAACCACCTGTGGTCAATAAATCAATGCAAATTCCTGGTTTGGGCCCTCTGGACTCTCTGGCAAGGCAGAGTGGCAAAGAGAACAGGCTGCGATCCAGAAAGTCGCTCGTTCACATCTGGCCTCTGCCACAAACTCATGAGCAGGCGTCAACCTCTCAGCCCCACCCTCCGTGGCAGGGGGGCTGAGAATGCAGACCTCCCACCCTTATAGACGGTAGTAAAGACCGAAACAAGAAGTGTGTGTAAAGCATTCTGAACTCTGAAACAGCAAAGTCTTTTTAATCTATAGTAACAATGACAGAACTGGCCCAGGGTCACCTGGCCGTGCCAGTTTTTGATACATCAGTTTCTCCATTTTAAAATTATATGACAAACTTAAGTTCAGAAATGTCTCAATATGCCTTTATTCAGCGTTTATTCAGTCTAATGATCTCCTTCGTCTGCCAAACTGTCCCTCTAGCGGACCTCCCGGTCAGCTTCTAACGTGGAATCGGGTCCCATTCCACAGCCCCCTCCTGCTCTGCTCTCTTAGTTTAATACGCAGCTTCAGGAAACGCCTCTTTTTAACTTGGAAAATTGCTTGCCGCCTCGTGATTGTTAGCTGGCCCTAATGAAGGTATTGTTTCAATGCCCATGTGTGGGTTTCATTTTCTAATCATGGAGGGGGGATCCTTCTGTGTCTCTCTTATGTCTCCCTAGTGCATTATGCTCGCCCCATCATCATCTTGGGCCCCACCAAGGACAGAGTCAACGACGACCTCCTCTCTGAGTTCCCGGACAAATTTGGCTCCTGCGTCCCACGTGAGTCTGCTGGGAGGGTGCCTTCCTGGGATGCATGCGAGGAGGGCGTTTGCTGCATGGGGAGGCGTTTTTGTGACGGAGGCCATGACGCCCCCTGTAGACACCACACGGCCGAAGCGGGAGTACGAGGTGGACGGCCGGGACTACCATTTTGTGGCCTCGCGGGAAAAGATGGAGAAAGACATCCAGAGCCACAAGTTCATTGAGGCGGGCCAATACAACAGCCACCTGTACGGAACCAGCGTCCAGTCAGTGCGTGAAGTGGCTGAGCAGGTAAGATGGGGGGAAAGCTCAGGGAGGCGGCAGAGGGAACGGGGGGGGGCACTCTGCCACAAGCAGACGAGGGGGAGGGGTTGAGACTTCCGAACCTCTGGGCTTAAACCTTAACTGACCCCTGAAATTGAGGTTGACTCGGGCCAAAGCAGTGGGCAGCTTGATTAGAGGAGGAACGCCAAAGAGAGGATTGGGGCACAGGGTCTGAGGGTAAACAAGTAGGCCCTGCTGCCAGCAGGGCACCTTTGCTGGAACCCCAAACCCCGCCTGGGGGGCTGTTCCAGGGTCCTTTGTTGTCCCAGGCAAGCCACCTGACCCCATCCCACGTTGCTGCCTGCTGGGCCCAAGCAGGCTGGCCACGGCAGAGGCCGAGGACACAGTGCCCTGGCCTCTCCCACCACTCACGGCCCTGAGCTGGCTGAGCCGTCGCAGTGCTTGTTTGCCCCCCTTGTGAGGGTGGGTTGCCTGCAGAACCACGGTTCCCCACGGGGCTGCCTCTTCCCCCAAGCCTCGTTGGCTTTCTGGAGACGGCTGATGGCCAGAGGTGACGGGCCGAGAGTTGCTGTGGCCGGCAGCTGGCCCTTTGTGGCCTCCGTGTGTGTTCTGTCCAGGGGGGAGGGTCCGAGTGCAAGGCCGCTTGCGGGAAGAAGGAGGCTGGCAATGGCCTAACCCCTGGTGGGGCAAAGAAGGGAGAGACGAATGCTGCCGGTGAGCTCTCCTCCTCAGCTGCTTTCTGACTAACTCTCTCCCCCCCCCCCCGCCCCCCGCAATCCAGGGCAAACACTGCATCTTGGATGTTTCCGCCAACGCTGTCCGGAGGCTTCAGGCAGCCCAACTTCACCCCATTGCCATCTTCATCCGGCCCCGATCCCTTGAGAATGTTTTGTGAGTGGCTGGGATGGGACGGATTGCACGTGGGGAGGGGGGTGCTATCCACCTGGAACCCTGAATGGGCCGGGGGTAGCTGTGGTTGGAATGTGCAGAAGTGAAAAGGGCTGGAGTGTGCCAGTGAATGGAGTGGGGGGGGGGCAGGGGAGTGCACCAACACGGCAGCTTGGAGTTGGTCTCGGGTGGCAGTGGGGGGTCCAGCTGGAGTGAACCTGTGGGGTGCATGGCCGGATGTGGGTATGTCTTCCAGGGCTGGGGTGGGGGGCAAGTTGCAGGGAGAACCGTTTGCAGCGAACACAGACTCATTCTGGCCGGCGTCTCTTGTTCATCCCCAGAGAAATAAACAAGCGGATAACGGAGGAGCAGGCACGGAAGGCCTTCGACAGAGCTACGAAGCTGGAGCAGGAATTCACAGAGTGCTTTTCTGGTGGGTTCCCCAGCCTTCTCTTGTATCCCAGACCACATGCATGCTCAACACCTGAGGCTTAAGCAGCTGCACCAGAGGTGGAACTGCCTGCCTGCCTCTTGCCTTTGCTCTTTATATTCTGCATTTACACCAGACTAGATAGAAACATGGTGCAGAATTCAGGTCCTCAAGTTCACCACAAGTATTATTCCTTAAAAATTATTATTCCTTTTGGATCTGACGATAAGCTTTAAATCCCACAGGGACTAGGGGCCCTTTTCTTTTTGCTGTTACCTGCCCCCTAGGGCTCCAGTGGCTAAAGGCACTTTGCACTCTGCGCCATAGCAATGTGTGTACATATATATTTATCCATATATATACTCTCATATATATTTATATATATTTATATATATTTATATACATTACTTTAATGCCATATTGCTTACCAGTTCCTTTTTTTGTCCATATCTCTATTCCAATGTTCAGGCGAGAGTAATAAAAGGCAGGAGTACGTGCTCGAACGTTCCCACAGGCTGTTGGGACCAGCCAAAACAGTTATTTATAATTTTTTTTAAAAGAACAAATGGTAGCCAACTTCCTTATTGAAACAAATTGCCTCTTATATTAAAACAATTATCTATAAATTACATATATATTTTAATAAATAATTTAAAAAATTATTCACTTCTAAATATTACAGTATTGAACAATTATACCCCCAAAACGTGCTTTCCTGAAGAGTTCTACTTGCACAATAAAAATACTTTAAAAATTGGGAATAGAATTCTTCAGGAGACCCTCAAAATGGATAGAGGGCTATGTACTGGGGTCTAGTGCCTACCGTACCAGGGTCAGGCTGTCAGCTGTAGTGGGGTAAAAGATCCAAGTGCCGGAGGGGGCCCAAAATACCTGAAAGCCTAAGGGCCCAGCCTTGGGTTAAAACGGCCTTGCACATGGGTGGGGTAAAAGCACATGGTGGGATGTGCGCATGGAAGCTTGAAAGGCCCGGGGGAGTCAGGAGCGTCAGTCCTTTTGCATCGCCCTGCAGTCCCTCTCTCCTGACCCAGCTGAGGTGCAATAAATTAAGCACAATGAGCATTGAGTGTTGCTTTGTCAAGGGCATGGCATCCTGAGCAGTTGGAATTTTTATTAGCATTCCATGACATCACAGCAGCTCCTCCAATGGCTTTTGGGACCTGACAAGCAACTTCTGTCTTGGGTAGTAACCAGCTGCCCCAGGACTGACACTGCCAAGAGGTGGGACGTTGTTGCCCAGCGCAGTCCCTTGCCCGGCCCTCTAACCAGCATTAAATTTGTATGAATTAATCAGATGAGCCACATTAGAATGATTTGTGCAGGCTGTAGAGAGACGGGAGCCCCGTTGCGAGGAAGGGCCGCCGTCCCCTCGGTCCACCCCTGCAGCTCCCAGCCGCAGTTGTAGCGTTTCTGTCTCTTCCTGCAGCCATCGTAGAAGGAGACAGCTTTGAAGAGATCTACCACAAGATCAAAAGAATCATAGAGGAGCTGTCCGGCCCTTACATCTGGATCCCAGCTCGGGAGAGACTTTAAGAGCTACAAACTGATTTTTCCAGAAGGGATCGTGAAAAGCAAAGAGCCACCGACTCTGTGACAGAGCAGTCTCTGGAGAGAGGGGTTGCCTCTGTCTATTGCCACTGAACTTAGCTGTTTGGTTAATATTTTGGGGGTGGGTGGGAATGTCTGGGGCTGGGCTTCTTTCGTTTCTTCTTAATATTATCTTTTTTTCCTTTTTTTTCTTCTTGCGTGATCCAGCCACCCCACCCTGGTCCCAGTTTCAAATGCTCCCTTTTTTATTTCTGCAGTGGGGGGGGGTGTCCATCCTCAACAGCGCTAGCGCATGCGTGCTGTAATTTGGGGGCTGGTGGTGGCCGGGGGAAAGCAGAGCAAGGGGCTGTTTCTAAAATTTGAATATCTTTGTTTTATGAGGCAGCAAGGTGGACAGGTGCACACGCATATAATGAACCAGAGAAAGACGTGAGCAAAGCTAGGGGGTGGGAAATATATATATATTTTTAAACGAAACCTTTCTGCAGACAGAAGCCACTTTACCTTCGATGGTGGGAGGGGCAGCTGGACGCCTCCTTTGCCAGGAATCATGACAAGGACAAAGTTTAGCAAGCAGTTACAAGCCGCCGCCTCTTTAACTTTGGTTGGATCCCCAAGAGAGCAGAAATGGGCAGTTTGAAAGAAAAGTACCTCAGTAGAGAAAGAAAATGTGAAACAAATCTCCATATTTAGTTTTGCTTTTTAAAAATGTATTACTCCCCCCTGTTCCCCCGGGAAGTGGAAAAAAACCTTTCACTTCTCACTATTTTTGGCAGAGTTTGTGATTCAAACAAGCACAGATCTAGGACTGGGACATTCAAGAGTCCTTGCTTGGAAGTGTAGCTCCGTTGACTTGGGGATACCTAAGAGAGAGAGAGAGAGAATTATATTTTATTATTATTTTCCCGTTCAGTTTCCTCAACTTTTTCTCTATTTTTTTTCTCTTCAGTGCATGAAGGTTATTTGTGGCTTCAAAACTTAACAGAGAGGATGGACAGAAAAGAAATTTAACCATTTGCTGATCTAGCAATCTATATTTTTCTTTCCAGGGAAGGGGGAGGGGAAAGGGAGAAGGGAGAGGAGGGAAAAAAAGAGAAGATAAAAAAAGAGTTTTTTCAATGTCCTGTGACTATTTTTGGGGTCATATCAAGTATTTTGGTGCGGCTGTATGTGATGTATGAAAAAAGAAATACCCAGAAGGAACAGGGGGTGGGAAATATATTTCGGAGGGACTGGTTTACTTTCACATTTGAAGACTTTAATTTCCAAATCTAATGGATTAATTATTATTTTTTGTATATAAAGAAAAAAAGAATGGACTTGGGGGTTAGAGACCTTTTGCCCCCCACCCACCCCCACCCCCACCGGCACTCCGGCCGCGCTGGCCCCTGGCAAGGCACGCCTTCCCCCACAGCTTAAGCCAACCTACACTTGGGGTGGGAAGGAATGTGTAGGAGAGAAAGTCCTGTTGCGTTTTCTAAATAGGATATTTATTTAAGTAGCTGCTGGGAAGCAAAGAGGGACTTCCGTCTGGTTGTCTGAGCTAAGAAGCTCCAGTTCCAGTTAGGGCTGCATTTGCTGCACCCTTCCCCCCTGCAAATGCCAAGTTTCTAGTTCTCACCATTGTAAGAGAAAAAATGTTAGTGGAAGGGGGGGGGCGGTCAAAATTTTAATATTTCAAGGCTGCTTAGAAAGCAGAATCTTGGCCTGGTCTCAGATTAGAAATGATCCGAACCTGGACACGAAAAAGTTTCTCCCCGGCTGCTCTTCCATTAAGCCTCCAGCTGAGCCGAGTTCCCCTGCTGGGCAAAATGGGCGGGGGGGGGGGTGGGGGGGCGGTGGTTAGAGAAGAAAGGATGCAGAAGGGGTGGGGGGGACCTGCCAAACCCAGGCGACACATGGCTGCATTTGGCCTCCCCCAGCCCACACCATGGGCCCAGAGTTCTGGGGGAAGGTTTTGCCCTGGGTCTGTAACGGGAGGTTGCTGTGGCAGACGTGGCTGAGGCTCGCGTATCAGGCCCAGCCTGCTCCTGATCAGACCGCGGCGGCCTCACCACAGCTAGAGACCCTTCCATGCTTTGTCTAGGAGAAGGCAGAGCCTGGACTCCTTTTGAGTGGGCTAGAAGGGTCCAGGTGCGGGGCTCTCTTCTGCCTGGCCCCTCGCTTGGTTCTGCGCTGGAGAGGTGCCTCCTATTCAGCTGACTTGTCAAGGGCTTTTTCATAACTGACAGTGTCCTCCCTCCCACCCAGCTGTTTTGCCACAGAGGGGCTGGCAGGGCAGGCACGAAGGGCCCCTCCCTCCCTCCCTCTCTGCCAGGGTGTTAGAAGAGCCAGGATGCAGTCTGAGGCTGTTTCTTGCTGGGGGCCACACGAGGTCTGTTGGGGGTGGGTGGGTGCGGGGATGGGTGGGGAGATATAAGAGAGTATTTTGCATAGAAATATTATCGCCTTCGGCAAAAGAATAATTAAAAACCAATGAAAACCCGCCTGCTTGTCTGACTATGTCCTTCTCTGGCAGGGCAGGGGATGGAGACGGGGAAGGAGGGCAGGGTTGGTCTTGGCTTTACTTCACAGGAGCTGTTCAACCAACTTTTGAAATTCCCAGAGATTCCCAACTTTTTTGGAGCAACGATACCCAATTGTTGCCCATTGATTTCACAACAGTTTGGCTTCCTTTTAGAGTAAATAAAAATTACTTGCGGTATTAATTTTTTTAAAAAAATTCGAACACCACCGCCAAATTTAATTTGGCTAGGAACAATGGGACGCATTGCGCTTGCAATTAAAAGTTGAAATCGGAAGCTCTGTTTGCGGAAGGGAATTCTGGAGCTGTACCTTGAGGGCCAAAGGGGTCGATTGCCACCGCTCCGGCAACCGCTAAGATCCCTGGATCCAAGCTGAAGCATTTGCCACAAAAAAAAAAAAGACCGTATGGCATATATTTTAACTTTAACTTTAATTGAATTTTTATACCGCCCATCTCCCGAAGGACTCAGGGCGGTTTTAAAATTAACGTCCAATTCTGTATTGTGAGACTTTCACGCACTTCTCCACGCGCCTGGCAACAATGGGTGACGGTCGGGGAGGAGAGGGGGGCAGAGCTGGGCCGTTGTCTTTCGCAGGGCCTGCCAGGCCCTCCCCAGATTGGCTCAGAAATCTGGCCCAGACTTGTGTGGAAAGTTTCAGGAAAGTTTCAGGAAAGTGGGCACGGCCATTTTCCAGGGGGACATGGTTGGGGGAGGTATTTATTCCCACCTAGAAACAGCTGCCACCAAAGCTGTGAGAGCTCCCTTACTTACGCATTTATTCATAATATTTACATGCTGCATTTCCACTTAAAATAGCGTCCCCAAGGTGGCAGGCCTTGAGTTGCAGGCCTCTTGCCAGACATGGAACTAATGTGGCTCTTTGGGATCATGGCCACCCTGAATGCGGCTCTCCTCAAGCTGTGGTATGAACATCACTAGAGGTTAATGCTAGGCATAGATGCCAGGGTCTTGTGTGTTTAACCCAGACACAGTCTCCAAGGGGTGGGCCAGTCTGCGCTGCTGAACAGCAACAAGGAGGTGTGCAGGGCCAGATTCAGGCATGCAGAGGCCTTAAATGATGTCAAATCTAAGAGGTCCTAAAGCATTGCTCCGGACAATATTTGGAGGTATTTAAGAAAAGGCTAGATGGCCACCTGACAGCAATGGTGATTCTGTGACTCAATATGATTATATGTAGGTCAGAAGAGGAGGGCATAACGGGATGAGCTAGTACAAGGAAGCACAAATACTGGATGAGGGATACACTTCTGGGCAGTAGTATATGTGAAAGGGATCTTGGAGTAAGAGTGGACTGTAAACTAAATATGAGCAGTCAGTGTGGTGCGGTGGCAAAAAAAGGCTAATTCAAGCCTGGGTTGTATCAAAGGGGCCATAGCATCAAAATCGCAGGAGGTCATAGCCCCTCTCTATACTGCCTTGGTCAGGCCACACCTGGAGTATTGTGTGCAGTTCTGGAGGCCTCACTTCAAAAAGGATGTGGACAAAATCGAGAGGATGCAGAGGAGAGTGACAAGGATGATCAGGGGTCTGGAGACTGAGCTCTACGAGGAAAGGCTGAGGGCCTTGGGAATGTTTAGTTTGGAGAAGAGGAGGTTGAGGGGGGACATGATTGCTCTCTAAATATTTGTAAGGCTGTCATTTGGAGGAGGGCAAGGAGCTGTTCCAGTTGGCAGCAGAGGGTAGGATGCGAAGTAATGGGCTTAAATTACATGCACAAAGGTACCGGCTGGATATTAGGAAGAACTTTTTCATGGTCAGAGTAGTTCAAAAGTGGAATCAGCTGCCTAGGAAGGTGGTGAGCTCCCCTTCCCTGGCAGTTTTCAAGAAGAGGCTGGATGAATATTTGTCAGGGATGCTTTAGGCTGATCCTGCACTGGGCAGGGGGTTGGACTGGATGGTCTATGTGGTGGCCCCTTCCAACTCTGTGATTCTGTGAAGGCTCTTGTGGTCCTTTCTTATACGCATAGAGTCGTGCATATGAGAGTAGGGCACTTCCTTCCAGGCCAGGGGATCCTGGCTGTTTTTTGCCTTCCTCTGGACATAGAGCAGGGGTTCCTGGGGGAGGTGAGGGGGCAGATAGCTGTGAATTTCCTGCATTGTGCAGGGGGGTGGGCTAGATGACTCTTGGTGTCCCTTCCAGCTCTATGTTTTTATTGTGCCGCCCATGGCAATGTATTTTAACTGAAACAACCTTCATACAAAATATAAATATGTGACAGCAATAGATCTACATACAAGCATCTATAAATGGTTTCCAAATATTTCCAAAAATAAGTTTGTCCACAATTGTCATCTCAATGCCATATGTTCAAATACTGATAAAGTTGTAAGGTATTTGATCCATTGAATTACAGAAGGTGGGCAATTATCTCTCAGGTGTTGTATTTAGCCTCTAAAAGACAGGCAAATAGTTTAAAAGTACATAAGCATCCTTGAAAATCAATATTGTAACACAAAGTTGATACAGTTGTTGTTGTTGTTGTTATTTATTAACTATTAATAACCTGCCTTTTCTCCCCAATGGAAACCCAAAGTAGCTTGCGTCATTTCCCTTGCCTCCATTTTATCCTCATAACAACCCTGTAAGGTAGGTTAGATTAAGAGACTGTAACTGGCCCAAGGTCACCCAGCAAGCTTCCGTGGTAGAGATTTGAACCTGGGTTTCCCAGATCCTAGTCAGACACACTAACCATCACACCACACTGGCTTTCAGTAATGATTTCCTTCCAAAAAAGACCAAATAACTGGACATTCACAAAGCTTATGTGTAAGAGATGCAACCTGCAAGTTACAATTCCAGCAAGTAGACACTCGACTTAGACTTTTACTAAAAAGGCCCTGAGGTATCCAATACACCCTAACCATAATTTTTTGCTGAACAAGTCGCAGCTTGAGATCCATAGAAACAGCAGATACAAAGTTTAAGGCCGTCTCCCACGTTTTGGCAAAATCGGATGATCCGGCTCCTTATTCCATTCATGCATGACTCTGCACGTCATATTTATAAACAAATATTGTAGGTTTCCTTTTCTGCATTGATTCAATGAGGATTTCCAGGAGTAAGGAAGTCCAGTAGCACCTGGACGTATCTGACGAAGAGAGCTGTGATTCCCGGAAGCTGACGCTACAATGAAGTTGGTTAGTCTTAAAGGTGCTACTGGACTCTTTACTATTTTGCAACTACAGGCTAACATGGCTAACTCCTCTGCATCTATGACCAGGAGTAAGGGAGACTCCGAAACACGAAGTAAATAGTAATGTAGTCGGTTTTTACTCTTTTTGGGGGGGGGGTCTGTTTTATTTATTTAGAGGCTGCCGGTAATCTGAGACCCAGCTTGGGCTGCAGCTTTACTACAGCTCTGGAAACTAAAGTGAGCAAGGCAGGATTTGCTGCTCCCACAGCCACTTCCCCGCCTTTTCTCCAATATCACAGTTCCCTGGGAGAAGAGCGGGGGGGGGGGGGCAGGCGTGGCTGGGCGTGGCTGGGCTGGTGAGGGGCTGGACTCTTCCTCCCCCGCACCCGGAGCTTGCACGTGCCCGGCAGGCAAGGGTAGCGGCCCTGTTTGAGGGAAATGCTGGGCACATGCAAAGCCACTGGGGGGAGTTTTTTGGCCTTGTCCACACTGGGTTTCAATTGATCCTGGGTCGGACCGTGGAAGGGACCCCTCGCCTGCCGCTTTCCTGCTCACCAAAATTGCCCCGATGGGGGCAATTCCATGTTTCAACGAGTTTACATTCCCTTGGGTCCTGCAATGCTTGGGGGAAAGACAAGTAAACATATATATTTTAAATAACTGTTGCCAGCTCTAAGCTGGAAAATCCCTGGGATGTCCATCCTACGGCACCTCTCAGGCAGCAGGTCTCAGGCAACAGCAGTTCCTCCCTGGGGGCGGTGCCAAGTCTGGGCTGGATGGACCAAGGCCCTTGCACCATTCGGCGTTCTGGCACACACACCTGTTGCCTTCTTGCGCATGTTCGGCCTGGCAAGGTGGGAGCCCAGACTCCAGAGGGCTTGCACACTGAGAGCCACAATGGCAGCTCACCTCTCCAAAGTCCCAAGTTCATTGCTGTGAGGGGCTGGCCTTGCTGGAGATGGGTTTGTTTTGTGCAGTTTGGGGTGTTTGTTGAGGTGGGGTTGGAATCTGTTCACCTATAAGAGAAGGCAGATGGCAAGGGAGGAGGGACCGGTTCACTTTACTACCGCGGGCATTTCTCTGTTTTTGGGAAGTGCTACATTTGATAGGTCTGTGGAAGAAAAGTCCATGTTGACAGACCAAAGATCACCGGAGGGGTGACAGCATTAGCGTAAAAGGACGAGAGGGCCAGCTGACAGAGCTTTGGAACCCCAGCGCTACAAGCACAAGGTAATCTGCACCCCAAAAGGTCCCCACCCCTCTCCTCATGGCAGCGTGTTCCCACACATCTGGAAAGGGGGGGGGTCTTCTTGGGAAAACCACGGGAGGAGAGTCGCTTGGTAGTTCAACCAGTTGGCTTGGAACAGCTTGAGGATGTGTTTGTCCATTCAGAAGAGTGCCTTCCAGTTGGCAGCAAGCCACCCATAGGATAAAAGGAAGGGAACCACTTGGAAATAAAACCTGGCTTTATTCCAGACAAGGAGCCATGTTGGCCTCTTCTAGCAATCAAACCATAGAGAATCTTGCAGCACCTTCAAAAGATTAACCAAATTGTGAACCTGTTTTCATGGGTGTTTAGAGGCAGGTGTGTGTACATGCTGCAGGAGGGGCCATACATGCAATGGGTCCAAAAGGCCAAGGAAGCCAGCCCAGATGGGCTCTTTTTTTTTTTTTTTATAACTACAAAACACTACACAAGACTATCACAAGGAAAGGGGAGAGGGAAGGGACAAAGGGGGGTGGAAAAAGAAAAGGGGGGGGGAATGAACTACAAACACTAAACACTACACTTCAATGTTTCCCTTCATACTGTCATAATACAAAAATAGCTCCATAGGATAATGATGGAGTGGTTAATCATACAGAGAATAAACATTTCAAATTCTGATTAAACTTTCCTCCCCCTTCTAGGTCCCGGACGCAGTTCTCTCTGTGCAACTGCTGTTGCGGTGCTCTCCTCCTCCTCCCCCCCCTCCGGCTCCTCCTTTTCTTCGTTCTCGGTGCAGCAGAGTTCTGGGTTTTTATTCTCAAAATCCTTTAGTTGATCTTCTGATAATATCTTATAGGCCTGATCTTTATATCTGAACCATATTCCTTCCGGGAATAACCATTTGTACTTTATTCCATGGTCCCTCAGAAGAGCTGCAAACTTTTTATATTTAAAACGCCGTTTCCGGGCTAGAAATGGAACGTCCTTCAAAATCTTGACTTTCAAACCCATAAAGTCCAAATCCGCATTGTATGAGTTATATAGGATGGTGTCCCGAATCTTTTTAGATGAAAAGTCAATAATGATCTCACGAGGCAACTGTCGCTTTGTTGCATATTTTGAAGAAGCCCGACGGACCTCCAAAATGGCGCTTTTAACCTCTTCTTTAGTCGTCCTCGCGGGTATCGCCAATAGTTCCGAGACCACCTCCCACAGATCCTCTTTTTCCTCCTCTTTCACGTTTTGGAGACGCAAAATTGTCTGCGTTCGTTCCACCTGTAGCCCGATCAGCTGGTTCTCCACCAACTTCAGCTCCTTTTTTGTAGCCTTCACAAGTGACGCACTTTCCAGAGCAGACTTCTCTGCCCCCCCTGCTACTTCCTTAATGGTTTTCACTTCGCTTTCAATTAAGCCCACCCTTTGATCAGTTTCGTTCAGCTTGTCAACAAAGGGTTTTATAGCTTCCACCACCGCCCTGCGCACCAACTCTTCGAGCGACTCCCCCTTCTGCAAGGTAGCCGAGATTGACTTACTGAGAGTGGGACTTTGCTTCTTTGCTGCCATTTTGGGGGGGGCGCCAACAAAATTCTGGAACTCAACGAAGGGGAAGAGCGAGTCTTCTTCAGATCAACCTCTCCTTCACAAACGCTTGTAGAACAGAAGGGATTCGCTTGTTTACAGGCTTCCGCCTGTTTCTTTTACTTGCCGTTTCTCGTTGCCCGGCGGCACTCGAGGCGCCGCGCACGTCTGCCGGCCTCCATAGGGACAAACGGGCAATTCCCCCCCCCCCGCATTGATTTCGGGGAGTTCTTCCCGCCGCGTCCCGGACCCTGGCTCCCTCCCTGGGAGTCCTGGGGGCTAATCCTTGCGGATCAGCCGCCCGGTCAGGGTGCCCGGTCGTTTCCTCCCGGACCAGCCGAGAGGAGCGTCCGGCATGGCTGAGAAAACGAAACCGAATCCAGCCCAGATGGGCTCTTCATTTGTTTTGCAGTTACAGGAATGGCCAAAGGCCAATTTCCCTTCCTTTTTTAAAGGCCTTTGTTCACAAGGGTTTCTTAATGAAAAAGTACGAGAAAACGCACACAGTAGATTAGGAGTCATGTTGCAGGAACAGAATCTGCTTTGCGGGAAGTGTTTGGCTTTTCAGAGAACTACAAAACTCTTCCCAGCCCACAAAAATACCTTTTAAAAAACTGGCTTGTCTCTGAACTTTCCAGACTTAGGAGAGGCTGGCCAATGGAAAGACATGCTTGGAAAGGGCTGCCATTTTTCAATAAGGAAGGACAAAGGACAAGTGTTTTGGTTCCCCACTTGGGGTGGCTGAATTAGGGAGAAGATTCTGAGCAGCAAAACAGGAGGCAGACTGACCTGCCCAACACTACGCAGCGAATGCACAATTGTCTGCACGTGCCAGTTTGGCTAGGGAGCCTGATGGAGTTTTGCCATCTTCTGGGCATGGAGTAAGGGTCACTGTGTGAGGGGGAGGTATTTGGGAATATCCTGCGTTTTGCAGGGGGTTGGACTAGACGACCCTAGAGGGCCCTTCCAGCCCTGTGATTCTGTGATTCTGTGCCCTTTGCAGCAGCAATGTTCTTGTGCAGCCCCTGTTCATTTCATCAAGGCTTGTGCAAGAGAACTTCCCCACTGGGAAGGACCCCCAAGAGATTGCAAAGGACCTCTTTAAAAAAAACCAACTGAGATCTGGCCACAATTTTTCCCTGCTCTGAGCACATGCAGTCTAGACGAATGTGTTTTACATAGAATTGCCCTTGAAGACTATTCAGGATAGTTTCAGTTGGTGTAAAACATCGTTGTGCGGCTGCTGAGACTGATTTGGCTTCTAAAGAGCAGATAATGCTAATCTAAAAGGAATTTAATTGGTTGTCATCTTGCATCTCAGGTTCATTCAAATACTGGTTCTTTCTAATCCCAAAGTGGCTGGGGTGGCTGAAGGGTCTTGAATGAACTGTCAATTAATAACTGAGTTCTGAAAAAAATACACTTATTGGATTTGGGGTATATTTCTACCCCGAGCCAAATTTCACTGTAGCTTTGGGTAGAAAAATTCCTTCAAACCCTAGAATGTTTGTGGTACTAAAATATCTAGAGCTTGAAAACACACTTTGACACGAAGCAGAAAGTTTCTTTTAGAGAGATTTGCCTCTCTGCTTTTGCTTGTTGAATAACTGGGCTTCTTTGCAAAGCTTTTTTTTAAAAAGAGACAACAAAAAATACATTTGGAACCCAAAATATTAGACAGCTACCATAAACACTCATGAATTTTAAAGGAAATAATCTAAAACGATGGTTTCTAATGTTTTTGTATCTTGGGTATTTTTTCCCCCTTTTACTGCAATAAGGAGTTTTTAAAACCTAGCCCAATGGAAAAATGAATGGATGGCTTAGGGTAGATTTCTACACAGGGTGCTATTTTGGAGCCAGTTTGGTGTAGTGGTTAAGAGCATGGGACTCTAATCTGGAGAGCCGGGTTTGATTCCCCACTCCTTCCCTTGAAGCCAGCTGGGTGACCTTGGGCGAGTCATAGTTCTCTGGAGCTCTCTCAGCCCCACCCACCTCACAGGGTGATTGTTGTGGGGTAATAATAACATACTTTGTAAACCGCTTTGAGTGGGCATTAAGTTGTCCTGAAGGGCGGTATATAAATCGAATGTTGTTGTTGTTGTTGTTGTTATTTTGTTTAGAGAAGGCAAGCTGTAAGTGCTGATGAGATCTAGTTTGGTGACATTTAGTTGGATCTGGACTAAACTCATAATTTCTAGTGATTCCCATTTCCTGCTGTAGACACACACACACACACACACCCATGCAATTCCTCAGTGTCCCCTGCCCCCCAGGCGAAGCATGCCATGGAGAGAGGCCACTGGACTGTAGTGGAACGGAGGACACAGAAACACTCCATTCTTCAGTTGGGAAATAGTCTGGATCTATTATTTGTGTGAACAAGATCTTGGGAAGCTAAATATGAGCAGGTAGTGTAATACAGCACCAATCTTGGGGTGAATCAACACAGGCATAATATCAATGGAGGTCATTGTCCCACTATATATCATGTTGGTCAGGCCCCACCTGGAGAATTGTGTTCGGTTCTGGAGGCCCCATTTCAAAAAGGTGCAGAGGAGAGCAACCAGGATGATTGGCGGGCCTGGAGACCGAGCTGTACGAGGAAAGACAGAGACCTGGGAATGTTTAGTTTGGAGAAGAGGAGATTGAGGAGAGACATGATTGCTCTTTTGAAATATTGAAAAGGCTGTCACTTAGGGGAGGGAAGGCAGCTGTTCCTGTGGGCAACAGAGTATAGGACTTGAAACAAGGGTTAGACTACAGGAGGGAAGGTACCAGCTGGACATTAGGAAAAACTTCATGTTAAGAGCAGAAGAGGAATCGGCTGCCTAGAGATGGGGTGGGTTCCCCCTCACTGGCAATCTTCAAGGAGCAGCTGGACGAATAGTTGTCAGGGCTGCTTTAGGCTGTTCCTGAATTAGGCAGGGGGTTGGACTAGATAGTCTTTAACAGACCTCCCAACTCTATGATTCTGTGATTCTACTGTACAGGTGACAGTGTCCTAAAGCGTACAGCCACTTCTCTATCTATTTGGCCAAAAAAATTAAATGGGGGGGGGCGGGGGCGCTAATTCATCCTAACCACATTAGAATGAGATCACATCCAAGACCCTCTTCGGCATCCCCTCTTCCAACGGAGACGGGGCTTTTTTGACTGTGGCTGCTTTGACGGGCTTGATGATAAGCCACAGATCATTACTTCTGAGAATGCAGCAAATGAGTATTCCAAATAAATAAATAAATAAATAATATGAAGCAATGTTTGGATGTCTGCTCCCACGCAACGTCTGCTCTCCTTGGGGGTCTCCTGAAGGCAGAGCAGCCCCTCTGCCACTGAGAGTGAAATGCCTTCCCCTCTCTGTGAGAAGGGATGGTTGAGTCTAGTGGGGGCAGCAGCCTCAGCAGCTCCTTCTGCCACCGCTAACCGCCTGGCAGGTTCGGGCCCCCTCGTTGCCCTTTCCCTCCCATCCTGGCCCTGTTGCTGCTGGCCCGACTACACTTCCCAGGTAAACTTGCAGGAACCCAACACGCGTTGTGCATTTGGGGCAGCTTAGCCCTGAGGCACAGCTTCTCCACTAGAGGAGGGAGACGGCGTTGCCACCAGTCACTGCCACGGATCGCACCTGCCACTCCCTTCCACAAACCCACGGGGTGTTCTCTGATTCCAGGTGCTTCCCAGCCCCACTGCAGACTCTGCAGCAGAATGCTGAGGGACTATCAGGACATAACCGCCGTGGATGTGGAGGAGGAAAGTGAAACATACATCCGAGCCGGTGGGTACAGCCAAATGGGAACTGGTCTGGCATAGGTGAAGAACTAGCTGACCCTGGCGCTTGTCAACCACAGACGCTGGAAGGTGTTAATGACTAGATGAACCATGGGCCTGGTGCCAAATAATAATAACTGCACTTATATACCGCTCTTCCAGACAGATTAGTGCCTCATTCAGAGTGGTGAACAAGTTAGTATTATTATTATGGGCTGAGAGGCCTGGGAAAAAATGCCCTGTCCCTTTAAGAGAACTTAATGCCTGGAAAGGGGCAGTAGAAGCTTTTCCAAGGCATGGAAGTCAGTAACATCACCTGGTAAATAACAGCCCGTTCAGCTTCCATTAGAGGGGCAGGACATTTTCTCCCTGGGCACTGGGCAACTGGACCACCCCAGGGTTCACAAATGTGTGAGATTCAGACTTCACCTCCACAACTTGCGTTCTCTCGAGCCTCGTTCTGCTACACCGATCCTGCCAGAGGATTTGGGTCTGTGGCCTACTCTGTCCCTTCCCTTCAGCCTCTGTGCCTCTGCCTCTCCCGGGACAGCTCTTCCCAGTCCTTGGTTTGTACCACGAAGCTACTCATGACCTTGGTGTGGGGTGAGGCCACTTCCCTGCACAGCAGTTTTCTCTTCCCCCGTAAAAGCTGGTCTACAAACACTCTGACAATTGTGTTACCTGAGCCTTTGGGGTGTTTGTGAATGTTCTGTGACACTGCAACACCACAGCCAGCCTGTGTCGGGCGCTTCACAGCCATGGGGACATGCAAGAGCTCACTTTTGCAGCTGCCGTGCATTGAGCCGGACCCTTGGTCCGTCTAGCTCGCTGCCGTCTCTGCTGCTGGAGTGCAGTTCTCCAAGGTCTCAGGCAGCAGCAGGTCTTGCCCAGCCCCTCCTGCCCCAACTTCTTTAATGGTCACTCCTGGGGATGGAGCCCAGGCCCTACTGCACGCGAAGCGGATGCTCAGCCACCGAACCACAGCTCCTCTCAAAGAGAGATCGGACTGCTGGCTGCAAGAGAACATGATGGAGCTCAGGGCCGGTCTCCTGATGCCCGTCTCCCTCTCTCCAGCCCCGACCACATTCCCTTTGAGCCGGTCATGGACGCACCAGTTCTGCCCAAGACGTCGCTTGGCTCTCATCCTGCTGGGAGTCGGCAGTGTCCTTGCCATCACGGCCACTGTACTGAATGCCAACGGTGAGAAAGGCGGCAGGGTTGGGAGGCCAAAGGAGCTGGCAAGCGTGCAAGGCGGAGGGGGGAGGGTGCCAGGCCGGGAAGGGGAGGCAGGCAGCCATGGCAGGCCCAGCAGGAATGGGCCTGGGGAGAGTCGGTGCTCTCTCACCCCTCCGCCGCTCCCCATCCTCAGGTAGTGCCTTGGGCTCTCGGCTTCATAGGATGCAGGAGGCGTTCGGAAACGTCAATCACACTGCCGCCGTGGAGATGGCTGCCTTTCAAAGCAGGGGTGAGTGCAAAAGGCCTGGGTTGGAGCAGAAACGGGGAATCTGTGCAGCTGATCATCTCTCAAGTCTTCGGAAGTGCCACAATATTTGAATGTGTTAAGTATCAGCTTGACAGACAGGTAACGTGAGACCTCAAGTGACTTGTCTGCATCTCCAACCCATCAGTTACTAAGAAGGAATCGAGAGCAATCCCTCAACCTCCAGGTCCAGAGCACACTCTCTGGCCAAAGCGGAAAAAACAGGAACTAGACGTCAAGGTATCCCAACCCTGTTTTACAGACCTGTCCGCACAGGACAGAATCGGCTGCATCTGAAGCGTCCTGCTTCTTGGGGCAAGGAAGGGAATAATGGGGATCAATAATCATAGAATCGTAGGGTGGGAAGGGGCCTCCAAGGTCATCTAGTCAAACCCCCTGCACACTGCAGGACATTCACAATCACCTCCCCCAACAACGACTTCAATTGTGCTTCTTCAGAATATCGGCTCTCTCTCTGGGCTGCCGCCTGTTTTAGAGACCAGTTTGCAATAAGAGGCCTCCTGTGGGCTCATGAAATGGGAAAGGAGGACTGGATACTTTGAGAAAGACCTGCTTGAAGCTTCCTTCCACGGGTCCTTTTTCTTTTCCAGTGCTACATAACAGATTAGGGTTGCCAACCTCCAAGTGGTGCCTGGAGATTTCCAGGAATTACAATTGCTCTCCAGGCCATAGAAATCAGTTGTCCCACAATTGTGGGGGGGGGGTGTCAGAATAGAGACAAGCATTATGTAAGGAATGGGGAGGGGTCTTTGGGTCCTTGCTTCACGTAACCCTCTTTTGCACATTACAGAACGAGACACAGTGGCGAAAACAGGGCAACTCGAGGTGTCCGTGAAAAAGATGACTGAGGAGATTGAGTCAGGTGGGTGGTCCTGTGAGGACAGTTAGACACATTTCCTGATTCGAACTGGCCACTGAGCAGCTAATCTGACAGAACTGACATTCTTGTTTGGTTAGTGGAGAAAACCAGAAAAAATCAGGTGGATCTCAGAGGGAAAACGTTTGGCAGAAGCCCATTCCTCAGAGTAAAGCTGGGAAGGTTAACTGGCTTTACGTTTCCCGAGTTACTGTTTTATAGGAGCAACAGGCCCTGCCAAAAGAAGCAGGGTTGTTGTTTGTGACATCTTAAAGATGATCACATTTTTATTATGACCAGGAGCGGCTGTGGTGGATGAACGCTTCTGCTTGCATAAAAATGTGTTTGTCTTGCAGGTGCTACAGGACTTTGGCTGCAGTCGTCTCACAAGGCCTTGTCTCTGGAATAAGATCCAGAGGAGTTCGCCATGTTAGTCTGTAGTAGCAAAATAGTAAAGAGTCCAGTAGCACCTTTAAGACTAACCAACTTTATTGCAGAGTAAGCTTTCGAGAGCCACAGAGATGCATCTGATGAAGAGAGCTGTGGATCTCGAAAGCTTATGCTACAATAAAGTTGGTTAGTTTTAAAGGTGCTACTGGACACTTTACTATTTTTCCCTGGAATAAGTGACTCCTGCCTTTCCTCTCTCCATCTTATTCTCCTTTGTGGGGGGGAAGAGACCTGGAGACTCAGGGGCACCTCTGCAGTCTTCGTTGCTTTGACAATTCTCTACAAGGACAGCAGAGGGGGAGGCCGAGGGAATGACCTCAGAGCCCCCCTCGTATCAGCCCTTCGAGAAGAGAGAGATCCTCCCCGTACAGGCATTTCCCCTTCCACCCACCCTCTCCCTCCTCTCAGGTTCTTCCGCACCTCCAACTTCACCTGAACAAGGCCAGCACCGTTTCGTTCTAGCCAAGCGCTTGCTGGGGGTCCCACTCATTCTAGACCGAGACCATTCACAGAAATCGGGCACAAAGTCCTTCCCCTCCCACAACATTTGTTATTGTTGCTATTATTGCACCATCAATATGCAGAATATTCCTGCTCTGAGGGAGCTGGCGGTCCAAAAGCTGGCCCCAGAAAAGGGGAGATAAACATGGTGTGTGTGTGGGGGGGGGGGTTCATTGTAGGGTTGCCAGCCTCCAGGTTATGACCAACAAAATAAGACCTGAAGGGGTCTCCAGGGATACAGTTAATTATATTACAAAAATTTAGTCCTCATAAATCATCAAAGTGCTAAGTGCTGACTATGTGCAAGATAGTCAAGAAAAATTTCATAGGAAAATCAATGTGCAAACATCATATATACATAAGCCTCTGCTTCAACTGGTACAATAATATAATCAGTACATCATGTAGTCAATACATGGGCTGCTTCCACACACGTTGGATAATCCACTTTCAATACTCTTTAGTGAACATTTGAAACTGATTTTCCATGTGTGGAACAAAAAATCCACTTCTAAAGGATTACGAAAGTGCATTGAAAGTGCATTATTCAATGTGTTTGGAAATGGCCATAATATCAGTAATCAGTATCGCAAACACTCTAATCCAGCTGGTAAACGGAACTACAATTGTACGTTTCTTCTTCAACCAATTGTATCTTAAAGTTCATGCTGCAATAGAAGAGTTCTTAACACAGGTGACCATTCATGCTCCATGAAGGCAACACAGGAGTTAAGAAGGATGAATACTGATGGTAGCAGCCAACGTACAACCGGACAGGTATATTGCCAGCGTGATTGTCAATTCCCGTTTTGTTGTCACTTGTTCACCGGCTATGCCGTAATGAGTTGGCTGGAAGGTTCAGAACAGACAAAAGCAAGTCCTTCCCCTCATTGTTCCGTCGGAGCAGATCTGGTATGGAGTAATTATGCTCTACATCCTGCACTGTGACCTCCTGTATTAAAATCTAAAGCATAGCTGGTACTGTACTGTACTGATTATATTATTGTACCAGTTGAAGCGGAGGCTTATGTATATATGATGTTTGCACATTGATTTTCCTATGAAATTTTTCTTGACTATCTTGCACATATTCAGCACTTAGCACTTTGATGATTTATGAGCATTAAATTTTTGCAATATAATTAATTGTATCCCTGGAGACGCCTTCGGGTCTTATTTTGTTGGGCATTCTTTCCAGGGTGGCTCCCTTGTAGCTAGCCTCCAGGTTAGGGCTGGAGATCTCCCGGAATTACAGCTGTTCTCCAGGCCATAGAGATCAGTTCCCTTGGAGAAAATGGCTGCTTTGGAGGGTGGACTCCATGGCATTATGAGGTCCCTCCCCTCCCCAAATGCTACCCTGTCCAGGATCCCCCTCCCCCAATCTTCTGGAATTTCCCAACCTTGAACTGGCAACTCCATTTCACTGTTACCTGCTCAGATAAGCAAGGCAAAGCAGGTTTTCCTAATTCAAATCTACCCGCCCCCCTCTAAAATACTGTCAGATACAGGCTGTTGGCTTTAATATGTACAGGGTTGAATTTGGCCAATAAATGCTTCATGTTATTGCCATGAAAAACGGAGGAGGTGTCTGTCTGGAGAGGGCCTTCTGCGTCGCACCGGCGGAAGTGGGCCCTGCAGCCTCCTTAAGCGCCCCTGGACTGCTGCTCAGCCACACTGCCGGCATGTGAATGGGAGGGTGGGATAGGGTTTCTGGGGTGGGCCACCCTCCCCCTCGCGGAGTGAGTGGGAGACTGGACCCCCTCCCCTCTGACGGCCTCTCTCTCCCCTCCCCTCCCCTCCCCGCCCCTTCAGCCAGGAAGCGGCTTCTGGCCCAGATGGCTTTCTTGCGGGTCATCGCTAGGACAGTCCATTGCGACCTGGAGGACTTCCAGCAGCACCGGACAGGTCAGGCATGGCTTTGGGAAGCAAGGTGTGTGGCTGTGCATGCGGAGGGAGAGAGGCCAGCTTCAGAGGGCCTTGTTCCACCTGTCAAAAAGAACTGGCTTCTCCAAAGGGCGGGGCGGGGGTCTTCAGCCGGCCTCCTGGCTCCAGCTTGGTTCTGGATGGTTTTCTAGGCCCTGCTGTGCTGCCATCTGGACCCACCCTTGCCCTGCTGAGTCGTCCTTTGGTTCAGCATTCTGTCCTCTGACAGGGGCTGGCCAAAGACCCCAGGGCAGCGTGCCAGCACAGTCCATCTCTCCAGCTCTTTGGAGCCAGCCGTAGCCATCTGAGCTACTTCCATCCCTCCCCTCTTTTGGAGCATTGCGGGTTCCATAAGTTAATTGATACAGGTTAATTGGGGGGAAGCACTTGCTTTTGTCCCTTCTGAACCTTCTGGCCAACTCATTTTTGAGTTCTAGTGGCAAGAGAGCGCCCCAGGCTGCGTCTTAAGAGCCAAGCTATAAGTGAGGAATGACACTTGAACAGCAAGTGAACAGACTCACATGTATTCCCCCCTGTGGTGATCGAGTGGAGCGCAAGTGAACAGGGAGGAATACACGCGAGTCTGTTCACTTGCCGTTCAAGTGTCATTCCTCACTTGTAGCTTGGCTCTAACTTGCTAGAGAAAAGGAGGCAGCCAAAACAAAGCGTCCTGGAGTGGGCTTCCAGCCCTACCGGAAAACATCCCAGCCCAGGCCCATGGGGCTTCCGGGCAAGAGCATCTCCCACTTAACGCAAGTGAGCCTGTGTTTCGGCTTCTGCTGCTCGTCCTCCCCAGGTACCCAAGTCTGCTGCCCTCCAGGCTGGGTTTCCTTCCGGTCAAACTGTTACTGGGATTCCAAAGCAGGGAAGTCCTGGGAAAATGCAAAGAAGGACTGTGAAGATAAAGATTCTCACCTGCTGATCGTCAACTCCTACGAGGAGCAAGTAGGTGGCTGGGGAGACGGCCCTTGGCAGCTGTGCCGGCTCCCCCCATCCCGTGCCTGGTGGTGGGGAGGGATGCTGGAAGGAGAGGGTGCCCGGGAGGGCATTTCTAGCAGCCTGTTTCCTTCTAGGTCTTTCCATTCTTTCTCTCCTAGTTGTTTGTGGCGCAGCGTGTGAGGCCGACGTTCACATGGATTGGCTTGACTGATGCCAGTGGGAGCTGGAAGTGGGTAGATGGGACGCCATATACTGTACGCCAAGAGTGAGTTCAACGTTTGCCCGCTCTCCTTCCTACAATGCCATACAAGACGTGCTTAAAGGTTTGGCCATAGAGTGAAAGTCCTAGCCTGGCCAGTTCCTCACGGCTGTATAGCTAGATCAGGGTCCAGCAACACCTTAAAGATTCATTGGATTTCCAGAGTATGAGCTTTTGAGAGTCAAAGCTGTACAGCTCTGTTCTATGGACCATGCAAGAAGGTGTTGTTGTTGTTGTTGTTTGTTTATAGTCCGCCTTTCTCACAGAGATCCAAGTCGGATTACACACTGCAAGTGAATACAATATAATAAATAATTAGGATAGTCAATAACTAGGACATTCACAGCAAAAATAAAATATGATCAGCAGTTGCGACATTTCGTGAAAAACAGAAGACAATAGGGTATGGTAGCCATAAATTTGAAAAGCAGCATAAAGACGAAACACATAGACAAAAGCTTTCTGAATTAAAGCATAAGTGATTAACATGGTATCTGTAGCAACGTCGAACTACCCAGTAGGAGCGTATCTACATCAGCTGATAGTACCCAGTAGCCTAGTCTAGAGTCCCTGTCCCTTCCCAAGGTATCTCTTTGAGCTCTTTCTTATGCCACAGCCCTTTAATCTGGGTAGAAAGCCCTCCTGAATAATTCAGTCTTGCATGGTTTGTGGAAAGCCAGCAGAATGGGAGCTTTCCTGGTGGGGGCTACCACAGAGAAAGCACGTGTGTGGGCAGCTGCGGATTTTGCACAACTGTAGGGTGGTGTCTGCAGAAGGCCCTGTCCAGGTGAGCAGAGCTGCCATGGCGGAACGTAGGGAGAGAGGGGCCAAGGCCGTGAAGGGCTTTGAATGTACCGGTCATGACCTTGAATTGAGTCCTCTAAGAGGCGGGTAACCAGTGGAGTGACTGCAGAATGCGAGTGCTCTGCGTGCTCCATCCAGCTCCTGAAAGTAAAGAAGCTACAGCATTTTGCACCAGCTGGAGTCTCTGAGTTGCCTTTGAGGGGAGACCCATGCAGAGTGAATTACAGTAGTCTAGCCTCAATGTTACCATGTCGTGAATCCAAGTGGCCAGGTCAGCTTTGTCAAGGTAGAGGCTAGTCTTCCAAGCTAGCCTAAGTTGGGAGGTGGCCTTTTGGGCCACTGCATTTACTGGCATCTCTAGCAGCAGAGCCAACAGACCCCCCGAGGCTTTTCACTGAGTCGGCCGGGGTCAACTGGAGCCCATGGAAAGCTGGAAGCACCATGTCCTTCAAGATCTCTGCTGTTCCAACCAGCGTCACTTCCGTCTTGTCTGGGTTCAATTTCCATTTGTTTCCTTTCAGCCATTTGATCCAATCCCATAGCTACGAATGAGTTCTCCTAAAGGCTTTATATAGAGGTGGAATAACACGGGGGATAAGATTGCGCCTTGGGGAACCCCAGAAGATAATTCCCACATTGAGGATATCTGGTCTCCAATAGCAACCCTTTTGAGTTCGTCCCATGAGGACAATTTAAACCAGTCCAAGGCACCTCCCCCAGTACTTACTTCTGCCTCCAAACACTTTGACAGGATAGCATGGTTTACTGTACTGAAGGCTGCAGATAGATGCAAGAAGAGCAATAATGAAGCATGGCCTTTGTCTGCATTCAGGTGGAGGTCATCAACGAGAGCCACTAGAGCGTTCTCCGTCCCATAGAGTAACCACCTTGTGCCATTCTAGAAAGGCCATTTTTCTTTCTTTCTTTTGAAAGATGGCAATATGGGGAGGGGGTATCTGGGCAACGCCAGCCTCTACTCATCTCCAGTTATAGAGCCACAATCAATTGCCCACACTCCACTAGAGAGTCCTGCCCGCATAATTTAGCTTCACCAGAATGTCTTCATTAAAGGGTTTTGATAGGCTTAATTTTTTTTCATCTCTCCGCTCCTTAAATGGAAGGTCAGCAGCAGTTGCCTGAAGGTCACCAGAAAGCTCTAAAATGTTTCATTTGGACCCTCAGACCCCAAAAAACGTAGTGAGGGAAAACGTTCAACTTTCCCCACAACTTCTCCATGACCAGGTGGTGATTTCCACCTGGAGCAACTTCCCGTCCCTCGGCCTGCTTACCTGTGCCAATGTTCACCCCAGAGTGTGAGAAATGGTCAGGTGACTCCGTTGAGCATGTGCAGAGTGGCATTCTCGTTAGCAGGGCTTTTTTTCTGGGAAAAGAGGTGGTGGAACTCAGTGGGTTGCCCTCGGAGAAAATGGTCACATGGCGGGTGGCCCCGTCCCCTGATCTCCAGAAAGACGGGAGTTGAGATTGCCCTCCGCGCCGAGTGGCGCGGAGGGCAATCTAAACCCCCCTCTGTCTGGAGATCAGGGGGCGGGGCCACCTACCATGTGACCATTTTCAAGAGGTTCCAGAACTCCCTTCCACTGCGTTCCAGCTGAAAAAAAGCCCTGCTCATTAGTAAGGAATCACAGGAATCCAGGGGCCAGGGAAGAGTCTTTAATCGAAGCCCTGACATCCCTTTTCCCCAGGGTCCATGTGCTAAAAGTGCCACCATCTTCCATGCCACAATTTGCAAGACATTGGGGGGGGGGCTGCCCACAGTGGCTTCACCTCCTTCCTCCATCGCTTGCTGTTTCAGGGACTGGCGTGAAGAACAGCCAGACAACTGGTACGGCCACGGGCTTGGCGGAGGGGAGGACTGCGCCCACATGCACGACGACGGGCGCTGGAATGACGACCACTGCTCCCGCGAGTACGGCTGGGTTTGCGAGATGGAGGCCAACAGTTAAGCGGCGTCCGACTCCTGCTGGATCTGACCCACGAGGGCCCGTCTGGTTCAGCTCCCTGTTCCACGCAGCAGCCGACTAGTGGCCCTGGAGGGCCAGCACCTGGAGCCCGGGGCCAAAGGCTCTGCAGCCTTCCCTCACAGGAAAGTGCTCTGGGCCCTTCGCCCTCTCGGGTGCCTGCCCCCCTGCCCATGTCCCTTTCCCTGTCGTCCCTCGACCTGAGAGGACCCTGAGGTCCAGACCACTTGGATGTGTCCCAGGGAGGGACCTTCTCCTGTTTGCCCACCTTTTGGCTTATACTGCTCTCAAGACCCGAGGTGCAACTCTCTGGCTTGCTAGTTCAAATTGGTATATTGGGGACAGATCCTGCAGATCCACAAATGGCCATGCTTTCCTCTTGAGGAGCACCACCGTTGTCAGAAGGGATCTCTGTGATCTGCATCCCCATTTGCCTCCTTGGTTCCAGTGCGCCCCCCCACCACCACCACAGAGGGACCCATCGGCAATGGATTTCTATGGCCTTTGTCTTGTCTCTCAGCTTTCCCTGCTTCCGAGCCTTCTGCCCCCCGCCGCCACCCCATTCCTCTGTCTCAGTGCCTTTGCCCACCTTCCTTCTCCTATCCTCCCTTTAGTGGCTTCAGATTTGTGTGAGGATGTCTCCAAGCCGGAATGACCTTTCACTTCCTTTACACAAGCTGCACTGTCTGTCAATATTGCGTTGCTGACATTTCCCCCTCAGTAGTCATGAGACTGGATGTGACATTGCAGTAGTTTGCTGAAGAGAAGGCTCATTCAGGCAGCTGGTGTCTTAGGAGGCCGCATGAGCGCCTGAAGTTGCCTCTCAGGGCCAGTCTTGTCTCCTCTGACTGGCAATGGCTCTCCAGGGACTCACGCAGATTCTTTCACATCAGCTGCCACCTGGTCCTGTTGCCTGGAGATGCTGCCCGGGGCTGAGGCAGAGACCTTCCAGGTGCAAAGCGGGTGCGGTCACTGATCCACGGCCCCTTCTCCAGGAGTGGTTTTCTGTTTTGCAGTCTTTGCAGCAGCAATGCCCCCCCCCTCCACATGGCATCTGTTCCACCCGCTCCCACCAGTGGGCTTTTTGCCAGAAACAGGGCACTGGTGGTAGGTATGTCTTTTTAAAAAATAGCAAAAAGCAGTGTGAGAAACCCACACCTTCTGCCCCATGAGCATCCCAGGCTGACTTTGGGTCTGATCTTCCCAGAACGAGCAGGCAAAGCAAGTTTGGGAAACCTCACAGGAGAACTGGGGGGGAACGGGAGGGTGGCTCTCGTGTGAAGTGAGCTCTCGGGCAGCTTCTGGCGTATGTTATATTGGATCCAGTCTTGAAAAATCAATATACAGTTTTTATCCAAGTGAGGTGCATTTTGTGCGACCTGCCCTTGGGGGGTCTCCCGCTCCCTTTGTCCGTAGCCCAGGCTCTCCCTACGCTGCATCAAATACAACTCTGTAATCCACAAAGTGGAAATTGTGCTTTCAGAATAAATTATATGCACATTTATTTTGGGTCACGATTTTGCCTTTTCAAAGACTAGGACACAAAAGGGAGAGCACAAAGAGAACGGGTGGGTGGGTGCGTGGGCTGGGGCAAGGTCGTCTTTCAGGTGGGTAGCCGTGTTGAGCTGCGGTAGGTGAGCAAGCTTTGCATCCAGGAGGAGCGCCTTGAAGACCAACAAGAGTTTCCCGGCTTTGGAGAGTCAGAGCGCCCTTTGCCAGGTATGAGTAGGAATGGAGATCCGAGTCTCCCTACCCAGTCAGAAGGTGGGAGGAGTGTTGCAAAGCAGCGGAGGGACAATGTGTAAGGTAACGATGAGCTTGCTTTTCCAGTGAGCAGGGAAGGAGGGAGACGCCGGGGCTGCGTCCTCTGCTTTTCGTCACTGCGTTTGCTGGAGAAGTGTGCCACTGAGCACGTGCAGAACACCACCCATTTCTCAGCGATTAATCAGGACTTACTCGGAGGTTCAGGAGCAGCCGCCCAGTCCCGGGGCAGGATGCGTGCCCTTGGGTTGAGGTTGCAAATTAGGTCTGGTGGCAAATGATGACGGGCCTTTTCTTAGCCAGGGCCAGCACCCTCCCTCCCTCCCTCTGGGCTCACCTGGTTCTCAGTGGGTGAGTTGGAGAAGCCCAGCCAGTGTAGCAGGTTGGCAAAGGCCTCCCGAAGCCTCCCCGCCCTTGTCCCGGCTGAGCTGTCAGCAGTCCTGGCAGGAAGGAGGCGGAGCGGAGGACAGCAGAGGAGCAGCTGGGGAGGCCTCTCCTTGTCCCATCTTCAGGGTTGGATTTATTTGGCCAATTTCCAGAAGGATAAAGAAAATCAAAGTAACTTATGAACGGTATCATGCCCGTAACCAATCCCATAAAAGCATCAGGGTCAACCCAACAGAACTTTCTGATCACAAGACAGTAGGAAAAGCCTGCACTGAAAACCAAACACGAAAAGCCACCCACGTGTCAGACTGGACGAGTTTTCCATACGGGCAGGCTGGTTCTTGAACTGACTGGGACGGTTCCTGGCGAGCTGCTGGTGACCAGCGGCCAACTAAGTCCCGTGGGCCCAGCAGCCCCATGCATGCCGCGTGGCTCCACTGGCTCCGGCCACTCCTGGTTTCCAGCCAGCCCCCAGCCCCGGAACGTATTCTCAGTGCAGTGGGCTGCCTGCCACGGGAACTCGAGTTGTGGGGAGCGGAGAAGGGGCTGCCGGATTCGAGTCTCACTCCTGCCACAAACCCACTCGCTGGCTCCTCTTTCGGCCTGCAATGTGGGATTGTCCTTCTGAATTGCAAGGTGGTTGTGTGTCAGTTGTTGCGTTTTCATCCCTCAGCTGTGAGAGTTCCTGCGGGAAGAGCTGGAAATGGCAACTCTTGTTGCCCCTTCCAAATTCCCCCCCAAAGGCAAAACAAGACAGGGAGCCCAACATTTGGGTTGTCCGGGGGTGAACAGAGACTGCATTTGACCTGCCTTGCAAGGGAAGATGGAGAGCCGTGGCTTGCACACCCCCAAGTCTTCTCAGA
Source organism: Eublepharis macularius (assembly GCF_028583425.1). Classification (NCBI taxonomy): domain Eukaryota; kingdom Metazoa; phylum Chordata; class Lepidosauria; order Squamata; family Eublepharidae; genus Eublepharis; species Eublepharis macularius. Next base: position 79,408,551 of record NC_072801.1, read on the forward strand.
AGCGGGTTTTAGAATCTGCCCTTGTGGTCTTAATAGGACTGAGACATCTTTATATGTCCTGCTTGTACGAGAATATGTTTGTATGAGAATATCAGAGACGGTAATATTAAGCCACTTATTATTGATCAATCACTCTCCTACATCTTGGAAACAGTTTCATCTGCTTAAAGATAACAACCTAAGATTACTTTGGTGGTAACAAAATTTGTTTCAGTCCTTCTATCCCTTGAGTCCAAAAAACAGTGAACAAGGACCTTCGGCTGCTCAAGATTTGTTAATCAATGAGCTTCTAAAGAAATAGTAAAGAGTCCGGTAGCACCTTTAAGACTAACCAACTTTATTGTAGCATCGGCTTTCGAAAGTTGTTCTCGAAAGCCGATGCTACAATAAAGTTGGTTAGTCTTAAAGGTGCTACCGGACTCTTTACTATTTTGCAACTACAAACTAACACGGCTAATAATAATAATAATATTTGATTTATATACTGCCCTTCAGGACAACTTAATGGCCACTAAGGGCGGTTTACAAAGTATGTCATTATTATCCCCACAACAATCACCCTGTGAGGTGGGTGGGGCTGAGAGAGCTCTGAGAGAGCTGTGACTGACCCAAAGTCACCTAACGCCTCTGCTTCTAAAGAAAGGAAAGGAAGTCAGTGACTTTGTGAATTTCAGAGCCAGAGATGGAAGAACTTGGCCAAGGGATTTGCTTCTTGAGGGCAAAGTGCACACAGGAGATTTTGTCACCCCAGGAGGTTGGTTGCCTTAGCCCTGACCAGCAGCAGTGTGTGTCCACGATGTGACGGCCAGGAACACTGCCCCCCCCCTCTCCATGCCACTCCAGGCAGTGTGGCGGCGTACTGGACCAGAGGGTCTTCACGTTATCATGGGTAAAATGGGAAACCTGCAGGGGTCATCAGGCCCTCAGAGCGACTGAACTCTTACCCGGAACAAGTTTTTGGTGCGCTGCAAATTCCCAAAAACCACGCAATTGAATGCGCCTATGTATAGGTGGAGGAAAGTTTACAGCCAGTCCCCAAAAGATGCCAGTGCAGGGCTCCGTGCCTGCCACCGGAAACGTATACACGTGGGTGTGAGAATCTCACCCCATTCCAGTTTGTTTTCTTTCCCCTCTTGGAAACGGGGCTGTGCAGAGGCGGTGGCTAATTAGCTCCTGAGTCTAATGACAGCGAGAGGAATGCAGCTTGGGGAGGAGGCCGCGGGCAGTGCGGCAACCGGCGCCTTTGCAATTCTGTCAAACAGCAGTTTCGATTTAGTTTTCAGCAAGGCACAATTAGGACAAGGAGAAATTTGGTCTACAAAAATAGGCCAGGAGGAGGACACGGGATGGCAAGAGGATGTTGCAGACAGACTGAACCATGAACTAGAATCAGAACTGGGAGGCTCCTCTTGCGGGTCTTCTCTGGCCATTGACTGCCCTCTCTGAAGCCTATCTTTATGCTGCCAAATGAGGGCTAGAATCTTGATTTAAAAGCAACACCAGCCACAGTTCTCAGCATGTTGGACTTGGACTGTGATCCCACATCCCATGAATGCTTGGAATGTGTGCAGCCCCCAGAGGACTCGAGGATCCAGAGGAGTTAGCCCTGTTAGTCTGTAGTTGCAAACTAGTAAAGACTCAGAGTCCAGTGGTACCTTTAAGACTAACCAACTTTATTGTGGCATAAGCTTTCGAGAACCTCAGCTCTCTTCATCAGATGCATCGTCACAGGCATCTGAGGAAGAGAGCTGTGGTTCTCAAAACCTTATGCTACAATAAAGTTGCATCGGAGGAAGAGAGCTGTGGTTCTCAAAAGCTGATGATGCATCTGACAAAGAGAGCTGTGGTTCTCAAAAGCTGATGATGCATCTGACAAAGAGAGCTGTGGTTCTTGAAAGCTCATGCTAAAATAAAGTTGGTTAGTCTTAAAGGTGCTACTGGACTCTTTACTATCAGAGGACTCAAGGAAGCCTCTTTTAAGTTAGAGGAGGTGCTACTAAAGACTTCAGAGCTGGTTCCAGGTATTTTGTCACCTGCCTGTGTCACAACCAGGCCCTGCAACAGCCACAATTCCTGAACCCGCCAGCGGTATGGAGGTCCTGGGGGTGACCCCCTACTGCTGGTGGCCTGAGCCCCTCATTGTGCCACCCAGAGACCAGCCCTAGTAAAGACCAAACAGCTATTAAGTATGAGTGGAACTGTACCTGAAAGGCAGGGCGTCTGCTTGGCATGTACAAGTTCCTAGGTTCAATTCCCAGCATCACCAGTTCAAAAAAGACCAGTTTGGGAGGTGGCAGGAAGGGCTCTGGGGTCTTGAGATTCTGGACAGCAGCTGCCAGTCAGAGAAGGCAGGAGTGAGCAGGGTCTCCTGCAGTGCAGGGCCCTTTTATGTGAGCCGGCTGCAGGTCCGCAGGTTTTAAACGGTGGCTTCTCTGCGGGAATCACCTTGAAGGGAAGCGGGGCATGCACTCCTGGCCCCCCCCTCTGGAATTGTTAGCATGTGGGGGGGCTGTATCTTGTGTCTTGGGCACATCCTTAAACATGGACGTGCGCATGAGCAGTAAAGCCTTTTGGCTTTGTCAGTGGATGAACAGGTCACCTGCCGTTGCTCGGAGCGCCTCCTTTTTGCAACAGCTTGTTTGCAAACTGGCCCTTTACTTGGAATCTATAGGCCTCGCCGTGCTGATCCACGCTACCACGGCCTCCAGACTGGATTACCCTAATAATGTGTTTTATGTGGGGCTGCCTTTCAGGATGTCTGAAATGTTTCAATTGTTATAAAATATGGCAGCAAAATGTGGTGTCCGCCACTTGGAACCCATAGCTCTGTTTCTGTGCCAGCCTCCAGTGAAATGAAGCGCCAGGCTAGGAATGCCTTCCTTGGCCCACAGACGTCACCCGACATATTCTGGAGTGCCAGGAACCGCTGAGTTTGTCAAGTACATCTGGAACCCAAAGAACAAAAACTCGTTTGGATTTTGCATTGGTCCAGTCGAGGCAGGGTTTATTTTATATTTATTTGAAAATATTGACATCCTATTCCTGTGAAAAACAAATCATCGGCATTTAAAGTTCAGGCTGTTTGATGACATTCCGTATAAAACGCCTTCCCACCGCAGAGCCACACAAAGGCCAACCAGAAAGGCCAACCTAGCAGGGCATGGCCCACTTTCTTCTCTTAACCCATTTGCAATGGCGATGCTGCTACTGAAACTACCCACCCTAGAATTGCACAAAGCGGGAGCCGTTGTGCACATGGGGTGCATACCGGGGAAGGCAGGGGCATCCCAAGGCCCTCCCAGCATGTGGAATTGGAGTTGGATACACACTAGACACCAGTGCAGCGTTTTGAAAGGTGGCTTCAAACCAGCAAGCAGGTGAGCGGCTGTATACTGCACTGTCTTTGTGGGTCAAGAAGTGCGGCAGGCCCAGAGGAGGCTTCCCTGTGGTGTAAATGGGGTGGGGCAGAAGGTGTGCTCCTTGGAAACAAAAAAGGTGTTGCAAGAGCGTCCCTATTTTCAAGGGAAGCCAATACAGGTCAGACAAAAGGAAGTAACCACTTACTGACTTGTGGAATTTACGCCCACAGAAAGTGGCCACTGGCTCACCTGGCATTAAAAGGGGATAAGGCCCATCGATGGCTATCAGCCACCATGACTAAATGGAACCTCCATGTTCAGAGGCAGTGTACCTGTGAATACCAGTGTGGTGTGTGTGTGGGGGGGGCAACCACAGGGGCAGGGATTGGGCCTCAGGGCCCTGCTCAGGTTGGGGCACCTGGTTGGTCACTGTGCAGGATGGGATGCGGGACCAAGAGGGGATGCTGGGCTCCTCCGGCAGGGCTGCCTGTTCCTCTGTGCTGGGAAGCTGGGATGAAAAACGGTGAGGGCCGGGGAGGGGGGGGGGTCTGTTTTGGATTCTCATCCGCTTGAATTTTTGGCAGGCCAGAAATGGCTTCATCTGGGATCTGACAAGCTGTTCTCGGGTTTATCTCCTAGCCGATCTTCCTTGAAGCTTTGCTCAGAAAGCTTCCCAGTAGGTTAGGATCCAGACTCAACGAGATCAGAACCCTTCTTCTTTGCAAAAATAGAAAAGAGTCCAGTAGCACCTTTAAGACTAACCAACTTTACTGTAGCATAAGCTTTCGAGAATCACAGCTCTCTTCTTCAGATGCATGGAGGGTAAGAAGAAACTGGTCAGATATATAGGTGGAGAGGGGAGGGATAGTAGATGCAACCAGTAGCTTCTGATAATGGGATCAGTTGGCTTCTGATGGACACAAATCTGACATTAAAAATGGCAACATCCAGAAGCCAGTGGGAGAACACTTCAGTCTACCAGGACATTCCATCAAGGACATAAAGGTCACCGTAGTTCAACAGAAACCTTTCAAAAACAAAATCCAAGGGGAGGCTGCTGAATTGGAATTCATATGTAAATTTGTAAATTTACATATGTAAATTTGACTCAGTCAGGCTTGGATTGAATAGAGACTGTGAATGGTTATCTCATTATCAGAACGAACTGATCCCATTATCAGAAGCTACTGATTGCATCTATTCCCTCCTCCCTTCTCCACCTGTATATCTGACCAGTTTCTTCTTGCCCTCCATGCATCTGACGAAGAGAGCTGTGATTCTCGAAAGCTTATGCTACAGTAAAATTGGTTAGTCCTAAAGGTGCTGCTGGGCTCTTTTCTATTTTTGCTACTACAGACTAACCCCTCCGGGTCGGGCCGCTCCCCCGAGGCCTCGTTCCGCCCCGTCGGCCTTCCATCGCGGGGCCCAGCCCGCCCGCCTCATGCCCAGCACGCCTCCGACCGGCCGGCCCGCCGCGCCCGCTCCGGGACCCGCCTCGAGCCCCCGCAAGCAGCGCCCCGCGGGAACGCTCGCCCTCCGGGCTGCCCCTTGGCCCGTGCGCCGCGGGCGCCTCGGCTCGGGCGGGGCTGCGAAGCGGGGCTTGTTTGCCGCCCGGGGAGGCGCCTGGGCGCCTTCGGCGGGGCGGAGCAGGGCGGCGGCCCGGGCGCTGAGGCCAGCCCAGCCCAGCCGGGGCGGAGAGCGCCTGTGCCCGCCCCGGCCGGCCTGCCGGTCCCTCCCCTATAAAGGGGGCCGGCGCCGAGCCGCGCGCAGCTCTCACTTCCTGCGGCGCGCCGGTGGCGGGGGAGCCGCGCCGCCTCTTCGCAGCCCGGAGACGCCCCCGCCGAGGTATCGCCCCCGCCCGCCCGCAGTTGCTGGCCTCAAGGGAGCGCCGCCCGCCCCGCAGCCGCGGCCCCGATCCCCGCGGCCCCGCGTTGCGGGCGTTTCCCAGCTTTCTGCGCCCCCTCGCCCCGCGCTATTGGCAGCCTGGCATCTTTCTCTGCTCACACTGGTGCCCCCCCCCACTTCCCTCGGTGCCGGGCTCTGCCATCTCATGCGGGTGGGTGTGCCCCCTCCCCCTCCCCCTCCCCCTCCCCAGCTTCGCTGGTCCCCCTGGGGATCTGGTCCAAACGGGGGGTCTCTTCCCTCACCCCTTAACTGTCTTGCCCAAGGTGGGCGCCTGTTTCCTGCCAGAAGGACCCCCTCCCCCCGGGGCGTGTGTGGGTGTGTGTCCCGTTTTCTGTTCTTAGGGTAGTCCTGGTCCTAACTCAGGAACCCTCATTCTGTTCCCCTTCTGCAGCAATACTCTAGGCTGAAGAAGGGAGCAAAGATTTCTTCCCAGTGATGCCAGGCACCTGTGAGCCTGCGAGTCGGGCCGGTGGGCCGATCACCTTGAATGTTGGCGGTAAATTCTACAGCACGACTTTTGAGACCCTGACGCGGTTTCCGGACTCTATGCTGGGCGCCATGTTTCGCGGCCCTCGCCCGGCCCTTACTGATAGCAGCGGGAACTATTTCATAGACCGCGACGGCAAGACGTTCCGCCACATCCTCAACTTCCTTCGCTTTGGCCGGCTGGACCTGCCAGAGGGGTACACTGAGCTCTCTCTCTTGCGTGTAGAGGCGGATTTCTATCAGATCCGCCCGCTTCTCGAAGCGCTGCACCACGTGGAAGCCGAGCGCCGCCGCCAGAGAGCCAATGCGGTGCTCCATGCCGATGTGGACTTGCGTGAACGGTTGCTGCACTTCAATGTACGCCGCAGACCACAAAACTATGAACTCTGCACATGCTCCCTTCAGATCTTCACAGCCAATGTCTTCTGCACTGACCAACACTTTCTTGCCATGTTGCGAAGACGCCTGGGCCAATTGGATCACACCAACGGAGAGCTTGAAGAGGGCTGTTATGAAAGGTGGGTTGACCACTCCAAAGGGGAGACGGAATCTCAGGGCTTCCTCGGCCAGCCAGATGATTCCGATCGTACAGCGAGAGAATCTCGAAATGGTGTGAGTTGGAATTCCATGACTGCCAGCAGAGAATCCAGAAGCTGGAAAAGACAAGGAGACGGTTTCAGGACCAATGGCGAACGGAGAATTTGCCCGTACGATTCTGCTGATGAGGATGTGGAAATGGCTGATGAGGGACCGGACAACTCTTTGGGACTGTCCCAGCCCGGAACGAAAGCGTGCCACCATCTCTGCTTGGAGTGGGCTCCCCGCCCAAACGAGCTGCCACCAGCAGAGTATGTGAAGCAGAAGTTGTGTCCACTGCAAGTGGGTGGGAGGGAGGTCAGGACGGCCAATGAATTCCTGGAGGAGGTGTTGAAGGTAGCGCTGGCGCAAGGCTTCCGGGTGGATTCGGTCTTTCCGGACCCAGCAGATATTCTCGGTGCTCGTTCCCTGCGATTCGTGCGGCATTGAATATTTCTGCCGACATCTCGGGTGGAGCAGCGCCGTGCCATGGTCAGCTCTGCCTGAATGGAAATGAGATGGTAAGGAAGATTGGGGGGGGGGGACATGTGATGGAGCAGGGGAGGCTTTTGAGGTGGGTGCCACGGCAACCCTAAACAGTTCAGGGTTCTATTCTGAACTCAACAACGGTGTAATCTGTGCCCAAAAGTTGAGATCAGTTAACAGGGTCACAGCAAAGGTAACGAAGATTCTCATCTTGGAACACGTGTTGCCTTTGAAACACCCATTGATTGATTTGTTATGAAGACTGATGACTAATCCTTCCTGTGAAGTTTATTAGAAGCGTTGCAGAATTTTTTCTGTTGAAAACATGTAACAATTATGTAGTAAGGTAAATTACGCTGGAGGCTGGGAAGCTGTTTCTAAATCCTGAGTGCCAATGGGAAAATCTTTAGGGCGTCTTGGATTTTCCATCCCTGCTACTTATGGGAGAAAATGAGGCTGAGAGAGAGGGAGGGAGGGACTTAAGGCAACCCTCGATTTACGTGGGTTTGGAACCCGGAACCAAATCAAAGGCTACTGGTTGTGTTGGCTTTCTAGTCTGTTTTTAATAGTGAGATGTTTGCAACTTTTAACTCCGTTTGGACCATTATTGTAGTAACCATGTGAGAAATGAAAGAAGCAGTACATTCCAGTTGGACAATTTGGGGACTTAATGTTGAAAGCGAGAGGTGCTGGGGCCCAGACACACCTGGAGGTTATACCCCTGGAAGCCCTGCCGTCAGGTCCCTGGGGAGTTTGGGTAGCCACTCGTGTTCACCGATGAGGGACAGGAACTTCGCATGTGGGCAGTTCTTCCCTGTTGTTATGTCACATTCCCCAGGGTGTTAGAAATGGGTTTCTGGGACTCCAGTTGACGGCTGGCACAGGAGCGGTGCTGCTAGGGTTTGAGCATTGCCTGTCATGCAGCCCAACTGGCCCCCTTGCCTGAGACCCTCGGAAGGAGAGCATCCCCTCCTGGAATTGGAACATGGCCCCAGCAAGAAGAGCTGGGTGTGTCGGCATGGCTTGAGCAAGGCAAGGAGAAGCCTGAGCCGAACTGAGAGGGGGTCCCTTGTGTGGGAAGGAGGTCTGATTCTCTGTCTGCACCGCCCAAAGGACTCCTGGGGGCTGTGCAGTGCTCAGGGTGTCGATGCGCCTTCAGGGCTTTGGTCACTCCCCAGTATTGTCGTAGAGTCCAGCAGCACCTTTCAGACCAGTCAACTTTATTGTCGCATAAGCTGTTGAGAACCGCAGCTCTTCGTCAGATGCATCTGATGAAGAGAGCTGTGGTTCTGAAAAGCTTATGCTACAATAAAGTTGGTTGGTCTTGGAGGTTCTACTGGACTCTTTACTATTCTGCAAGTACAGACGAACACAGCTGACTCCTCTGGATTTATCGCCAGTATTGGTGGCACAGAAAACAACAGGTATCCGCCTTCAGAGCCCAGCCAGTGGCCCTGCAAAGAGGAGGCGGGGGGTCCCTCTGGGAGCGAGGGGGAAGGTGGGGTTGATGGGCCAGTCGTGTGTCGAAAGAGGGCCCAGTCTGGCTCAGGGCCCCGCCAGCGACACCAGAGTGGGATCGAGGTGTGGTTGGTGCCCACCCTTTCGAACGTGAGGAGAAAAAAATGGCTTTCGAAGTCTGCAATGGCAGGACTCTGGACACTTCAGTGTCAACCTCTGTCCGTGGTGAGGGGGGGTGCATAACACCTTGATTCCCACCCCGGATGGGGCCAGGCAAGGAGAAGAAAGGTGTGTGAAGCCCTCAGGGAGCAGGGCAGCCCCCCCCATCAGAGTCCACCCCACGCCGCACACAGAGTGCCTCTAGAGTCCATGTATCTTACATTGTGTTTGCCCCAAGGCAGTGGGGTCATTGCAGGGGGTGGGGGGGCGTATGCTGAAGTGAATGTGTGGCTTAAAGGGAGGGAACAGGAGCAGGAGTTGCTCCGGGGCGGGGGGGGGGAGTGGTACGCTTGGCAAGAGGTCCTCTGTGTCCTCCTCGCTGACAGACGAGGCATTGTCCTGGGGGCCTGTCGGCTAGAATGCCGGCTTTTGTTTGGGGCCTCTGCTGGGGGGGGGGGGGGTTCAGCAGCTCCGACCGGCTCCTACCCGGCTTCTCCTTCTCTTTCAGAATCAGCCTCTGTCTCCGGGGCCCTTGCTTTTGCGGTGAAGCAGCTGGGCTTGGTCTCTGGGTCCCCCCACCTGGCCGTCCCGCCTCCCGCTGTTGCCTGAGTGACCAGGATTCCAGCAGTGAAGACCCCTGCCCCGGGCGGTGGAGCTGACTGCACGGGAGTCCGGGCAGATGGATGTGTGCCAAGGGCAGCGGCTGAGGACAGGGGAGAAGCCCCCTGCTGTCACAAAGGGGCCGGAGTGTGTCTGTGGGCCTGTCCTTGGGGGCTGACTACTTGAAGGTCGTTCATTGACTTTCATAGGTCTGCTCTAGAGTAATTATCCTGTAGGCGGCATCTTGGGAGTTGGTTTAACCGCCCTGTGGCTTTGAACGAAGTGACCCTAAGAACTGCATTGCTGGAAGACTGGGTGGGACCTCCGAACGTTTCTGGGCTTTGTGCACAACTACAATGGGGAAGATTTCTTCCCAGTTCGGAGGTGGGGGGGGGGGGGAGCTGATGATTAAACTCTTTTCGCACTGCCACGTGTGTCCCGTTTCTTCTGTGCTTTTCTCGGCGGGCTGCTGTTCTCCTGGCCCCCTTTTCTCTACATCTGGCTAGGTGGGGATGTGGGCAGCTCTCTCTGGAGGGGCGGAACAAGCAGAGCCGGCGCTGTTCGTTTGCGCTGTGCCCTTAGCAACCGCAAACAGCTTTGGCCACACTAAATGTGTTATTCTGTAAAAGGCCCTCTTTGCTGAAACAGGCGAATGTAGCTCCCCTTCTGGGAACTGCAGGCCGAAATTCAGCAGGTAGGTTTCCAGTATGTAGGAGAGAGGGTGATTTTGGATGCAGGATTGACGCTCGCCTTGCGGTTAAGAGCACAGGAACACGGCAAAGAAATAAAGGTGACTCCCATAAAAGATTTCTAGCTACCACTCTTGATCATGCCGCACCCCTTGTGTGGCATCCCTGACCTCAACCCACCTGTGGAGGACATTGCTAAAGGAATTTCTTTTGTACTTCCATGGGATGTGTGTGTGAGAGAGTGTGTGTGTGTGTGTGTGTGTGTTGGGAGGGGAGATTCTGCAACACAATCAGCCCCACTGCCCTTGTGAGGTGGGCTGAGCAGGTGCTGCCTAATAAAGCTTGTGGGGTTTGCACCTACTTTGCTTCTCATGTGGGGTTTGTTTGAGGGAGTGGAGGAGACCATCTGGCTTGCTGTGTCTTGTGTGAGCTGAATGGGTGTGTGGGTGGGGGGCGGGTGAGAAGAGAAGACTGTCAATACAATCCAGTGCAGCAAGCCTGGCATGAGAGTGGGTATAAACACGCAAGACGCCCCAATCCATTCGTGAGTTTTTACTTATGGTAGGCAAGACCAAGGGCTGGGCAAAAGCAGCTTTATGGCGCTTTTAATATTTTTGGTAAACACCTCTCCTGCATATGCTACGCATCACTTGAAAGCTATGCCCTATAAAAAGCTAAGCTATTCAGATGCATTTCCTGTTCCTAGTTGGAATTCCCAGGCGGGGTGTGTGCGTGTGCGTGCGGCCCTTGAATCTGGCAGGGTCAGACTCTAGGTGGGCTAGAACCTCCTTGCCCTGCTCGTGGTCTCCTGGGAAGCAGCAGCCAAAGTGCGCAAGGTAACCAGACACTCTGTTGAGGGAAGGGCCAGCTCCGGGGATTGTGTTGCCCATTTTTTTCTCATGCATCAGTTGGTACCTGGCTGGCAGCAGGGTGGGCACAGGAGGGGATGCTAGTCATCTCCCCTGCCACCCAGGGGTGGGAGCAAGCTGAGTCCCTGTGGTGCACAGGCACCCTTCTCAGTCACTTGGGAGGCTCAGCGGGAGAAGCTGCCCTGCATTCGATGGGCGGCTCTGGCTTCTGGTCTGATAATATTCTCTTCTTGGGGTCGACTTGCAGGCCTTCCAGCTGACCAGTAGAGGGCACTCTCTAGAGCACAAAGACACCCAGATACATGTGCGCCAGCATAGACTTTTATGCACACACACACACCCCATGTGTGACGTTTGAGCAGGGACACAGTGCTCCCTCTTCCTGTGCCTTGTGGAAACCCACACAAGTGGGCATTTGTGTCTCTCGCCCCAAGGCTTTAGGGGATATGTGACACTGCTGATCTCATGCCCCCCTCCAAACCTTGTATGCGGCCCTCCCTCCCATAGGTGTGTTTGTGTGGTTTGGTGAGCCACAGCGAGGGGAGGAGGGGAGGGCCAAAGGCTTCTTCTAGGCACTCTGCCCCTTGCCCTTGTCAGCTGGTTGTGTTTGCCCTCGGAGGCTGAGCCTGGGCCTTAATCCAGGATCCCCGGCCTAAGCTCTCTTTGAAGGCTTCTGCTGTTGTGGGATCTCTGCGTAGGCACAGGCTTGCCCGGTTTGTCACGGTCACATGCTCCCCTTCCATGCACAAAAGCACACTGACCTTTGGTTGCAGTCGGCTCCTCCCTCCCTCCCTGTGGTCACTATGAGAAGGGAGGGGCATCTCTCTCTCTGGGTGGAGGGAGAACAGATTCTGGTCAAATTCCAGAACGGCATTGAAAGGTGCGGCCGGCTGCCAGACTAGCTGAACACCAGAAGGCATTTTCATTGTGTGTTTCAATGTGTGAAATAGTACTTGCTCCGGAGCATATGCAGAGTATATTTCTTTTCAGTGCCCGGTACCTCCATGTAAATAATCCCCAGCCAAGGCCTGCCTCTGCCTGTAAAAATGGCTGGTTGTCAGAGGAGACCCGGCTGAGCCAGAGGGATCAGCGGTTTGGCTTGAGGTAAGAGAACAGCATCTGTTCCGCGTAGGAGTGAGTTGAGTTCAGGCTTCTTTTACACAACGCGGCCCTGTTCTGGTAATCATTAACTTGCATGGAAACAAACATCTTTTACTGCCCCAAACACAATTCTCATGTCTCCTGTGTGAACACGGCGATACTCAAGACTATGTTATTACCTCAAGCAAGGTACCCCCACCCCTTCCTGGCCGTGCACCGTTGCCAGCTGGGATGTTACCCAGGGGCTTGCACTGGGCAGGCGGTGTGCCAATTCCCTCCCAGCTGTGGATGGCTGGACCTGAGCCGAGCCCACCGGCCTTGTGGTTCCAACGGGGAGCAGGACCTGGGGTGGGTGTGGGGGGGTGATTCTGAGGGTCTCCTTCCCCAAACAGTTGTAACCCTTTTACTGAGCATTTCAGTTTTCGAAGAGCTTAAAGTCGGGTATTTTTTAAAAATTGTGCACACCTCTGAATATCAAAGATTTCTAGGAAGAATCTGTGTGCCTCCTCCTTCCTGACACAGAGGGGGACAGGATATTGCAGGTGTGCCATGCAGAACGCATTGTGTTCTGATGAGGACTGAAACACATTTAGGAACTAAGAAGAAACTTCGGATATTCTTATGTCATTGTTCATTAATTTTAAAATCTGCCCAGTTTTGAACGGTTGTGATTTTTTAAAAAATGTCACTCTTCAATTCCGAAAACTGCATGCGATGTTTGGGCTCCTTTGATTAATGATCAATCAATTAAAATATTTTATACTGCTTTCTTTGCATCTCAAAATGGCTTACTGAAAAATGTAAAGCCAACACACAAAAACATGCCAAATATAAAACCTGCACACAGAGCTTGGCTGACTGCCGTCCTTGAATTTCAAACGCCGAACTATTCAGCGAGGGACTTGCTCAGAAGCCCCACAAAAGAGCCAGGTTGTCGTCTAACCTCTGAATGCTGCCCAAGGAGACACCAAGTGAATTGCAAGGATCCATAACTATGATCATAGATCCAGAGGAGTTAGCTGTGTTAGTCTGTAGTTGCAAAACAGTAAAGAGTCCAGTAGCACCTTTAAGACTAACCAACTTTATTGTAGCATAAGATTTTGAGAACCACAGCTCTCTTTGTCAGATGCACCTGACAATGCATCTCACAAAGAGAACTGTAGTTCTTGAAAGCTTATGCTACAATAATGTTGGTTAGTCTTAAAGGTGCTACTGGACTCTTTACTATTTCATAACTATGATGCTGCTGCAGTATCAGCTCCTGCCTGAACAGGAGGATTTTGGTCCTGCGGTAATGCAGAGACCAACAAGATTTTCAGAGTGTAAGCTTTTGAGAATCAAAGCTCCCTTCTTCAGACAGGAGACCACGAGATGATCTGCCACGATTAGCCTGAGCAACATAGAATGCCCCTTTAAGAACAGAACCTTGGGGCTGCAGGGCCATTGCCTGGGGGGGGGGGGTCACTTAGAACCTGGTGGAATGAGAAGTGGGCTCTAGAATGTTCCAGAGGCCACGCCCTCTGCTTGCTGGGTGCTAAAGAGCTGGCAGCCGTTCCATGGCCTCTGCAGCAGTCGCCACTCAAGGGGTCCTCTGGCCCACCCCTCGGACACCCCCAGCTCCAGCTGCTGCCACCCTCCTGCTTCTACTCCTGGCCAGCGGATGCCTGGGTGCCGATGGGTGCCTCCCTTGCCACCCACAATTCAAGAACCTGAAGAGCCGTTTTGCCCATCTCTGTGCTCAGTACCGAAAACGTTACAGCCGGCAGAACTGTACCAGTTACCCCTGGGGAAGGAAATCCTTTCAAGGCTTTGCTTTAGGTAGTTCCAGTCAGGAGGCCTGGGTTCTCTGGGAAGGGAATGGGGGAGAAGGGGCTGGTGGGTGTGATGAAAACAGGGAGTCTGGCCCAAGTTCATCTCCGGAGCTTCATGGGGAAGCGAGGATCCGAAGCATCTCACCCAGGCAAAGCCAGCTCCTCATCCCCTTCACTGTCCTGGCTCTCTTTGGCTTCTGAGGTCTCCCTTTTTGTTCCCCTCCATCTCTTGGTCTGCAGACGAGCTTTCCTTGGATTTGATTCTGGAAAAAACCCACCGCGTCTTCCGTGTTATTGGTGAGTCAGTTTGGGTTCCTGCAATTGTAGGGGCTGATCTGCGGACTGAGAGAGTTTGAACACGGATGGGAGAGGGAAAGGGCCATTCCAGAAACCGGTGACAATGACATTGTTTTCCCGTTTTCAGAAATAAACCAAAGCCTGGAAGAGTTTCCAAAGTTTTGGGACTGGCTTCACAAAGTGAAGATGCCAGAGCAGAGCAGAGACGGTATGACGGGCCACACAAATCTAATCAGGGCTTACTTAATTTGGTGTCCAGTAGCATCTTTGAAACTAATCAACTTTATTGTAGCATAAGCTTTCAGGAACCACAGCTCTCTTCATCAGATGAGATGCATCTGATGAAGAGAGCTGTGGTTCTCGAAAGCTTATGCTACAGGAAAGTTGGTTAGTCTTTAAGGTGCTACTGGACTCTACTATTTTGTGACTACAGACTAACATGGCTAACTCCTCTGGATCTTAATTTGGTGTGGGACTAAGCCACAGGGCTTCTTGGAACATGTGTCCCGTTTATAAAGGAGAGTGCCCCTGCGCATGTGCAGAGGGCCTTTCTTTCCTACACATCTGGGATTGGGGGAGAAGGAGTCAAAGCGTAGTTAGCCAGGTTGCCCCCCCCCCGCTGCTATGGGGAGGTCAAAAAATAGAGAAAGGAAGGCTGACTTCCCCCTTGGGGAAAGGGCAGGAACAGTTCTCCTAAAATGTTATCCTAGAAACCTCAGTCCGTTGGATTGGGGCCCCATCTTCACCATGGTGCTCCTCAGTGGTGAGCTGGTAAAGGACGTTGGGCGAGTCTAGTAACGACTTTGTTTTCTTCTCTTCTAGCTTTGTGCCCTCCAGCTTGCCGTAAGTGCTGGGGAAGGGGACGGGGCCCCAGAATGTGTAAGAGTCCCACCCTCCCTTTAGGCTCACTTCTTCCGTGGCCACTGTCGGGGCTTCAAATACCTGTGGAAATATAAACCTGGCAGGGCAGCAAAGGGTCAGCAGACGAGGCCAATAACCATCCTAGCAGGGCGCACCGAGTGGGCGGTGACTTTCCTGCCTTGGGGGCTGCTGTGCCAGAGATGGGGTGGGGGGCTGAGCCATCTCGGGGTGCTCCAATTCCTAACCCTCCCCCCCCCCGCCATTTGCAGATGGCTCAGCTCCAGTGGTCAACTGCTCTTCCTGCCGAATGGAGGATACGGCCTGCTGGGATATGAAGACCTGCTACCCAGGTGGGGGGCTGCCTGACCCTGGCCCCTTCCTGCAATGCCCCTTCTTACATGCCCAGAGTAAGGCCGGTTGCCACCTTGGGGCCAGGTAGCAATTTCCCCCAGGCCAGTTTCGCTAGGGATCCTGGTGGGGTTTTGCCATCTTCTGGGCATGGAGTAATGCTTGTTTGTATTTGGGGGGAGGGAGGTATTTGGGAATTTCCTGCATTTTGCAGGGGTTTGGACTAGATGACCCTAGAGGTCCCTTCCAACCCTGTGATTCTTTGATTCTGTCTGAAACGGGTTTCCCAGAAGGCTGTTTGCTTGGGGGGAGAGGCACACGTAGCCACCTGCACACACACATTTCTCTGAAGGGGCCACTTCAAGTCGGGTGAATGGGAGGTCCCTGGCGCCAGGTCCTTTGTCCGTGCCAGGACTGTGCCCTTCTGGGAGATGAGTTCCCAGCATGGCACCTCTGTCAAAGTCTCTTGCCAGTCTGCCTGTCTTCCATGAGGACTTCGTCGCAGGTGACTGGACCAGACGCTAATCTTCTTCCTCACAGAGCGCCTTGATCTACAGAAGGCAGTCACGCTGCTGAGCACCATCTCCGGCTCCTGTCTCTTTTTGGGTGTGGTCACATGTGCCCTTGAGTAAGTGACATAAACGGGGATGTGAGGGGCCGCTTTTGTGCCTGGAGATGGTGAAGGGGGAGCGCAGGATGGGGGGAGAAAGTAGGGGGAGAGAGAACGGAGGTCCCTTCACCGGATGGAATCCCTACAAGGCATCCATTTATGGCGTAGCAAAGTCCTAAGAACATCATTGCAGCCCCGCGGCTTCACACGAGGGGTCTCTGCAGTCCTGCCTCCTGGACTCTGGTCCCCAGAAGGATGCAGACACCAAAGCCACCCCGCAGCCGCCGGCACTCACAGGTGCACATTTAGTATTGGTGGCTGGCAGCCATTGATGGACCATAAATTTGGCTGAAACTGAGGAGGGCCTTTGACTCGAAGGTAGAGTTGGAGGTCCCAGGTTTGATCTCCAGTTAAAGGAAGGAGCAAGCAGGTGGCATGAAAGACCTCCACCTGAGACCCTGGAGAAGCACTGCCCGTCAAAGGAGGCAAGAACGGCCCCGAGAGAGATGGGGGGCGGGGGGGGGGGGCTGAATCTGCAGGAGGCTGCTTTCCACTGCAGTCCCAAGGAGCGTTACTCCAGCCTAAGCCCATGGAAATTAATGATCTTAGCCTGGAGTAACTCTCCTTGGGACTGCGCTGTGAGTGGTGTCCATGGCTCGCCGCCCCTTGATTAGCACCAGGTTTTGATCGTTTGCAGCAAACTCCGGGCGACGTGGGGGCCGGGCTTTAATGATTTGATGATGTCACTGAATTACTCTTGACTGGGGGCGGGGGGGGCTTTCCGTTTGTCCTTGCAGATTCCGGTTCCGTCCAGGGCTTGCCATGGAGTGAGTGCCCAAGAGAGAAAGAGGCGGCATTCGGAACACCCCCCAAGAGTTTCCTTCCATGACCACAAGACCAGAGCGTGTGTGTAGGGGGGGGGTGAGAGGGGAAATAGGGCAGTGTGAGCTGGCACAAGTGTGACTGACTACACTTCAGAGGAGTGTGTGACTGCAAAGGCATGTGAACAGCCGTGTGCCAGAGTCTCAGGAAGTGAACGGTGCTTAAGGGGTCAGGCTGTGTGTGCGCACATGCATATGTGCGCACATGTGAAAAGGGCATGTGTCGATACGGTGAATGTGCAGAGTGCGCACAAGGGTAGCTGGAAAGCCCCGGGGAGAATAGACCATGCCCATAGGAAGGGGGCACGTGCACCAGGCTAGATGTGCAAAGGTGCACACAGAGGCACATAGAAGCTACCTACATCATGCGGTGTTCCATGACCGCCTGGGTCCTTTGCAACCTTCCAGGCATTTCTGCGGGGGAAGGCCCTGAGCCGCTGCAGGAGATGCACCCATGGAAACCGTTGTGTTGCCCTCAAGCCTCTGGTGCAGGAGTGCGGAGGCCAAATGCTGCAGACTCGTGCCTCACATATTAGCGCATGAAAAGGGCAGCCCAGGGCCGGGGAACGGAGCATTGTCTCCTGTTCAGTGTGTGGCTGCTCTCGCCTCGACTAATTAAATGCTCAGGTTGCCAATTTAAAAATGTCAGTTGCACGAAGTCTAAAACGAGGACTCTCGAGGCTGCTTTCGCTGGGCCTTCATGTCCTTCCCTCATGCCCCCCAACGTGTCTCCACACCTGTTTCTTCCCCGCTCCTCCACTCTGCTTCCTCCATCTATGCCCCCTCCCATCCAAGCAGAGGACCATAGGTGTCTGTAGGCTGGCCCCAGAGCCTGTTTGAATAAACTAGTGTACATGAATGAGTACGGTGAAAGAAGATGTGATTTATCTGGATTTCATTAAAGCTTTTGATAAGGTCCCCCATGACATTCTGATGGGCAAACTGGAAGACTGTGGAGTGGACTATAGGACAGTTCGGTGGATAGGGAACTGGTTGGAGGACCGCACTCAAAGAGTGGTGGTCAACGGCGTTTCATCAGATTGGAGGGAGGTGTCCAGTGGGGTGCCGCAGGGCTCGGTTTTGGGCCCAGTACTTTTCAATATTTTTATCAATGATCTGGATGAAGGAGTGGAAGGGCTGCTCATTAAATCTGCTGATGATACCAAATTGGGAGGAGTAGCAAACACCCAAGAAGATAGAATTAAAATTCAACAAGACCTGAATACTCTGGAGAAGTGGGCAGCTGTGAATAGGATGCAATTCAACAAAGACAAGTGCACAGTATTACATCTGGGC
Organism: Eublepharis macularius; assembly: GCF_028583425.1. Lineage (NCBI taxonomy): Eukaryota > Metazoa > Chordata > Lepidosauria > Squamata > Eublepharidae > Eublepharis > Eublepharis macularius. The sequence goes on from NC_072801.1 coordinate 79,426,343, forward strand.
CAAAAAAATGGGAAGCACAAATACTGGATGGGGGATACACTTCTGGGCAGTAGTATATGTGGAAGGGATCTTGGGGTAAGAGTGGACTGTAAACTAAATATGAGCAGTCAGTGTGGTGCGGTGGCAAAAAAAGGCTAATTCAAGCCTGGGTTGTATCAAAGGGGCCATAGCATCAAAATCGCAGGAGGTCATAGCCCCTCTCTATACTGCCTTGGTCAGGCCACACCTGGAGTATTGTGTGCAGTTCTGGAGGCCTCACTTCAAAAAGGATGTGGACAAAATCGAGAGGATGCAGAGGAGAGTGACAAGGATGATCAGGGGTCTGGAGACTGAGCCCTACGAGGAAAGGCTGAGGGCCTTGGGAATGTTTAGTTTGGAGAAGAGGAGGTTGAGGGGGGACATGATTGCTCTCTTTAAATATATGAAAGGCTGTCATTTGGAGGAGGGCAAGGAGCTGTTCCAGTTGGCAGCAGAGGGTAGGACGCGAAGCAAGGGGCTAAAACTACATGCACAAAGGTACCGGCTGGATATTAGGAAAAACTTTTTCACGGTCAGAGTAGTTCAAAAGTGGAATCAGCTGCCTAGGGAGGTGGTGAGCTCCCCCTCACTGGCAGTTTTCAAGAAGAGGCTGGATGAATACTTGTCAGGGATGCTTTAGGCTGATCCTGCACTGGGCAGGGGGTTGGACTAGATGGTCTCTGGATGGACCCTTCCAACTCTGTGATTCTATGATTCTATAACCCCTGAGCACACGTAGACCACCTTTCCCTCACCTCAGCCAGCCCTGGCCTCTTGGGTGAGTAGGAGAGTGGTTCACACGAGAGGGTGCCTCTGATCCACGCCAACTTGTCCCCCTCCCACATTTTAGAAATTAACCAGGGGCAGGAGGGTGTGTTGAAGGCAAATGATTCCCTTGGTCTGGTGAGGAATGTTTTTAATTAAGAAGAGCTCTGCTTCCAATCTGCAATCCAGACCTTTATTAGCTACGCACCCGGCAAAGCTCTGGAGGCTTTGAGGCTGGGGCTGTGCCGCTTGGGGCATGTTCGTGCAAAGCTTTTGCAAGTGGCCACAAGATGTCCCACCTCTGGGCAAACACCAAGTTGGCCTCCTTGGGAGAGGCCTCTAGATCTGACCCCAGGGCATGTGAGGATGCCTGGGCACCCATCAAAAACTTCGGAAGGTTTTGCCCAATTCCTGTGACTCACATTTTAAAAAATGCTTCTGGGTTGTTCTGTAAAGTGACTAATGCAAAGCTCTTTGTGAAACCAGCATGTGTGAATGTTTACCAGTGATCCTGTGCACAAAAATACACACAAACACAACATGCACAGACATGCATATGCACCCACCCATACAATCTTTGTACATTCTGCACTGAGATAAACTGGATTCCACGACCAGTATAAACTTTGCAGATTAGGCACATTTTGCTGTACCTTATTTTTGTATCTGCAGTTTTTAAGACTGAATAATTTCTCCTGCTTCTTGGAGCAGTCCTGGGGGGAGGCTGAAGCCTTTGGCAATCTCTCCCAATCACCTCTCCAGCTCAACCCACACCTGAATCCTGCGCCTTCCATGGCAAACTCACAGAGACGGGTAAACAACAACCATGAACTTCAAGCTACAAGAAGGATTGCACTTGATTTCTAAAACAGAGAGATCTGGGGTCTTGAGCCTTCCTTACTGTGTTCCCCCTTGGAACTGGTGGCCTTTCCCCATTATTCTAGTGTCCCTGAGCATGTACAGAGTTCCCCCTGAAAAATGGGTGGTCCTTGTGTACTGAAAGGGTGGGGGACATGCAGGTCAAATGACGCAGCTTCCAGAAGTCTCAGCTCCTGAATCCCAGCACTTCGCGGGTGAGAAGGGAGCCCCCCCCTCCCCACAGCAGGAAGATCTCCTCTTAGGGTTGCCAAATTCAGCCTGAGAATTCCTAGAGACTTGGGCTGTTTTCACACATCTTAATGGCTGCGCAAAGTAGTGCAAAAGTCCTGGAACGACAGTGTTTTTCTGGCACAATTTCCCATGATGACTCCGTTTTGTGGCATGATTCGCATTTCGCACCACAAACCAGAGTCATGATGGGAAATTGCACCGGGAAGAAGCCATCCTTCCGGAAGTTTTGTGCGATTTTGCGTGGCCAGTAAGACCTGTGAATACGGCCTTGGAGATGCTTCCTGTGGAGGGAGGAATTTCAGCTAGAATCTATGGTGTACCATAAAGTTTGCCCTCTGAAGGTGCCATTTTCTCCAGGGGAACAGATCTCTGTAGTCTGGAGATCAGGTGTAATCCCAGGAGATCTCCAGGTTCCACTGGCAGACGGGCAACCCTGACTGCTTCCCTCTGCCATGCCCAGCCTGGTGGGCAGAAACTGTGGCAATCGGTTGGGTCCTTAATCAGGTTGATGTGACTTAGTAGTGCCCTGGGAGGGAAGCTGCTCTGCCTGTCTGCCCCTCCTTCTACCTGGCCCGCCCAGGTGAGCTGCTGGCAGGTAGGTGAGGGAAGGCGGAGCCTCCCACACTCACCCACCCCCTGTGCCTGGAGCAGAGCAGAGCAGAGAGCAGGAATCCGCTTCCACTGGAGGGAGAGCGAAGAAGGACCCGCACAGATTCCTCCACACAGGTTAGTGCCGAAGGTGCATGGGAGGGGCTTGTGGGACAGGGATACCAGAGGGACCCTCGTTTGGACCTTCCTTCCTTCTGTCCCATTAGTGACCGTCTCTCTTCCTGTGCCCTCCGCTACAACACACTTTTCCTTGCGTTTCTCCTCCCGTCCACTTGTGTGACTTTCCTTTGTTCCTCACCTTCTTTGCTCCTTGATTTCTTCTGTCCTCCATCTACCTGTTTTTCATACAATTCTGATTTCTCAGCCCTCCGACCCTTTTATTGGAGGAGGGCGTCTTTTCTTCTTCAGACTTTCTCAGATACTCCTTTCCTTGGCTTGCCTCTTCCTAGGGGAAATTCCCCCCAAGTTTGGGTTACCCCATCCGTCACTTATCCTGGAGTTCCTATGGGGGAAATTACAGTTTGCTTCAGCCTGGGCAGCAGCAGGCAGCGCTTCCGGCATTTCTGGGCTGGCCTCCCTTGGTGGAGACTCGCAGCCTTTGAGCTCTTGGCGGGAGGTTTCCGTATGAGCTTTCATGTTGCTTGGCCTCCACACCCCCAGTAGGAGCCCTGGACAAAATTCTCTTCACAAATAGGAAAAGCTCCTTCTTTGGTCCAGCTCCCACCTGCTGCTGCTCTTCCCGCCTCTTCTATCTGTTGTTCCTCCCGCAGTTCTCCTTTATGGGCCCCGCTCTGTAGTGGTGTCGTTTCCACCCCCAGTTTGCAGACACTGGGAACAAGGGGATGCTCTCAGCCTTCTCGGGGAATGCTGATGGAGGTTGCACTGGGACACCGTTGCCGGTCTCTTCTGCCCCTTAGCCCATTCCGGTTCTTGTAAACTGGGCCTGTCAGGGCCAAGCTAGAAGTGACGAATTACACTTGAATGGCAAGTGAGCAGACTCACGTGTACTCCTCCCTGTTTACTTGCGCTCCACTCGCACTCCACTCGATCATGTAATTCCTCACTTCTAGCTTGGCCCTCTTACCAAGCTGGGGGATTGGGGGCCTGCCTGGTACCTGTCCGTAGAAGCTGAATCCTCTGACCTCCATGCTGGATTCTCACGGGTGCAGCACCTGTTTCCAGGTTCCCAGAGGGAAGGGGAGAGCGTTAGGCTAGCCGTCACAGCAAGGATGTGTTGCCTGTTCTGGGGCCAAGATCTGGTATTCAGAGTGGGGGCCGGGGGCCGGGCTGAGCCCTAGTGTAACTTCTCCTAACTAAAGTCATAACTGCAGCCATCCAGAAACTTTAAATCAACAATGTCTTTGAAAGGTAATAGATCCAGAGGAGTTAGCCGTGTTCGTCTGTAGTAGCAAAATAGGAAAGAGCCCAGTAGCACCTTTAAGACTAACTGACTTTACTGTAGCATAAGCTTTCGAGAACCACAGCTCTCTTTGTCAGATGCAAGATGGATCTGATGAAGAGAACTGTGGTTCTCGAAAAAGCTTATGCTACAGTAAAGTGGGTTAGTCTTAAAGGTGCTACTGGGCTCTTTACTATTTTGGAAGGTAAACAGTTCAACTTGTCTGATTCCACCAAGTGACAGAGTTCTTTTTCAGTGTCCTTCCAATTCGAAGCAACTGTAGCCCAGGCTTCTGTCCTCTTCTTGGGGAATTACAGCCCTTATTCAAGGTGATAAGAGTATATTAATTATCAGGGCTTTTTTTCTGGGGAAAGAGGTGACGGAACTCAGTGGGTTGCCCTCAGAGTAAATGGTCACATGGCTGGTGGCCCCGCCCCCTGATCTCCAGACAGAGGGGAGTTGAGATTGCCCTACGCGCCGCGGGAGCGGCGCGTAGGGCAATCTCAACTCCCCTCTGTCTGGAGATCAGGGGGCGGGGCCACCAGCCATGTGACCGTTTTCAAGAGGTGCCGGAACTCCCTTCCACCGCGTTCCCGCTGGAGAAAAGCCCTGTTAATTATTATTCAGCTCCCCGGCAACCAGCTTCTTCCCGAGCTGCCTGGCTCTAGCTGCTGACTCTGCCCTACTGGGCGAAACCAATTACCTCATAGGGGTGACACGAGCATCAGCTAAGGGCCCCCCCCCCATGTCCTTCCGGCCAGTTGTCTGAGGACCAGCGGGCAGCCTGGGCCCAAGGAAAGGAGCGCCTGGGGCAGGGGAGAAGGCAGCGGGGCTTCCTGCGGACTGATGTGGCGTCAGGTGGTGCAGGGTATGAGGTTGGACTGGACAGCGGTTGGAGTGCCCGCTTTCGAAACCGAGTGATGTTTGGCCTCTGGCGATGGTCTTGGGATGGTATCGGCAGCTTTCAACCAGAGGGCTGCAGCTAGCTCAGAACTGTCAAGGCAGGGGCTTTCCAGGACACTTGAGCCTTTTGCCGGAGACGTCGGGGCCCAAACCCAGGCCCCCCCAGCAAGCTAAGGAGGTGCTCCGACCGACACTAAGCCCCAACAGCAAAGGAGTCGTCAGAGGATTAGTCCGCTCAGCTTATCCTCGGCTCCTCTGGCTGGCAGAGGCTCCCCGGGGCAGAGGAAGGAGCCTGGCGCACTGGGAGCTCAGAGCAGATACTCTCTGGGCCTTCCTGGGGCCCTTCTCCAGCCGAGCCACCCAAGCGGCTGCTGGGGGGAAGCCCAACGAGCAAGGCGCCCCTTCGCCTCAAGGGCGCAGCCGTGGATCAGGGTCAGGAGATGATTTGGCATCACCGAGGTGGTGCAGGCCCGGAGGGGGCAAAACACCTTGAGCCAGCCCTGGGCCCTCCTCCAAAGCCAGACCATTGGGGAACATTCTTCAGCTTATACATGAGATCAAATTTTTACTCTGGTTTGGAAAATACAATTTGCAATGTCAGCAAGTGATTTCCCCCTTCTGAATCTGCTGGGTGCTTGCTTGGGGTATCACATAAGAGTTTGCAGGATTTTATAAAAAAGAATTTGAAAACTCTGAGGCTAAAAGCCCCCCCTGCCCCCGCCCCCGCCCCCATCTTTCACCTTTTGGAATGGCACTTGGAGGAAATTCAGAAAAGGGATTAGGGAAATTTTGACTGATTAACAAACCAAAGGCGATCTTTTTAAAGAAAGAAGTCCCCTATCCCTACCCAAACATTCCTCAAGAGGGATTTGCACATGAACAGAAAAGGCCTTGAATGGATTCGGGGACCTGACGGAGGCCCCTCACATTTCCCCCCTCCCCACCCAAAGCGAAGTGAACGCTTTACTGTCTTTGCTCTTTTTTCGCCATTCGGGAGGTTGGGAGTCACAGGATGAGCCAGAGGCAAGATCCTCCTGGAAGTTTTCCTATGCAAAAGAGGACTTCCTGGCAGACCGTGCCCCATGAGCTCAGCAAGCCCTGTGACAGGCTGAAATCCAACCAATGCAGCACATTCCAGCACATCATTTTTTTTGTCTGCTGTTCTTCAAAGAAGCTTAGAGCACCTGGTTTCCCTTCCTCCATTTCATTCTTACAACAACCCTGCAAGGTAGATTAGGCTGAGATAAAGAGATTGGTTTAAGTTCATCCAGTAAGCTTCCATACCAGAGCCAGGATTTGAACAGGATTTCCCTTCGGGTTGCCAACTCCAGGTTAGAAAATGCCTGGAAATTTGGTGGTGGAGTTTAGGGAAGGCAGAGTCTGGAGATGAGAGGAACCTCAGAAAGGTGTAGTGCCATAGAGTCCATCCTCCAAAGCAGCAGAACTGATGTCTGTTACCTGAACACCAGTTGAAATTCTGGGAGCTCTCCAGGCTGCAACTGGAGACTGGCAGCCCTGAATTCTCCCTGCTCCTAGCCCAGCTCTCTAACTACTGCTCATACTTCCTTCTCTCAATTCCCTGTAAAACCATCCAACAGAAGATTTGGGTTTGGAACTGGAATGCTTCAGGATTTTTAGATTCTGGGAACGGGACAGGGTTTGTGCCTATTGAAAGAGCAAAGCAGAACGGCAAGAAGGCCCAGTTCTCAAGGAGGCTAGGATTTGATTCTGCCCCCGTTATTACTAGAGGAGTCGGCCGTGTCAGTCTGTAGTTGCGAAATAGTGAAGAGTCCAGTAGCACCTTTGAGACTAACCAACTTGCATCTGACGAAGAGAGCTGTGGCTGGTCTCTTTACTATTTCATTATTACTGTTCTTGCTGGTTCCTATTGATGAAACTCTGCACTAGCTTGCCAACTCCAAGTGGGGCCTGCCTGGAGATCTCCTGGAATGATAACTCCTCTCCAGACCTGCAGAGGTCAGTTCCGCCGGAGTAAATGGCTGCTTTAGAGGGTGGGCTCTAGGGCATTACACCCGGCCGAGGTCCCTCCCCAAGCTCCAGCCCCAAATCTCCCGGAACTTCCCAGTCTGGAGTGGGCAGCCCTACTCTGTCTGCCCCCATTATCTTGCTTGATTCCTTTCAAGCATTGTAAGGCAGGCCAGTGAATATTTCCCACGTTGCAGAGGGGAACAGCGGGAAGGGGCGCTAGTGGGAGAACTGCCGGCTTGAGGATGTCTAAGGAGTTCGGGGTAGGAGCAGAACTTCCTGGTCCACACTGACTCACAGAGACACACACACACTTCAGCCACACACAACCACTACGGCCTGCTTTAAACGTGACAGTGGCGAGGCGGACGAAGTGGCCCGTCTGACTCGGCACGCGTGTCCTCCTGCTCCACACTGAACCTAAAATGCTTGCTACCTGTGCAAAGCAGCCCTGCCGGTTAGGCTAGCTGGTATGCCAACTGTCCAGCTGCCGCTCTGGCATGCACGCTCTATGCTGTTTTGCACAGGTGACAGCCCCATTTCGGCACAACACTCGGAAGGGGCCCCTGCTTGTACCGGTGGTCGGGCCTAATTCTTTGAGGTCGCCTTCCGCTCCGCTCCTGCAGTTGGTTCTCGGGCCCCTCTCGCAGGGAATGTAGCTCTCCTTGTTTTGTCCCTGTTTTCTCCTGGGTGGGGTGTTTGGTGAGCGCAATTGGCTGGAGAAGGGTTGCAGGATTTGAGTCCAGTGGCACCTTAGAGACCAACAGGATTTTCAGGATGTAAGGTTTTGAGAGTCAAAGCTCTCTTCTTCAGGCACCTGAAAAATCTTGTTCGTCTCTAAGGGCCAAGCTACAAGTGACGGATGACACTTGAACGGCAAGTGAACAGACCCACGTGTATTCCTCCCTGTTCACTTGCGCTCCACTCGATCACTGCGTGTCATTCATCACTTGTAGCTTGGCCCTCAGGTGCTCCAATTCCGCTGTTCTACCATCTCAGCTACCTTCCTGAAACTGGGCAGGGTCTGCGATCGTTGCAACAAAAGCGACCAGAAGTATTCTTGCACCACAAGCCCAAAGATGTTTTTTATTCTTGTGTAAACTACCTCCCTTACTTCCGTGCAGGGGGGGATCCCCTGCTGGCAGGCAGGCAGGCACACGCGTGTGCGCACACACACACTTGTTTGTTGATTGTTTACATAATTCATAGTTTGCAGTGCTCACTGAAACTCAAGGCGGATTACACAGCATGAGTCTCAGTACAGTCAATATCAAAGACATTTCAACAAGCATGAGCATATATATATATGCAAATTTGCAAAGAAGCAGAAATTCAATACAGAGCTGAAGAAATGTTGAAACGGAGCGTAAGCAATTGCATGGATGACACGTTAAACAACATGGGCATTACCCAGTAGGATCATACTTATAGCAATAGCAGTCTCTGGTCTCTCAAAGTTTACAGCAATAGTAGTGAAGTCTGTGGTCCCTTGACTGACGGGTCTCTTGAGCCGACTTCCTTACAGCCCTCCTAACTGAGTGTGTTATGGAGAAAGAAGTTGTAGGACCCAAAGAAATGCAAAAGGTGCAGGCTGTGAGATTGGAGATTGGAGTTACGAACGGTTTGGAGGCCGTTCCTAAGGGGAGCTCTAATTGGCTGTTAGGCAAAAGAGAACCAAATGAGACCAAAAATCAGTAGCCGAGACCTTCCCGGGAGGACAACCAAATCAGTGCAACGCTTCACTCTTAAGGGGGGTGGGGTGTCCCCTTGGGCCTTGGCCCTCAAGCCCCTTGCCTGCCTCCTCCAGCAAGTGCTTTGCTGACTCCCCTCTCTATATGTGTTTCGCTTGCTTCAGGGATCCCTGAATGAAGCTGACAAAGAAAAGAATTCTTCAGTTGTAGGGGAATATTCCTGGGAAGCGGATGTAGGAAGCCCGTCCCCAGTCTGCTGACCTGTAGCTTCAATTGCCCTCCAGTCTTGTTCAGACAAGGGCTTCCCCTTTGCTATCAGCCCCCCCCCCCCCCCGCTCCTTTGGCGTCAAAGAGACATTTGATCCACGGTCTTTGTGTTTTCAGTTGGATGGCATCCATTTTTGGCTGCTGCCTCTTCTTCCCAGAAGCCGATAGCTGCCAGCTGATAATACCAGGCCAGCCCCACACTCTGTGCCCACTGGAGTCAGTAAAGCAGCTGATCGGATCAAAGATGCTGCAGTCAGAGGCCTTCTGGCATAGAATTGCCACTGCCAACTTCCAGGTGGGATCTGGAGATCTCCCGGAATGATAGATCAGTTCCCCTGGAGAAAATGGTTTCTTTGGAGGGTGGATTCTACACCTCACTGAGGTTCCTCCCCTCCCCAAACCCTGCCCTTCCCAGGCTCCCTCCAGGAATTTTCAAACCTGGAATGCCAACCCTATAATCTAGCATCAGGGCCTGAAATATCACCCTCCCGCCGTGTAACATCCAGACTATGGGATAACACTGGTGAACTGGGAAGCTTGCACAGTTGGGATCTTGTGAAAGGTATTGCAAAGAGCTTGCTTTGGGGGAGAATGCACTCTCCCTGGTTTTGCTAAACTGGTAAGCCCTGAGCCAGTGTGGTATAGTAGTTACCGTCTCAGGCTAGGAGCTGGGAGAACCAAGTTCAAATCTCCACTCTGCCATGGAAGCTTAGTAGGTGACCTAACCTACATCACAGGATTGTTGTTATGAGGATAAAATGGAGGAGGGCAGAAAGATGACACCACTTTGGGTCACCACTGGAGAAGAGCAGGGTAAGGATATCCAAAGGAACGAACGTGCAGTGGCTGAAGAAAGCCTGGTTTGAAGAATGTCGTGGGGAATGCAATCAAATTCCTCAATGGCTTCCAGTTCAGCAGTTCCACACTGGAGCCTTCCCTGAAATTATTTTGTTGAAAAATTATGCCTTTTACATACCACCGAGCATGCTGGGAGACACACACTCTCCGTGATCCCTGTAAATTAAATTCCTAACAGAGACAATGGATGTTTTTTCAGCATTAGGTCCCTTTGGGCTATGAATGTTTCAAATAATGGCCTTTATTGTGCATGCATATAAATGCGCACACCTGAACATTAATGCGTCCCCGACTATTTCTCATGCTAGTGAGGCTCATCTATTGAGAACAGGTTGCTTTTTAGCAATCCTGGTCAGTATTTCAGCCTCCCAAGAGTAACTAATCTGTGGCCAGAGCTCTTCAGAACCCACTTGGCCCATTAGACCCTGGGAGGGGAAGAGGGAAGAGTTGCCAATTTCCAGGAGGGGACAGGAGTTTTCTTGGAGTCATCATCACTAATATATAAAAGGCAAGCCGTGTCACTGACGACTCACTTTTTATCCCCGGGCAGGCGCACTCACAGGCCCCTCTGCAGGGATAAAAAGTGAGTTGTCAGCAACACGGCTTGCCTCGGAGACCTCAAGGAGGCTGTTGCAACAGTGGGAAGGCCTGACATGGTGGTGCAGCTGCTGCAGGGCCTTGGGAGGGCCACACCATTGTGTTGGGTCTCCTTACCATCTGCACCAGGCCTCTGAGGCATTGTGGAGGTGACAGCGAGGCCCTCCCAATGCCCCGCTGTGGGGGCCAGCCGAATCACTTTTCTAGAGCCTGTTGTATTTTTCGACACAACAGGCTCTGTTGCTAGTTACAAATAATCTCTGGACTACAGAGATCAGTCCCCCTGGACTGATCCCCCAGGCGGGCCTGTAAGATGGAGATGTTCCAGGCGCATGGTTGAGGCCATCAGGGTTTCCACCAAATGAGCCTCTCTCCCGGTCTCCTCTATGAGCAACCACGCATGGTTAAGCCGCACCTCCACCTCCGTCAGATGCTATATGGTTTTTATACGGTGAGCAGGTGTTTTATTAGAAAGCTGTGTTGATTTATTGTGATTTTATCTTGTATACTTTATCTTCTGTTGTGACCCACCCTGAGCCCACTTGCGGGGAGGGCGGGATATAAACAACAACAACAACAACAACAATTTTTTTAAATGGCTGTGTTGGCAGGTGGGCTCTATGGAATTATACCCCACTGAGGTCCCTGCCTTTCCCAAACCCACTCTTCCCAGACTCCCTTCCAAATCTCCGGGAATTTCCTGGCTCTCATTTGGCAGCTGTAGAAGATGGTCAGACCTGATGCCTCCAACAGCCCGTTCCTTCTTCCCTTTTCAAAATATTCTGACGCCTCCCAAACAGAAGGTGGGCTGGTGGCGCTGAGTTCTGCCGGAGTGTCCTATCAATATTTGCTTGGGGTCTGACCTTTGCCAGTTGAGCTCGGGGATTGGCCAGGAGCCGGGATGGACAACAGAGACTCTGGACAGCAAGATCCCTCGATAAAAACGCTTTCTGGGGCGGGGCGGGGGGTCATGGAAGGAGCGTAGGAGTCCTGCAGCTGCCGCAGCTGCCTCTCTGGAAGACGTGGCAAAGCTGGATCCTGACTCCTCCTGCCCACCAACGCATTTAAAATTGCCACCTTTCTTCTGGGTCCCTAGCAGCTAGTGCAAATAAAGAAATCCAACAGGGGAAGCTCTACAGTTAAATTTCTGCCTGCTAGGCCGCTGTTAAAGACAGAGGAAAGGGGAAAGGATCCAGCATGTCTTTGTGTTGGGTTTTGGGGTGTCTTCGATGGCAGCTGCTTGAGAGGAAGCCCCCTTTCCTGCTGCCTTACTGAAGGAGCCGGTGTCCGAGCCTCGGGCCCTCTAGATCATCTTCTGTCTAATCCTGCAGCTTGTTTGGGGGCAATGGCCCAGGGAAGGGACTTGCGTGGCTGCTGACTCCTCACTTCCTTCGGCGGAGCCGAAGTGTGTCACCCAAACCTGAGCAAGGGGTGTGGGGAGCTCCCGGAAGGCCTGGACACTCCCAGGAAAAGCCTAGATGCCAGGCATCCTCTGCGCTGACTCACTGGGCTCTGCTCCACCCCCCCCTTCCTGAGAACCCAGGCATCCTGGCTGCCTGCCCAGATCCCCGGGGCTTTCTCTTGTCCCTTCACCGACCAGAACCGGTCCGGCTGGATTTGCTCCCTGCCAGTAGCCAGCCTCTCACACACAGCCCGGCAAGAAGTCCCACCGGCCGGTATGCAGGCAGGCCTGAGCATAGGGGGGCTGCTCACCCCAGGCCAGAGGGTACGGCTTTCAGAGAGTTTTGAAAATCAGCATCCAACAAGGGAAAACTAGCGGGGTGGGGGCAGGTCTGGTCCCCAGGAGCCCCCCACCCCCACCCCAGACCAACAGACCAGTCAAAGTTGCCAGTGTCTGGTGGCTGGGCTCTGAATCGCAACCAGTGAAAAGTCCTGCCCACGCCCCTCTGCTGCATCTCCATGCCGGGGAGTTGTTTCCAGGAAAGGAAAGATGGGCAGCTCTGTCCCCTGTGGACTTGGAGAAGTCAAAGCCTGGCTTCCATGCAAAGTCCAAAGGTCCAGCCCAGCCAGGATCTGGTTTCTCAAGGTGGTGCAGTGGTTAGAGTGTCAGAGCAGCATCTGATCCAGGGGAGTCGGCCGTGTTAGTCTGCAGTTTCAAAACAGTAAAGAGTGCAGTAGCATCTTTAAGACTAACCAACTTTATTGTAGCATAAGCTTTCGAGAACCACAGCTCTCTTCGTCAGATGCATCGTCAGATCTGACGAAGAGAGCTGTGGTTCTCGAAAGCTTATGCTACAATAAAGTTGCATCTGACGAAGAGAGCGGTGGTTCTCGAAAGCTTATGCTACAATAAAGTTGCATCTGACGAAGAGAGCTGTGGTTCTCGAAAGCTTATGCTACAATAAAGTTGCATCTGACGAAGAGAGCTGTGGTTCTCAAAAGCTTATGCCACAATAAAGTTGGTTAGTCTTAAAGGCGCTACTGGAGTCTTTGCTAGAGTAGCATCTGGGAGACCCAGGTTCAAATCACATCTCCTCTCTGCCATGGAAGCAAGCTGTGGGTGATCTCGGCTAGTCACCTTCACAGGGGTGTTGTAAGACTAAAATGGAGGGAAGGAGAACGTCAGCCGTTCTTGGTCCCCACGGCGGAGTAAATGAATACACACAGCCCACCAGGTGTCCCTGAGAAGCCCACAGCAGAGCTCGGCGGCAACTGCCATTGGCGAGGAAGTGGCGCCCAGTGGTATACTGCGTCTGAACTTGGAGGGTCTGTTTTTGACCTGGACATATTTGTAGGGCTGGACTGAAGCCAAAGGGCATCTCATCTGACCCACCCCTAGATCAGCCCACACAATCCAGGCCACTGCAGAAAAGTTGCTTTCAGAGCACATGCACGCAGATGACTTGAGCAAGTGAGCCAAGCCACATACAGCAGGAAAGGGCATTTAAAACAAAAGAGAATTACAGTCTCCAAAGTCCGTAGGCTGGGCATGAGCACGGGGGATGTTTTCACTAATCCTGTGCCCATTTCCTCCCTCCCTCGCCTCAAGAGGTGCCTCATGGCACCAGATGACGGCACCGAATGGCTGCTGCAGCTGCTGACAGAGATCCAGTTGGAGCAATTCTACAGCAAACTCCGCGATGAGCTCCATGTGACACGTCCGAGCCATTTTGATTACGTCAGACCCTCTGACCTTGACCGCATTGGCATGGGGCGCCCAGGTAGGGCTGGTGGGCGCAACGGTGGGTGGAGAGAAGGGAAGTGGCAGAACTAGGGGAGTGGGGGCCCAGAGGGTGTAGTTTAACTGAAAATTTGGCACCCTCCTTTGAACCTTTTCTTTTAGGACAGAGACGATTAGAAGACGCTTTGAAGCGCAGGAAGCCTCCAGGCCAGCGCCCCATGTCGTGGGTGTACAAGGTTTGTACTTTACTCCTCCCCTCGGAAGACATGCAGCATTTGGCCTGGAATACAAGATGGCCGCCCTCTTGCTAAGACCAGCCGGAAACTGCCGTTAGTGCAGAATGCAGCAGTCCAGAGACTGTTTTCAAGGGCCAGTCAGTGGGAATACAGCTCATGCCGGCTGCCGGCTTGCTTCCAGGTTCAGTTCAAAGTCCCTTAAAGCCCTTCCTGGCCAAGGACCCACATACCAAAGGGTTGCCTCTCCCCGTTATATGCCCCTGAGCCAGTTGGTGCCCCTCACTTGAGGCAGCCGTCTTGAAATCTGTCGGGGCTGTTCCTTTTCAGTAGTGCTTCCTATTGTATGGAATGAGCTCCCTGAGGAAGTATGGCAAAGTACTGTCCTAAAAGTTCTTGGATGGTGCTGTAAGGCCATTTTTGATGTGGCATTGTGAGCCACTTTGAGCAAAATGTTTTGATAAAATGAATGTATTTCCCCTGCCTATTATAAGGTAACATAATGCTTTCTGTCATTGCTTGAGGGGTGAGGCACCCGCACAGTTGATTCTGCATGAAAGTCTAAGAGTCTTTTCCCCCTTCCGTTCTCCCCACCCCTACCCAAAAAACTCCTCGTTTGGGTGATTTTTCGGTTGTTGGGAGGTGCAAAATCAGAAAAGAATTTCATTTCTGGATGACTGAAAACGGCAGGCACAGGAAAAGCAGCAGGGCTGGCTCTGTGGCAAAGCCCCCCCAGTTGACTCCCCAGGGGGGCACAATGAGGTGGGCACCAGTCCCTCCGAGGTCTCCACTTGCTCCTATTTGTCAGCAGCGGCGGGAGGGGGGGCATGGCAGGCACCTGGTGCCATCTCCTTCCAACTAAGGCAGGGAGGAGGGAGGGAGGGAGAGAAGGACACCGCCGTTTGCAAGAGGGGAAGGTGCTTAAGTATAGCCGGGAGCTCTGGCAGCAGTAACCTTTCCCCCCCGCCACTTCTGCCCCTGCAAAGATGTTCACAGGGGGGAAAAGTCCCGAAAGCGAAGAAGCCCCCGTCTCGCAGTCCTCCACCCCTCGCATGGACCCCAACGTCTCGCTCAAGTGCCTCATCAGTGAATGGGACTTGCTGCTCCACGAACGCCTCGGGGACGGCTGCTTCGGGGTGGTGCATCGGGCCGAATGGAGCACACCTGGCGGCGGGACGGTGAGTTCCCCATCCTGATTGGCTGCCTCCTCGCCGGCTCTCTTGTGAAGAGGGAGCAGAGCAGCCGCCACCGTGTTCGGCTTGCGCTGCTCCCCGGGGTGAGCTGGGTTGCCTGCAGTCAGTGGGGAGGGTGCTCGGTAAGACCGTTGCCGTGTCCAGCAGGACAGCTCCCGTGCAGGATGGGACCCCCCCCCCATCCCTTTATAATCATCCAATGACATTGGCCATTGGTAAATGGCTATTTAGCAATGGTCGCTTAATGGAGCTTCCATGCTCAGGAGCAATATGTCTCTGAGTATCAGATGCCAGGGAAAAACAAGGAACGCGCCGCCTCCCTGCCCTGCCTGTCCACTTTGTAGAGACGTCTGGCTGGCTGGTTGGCAAAAGGAAGCTGGACTCAACGGCCAGGTCTTGCCAAGTTCTGATCAACCCCCCTCTGCACCGGATGCAGCTCCCCACCCCTCTCCACAGAGAGCCAGGTCAGGGGGTTCAATGGCTTAAGACCTGGAAGAGCGAACTTGAAATGGGCCAGTCTCTGTCTGGCCTGCCCCACAGGGTTGTTGTGCAGTAAAACAGAAGAAGGGGGAGAGAGCCATGTGTGCCACCCTGAGTTCTTGGAGGAAGGGTGGGGTTAAATGTGATAACCTGTACAACCCCAGTGCTCACCTCCCCAGATTCCAGTGGCCGTGAAGTCTCTGCGCTCCGACGTCTCCTCTGATCCCGGTGCCCTGATAGACTTCCTAAATGAGGTCAACGCCATGTGCTGCCTGGATCACCCCAACCTCCTCCGCCTCCATGGGGTGGTGCTCACCCAACCCCTCAAGATGGTACGGGAGGGGTGACTGCTGGATCCCCCCGTGAGCTAGAACGAAAGGAGACTGAGTACCAGGACGCCTGGGATCTCTGGGGAAGGTGCAGGAGGGCCTCGGGGGCTCGGGGGGCGGCTGGGGGGGGGCGAGTCCAAAGAGATCCAGATCCTGCTAATGGACTCAGGGAAGTTCTCCTGCACTACCCTATTGGAATCAGCGGGTGGGGCAGGCACCCTGGTTCCTTTCTGTGCGGCCAGGCAGGGAGCAGGGCTGTGGGACCCTCAGGCGCCTTCTCCTCCCCACAGGTGACTGAGCTGGCCCTGCTGGGCTCGCTGTACGACCGCCTCCGCCCCCCCCTTCCCCCTCCACCGGCTCTGGAGTTACGGCCTGCAGGTGGCCAAGGGGATGGCCTACTTAGAAGCCAAGCTGTTCATCCACCGGGACCTGGCCGCACGCAACATCCTCCTGGCCTCCGAGGAGCACGCCAAGATCGGCGACTTTGGACTCATGAGGCCACTCGCCAGCAAGAGCGACCGCTACATCATGTCTGCCCATCGTCGCATCCCTTTTGCTTGGTATGAGTCTGAGACCCTCGCCTTCCTTTACCCCACATTGTGGCAGGGGAGCCTTGACAGCCCTCACCTCTCCCCCAGCACCGCCTCTCTTAATAAAGCCAACGGAGGCTGCTGTAGGCAGTTTTTTCATTCGTTGCATAGAGAGATTTGAACAGCTTGCCTGAGGACTAGATACCTGATTGAGTCTGATTGTGGTGTGGATTTCAGAATGTCACCTCTAAATCCAGAATGCAATGCAAAACCTGGACTAGGGATTAACTCCAGATCAAGGAAGGGAAGTAGTGATAAGGAAAAAAACAGTGCCTCTGAGAATGTGCAGAGGGTCTCCACTAACAGTTGGTCCTCATAGAAATGGGGTGAGTGCAGATAACTCCCTGTGGGGCGACTCCTTTCTTTTCTGATTACTGATCCACAGCTCTCTTACTAACAAAGAGACCTGTGGTTTTCGAAAGCTGATGATGCATCTGACGAAGAGAGCTGTGGTTTTCGAAAGCTGATGATGCATCTGGCGAAGAGAGCTGTGGCTCTCAAAAGCTTATGCTACAATAAAGCTGGTTAGTCTTAAAGGTGCTACTGGACTCTTTAATATTTTTTGATTACTGGATATCAATTAATCAAATTTATTTGGTCAATGACCAGCACAAATCTCAAACTTACAGATTACAAAAGAGTGGTCAGCCATAATAACCAAGACAAGACAGTATCAATTTATATAATTTAACTAAAATTTAAATTCAGCACACGATTGCCTGGTGAATTTTGCAAGCTGCCGCAAAATTTTTTTTTGCATAGCAGATCGTAATTTGAGGGTTAACCCCCTCTAAAGACAACCTGAGTAGATCAGATTTGGAACGTCCAGGAAACCTTCTAAGCAACGGAAAAATATATTCTAGATGACTTTCCTGGCAAAAACAACAATAAAGCAAAACATGTCCAGTTGTTTCCACCTTGCCGGTGCCACAGGGGCAAATTCTCTCCCATGTGATTACTGGATATAATTCTGGAGAGGAGGTCATGTTAATCTCTTGCATCAAGCAAAATAAAGCGCAAGTCCAGCAGCATCTTAAATGCTAACGAAATTTATTCTGGCGTAAGCTTTTAGGAGTCAGACCTCACTTCTTCAGATGCAAGGGGTGGCATAAGGATTGTATGGACACTTTTATAAACAAAATTGCAGAAGGGTGAGGGGGGGAGAGGAAGAGCTGTAGCAGAAAGAGACCGGCTGTAGATCCTGCCATAAATAATTCTGCCAGGCGTGAGCCCGTGTAGAAGGGCCCAGAGCAGAAGATATGGTTGTTGCAGATCATGCATAAGGAGAGGCCGGAGGTTCTAGCCTCTCTCGGGCAGGGGGGGAGCGACAAGTTCTGCCGGCTGAAAATGGTCTGCCTCACCCCACTTTCCTCCCTGATCCTCTCCTGCAGCTCACACTGAAACCTCCAAATGTGCCTTCTCAGATCGAGGCTGGCAGCATAGATATACCAAAGCTTTGTATTGCTCAGGGTTAAGGCTGGCAGGGAGGCTTAGGACAGGTTTCCACTTGCGAGTTCAGGCTTGCAGCTGACCTCTTGCAAGGCTTGTTTTGAGTAGCTAGCTGGCAGAGGAGCTTGTGTCTTTTTCTAGCAACTCAGGTTTTGTGAGGTCTATTTTAATCAGCTAGCCAAGAAGTCTAGAGCGAAGGCATTGCAAGGATACGACTGAGTGGTTGCGGGAGGGGGTGGGGGTTGCCGGACTTGTTTTAAACTGGCTTGCGGAGGAGCTGAGGTCTTGCAATGTGCTCTGCTCCTGCCTACCAAGCACTGCCCCGTGGGCATGCAGAGCAGGGGAGCGTCTCCTCTGCTTCAGAACCCTTCATGCTTACTCCGCCGCTCCCTCCTAGGTGTGCCCCGGAGAGCTTGCGCACAGGGGTTTTCACCAGCGCTTCTGACGTGTGGATGTTTGGGGTCACCCTCTGGGAGATGTTCTCCTACTGCGAAGAGCCATGGATGGGTTTCTCCGGGCGTCAGGTGAGGTGAGATCGGGGCGCCGAAGGGCGGCTGCTTCCTGCTCTGGTCCCCACCACAGTGTCTGCCCTTCCCCAGGTGATTAGCCACTGAGCCGCAGACCTGAGTGAGCCTCCTGGTTCATCTCAGGACTGCGGCCTGGACGTCGCTGATTCCAATCTCGTTCAGCCAGGAAGTTGCCGGGCAGCCTCCGGCAAAACTCTCCCAAGAGGAAATAGGAAGATAACAACGTTGGCCTGCCATGCAGGGCTGCTGTAAGAATTCCTGAGCACTGGGTAGCACTTACCGTTAGTTCATGAGCTGGCCTTAGCCCCAGGAACGCATGCCTTAGTCACGTTCAGACTGGGCTCCCATCACGCGCCCTCCAAGAGAGCCCTTTTAATACTTCCATAGCACTTCCGAGATTAATTCTTCCAGCAGTCCAGAGGAGTCGGCCACGTTAGTCTGTAGTTGCAAAATAGTAGAGAGTCCAGTAGCACCTTTAAGACTCACCAACTTTATTGCAGCATAATTTTTCGAGAACCACAGCTTTTGCTGTCAGATGCAACCGTCAGGTTGCATCTGACAAAGATAGCTGTGGTTCTCGAAAGCTTATGCTACAATAAAGTTGCATCTGACGAAGAGAGCTGTGGTTCTCGAAAGCTGACGATGCATCTGACGAAGAGAGCTGTGGTTCTCGAAAGCTTATGCTACAATAAAGTTGCATCTGACGAAGAGAGCTGTGGTTCTCGAAAGCTTATGCTACAATAAAGTTGCATCTGACGAAGAGAGCTGTGGTTCTCGAAAGCTGACGATGCATCTGACGAAGAGAGCTGTGGTTCTCGAAAGCTTATGCTACAATAAAGTTGGTTAGTCTTAAAGGTGCTACTGGACTCTTTACTATTTCGCAACAATCCAGTGAGGTAGACCAGTCTAATTCTGCCCAGATTGCTAATTGGGGAGGCAAAGAGAGCAAGAGAGGCCTCTCCCCGTGGTTCCCCAAGGCAGAGGCAAGGGTTTGTCCAAAGAGCTGTGGGGATTGCAGCCCGGGCCACACATGCAAGAGAGGGAGGCCTTTGAGAGCTCTGGTGCTGCTTCAGACTGCAGGTGGAGGATTCAAACTGTCCACAAATGTCCTTTACGGGGAAAAAACCTCTGCACAAATGGGAAAGTGGCATCGCAGGGAGAAAAGGTTCTCCTCTCTCTCTTTGCTCCCTCTCTTTGCTTGCTTGCTGGTTTTCTGCTTCCAGGGAGTTTTTAACATCAGTTAGCATTCCCAAGGTCTGTTCTGCCACGTCATTCTTCTGCATATGTGAACTGGGCCTCACCTAGGGTTGCCAGGTCAAGGTTGGAAAATTCCTGGAGTTTTTTGGGGGGGGGGGGTGGAGCCTGGAAAGAGGAGTTTGGGGAGGGGAGGGGCCTCAGTGGGGTATAATTCCATAGAGTCCGCAACCCAAAGTAGCCATTTTCTCCAGGGGAACTGTTCTCTGGCACCTAGAGATCAGTTGCAATTCCAGGAGATCTCCACCCACCACCTGGAGGCTGGCAACCCGAACCTCACCCCTTGGACCTATGCCGTGCCCTGCAGGGGTCTGCTTGAGTCTGGCTGCTGGTGGGGCAGGAGGAGCCAACAGCCTGGCTTGGGTAACAAAAGGCCTTGACCAAGTTCTGCAGCCAGCGAGTGGCCAGGCAAGGTGTTGCTTTCTCAGGAGGGGATCAGGGACTCCAGCGCGCCCTGCCAAGGGAAGTCCGCCTGGCTTCTTCTCTGCCAGTGTTCCACCCCCAGTCCGGGGGGCTGCTTTTCAAGCAAGATTTGCACGGCTTTTGCTCTGCCTGTCTCTGGTTTTGTAAAGCGTTTCCTCTCTAGGCTGGTCAGCTTGCATGCAGTGGACATTGCAGGCTTTGTTTTCTATGGAAATGAGCTGTGGCTCAGTGGGAGAGCATCCGTTTGGCATGTAGAAGGTCCTGGGTTCAATCCCTGGGATCGGGGATCAGGGAGTTGGTGGTGTGAAAGGCCTCTGCCTGAGACCCTGGACTGCAGCTGCCAGTCTGAGCAGATGGTATTGATCCAGACGAACCGGAAGGCCCGACTCAGTATAAGGCAGCCTCAGGCAATGTGACGTTTGGATTTTAATGGGTGGCAATCGACTACCGTTTGCTGATTTGGGGGGGGGTTATAAAATAAAAAAGGGCAAGATTATTGTCTTTACTTACTGAATAGCCCAAGCCTGCCTCCTCCCCTCCCCTCCAGATCATGCTCAAGATCGACAGAGAGGGTGGGCGGCTGGAACGTCCCGATGACTGCCCCCGGGGCATCTATGCCCTGGCGCTGAAATGCTGGGCCCACAGCCCCGAGGAGAGGCCTCACTTCCGGGAGATTGTCAGCTTGTTGCAAGAGGTGAGAGCGATGGTCCAATACGCGGGGGCAGGGGAGACCTCACGGAGGGAAAAACGTCTCGGGTTTTGCAGCCCTGGGAAAATTTCGTCCCCTTTCCGAATTTGCACTTAGGCTTGCCTCAGAGTAAGCCAGTGGAGGGCTCTGCTCTGGGTGCATTCACCTCCTGAGCGGGGAGAGTAACTACATGGATCGGGGCCTTTTCCCCACCAGCCACAGAGGTTGAATCTATTGACTCAGAGCCAAGCTACAAGTGACGCCTGACACAGGTTGGACACTTGTCAGCTTCCCACAAGTTTGGATGGGAAATGTCGGCGTCCTGGTTTTACAGCTTGGCTCTCCATTGCAGCTGCAAGACCAGGATGCCTACATTTCCCATCAAAACTTGAGGGAAGCTGACAAGTGTCCAACCTGTGTCAGGCGTCACTTGTAGCTTGGCTCTCACGTCTCTCCTCTTTGACTTTTTACAGTATAGGCTCCTCTTGCGGAACTTTTTTTTCTGATTCTCAGGTGCCAATTTTTAAAAATAGGATTCCTCACCTAAGCCACTCAGAGGCTTGAAAGCAAGAGTGTTCATATTTTTTTAAATAAATGTATCCCTGATTGTCTGTTTTGCAAAATGAAACTTCCATTCTCGCCTGCGATTGTGTTGCTTGTGGGGGTGGGGGATAGCTTGTTTCCACCGCTGAGTAAAGAACGTGCCGTCTGAAAGACGGAAGAGCTTGAAACAGAGCAAAGCCGGAATATGGGGGGAGCGAGTCGTCTCAGGCCGCTCTTGTGCGATGTGGAAGTTGCGGCCCCGACCCCAGCTCCGCCTGGTGCTCCTGCTCAGCGCCCCGTCCTGGGGAATGCCACACACAACCCCGATCTTGCCCCCTTCTCTCCCCAGCTCCGTCCCAAAGAAGTGAAGGCCTCCCAAGAACTCAGCGAGCCAGGATGGGTGCGCCTGGAGCCGAACGACACAATCACGGTCATCGACGGCAGGTGAGTCAGGACGTGGGCCTGGGGTGGGTGTCAGAGGTGACGGGGGCCACCAGTGGGAACCCCCCCCCCCGACTCTGCTAAGGCTTTCTTTCCGCCTCAGTGTCCGAGGCCATCCTCTGGCCAAGCCACCCACCTGGAAGGCAGGGGCTCTGCCAGGAGGGAGGGCTCGGCTGGCTCCCAGCCGTCAGTGGTGCAGAGCAAGACTGGCCTGCCTTTCCCCCTGGCACCCAGGCAGCAGTGGGGGGGGGGGCGGGGGGCTTGAATTGGCCCTGCAGAGTGCCACAAGCACTGCTGCCCCCTCCTGGCCTGCTGACCCGGTTCCCTCTCACTCCTTTCAAGTATCTAGTCCTCTGCGGCCCTCTGACTCTTCAGCTCCCCTCAGCCACTCTCCGTCCCCTTGGTCTCTCCCCGCCCCCCCCCCCCCCCCCGGTTTCTGCACCTCTGGCATTTGGGCAAGTGGAGACCCGGAAGAGGAGCATGCCTGTGGGGCAGGCATGTATGGACTGCCTGCCCCACAGAGATTCAGGTCGTGCCACTTTCCCACTTAATTCTGTGCTTGGCCTGATGATGTTTAAGGCGCCAGGTTGGAGGCATGCGGTTGAAGAACTGTTTTTAATTTTTTTCTTGTGTTGGCTTCAACTGCTTGGCCACGGCGGCTGCTGATTTTCTGTTGTTTTGTAACTTTGATTTACGCTTAGCATTGCTGTTTTTATTTTCTGCTTCGGTGAACCCGGGCAGAGCGTGAGAGGGAGGGCAGGAAGGGCTACATCAGGGCTTAGTCCCCGTGGCCTCTTCTCACACGCCCAGGGAAATGCCGATCGCCACTTTGGGGTCAGGGAGCCATTTTCCCCCAGGCCAGTTTGGCCAGGAATCCTGACAGTGCTTTGCCATCTTCTGGGCCTGGAGCAGGAGTCACTGGGGGTGTGGAGGTAGTTGTGAATTTCCTGCATTGTGCAGGGGTTGGACTAGATGAGCCTAGAGGTCCCTTCCAACCCTATGATTCTATTTACTTCTAGGCCGTTTGGCAGGTATATTTATTTCACCTTTTTTAAAGAGCAGGATGTACATTTTAAACAAATGTTTATTTCCATTGCATCATCTGTGTACGTGGCACTTTTAGAGTAAGATAATAAGCAAATTAGAAAAAAAGAGGCCTCCGCCCCGAGGAACCTACAGCCCAAATGCTGGTGTGTGTTCAACTGCTGGGGTTTCCTTTTGGCTTGGGGCCATCTTTTATTACTTATTCATTTTAATTCTTGTGCCCTGTTTGTGAGCACAAAGCTGGCCTATCAAAGCAGCGGTGTTTGTTTGTTTGTTTGTTTGTTTGTGTGTGTGTGTGTGAGAGAGAGAGAGAGAGAGACAGAGACAGAGCATTCTATTTTGGAAACTGGGGGGGGGGGCAAAGTTATGCACTGGAGTTCTCTCTTTCACACCCCTCTTCTGCTGTCTTTTCCAGTCCTGATTCTTCCACCTGGCGCGGACAAAACAAGCGAACGCTCAAAGTCGGCATCTTCCCGTCGTCCGTTGTAGTGCCAGAAGCAGCAGCGAACCCTTCTGGGGGGGCTCACATTAGCCTCCCCCTGAAAAGCTCCTTTGTCCACCTGAGTCACGGAGATGTGGAGCCTGGACGGAGCTGGGGGGCTCCAGATCGGGTGGAGTACGTGGGGGGGGGGAGCCGAACCCTTGTCTGGCTTGACAAACACCCAAGTGCCTGCCCAGGGCTAGTTCTGAGGCTGGGCTCGATGTGGAGGGGGCAGATGCCCCACAGTACCGCTTGCTCCTGACCGTGGCTTGTGGTGCAAGAGGTGTGGGGCACCGGTGCCTGGCTCTGTGCTGCCACAGGATGGGTTTGAACTGAGCCCAGGCAATATTGGCACAGCAACTCTGCTTGGAACCAGCCTTGCATAGCAAAGGGTGTGTCTCACTGGACGGGGAAAATATCGCCAGCCAACTGCATGTGCAGGCTGGACCCTGAATTGTGGCGTGTTGCCGTCTAGCGGTCTGTTTTGACACTGCTTTCCACCACCCTTCCAGCACAAGCCTGCGCTTCGGCAAACATGACTAACACAATCCCCAACTATTGGCAGCCAATAAAATTGGGTTAAGTGAAGCCCCCCCCACTAATAGACAGGATTGGAACTGGAAGGTGGCAGCAGATGGCTACAGGCTGGCAGGGCTGAACCTGGTAGCAATGAATGTTATTAATTATGCGCTGTATTTGCTACGCTAGGAAGAAGCCAAAAGCTCAGATTGGGGACATCGGTGGCCAGAAGCGAGCCGGGGCACAGCAGCTCCTGCGCTTGAGCCGTGAGTATCTTCTTGACGCCACCCCTGTCCAAGACAAGAGACGGAACCACTGAGTTCTGCTCATTTTTCCCATTCTGGACTTCTCTCTTGCTTTTTTCCCCTTCAGGCCTCTCCAAAAGTTTGGAGTCCATTTCTGAATTCAGCATCCTGTGCAGCAAGCCCCGCGTTCCAGCCGCCAGGCCAGAAGACGCCTTGGCCCCCTCCCGCCGACGTTTCAGCGATCTTTCGATCCCTTTCCCACCAGCCCAGCCCCTCGAACATCGAGGGCCCAAGCCGGTCACCCGCTTCCCTAACCCTGCCCTTCCTTCCTGGGCCCTACCCAAAGCTGACTGTCCTCCGGGGGCCAGGGACAAGGAGCCACGACCCCTCCGGACAGCCCCCAAAGGAGCTATGGGGGGCCCTGCAGGCCCCTGTGGCGGGCAACGACTAACCCCCATTGAAGTAGAAAAGAAAATCAAGGAGGTGAGGATGTCCATTGGCTTCTAAGCATGAAGGCGTTAAGAAAATGTGCCCACAGCTGGTTGTTGGGGCTACCATGGCAGGCCTGGGGCTTCTGGAAGGGGTGCAAAGACACGCCCCCCCCCCCCGGAAGTGCAACGGGACAGGGTGGGGAAAGGTGGTGGAGAGATGCTGTCCAAAAAGACTGAGTTCAGCAAAGGCACATTTGACTTTTTGCAGGCAAATTTGAGTGCAGCCGATTTCAACCCTAAAGCCCAGGCCTGGGTTTCAAAGGAGCAGAAGCAGCAGTTGGGCAGAGGAGGCAAAGCCCCTGGACTCTGAGGGCCTCCCTTTCCCTCTCCGAGTCCCTTGGAAGGGGTAGTGGGTTGTGGCTCTTTCACTTATTCAGGGCTTTTTTTCTGGGAAAAGAGGTGGTGGAACTCAGGACCGCACAATGACGTCACTTTGGGTCAGCTGGAACAAGGGGGGAGTTTTTTAAAGTTTTAATCGCCCTCGGTGAAAATGGTCACATGGCTGGTGGCCTCGCCCCCTGATCTCCAGGCAGAGGGGAGTTTAGATTGCCCTCCTCAGAGGGGAATCTAAACTCCCCTCTGTCTGGAGATCAGGGGGCGGGGCCACCAGCCATGTGACCATTTTCAAGAGGTGCCGGAACTCCGTTCCACCGCGTCCCAGCTGAAAAAAACCCCTGCACTTATTGCCGAAGTTCCCAGAGGAGCGGGTGCTCTCCTAGACAGCAGCCGGCAGCCAAGTGAATGTTTTCCTTAGCCCTGTGGCTGCCATTCCCCCTCTCACCACCAGAGGGCATTATAAAAATTTTAAACTATAAGATTGCTATAGTGATAAGAGCGTAGCAATACACTAGTTCCCAGGGTTTTTTTTAAAAAAGTCTCTAGCCCTTTTCATTGCAAAGTAAAAAAAAGGAAATGAGCAGCAAGCTATAGAGCATTATAGTGTTCCTGTATTATAATGATTTAGCATTTCCTGATTTAAAAAACTGAAGTGGCGGGAGTGGTGGGGGCAGCCATACCAGCCGAGGTAAAGAAAATGACACAGAGTGAGTAGAACTAGCAGAAACCGGCGTCTTCTCACCCACATGGTGTCCAAAGGAGCGTTGACTACAGTGTTGAAAAAAACGGTATCAAAACAGGGCTGGGAAAGACAGCAGCAAAGTGGGGGGTGGGGGTGGGGGGGTCATCACGTATACATGAAGTTGCTTTTTGCTGAGTCAGACTCTTTGCCTGTCAAGGTCAGGATTGCCCACTCTGACTGGCAGCAGTTGTCCAGGTCTCAGGCAGAGCTCTTTCATATCACCTGCTACCTGGGCTTGATCCTGGGACCGTGTGTATGCAGGGCAGATGCTTATCGGAGAGCCATAGAAGCACAAGATAACACCAGGCTAAGGGTTTATAAAAAGCAACACAAAGCGCTTAAGTATTCTCTCCACGATATCACAATCTTTGTGTGGATGAAAACACAAGTTACTTTAAAAAGTGTGACCGTCGCATTTTCTTCCACGCAAGGACTGCATACTGGACTTTGTGATATTGTGGAGAGAACATCTTCCGTATATAAATATTATGCATTATCTTTTTGGTGGTCATAGATCTGCCTGTACATCTATATTTACGCGTTAGACACTTAAGCATTGTTACAAGTAAACTTCGTGTCGTTTTTTAATAAATCCTTAGCATGGTGTTATCTTGTGCTTCTGATGCCCACACCGTGGTCCGGTTGCATTGTAATCATCAGTGAATCGTGGCTCCTTCCCATTTTCAGGGGAAACTTCAGCAAATGGTCAATCGGGCTGAAAAATGCCCCGCTGGATCAGACCCTCCAGTCCAGCTTCCCGTCTCACACAGCAGTCACCCTCTTAGACTGTGGCGGACCGGTAACAGGGCACAAAGAACATGGCCTTCCCCGGAGGATGTCAGAGGTTGACTGCTCCTGAATACGGAGGCTCCCTTCAGTCACCATGGCTAGCAGCCACAGATGGGCCTAGGACGTAGTGCAGATGCTCTCGCCAATAGTGCTGCTTTAAGGAGGCCGAGGTGGAGCACAATGCCCGCGCTGGTGCAGCCGTGGAGATGCTGGCACACCTGGCTAAGAGCCACAGCAGGTGTGAGGCACAGGCCTCCTCTGACAACCCGAGGGGCAGGCGTGGGTGTTTCTGGCTGGGCCGTATCAGACCCTCACAGCTCCTTACCTTGCAACTCAAGCCGAGCCATTTGGTTATCAACGCGGCCGACAGCCAGCAACAGGCCTATTCTCCACAAGCTTGTTCCCACCCTTTTAAATCCACCCAAGCCAGAGGTTGCTGCTACATCTTGCAGCCAGGCAGTCCACAGGTCAAGTACTCAGGCTGAGCAGCTGCTAACTGCTGAGCCATTGGCACATCCCCGTCGCCCCTGGCCCTTGGGAGCCTTTCCCTCCTGCTTTGCCTCTGTATTAGAGAGGCAAAAATAAAAAGAGCCCCAGGAATGTGGGAGACTCAAGTTCAAGGCTCTAATCCCCCATAAAGCACCCCTGCCAACGCTCTCATCCTAACCTACCTCACAAGGCTGTTGTACATTCACTGGGCTCCTTGGATGAAGAGCCTTGGGTGCGGAGGAGCAGAAAGCACCAGCAAGGGTCTGCTGGCCTCTTCCGACTCCTCCCCATCTTGCCTTTCCAGGTACAAGAGCGGGTGCACGGGGTGACAACAGAGGAATGTCGTGAAGCCCTGAGACTGCACAGCTGGGACCCACAGAAAGCTGCCCAGATGCTAAAGGTACTGACCCGGTTTGCTGATAATCTGCCTGCCACCGGACAGGTCCAGGCCCCTCATAGAATCATAGGGTTGGAAGGGACCTCCAGGGTCATCTAGCCCAACCCCTTGCACAATGCGGGAAACTCACAACTACCTCTCCGCACACCCAGCGACCCTCGCGCCATGCCTTACTCCCATCTTCCAGAGCCCTTTGTGCCTCGAAAGCGACAGACCGAGAGCTCATTTGATGTTTTGCTACCTAAATTAAATAGAAGGCGGGAACTACCTTGCGGTGACTACTTCCGTGCAGACATGTGGCACATCCCTTCGGGGCAGAATGGGGGCTCCGCGTTCCACATTTCAAGGGGAGCTTTTGCAGCTCCACTGACCCCATTCCTGGGGGTTACCACCCACTCCCACCTCCCGTGGCATTTTCGACGCATTCCTTCCTCTCTGCACAGGTGGACCAGCTGTTCCACA
Organism: Eublepharis macularius; assembly: GCF_028583425.1. Taxonomy (NCBI): domain Eukaryota; kingdom Metazoa; phylum Chordata; class Lepidosauria; order Squamata; family Eublepharidae; genus Eublepharis; species Eublepharis macularius. The sequence goes on from NC_072801.1 coordinate 79,453,833, forward strand.
TCAGCTCCCACTCTCGGGAGGAGTGCCGGCGGATCCTGGAGAAGCACCGCTGGAACCTGGCCATGGCCTCCCGCTATGTGCTCAGCCGGGGCCTGCGGGCCTGAGCCCAGGCAGGATGGGACAGATGGGGAACCGGCCTCGGCTTCCAAGCAGCACGACACAGCTCTGTGGTGGGGGAAAGGTCTCCAGAGACACCACTCCCCCTGCAGGAGACCCAGGTGTCCTGGCTCCCGGGTGCTGTAGCCCCTACTTAAAGCTCAGCGCCAGAGAAAGGACCTGGAGCCCACCTCCACTGGTGGGCCGAGACCCGTCTACCCAGAGACTGCCGAGCTGGCTGCCACCACTCCCTCCTCCAGCTTGCTGGACCACATTTAGGGAAACTGCTGGCACATACCCAAACGCATTGGACCTGCCTTCCCGGACCAAGCTCTCGTGCCTGCTTATTTCAGGGGCTTAGGGCAGGACAGCAGCTGCTGTGTCTCGATGTGCACCTGTGTCTACACGGATGCTCCTGTGCTGCCCTTCCAGCCACTGGACCCAAGCCATGCCCAGGGCAGGTTGAAGGCCTTTTGTCACCGAAAGGGAGGGACACCCATTTTATCCTTCAGCAGTACCTGTGGATGGGTCAGAGTGGTGCCGGGCACAGGGGCTTGCCTTGGCCGTGGCCCACAGCCACGGCAGCCCGGGAGGGAGTGCGCATTGACTGCCACCCGCAGCCAGGAGCAATCCAAGCCCCTGCAGGCCAAAAGCCCCCCCCCTCCCCAGAACAGCAGCCTGGATTTTGGCTCCGCCCTGAGATGACTGCCCAGCCTCTGCCTGGGCTGTACCACCTCAGAGAGTGGGTGGGGTTCACTGGAAAAAACGCTTCTCCATTCCAAAGGTTCCCTTCGGCTGGGCAAGAAAGGCTCGGGCTCAAGCACCAACAGCCCCCACTGACCACCCACTGGGAGGACGAATGTAAACGACATCCGACAGCAGATGTCAGCGATCGTAGACATTAATGCTGCCTGCATGTTTCTGAATGTGGGGGGGGGGGGGAGCTAGAGCTGTAAATACACTAAAAGTGGATAAACAAATATTGTGCATTTCCGTAAATATCTTTTGGCTGCAGTGTGTTCATTGTCAGACAGGAAAAGCCAGCTGCATTGTTCTGTGTGGACTGAAGTTGAATGCGCACGTGTGCCTATGTGCCCAGGCACATATTCAGTGGCTGGGTGTGGGACTGCTTTGCATGGAGGCTGGCCTGCAACATCAAACCCTCTCATGTCTACATCTGTGAAAAGGTTCTCACCACGTTTGCACAGCGGCCAAGGCCTCGCACCACCTCTCTGGCCCTGAACATGTCGTCTGCCTGTACACAGCAGTGCAAAACAAGGCTAAACCAATACACAAGCCAGGGAATTGGGTTTCCTTTTGCAGCAGGCCCTGCTCCGATATCAACCAGTGCCAAGCTTTGCTGTACACACACACACACACATCCCCTCTCCCACTCATTTCCTTCCATTGTCTTGTTCTTTGCTTTTCTGTTGCTGCTAACGGCTCTGCTGCACAGGGCCTCCCCCCCAAACAGAAATCTGGGAGGGTTTTTGTTTTGGGAAATCCATGTGAGGAAAGGGCTGCGAGGATGAGCCAAGCCATGACGGATCAGAAGGAGGGCTATCAAGAAAAGAGACCCAACTCCAGGCATGTTTATTCTTTGGTATGCTACAGAGAACAGACCGAGCGTCCCTGGAGGGGCATCCCCCTGCTGCACCCCTTGCTTCCACCCCTTTGCCTTGGTCCTCTGCAGGGTCCCTGAACGGCACACCGTGCCTGAGCAACAAGGCCTCTTCCAGTGGACCACGGGGGCTCCCTTTCCAAGCCATCCATCCCCGTCCCTCTGCAGGGGCCAAAGCCTGGCCAGAGCCGCTTCCAGCGTGCCCGGGGGTCTCCAGCCTCTGCTTCGGCCTGCCCTCCTGCATCACGTTCTTCAGCCATCGCATCCAGCCATGGCAGACTTCCGTTCAGAGTCCTAAAATCTTTCAATTCCATTCCGGCCTCTCCCTCGCTCCAGTGGTGGGGAGATCCTAAAAGACATCCCCCCCCACACCCTTGCTCCATCCGCCAAGCACCCGGCGTAACATTAGGCATAAACAATTAAATATATAAAATATACAGAACATAATATTATGCAAGCATTTGGTCGCCTTGGCAGGGGACAGCAGCCCGCTCTGCTGCAAAAACACACACACACGCACACTCGCTCGCTCGCTCTTTCTGCTGACCCCCGCCAGTATACAGAAAAGGAAGCCACCTTCAGGTTCAGTGGTTAAGGCAAAGCAGCACAGAGGACCAGCATACATCTTTGTGGAGCGGACGCAAAGGCGGCAACCACATCCTCCACCACTCAGGTGTGGGCAGTTCAGATGGACCCCCCCCCAGAGTGAGTGAGTGAGTGAGTGAGTGAGTGAGAGAGAGAGAGAGAGAGAGAGAGAGAGAGAGAGAGCAAGCCGAAAATCAGCACAGCGCAGTAGCAGAACCTCTCCTCTCTCCCTGCTGGGCTGGCTTTCCTTTGGCCTGGCATGCAAAGGAATATCTAAAGCGGAGTTCTGCCACCTGACTCTCCAGAGACGCAGTCTGTTCTGCCTCCTCTGCTCCTGGCCACCTCGTTTCTCTGCTTGGGCAAAGCCAGCCACAAGTCAATGAGATCCTGTCCCCTTCGATCTTATGCTCTGTCAGCCTCCCACACGCTTGGTCTTCCCCGATCAGGTATGGCTCCAAGATCTTGGCCAGGTATCTGTCTGGAGAGGTTTTGCTAAGAACACTCACGGCTCAGGGTGGCCTCCGCATGTCCAAAGGGTACGTGTCTTCCCCCGTGGCCGGTGCACAACTTACTGCCACCAGGGCCAGTGCTCCAGCGTAGTCACCTGAATGGTTGCTTAAGGCAAAACAGTGGGGTGGGCAACAATGCACCGGAGGGTCTCCCCTCTCTCCTGGCCATCGGCAGAGGAGGCGAGACAGGGTCAGCGCCAGGACCTGTGCCACACGCTAAGCCGAGTCCCAGAGGTGCTGCCACAGGGGAGGTGGCAACAGGACGCCCTGCTGAGGGCTACAAGAGACCCTCGACTCCCTTTCCATCCTGTTGGAAACCCTGCTTGAGGGAAAAGCCCTACGTGGGTGGGAATCTCACGGCCTCCCTTGCCAAACCAGCCCCTGGCCTGCGGGCTGGTTCTTCACAAAGCAGCCTACCTCTCGCACGTTAGCATCGTCCTGAGCGACCCTCGCGGCCACAAGCCCACACCCTGTGCAGATCGCTGAAGGCTGGACGGCTTCCTTCACCAACTCCAACTGGTGCGCCTGCTCACCTGCCAGGGAGAGGGCCGCAGCGGGGTGCTGAGGGAGCCCGGTCTTCCTGCCCAGCATTCGCCACCACCTCCGTGCGCAGCCCTGCGAGAGAACCCTGCTCTGCCCGCCAGATCCATCCCACAGACCACAGAAGAAAGTGGCACCAGACAAGCACAGCAGCGGTACTGCAGCTCCAACCCCAGGGAGAGGGCAGCTGGCGGGTACCCTGAAGGGCAGCGGGGCAAGAGAAGACGGAGCTCATCTGGAGGACCCAGTCCACTGGCACGTTCTCCTCCAGAAGACCCACAGGAGTGGCAGGGATTCGTGTGGGTGCACAACTGCTCTCGGCAACAGGGCTGGCGGACTAGGGCCCTGCACTAGCAAGGGTGGGCGAGGCGTTTCCATGGGGGTTTTCCACCTCAGGCATCAAAATGGCTGGAGCGAGGCTGGCAGGCAGGCGCCCCTCTCCTTGCCCGCTCCCTTGGCTCCTGCAAGCGTGGCAACGATCCACTGGCCAAAGACGAGCCGCAACTGAATCGCCACCCGGCAGGTTTTCAAGCAGGCCTCAGGCGGAGTCTTTTCCTTTGGATCCATACACAGAAAACCCATCTGGGCGTGCACACACACACACACATGCAAGCATGCACACACACAGAATTCCCTACACAAACAGACAGGCCAGGAAGATTGTCCCGCTGCTCTTACACACCCGTAAACGTCACTGTGCTCACAACCTCCCCTTTTCAGAATCAGAATGCAGGTCAGCAGGAGTGGTTGCGGGGAGCTGGATTATGTACACTTCTAGCTCGTGATCACCGAACTTCTCTGCCCGACTTCACCCGTCTTTTCGAAGAACATGAAATCCTGCAAGTGGAAGAAAGAAAAGATGTCCAGGAAGTCATGCCTCTTCTTCCTCCTCACAGCCCACCCCCATGTAAGTGCCGTGCAAGGGACTGGCGCTTCTGGGAAGGGCTGTCCAAGACTCTTCCAAGGAGGGAAGACCGGGCACGGAAGTGCCGCACTTGGCCAGGGGAACGGGCGTGAGTAAATTCGGTTGTCCCACAAATGCTTTCCCAGTGGGCCAGGGAGGGGCCTTGGCTGAGAGGCAGAGCAACTGCTTTGTACACACAATACCCCAGGTTCGATCTCCAACTGAAAGATATCCACACTAGTGGATCAAACCTTCCTCTGCCGAGGAATGCTGCCCATAGCATGGCCTAGGCCCTGACTTGACATCAGGCAGTTGGGCACCAGGCAAAGGAACAAGTCCAGGCCCGCTGCCCTGGGACAGGTTGCGTTGCTTCCTGAAACAAAAGGGTGGGAAGCATCCCTACGGGAACCAGAGCCATTGGGCAGGAAGGAGAAAATTCTTGGCCTTTTGCAAGCAAATCAATTTTGCCAACTCAAATCTCTTGCATAGAATCCTCTTCTCGTTTGACAAGCTGTCCTTCTTGTTTGCGGGGGGGGGGCGGGGGGCCGGGCTGCCCGCAGGAGGCCACACTCACAATGAGGAAGCAGGCCCCCAGCAGCACCGCCTTGATCTTCACGTCCAGATCCATGGGGAACTGGATCCCAAAGTTGTCCGTGTCAGTGAAGACTTCCTTGAGAAGGCCACTCCACTGCTTACTGATCCGCCCCACGCCACGCGACTCGTCCCGAGTCTTCACCTGCACACAGAGAAAGGACGATGTAGTGCGCTACCATCCTCTGGAGCAGAAAGGCCACACTCCCCCAATACAAGAGAGGACGACCGTCCAGTGGCCTGTAGTCCCACTGACTAATCAAGAGAAGCAAACAAGTTACGGAAAGTTACTTTTCCAACTTCCCCCAACACAGGAATTGAAGACATCACAATTTGTTTTCAAAAGGCCCTTTAAAAAGCGCCATATTAACGTTACTTATAGGAGACTCGTTTTTCCTTTTACAAAAATGGGCTCAGGACAAGGTGCATCCGAGCAGGTGCAGATTGCCGCCTCCAGGGTGATCCACATGGAAGGCAGTCCGGGCAAGGAATGCTCCGAGCCCCCTGCTGGCTCCCGCTCCCTCCCGCTCCCACCACTCTGTAAGCACCTCGAAGTTGACATCCCCGCCGCAGCTGAAGGCAAAACAGGGCCCCAAAATGCGCAACACCGTCTCCTTCTCGGCGTTCTGGACTGAGAACTTGGGTGTGAAGGGGTGCCACGTCTGTACCACGAACCCAACTGTGACTCCGGGAGGACACTGCACTTCCAGCTGCATAGAGAAAAAAGACGTTTCGCACGTTACAAAAATCCCTCCCCACAAGCCAGGTTAGATGCTCCGTTTCTTCCTCCTCCATCAGAAATCACAGGAGGAGCTGAAGGAGCCGCACCGCTGGACAGAACCAAGGAGGGCTGGGCACATCCAGGGGTGTTCCAGCAGGGAGCATTCTCACCAGCATGCAGGGGACAGAGTTAATGGGAAACGGGTTGCTGAAGAACGAGGGCTCAGGGGCTGTTAATCCCTCCATCAGTGGGGGTGGGGAATCCAGGACAGGGCCCAGAGTTTAGGGAGGGAGTCAAAGGGTGAATCGGTGAGCTGGGGAGAATCAAGACCATACGGTTGGGGGTTAAGCCCCAGTGGAGAGGAGGCGGCAGGGCCAGTTGAAGGGTGCTTCGTTACCTCCTGCAGGGCCGTGGCTAGTTTTGAGCCAAGCCCCCGGCTGCAGTGCCACAGTAGCCGTGCTTCCACCTGGCTAGGGCAGCACAGGTCCAGGAAGTGGCCCCACATTGCCCCACGCACTGCCAGTGGGCCAGGAGCCCCTTTGATGCACGTGTGCCCTCTTGTCCATGCCACCCCTAACCAACTGTGAGGGTGGCCAGCCCTGGAGAAGCACCCTGTCCCTCACCTCCTGGAGGCAGCACGGGAACCAGCAACTGACACACTTCAGGGGGCGCACGATACGCACAACCTCCCGCCCCGCAGAGTCCTCCACCCTCATGGTGAAGCGGCGGAGAGAGCCACAGCAGTTGCGTGTGCAGCAGTCGTTCTGCTCCTCGGCGTGGAAGATCTGCTGGCCCACGCTGTTGAGGATCTCGTACTTGTTATTGCTCTCAAAGCCGATGAACGCTGCAGGGGAAAGGGGGCGAAGTCATCACCGACCGGGGGCGGGGGGTGCGACTGGGGACCTGGAGGGGGCCACCTCCGCCACACTCAGGGGTGGAGCTCGGAAGAGGGTTGCCAGCCTCCAGGGGGTAGCTGGAGATCTCCCGGAATTACAACGGATCTCCAGGCAACAGAGATGAGTTCCCTGGAGAAAACGGCTGCTTCGAAGGGTGAGCTCTATGGCATTATACCCCACTGAGGCCGCTCCCCTCCCCTCCCCAAACCCCACCCTCTCCAGGCTCCTCCCCCCAAACCTCCAGGAATTTCCCAACTTGGCAACCCAAGCTCAGAGCCACGAGCCTGTCACGAAAATCTCACCGTTACCAGACATCCTACACAGCGGCTTCAGCAATTGCAGGTGCCCCCGCAACAAAGAGACCAAACTGGCACGGCTGCCCCTCCTCGCTGATTTAGCTACCACTGCTGACCATCAAGCCCAGATCTCCACTGAAACCTCTTCCGAGTGCAACGGCTCCTGAAGACCGCCTCACAGACCCACCCCAGGGCAGCCATTCATGGTTGCCATGACAACCACGGGGCCTGTTCCTACCGGGCAGTCCCCTCGACTGGTCTCGCATCTATCCCAGTGGCAAGTATCAACTGCCACAGCCATGACAACTTGCTCCCCTTAGCTGCTCAGTTCCTGCAGCTGGTCTCCCCAGCTCCCGCCACAGCCCCCCTCAGAAGCCTCCATCTTTAAGTGTCAGAGCACTGCTTCCATGGGTCTCAACGTTACAATTCTACACTTGGGAAGGGGAAGGAGGGGATTGTCATTTGAGTCCTGGATAGAGGTGGCCATGGACTGGAAAATGGACCAAAATTTAACATCGACCAGCCCAGTTTGGCATTCACAAAGTGGCGGGTTGTGGGATGCACATTTTTTCACGGGCCCATGACTTTTTTTGGCTGGTCTGTTGGTCCCCATGGGGCTGGCTTCAGCTGACAGGCGGGGACTTCCCCACCTGACAGCTGAAGCAAGGTGCAGGATTTCAAGTGCCTGTTTCGTGCCCCTCGCTTGCAATTAAGGGGCATGGAACTAGCGCTCCCCCGTAGGGTTGGCTTCAGCTGACAGGCCCCCTGAAGTGACAGACCACAGACTGACAAACCGGTCCAGAAACTGGGGCGGTCTGGGAAAAGTTCATGGTCTGTGGTCCATGAAACGCCATGGACCATGGACAGACAGGCCATGGTTTTTTCCCAGTCCATGTCCACCTCTAGTCCTGGAAAAACCTGTTGGAATGAGTGAAAAGGGGAGGGGATCCATATGAAACCACGCTGGGGGTTTGCGCAAAAGTGCACAGAAAAGAATCCGCTGTGTATGCACACACGCGTATGCATGCATGCGCACACACAGACACACAGAGTATCTCTTGCTTTCTCACCTTCTACAAGCTCTACTTTCTGGTGTATCAAAACTTGGTCCACCTGGAAAGAAAAACACCATCACAGTTACAAAGAAGCTAGATTACAAAAACACCTGAAAATATAAACATCAGTAGCTCACAGCCTCAGACGAATTACAAAAAAGATACATGTCTACAGATTTCTACAGTGGGCGATGGGGGTGTGTGAGTGCCAAACACCAGTTTTGCCCTCATGGGGTGGGAGAGGAATGCCCCCACAATGGTGTGTTCACCAGCACTGCCCAATCCAGGCGGTGAGCCGAAAGCTCCGTTTGTACGCCTAAGATTATCCAGAAGGGTTTCAAGGCCAGAGGGGAAGCCAGAGTCCCTCACCCTTCCCCTGTTTTGAGTGAAAGCACCGCCCACCAAATTCAGGGATCTGCCCAGAGCTTCCGCCCTCCAAGGCCGATGTGCTCTTTGCAGCCTCTCTGACAGACCAGGATGGCTCTTCTTCTTCTTCCGGGGGGCAAGTGCCACAGAGGCCTATGCCACACACGGCCACAGATGCTGCTACCAAAGCGTTTGCTTGGCTTTGCTCTGTTTGTTTGGGGTTTTTTAGCCCGACCACTGAATTGCAGGTGCCTTGGGATGGGAGGAAGAATGGGGACATTTTGGCACTCACAGAGGGGTCACTCCAAGCTGCGCTCTGGTGGGAGGAGTCGATGCAGCAGAAACCCTTCGCCTGGCACACAGGTGCTGCTCCTTTACAAGCAGCCATTTGGGACCCATTCCCTCTCTCTGCTTTTAGTTCGGACACAGGGTTCACCTGGGCTTAGCCCTGGGACTTTGCTGTGCCTCTGAATGCATGGGAAAACGGTGGCAAAGGGGTGCCTGTCCTTCCTCACTCAGTAACCCCTCCTCCCACATCCTGCCCCTATACCTTTCCAAGGGATTCAGGATATAAACAGGAAAAGATCCTGGCTGGAGCTGACCCACAGTCCACCTAATCCAGCACCCTGCTTCCCAGAGCAGCCAACCAAATGCAGGCTCACAAGCAAACCACAGAGGCCCAAGCCTCTCCTGTTGCTGCCCCCCGCAATGGTATTGAGGTATGCTACCTCTGAACATGGAGTTTCCATTAGTCATAGTGACTAAAAGTATGTATACCAAGTTTAAAGTTCCCCCTGGGTAGAAATAAATAATAAATAAATGCTCCACCTTGTCCAGTGCCACCTACTGTGATTGGCAGGGGCTCTTCAACAGAGAAGCCCCCCCCCCCTCCCACACACACACATACACAGGTCCAGGCCAAGGACTGGACCTTCTGCCTGCAAAGGACACACTCTGCCGCTAAGGCCTCACCTGTGTGAGATACTCCAAGCCCGGAGGGATGCCGGTGCCCACAGGCATGTAGGGGGTGATGGTGGCGTGGGGGTCTGCTGCTTGTAGGTGGTGCTGAGGTGTAGCGGCATGCTCCCGATACCCACGTGGGGGAGGCTGCGGAGGGATTCCGTGCCCTGCCCCAGGGGCTGGGTAAACGCTGAAGCCTGGGCTGGGTGCAGTGGGCGCCGGATGCGGCGGAGGTACTGGGTAAGGGGGAGACGCAGCAGGATAACCAGGTTGAGGAACGTGGTATCCTGTAAGTGCATGGGAGAGAGAGAGGCTAGTTTTAATCTCACCCCCTTAAAACCGTCATTGTTCCTTTAAGAAGGGAATGCAAGCCTTCCCTGCCCCCATACAAAGGAATCCTGGTGGTTGCCGCTTTCAAGGGGCCGGACTCGGGAAGAGAAGGGCAAGCAGACATTAAGAATAAGGCCCCCCCACCACCACCACCACCTCACACTGCATGCAAATATAGAGAGGAATAGGCGTAAAGAGGGCTGGCATCTGCTCTGAAGGACCAAACTGAGGGCACGTGGAACTCCAGGCAGGACAGAGGGATGGGCTCTGTGGATGCTTTGCAGGGGGTGAAACGGATGTCCGATGGAGGCTCAGAACTGCTTGAGCTCTGTGTTTGTCCATTTTTGGTCTAACTTATTCCCCCCCCCCCCGCCCCTCTCTCATTCTGCCTCCCATTTAGAGCACATCAGAAGTTTTGCCGGGTTTCACCAATGGCCCCTACAGCTCCGCATCCTTATCTTGGTAGTGGCAGGTATACTGCACCTGTACCAGCAGGCTCCATTCAGAGGCAGTAGCCATGCTCCTTCCTCCGTAAGGCCATCTATCCTTTTCTTTTTCTAAGCTAAATGAGGGGCCCATATTTCCTGGGTGTTCCTTCTGCCTGGCTGCCTTCCTCCCCCCTTTCTTTCTCCTCCTACGTCTTCCCCTGAACTGTGCAGTGTTGGCTGTTGATGCAAAGGTGCACTCTGAGAATGCTCAGAGGCACCCTCCTTTTAGCCATTACTTCACTAGCTCCACGGAGGGAAAAATAGGTGTGTGAGAGGCTTGAAAGGGGGTGAGTGTTAAAGAGAGATAAGGAAGGGGGTGAGTTTGGAAGAGGCAGGGCAGGATGGGAGGGGGAAAGGGGGTCCTGCTAGTCAAAGGCAGGCAGGGAACCAACTGAGAAAGAAGAACGAAGGAGAAGTCAGTTCGTTATCTGTTTATTTCCCTGCACTGTAAGGCAATTGTCCGCTCTCAAGGAAGCTTACAGCAAAAACATTCAAACGCAGCATAACACAACAGGCAGAAATCCAGTCGAAAGCCTCCAGCAAGGCAGCACTAGAAAGAACCAGCAGCAGCCTCAGATAAAAGGAGAACAGAAAAGTTCAGCAGCAGGGAGTGAGAAATGCTGCAGAAAAATATTGGCTTGGGGGGGGGGGGTGGGATGGAGCAAGCACAGAAGCCATTAAACGGTGGGAGGGCGTCTCTCTTGACCAGGCCCCCCAGGGAACAGATCGGAGGAGCAAAGCAGCCAAAGCGGGCAGAGGGGGAGGCGCTTAGGCTCCTCCCCCTGTGCTCCAGCAGGCTGGCCTGCATTCCAATCCTGCCCTTCATTACAGGCTTTGCTGTGCCCCACCCTGTCCTGGAGGGAGCTTAAGGGGTGGGCACCAGAGCCAGAGAGGCCAGAACCTGTGGCCTGCCCATCACCGCAGGGCAGGGCTGGGCTGGTTTCCCCTTGCTGCACAGCCCCCCCTCCCCACCACGGCTCTTTGTTTTCACAGAGCAAGGATGTAGACTCCAGGGCGGGGCAAAGGAAGAACAGCAGTGCCAAGGCAGCTGAAAGAAAGATGTGAATTAGCACCCTGGCAACGAGGGAAGGGCATCTCTTCTCTGTTCCACACAGCGCCTGACACAGGAAACAGCAAATGTGCGAGCACCACAGACATGCACACACACAAAAGAAAGGCAAAGACAGCAGACAGCAACCTCTCCATAAGGCACATAGGAACAAAAGCAACAGCCACAATGCTCTATTTACTAGATATACTGCTTCTACACAGGGAGGTTCCTTTTGGCTTTCCTGGCCGATAGCCAGAGATAGATGCAGGCTTTGCAACTTTAAAATTCTAATGAATACATCTTGTGGCTATAAATTCATGGAGTTGTTTTCTTCCGCCATCCAATGCAAATGTGACAACATTGTTCCAAAGAAGCAGGAGGAGGAAAAACCAAAGCAAGCCAGACCTGGAGCTGCCATGGTGTGCCTGTCTTAGCGGAAGGCCCCCACGCCCTGTGGCCCTCCTTCCATCTGTGGGCCTGGCCACCAAAGAGGGCTCACTTCGGTTCTGTTCCAGTCCTATTTTATTGGCCTCCTGAGAAGTAAAACGACAACAAAAATTAAATTTAGTGGCATCAGTAAAAGGAGTTAAGGAGGCATACAGCAGACCTGCATTAAGAGATCTCGTGTGCATGCACCGCAGACTCCTGGAGTGCACAAACAGATGCCTCTGCACAGAATCTTAAAGCACCCTGAAGCCTAAGAGGCCAATCCCCAAAGGAAGTCGGCTGAAAAAGCAGGATGGAGTCAGGATCCGGAGCTGAGCAGCCCCAGAGGAGGCTGGTTGCTGGGGGGCTTGAGAAAATGTTCTGTGCTCTTTAGCTCTTGGAAGCAGGGCTGCCATTTCTCACTTGAAGACTGAAGCCTGGGTCCCAGGGCGGTCTTTTAATCAAGAGGGCTGTATCCAAAGACCCCGGCGCTTGCTGGAGCAGAAAGGCTGGCAGCGCACTCGTCTCCCAGGAGCACGCAGGAAGGCCCCCCCCCCTCTGCCTGCCTGCCAGCCCCCCCCCCCCGCAAGTTCTGCTAATTCTGCACAAAGCAAACCGAGTCCGCCAGCTGGACAACAGAACAGCAGAAAGATTTGCGCCGGAAAAACCCCCGACGGAAAGCCCGAGCCCCAGCCAGACCCGCTCCGCATGGCCGCCTGTGCCTCTGCGGGAGGGCGAGCCGGCGGGGAGCCCTGGGGGGGGGGGCAGCCACTGCCCAAGGCGGTGCCTCGCCGCGCAATTCTTGGCAGCCCCGGCAGGGAAGGGGCAGCCGGAGACGCAGCCGCCAGGGCCCGCGGGCGGGGGAGGCCCTCCAAAGGCACCCCCCCACACACACACACACTCACACGAAGCGTCACTCCCGCCTGCCCCCAGAAGGCCCGGCAGAAGGGGCGGCGCGGAGCGGAGCAGGCGCCGCCGCCAGGCCGCCCAGGAGGCCCCTCCGGCACGCGCAGCCCCCTGCCACCCGGGGGGGGGGGGAGGCGGGCCCACGCGCGCGAGCCGAGAGGAAGCCAGGGCCGCACACGCCCCGCGTCCCCGCCGCAGCGCGGCCCAAGCGGCCACACACCCACGGCGCCGAAGCACGTCCCCGCAGCGCCCCCGGGCACGTGACGCCGCTGAAACCCGACCCCCACCCCCCACCCCCAAGCCGCACGCCGGAGAGCGGCGGGGGCGGCCGAGCCCGAAGGGCAGCCGCGGCGCATCCTCGCCGGCCGCACCGCTCTCCGCCTCCTCCCGGCAGGCCCCCGCCCGCAGGAAGCCCCGGCGGCAGCCCCCGCTGCTCCAACCGGCGGGCCGCGCTCTCCGCACAGGGAGCTCCGCCGTCCGGCCCTCCGCCTCTTGCTACGCTCGCCAAGCCCTCCGGCCCTCCGGCCGGCCTCGGTCTGGAAAGCGGGGAGGGAGGGGATGCTCCAGCCCAGCCGGGCCGGGCATCAGCTGCCCTGCCCGGCGGGTTTCCCCGCACGCCGCAGAGGGGAGAAGCCAGGCGCCCGAGCCCCTCCGCCTCGACGCCCCCGACGCCCTGCTGCCGCCTCGCCCTCCCCGGGAGCAGGCCTGGGGCACAGACCCGCGCGGGCTTGCGGGGCAACGGGGTTCTTCGGCGGGCGGGAGTCGGACGGGCGGCCGGCTAGACGGACGCGGCAGGCGGCGGCTGCGAGCAAGCGAGCCCCTCGGAGAGCGCTGCGCGTGCACGCGGCCCCCGCCAACCCCGCAGGGTCGGCCGGGGCAGGGAGGGGACCTCCAGCTGGCGCGCCCGCCCGCCCTCCTTTGTCTGCCGGGCGGAGGAGCCCGAGAGCCGCCCCGCCGAGCAGAGAGCCGCGCTCGCCGCCCGCCTCCCCGCCGGGGCCGCTTACCTTCGCTTCCCGTGGCTGGACTGGCGGAGGGGCAGCGGCGGGGAGGCAGGCCGGAGCCGAGCGCGGCAGGGCGGGGGCCGCAGCCAGGCAGCCAGGCCTCCTCTCCGCCTCTCGGGAGGAGGCGCCGTCGGGAGCCGCGGGGGAGGGGCGCCCTGCCTGGCCCGGCCCGGCCTGGCCCCGGGTTGGAGGCGCGCCCTGGCCCGGGAAGAGGAGCCAGCAGCCGGCGCGCCTCGGGCGCGAAGCGGGGCTTGCCGGGCGAGCGAGCTGAGGGTGCTCCGGGAGGCGCCGACGGGCCGGAGCGGCGGGGCGAGGGGCTGCTCGCTCCCGAGGGGGTCCCGTCCCTCTGCCCCCAGCTCGTCGTCCCCGGCTGGCCGACTCGACGGTTGCGGGACTGTCGGTTGGGGCAGCGACGCGGCCCCCCCGAGCGGGGGCGGGGGGCGGGTCTACTTCGGAGTCTTGCTGTGCAAAACGAACCAGGTGGGGGGAGCGGCTCTCGGGGGCACGGAGGAGGGCAGCGGCTCAGCCTCCTTGAAGGACGCGGGGGCGCCCCTGGGAGCTCGCGGGAGCCTTGTTGGGGCCGCGGGGGGGGGAGCTTTCCTCCCTCCCCCGCCCGCGTAACTTGGCAAAGGCCTCGGCCTCGCCCTCCTGGCCTCGGACGACCCCCTCGGCTCGTCTGTCCGGCAGGGCCTATTTTTAGACTCCTTGGCAAGGGCGCGCCTTCCCAGGCAGGAGGAGGAGAGCGGGCGGGATGTGTCCGGCGCTTCTCAGTGTGATCCGGGCGTTGCTGTGAACTCCGAACTCAGGCTCAATCCAGACGAATCGGGGCTGTCTGATGGGCCCGGAGGGACGTTGGCCTGGCTCCCTCGGATGGGTCAACTTGGGGTGGCTTCCAGGTTAGACTACAGTAACATATGGTACATGGGGCTGCCCTTGGAAACGTTTGGAAACATGTGCAGGAGGCTGTGAACTTGACCCTCTGATTCTTCTGCCTTGGTACTATATAAACGTGTTTGTTGTGGTTGTGATGCAGCCTCTCCCTCTACTTCCGACAGCAATTCTAAGTGCTGGCCTTGGCCTGTTGGCAAGTTTCTGAAGGACTCTGGTTTCCTCCTGCTTTGCAGCAGGGCTCTCCTCTCTGCTAGAAAAGGGTGGGGCGGGGTGGGGTATCACAGGCAGGATCTTTTCTGTGGTGGTGCCCAGCTGATAGCATTCATCTAGAGCTGGCCTCCAGATTCCCTCTCCTGGCAGCTCCATAAAAGTTGGTTTTTAATTACACCTCCATTCCTATCCTGTCTAGCACTTCTTGACAGGGGAGGTGGGTGGATCTTAATGAAAAATGGATTACTTGAGGCAGAAATCACAACTGCTACCTGCCACAAGACAAAAACGGGAAGCATCTAGATATTGATTTGCAACTTCCCTGTACTGCCTCTCCAGAGAAGCTTTTTACAACACACACACACACACCTCCCCCCACCCCGGGGGGGGGGGACAGGCAAGCCACAGCCATTGAAAACACACCAGGGCAAAAAAACAGCACAAGACACACATCAAGCAGGTTAAAAGTATACACACAAAGCAGCCCTCAGGCCAGAAATAGAAAACCTCTAGTTCCAACCCTGGGTAAGAAGGAATGTTTTAGCCTGGTTCCTAAGGGGGGTCAGGTGGGTGCCAGGCAGGCCTCAGCGGGGAGGGCACACCACAGGCATGGCGCCACTCACCTCCCCCCTGCAGTGTTCAGCGGGGCCTGTGAGGAAGACCTTCGTGGGCATGCCGAGAGGTACAGGAGGTGGCGGTCCACCAGGGCCTCGAACGTCAAAAGTGGCATTTTGAATTGTGCCCAGAAGCAGATGGGTGGCCAGCACAGAGCATTCAGCACAAGGGGGACAGGATCCCTTTTGGATCAGCAGAATTTTCCAGGCTGTGTTCAAAGGCAGCGCATCACCATAATCTAACGGGGAGGTGATCCGAGCACCCTGGCCAGGTCCCACGAGAACTGAACGGATGAGCTGAAACCCCCAAAGGGCGTGGCTCTGAAGCGGAAGGGACGAGCCGTCACTGCAGAGGAGCAGAAGCCCCAAATGAACTGGGGCTGCTGGGGACCCCGAGACAAAGAAAAGGGCTTTCCCAGGGATGTGTAGAGGAACGTTACTGGTGGCAAGTGGAAGGCCAAGCCGCTCTGCTCCCACTTGGCTCCTGTTCGCTCCCCAAAGGGGGACTTTAGGCAACCTTGCCAGCATAGCATGAATAGCAAAGGGGTAGGACTGCACCTCAGGACTGACAAGGAGCAGATAGAAGCGAGGTGAACGTGTGCTTCGGGTACATGTCGTGTGGAAGAGAGCCAAGACTGGTTTTCCGCTGCTCCAGAGGGCAAGGCTACATCTCTGGAGGACTTAAATAGGAGGGGAGATTGTGGCTGAACATCTGGAGGAAACTTCCTGACGGTGAGAGCAGTTTTGACAAGGCAGCCAGAGCCCCTCTTCCCCGCCTTGGAGGTTTTGGGGCAGAGACTGGCCAGCCAGGAATACTTCCTCCACTGAACCACAAATTAGGACAATGGCCCTTTCCAATACCCGGACTGTATGAGTTGTGGAGGAGAGCAGAGGGTAAGGCCTTTTAGTGTGAAATACCAGCAAAACAACATACACATATAAACAGACTGACCGACCAATAAAAGGGTCTTGTAGCAGAGGCTGTTGCAAGCCCACACCCCAACCCATTTGTAGCCTGCCCCCAACTTTGCATATCTGCCAGTTCCTGGCAGGTAGATCCCTGAGACCCTCTCCAGTGAACACACATTGGTTCCAATAGAAAAGGCTTTATTCAGGATTTTTCAGTTCAGGTCTGTGCTCCATCACAGGGCATCGGTAGAAGTGAGGAATCAAAACGTAAGAGGCTGAAACCTCCCACATTCCCAGAGTCCGGACAGAGCAGCCAGAGCTGGCCGTTGGGAGCTCCAAGGTCGCTTCTAACTAGAAGATGCCTCTTAGAGAGAGAAGGGGAGAGGCCCTTTCCTGGGCCTGGACAGCAATAATCCCAAGAGGGGAGAACAGGGTTAATGTGGCTAGAGGGGAGAGTGCAACAGGTTAGCATTAAGGCCTTATAACTTCAGTATACTGTGGCATCAGTGATACAACAAACAAACAAACGTGGCATGGCTCTGCACGGACATGACAATCTCTCTGTTGGCTTGGCAGATGAACACTTCACACACCTGCTACGGGCGGCTCTGATTATGCTGGGATACATTTTGTTCATCTCAATAGGCAGGTAGATGTAGGTGGAAACAGAAAAAGGGGGTGGGGGGAAGTGACGACAAAACGTGGCCCTGCTGCGTTGCATTAATACAGAGAGGGCGATGAAAGGGACTCCCGTGCAAAGGGCTCGTGGGGAAGAACTCCCAGCTGGTGATGAAGTGGAAACGCAGGAGCCCTGCTGGATCCAGCCCAGGAGGGTCTGTCTAGTCCAGCATGCTGTTCCACACACTGACAACAAACGGCACAGGGGCCAAGGCCGCTCCCTGCTGCCTTCTCCCAGCACCTGGATTCACAGGTCGGCTGCCCCTGGATATGGAGGCTCCCTTCAACCACCATGACGAGAGGCCACCAATGGACCTCTCCACCCTGAATCCGTTTGGCTCCCTCGTAAAGCCATCTGTGCTCATGGCCATTGCTCCCCCCACTGTCAGTGAAGCCCATGAATTGATTACTCTTTGGGTAAAGAAGTATTTCCTTGTCTGGCCAGTACCACCTGCCCATCAACTTAATTAGGTCCTCCCAAGTTCCAGCGTTATGCAAGAGGGAGAAAAGGCATGCTGTCCACTTTCTCCGCCACATGCATACTTTTATAAACCTCTATTATGCCCCTCCCGCCCCCAGCCATCTTTTTTCTACACTGTCACCCCTTGTCCAATAGCTTTAAAAGGAGGCTCCGGTCCAAAACTACTGAATGAGAACTCGGTGAGATGGTTGATCTCACGTGGATGGGAGGCTTCAGCTCCCTTAATAGGTAATAACGAGAAGGTGTGTGTGTGTTGCTAATGGTCTCTGTACTTTTTCTTAAATAAATATGAATCTTGCATATTTGCATCTCACTCTGTAGATTTTGCATTTCTGGAGCCCTTGACCCTGTGGCTTATTCCCCTCCCATCATTTCAAGCATCAATATCTGTATATTTTTAGGTAGGCAGCCGTGTTGGTCTGCAGTAGACCAGCAAGATTTGAGTCTAGCGGCACCTCAGAGACTACCAAGATTTTCAGGGCGAAAGCTTTTGAGAGTCAGAGCTCCAGACGTCTGAAAAAAGTGTCCAAAGAAGGGAGCTCTTGACTTTTGAGGACCGGCTACTTTGCATCCGATGAAGTGCACTCGAACCTCCGAAGTCATGTGCTCGAATAAGAACTCGAGATGAGTAGTCGTGTTAGTCTGTCTGTAGCAGTAGAAAAGAGCAAGAGTCCAGTAGCACTTATAAGACTAATTTGTGGAAGGGTGCTGGTATCTGAAGAAGTGAGCTGTGACTCATGAAAGCTCATACCCTACCAAAAATTTCGTTAGCCGTATAGGTGCTGCTGGAATAAGAACTTGGCAGTCTTTAAGGTGCCACGCTGAAGTCCCTTTGTTAAGCAAGTTCGCACTTATTTTATCCTTGTGCCCTTCCCTCTTGGCACTGATGAGCTCAGATCACTCAATGAGCCCCCTGCCCCAGGTTGGGGTTGGAGCACCCCCCACCTCACTCCGCCCTTCTTGTTGGACCGCCCACCTTTTGAGAACTGAAGGGGACAGGCAGGTGGTGGCCCGCCTAACTTGGGTGTTCCTTGCGAGTAACGCCTGTCAGCAGAAAGAAAGCAGCTCACATTCGTTTATTCAATCACTTTTAAGGACCGGTCAAGACACAGCTATCATCCCATTCAGGTCAAGACAGGTGGTTTAACATGATTCTTTCCTGGCCTTAAATTCATTGCAGAGTTAACTTCAAAAATCTGTGCTTGATTCTAAAAAATTATCCCAAAAAGATGAGGGTCGCAAGGGCAAGAAACGACACTGGGAAGGCAGCATTGGCTGGGCTTGGCAACCTCCTCCCCTCCTTTGACTCCCCCTGTTACAATACTGGCCCCATATCAGGCATTTCCTTCCACCCATGGACACCAGACACCGGCCACTGCACTGGAAGAAAAAATCGTGGAGTGGGGCGGGGTGTGTCAGGGCGCCATCGCGATCCAGCCGAGGATGAGGAGGGTTCCACCGAAGGGTGCCGCTTTGGTAAAAGTGGGGTCTCCCGTCATGGCGTGGTAGTAGAAGGCCCCACAGAACATACCCATTCCCGTGGACAGGACAGTCCCAGCCTGAGAGAGCAAACAAAACAAAACAAAACACGATTGCTCTTCACCACGGCAAAATTCTATCTGTAGCCTCACAGGCATGACTGGCAGAGTGTGTGCGTGCGTGTGCATGGACATCCCAGTCTATCTTTTTTCCTTTGCACTATCAAGAACTGCCGTTACTACTGGGAACAGGATTCCAGGGCGAGCCCAACTCTGCTTGGATCCACAGACAAGTTTTGTCTGGGGGCAAACTGACAGCCGGATTGCGGGACAAGAAGTCGTCCTCACGGGGGCAGGGGGACTGGCTGGCAAAGCTGGGGACATGCTGCCTGGCTTGCTTACCGAGTCAGTATCAAGCTATTTGCTATCATGCGAAGCTGCCATACATCGAGTCAGACCACGAGGCCTCTGCCTGGCAGGGGTTCTCCCAGGCCTTGGGGAGAGCTCAGCCCTCTGCTCCAAGACCCTTTTGCTGGGAACCTTCTGCATACTTGCTGGGGCGCAGCTGTCAGAGACAACTCCTCCTCCTTCCTGCGCTAGCTCCAGTTCTCTGCTGCTGATGTACAGTGACCTGGAAGGGGTGGGGAGAAGGAAAAAGGGGGTGGGACAGATTTATGGAGAATGGGCCTAGCAGGCTATCGTTGCCCATTAGCCATGACAGCCCAAGGGGGCCTTCCCATCAAAAGGCAGAATGGCCCTGGGGAGAAATGCTGCCCCCTCTAGAATTTGCCCCAGTAATTCAACCCCTGGGACTGTGCTGTTCATGAACAGGAATCTGGCTCCAAAATTGTTACTGGCGGAAAGGAGGGGGAAGGGAATGAGCCATCCAGCCCCAAAACACGGAGTACTTTAGTACTTAGTGGCTCCAGCCAACGTAGAATAACAGATTTACCACGTTACACTTTGCTAGAACATCAAACCCGAAGAAGTAAAACAGTAAGAAGTCCAGTAGCACCTTTAAGACTAACCAACTTTATTGAGGCATAAGCTTTCGAGAACCACAGCTCTCTTTGTCAGATGCATCGTCAGCTTTCGAGAACCATAGCTCTCTTCGTCAGATGCATCGTCAGCTTTCGAGAACCATAGCTCTCTTCATCAGATGCATCGTCAGCTTTCGAGAACCGCAGCTCTCTTTGTCAGATGCATCATCAGCTTTCGAGAACCACGTAGAGAGCTGTGGTTCTCGAAAGCTTATGCCTCAATAAAGTGGGTTAGTCTTAAAGGTGCTACTGGACTGTTTACTATTTTGCAGCTACAGACTAACACGGCTAACTCCTCTGGATCTAAACCCAAGGAACAGAGACTGGCAGCCAAATAGCTGTCACTTCCCCTTGTGGCAGGATGAGCAAAACTGCCACGCAGGGGGAAAGAAATTCTCTTATCCGGTGACTTGGGAGTCAGAGAGGCACAAGCCACGAGGGACTAAATCTTTACCTGGGGACTCCATCTTGTCCACATGGCATGGGACAACGGGGAGCAGCTTCAACCCTGAGAACTAAGGACTTTTAAATGGAGCAAGGGGAAAGGCTGGCGGTGCCAATCAGGGAGGTGGGACGGCTGTGGGGGTTTTCTGATCTCCCGTGACCCGGGGAAACGGAGCCCGTTCCTTCACAGGCGCTGCAGCAGCTAGCAGGAGAGGGCCGTTGCCAGTGGGCCCTGTGGACAGGCAACCAACCAGTTGCTCCTTAAAACAGGATGCAGGGCCAGATGACCCCCTGGGCAAAGCCAGGCTGGCTGCTCTTAAGTTCTAATGGGGGGGGGCACATTGGGTAGCTGGCCTTACGCCCCGTGTCCGTGTGGCCCTCCCCCTCTGGCCCTGCATACTTACCACCGTGGGGTACCGGCAGTGGGGGACGGCCAACAGCGCCAAGCTGTGCAGGAAGTGGTACTTGTTGGCTGTTTCGTAGAGCTACGGAAGAGCAGCGTGAAAAGCGTTAAAGGTTTGCAGGTAGGAGGTGGAACTCGCAGGCTCTTTCCTCCCCTTCTAACAAGCCCCCACCCCGTGAGTCTAGGCTCCTGCACAAGTGGCAAGGATTCCCACCCACCCCAATCCCCCCCCCATCTCCTCCATCTCAGCCAGCAGGCGCTGGGCAGGAGCGGGGCTTGCTGGTGTTTTACTTACCTCTTTCAAGTAGTCATCCCGGTCACTGCGGCGGAACCCTGCAAGGGGGGTGGGGGGTAGAAGAGGCCAAAACAAGAGTGAGTTAAGAATAAACTAGAGCTGGGATCCCCTTCTGGCCCCATCCCAGTCCCAGAGGCTGCTAAGCTCTGAACCAGGGCAAGGACAGCACTGGGTGGTGTGGGCTGAGGATTCCATCAAGGAGGCAAGATCGGGGCACTGCTTTGCAAAGCCCATCCGTATAGAAGGTCTGGTGCAGACCTCCCTGCTATCTTGGACCCCGCATTCAGGGGGCATGCTTGGGTTTTCCGCACTTTGGGCCAGCTCTACACTACCGCTTGCACCTAGAAAGAGTGGGGCGCTCCCCCCCCCAATAGCCCAGCTCTCTGGAACGCCCACCCCTCTGGCAGGGCTGCTGATCCCTCCCTCCCCTCCCACAGTTGCTCCAGGCCTTGATAGCGTTGCCAGCTCCAGGCTGGGTAATTCCTAGAGATTTAGGGGGTGGAGCCAGAAGAGGACAAACTCTGGGTAGCAGAGGAACCTCAGCGAGGTATAATGCCACACAGTCCTCTCCCCAAAGCAGCCTTTTTCTCTAAGGGAACTGATCTCTGTGGCCTGGAGCTCAATTGTAATTCCGGGAGATCTCCAGCCATCGCCTGTTGATTGGCAACTTGGCCCTGGTAGGAATTCCTCCTCCTCCCTCTCCCCCCCCCTCTGGCCAACCCCCCTTTCCGAGCCTCGCCCCGCCTTGCTTCGTCACGCCCGCCCTTCCCGCCCTCCGTCTGCAGCCTTTGCTTTGCAACGGGCCCGGCCTCACCGTGAGCCCCGTAAGCGGCAGCCCCCACCGCGGCAGCCCCGCTGAGCGCTCCGAGCCGTCGGAAAAACTGTCCGCTAGCAGAAGCCATCCTTCGCCCGAGTCCGCTGTTTCCGCCTTCCAGCGCCCTGCCCAATCAACGCTCCTGGAGCGCTATTTAATATGAAGTCCCGCCCCAATACGCGCGCCTTAGCCAATCAGCGATGACCTCCGCCGGGGTTCGAAAACCAAGGGCAAACGGGGGTTCTATGACGTTAGGCGCAGGAGGAGTGGAAAGCAGGAGCCGTCCAATCAGAACACAGGCTCTTCTTTCCCGCAGCTTAGCTTGCATTAGAGAATCCCATCAAACCTCAGTAACCAATCAATGGACAAGCATAAAGCCAGTTTTGTATGCGTCGCTATTAAGACCTGTACGGCGAACGCATACCCAATAAGCGATGCATCCAGCCCGCCCCCCTTCCTTAATTTCCGCTATTTCGGAGAAGCATTTACGGTAACCAGGCGCCTCTCTAGCGCCCCCTGCTGCGGCTGTGGACTCAAAGGGAGCGCGGCTTCCCCGGCTGTCTCCCTGGCAGCCTCCACTCCCTCCCTTTTTGCAGCTTTGGCTCTTCTACGCTCGTCTATTCCGCCCTCCCCCTGCACGGTCTCCGAACTTCCCGGGCCGTGCAGGCTGAGGGGCATTTCAGATTTTAAAAGGCCAGCAGAATCCGGGGCGATTGCCTTCCAGGCCCCTCTTCATGTCTTTCCCCTCTCCTTTCCCGCAGTAAAAAATGAAAGAGAGACGATAACCAAGAATCTGATTACAAAGCTTGTATTTACCAGCTACAACCACCAGGCGACAGCAAAGGCGCAGCAATAAACTGCCTCCAGTTTGAATTCATGATTCAGACCAGATTCGGGGGGGGGGCACCTTAGACGGACCCCAATTGCATCCACACCTGGCCTGCCTCCTTACAGGCCCTAGAGGCCTTAGGCGCTAAAACTCAGCTTCACAGCCAAGGGCCGCTCCGACCTCCCGGTTTTGCAGGGGCAACCTGGGAAAGGGATAGACTTGGCGGGATGTTTTAGCGCGTGTGTCAAAATCTCGGCCACTGCCTGATCAGATACCAAAGAGGCTAAATTGCCGGAGTCTCAATCGATCTGCAAATTAAATTAACCAAGCTGGGAAAAAATAGTCGTCACATTTCTACCTCGTCCTTCCAAGGAGCTCCGGGCAGCAACGCCCTAGCTTCTCCCCTCTTTATCTTCATAACAGCCCTGCGAGGTAGATTTGCAAGAGCAGGACGGATCTGAAACGCTCTAATCATTACCCCACGCTGTCTCTCCAGGTTAAATATGAACACGTGCACAGTGCATCTCTTGTGTCCCCCGTGCCCATCTACTGCAGGTCTAGCCAAGCTTGGAGGGCGCCTTTCCCTCGAGTCGCTTGTGCATTGCTGGGAGCTGATGGCGGCGTTGCTCATCCAGAAGGTGCCGGGGCCGCCCGGCGCGAAGTTCTTCAGCCTCGCCGCCGCCTCCCCCAACAGCTCATCTGATCTTCGTCGCGCCTCGTAATCGTGCTAGGAGAGGAAGGAGCCTGGACGCCTTGCCCAGCTCGCCCGGGAAAGGCAGAAAGCCGCCCCTCCCCCCTCGGAGGGGGCCTCTTTCCACCCCCCGCCCCCGACGCCCGGCCTCGTTGCCTTTCGGTTTGCAGCCTCGGGCGCCCTGACCCTCGCCGGGCCCTGAAGAAGAACCGAGCGGCGGTTGTCAAGGTGCCGGCTCACGGCCGCCATCGTGCTCCGCTCTCGTCCGCAGGCTCTTTCCGCGGCATTCCTCCTGGCTGGTGGGAGCAGTGTGCTTGCCCAGGGCGGGGCTGCAAACGGGAAGCAGCAGCGCCCGTGGCCGGTTCTCCCGCGGAGGGAAGGCAGCGGGTCTCGTCCTCTCTCTCCCCCCCTCTCTCTTCGCGCTTCCTCCCCGATCTCCCCCCCCCGCACCTGCTCTGAGCATGGGCAGAGGGCCTTTCTGACACGTTCAGGTGTCACGGGGAGCTTCTGGGGCCGCAGCAGTCCGTTCGAGTCGGCTTAAGCCTCTCCCCCACCCTTTCTTTGCAGTTTAAGCCCTTTTCGCCCCTTGCCCATGGCTGGGAACGTGAGAAGGCGGCAAGGCCCATAAGCATGTGCAGAGTGCCGCTTCCGCTCTCCTGCAAACCCCGAGAGGGAAGCGCCAGTTCTGGCCACCCGCTAACGGACCCGCCTCCCTCCCGCTCCAACCCGCTCCCCAGACGCCCACCGGGCAGCCTCCCCTCGGCCTCTCCGCCCCCGCCCCCCGAGGCCCAGGCGAGCTTTCGGCCTCCTCCTTTTCCTGGAAGAGGGGCGGGGGGGGGGGAGCGTTGCTATGGCAGCCCCATGCGCGGCCCGTCCCTCCCCCGGTCTTGGGTAGGCGCTGCTGCTGCCGCCGCGACGCGGCGCAGGCGGGGACGGGAGGCGCTATTTATAGCCCGCCGCGCAGCCTGCAAAGGAGGTGGGGCCCTGCCCCCTCGCCTCTGGAGGGGCCTGGCTGGGAGGGGGCAGGGCGAGCGGGGGGGGGCGCCTCAGGCACCGGCGGCCCAAGGCCCCCCCCCCCCCGCAGCCCCTTTGCCCCGGCGGGCCTGGAGGCGCCCCCGCGCTGCGCCGCCCGAGTCCCGCCCGCCGCGGCGGAATTTGGCCCGTTTAACGCGTCGGCGCTTGGCGGTCATTGCTGGTTCTGCTCCGCTCCAGCTTGCGGCCGGCGCCGCGGAACCGCCCTGAGCCCCAGCGAGAAAGGCGGCCCAGAAATAAGGTAGATGGGCGGCTAGCTAAAGAGCGCGCCGGGGGCTCCTTTGCCCGCTGCTGCCCGCCCGCCCGCCTCCGGGGGTGACTTCTCAGCCCCCGCCCCCGTTGACCAAGCCAGACCATCCCTCCATCCAGGGCAGGGCCGGCTGCGGAGGTCTCCTCCAGGCCCTTGAGCCTGGTGACGCGTGTGCCCACCCCTTCCATGGGCACAGGCAGGGGGGGTCTGTCCTTGGCACAGTGGCAGGTCTACCCATATCCAGTGGGCGCTTTTCCTGCGTGGGATCCCCTAAACTGGATTCCCCCCTGGCATTCGCTGCCAGCTGGCATGCGGACACCACCCGGTCCTCCTTCGGAAGGTGACCCCCACAACCACAACCTGCTCCTCCACAATTGCCACCTTATGACCCACAGCCCGCAGGCGGACGTGGGGATGGGGAATCTGTGGGGATCCAGCCCCTTTCCAGTTCTTGGGGTCCTCGGCGACTTGCCACAGGCAGCCAGGGAGGAGCGAACAGGTTCTCACAAGGTCTGCCCTTCAGTCTCTGGCTCCAGGAAATCATTCGGCATCTTTAGAAAAGGAAACACTTCCAAAGGTGTGTACCACAAGGACAGGGTGCAGTTTGTCCGAAGGCCCTCCCTCCTTCCCTGCCCCCAGCTGTAAACTCAAAAACACATCAACAGTTAAATCTTTTTTTTTATATTTACAATATCATTTTCCATTTCTTGCAAGGTTTAAAAATGTGTACAGCATCTCAGCTCAGATCCCAGCTCCCCCCCTGCCAAGTTCCTCTTCTTTATAGGACGCGACCATCCCGAACCAGATGTGGTAATCCATCAAACACAAGAAGTCCTGCTCCCCCCACGTATTCTTCCGTAATCTGAAGAGTCCTCCTTCCTGGGGGGCAGGGGGAAGAGGGGCTGTCAGTTTGGAGGCCTCTGATCAGCGGTAGAAGAGGAGTCCTTCGTGGCCAGGGAGTGCAAGGGGAGGCGTTCAAAATCAGCCCCTCCCGGTCCAAATCCAAATCTCATAAAAATAGATAACTCTCCAGTTTGCAAGGGGGAATAAGGGGACAGGCCTCAACCATCCTGTTTGTGCTACCTGAGGGGATGTTCTTGGCAGCCATTTGAGGTCGCAGACAGAAGGCCTCTTCTCCATCACTGACGGTGGCTCTCTTGAGTGTATGGCAATTAAGGGACTCCCTCAAGAACAGCCATTGGGGGTTAGAGGTCCAGGAATAATCCCGGCAGTGGCCATGTTGAAATGACAGAAGGAAAAATAAAACAAATCCCACAAGGTATTTGCTTGCAAGCTGGGAAATAGCTGGAAGAGTCCATCTTGGATTTTAAAAAACAGGCGCATTTCCCAGGCGGTCCTCTTGGATGGTGGATCAAGAAAGCCTGAAAAAAGGCTGAAAGTGATCCCATCTGGTGGTCGAGATTTAAAAGAAGACGCATCTGAAGGACTGGATTGTATAAAACAAAAGGGTCCTCAGGCAGGCATCTGATTTCAGAAGAACTCCACAGTCAGAATTCAGAGTTCTCTGACGGCCATATTAGATGCTGTCCGCAAGAACGTGTTCCTGCAGGCAGCCATCTTGGTTTGGAGCACGTAGGGGCTGCCATTGTGGCTGCCCAAACGAAATGGCCTGTGCTTTTCTCCGCCAGCAACGGAACTGAGATAGTGCAGTTGATGCGTTCAGGTGCGTAGGAGTGAGAGCAACCATGGGATGGGAGCATTTGGCAACAGTGTAAGGCGCTGACATCTCTCCGCTGGAGGCGCAACCGATGTCGGAACCGAGTTCCACTCCTTGGCACAGGCAGAGTCACAGGAGCCCCTGTAAACTCAAGTAGCAAAATAAAGGAACCCCCCCTCCCCAAAAAGAACATGTTCCCCCATCCAAGTTTGCTGAGTTTGGCACAGGTTCTGCTTTTTTTTTTTTTTTACAAAATAATTGTTTTCCTTTTTAAAAAAAACAGATATATATATATATTTATAATAAATTCTTTTCTTTTTTTAAAAAAAGGAAACCAACTGGAAACATCACAAAGTTAGATGGAGTCTCAGAATGGCTTAGAACAAGACTCTCCCCTCCCCGCCCGACCTTTGTTTGCTCCGCTGCCCTCTCCTGCACCCGGGTTTTCCAAAAACAAAACGAAGAAACAAAATCTTCCAGAACAAACAGCCGAGGCACAAAAACGGAGAGAGAACGAACATCCGAGAATGATGTGCTTTTTAAAAATAGAAAGGATCACTTTCCTTTTGTCTTACTGGATTCAGCTAGTGGAACATGTTCGGATCTCACTAAAAGAGCTCACTGGAACCAAATAATGCCTAAGGCTGGGGGGGGGGGGGGAGATCAAAAATGCATAATAGAAATGAGTGGGTAGGTGGGAATAGGGAACAGCAGAAGAGGAAGTGCCGATGCTTTATGGGATGAAAGAACAACTCTCAGACGGGTGAAAGGCGCCATCCAGCCCACCCTCTTGCCTCCAAAGCAGCATTTGCCTACCAGCCCCACCCCCCAATTTAGGCAATCCAAGCAACAAAGCAAGCCAGGAGCCAAGAGAATTGGCTCCTGAAGAGCGGGCGGAGCAGAGGACACGTGCAAAAAAGCCAGGGCACAGTTGGAGAGTTTGGCCTGCTGGCCAGGAGACGGACATCCCCTAAATGAGGGAGGTTCGAGTCCAGGTGCACCTTCATGAAACTGATGGAGCTTGACTCTCAAAAGCTTCTACCCTGGAAATTCTTGTTGATCTCTAAGGTGCTACTGGACTCGAAGTCTGCTCACCTACTGCAGACCAACATGGCTACCCACCTGCAACTATCTACTAAGCAGAGAGACTACCGGAAGGAGAGACGGGGGGGGGGGGGGTTGATAAGCAGACAGAGACGGGGACAGCCGTGCACAGACTCTGACCCGACAACTCCAGGTCTACTCTGTGCTCAGGGTTCCTACACATTCATTCCACGGCACTCCCAAGGGACCCGTGCTCTCATTCCTCCCCCACCCTGACCACTTTCAGATTTTAACCTACCAACTTGGCTCTCTTGCTCCTGGCGAGAGAAATCTGCTATCAACCCGGGAAGGGTCATCAGCTTCCACCTGCATCAGAAAGGCAAGGAAGTGGTTGGCAACGGAAGGAGGGGAGAAGGTGGGGGGGTCGTCTAGGATGGGACTGAAGCACAAAGTCCCTGCCACAAATTCAAGCCCACTGGACTCTGAGGAAGCCAGTTACGTGGCAAGGCTGACACCTGGCAGATCAAGAACCCTCTGAACAGAACAGCTCTTTGGAGGAGGGGGGCCACAAGCTTTCAGCTTGGTTTGCGCTGGTTAAAATTGGCTGTGAAGAGGCACAAGCATCTTTAGGACCAGCTCCCAAGGAATGGGAATTTTACAAAACGGGGAAGAAACAAGGGAATCAGCAAGAAAGCCCCTCCCTGATAAACAGAATAATGGCTGGAGAGAGGGTTGCATTGCGGTCACGCGTTTGAATGCAAGAGGAACCTGCCCTGCTCGCCTTGGAACAGAGCTCCCTAGCGCAGGCCAGACTTCGGTCCATCTGGCTCAGCCGCCTCTTCTCTGACTGGCAGGGAGCTTGCTCAACACTGATGAGATCTAGTTGAGCGGGAGACGCCAGCGATCAAAGCTGGGACCTTGACCAGTTAGTCGGAATGCCCTCCCGGCCATCTAGCTCTGGCCCAACAGCACCATCTCTGAGGAGCCCTTCAGGAGGCAGCCTGCCGGTCACAAGGCGAACCGCGCACCCCGTTGGGTCCTCAAGGGATCTTGAGGCTTTGCATGCCCCCCCCCTTGCCTGGGCAGGGCAGGCTGCCACGGACTGGAGCTGTAGAGTCAGAACAACATGGAAACTGCAGATTATCGTGCTGGCTGATCCAGGAAGTGGGGCGGGGTGGGGTGGGGTGAGAAGACTACTTTCTGCCAGTTATCTCCCAGATCCATATGACGCTGCCTTATACTGAACCTGACCCTAGGAGCCCTGGCCTGGCCCGCCCAGATCTCAGGCAGAGAGAGGTCTTTCCTGGACCGGTGAACTGATGGCCTTTTGCAAAGTGGAGATACCAAGAGACAGGCAGGTCTCTGGCACTAACAGGACAGCCCCTCTCTGCTATCAGGCAGGGAGAGGGACAGTGGAGCGCAGGGGGGGGGGGGCGGGAAGGTGGCCTGCTCTGCAAAACTGGCAGGTCTTTGGAATCGTCGTTCCTCACCACACAGGATTCCCTTCGGGACTTTGGCCCAACAGGGGAGTTGCGAGTTCACAGCTCCCAGTGATTTTTTCCAAATTTAATTCTCCGCCACAAATTAAATTTTCCCAAATTTAATTCTCCCAGCACCCATCTGGTTTGTCCTTTAGCTGCCAAAGCACGGGATGAAGGGAGGCTTAAGGGAGGCTCAGCGCTCCAGAAGAGGGGCCCAAGCCAACAGAAAAGCGGGAGGAAAGCTGAGCCAGGAGGAGGAAGGAGCGGGAGAGCGAGGGAGAGGGACCAAAGGCAGGCCGCGCATTCGTTGCCTTGTTCAAATCCGTTTTTCTTTTTAAAAAAAGTCTGGAACATGCAGTTCGTCTTTTGCAATAGCGGTAATTAAAAACAAAACAAAACAGCTCCCCTTTTCCCTCCCCAACTTTTGCAGTCTATTAACTGTTTATTTTTTGTTCAAAATTAAAAGGAAAAAAGAACTATTCCCCCCCTTCCCCTCTGATAAAAGTGAATTTCCAGTTGTTACATTCAAAATGTTCACCTTGGAAACAAGCCGGAACATACATGCTGCCCCACCACGCCGGAACCTCCGAATTTAACTCCAGGTGACGCTCCCTTTCCCACCCAATTTCCTACTGCCTCTTAAGTCCCCCCCCCCCCGCCCCCTGTGGGATTCTGGGGAGGGCTTCATCTCCTTAAGACTTTCAGACGAAGCACTGCCGCCTTCTTGGAGGCCCTCTAATGAGGGTGGCGTGGGTGGGTCCATCTGCAGAGGGGTGAGAAAGAGCAGGCTACCTGCTCTCTTCAAATTGTGCTAGGAAGGCACTGGGATCGTGGCCACCTTACCCCCCCCCCCCCGCCCCTGCCGAGGAATGAAAGCAAGGAAGGATGGTCAGCTTCTCTTCCCAGTCGCTGGCCACTGCAGTTGGGAGCCTCGTTTGCTTTCTCTTCTGGCACAGCTGAGCCCAGACACCAGCTTGCAAAGGGAAGCGCTGCTTTGGCCCTCTGTCTCAATGATAAATGCTGGCATGGTCCCTCGGCATGGACTCGCATGGGGACAAAAGGAAAGCACAGAAGAGGAGCACTCTGCCTCTCTCTGAAGACAGCTGAAGAAAAGGTGACCCGCTGGCTGCTCTTCAGGGCAATCCAGCACTGGGAATGGAGCACGGAGCAAATACAGGCATCTTCGCCATGGCCAGAGATCTGTCTGTGTTGCTCTGAACAGATCCCCCATGAAGACTGAGCTGCTCCAACATCTACTGGGCCCTCTTTGGCTAACAGTGCAGAGCAGCACAACCCGCTTTGGCAAGAGGACTGGCTCCTTTGTCAGCCATGCGTGGAGGAGCGAAGGGATACTGGATTCGTTCGCTGTCCCTCTCGCTTTTTCCAGTGCCCTTAAACCCACACCATGGTTTGGAAGGGTAGGGATGCCTTCACCATTCAACCAAGTGGATGACAGATGGCACAGCTTCCTCTCCAGTGCCCTGAGCACCAAAACTGCATCTGGAGCAATACTGGTTTTCATCACCCACCTGATGGGGTGCTGCTGCCTCCAGTTCCGCACCCGAACGGATCCCAAGCCCCAGCCAAGCTCCTTGAAAGGACTACTCTTCCTTGCTGCCCGCCTCTCCAGTGCCAGCGCCAGCCATGCTACGCCGTGTCATACCACAACCACACCACAGAAGACGATGGAGGCTCCAATATCAAGCCAAATTGGATGAAGAAGTGCCAGCCTGTCTGTGCCACAGGAGGGGGGGGGGGTCTCCATCTATCTTTCTGTTGTCACAATGTTATATAAAAGACCCATCCACATGGTGGGAAGGATGCCTCCCTCTCGGAGCAGGGTGGATTGGGACCACCGTTGCCAGGTGGCTGAGGGTACAAGGGGGGAGGGCAACTATACACGGGTGGTGGAGTGAGGGTGGGGGAGGGTGTTGTTGTGTCCGGTGGGGAAGGTGTTGAAGGGGTGCAACGCCTGCATTCCCGTGATGGTGCTCGGGATCATGGTGATGGTATTGGGGGTCATCAGGGGAACGTCGTCAGGCGCCCGGCGCAGGGCCAGGGTGTAGTCAGGAGGGCAGGCGGGACGGAGGATCTCGTGGGGCCGGAGCGGCTCCAGGTCATGGGCGTCGTGCTCGGAGTGCTTGATCTGCAGCGACATGATCTCCTCCTCCTGGCCCCCGTGGACGAGGTCGTTGGCCGCGTTCCGCTGAGGGCTGAGGCGCCGCCCGCTCCTCAGCTCGTGCCGCTTGTCCCGCTTGTAATAAAGGGCTGCAAAGGCCAGGATGTTGAGGAAGAGCAGGGAGGCCCCGACGGCCACGGTGACGCTGAGTTCGGTGGAGTAGTCCCGCGAGTCCCCTGGGAAGGGGACATAGTGTTGAGACCTGCCGCCGTCGTCTTCGTCTGGAGGGAGCGTGGGGATGGGTCGGCGAGTGGTGCTGGGACCCACTCGTGTGCTGGGCCACCGGGTGCCATACGGAGGGATACGGGTGGTGGTCGACGTGTGGGGGGGCTCGTGGAGGTTGTGGAGGTGGGGCACCAGTTCCAGCCAGAATGCCACCTTGTTAGCTCGGTAGTTGTCCCTCACCCGGGGTTTGAGGCCGATATGGAGGTACTGCTTGTCCTTCGTGTTGAACTTGGTCCACACCACTTCCTCAAAGCGGTTTGGCTTTGTGTGGATGAATTTAGTGTCCTGGGGCACAGGCTGGTTCGGATCCCTGCAGAAAGGAAGGAGAAACAAGAAAAGACAGTGTGTCAGCCCAGGCCATGAAGCCCAAGGCGTGACCCAACGACTGTCCACTGAAGGAGGCTGACCTTGATGTTGCCTCCAGCCCTGCCAATTCTTCTAGCACTCTGCATGGAAGACCCAGCCCTGATTTTGGTTCAGCAGCACCTGAAAGACCAGCAAGATTTTCAGGGCATAAGCTTTCAAGAGTCAAATCTCCATTCTTCAGCGTATCTGTATCTGAAGAAGGGCTTTTCACTCTTAAACCTTGAAAATCTTGTTGATCTCTAAGGTGCTCCTGGACTCGAATCCTGCTGTTCCACAGCTGTTCAACACAGCTACCTACTTGAAACACTTTACTTAAGAGGATTTTACTCTGGCTAAAGATGTGTGACTTTCAGATTGTGAGCATCACGACTAAACATCTCAGTGCTCCCTGGGGCCTTTACTTACAGCTCGCCATTCAGACATGACACAGGGAGGGAGATGCCTGCCTGCCCTTCAGAAGGAAAAAACTGCAGGGAAGCAGCCTAGAGAATCACAAGATATTCTGTATGCTACAGACTTCTGCTGGTTTAGCAGTAATTCTTTCTCCCTGTGACAGCTGGGGGTAGGGATCCCTCCTAAAGAATTCTCAGAAGCCTCACCAAATTACGAAAGAGTCCAGTCGCACCTTTAAGACTAACCACTTTATTGTGGTTCTCAAAAGCTTATGCTCCAATAAAGTTGGTTAGTCTTAAAGGTGCTACTGGACTCTTTAGTAATTTGCGACTACAGACTAACACGGCTAACTCCTCTGGATCTATCACCAAATTACAACTCCTAGAACTCTCTGGGAGAAGGCCAGAACTAAAGCGGTATGAAATGGACAGAAGTTTGAGCTCTGGGCTGATTCCCGGCATTTTGTTGCTCCCAGCAACACACGGCCAGTGTCACTTCCCATGCCAATAGTGGCCAGGCCTGAGCCTTGTGGGTTCCTCCCTCTTCAGACCCAGCCAATGATGGCATGGCTGCAGGGTGCAATGGCGATCGCCTCCTGAATGGACAGTAGCCAGGAACAAGCCAAATGTCTCCTTGTGCTGCCCCAAAGCAGTCACTGCAGTACCTTGACTAGAGAAACTAGCCCCATTTGCAATGCTGAGATGCCTACCGAGTTATCCCACTGCAGAGTCCTTTGGATTTTTAGGAAGCCCTTTGAAATATTTAGCCAAAGCCACGGTCGAGAAGGCCAACATTTTGTCATCTCTGAAAGCTGCCAGTCTTAGGTGAAATGAATCTGGAGGCAAAAAGCTCTCAGGGCACTTTTCCCCACTTCAGATTTAAGTTCTCCGAATTTCAATTCTGGTTTTCAGCATTCTCAGTTGGATTCCATTGGATTTAGGGATCCTTAGGGGACAGTGGTAGGAACAATCCTAAATGTAAAATTCTGGAATATAACTAACCACTCAGAACATTGCCTCTGAATTCGTCAGCTACTACGATTTGGTGGAGTCAGCTGTCGAAAGCAACAATTGCAAACATGCCGAATTCACTGAGTCCAGAACTTGTTTTCTCTCAGCTAAAAAGCCAAACAGGGAGCCCAGAGACCCAGAACAGAATGGCCTTGTTGAGGGACAAGAGCCGTTTTCACACTGCTTACCAGCCACGGAACATCGCGCAGAGCTCCCGGAACGACAGCGTCTTCCTGGTGCGATTTCACGCGAGAACAGCCATTCTCGCGCAAAATCGCGCCAGGAAGACACTGTCATTCCGGGAGCTTAGTGCGATGTTCTGTGGCCGGTAAGCAGTGTGAAAATGTCCAAGGAATAAAGGAACAGAAGAACGGGGCCTCTGGAAGATCAGAATCAGTCTAATCCCTATCAACAGATATAATATCGGGACCCAAGTGGGAGAAGTATCTGCAAATGGCAAGATTGTCAAACTAAATACGTAAGAGCCAGTTTGGTGTCGTGGTTAAGAGCGGCAGGACTCTAATCTGGAGAACTGGGTTTGATTCCCCACTCAAAGCCAGCTGGGGGACCTTGGGTCAGTCACAGCTCTCTAGGAGCTCTCTCAGCCCCACCTACCTCACAGGGTGATTGTTGTGAGAATAATATCAACACATTTTGTAAACCGCTCTGGATGGGCATTGTTGTCCTGAAGGGTGGTATATAAATCAAATGTTATTATTATTAAGTGAAGCCATCGTTCAAAGATGGGGTGTATTGGTTTAGGGCCAATGGATTATCATATGCATTATTAGAAACTTGTAATCATTATTGTTAAATATTCTTTGTTATGATTAAAAATAGTGCGAATGAATTGACATAGTTTCAATATATTTTAAGAGAATACCTGAGTACAGATAACTTTTATGGTGTTTGAAGTTATAAGATAATTAGTTAGCCAAGAAAGTGAGCCATCTCAGGTGAGACAGCTAGCTATTGTTGGAAGATGATTTTGAAAGCCTGCAACTACGGTAAGCTACTCTGGTCGTCTTGGAAGATGTTCCTTGCCTTGTAAAACTGGTTACTTTGGGGAGGAGATAATTAATAGGCTCAAGTATTTGTTATCCTAGAGCTTTTTAAGTGCACACCTATGTCTGAATCAGGGCCGTTTCCAGATGGCTTACCTGCCTCCGGAACATTGCGCCATCTTGCGGGGAAAACGCGAAATACCGCGTTTTCTCACGCGAGTTTTGTGCATCTGGAAACGGCCCAGGACTGACCGGAGTCATCTGAAACAGACGACTTGGCCCCTTGATTCAGTCCCCCAATCAAAGACCCCAGACCCATCCTTGATTTTATCTTCACAATAACTCTATGCAGGGCTTTTTTTCTGGGAAAAGAGGTGGTGGAACTCAGTGGGTTGCCTTCGGAGAAAATGGTCAAATGGCTGGTGGCCCTGCCCCCTTGATCTCCACTCCCCTCTGCCTGGAGATCAGGGGGCGGGGCCACCAGTCATGTGACCATTTTCAAGAGGTTCCGGAACTCTGTTCCCCCGCGTTCCAGCTGAAAAAAAGCCCTGACCCTATGAAGTATGTCAGGCAGAGACTGATTGGCCCAAGATCACCCAGGAATTTTCATGGCTGAATGAGGAACCTGAACCTGGAGCCTGCCCAGTACTAATCTGGCGCTCTTGTCACTGCATCGGGCTGGCTTGTCTGCTTGGTTCCTGCCCCTGTAGTCATGAACACATTTCACTGCCTCCACCCCAACCCTTATCCTTTCCCTTCCCGTTTGCGGTCTTCCATCCTCTTCCCAGCATCTCACCCGGTCTTGGCAAAATTGGTCCAGTAGGTCATGACCACGGCACTCAGCATGACATCATTCTTGGAAAAGTTGCAAGGGAAGAGGTCTGTGGCACCAATCATCGGCACGCCGAAGACGTAGGGGATCTCGTCCCCATGGGCTGCATCAGCCCACTCGGGCCGAGTGTCTGTCTGGCAGTGGTGGTAGAAAGTGTAAAAGTACACGGGCGACTGATATTCGGCATGAAGTTTGGCGGTGGCCACAGCAGGAGCTACCCACTGGTGGTCAGTGAAAAGTGCCAGGAGGGTCTTGCGGCGCATCTCGCCATTGTCCCGGTCAGCCCAGTCTGTGTACATGAACTTGATGGTTTCCCGCAAGATGTCCTTGCCTTCTGGGTAGCCGTAAAGGTTGTCAACAAAGTTGGAAATAGTGAAGTCAAAGTAGCTGGCTGAGATGCCATCTTCATTCTCCATGGAGTCCTCCACAAACTTCAAGCCCTCACCCTGGTTGACACCAATGAGGATGTCGTAGTTGAGGAACTCGCCCTGCTGCATCAGAATCTCTGGGTCATCCGGAACCACATCCCCATCCACCACAGGGCCAAAAGCAATATGATAGCGTGCCGGCTGAATGTCTTGGTCGACCAGCTCTCGGTAGGGCTTGCGCCGCAGGCACTCCGCTGTATCACCCGTGTCCATGTGATCACAGCCGACCTTGGAGGCCAGCATGCGGGTGTATTTAAGAGGCTGGTAATTTACGGACCAGCTGGAAATGGCCGTACCACTCTGAGCAATGGCTTTCTGGAACAGACCTACGGAAGGGGTAGAAAAAGAGCTATCAGTGAGGATATGGACGGCTATTCAAAAGACAGGAGGTACGAGGGGAGAAGAAGGGGAGTGGCGTTTGCTCCCTACTCAATGTAAGGGAATATGGTATAGCCCGCTCCTTTTCTTCTCAAAGGCACAAGAAGCGGAAGAGGAATAGCGGAATGCCTACGCAGACAGAACCAAAGAGAGTGTGTTACTGCAAGATGCTCACAGGAGAATATCATCACGCTCTGCAAACGCAGAGGCAGGTCAGCACTGATAACCCTTTTATAGGGCATCGGTTCCAGTCCAGGAAACCACACAAACATTCACCTTCTGAGTGGTGGGACAGGATGAGAAGGTTGACACATGAGGCCCCGGCTCCCGAACCAAAGATGGTGATCCGCTCGGGGTCACCCCCAAAATGGCCAATGTTCTCATTCAGCCATCGTAAGGCCTGGATCTGGTCCAGAAGGCCATAGTTTCCCTTGGCAGATTGGTCCCCTGTGCTCATGAAGCCTGTGGAAGAAAAGCAGAGAGAAAACTATGTGAGGAAGGGAGGTAGAAACCACGTTTCGGT
Organism: Eublepharis macularius; assembly: GCF_028583425.1. NCBI lineage: Eukaryota > Metazoa > Chordata > Lepidosauria > Squamata > Eublepharidae > Eublepharis > Eublepharis macularius. The sequence goes on from NC_072801.1 coordinate 79,489,775, forward strand.
TAGGAGGAAAAGCTAACTCTGGTTACGTTTGCAAACAGCGTGTCACATCGCATCGCTTACGCCTCCTTCAGCATTGTTTTAGCTCTGTATCAGAGTTCTGCTTGTTTTCAAACTTTTGCAATCTATACTCTGTTGCATTATTTGTCGGCTGTCCCAGCTGTTATTCGTACTGAACGGCACGGGTAATCCGCCTCGATTCTCAGTGAGAAAAACATTGTAAACAAAAAATAAAATAAAAATAGAGAAGATTATATCAAATTCCTAAGTAGATAAATTCCTAATCCACAGCCCTCACCTGTCCGACATCCTTTCATGGAATACTCACTCCCCAGTCCTAGAAAGCATTAAGAAGAAAATATTTCTGAAGCTGGGTCTAATAATGAGGGACGTGTGGAGTCTCTAAGTGGACAGATCCCCTCAGCAAACCAAACCAAGCTTGACGTAGATGTGGAGGAAGAAACACAAAGACACCAAAACTGCTTCTAACACAACAGCCAAGAACTGGCACAGAAACTAGGAGTCCAGCTCCATGTTCTCCCCCCCCCCCCAATTCTGTCACTCGTACCCCCGTCTCATCTCTGATGGCCCAGGAATTTTGCTGAACAACCACTCTCCTTGCATCAGGCGTACAGCCCGACTCATAGAATCCCAGGGTTGGGAGGTGCCTCCAGGGTTATCTAGTCCAACTCTTACTGCACAGTGCAGGAAATTCACAACTACCCCACACCCCCAGTGGCCCCCCCTCTCCATGCCCAGAAGATGGCAAAACGCCACCAGGATGCCTAGCTAAACTGGCCTAGGGAAAATTGCTTCCTGGCCCTAAAGTGGTGATCAGCATTACCCTGGACGTGTAAGAAGGGACCAAGAGAACTAAGCACTGATGTAACCCTTCCTGCCTTCCTCTCATGATCTGCCCAGGTTCATGGAATCAGCTTTGCTGTCAGGTGGGCATCTAGCCTCTGCTTAAAAACCTCCAAAGAAGGAGCGCCCACCACCTCCCGAGGAAGCCTGTTCCACTGAGGGACCGCTCTAATTGTCAGGAAGTTCTTCCTAATGTTTAGCTGAAAACTCTTTTAATTTCAGCCCACTGGTTCTGGTCCCACCTTCTGGAGCAGCGGAAAACAACTCCACACCACCCTCTATATGGCAGCCCTTCAAGTACTTGAAGATGGTTATCCTGAAGGGCGGTATATAAATCGAATGTTGTTGTTGTTATTATTATCATCATATCATCTCTAAGTCGTCTCTTCTCCAGGCTAAACATTCCGAGCTCCTTCAGCCTTTCCTCCTAGGACTGGGTCTCCAGACCCCTCACTGTCTTCTTTGCCCACCTCTGGACACATTCCAGCTTGTCTATATCCTTCTGAAATTGTGGTGCCCAAAACTGAACACAATATTCTAAGTGAGGTCTAACGAGAGCAGAGCAGAGTGATTCCATCACTTTGCGTGATCCGGACACTATGCTTCTGTTGATACCGCCCCAACCCGCATTTGCCTTTTTAGCTACCACATCACACTGCTGACTCATGTTCAGTGTATGGTCTACTAAGACCCAGGGCCGGTGCCAGAGGTTCTGGCGCCTGAGGCAGCGTGCGCGCGCTCTACGCGCACGCCACTGACTGCGTGATGGCATCATCACTGATGTCATCACGCACCGCAGGGGGGATGGGAAGCTCACGGAGCCCCAAGCAGAGAAGCTTCAAGCTGCTGCTGGGGCAGCACGCGGAGGCTGCTCCGTGCGCTGCTCCAGCAACAGCTCATGGCTTCTGTGCCCAGCTGGGGCAGAGGAGCGCGCAGCGGAGCTGGCATGGCTGGCTGCAGCAGCAGCAGCAGCTGCAGTCAGCCAGCCAGCCAGCCCAGTGCCGCCGCCACCACATGCCCCAGCCGAGCGCAGAAGCTGCAAGCCACTGCTGCAGCAGCCAGCCAGCCAGCTCCGTGCCGCCACCGCCACGCACCCCAGCTGGCCGCACAAGCCGCAAGCTGCTGGTGGGGTGGCACCCGGAGGCTGCAGCCGGCTGGGGTGTGTGGCGGCGGCGGCGGCAGCACGGAGCTGGCTGGCTGGCTGCAGCACTAGCTGCATCCCAGTCATGCCAACTTCGCTGTGCGCGCCTCCGCCCCTGACACCCCCTCCGGCGCCCCTCCAAAGCCCGCGCACCCGAGGCCACCGCCTACCTGGCCTCCATGGGCGCGCCGGCCCTGCTAAGACCCCTAGGTCCTTTTCGCACATACTACTGCCAAGACAAGTCTCCTCCATCCTATAATTATGAATTTGACTTTTCCTACCTAAATGCAGAACTTTACGTTTATCTCTGTTGAAATTCTTTTTATTTGTTTTAGCCCAGTTTTCCAGCCTGTCAAGATCATCCTGTATCTGGATTCTGTCTTCAACAGAAGTGATTATGCTGAGGAAGAAGGGTCCTTCTTGGCATTTTTCTCAAACAAAAGAAGCTTAGAAAAGCTGTCCACTAGAAGACACTTCTTTTGCCTTTGCTAAATACTGTGTCGACACACATGACCAATCTCCTTCAAAATTAATCATCGTTCTGTCCTGGGGCCCTTTGCAGGAGATAACGAGGTCTTGCTGTTAATTATTAAAAGCTTTTAAATGAAATATTAATTTCAGCAGGGCCTGGGTAAATTTCACACCCACAGGGGGAACAAAGGGGGCGCCTGAACCACAGCCTGTCGCAGAGTCAGCCACCAGCTCCCGTCTCAGGAGTCCTGGCTCCTGGGCTGCACCAAGATGCCCCAACGTCCACGCAAAGGGCCACTTTCCCACAGTATGCAACTTGCAAACAAGCGTCCCCCTGCAAGGCGCTCACTTGGCACAACATCCTCACGTTGCCCCTATTCTTTTTCTTGCATTTGTGGAGATTCCTGTGGGGGACCCTCCTGTGTGCAGAAAGAAACGGGCTTAACTACATATTGTTCCAACATGTATGAATGAGGCCAGATTTGCTGAATAGAAGATATATAAAATTAGCAAAACATCTCTACAAAAGGAGCTAGAACCCTGTACCCCAAATTTCCAAAACATAGCACTGTTGAGATTTATTTCCTGCTTTCAGAATATGTAGAATAAATCAACACACAAGGTATGGCAGCATAAAACGAGAAAGATTTTTGCTGCTGCCCAGAAGGGGGCATTTTTATATTCCGCACGTCCACGTATGTCTCTCTGTTCATAACATCAGAAGCAAACCGCCCCCCCCCCCCCGCAAAGGCAGGACTCCTAGTTTCTCTGGGAGAATGATGGTGAGGAGGAAAGCAAGCCACGACTTCTGATTTCATCCCCCTCCATCCCCAGGAGCCAGTGGGGCAGGCCAGAGCCCCCCATACCCAGCACGCCGAGTCGGTAGTTCATGGTGACGACAATCACGTTGCCATATGCAGCCAAGACACTGCCATCAAACATATTCCCTGTTCCTTCCATGTAGGATCCACCATGGATGAAGAGCATCACTGGTTTCTTCCCACTGTCTCGAATATCTGTGAGATGAGAGAGGAGACACAGGCAGTGTGAGGCATGGAGATCAAGGCCTTCTAGAATCTTCCCAGAACAGAACAGGCACCCCCATAGAAATACCTGGTTGTGCATACCCCCTAGTAACAGGAAGTGGTAGCTGTGGAGGGATTGACTGCTCCATAGAAGGGGCTGTTAAGAAAGAATAGAGCATCATAGGTTCTGTGGTTGGGAGTCCATACGTTCCACTCAAATGTTCAACCCAACCCCATCCAAATAAGAGGGGGGGAGGAGAGTTAGCAATGTCACGATCAAGGCCAGAGTTTGGGGTTAGAGGTCAAAGATCACAGGGCCCACTGAAAGCACTCCGGTCTAGAGATGGTGCTGTAAGGTTAGTTGGTCAACTGGGTAACAAATCTGGTTAGCATTCATATAATCCCAGGTTTGGGGTGGGGAGGGCAACGGGGATGAGAAACTTTGCTAGAAACCGTTGATAAGTCAGGATGGAAGCCAGAGGTCATAGAATTCAAAGGTGTTAGGAGCCAGAGGTCAAAATCCCCAGAATTCAGATGTCTGGAGGCAAGGGTCAGTCTGGAAATGGCCTAGATTAGAAGTGTCAAGGGCCAAAGCTTAATGGAAACCAGGTGACCGAAAAGCCAATGGTACCTCAAAGTCTGCAAGTGTGGGCAGAGGGGTTAAAGGTCAGAGGCAGAGCAAATGCAACTGGGAAGCGTCCCCAAAAGTCTCAGGGTCATTTTGCTCTTTGTTAGGAAAAAGGCAGCCAGAGGTCAAAGGATCAGGGGGAGGGAGGCGTGGTCCCATCGCCCATCAAGCTCATTTCCACAGGAATATGAAAAAATGCCCCTCTACTCAAATTTCTGTTTCCGTTTCTAGGTCACATCCCATTTCCATGGCAACCTGGAGCCTAATTAATTCGCTGCAAGGGGAGAGCGTTAATTAGACACACCAAGGTCTTAATTAGCAGTTTCCACTCAGCCCCTCCCCTTGCCTTTCTTGAGGGGAACAGATGGGTAAGGAGGTGGGACCAAAAGGAGTGCACAGACAACACAACTGCACACACACACACACTCCCTGGAATACGTTGCACCCTCACTCAGCACCTTGGGTCTGCACCACTCACTGAATCTGACCCATTTGGCTGGGCTTCGTGTCCTTAGCACCCCACCCACCCACCCACTCACCCACCCAAGGGACAGACCCTGTTCACACTGCTCCATCTCCCGCTGCTCTTCTGACTCGCACACTCGTCCCACATTTATCTGTCTCAGAGGCTCCCCTATTCCTCTTTTGCATGCACAGTTCTCTCCTTGCCGAGTCTTCCGTGCCAGCTCCTCCGTGTGCTCCTCACACATGTCCCTGGCACCCTCTAGAGGTCCTCTGTCCGGACAAGTACAACCATATATGTTATCAAAACAGTCTTTTTAAAGGAACCAGTGAAACAGCGCGTGATCCAAGAGGTGCATTCCCAGAGGATTCTCTGCAGGATTGCAAGGAATCTTAGGGTGCAGCCAAACGAAACAGGGAAGGGGAGATCACACTGTGTAGCTCAAGTTGGACTGTTTCCCTGAAACCTTTGTGGGGGACTGCATTTCTGCCAGACACCAACAAACTCACCCGAATCCTTGTATACACACAGAGACAGAGAGACACTCCTGGGAAGATGAACTTAGACACACTTACTGAACTCCTCACATATTCGCCAGCTTCTTGCACGCTCAGACATAAGCAGGGCTGATTATCCAGCCATGCCACCCAAGCGACTGCTCAGGACTGCACACCATAGGTGCCAAAGAACAACAGGAGTCCAGCTTGCTCCCAGCCAAGGGTTGCATGGGAGATGGCCGGCATCATCTCCTAGACCACTACCACTGTTGGCTTGGATCCAGTGGGTGGCGGCATGGATGAGGCGATGGGTATACCTGATTTGGGGTGACAAAATACCTTGAACCAAAGGTGTTCACAGTCCTCCTCAAGAGACCACTCACTGTGCCCTGTAGTCTGCTTTTCACACACACATCCCTGAAGCCTTGAGGCAGGGCCGCTGCAACCAACACAAGCCCAAAGGAAAACCCATTGTGGAGCTCACTTGCACTGGTCAGGAATGTCATCTGCGCAGCCTTCATATTACAGATTCACCTGTGCTACCCTGATTGGCACTAGCTTGGCATGATCGGTGGCACTCCCACAAGCCCTCGGCCTCTTGTAGGCATTTGAGAAAAGCTAACCAGTTGATGGAACAGCTGCTTGAAAGAGGCTTCGCAGCAGGGGGGCAGGAAGCAACAGCCAGGAGAGGAGTATGTCAGAGCTCTTCCACTGGCTAGCAGGGCTCCCCTTACACACATGGTGGTAGCAATCAATGAACTCACTCAAGCAGGGCCTTTCAAAGGGCTGGTGCTCAGGGACGCCTTCCCCGCACTGGATCCTTTGACAGGGGCCCCCTGTGCATCTGCCCTGAAAGCTTTGCATGTTGCAGAGGATTTGCGGGAGTGGCCCAGGCACGCATATCATTTCCAGAGAGCAGAGGTAAGGCCTCGCCACACACCTTGAAGTACATCCAACACCCCCTTTAGATATGCAGTCTTCTGGGAAAGCCTAACCCCCATCACCAGCCTTTACAATGAGAAACCCCTTGTAAGAAAGCTCAAATATCTTGGAAGCCATAGCTCTGAAGCATCAGAATGTGGCCAGAAACTGGATGAGAAAAACGTCAAGCTGAATGATTCCGTGTTGCTAGCTGAGCTGTGGACCCAATGGTACTGCTGGTACAACGGGGTATCTCAGCTTGCTCCTGTCTGCCAGCTGCCCTCCTAGGCACCAGCTCACCAGGAATTTTCCTAGCAAGTTAAAGGACTAATCCCCTCCGGTTTGGAAGAGGGCATCTTATTTCTATAGATGCTTTCATAAGCTCACTCTACTTTCCATGTACATCCTCCACTTGTGCCTTAAGATGATGGATCATTTTCAGTGGATTTTTTCCAGTTCTCCTCTCCTCTGCTTTCTACAGAGGAACTGTGCCCTAGAGCAGGCCTTACTCTTGTTTCCTTTCATTTAAAGAAAGAGCTCATCATTATTATGATCAGGGTATCTGCAGGACCTCCTATGATAAAAATCTGCCCCAGAACTACCTTCAGAACTTCTTCTCAGGTAATACTTCAGAGGTTTGCCGGGTTGCTAATGAAGAAAGGAAATTCTCCACGGGGGCACCCAGACTTTGGAACACCATCTTTGAGACAGATCCACCTGTCAGCACCCCTACTACCATTAGGCACCAGAGCAAGGGGCTCAAATTAAAGATTGGCAATCTAATAGAAATTAATATAGATCCAGAGGAGTTAGCGGTGTTAGTGTGTAGTTGCAAACTAGTAAAGAGTCCAGTGGCACCTTTAAGACTAACCCACTTTATTGTAGCATATGTTTTTGAGAAGCACAGCTCCCTTTGTCAGCTTATGCTACAATAAAATGGGTCAGTCTTAAAGGAGCTACTGGACTGATCCTGCACTGGGCAGGGGGTTGGACTAGATGGTCTGTATGGCCCCTTCCAATTTTATGATTCTATGACTCTTTACACCAGAAATGAAGCGAGAGGCCTGCTTCTGAAGCCCCTCCACCACCAAAATTTTAACTCTGGCCAAATATTTGAAATATATGTCCATATAAGTAGGAGCATAGCTTGGTGGCAAGCTGTGATTTTACAATAATAGAAATTATACCACCACTAGAAATGACAACTTCAGCTTCAATTAGGTGTAGCTCCTGCAGTGTATTTCCTCAGAAGCGATTGGACCGTTTCTTTTCCTGACTGGTTTAGGAGCCTCCTTACCAGTCTCCCGCCAGGGGGGCCTTGAAGTCATCTGCCCCCCTATAAGCGCAGTCACCAGACTATTGTTAAACTATGACCCCCACCCACTCCCTTTATGCTATGATTGAGGGAATTGGAGGGGGCCACCATCTTATATGCTGTTTTATATATTTATGTTCTCCGGATTTCTATTTATATATATTTAAAGTGCTTATTGAGCATTTTATTGTACTCCGCCCTGAGCCCGTTTGTGGGGAGGGAGGGCTAAAAATCAAACTAATAAATAAATAAAATTGGTGGGACCTACTTTTTAATAGTCAAGTTTAGTATTGCAGCTCAAAGTGGTAAAACGACTGCATAAAAACATTTATCAATTTTCCCCAATTGCACAATACCTTGAATTATTAAAGGGCTCTTTTCCAGTACATAAAGTTAGAATTTATAATAAAGTATTCCTACTGAATTTTTAAGGCAGTCTTTTAGGACTAGCTGTCCAGTTCTTCACACCTCATGCACAGTCCCCCACCCTTTTCCTTTGAGAAAAACTGAATTTCCCATAGCAAGCAAGCGTCCCATGTGGTGCTTCTAGTTAACCAATAGTGCTGCCAACCGCTTTGAGGAAAATAAAATGTTATTTCACCTTAATAGATGCTTAATGGGGTGTGTGTTTTTTCCCACTAGGTGATGCTATTTATCTCCACGCTATAAAGAATTTCAGCTGCCCATTTCTACATATTGAGCCTTTGTTAAAGGGACAGGATATTTTCCCTCAGGCCTGTCAGCAACCCTAACCAAAACCAAAGTACCCCAATCATTTCTGAGAACCACAACTCTCTTCATCAGACTCATCTGACGAAGAGAGCTATGGTTCTCAAAAGCTGCCGATGCATCTGATGACGAGAGCTGTGGTTCTCAAAAGCTTATGCCACAATAAAGTTGGTTCGTCTTAAAGGTGCTACTGGACTCTTTACTATTTCGCAACTGCAGACTAACACGGCTAACTCCTCTGGATCTACTCTCGAATATTGTTATTCAGGCCCAAGCTGACATGTCTTGCAGCTTCTCAAAAGTTGCTTCTGGAAGTGGGGCGAGCTGGATCTACAGTCATTTCTATCCTTCTTCCCTCTGGCTTCTGGTCTAATGCAGTTGTTCTAGCCACAGGCCTTCAACCTCCATGAGTCTTTTAATGAGGCCTGGCAGTGAAAGGAATCTTCAGGATTTCAGACTATCTCTTCGATCCTTGTTGCTAAGCAACGCCACTGCCTTGTGGGAATTGTAGGTTCTGATCTCTGTTAGCCACTTTCCCCCTCACGGGATTTTACATCATCTGGACTACATCTTGCATGACACCCTTCCATGGATTTGGTTAGTAGGAAAAGGCAAAGCAACTACAGTGTGAGATGGGAGTTGTAGTTTTTCTTTCCCAAGGCACAATTTCTGCCTCTTTCCCTCAGCCTGTCAGCCTGCAACTCCCATGATTCACTGTGGTTAGATCACAATTCCCATGATGCACCTATGGTTACATATTGGGACGTTCCTGACTCCTTTCTCTTCACATTCTCATTAATCCTCAACCTCATGGGACTACACCCTCCATGATGCACTGTAGGTCAGCCTCACACATTGCCTTATGGGAAACATAGTCTTTTCTGTTGCTTCTGAACAAACTACAAACCACAGCTTGCCCATTTTTTTTCTGCAGGTAAAAGTTTAACTTCACAATTTTTGCCTGTTTTGTTAGTGAGAGACCCTTTCCTGAATAAAGATGGTGATGCCAGTACACAATTAGAAATACCATGTAGGGAAATTAATCTCCCACATTTTTAATATTCACAATTCTGCGTGTTTAGAAAAGATCTGTAAATAAGCTATAATAGAAAAACAGATTTTCTGCCCCCTCCGTGAAGGTCCACTATTTCCTCCTATCTCATCTTTTTAAAAAAACACAACTAAGCGGCAAATAAGATATTACAGTATGGTAGGAACGAAGCCCCTTGTCCATTCTCCATAAAAATCCACTCTCAGTTCTAATGTGGAATCAGTGGGCGAAGGGGCTGAGTGGAAAATGGGCCAAAGGCGGGTTGCTTTTGTGGAATGTCCCCTCCCCATCCATCCCTTTCCCAATTGAGCTACAGTAAAAATTCCCTCTGCCCTTCTATCCTAATTGGATTAGGGGACATCTTTCCCTTCCAAAAAAAAGGAAAAGAGGAAAAGGTAAAGAAAGCAGGAGAAGAGGAGCACGGCGAAAACTGTGATGATTTTGGAAAACAAGAAGGGGGAATTGTTTTGCTCAAAGAGAAGACCAAAAAAAAAAAAAAGGAAAAAAGGGAGGGTCAAAAGTTTATTTGTGTTTGTTCTGGTTTTTATAAAAAAAAGAAGTAAAAACCAAAAAAAGGAAAATATTTTTAAAAAGGCAAGATTGTGAAACAAACATGCATCAAAAATACCTTCATCTGGAGAGGGATTGTTAGTTGACGCCTCCTCACGCTTTTTCGTGAGCGGACCTAGGAGCAAGAAAAAAGAAGAAAAAAGAAAAATGGGACGGGGAAAAAAGAGAGAGAAAGATCAAGAAAAAAAGAGATTGTTTTCGGTTCACCAAAAAGGGGAAAAAGGCATTTTTTAAAGCAAAATATAAACAAGTTTTAGATTTCCTGGCTCTGTGCGAGTGTGTGTGTGCTTATTTATTTTCCCCCACCAAAAAAATATATTGACAAAGAAATACAGAGAAATTGGAAGCTGTGAAATTAAAGGTTGATTAGAGAGGAATGCGGCAGGGGGATCTAGAGAAGGGGAAAGGTGGGGAAGAATTGGAGATGAGCCCCCCACCTCATGAATCTCGGGAGAGGACAAACCCGGATGGGGACGCTGTTTCCTACGCAATAAGCAGGGAAAACCTGGGGAGAGGATGGAAGGGTGGAGTCGACTCTGGGCAGCTTCCACCTATTTCATTACCCCAAGAGAGGCCGAGCTCTCCCCTTCTTCCAGGCTGGCACGGCAGGGGGCATGGCTTGGGCCCAGCCAGCAGCCACAGGGGCCGGGGGGGGGGGGCGGGGAATTGTTGGTTGTCTCCGCCACCCCCATGCCGCAGAGGGCTGGAAGCTAGGCAAGGCCCTCAGGAGCGCTGGCATACCCACCCCTGATCCTGTTGTATGGAGACATCTTCAGCCTCCTAGAGATGAATTCGGCATTAGAGCCAGTGCTGCCTTAGGTGAAGAAGAAGGAAAGCCCCCTCCCCCAATTGCCACAGAGGCCAACAATTCTCTGCAGTTTCCAAATTCACACACAATACCCACTCAGGCCCTTCCAGAAGACGCCTGGAGGTGGACAACCCTACAAGAATGACCTTGATGAATGGGCTCAAAAGGGCTGCTGAGGTAGGGTATCTATCTTGTAGGTGAGGCCTGGAGAGCTCCCGGTACTGCAACTTATCTCCAAGCGACAGCAATCAGTTCCCTGGAGAAAATGGCTGCTTTGGAGGGAGGACTCTATGGCGTTTTTTCTTTCTAAAGTCATTCCCCTCTCCAAACCCCACCCTCCACAAGCTCCAACCCCAAATCTCCAGGAATTTTCCAAACCAGAGTTGGTAACCCAAGGGTATAGTCACAGGATGGGGAGATGCTGGACAAATCATGTAATTAGCTTTCATGAGAGGTCTGGTTTGGGTCTCGGCAGTGCAAGGGAGCTGCAGAGGGGGACACCTTGTCGGAAGCCCCCCCCCCGCCCGCTCAGAGCAGCCCTACCCCCAGTTCAGCTAGCCAGCCGGACGTCCAGCACTGCAAAAAGGAGAGGCAGTCCCCTGTCCACTCTGCCTCAGTTTTAAGCCCTGGGACAGCGCGCAGGACAGGAGGGCTGTCAAAAGAGTTAAAGGGAGGGGAAGAAGGCAGGTTAAGCAGACAGCGGGAAGTACGGGAAGAGGAGGAGGAGCAGAGGATGAGGAAGGCAGGCAGGAGGGGGCGAGCAGAGAGCGTCTCCCTGGCATAGCGCCACTGACAAATCTGGGGCAACGTGGAGGAAAGCCGGGCTCCTCTCCTCTCTGCATCTCTATTTCACTTCCTCCCTCGCGCTGACTTACATTATGGGAAACGAGCATTTACAGATTAAGACAGAAGGGATGTTTCATGAGCCGACAACTCGCCTGGGGGCAGCCATTGCTAAATAAAGAGTCCAATGAGAGAGAGAGAGAGAGAGAGAGAGAGAGAGAGAGAGAGAGAGAGAGAGAGAGAGAGTTCTACCAATGTCCCTCCTGACCTGCAGCCAACCTCCTTGCTAGGCCGGATCCATCCCCCTTCACAGCATCCAATGCATCTTCCTCACTGTCTGCAAACCCCCCCTTGCTGTGCCTCTCTATCATCCTTGCTTTTGACCCTTTCAAATATCCTTGATCTATGCTGTTCCAGAGATCGACAGCCATTCATGAGGGAAACAAAGGAGAAGAAAAATTAGTAGCGTCTAAAAATGGCCAGGGCCCGCCTATGGCATGCCCCACAACAATAGGGCACAATCCCCTACGAAATTTTCCTGCCTGAGTGGTGTCTCTCCCCAATTGCTGCCATCAAGATGCAGGACATCTGTCACTGGGGCCCTGCTTTGACCTCCACCCCACCCCCCACCAACGGGAAAGACGTGTGCTTCGAATTTTTGGGAAATATTTACACACCTCCAAATCTGAATGTGATGGACTATATCCCTGTTTGGCAACTAGGTTACTGGAAACTGGGGAGAAGGTTGCTGGCAAGCCCCTTGGTTGCAGACACCATTCCCGGAGCTTGTTCAAGGAATTTTGGTGCCTCAAACAAGATGCACCGTCCTTCATGGGCCTGGACCACCCCCACCCCCCTGGAGTAAAGCCAAGCCCAGGACCAGTCAATTGATGCTGGTTGGGAGCAAGCGCAGGCCCAGTGATGTATCGGGGCCTTCCTCTTTTTACCACTTTCGTAAGTGGCGTGGTGGTAGAACCAGCTTTGATCCCCCCCCCTGCTTGCTTCTTGCTTCCCCCTCTGGGTTGGTAACTGGGGGGGGGCATATACCCCTCCCTCAGAGGTTGCCAACTTTGGGTTGGGAAATTCCTGGCAATTTGGGGACGAAGCCTTGGGTGGGGGGAGGGGGGAACCTCAGTGGGGTATAATGCCACAGAGCCCACCTTTCAAAGCAGCCATTTTCTCCAAGGGAACAGATCTCTGTAGTCTGGAGGTCAGTTGTAATTCCAGATCTTTAGGCTCCACCCTAGAGGGTGTCCATTGCCAATCATCCCATTTATTACAGTTTAGGCTCATATAAAAATTAGACCAACCTCAGAAATGACTACAAGGAGCCTCTCTCTCTCTCTCTCTCTCTCTCTCTCTCTCTGTATATGCGTCTTTATACTGTGCAGGGGGTTACTAGATGACTCTGGAGGTCCCTTTCAACCCTATGACTCTATGATTCTACTCTTGACCATGCACCTTCCCACCACTTTCTCTGACTCCACGAACCCCTCAAATCCATTTCTAACTGTCTTTCTCAAAATAAGAGCAACATATACGTAATGACAATTGCACTCCAGATTTATTTCACAAGGAAATTCTTTGCAGTGGGGTTTGGGAGAAAAACTTCCCCTTGGAATATGGATCCAGCTCCCCCAAAGCCTCCATTTAGCCAAGATAAGCAGCCAGCACAGCCCTGCAAAGGGCACAGGTGGGCATGGTATCTTTCTCGCTCTCATTCCCAACGGGCACGGCTGCAGGGATGGCCCTGGCTTCTGACTGGAGGAGCTCTTCTCTGGCCTTCCACAGTCACACTCTCCAACTCCAAGCTTCTATGCCAAACCTTGGAAGGAGGTGCCAGTCTAGACAGCAAGGCTGAATTTGGACTAGAGCTTGGGATGGGACAATGCCCTTCTGAGCACGCACGAAGTGCCTTCCCCTCACTCTCAAGAGAACACAAAGGGGGGGGGATTGTATCTGCCCAACATCGAGATGGGCCAGTCGGCTTCCAGGGTCTTTCCAGCTCTTTGGATTTTATTAGCAACAGCAAATAATTGTGATTTGTGTTCATCTACTTCAGCAACCATAACCCCAGGGCAGAGGGGAACAAAGGAGGCCCAAAGCATTAACGACACTTTCATGGGGGGTCTAGCTGAACGGCTCGGGCAAGTTCCTCTGGGCTCTCCTGTGTGTGTGAAAAGAGGAAAGGATACTTCCCACGCGCTTATGTGTTCAGAGGCCCCAAGCAGGGCAAATGGCAGTCGCGGAGGGCCCCCTCCTTTCGCACGACTGGCACCCCCGTCTTGCCTGCTGCCGAGCTCCTGAGCCAGGCCCGGCCTTCTTTTTCTTCTCCCCACCCCTTCCCTACATCCTCAGCACAGCTGTCCTGGGCAGACCTAAGCCCCAGCCGCCTCCCAGGTGGGAAAAGGCACCGGAGAAACCTTCCCCTCTCTCAAATGGGAGCTGACATTTCTCTGCAGCGCCCCAAGCCGCATCTGGCAAAAGCTTGCGAGTGAAGGAGCCAGGGTGGGCAGCAGCAGCAGCCGTGGGGCGGTGTGGGGGGGGGGCTCCTTGGCAGACAAAGAAGAGAGGCCGGCTACCAGGAGCAGCCGCGTCAGGCCATGCTCCGGCAGAGTGTGTGTCTGCCTAGTGGTTGGGGACTTGCTTTCGCCTGCTTTCTTTTTTTTTTTAATGCAATTTTTTTTCTGTTGCCAAGGCAACTGGCTTAGCAATGCTGCAAAAAAGGCATCTGGGAGGAGATGGAGCAGGCTGGCCCCTCCTCCGCCCCACCATGCTCTCGGCACCTGCGGCTTTCCCGGGTTCCCCCCGACCTCCCATCCCAAAGCCCACGTGCACCCCTCACCCCTTCTCCGGTGAGCCCCAAAGTCAAGGGCCTCCCAGGGAATTTGGAAACCCAAGGAAACAATGCCGAAGGAAGAGGGACAGGGAAAGCATATCAAGGAGGGAACCAAGGCCATCCGAGTCTCTAGGGGGCACCACAGCAAAGGATTCTGGGAGCCAGAGCGCCTAGCTTCTCAGGGAGGGGGGAGCAGGAATGGGGAAAAGCGAGAACCCCCAAGTAGTCCAAGGACAGGAGGGTGTGAAGCCTCAGAGGGGGCTTTATATTGGCAACAAAAACACAACAGCAGAAATTCCACAGGAGCAGCTTTTCCTGGCATGGAAACACCATGATGGGCGGGGGGGGGGGGGGTGAGGCCTGCAGCTGTCCACGGGGGCAGCCCTAAGGCGAGGGTGATGCATATGCAGGCCAGGAGGTCACAGATGGTTTGGAACAGAATGTCAAGAACTGGGTTTAAACCAAGGAGCGGGGAGCTGAGATTAGGCAAGAAAAATGAAAACTGGATTTGGGTGCCCAGGTTCTCTTAATGGGAGAGGGTCTAGGGGGTTAAAGGGAGGGGTGATGATGTTTGGAACTCCCAGATTTTTGGGAGGGGAAATTCGCCAGTCGCAGCAGGACGGGAGGCAGAAGGGGTGGGAGAGAGTGGGCGCAGGGGCCGCGTCTGAAAAGCTATTTCAAAAGGAAATTCCTGGGATGACCCTTAGCACCCATGTAGGCTCTCTACTTCTCCTAAACGATACCCTCACAATGGCCCCAACTTTGCCCAACACAGATTTCCCCCTCCAGCCTTAGGAGTGAAGCACAGCAGTCTAATAAAGCAGGGAGGACTGTAGAACGGGTGCTTCTTACTCCCCCCTAAATAAGGAGAAAAGGAGAGATTAAAGGAGGCTGATAGCCTGAGGCATAAACAGGGAAGAGACACACACCCCTTCCCAGACCCTTACAACTAGATTTATAATGGGACTCAGCACCAGCATCAGATCCGGGAGAAAGGATAAAGGGTTGCACCCAGCCAGGTTTCCTGTTAGTGAAAAAGGTAGGTGGACTCCCTTTTAACCTCCCACCCTCTTCTGGAGACCACGAGGCCTGTATGTATGTAAGCCAGGCAGGACAAGGGTTGCAAGGAGGCGCGCTGGGTGAGATGGAGTGGGGAAGCTGGCTGGATCCAACCCACTGGTGAGAAACTGTACTTGTTCGAAGCTGTTCACAGGGTGGGCGCTCAGCAGCCAGATTTGGATTAAAGCCACGAGTTTCCATCTTCAGTTTGTTAAGGAAGCGACACACACCTGTTTGTGTTTTTCTAGCCAGTGGAACTCTGTTGTCTTGGACCGATTAAGTGCTGAACGAGGTGAAAAGCAAAAAGTGGCTGAAGTAACATTCTAGAGCTGACAGGGCACCTCAGGCGATTCTGTACCTGGCAGTGGCCCATCCAAAATATTTATGCAAGTCTTGAAACGAAGTCTGCACCCTCCCAAGGAACTGGAGACCCCAGTACACACATGAAGTCCTTGCATTGTAAGAGATGGTCACACCCATCAAGAAAAGTTGGGCTACATCTCCATCAGGAAATCAGGATTTTTATTTATTATGCTTCATCATTTTACTGAAGCTGGGGGGGGGGGCTCCAGAGTTATAATTATTTTTATTCTACAGGTGATCTCTCCTACCTCAGGCCAAGAAAGGTGGGAGGGGAGGAGGATGGAGAGATTCCCTTTCCCTCCCTTCCCCGTAGCTGAATGGTATCTTCAGCATGTGAAAAACTTCAGAGGAGGGGAAAGCCAGGGCCCTTTTCACACCACACACCTGCTTCCAGAACATTGCGAAACACAGCGCAAAAACCGCGGAAGATCGCGTCTTCTTGCGAAAGTTTGGCACGATGTCGTGCGAGTTTTACACGACATCGCGCAAAACTCTCGCGAGAAGACGCAATCTTCTGTGTTTTTTGCACTGCGTTTCGTGATGTTCTGGAAGCAGGTATGTAGCGTGAAAAGGGCCCTGGTTTCACACAGGAAATCCACCTTGGAATTTCACACCAAGCCAAGTTTAAAATGCAGGGGACATACTAGTGAAAAGGACACTCAGGGCCGGTGCGCCCATTGAGGCCAGGTAGGCGGTGGCCTCAGGCGCAGGGTGCCGGAGGGAGCGCCAGAGGAGGCGCGGGGGGCGGAAGCGCGCGCGCCACAAAGCAGCAGCCTCCTATCCCGCCCCGTGCTGCCGCCACCGCCAGCACAAGCCCCCGGCCAGGCGCAGCCACCACAGGCAGGCATCTGCGGCGGCGCAGGCAACTGAGCGGGAGAGCTCAGAGGCTGCCCACCGCAGCAATCAGGCTGGCGGCAGCGCGCGCTCCCGTGATGTCACGCGTGATGTCATCACGCAGGCCGGGGCGCCCAGCCGGCCGGCAACGAGCACCACAAACCCTTGCCCCTCCCCTGAGGACACTGTCCATTCGCTAAGCCAAGGGAGATGGATTGCTTACCCTAAATGGCCAGATTTGCCCTTCCAAGCAGCTGTCCAAATGAGGGCTTGGGGTGGTCCCTAAGAAACCTGAGGAAGCTCAGAATATGCCCCCAAATTCAGGCTGCAATTTCAGGAGGGCCAAAGAAGGCGTGTTCAGGGGTCCTCAGGAGCTGCACCAGTTGGTTGGGGTTTAGGCTTAGAGGGTGGGTTTAGGTCCGATCTTCCCTCAGGGCTATCCTCTGGAGTCCTGAGTGGCTCTTCCAGAGAGCCAGTTTGGTGTAGTGGTTAAGAGTGCAGGACTTTAATCTGGAGAACAGGGTTTGATTCCCCACTCCTCCGCTTGAAGCCAGCTGGGTGACCTTGGGCTAGTCATGGCTCTCTGGAGCTTTCTCAGCCTCACAGGGTGTTTGTTGTTGTGGGGATAATAATGACATACTTTGTAAACCACTCTGAGTGGGTGTTAAGTCATCCTGAAGGGCGGTATATAAATCGAATGTTATTATTATTATTATTCTACATTCTATCCATCATGCTGCAGGGGGAAGGAGAGGGAGTGTACAATGGGGAGCACCGCCCTATCCCCTCTCCCTCCCCCCCACCCCAGTGCTCTTACCGTCCTCCATGGGCACGTAAATGTTGAGGTAGAGGCAATCTTCGCTCTGGTTCTGGACGTAGCCGGCTACTACTTCCAGGTTGTCGGTGAACCAAACGGGCAGCATAATTCCAGGCAGCATGCCATGAATATTCTGCGGGCAGACAGGAGCGAAAGCTGTGGCATTGCGCACCTCAGACCAGGAAGCAGGCGCCTCGGGTGGCTGGAAACGTCTCTCCCCGATGGGCGGTGTTGCGTATGGGATCCCAAGGTATTGAACGACAGGGCCGAGGATTTCGTTGTTCAGGTCCTTCTTGATCCCTCGGAGTTTTCCATAATTGGTTGGCACTATGGGATACTTGTCCTCAGGTTTCTGCCCCAAGAGGGGCAATGAGTGGAGGGCAACCCCCAAAAACCAGAAGTAGAGGGCGGAGCCCGTCCGGACATTCAGCACCCGAAGGGCAAAACTCAAGGGTGCGAGAAACATGGCGGCCGTGGGGCAAAGGATGCTGGGCGGGGGAAAGAGTATTCCTCACAGAAGGGGGAGAGAAAGAGATGAAGACAACCCAAGCAGAAGTGGAGGAGGAAGAGAAAATCGCCAGGACAGGGGGTGGCACAAGCGATTAGGAGGCCCGGCAGCCATGGCCAGAAGCACAGGACGGCTTTCCAGCAGACAGAGGGGGTCTGTTGCGTTCCATTGCCAGCCAGCAGTACAACCAAAGTCCAGCCGGGCTTGAAAGAAGCACCTAGGGGTGAAGGGAAGGGGGAGAGAGAAGTGAAGGAATGAGTGACTCCAGAGGCCCAGAAGAGACGGACACCAATGGAGGGAGAAAGAGACAGAGTTGCTTGTGGCAGACAGAGCGAAAGGAAGGAAGAGGCACAAACCCCTTTCTAGCTGCCTCCCAACTGGTTTTGTCCCCCCTCCCCATGGGATTGCCTCTGACCCCTCCCTTTAACCTCTACCAGATCTCAGCCCCAAACCCTCTGCTGCTTCTTAGCTTTCCTTCCACAAACTCACACTTTGTTCTCAAGGAGAGAAGCGAGACTTGCGTCAAAAGCAGGGGATGCGGCCAAGGGGACCCCTGGTTCCCACTTCCATGTTCAACATGGATGGGCACCGGCAGCCTAAACAGGGAACAATTCTCTGCCCAGCCACCCCAGACAATACACGTTCCACAGCCTGGAGAGAAACCCTCAGGCAGGGACTAACAGTGAGAATAAAGAAGGGGGGGTGCATTCCGAAGGAAGCCTTCACTCCCCACAAATCACACACACTCACCCATGACTGAGAGACAGTGCCCTATGAGACATCCCGCTCTGCTGTGTGGGCCAACGCTTCCTTTTTGTGTAAGTTGCTGTCATGTGATGCCTTCATAGCCCACCACTGCACAGGCATCTATGAATAAGGCACTGGGGGTGCACCCCAATGTACATTCTGGAGCAGCAGGACTTAAATCATCACAGTGCGCACACACGCATGCACTAGTCTCTCTCCGAGTTTCTTCCTTGTGCACAAGTGTGCCTCTGCCCCAGCCAGACGCTTGGCATGCTGATCCATTTAAGGAACTGGTGGTTTGGCACCATAAATCCAACTTTGGGCTGCTGCAAACTCTGCCTTTCTGTTACCGTGATATTGTCTTCTATATGAGGCCCCTCTGTTTTCTACAGCTCACACCAGTTATTCATAAAGAGGGATGGATGTCCCTGTACGGACTCGATCCATTCCTGGCCCAATAACCCCATAATTAAGAAATTGGAGGAGGGTGCACACAGAAATTCCAAGAACCGCAGTTTCTTTAGAAATTAATTTAGAAAGCAGAACTCGCGTGAATGGGGGCTACATGCCATTATCAGGGAGAAGTTTAATCTAGAAGGGGCGGGAACCAGCCATTATGGTAATACAAAAGGTACGCCTGACCTGCATGACCCCCCCCCGCCCTTCAACTGGCCCCCTGCCAGGAAGGGGACCCTGTCCCGCCAATTATGCTAACTTGTTTTTATACTCTGATGTGATCCGCTCTGAGCTTGCTCTGCAGGAAGAGTGGGATATAAGTATAATAAATAAATAAATAAATAAATAAATAAATAAATAAATAAATAAATAAATAAATAAATAAATAAATAAATAAATAAATAAATAAATAAAAATAAAAAATAAAAATAAGCTTTGGGCCAGGAGTGGTGCGTGTACTTTTGTTCCTCCTGCAATTCCGCAGCCAGAAACCAACTTCATCCCCACAGGGGTGAGGAAGGAGACAACCAATAGCTTGCAAGATTCACAAAAAATCTGTTCCTTCAGAAAGGTAGAAAAACAGTTCCCTTGGGGACAAATGACTTCCAACCTTATTTATCTTTATTTTCTTCACTTACATCCCACCCTTCCGGCCCACGGGAATCCAAAGCTGCTTATATCACTCTTCTCTCCTCTTTTTATCCTCAAACAACAACCCTGAGAGACGGGTTAGGCTGAGTGTGTATGACTGGCCCAAAGTTATCCAACAAGCTTCCACGGCAGAGTGGGGATTCGAACCTGGGTCTCCCAGATGCAAGTCTGGATAAACGTATGGAGCGCAGGTCCATCAGTGGCTGTTAGCCACAAGGTAGAGATGGAACTCTCTGTCTAGGGCAGTGATGCGCTGTGTTCCTGATGTTGGGGGGGCAATCAGTGGGAGGGCTTCTAGTGTCCCTTCCCCACTGGCAGACCTCCTGAGGACACCTGGGTTTTTGGCCACTGTGTGACACAGAGTGTTGGGCTGGATGGGCCATTGGCCCGATCCAACATGGCTTCTCTTATGTTCTTAAGTCTGCTACATCACATTGGGCACCCATCCTGCCTGGTTGCTCACCCTCCAAGGGGCCAGGGATTAGGAAGTACACAACCAACTGACAAGTTTGCGAGGAGTCCCTTTCCAGATCATCTTCCTTTCTCGCATGACTTCTCTTTTTCATCCCACGAGGAAGGTCATGGGCTAAGGGTTGCCCGGACACCTGGACTGGGTCGAATCACAGGCACCTCCTGCCCTGAGACTGTGGCCCAAAGTGGCCTATGAAGCTATGTTGAGACCCTTTTATTGCCTCTGCCATGGATCCCCTCACCAGAACTCGCATTTTGTTCCGAAACAAGCAACCCAGCACGGCATCCAGTGACCCACAACCCCCAAGGAGTCTATAGAAGCAACGGGATCCCAGTCCAAACCTGCAGTCACAGACCAGCCACCTTGGTAGCCCCTCCAGACCTCTGGGAGATGCTCCCAATGCCTACTCCTGGGAACAGAGGCATGAAAGGTAGCTGGTGGACACAGTTCCCAGAGAAGCAGCTTTGCTTTCCTCGTAAGCAGAGAGTGTGCAGGCAAAGTATGAGTTAAAGCCAACACCTGGAGATGCACCACACAGGCCAGGATAACCAGGCCTGATCCAAGATGGCGCCTCAGTCAGAAAAATCCAAACAGGGTCCTGGAAACCTGCAAAGCATGTTTGACCACAGATGACCGCAGAACAGGTGGAACAAATCTGGCAACGATGCCCCTTGAGCCAACAACACCCCCCCACCCCCGTCTGTCTCAGCCCTAGAGAGTCACCAACTCCAGATAATCGTCTATTCGGAGGACACGTTTCCCTGTGAACCTTGACCACCAAGCGGTGAGCAAATCCCACACCACCTCCCATGCCTGTAGGAAGATGCTCTGCAGAGAAACACTGCAACCTCTCTGTCTCCCCATGTCTTTACCGTACGATTCTCCCCGGTGGATTCTACCAGGTCTTTAATTAAATAAAATTGGAGTTTTTTGTTTATCATTCACAATGTGGCAATTAGAAGCAGGAACGTGTAATTAGTACAAAATTGCGTCTGGGAGAATCCAAAGGCCCAGAGAGAGGGGTTGGGAGAGCATGCCATGATCCTGCTTCCTCGGAACGATGGATGGATGGATGGATGGATGGATGGACGGACGGATGGACGGAGGGAGGGAGGGAGGGAGGGAGGGAGGGATGAGCAGAGAGAAAGAAGGGGGCTTGCACGTGGGGATGGACAATTGGACCTTTGTGGAATGGGGGGGGCACAGAAGAGGGATGACAACAGTCAAATACAACCACGGAGATCAAGAAAAAGGGGCCATTTGAAAGGATGGATGGGGACAGGAAGAAGGACCAGGAAATAAAGGGTTGAGAAGAGAAGGAAACCAAGGGACAGACGGGGGCTTGCTGTTGCACCAAACAGCAAAGTAGTGAAATTCAGTGCAAGCCACCAAGCCGAGAAAGCAAGCCAAGGAACTGGACGGCCATTGACCCTCCATCACTAGGTCCCTGACGAACACACGGAGTTGTGCCAAGTCCAGCTAGCTGCTCCCAAGTCCACAGCTGGCAAAGAGAAGCTAGAGAAGAGAACCGGAGACCAGGCGTCCATCTGGAAGAAGAGCTAGGCCAGCTTTTCAGCTTTTGCAAAGTTCTCTATTAGCATGGAGAATCCTGCTGCAGACTCTCGGAATTGCACTTTTTAAAAATCGGGGGGAGGGGGGGGAGGGAATAAAGCTAAGAAGATGGATCTCTGACCCAAATGCCTACGAAGAAACACTTGGCACACAACCACAGGTGCCACACTCAAGAGTTCCTCCTACCTGCCAAGAGATGGACCTCACTCTGGTTCTTCATCAAGAGTTGCTAGCACTAACCACTGGAGCCAATTTTTCATCTTCCTGAATTCAATTTTGAGAAACCACAAGCAAAAAGAAGAACAGAGTGCCTCTGAGCATATGCAGAGAGCTTCCCTCACACAGTTGGAGAACTCCCAGCCATTTCAACACATCTAGGGCTAGAGAAAAGGGTGTCCGGAAAGGGTGTTCAGTAAGTGGGTGCTGTGGGCCTCTGTCCCTGGACACCCCTTCCATTGCTCATTGCACTTGAAGAAAGCAGTCCCCTCCTGAGAAACATTTGAGGCACTCCATCCTCAAGCATCCCCAGAAGCCAACAAAAACCTCCAGAATAGCCAGGGTGACGATAAAAATACTGGCCTATTCGGCTAGGATTGTGAAGCACCTGAAATATGGGGGAAAGTGCTCTAGAAGGGCGATGCCATTTTACTATAATCTCATCTCCTTTCACAGACACCAACTGCCCCACGGTCTTGCCCTCAGCTGGACAAACCTAAAGATACACCAAGGAATATGTCGAGCTCACAAGCAAAAGGGCCTTCAATCGATGGGCAGGACTGTTCACAGAGAAGCCCCCCCCCAATCCCCCAGCAGCCAGTTGTCCAGGATGGAAGACAAGGCTTGTGCTCACTGCAAATGCATCCCCCAGGCGCAGCAGCTTATTCATCCCTCCAGGGCCAAATGGGCAACCAACCTTTTACACTGGAGCAAGGAAAGGGGGAACAAATCAGCACTCCCTTCCCCGCCCCCACCACTGGGAACTCAATGCTATTTGCACAGATCCACCCTTTCGTCTGCATAGCCCATGCTGAGTTGGTCACTCCAGCGTGTCACAGAGCTGGTATTCCTATGCAGGGATCCACAAATATGGCCACTGGTAATTTGCCAAGGGCAACTGGAAAATTTAATTTGGACAACCCCCTTGCAAAAGCCCTCCCCCTTCACCATGAGAGCAACACCCCTTTTGTTAGGGAGGTTGAGACGCCTCCTTCGAAAGAGCACCCTGGAGTGGAGGGGTTAGTACCCACCAAGACACCCCCAGAGCATTCCATCCTTTCCCAGACAGCGGGAAACGGAGACACTCAGCCCAAGCCCAGAACATATATACGTATTCACACATGCCACGTGGGTGCATTAAGTCACACAGGCAGGGCATGCACAGAGGCACGGATGAGCAAGGAAACAGAGAGCATCTGTGGACTGAGACATACTGTTGGCTCAGGGGGAAGGAAGAGGGAAGAAGTTGCAGGAGCAAATGGATGGAGCTGAGATATGAAGGATTCCGCCGCTCTCTGCGGCATTTATTGAAATGCAGGTGGGGTGGGGACCTTGGGCCAAAATTACTGTCAATTTAGCTGGTAGGCAGAGAGGGAGAGAGAGAGGCTTGCAAGAGGGAAGAGAGACAGAGAAATACCTGCCTTCTCCTCTCCTCCATCGGTAAATCTCCAGTCTTTGCGCTGTGTGGGGAGGGGGATTATCCGGGAGCCTGGCTGCATCTCGGTGCAGCTGGCAGGGGGAGGGGGCCCAGAGCCGGAAACGGGATCTTCAATAGAAAGAGCGGCCGGTGAATGGCTCCGCTGGACTATGGCCAGACCCGGAGAGCCACCAGCTCCCAGCTGGGCAGATGGCCAGCGGCAGGCGGGTGGGACACAGGCCTGAGTCCCACGTTCAAGCCGATCCTTTCTCCTTGGGGAGGGGGCTGCAGAGGGCATTGCCTCTCCCCCGAGCTGAAGGAATTTCCTTCTCTGGACAAAAAAGATCTGGAAGGGGGGATGGGAGAAAGGTTCTACATCCAGCAACAGAGCTCGGCCTCCATAAGATCTGGGTGGCAGGAGGGGGCTCTGGGAAGGCCCGGGGGGGGGGGGGCTCCTGACATCTCTGGGGCAGAAGGAGGCAGAGGAGAGGGGCCAGGCCCAGGAAGGCCCCCTGAAGCGCCCAGGATCGGACAGCTCAGTGGGAGCTGCCTGGAGAGGGTTCTGGGGATGGGAGGGAGGGAGGGAGGGAGAGGGGAGGCAGTCAGAAAATTCTGGGTACAAAGAAAGGAGGAGGGAGGGAGGGAGGGACCCCTGAAGACCCAGAGGAGCGGCAGGGGTTGCTAGAGAGGCGAACAGGAGATGGCTGAGAAGAGGCAGGCAGGCACCCCAAGAAAGGCCAGTCTCCCGCACGGCCCTGAACTGCAGCGGGGGCGGGGGGGGGGGAGGCCTGGCCTTCCCGCAGTCACTCAGCTGGCTATGAATAACTGCCCTCCCTTTAGGGCAGAGCGTGGGGGGTGGGGTGTGCTGGTTCGCCCTTCTTTTTCCCCAGTACAAACCAGCCATAAATCTACAGATGCAGCTGCCCCCACCCCTTTCACACACCCGGCAGGGACACAAACACACACACTCACATGCACAGACCAGGGTCATTGGGTAGGTGTCACCGAAAGAGGAAGGGGCACCCACCCGCCCTCCCTTCATCCCGGGCCTGGATCCAGCCCACCAGCTGCCCCAGCCTCTCTAGCTGGCCCCAGAGGCCCCGGGGCCTGTTCCGGAGCTTCCTGCCCCTGCGAGAGGGGAGGGAGGGGGCCTCGAGGGAGATCCCTTCCTTTCCAGCTCAAAGCCATTCCCCCTCCCAAGAGCCACTTGCGAGCCACAGGCCTGTTGCTGTGGCACTCGTTGCCAGAATCCGCGCATCTCCGTGGCAACTGGAGTTCCAGAGCACGGCAATTCTCGCTTACTCATCTTGCCTGAATTCCCTGCAGTGGGGCCCCCCATTCCAAGGGGGACTGGGCACCTGGGCTGAGATGGACAGCCCAGCGCCCACCCCCCATCCCAGCCAATATGCGGACACTCCAGGATTTACTGCCGGTAGAAGCCAGAAGAAGGTTCAGTTCCTATAGGCACAGGGTGCCTCTGATCAAGTGCAGAGTGCTCTCCTCTCAGCAACTTCAGCAACCACATCGGCCTCCCCCTCCCCTGAGCAGGGAGGGCTTCCACGCCAAGAGCAGCCCAGCCTCCAGGCAAGCTTGACCCCCCCTCCCCCTCAACAGTACCTCTGGTCTTACAGCTGAGCAACCTCCAGTTCTGCTCCAGGAAGCCAACAGCACAACTTCCTCGGCTCTGATCCGCCAGCCACTTTCAGCTCCGGACACATGTCAATCAAGAGGATGTGGGAGTTCTCATTTCCCTTTCCCAGAGAACCCAGGAGTCCTAGCTCCCCCTCCTAGCAGACAAGACCCCCGACTGCCTCGGTCCTCAGCTTTAGCAGAACAGATTCCTTTTTGGTGCTGGGCCCAAGAGCCTGCAGCCTCCCCAGCCTCCGTCCAAGACAACAGCCCCTCTCCTTAAATCCTGACTCACATCCATCTGTGCCCCCCCCTCCGTTTTCTCCACACTGATCAGCACCAAGAACAGATTTCTTACCAACTGAGTCTGGGCATGGGGTGCGGAGGGGGGGAGATGATTCCCTCTGTCGTGGCTCCAAGCATCCACCCCCACATTGCTCCGGGATAAGATCTCTGCCCAGCCTTCCCCACCACTCTCCAGCCTCATGGGGTGGACCAGAGGTCCAGGCTCCTGTCCAGCACCCTCTCCCCCACCACTGCTGCCCACAAGCCCCCAGGCATGGCAGGAAGGCCACAAACTGCCTGCCCCTGCGCTTTGCCCCTAAGCAACTGGCAGTCAAAGGCATGCTGTCCTTTGGCTGCTATGCCGTGAAGCGGGGGGGGGGGGGCTCTCCTCCTTCCCCCTGGATCTGCCTACCCCTCTTCGAAGCCACCAGCTTCCTACCTTGTGGCAGTCTGTCAATCCCACACAGCATGAAGAAGGACCCATCCCAAGCCAAGGCTCATTTGTTTCACTGGGTGACCCAAATCCCACGTTGCCTCACTCACGTCAATTATTTAAAAAGGAATCTGCTGGGCATACGCCTGTTAGACATCTCTGCCCCCCACCCCGGCCCTCTCCCCATTTCGGAGCCCAGGTGTCTCCAGGACATCTACTGTGGGGAGGAAGTGCTAAGCAGGAGGTCGCTTGAGGTTGGGCCACTGCCCCAAGGGGCTCCGCTTGCCCCCAAGCAGCACCAGCATCACCTTCTGGGCTCAGGCGACCCCCCGCTGGGGCTCCACTGGGACTCGGCTGTTGGTGACGTAGGAGTCCAAAATCCCTGAACCAGACCCTGCCCCCCAGCTGTGAAGCTGGCTGCCTGACGCCAACCTGGCCCCTCTTTCTCAGCCTCCTCTACCTCTCAAGGTTGTTGTGCACATAAATCATGGACCCCCCCCCTCTCTGGAAGAAGGGTGGAATTAAAATATGAGTGGTATCGGTACAACTGCTCCCAGTTCCCGCTTTTGCTATTGCAATGACAGGACAGGGCCCAGATTCCTAGCTGGACAGGAACTGAACTGCTCTTTGGATCCACAGCTAAGGTGTACAAAGGAACCAAATAAAAATGCCATCCAACAAAACCCTACCTATTTCACGTTGGCCCTTGGGGGATTCTCTAGAGTCTGGTAGTGAGAAAATGAGGGAGGAAGCAAGAAAAACCTGGCCGTGCGGGGTGGGGGTGGGGCGAAAGAGTGTGGGCCACAAGGCCCAGGTTCAGACCTCACCTTGGCCACCGGCGCTGTCAACCCCAGCCCCAATTGGCCTGCCTCGCAGGGGGAAATGGGGCTGGCTCAAGACCTTTTGGTGCCTAAGGGACAAATCCCAACTTGCCCCCCCTCAACTTGTCAGCATGCCTGGGGCACAATCTGGTGGCAAGCAGGAGTTGCACAACGCCCCGTTCCTGGGCCAGGGGGCTCCTTCCATTGGCCTCTCATGGGGGTCCTGGTAGGCGCCCAAATCTCCAGCTCACCTCACCGCATCAAAAGCCCCCTTGGATCGCAGAGCGCAAGGCTGGGGTGGGAGAACAGACCCCCCCCCCACACACACGCGCGCGCGCGCGCGCGCGCCTAGGAGTTAGGAGGAAACTTGAGCTGCCGCCGCTGCACCTGGCTGCGCCCCCCCCCCGCCTGCTGCTCCTGGAGGTCTTCCTCCCCAAACAGAAAACGCAGCCCAGCCAGCCTCGAGCCCTGCACGCGCCCGCGCTTCTGCTCCCCGGCCCCCAGTGCCGCTTTCCCCCCCCCCCGCGCCCCCTTCCCTCGCCTGCATCCTGGAGGAGGGGGCCGAGGAGCGTCGGGCAGGATGCCGCCCGCCCTGCGAGGGGCTCTCGAGCCCTCCCCGGTGCCACTTCTGCCCAAACCAGCCCGGGAGGGAGAGAGGGGGGGGCAGCACCTGGCGAGGGCCGCGCCGCCTGGGCGCTCCCGGGGGAAGGCCGGGGCCGCTCCCTGCCCGCTGCCCTCCCTGCCTCGCCAGCCTGCCTCCCGGCGCAGCCGGCCAAGGGCCTGGGCCTTCCGACGGCCCCGCGCCTCCGAAGCGGCCGGCGAGGCGCAGCTGCGTGTGCGCGCGCGAGGGAACGAGGCCGGGCCGGGCCGCCGGGAGGCTGCGGGAGCGCGGCGGCGGCGGCGGGGGGGGGGGGGGCGCTGCGGGCGCGGGGGGCGGCCTGGGTCCCGCCGGCGGCGCACCTGCCCCAGGGCCGCACCTGGGGCCGCAGCGGATCCGGCCGGGGGCGCCTTACCCGCATCAGCGCCGCCTGGCGGGCCCCCCCGCGCCGGGCTCTCCCTCGACGAGCGCCGCCCGCATCCTGGGCGCGGAGGGACGGCCGACGGACGGAGCCGCTCAGCCGAAGGCCATCGGGGGCGGGCGGGCGGTCCGGCGGGCGGGCTGGCTGGACGGACGCCGTCGAGGCGCGAGCGCTGCGGGAGCCGCCGCCGCCGATGGACCCCCCAGCCGCGGCCGGCCGCCCGCCCTGCCTGCTCCGTCCCCGCCCTGCTCCGCGGCGTCTCTCCGCCCGCCGCGCCTCGCCTCGCCCACCAGCCCCGCATCAGCGGCCGCGTCAGCGAGACGGGCGGGAGCCGAGCGGCGCCTCCGGAGCGAGCGAGCGAGCGCGGGCTGCGAGCGAGCCGGCGGGCGGGGGAGCGGAGGCGGACCCCGGCCCGGGAGGCAGGCAGGAGAGGGGCGGGCGCGCCTGGAGGGGGCCCGGGAGAGGCAGGAGGGGAGAGCGAGGGGCACGAAAGACAGGGAGGGAGGCGCGGGCGCGGGCGCGGGCGCGGGCGGAGAACCGACGGGAGAAAGGGCCGGGCTGCCCAGCTGGCTCCCAGCGCAGAGGGACCCTTGGGCAGCCGCTCCCACGAGCAGGACGCCTGGGTTCCTCTGCCCGCCCGCCCCTCCCGGGCGTTCGGAGGAGGGGCCTCCCTGGCCCGGCCTGTGCCAGCGGCTGTGGAGAGGCCCGAGTGGCCCCCAGGCAGCGCCCAGGCCGTGAGCCCTCTGTGCCACCCGGAGGTCTTGTTCAGCATCTGGGGCTTGGGAAGGGGCCCCCACTAATGAGACCGAAGCCACCATCCGGGATGGAGCCCTGAGACATCCCGGGCCGCAGGGGAGGAGGCCGGCTCTGGCGGCCCAGACGAGCCCTAAGCCTTGGTTCCGGCTTGGCTGAGGAAGGGGAGGCCGGTTCGACAGCCGCAGGGCCTCCAGATCTGCGCGGGCCTGGCTTTGTCGTCTTTGGGGCTCCTCCTGGTGCGCTGGAACCTGCTCCAGTGGCTTTGGGCGGCTCTGGAAGGCGCTGCCCGGTCTGGCTGCCATGATTTCTTTGGCTGGCCTGGCTGCCAGCCAGTGCCTTCTGTGGTGGGCAGGGGCAGCAAATCGGCCAGCGGGTCGGGAACTCAGGCTCAAACCAGTTTCAATGTCTGGAGCTCCCAGGGATTTTTTGTACTCCGTTTCTCAGGCATGCAGGGCCAGGCACCTGAGAAACGGGAGGGGGTGGGGTGTGTATTTGTGAATTTATTGCATTGTGCAGGGGGTTGGACTAGATGACCCTCGAGGTACCTTGCAACCCAATGTTTCTATGCAATGGAGCTCCTTGCGCACCAAATCCCCCCCAGCCGTGGGGTTCACTAGGCAACCTCGCACCACCCCGGCCCCTTCTCTGAGTTTAATCTGCCTTTCAGGTTTGCTGTTTTCAGTTATATGGGGAAATGTGGCTATTGAAATCGACGGGCCTGCTAGACATGAGAACAGAAAAGAACGGGGAGTGTTTTGAGAGGAATTCTCAACAACTTAATGCCCACTCAGAAGCGGTTTACAAAGTATGTCATTATTATCCCCACAACAAAACACCCTGTGAGGTGGGTGGGGCTGAGAGAGCTCCGAGAGAGCTGTGACTGACCCAGGGTCACCCAGCTGGCTTCAAGTGGAGAAGTGGGGAATCGAACCCGGCTCTCCAGATTACAGTCCTGCGCTCTTAACCACTATACCAAACTGGCTCTCTATACCACACTTTGAAACGAAAAACTATGAATGCTATTGGATTTAGCCAGGAGGTGGTGTTTTTGTTTTTTATTGGGGGGGGGGGGATAAGAGTTTAAAATATGAAACTGGCAATTTAATACCTAATATTACCTTTAAAAATTGGTTGGATTTTTGAGTGGTGTGCCTCAAAATGAGTTTTAATTGCAAATGTCAAACATTTAGATTCACATTTTGAAATCTGAGCAGATTTTTCGTTTTCATTCAATTGGACAATTTTTTCCCTGACCTGTAAGGTTTGTGCGGAAGAATTTTGTAGCAGATTTCAGCAAAAAGTCGCTCTAGTCAAGCAGGCTACCTCCTCCAAAAATGTTTGGGGACACGGATGAATTCCCCTGTTCACAGCAGGTTCTCCCCAGGGACAGAACGTTTCCCTCCATATTTTCATGCTCAGATTTTTGTGACAAACCACCCGGATGTTACTTCTCATGAGCATGTTTTTGTGAATCCAGGGCCTCTGAAACCAAAACCATGGTTTGGGAGGCCCTGGAATCACACAGTCCAACCCCCTGCACAATGCAGGACATTCACAACTACTCCCCCCCCCCCCCCGGACTGCCCCAATGACTCCTGCTCCATGCCCCTGAGAAAGGGGCAGCCATGTGAGAAAAAATCCGGGAACTTGGCTTAGAATGAAGTGCAGGACACAGGTATTTATTTAAAAGATTTTTATCCCATGCTCCCAGCTAGGAACTTCTCCAAGCTGCTTTACAATTAAAAACAGTTCATAAGTAGCAACATAAAATCATGGACAATCAAGAGTCTAAAAACCCTATTTCTGCTAGTAGCCAACACACTCGTTGTTCTTTTGCAGCATGTTCAGCCTTCTTAAAGAACAGCAGTAAAAATCACATCAAATATGACAGGACCGGAGGAAAAAATCAGCAGAAGATGAAATCAGCAGAACAGCAGAGTCCCAAGCAGAATTATGCCCTTCTAAGCCCATTGACGTCAACGGACTGAGAAGGGCATTGTTCTGCTTAGGATTGCACTGGAAATATATGCACACACACACACACACACACCAAACCTCAGGAAACTTCACCAGTGTGTGTGTGAGTGCTGGAGGCAATGCGGGAGGGACTAATGGTACAAAACTCGGGAGCTGGTGCCCCTGGCAGATCGTAGCAGTGCCCCTGTCCTAATCAAACCTGGTCTGTATTTCTGAATGTGACCAGTGGGGGTGGGGGGGGTGAATCTTTTGTGTCCTGCAGCTCCCCCAGCAACATATTTACCAAACATCAAAAAGTCAACAAATTCAGCCCCAGGCAAATCATTAGGAGGAGAGAATTCCAAAGTGGAGGTTCCACAACAGAGACAGGCCCGCCTCTAGTCATTGTTCACCTTACAGCCCCTCGTCTTCAAAAAGTGGAGGTAGGCAGAACCTCTGTAGAAGATCTTGGTTGTGGGGGGGAGCTGGCCCTTGAACTCCTCAATGGGGCATTGCTCTGGAGGACCGGTGCAGCCCAGCAGTGGGGGCGGGGGCGGGGGACACCACAGGAGCCACAGCTTTCCCTGTGGCACGGCTTGCCCAGTCAGAGCCGCTGCCCTGCTGGCAGTGCCACTGGGACCATTTTCCTTGGCTTCTGCACACTTGAAGCTGCCTTCTGCAGTGACTGACCGTCCCCTTCCGGTCTCCCGAGTCTGTCTTGTCTCCTCTAGCTGGCAGGAACCCTCCACGGTCTTGGGCGGAGGCCTTTCGCATCACCTACAGCCTGACCTTTTTACCTGTAGATGCCTCGGGTGATCAACCCAGAGATCACCTGCATGCCAAGCAGGTAACCTTCTGCAGAGCCTCAGCTCCACCTTGCCTTTGAGCCACTTTGGGGAGGTTTGTATTCTAGGATCAAAGCCAAAGGTATCTTGTATAGCAGAGGAAGCTGCGATCCATTGCAAAGCCACGTTCCTGCATGACCATCTATCGTGGCAGAAACCCACAGCTTGTATATATAAAACCTCCTTTTCCACATGGTTCCATTGCCAGTGGGAAAAGGGGCAGGCACGTGTGAATTCCGCCTGTATGTTGGCAAGCAGCTGGATTTCTGTACAAATCCAGTCTTTAGAGCTGGGCTGTTGAACCTGCGCATGGAATTCTTCTGTGTGCCTTGCAGATGCTTAACAAAAACACTGGCATTTGAATTGTCACAGTGTGAGTCGAGGGGATGTGGTGTCACTGCATCATGCAGGCAAGTGTGAGCAATTAAGAAACATTATTTCAGTGTCAAAGACAAGTCCCATACGCACATCAGCATATCTGGTGAGAACTTCCCCAGCCAAGATTAAAAGGTGGGTCTACAACCGATTGAGTCACTCACTGGCCTTGGATTTAGGGTCAGTTTCTTAGGGACAAGTTTACAATAAACTTCAGAGCCCATCCAGATGCCCAGGAGATGGAGCGGGGTGGGGTGGGGGGAATGGTCAGGCAAGGGCCAGCTTTAGGCCTTCGCTCAATCGTGATGATGACTCGTGAATCCCTGATTCTCAGCAGAGAACAGGGCCCTGCTTCACACAGCATCAGCCCTGCACTGGAGGGAGAAAGTGAGATGGGAGAGCTGTGTTCCTCCAGAGAGGTGGCTGCAATTAATATCTTGCATCAACAGGAGACGGGGCTCGTCAGGGTCACCATCGATTTGGGCCTGCTGCATATTCGCAGCTCTAGCCCAAACGCTGACAGCGTCAAAAGGGGAAGGCGTCAGATCAAGCTTTGATCCCCGCTTCCAAATCAATGAGGAAGGAGAATAGATGGTGAACAAGATCCGCTTCCCATCAACAGCTGCCTCGGTCTCATGGGAGCCTGCCTTGCTGAACAGAGGAAAGGCGGCCCTTCTGTCGGCTGGACTCCCACTCCCGGGGCCCACACAGATCAGAAGGTGCAGAGGAGGAGGCCCCCTTTCGAAGGCCGCCTTCCTTGGCTTTTCCTTGCTCCACCATGGGTATGCTGGTAAGAGATGAACTCGGCCCTCTGAACGAGAGGGAAGGCCCCAGATGCAGCCGCTTCTGGGGTGGAGAGCCCCCAGGGCAACCTCCGTGGCTGGTGGAGGAGAGGGGCAAGCATGATGGAACTGAGGGACACAAACCTGGTTGCAGGAACTAGAACGTTGTTCTCCTTCAGGCAGTTCAGTGGCAGCACAAACTGTTAGGGGCGGGGGGGGGGGAGCCACCTTCCTTTGTTTGGTTTTCTGACCAGCAACAGGACAACAGCGGCCAGCCAGGCTCTCCGGAGGGTCCCCCCCCTCCAGCTGAAGCCCTGCGTCTTGGGCTCTTTCCGTGGAATAATTGGGCTGGCTTTGGCTGGGATGGGGCACCAGCTCAGATTGCTGTAGCCCTCAGGCAGGGCTGTTTTTCTGGGGAAAGAGGTGGTGGAACTCAGGACCGCACAATGACGTCACTTTGGGTCAGCTGGAACAAGGGGGGAGTTTTTTAAAGTTTGAATTGCCCTCCGCGAAAATGGTCACATGGCTGGTGGCCCCGCCCACTGATCTCCAGACAGAGGGGAGTTTCGGAAGGCAATCTCAACTCCCCTCTGTCTGGAGATCAGGGGGCGGGGCCACCAGCTGTGTGACCATTTTAAAGAGGTGCCGGAACTCCGTTCCACCGTGTTCCGGCTGAAAAAAAGCCCTGCCCACAGGTCTTATGCCACTTTTAAGACAAGCCCATTTCTTGTGGCAGAAGCTTTGGGGAGCCACAGTAGCTGCCTGCATCTGATAAAAGGGGCTGTGGTTCCCAATAGCTTGGGAGTGGGTTTGTAATCTGGCCATTGGCTTTGGCTTCTCCCATTTGACAGTGTTTGGACCCCTGTAACATTCCCTCCTGCTGGGAACTCCCCTGTTAGCTTCTTGAAGTGGGTAGGACTCGCATTGCCCTTAAACGTCCTGAGCTGCTTCCCCTGTTCTAATCAGCTTCCAAGTCCCCAGTCGCAACCACCCCCCCTCCTTGCTCCCCTCTCCTCCTCTCTTTTTCACCCCTTTTGTTCCTGCCTCATCTCATCTCCTGCCTCTCCTTCTCCTGCCACTCAGAGTTCTTCCATGTCACTCCCTTTCATCTGAAAATAAAGAAGGATCCTATCACTCAAGAAAGACACGGGAGCCTGTGGATGGAGCAACACGTGGTATAGAGTTGCCAGCCTCCAGGTGGAGCCTGCAGTTCTCCCAAAATTACAACTAACCTCCAGATTAAGAGATCATTTCCTTTGGAGAAAGTGGCAGCTTAAGAGGGTAAACTCAGTGGTATGCAATGGATTTTAGGTGAAACCCCTCTCCAAATTTGAGAGGCACAACCCCAAATCTCCAGGAATTCTGGGGCTAGAGTTGGCAACCATAGCATGGTGAAATATTCTATGTGCACCTCCATGTCTGTCCCAAGGAACAAAACACGATAGTGCGTGAATTGCTCCCCACCCCCACCCTGCTATCAATCAGGAAGATACAGAAGAGCATTTGTGGATTGGCAACATTTGTACACAGGACAGGGCCTGGCTTGGGAGGGTCTGGGTGGGTTCTTCCTTGGGAAAACCCGTGCATCCCTCTGAGACCTGGGCTCGCTCCTTCGGGTCAGGGCTGCAGAGGCAGGCCTCTTTCGGCTTTCTTTGAGGCAGTGCTGGGCCCTGCCAGCCTCCCTCCCCATCCCTCTCCAAGCGCCAAAAGGCCACACGCTGCCGCTTCTCTTCCACCTGGGCTTGCATTTGCAGACTTTGTGCTTGCCCCATTTCTCATGGCCTGGAGGCTCCAGAAAGAGAGACCTTGTGTGTGTGAGAGAGAGAGTATATAATTAGCAGCTGCTTTTCACACGCTGTCCCTGATCTGCTCAGATGTTACCTCTGTCTCCCTCTTCTCCCCCACCCCTTCCAGCCTCAAGGTCCCTGGCCCCACCCAGCCCTTCTCTGGGCCTTCTCCCTCTGCAGCCTCACACCTCATCACACTGCTGGCTGGAGGCGAAACTTGCTAGTAGGCCTGGTAAAACAAGCAGCCAGATCACATGAGGAAGATTGTGTTTGCGCCACAGGACGCAGCGATATCCGCAGAGAGCCATGGGTGCCCAGAAATCGCCATGCAGACCTCCCCCGCCCTCTTGCCCAAAGGCAAGGCAACCTTGTACCTAAAGCATCCACTTGTCCCCATCAAAGTGTGCCCTGGAATTGTCCAATCTCAGAAATTGCACATCTTCTTGCACTACCTCATTCCAGCCCTTTGAGATTGTAAGAAGCACGTGGGGTGCCATTTTTAATCCCAGCCTCCTGACTTTAAGCCATAGATTTCCATGGACAGGCCATACCTGTTCAGCTATTGCATGCTGCAGTTGGAAGTTTCATATACTCCCATGCACAGTTTTTCTAATGTCTGCTCAGCATTGTGGGTTTCGTTGTCTTTATAACAGATTAATTAGCTTGTGGCTCCTATGCAGCTGTGTATTGCTTGTCAAAGCAATAATGGCTTGTGAAAAGAAGAGAAAAAATGGCAATGTCACAATGATACATGGTTCGCCTGTCATGCAAGCACACGGTATTTGTAAAAATAGAGGTAGTCTGATGTGAAAGGGTTAAAATATTGTGAGAGTACAGATGGTGTGAAATGATTAACATTTCATGAAAAGATATTCTGAGGCTGCGTCACACTTATTCATATATGCTTGACTCAAGCAGATTCATCAGAAGTGCTGGGCAGTTCCTTCCTTGAGATCTCTTCCCGTGAAGTCTCATTACTTGAGGGCCTGCAACTGAATGTCTGGACTTGAGCATATCAAGAAATCACTAGTTCGGGGCTTTTTTTCAGCGGGAACTCAGTGGAACAGAGTTTCGGCACCTCTTGAAAATGGTCACATGGCTGGTGGCCCCGCCCCCTGATCTCCAGACAGAGGGGAGTTGAGATGGCCCTCCACGCCGCAATCTAAACTCCCCTCTGTCTGGAGATCAGGGGGCGGGGCCACCGGCCATGTGACCATTTTCAAGCGGTGCCAGAACTCCATTCCACTGAGTTCCCGCTGAAAAAAAGCCCTGGTTGTCAATGACTACAAGGTAGCAAGGCTGGTCAAGACTGGTGGTGGTAATGGTAAACTGCCTAGAAACAAAAAGGCTTCTTCAAATCTGGAGGGGCATGAGCCCACTCAGGGAATCAATCAGGGCTCGTTTCTTAATTAAGTTTAGGGAGTATGGCAAGAGCTGAGATCAGCACCAAGCCCTGGCCTTCCCAAGGCCACTCTCTCAGGAGAAGAAAGCGGCCCAGGGGCAGCTAACAGAACTTGTGCCTTTCCCAATAAACAGGCCTAGCAAAAGACACACAAGATGTGAGGCCTGAACCCAAGTTTTATTCTGCCTTAGGTGGTATAGAGCCCGCTCCTTACAAATGTACCCATCACATGCTCTAGCTCAAACCCGGCATGAAACCAAAGTTCCTGGGTTAGGATGGCGGGAGGGGCGTGTGCCGCAGATAAGAGTTGACGAGGGCGGGAGCTTGGACTCCTGCTTCTCACGGAAGCAGGTGCCATTAAAAAGAGAAAGGGGCTTCAGGTTTCCTGGGAAGAGAAGTGGAATCTAGCGGTCAGAGCAGGAGGAGGAGGAGCCAGAAGGCCTGGGTTCTCTATTAAAGGGCTTGGATCTCATGAGTCAAAGCAAAGATTTGTTCAGAAGTCCAGGGACTCCGCACAGATACGTTTTGTTATCTGTCTCATTTTATTTTGTAGCTTCCTGGTTCCACCTGGTGGCAAAATGTTGTACTTTGCACGTTCCTGCCTGTCGCCAAAGGCTAGGAGGGGTGCATTTTCTTCCTTCCTCCCATATAATTGACAAAACTGGGGGCAGTTTCTTTGTGCATCCCACACTAAGGTCTGCTCTTAAAAATTACCACAGATGTTTAGTTCGCAAGGCCCACAGCTCCGCGTCTGAGGGTTCTGGATTGGGGTGGGGGGTGGGGAGGTGACAAAGAACAGGCAGACAGGAGGAGAAAGAAATTGGTTCGTGATGGAGGAAGGGAGAGAGAGAGATCATGAAATAATCTTTTTTTTTTATAAAAAGGAATGAATGAAGGAAGTGCATTCACTTTAGAAATGAAACTCGGGATCAGTACCTGGAACCATTTGGGGTTTCAAGCATATGTTCATTGGATATCACCTGGGAATTACTCCAGTGCAGCCAAGGCTTGCGATCGCAGGTCAGACCCTGCAGCTGCCATGCATTCAACCTCCATGTATGGATCAAAACATGCACGCAACTGGGAATCAGTTGTGCTGCCTCTGCACACACTTAGAGGGAGACACGGTCTGGGGGAAGGTGTGTAAGAAAGCACCGAGCTGCCCCCGTAGAACATCTCCCTCTCACAGACACACACACACACACACACACACACACACACACACACACACACACACACAAGCCCCTGCCGAGTCACAATCCTCCTCTGCCCTCTCCCTCCCCTTACAGGCTGCCGGGGTATTGCATCACAAACCCCACTGCTGCACCCAGCCACCTGCCCCCCCCCCTGGCAGCAGCCCCAGCAGCCCCCCTCCTGAGAGCTGCCACGCAGAAGTGTGGGGATGTCGGGATCAGCCAGCCAGCTGCTGGCCCTGCCGCCTCTCCCATGGGGGAGCCCAGCCTCTATTGCTACCCGCCCTCCGAGGGCTGCTGCCTTGACCTCCCAGAAACCGTCACCATCTTGGTAGCTTTGATCATTGTGGTACAACTGGCCCTCAAACTGGCTTCTGTGGTGAGGACACACTGTGGGGGAAGAGAGGGGCAGGGGTGTCTTTGGGGGCCATCAAGCCATCTGGTTTAGGTTGGCCCTTCGTGTGCGTGTCTGTAAATGTGGAGCTGCTGGAGGTGGAAGGAAGGAAGGCACATAAAGGGAGGAGGAAAATAGTAAAGGGTCCAGTAGCACTTTTAAGACTTACCAACTTATTTGCAGCATAAGCTTTCTGCATCTGACGAAGAGAGCTGAGTTTCTCGAAAGCTGCACCTGCATCTGACAAAGAGAGCTGTGTTTCTCGAAAGCTTATGCTACAAATAAGTTGGTGAGTCTTAAAGGTGCTA
Organism: Eublepharis macularius; assembly: GCF_028583425.1. Lineage (NCBI taxonomy): Eukaryota > Metazoa > Chordata > Lepidosauria > Squamata > Eublepharidae > Eublepharis > Eublepharis macularius. Next base: position 79,526,974 of record NC_072801.1, read on the forward strand.
CTGGACTCTTACAGACTAACACGGCTAACTCCTCTGGATCGATGACCAAAGGGAGGAGGGGGTGGGATATTTTGGAGTTCCAGCCCTGCGAGAGAAGGCTCCGGGTGGCTACGGCCAGGCCTGCCCAGCAGCCCTGAGTGGCACCAGCCGACCTTGCCAACCACTGGCGTCATCACACGTCCCCCTCTCTTTCTCTCTCCAGATCTGCTATTACCTCTGGTACCTTGTTGGGATCATGTTCGGGATGGTTGTACAGGGTGAGTCAAGGGATGGGTAAGGGGGTGGGGAGTGGGGCTGGAGCTCTACCGTTTGAATTTCACAAGCAAATTCTTCCAAGATTCTCAGCTTTTAATTTGGGCCCTTGTGCCCTTAACAGCTGCATAACGGGCCGAAAAGCCAAAGTGCAGCTTTCTGCAGCGTGGAGGTGGGTGCAGCGATTGGACAGTCAGCCCTCAAATCTGTGTTGCAGGCAGATTCTCAGCTGGGAAAACAGGTGGCAATTATTATTTAAAGTGCCGCGTCCCATCTTATCCCTCATTTCCAGTTGTTATGTCCCCAGCTGGCCATCCAAACAGAGCTTCAATTTCTTCTTTCATTTATTGAATTAATTTACAGTATATGCTGCCCAAAGCAGCTTGCATCATTCTCCCCTCCTCCATTTTATCCTTACAACAACCCTGTGAAGCAGATTAGTCCAAGAGTCACAATGTGACTGGCACAAGGTCAGCCAGCTTCCGTGGCAGGGCGGGGATTTAAAGCTGGGTCTCCAAAATCCTAGTCCACCCCTCTAACCACTACACAACACCAGCTCTTTTATGGATCATACCATGCGTATTTAAAGTGGTGGAGAGTGCCCTAAGCAACCCCAGGCAGGGTTTTCATAGCAAGAGACTAACAGAGGTGGTTTGTCATTGCCTGCGTCTACAACCCTGGTCTTCATTGGAAGTCTCCCATCCAATTACTAACCAGGACTGACCCTGCTTAGCTTCCAAGATCTGACGAGATCAGGCTTGCCCAGGCTATCCAGGCCAGGGTTTTATGGAAGAGACACTGCCTCAAATCATGGACAGATGTCTGCTCTCACAGTCAGGGCCAAACCCAAAACCTCTGGGATTAGCAGAGGCAACTTCCAGGCTGGTTATAGAGTCCTCTTAGCATCATACATCCTCTAGGGAAGAAGAAAGAAGGGGGTGTTGGCAGCTGGGACTCCAGGTGGGGAATGCGGTTTGCCATTGCAACCTTCCTTGGAGGTCTCCCATCCAATTACTAACCAAGGCCGACCCTGCTTAGCTATATGAGATCTGACAAGTTCTAGTTTGCCTGGACTACCCAGGTCAGGGCATTAGCTGTTTATTTTGCTTTTTATATTGTATTGCACGCCCAAACTCACTAGAAAGCATCATAGCTCCCTTCCAAGAATGCTGGGAACAAAGAGGATGTTTCATTAGGGTTAGCGTCGCCATCTCCCACTTGGGAAATTCCTGGAGATTTGAGGGACCCCCCCGGGGATGGTAAAGTTTGCAGAAGGGAGTGAGCTCAGCAGGCACGTGGTGCCACAAAGTAAGCTCTCAAACGCTGCCTTTTCTCCAAGGAACTGATCTCTGTGGCCTGGAGATCCATTGTAATTCCAGGAGATCTCCTGGCTTTACCAGAAGGCTGAATCTGGAGTTCTCCCAGAATTATAACTGATCACCACAGGGTCTAGGAGAAATAGAAGTTCTACAGAGGTTACAAAGGGTGGACGCTCTAGGACATCTATTTCTCTTATGGTATACCACAGAGACTAGGAGAAACTGTGGCCTATAAAGGCACTTAAGGCCAGAGGCTGGTCGGGGACTGAGAGAAGGAAAGGACTGCTGTTGACTGGCATCATTCTATGGATCTTCAGAATGCATCTGTCTTCTTAACACTGAGGAAAATCAGAAGAGGATTTTGAGAGTTTGATTTTGGGTGACCAGAACATAACTGGAGAGCAGCTAGGTATACCTGCACACATATTGAGGCTCAAAGGATTCATATGACCATACAAAACCCATATTGTTGCCAGCTCTGGCAACCCACAGAGTTGCCAGAAATTCCTGGAATATTGGAGCTGGGGCCGAGGGAGAGCAGGGGGCCCTGCCACAGGGCCCACTGCTGCCTGGAGCTCAGTTGTGACTCTGGGAGGACTCCAGGCTCCACCTGGAGGATGTCAGCCTTAAGAACACGGGAATATACAGGGCTGCGAGGAAGCGATACAAGGTGGGAAATGTAAATCTGAATTTTGGTAGGCGGAATGGCTCTCATTGGAAGGGGGGAGTCGGCAGAGCTGACCTTTGACCTGGAGGGGACATCAGAGCATGAGGCACCACATCCTGGCTGAGCTCCCTCCCCAAAGTCTGCCTTTTCCAAACTCTGCCTCCAAATCTCCAAGCGCAGCCGGCCACCCTATGGGGTTCGCGCAGGGTCCCTCCACCCTGTTTCTTGGCTTGCATTGCAGGCACTGCCCCAGAGCCCGTTCAAGGTCACCTGCTGCCCTCCTCCTGTGCGGCCACCACCCAATTAGAGCGCCACCCCTGCAGCCGAAGCCATCCGCTGCCCGCAGTGGCAAAAGCCCAGGAGGCGATCATGCCAGGGGTCCCGAACAACCAAGCCCCACCCAGCAACGGCCACTTGGGAGCAGAACGGCTCCTGTGTCCCTCTCACCTTCCAGGACTATGATGTTGCTGTTCAGAAGTTTTTCTTCTCCACTTCACTTTTCTCCCCACAGACACAAAGAGGCCAAAGATCAGCAGCTCCAAGGGGAAAAAAATCTACACCTGCAAACCAAGGCCATCGGAACTCTGGTCCGAGCAGGAGGTCCCCCGCCACCGGCGCAGGAAGGCAAGCAGCTCGCCGAGTCGCCGCTGCCTCCACTGCACTCTCGAACCACTCAAAGTCACCATGAACCTGAAGAATGAGCCCACCGATTACCGAGGGCGCCGCCCCTACACAGACTACCCACCTTACCTACCACCACATTACTACAACTATGAACACGAGATCAAGCCACGACTACGCAGGGCCCTCAGCCGTTCCACCTCCCGTCGCCGGAGTGCCGTTACCCGTTACCAGGATACTGGTGTCGGCTCATCTGATCCTGTTTTGAGCGCCAGTGGTGGCAAAACCTCAGAACGTCGAAAAACGGCCGTTGGGACTGAACTGGTTCCACGGCATCATGCTACAGGGTCTGGCCCAGACGCTGAACGCCCAGGGACTCCTACACGTTCACGCCGACCTACCAAAGTCTATATCTACCCAGTAAACCCCCAAACTCCACCAGGCAGCCGGTCATCTAGTCCTGAAAGACCCCGCCGCCGCCACCACAGCCGCCGTGGGGCTGTAACGGGCAGCCAGGAAGAGCAGCAGCAGCGAGCATCGCGTCGGAGATCACGGGAAGCCGAGCAACAGACTTCTTCACCAATGACGTTGCGTTACCACAGTGGCAGCACCAACCTTGCCCATGGGCAGGCACAGACGGAACCCCCCACTGGGAAGCCACGTTACTACTGGTCTGACCAAGTCTCAGGTGCAGATTGGGTGTACCGGCCAGTGAAATAGCAGGGGGGAGGGGAGGGCCTGGCAGCTCTGATGTGACTTCCCACTGGGTCAGTTAATAAAAATGCAGTCCTATCACACGCCTGTCTGCAAAGCACTCGAGGGCTGCCGTCTGCTGTTCTTTCACCTGCGTTTACTCCGGAGCCCTTTTGGAGAGCCCAGAAGCGCAAGTGCTTTGGCTGCCCATTTCTGCATCCCTAAGGCCAGGAATACGGCAGGAGAGATTTATTTAAAATTTATTTTATATCATTTCTATGCCGCCTTTCTCACTGAGAGTCAAGGCAGATTACATATTGTGAATTAGTACAATCCGTGGCAGGGCAAGGGTAGGCATTTCCATACAGTGCCAAGAACATTTACACAAAGGCTGTCAAGGAGCAAATGAATAGCACCTCTGGGCTCTGGGCAGTCAGAAGCATGACCAGTCAGTAGAACAAGCACCCCCCCCCCCCGCACCCTTTCTTGCTGGCACTCAGCCCCACGGGATGCCCCTCCGAATGCTGCTTCCAGCAGGTGGGATTCACCCCCTCCCTCTTGGCACGTAGCCCTGCCCCTGCCCTTGCTTCCAGCTTGCCCCACTTCCAGAAGCAGCTTTTGAGAAGCTGCAAGACGTGTCGGCTTGGGCCTGAATAACAATATCCCAGAGTAGGTCCAGAGGAGTTAGCCGTGTTAGTCTGCAGTTGCAAAATAGCAGAGTCCAGTAGCACCTTGAAGACTAACCAACTTTATTGTAGCATAAGTTTTCGAGATTCATCTGACGAAGAGAGCTGTGGTTCTCAAAAGCCTATGCTACAATAAAGTTGGTTAGTCTTCAAGGTGCTACTGGACTCTTTACTAATATCCGGGAGGGGGGCAGGCGTGCCCTGGTCCTCTGTTGGGCAGAGGCTGGCTGGCCAGAAGCAGTAAGGATGGCTCCGTGGGCTACAGCCTGCTGTGCCAGATGCAGGAATGCTTACTGCCTTCGACAAGGCTGCCCGTGTCCCCCCCGCCATCCAGAGCGTTGTACCAGGATCTGGCAGAGCCAGGTTCACAGCTCCACTCTGGCATGGAAGCTTGCAGGATGATCTGGGCCAGTCACACCTAACCTACCTCATAGGGTGGTTGTGAGGATCAAACAGAGGGCAGAATGATGTAAACCACTTTGGGTCCCCTCCCCATTGAGGAGGTGGGGTATAAATGAAGTAAATAAATAAAATAAGTGCATCTGCCAACAGAGGCTATCCCTTCACGCCCCTGAGGGAGTGGGCTATGTCCACGCAGGCGACTGCCACGCCCCCCCCCCGTTTGTTTTTAAGGTGCCATGAAGTGAAACTGTTCCTTATTTTGCTGGAATGCAAACACGGCCACGCCCCTGGGCTTTGTCGAGAGTGTCCCGGCCCAGACTCGAGCCCTGGCTTTTTTTTCCTTTCGGGCCAAGCCCTTCTGCTTTTAAACACAACAGCTATCCAGAAATTAAGCAAGCAAAGACGCTTTTCCTTGGCTGCCGATAAAGCGAGTGGGGGAAGCTTCCCTTCGCTGGCTTCCCTGCTGGTTGCCGGGCTGCTGTTAAAGGCACAGGAGCAGGGCCAGGAGAAAAGCCGGCCCCCTTGCCCCCGGCGGCTTTTCTGACTCAGGAGCCACGGGCTGCACGTCTGGGCTCCGTTTCTGGAGTACCCGAGGACTGCGGCACGTAGTGATCCTTGCAGGTAGGTAGCTGTGCTGGTCGGCAGGAGAAGAGCGAGATTCGAGGCCGGGGGCACCCTTGAGACCGCAAGCCCCTACCCTGCAAACCTAGCTGGTCCTAATTTCCACGACAGAAAAGGCCGCCTATTGCTTTGCATTGTTGAAATGCAACAGGGCGGTTTTTTGTGCTGAGACCAGGCAGCCCGGGGGCGGAAGGGCTCGTACGAAGCAGGCCTGGCAATGCCTTCGCGTTAAAATCCTTCTAAGATTTTTTTTTTAAAAAAAACCCTACAATTCCCAGCATTCTTCGTTGGGCCTATTGGAAAACCCCTTTCGCGAGGGAGTGGGGGGCTCCATTCCACAGGCGGCGCTGTGCCCTCCTTGGCACTTGGCTACACCCGCAGAGAAATCAGCGCGCAGGCACCCCCCCCCCCAGGGCATCTGGGAGGCGCTTGGGCAAAGACCACCTTGCACAAGGGGGGGGGGCGCTCCGGGAGGAGTCTCCAAAGGACTACATTTCCCAGAATGCGTTGGGATATGCAGCGAGGGAGCTCTGGAAAGACTACATTTCCCATGGCTCCCGGGAGTCCCTGGGTGGGTGTGGCCTCCGCTTGGCCAGGTAGCCGCAGGTGAGTGGGCTGGGGTGCTGGCGCTCTGATGAGTTGCGGAAATCCGGATGAAGGTGCTGGGACTCCCCAACTGCTGGGGGATGGCTGCCCTCTCCAGCACACGGGCGGGCGGGGGCGGTAGCGGGAGGGCGCCGGCCGTTCGCTTCTGCGCCACTCAAGGGGTCCGGTGAGCCCCCTGGTCCCTCAGCTCGCCCTGCTCCCTCGTGCTCCAGTTTCCTCCTTAGTCCCTAGTTCTGGTTTAAGCAGGTTGGCCGGGAAAGAGCTCCGGACAAGAGGGAGCGCCCCCCTCCCCCCTTCTTGCGCCGTCTCCAAGCAAAGTTCCTTGAAGATCTCCCTTTTCTTTGCATCCGCCTGAAAAGAGAGGGGGCGGCATGGCTTCCCCCCCGGAGGGCCACCCGCTGAAGCCAGCTCCAGCCAAACCTCTCACGGACCTGGACTTTCACTCTGGAGCGCGAGTGGAGGAGTTGAACCAACTCATCCAAGAATACGAAGCCAGGAACCCAGGCGTCCGGGAAGCCCCTGAACTGCACCAGGCAAAGGATGCCGTCTTCTCACTCTTAGGTGAGTGGGGGAGCCGAAACTGAGAGGGGGCTGCCGCTGCACATCTCCCTTTGAGCGAATCCTTGTATGTGTTGACTGTTGCTGTGTGCTCAATTATGGGGGGGGGGGCGCGGAGGGCAGAGAGCATGGAGCCCGTCACCATCTCTAGTGAAAGGCTTGTGAACCTGGGCAGATCGTGAGAGGGAGGGCAGGAAGGGCTACATCAGTGCTTAGTTCTTGTGGCCTCTTCTTACATGCCCAGGGTAATGCCGATTGCTACTTTGGGGTCAGGAAGCAATTTTCTCCAGGCCGGTTTAACCAGGGATCCTTCCCCCCCCCCCCAATCTTCTGGGCATGGAACAGGGGTCACTGGGGGTGTGGGGCGGTAGTTGTGCATTTCCTGCATTGTGCAGGGGGTTAGACTAGATGACCCTAGAGGCACCTTCCAACCCTATGATTCTATGAAGGGGGCATGGTAGGACTCCTGGGTCCGCTGCAGACCAATTCCAGGTCTTCTTGGACAACTCATCCACTGTGGACCCTTTTCAGTCTGGCTTCAAACTGGCCTATGGGATGGAGATGGCACTAGTGGCTCTATTTGATCATCTCCTTTTAGATGTCAACAAAGGCCTTGCCTCTTTGTTGCTCAACTGGATTTATTTGCTGGAGGCAAAAGCTGTATCGGTGTAAATCATTCCTCTGGGAGGAGACTAAAGGGTTGCTCTTGGAGACCAGTTATCATAATCGCGGGATTTGGCCTGCGGGGTTCCACAGGGCACAGTCTTACCCCCCCCCCCTTACTGTTCAACAGCTATGTAAAGCCTTTAGGCAGGACTTTTTTTCTGGGAAAAGAGGTGGTGGAACTCAGTGGGTTGCCCTTGGAGAAAATGGTCACATGGCTGGTGGCCCCACCCCCTGATCTCCAGACAGAGGTGAGTTGAGATTGCCACTGGCACAGAGGGCAATCTCAACTCCCCTCTGTCTGGAGATCAGGGGGCGGGGCCACCAGCCATGTGACCATTTTCAAAAGGTTCTGGAACTCCATTCCACTGTGTTCCTGCTGAAAAAAAGCCCTGCCTTTAGGAGAAATAATTCCTAGCCTTGGAACTGGATGCCATCAATCTGCAGATGACACCCAGCTCTACATCTCTCAAATCCCCTGGTGATGCGGGAGAGGTCTTCTTGAGCCACTGCCTGACGGCGGCGATTAAAGGGCTGAGAGTGAACAAATCGAAAGTGAACCCAGACAAGACGGAGGTAATGCTGGTTGGGAAGACCGAGGTCTTGAAAGACGTCACGATTCCCACGTCTGATGGGGTTCAAACTGACCCTTCCGGACTCAGTCGAGAGCTTGGGGCTTATACTGGATGGAGCATAACTGCCAGAGAAACACCTGCAAACGCTTTCTCCCCACTCCGTCTAGTCTGGAAGATGGCGCCTGGATCAACTCCATGAGACTAGCCTACAGTAATGCACTCTGCACAGTCGGTGCAAAATGCTGCAGCTTGGTTATTATCAGGAGCTAGGCAGAGCGGTGCCGGTTACTCCCATTCTGCAGTCACGCCACTGGCTGCCCATCTGTTACTGGGTTCAATTCAGATGAGTAGTTATCGGGCACAAGCTCTTCCTGGCCTTGGTCCCTCATATCCACAGGACTGCCTCCCTTCCTATGCTCTGCCACGGCAGCTTCACTCATTTGAGCAGAGGCTTCTGCAGGTGCTATCCTGCAGAGGTGCAAAACCAGCAGCCACCCGTACATGTGCTTTCTCAGTCGTGACCCCCCCACACACACCCTCTTTGTGGACTGGCCTGCCTGATAAGCCCAGGACGGCTGCCGCTCTCCTGGCATTCTGTGAACGATGCAAAGCCAAAATGTTCAGAAGGGAACCGGGCTGTACCGAAACAAAATGGTTCAGAAAGGTGCTTTGGGAGAGTGGACTATACTGTCCTGCTGTGTGTAGTACACGTTGTCTGTTGCTGTAAGTATGATCTTACTATCTAATTTCTGCATCGCTGAATGTGTTGTGTGTACGCTTTGTTTCAGCTCTGTTTCAGATTTCTGCTTGGTTTCAGATTTCTACCATCCAAATCTTTCTAGGCTCATTGGCTTTGGTGGAGTGAGGCTGCAACTCTGCTTAGGGCTTCCCTACTAGTTTCAGGCTGACAGTTCCAGTAATTCGGGTGTGTGTGTGCCCATTTACTGCTCTCTGGGCATGACATGAGTGCCAGATGGTGGAGAAACGGGTGCTGGTGGGGCCGTTCATTCCTCCTTGCTCACCGCGAGCAGCTGCTGAAGAACTCCAAATCCTGAAATGGAAAACATGGATGGCTCTGGGCATGAACTGTGGCAGTCCTTTTGCAGCGAGTCCAGGAGGAAAGGCGGGGGAGTTGTTTTGGAAGAACAGAAAGCCTGTTGGAGCTGAAAGTCTGGTCAATGGTCTCTTTAGGAATTAGGGGTGCTTATTTTAGGACATGGGGGAGGAAGTGGTGGCAGATTTTTGCTACCACTAGTGGCGGCAACACATGGGATCTATCAGAGCCATGGGGCCCTATCTTTCCAAGGCCAGCCCCATTGAAACAAACGGGTGCTGTGTGGAAATGCAGACGCTATTCACTTCAGGGAGGCTCGTGCAGGGGATTTGCAGCGGGATTGTGCCTGGTGTTAAAGAGAGAGGGAATGCCCCATTGGAGTTCCTAGCTGCAGCTCAGAAAACCTTTGGCCAGCTTTGGGAGCAAGAGACCTTTCCTTCATGTCGCCTGCACACAAAATCAGCATGTGGTATCCAGAAGGTGGCGCTTGTCCACTTGAATGATGCACAGCGTGGATGTTAAAATGGGACCAGCCTTTAGAAAGGGTTTCTTTTTTTCAATATAATGCAGGGCTTTTTTTCAGCTGGAACGCGGTGGAACGGAACCGCTTGAAAATGGTCACATGGCTGGTGGCCCCGCCCCCTGATCTCCAGACAGAAGGGAGTTTAGATTGCCCTCCAGGCTGCTCCACTGGCACGGAGGGCAATCTCAACTCCCCTCTGTCTGGAGATCAGGGGGTGGGGCCACCAGCCATGTGACCATTTTTGCCGAGGGCGACTCCCCCCTTGTTCCAGCTGACCCAAAGTGACGTCATTGGCCCTGGGAACATGCATGCACTTTGCGCGCGCACATGTGGTACCAGGGGCACCACCTCCCACCAAGAGTTGCCCCCTGTGCTGGCAACCCACAGAGTTCCACTACCTCTTTTTCCAGAAAAAAACCCTAATGTATTTTTATTTTAAAAAACAAAATAATAATGAAGGGATACAGAAAGAAAAAAGGGATTATACAGCAGTTATGTGATTCAGAGGAGTTAGCCGTGTTAGTCTATATTTGCAAAATAGAAAAAAAAGTCCATAGCGCCTTTAAGACTAACCACCTTTATTGGTCTAATAAAGTTGGTTAGTCTTAAAGGCGCTACTGGACTTTTCACTGTAGTTATGTGAACCAGAGATGGTTTTATATATAACAGAATATATAAAACATGAAGTATTTCTTCCTGCCATCCCCTTCATTAAATGTCTTAAGACCCTTTCTATGAAATACAACGATACCTACTTATATTAAGATACATTTATATTCAACACTTTAATTACAAATGTCATAACTAATCTATTTTACTGATAATTGTTCTTAGTTATTCCTTTCAGCTACATGATAAAAAACAAGCTTTCAATTTTTCCTGAAATTCTAGCATTGGCCTGTTATGTATGTAAGATGTTAATTTTGCCATTGACACATATTCATATAGCTTGTTCATCCACTCTGTCAAATCAAAGAGGTTCAAATTCAGAATTTGCCAGGACGTTGATTGAGAGAGATGCAGGCCAGGAAGAAGGAACCGGAAGTGCCGCTTGTCATGAGAAGGTGAGGAAAGCTGTCGTTTTCAGAATTCCTTCCCAGGACCTGGCTGCTTTCCTTCACCATCCTGTTGACAGGTATTAGTTGGGAAAGCTGCCTTTATTTTCTGATCCAGAGAGCCGTGTTAGTCTGTAGTTGCAAAATAGTAAAAAGTCCAGTAGCACCTTAAAAGCTAACCAACTTTACTGAGGCATAAGCTTTTGAGAACCACAGCTCTCTTCGTCAGATGCCTCTGACAAAGAGAGCTGTGGTTCTCAAAAGCTTATGCCGCAGTATAGTCTTAAAGTTGATACTGGACTCTTTGCTATTTTATTTTCTGAGGCGTTTGTTCTCTCCCCAGGTGTGGTTCAGAACTCGGATGGGAAGCTTCCAGCGGTCAATCGATACCTGATTCTCTCTGGAGGGGTCCAGCAGGGCACCGTCGATGTGGACCTGGGTGTCCCTCACCACCTTTCCCCTGGAAGAGACTATGATTCTGACTTCACCCTCCTGGTGCCAGTTCTGAATGCGGCCGGGGTCCCCATCACCTTGGACATGAAGCAGAGTCCACCTGGCCATACCCAGATCAGCCTCCAGCCCTTTGACCCCAGCACACTGCGCCGCTGGTCGGACTGTTGCTTGGGAGAGGAGGCCTACCTGTCTGCCCAGCTGGTGTCCGCCTGGTTTGCCCGCTCCTTCGCTTCTGCGGCCAAAGGCGTGAGAGTCGAGCTCCGCGGCTGTGTCACTTCGGTGGTTGTCTCCGTCGGACACTATCGAGTTCTCTACGATATTGTCCCAGTCGTGGCCTTTAAAGGGTGGCCGGAAGTTGCCCAGCCTTGGCTGTCGCAGGCCCATTTCTGGGATGGCAAGCTGAGGGATGAGGAAGTCGCTGGTGGCTTTTACCTCCTGCCGTCCACCTCTGGTGTCAGTTGGCGCCTGGCATTTTCGGCCAGCGAGTGGCGTCTCAGGAGGACTCTGCCCCTTCCTTTGCTTCAGGCTTTCCGAGCTGCCACGGCGGTTCTTGGCGGCCACTTTTCCATGGGCTTGCGGCCGTACCACCTCTTCACCCTGGTGCTGCAGGCCTGTGAGCGGCTGCCTGGTAGCTATCTTGGCCGTGAGGAGAATGCCGCCCATGCCTGGCTGGGCCTGCTGGATGACCTCTCTGCCTGCTTAGTCCACCGGTGCCTTCCTAACTACTTCCTTCCCCCCTGGAACCTTCTGGAAGGCCTTTCCCATGGAGACATGGAGTCTCTGGCGCAGGAGCTGGCCAGGGTGAGGGCCAACCCTTCCAAGTTCCTCCGCCGAGCTGTGGAAGGGGCAAAGGAAGCTAAAAGGTTAGCCAAAGCTTTTCAAAAGCAGAATGCCTCCACTGTTGTCTCGTAACTCCCTCGCTGGGACTGGTGTTGGTTGGCGAGGGCAGATGTGTGCCATCGCACCTCAGGCACTACGGCTGGAAATTGACACCTGCCAAGTGCTTGCGTGCGTCACCCCCACTCCCAGGTTCTGGGGTTTCTGAGCTGCCTTGCCTAGAGTCTCTAACAGAAAGAATATTGGGATGGGGATTTTTGAGGGACCCTTGCGTCCCCCACTTCTGTGGGCCACCGAGTTCGGCAGGGACTTGGGAGACTGAACACTGGAATTCTTTTCTGCTGGTGAAGGCAATGGCCACCCGCAAAGGTGGGCAGATGACAGCCCTGGGGCCATGTCTGGACCGCAAGTGGTTGGGACCGTCAGCCTGCCAAGCGGCAGGATCCTCTCAGAGCCGCTCAAGGGCCCTTCCGAGCAAGATCCCCACTTGGGTGTCTGCCCTCAGCTGAGGGCTCGAAGTTGGAAATTGGCTCATCTTATTTTCAGTGGTATCCTCAAATGAGGTCAGAGACCTAGAGGTGACCTCGAGGTAGAAAATTTGTCTCCTGGTAAGGGAGAGGGAGGGGCATCTCATGTGGGGGGGGTGCGTTCTGGGTGTTCCTCCCACATTGTGCCTTAAGCTGACCTTTTTCCTGCCAAATGTCACCTCCCCCCCCCCCGCCCTTGATATCGAAGGGATGTGTGAGAATGCTCCAAATTGCCATTTTATTCTAGTCCATCAGCATCTAACAGAGTTCTGCCAAAGAGGAGCTCTAACGTTGCTGATGGCGGCAGCGAGACCAGGAGATCTTCAGGCTAAAAGTAAACTGGGATTCCTGAGAGGGGGAGTTTCTGGAGGGGGGGCCCCCCACAACTTCTGCTTCAGTACCACAGCCAAAGGTTGACAAACCAAAGGCCAGAAAGTGGCTGCCAGAGTCATAAAGGATCCTTGATAGACAATTAGGGTATCAATGCAATATGTTTATAAGGAATATGGCTGAACTTCCAATTTAAAATAACTTCTCTATGAATGTAAACGTATAAAGAAAACAATCCTGATATTATTTTTATACAACGGTAATGAGATTTTGTGGGGGGAGGGGACCAGAGGATGTTTTGTACCCACTGCAAAAAATTACATTAAAGGGTGAACTTGAAATGCAAATCAATGAAATGTTTTGGCCTTTTCTGGTGGAAGAGGAGGGGAGGGAGGGCAGATGGAGCGCTTCATTAGACACCAAATGGGTATTTCATCTCTCCAGAGCCCCATTTGAGTCGGCTCACAACTGAAACGATACCAAAAAACCTAACATGATGTAAAAAAACAAGCCAGGGCATAAAAACAGTGAATAACAACACCAAGCCAGCCAGCACCTAAAGTTATGTTCCTAATATAAGCTAGAAGCAGGCCATAACACAGCTAAAAAAGATGGATGCCCTCTGTCAGAAGCCTTGAGTAAAAGGACACGTTTTGGCCTTTTATGAAAAGAAATCAGATAGGTTCCCGGAGAACCTCAATAGAGAGGGCATTCCAGAGGCGGTGTGCCACCATCCCATATCTGGTTGCCGCCCATCTCACCTCTGCAACGTTCAGCAGGGCTTGCGAGGACGATCTTAGCTGGCAGGCTGGGTAGGTGATCCTTCAGGTACTCCACTCCCTTACTGGTCAGGGCCTTAAAGGTAGAAACTGGCACTTGAAATTTGTTACACTGAGCTCAGCGCTGCTGAATACGATCTTTTCAGATTTTTAGTGAGAGGAAGGCCAGCCATATGCATTCTAGATAAGGTTTGCAAATCAAGCTGGTTTATTAAGCACAAGAGCACATTAAAATGGCATATAATCAAGGGAAAGCATACAGAACGTGTCATATTACCTCACCCACAGGAATTAAGGATAGCAGGTGAAACTGCAGAGTGGCCAGCCGGACACTGTAGAGGTGATGTCTGGACTTCTCAGGGTTAGCAAGGAGGAAGCAGCACCTCTGGTCATGTGTCTAGCTTTGCTTCTGTTGTGGTTGGAGAGAGTAGAAATGAGCTTGGTTTCTTGGGCTGGTCTCTCTCCCCCTGGGTTGCTCTGAGCTCCCCTCTTGGGTTGAAAGAAAAATGCTTCCATTGCTTTCAGTGGAGAGGCCAAGCCAGTTGCATCGCCTTTTGCAACTGGCTTTTCTGGGTGTGTTCTGACTACTTCCTGTCCAAGATGAGCATACTTGGTTTAAGCAAGAATTTTAGCAATGCCTAACAACTGTTCTTTCTTTGTGTTAAGAAGCAATATCTATTCCAAAGTATTCCTTTGTACATTATCCCACAATTTGCCAAACATTCATGCAAGATAAAAGAGCAAGAGTCCAGTAGCACCTATCAGAGTAACACAATTTGTGGTAGAGTAGGAGCTTTCGTGAGTCACAGCTCAGAGCTACCACATATTTTGTTACTCTTACAGGTGCTACTGGACTCTTGCTCTTTTCTATTGCTACAGACAGACTAACATAGCTACCCATCTTGATCTATTCTAGCAAGAGACCTCCATAGACACATTAGCCAGGTTAACCACAAATCTTATAACTCCACCCTCCCCTTTCTTATAAGTACCAGAGGAACTGACTCCATCCAATTCTTGACCATAACTTAGCAACTTTAGGACACATAGGCTTCTTTGCCACTGGAAATCTTCCTTGTTCTCAGCTTTTGGCCTCTGAGTTTTTAATTCTTTAACCAAGTTCTGGATTGAGTCTGGGGTGGGGATTCTCAGCTCCTAAATTATCATGTTACAAACTATGTCCAGAAAGAGCGTGGTGGCCTGTGCAGATCCAACAGCACATGTGGGGCTAAGATAAGTCTTGACAGTTTTGAAGGAAGAGACGTTAGGGTCACTTAGGGAGGGCAGCCCATTTTGGAGCTAACGTTTTGGCCTATATTATTACAGAGTACCAAAATGCACTTTTCTTTTTAAGCCTCGAACCTGCATTCTGATCTCCTCCAACTGGCCAGGCAGCTGTTTCGGAGCAGAGAGAAGACGACTCAAAATGAGAGGGCTTGGCTGAGTAAAGAAAGCCACCACCTCTGCTTTGCAATATCAGAGCAAGGCTGCTAACGACAGGTGCTCTGGAGGCTGTTAATTCATAGGGGCATCCTTGGTCAGAAGCAACTTGACGGCATATCACACGCACACACACAGAGGAGCTCAACATCTGTTGAAGTCCACAGTCCAGTTCAAAAATCGGTCAGCAAATGCTGTGCTCTTTCTGCCACTTGCTGTTTGCAGAGGAGGGAGATGGGGTGTTACTGGTTACTGGTTGGGCTGAGATCGCAACCCAGCGCCCTCCCCGTTCCTTCTTGGCCTGCCTTTATCTCGCAGTGCACATGTTCTGGACTTCCTGCAGGGGGCACTAGCAGCACGTTTTAATACACTTTTATTTTGTGGCCTTGGAAAAGGTTAGGAAAACTTGTAAACAATAGTAAGAAGCTTTGGCTATTTTTTTTTTAAAAGTCTCAATACGGCAACACCATAATGAGGATCAAAGAAGTGAATGGGCCACGAAGCTTGGGCTGAATGTAACAACCAAAGTGGAAAACCACAGCTAATGGACAAGACAACAACCAATGAAAAATTGCAAAAGTATGATGAGTGATTATTAATAATACAAAGTGACACAGTGCATGTCTTACCTAATTCTAAACACTTCCAGGCTATATATATCCAATTCTCATATACGATATTACACAACATCCGGCCAACTGTAGTAAATTTGCTTCTTTCAGCAAGGTGGAAGCTCAAAGAGAGATGACAAAGTCAGTGCATAGAAGAGCACGCAACAACACTGTTCCTGTTGTAAACATTAAACAGTCTCTTGCATGTTGCTTTATCTTTCCAAATGAAACAAGGAGATGGTGAACTTCAAAGGACCGAAGACCCGACAAGGAACCGGTCATTGGTAACACTTGTTTCCAGATTGCATCAGGGGTCAGCAGACCTTCTCCCCTTGCATCTCCAAAGCCTCACTGCTGCTTGCAATATCTCAGGCAGCAGATCGACGCACCCCTTTCTTTTTGTGCAAATTATAGCAGTCCAGGGCCGATTCCAGACGACTAACCTGAAGGTGCTGCATGCCGCCATGTTCCGGATCGCGACGGGGAAAATGCGAAATGTGATATTTCGCCTTTTCCCCGTCGCGATCCAGAACATGGCGGCATGCAGCGCCTTCAGGTTAGTCATCCGGAATCGGCCCAGGAGACTCCTCTTGTCAATTCAAAAACCAAATGTGATGTTCAATTGTTTCAAATCATTTCCAAGTTCTTTTCAACATTCTTCAAACCGATTCCAAAATGCTGGCATTTTGGAATCGGTTTGAAGAACTTGGAAATGATTTGAAATCATTCAAATCATTTCCAAGTTCTTTTCAACATTCTTCAAACCGATTCCAAAATGCTGGCATTTTGGAATCGGTTTGAAGAACTTGGAAATGATTTGAACATCGCATTTGGTTTTTGAATTTTTTGCTCCTGAAGAAGCACTGCATTACGTGCGAAACAGAGACGGCCGTGAGGTCCGTAGAGCAACCGAGTCTGGCAAAGACAAGTGGAGTCTCCCAGACTGCTATAATTTGCACAATACCACCCGCACTTTCCCATAGGGGGGTTACCGAGCAATTCTGTCTTTGAGACTTTTGGAGGAAGCAGGAGTTTCTCCTTCCTCTATCAGTAGATCTTATGCAGCACTTCTTGCACTTTACCTGTCGGATGTTTACCATCAGCCGCTTGGAGTATAAAAACGAATGATGTATGATGAAATTGTAAACCTGATATTTAAATTGTAAACTTGTAAAGAGTCATTATTGGTCTGTAAAGAGTTGTTGATTATATTGATTATATGCATTTGCATGAATTTATTTTGGTACTGAAAAATTGGTTCATTGATTGAATTTGTTTACAGGGGGCTTTGGTTAGTTTTTTATTTGGGGGCCTGGGCCTGCCTGGCTCGTGCTGATGGCACTCTCCTGTGAGCCTGGATGGAGCCACCTGGGCAACTGCAGGAGACAGGTGAGTCTGCTGAGTGGCTGCAGGCCGTTCCCCAGAGTGGTGCCTGGGCGTCGGCTGCAACTGGCCTAAGGTTGGGAGAGGCCTGGAGGCCTGGAGGGGCTCCTGCAACTGAGGTGCTGCCAGAGGCTGTGCTGCAGGGCCTAAAGGGGGTGCCTGCTGCTGCAGGGCTGGTGGCGGGGGTGGACAAAAGGCCGGCGTCGCTGGACATACAGTAAGGCACCCCAAGAAATAGCAGCCCGATTCCAGAGTCAGTTCCCCCACGGCTCAAAGATGGGTGGCTAACAGTAGTTGCAATGCAAAACGAAATGAAGCAGCTCAGTCTTTCTTCCCCCCTGAGTCTTGCCCCCCGCCCTCCATCATTGTAGCATTTAAAGTTTTGGTGCTTGATTTCCCAGATAACTACAGCCTGTGTTTCTTCCTCAGAGGAATTAGATAACAGCTCAATGGCTTGGTAACCTGGGGAAAGGGAGATCCCAGGGGACAGTAACTGTAGAGTGTTAATATATCATACACGTGATGCACACATTTGTAGTATGGAGGCAGCCGACTGTGTTTACAAGACAGCTTTGCGCTTGCAAACCAGAACCTGGCTGCCTGCATTCCCTCCATTAAAAAAATGCATTGAGAGAGTAAAGGAAGGAGGGACCCAATGTCTGCATGTGCGGGAAGCAGTGCTAAGGAGCACTAAGCTGTGTAACGGAGGTCAATTCACACAACCAGGGGCCAGGAAGGCGGCTAGCCTCAACACCGGAATTCCAGGCCTTGCGGCCATAAGAAATCCAAGATTGTGTTAGTGATACGTGACTGCCCAAGAAGGCTGGAGAAAAATGTCCTGTCCCTTTAATTCAGGGTGCATGGGGGGAAATGGGCAGTCAAAGCCCTTCATGGCATGGAGGTAACTAGCATCACCTGGTAACTAGCATCCCATTAACTTGTTGTTAAGGTGACTGGCCAACACTACCTAAAATCCAGCCTGGCTGCTCTGTGCTCTTCTGTAGGCCCCCTGAGTTCTTGGGCACCGTGGGCGCCTCGACTGGCCTCACCGGAGCAGCTGCTCAGGGCCTCTTGACCCCTGGCCCTTCCAAACGCAGGAAAGGTTGGGTTGGGGGCCCCAGTGCATTCAGGGTCAAAAAGAGTCCAGTAGCACCTTTAAGACTAACCAATTTTATTGTAGCATAAGCTTTCGAGAATCAAGTTCTCTTCGTCAGATGCATGGTACATAAACTGGTCAACCATGCATCTGACGAAGAGAACCTGATTCTTGAAAGCTTATGCAACAATAAAATTGGTTAGTCTTAAAGGTGCTACTGGACTCTTTTTGATTTTGCTACTACAGAGTAACACGGCTAACTCCTCTGGATCTTTGACCATGGAAAGCAGTGCATTCAGGGGGCTTTGCTGGCCTGCGCGGTGAAAACAAGAGGGACCCTCCTAACCAGCGGCAGGAGATTCCGGGTAGCTGCCTTCCCAGGGGGGAAGAACTCCCACCCACCCGCGGGTTCAGGAACAACTCAGCTAGGGTTGTCTGCCCCAGGTTGGGAAATGCCTGGAGATTTGTGGGGTGGGGCCTGGAGAGGATGGTATTTGGGAAGGGGAGTGAAGAGGTATAACGCCATAGGGCCCTCCCTCCAAAGCAGCCTTTGTCTCCATTGGAACTGATCTCTGTGGCCTGGAAATCAGTTCTAATTCCGGGAGATCTCCAGCCACCCCCAGGAGGTTGACAACACTAGGTCCAGCAGCCAGATCTCCGGCAGGGGGCAGCGGCGCAAAGGACGACGGTCCCGCAGAGACCGATTAACCCCTGCCTGCCCCCCACCCCGAGCTGCCGCGGCGCATGCGGGGCAGTCGCTGCGTTGGCACCCCTTGCGGGCAACAAAAGCCCCGCCGGCCGGAATCTTCGCCCCCCCCCCCGCCCCAGTGCGATCATTTTGCAGCGCCCCCCCCCCCCCGGCCCCGAGCTGCGGCCTTGGCAGGGCCTTCCTCCCCCTCCGCCACCTGCTGCGCCGGGAAGCCTCTCAGGGCGAGGCAATCAGCGAATTGCCTGGGCACTGCCAGGCCGAACGGCTGCGCTGTTGGGGCGGGGGGGGGGGGGCGCCCGCGAGGGAAGCGCTCGGCGCAGCCTCTCGCTCGCTGCTGGGCTCCTTCCCGACGCCCGCGCCGCGACGGGCCGGGGGTCTGCAGCGCGAGCGCTCCAGGGAAGGGCAGCGCAGGCAGGCCCGGGGGCTGAGCCGCCGTGCCCAGCTGGAGCCCCCGCCGCGAGCAGTGGCGCGGGGCGGGGGGGCGCCTCTGCTCCCGTTCCGGCCGCCAGGGGGCGACAGGGGCCTTCGCTTCCTGTCCGGGTCGGGGCCGCGCCAGGCTTTGGGCTGCCCGCTGGGCTTTGGCCGCCTGCCAAGGAGCTGTCAGCGAACAGAAACACTTATGAAAATCTGATAGGCGCCCCCATTAATTGCGGCGCTTCAGAGAGCTGCCTCAAGGGCTTCCTCCAGTAGCTGGCAGCCTTGGCAGCGGCCGAACGCCTGGGTCCTCCGCAGCGGGGAGCGGGGGAGGGGCCCAGCCGGCCCAGGGCCCGCAGCTGGAGCTGCCTGTGGCGGGCTGCCAGCCCACGGACTCGCTCGGGGCCCGATCCACCGGCGGGAAGCTGTACCGGGGCTGCGTTTGTTTTAGTGTAGTTGGTGCAGGGCGCGGCTCCTCTGGGGGCCCCATCTGTTGCCTGTAGCAGAATATTTAATGGCAGTCGAAATCTCTGGTCGGCTCCTGTTTCTTCTTCGGGGCTTCTGGGGGTGGTGTCTGGCTCTTGGGCATCTTGCAGGGCAGGATTTGAGCTTCTGCTTAGTTGGAATACCTGCTTTTGGTGCCAAGAGTCCAAGACAAGAGTGCCTCTGAGCATGCAGAGACAGGAAAATCAGAAACGGACCTGGGTTTAAGAGAGGAATGCTTCTGGGGCGCTTGGACAAAGCCATCGCAGAGCTCTCTCTTTAAAATGCTCCCCCTCAGAAGACATCCTCAGTCTTTGCCAGCTCCAGTCCTCTAGGGCCAAACCCATCTGTTCCCTTTGACCCAGCCAGCAGAGCAGGGGCTCCGTCTAGACCTCTCTGGAGGCGGCTTCGAGCACAGGGGAGCTGATCCTGGCCCATCCACAAGGTACAAAGGCCTCGTGCTGCCCCCCCCCCCTTTGCCAGTCCAGTCAGCAAGATGGGAACCGTTTCCAGGCATGTGTGGGCCTGATTCAGGTGTGGATCATGCCATGCGTGAAGAATGGCCACAAGCCTATCATTTTCCCAAGGGAGCAGTTCTGCGTAGCATGTTTATTTACGGGACCTATGGGGGACACGACAGGTGGACTTGGCAACATGAGAACTGGTCCTAAGAGCCTTTATCAGGAGATGCCAGAGACGATGTCCCCCAGTAAGCAAAACGGGTGCTATGGCCCCTCCCCAAATGGTGTGTTTTTCCTCACCATGGGAAGGATCCAGAGGAGGTAGCCGTGTTAGTCTGTAGTTGCAAAATAGCAAAGAGTCCAGTAGCAACTTTAAGACTAACCAACTTTATTGTAGCATAAGCTTTCGAGAACCACAGCACTCTTCATCAGATGCATCGTCAGCTCTAACGAAGGGAGCTGTGGTTCTTGAAAGCTGATGATGCATCTGACGAAGAGAGCTGTGGTTCTCAAAAGCTTATGCCACAATAAGGTTGGTTAGTCTTAAAGGTGCTGCTGGACTCTTTCCCATGGGAAGGGACAGCGTGGGTTGTTGTGCATGAGCAAAGGTCTCAGCCAAGGGGAAGGATGGCATGGCTGAAATGGGGCTCATTGGAGGCCTCGAAGGGTCTCTGTGTAAGGAAGGGTGTTGAATAAGACACTCAGCACTTGGACGCGGGGGTTCCCCAGTCATGCAGGTCAGGAGCGTTCTTAACATGTTCAGAGGCACTGATGAGCTGTACCCCAAATGGAGCTGCCTCATTCTAAGCCTGTTGACATCGATGGGCTCAAGAGGATGCATCTTTGCTTAGGACTGTCGGGACAGAGGCTTTTAAAAAATCCCCAGAGGGATTGGAAAGACCAGAGCTGGTCTGCTCTCTGGGAGGGAGTGCCAGCCATGCGCCACGCGCACAAGCATGTGAGGGCACTCGCTCGCTCATCCCCTGAGCTGCTTGAGAGCTGCTCTGAACTCGGAATTCAGAGCAAAGTGGTTAGGGGGCAAACCAGCTGCTGTCACCAGCTTGTCTCCCTTTGTGCAAGGGGCAGTGCATTCGCCTGTGAGAATGTAATGAGCGTGTGCTGAGAGCTGTTGAGAGCGAGAGCCATTTGGGGCTGGGGAAGACCTGGAATAGCATGAGGGGGTGGGTGGGTGTGTCAGTTTTCTTCTCTGCATGATTCACTCCCCTTTTCTGCTCTCACATGATGCACTTCTTCAGGTATTTTTAAAAACAAAAACCCAGGTGTCGCAAGAACATGGGGTGAGTTTAACACAAGATACATCGCACCGCATTGCAAAGACTCCTGGGCACTCTGTATTGCAACCCCCTCCCCACACATCCAGAAAAACACGGCCCGATGGATGTGCTTGCACTCAGGGCGCATGGAACCTTTGCTGCTGTATCTTGTTCTTTGCATTCGTGCCCGGAGGCGGCTGTCACCAGGCCCTGTGAGGGGCTTCCTCAGGCAGCTGCAGGTGAGTCGGTGGGTTCATTTGGGGTCCAAAGTTGTTCCAGGAGAGACAGTTCATCATTTCCAAAATGAGAAGTGCTCAAGCAAGCTCCCCAAATCACTCCTTCTGCTCTGAAACCAAATCTTAGTGATGGCGTTCTAGTAGCATCCAATGGTGAGAAAAACAGTAAAGAGTCCAGTATCACCTTTAAAACTAACCAACTTTGTTGTAGTATAAGCTACAGACTAACACAGCCAACTCCTCTGGATCTACGAGTGGTGAGAAAGACCCGCTCAGAAGCAATCTATATTTACTCTTAGGGAGGGTGACCCCCCCCCTGCCGGCCCCACATCCGGCCCCTTTGCTGCCAGTGGGGCACCCATATTCCACAGCAGAGCTCAGACTGGTGCTTGTCTCGGAGCTGCCTGCCCCCAAACCTCCCATGACTTCTTGCCTGTCCCCAAAAGCACTTTCTCACTGATGCATTTCCCCCGTCAGGGCGACTTGCATTGGCAGCAAATTCTGGGGTTGAGCTTGGTTCATGCTTCACCCTCTTCTCGGTGCTCTGTTGAGCTGCTGCTGTCTTTGGGAGACTGCTCTCTCTGGACCCAGAGCAGTCGGCCGTGTTAGTCTGTGGTTGCAAAATAGCAAAGAGTCCAGTAGCACCTTTAAGAACAACCAACTTTATTGTAGCATAAGCTTTTGGGAACAACAGCCCTCTTCGTCAGATGCATCGTCGAAAGCTTATGCTAGAATAAAGTTGCATCTGACAATGAGAGCTGTGGTTCTCGAAAGCTTATGCTAGAATAAAGTTGCATCTGACAATGAGAGCTGTGGTTCTCGAAAGCTTATGCTAGAATAAAGTTGCATCTGACAATGAGAGCTGTGGTTCTCAAAAGCTTATGCTACAATAAAGTTGCATCTGACAATGAGAGCTGTGGTTCTCGAAAGCTTATGCTACAATCAAGTTGCATCTGACAATGAGAGCTGTGGTTCTCGAAAGCTTATGCTACAATAAAGTTGCTTCTGACGAAGAGAGCTGTGGCTCTCAAAAGCTTATGCTACAATAAAGTTGCTTCTGACGAAGAGAGCTGTGGCTCTCAAAAGCTTATGCTACAATAAAGTTGCTTCTGACGAAGAGAGCTGTGGCTCTCAAAAGCTTATGCTACAATAAAGTTGCATCTGACAATGAGAGCTGTGGCTCTCGAAAGCTTATGCTACAATAAATGTGATTAGTCTCTCTCTGGAGGCAACGTACCACCACCAGCACCCTGCAATTAGAGGGCAAAATTGCCTTCATATGACACAGAGAGAGTTCCCTAGAAGAATTCTGTTGCCATCACATCATTTCCAGCTGCTCTTTTCCGTTTGTTTCCCCCTAAAATGTGATGAAATTTTAATGGGACAGGACAGCCACAGGACAGTAAAGAGCAGCCCCACAAGATACGTATCTCAGACCCCACTCGGCACCAAGACCGCACACTCCCACAACCGAGACGGAAAAGAACCCTAAGAAATCTCATGCAGGCCGAATGCGTGAATGTGAGCTGGCCTTACCTCAAGGAGATCTTTGGGGCAGAAGGATGCAGGGGGCTGGGACATTTGCTCCTGCTGCTGATGGAAGGGGATCTCATGGTGGGTGGTCTGCTGCCGATTGGCTGAGCTACTGTGATGTCATATCATGTTCATAAGTATGCAAACTGCAGAGAGCACAGGGAAGGATTGGGGGTGGGGGGAGACCTCTGAAGGGGCTGCACAGGCAGGGGAGTGGCAGAGGCCTGGGGGCTGGGGGCCCAGGACCCGCAGTCCCGCAGTGAAGGGCAGTAGCGTGTCATTCACCTTAGGGGTTTGAATTCACCAGCCAAAGCGTCGGCAGCAAGTCCTTGATGGGGAGAGGGCACCAAACAGGGTCGCCTTGCTGGTCAGTCTGGGCAAGGCGTCCAAGGAGGACAGCGTCTCTTCAGCCTTCTATGGACAGCGCCTAGCATTCCGGGGTGAACCAGAGACAGGGGAGAGAGAGCTGCTTCTCCTCCTCCCGGGCTCCCGGAAACCCAGGCCTCCCCGGGCCGAACCCCCTGGGCGCACCTCCCCCCCAGTGCCCCCAGCCCTTCAGCCAGGGCTTCTCCTCTTGCGATGGGTGGGAAAGGGCTTGCGCTGCAATGGCCGCCCTTCCCCGGGAAGCCCCTGGCGCCAACCCGGAGCTATCTGTGGGACCCCGGACTCGAGCGCGCCGACTCCTCCAGGGTGGGCACGGGAGGCCGTTTGTTTCTGTCCCCCCCCCCCCAGCATTGATTCGCGGCCGGAGCTCTCGCCGCCCCTCGCATGCCAAGCCAAGAGGAGGGGGGGGGAGAAGGGAAAGGCGCAGGCGCGTGGCCTCTGCCCGGGAGCCCCGTCTGTCGTTCTGGCAACTGCGCCCAGAACCCCGAAGGGGCGCTCGCGGCTGCAAGTGGTTGGTCAGGGATGAGGCGGCGCGCTCTGCACATGCTCGGGAGCGCTTCCCGCGACAAACCAGAGCCCTGAAGGCTCACTCTGGGGCTCGAGGGGGGGGGGCCTTCTGCTTGACAGCTTCGCTGTTGTGTCCCACAATCCCATTTGCCCATGATCCCGGCGGGGCTCCGAGGGAGAGGGCGCGCCTTCTCCCTTGGCCTCCCGGGGCGGCCGTGCCAGGCCCAACTCTCCGGCCCCGCCCCGACCAGGGGGCCTTCCGACTGGCGCGCCGGGCCGGTCCCCAACGTGGTTCGGGGGAAGCCAAGCGGCTCTGCCGGGTGCGGTGGCGGCGGGGGGGGGGGGGGTGGAGGGGCGCCAGCCTCTCCCCGGGGGCAGCCCTGGTCGGTTGCCCAGGCGGGCCCTCGCTCTGCAGGGGGCGCCTCTGCCCGCCGCGCCCAGCCCAGCCCAGCCCAGCCCAGCCGCGGCGAGGAAGGGGCTCTCCGAGGGGAAGGTCCTCGCAGCCTGTCGCGGGCGTGTGACGGCGCGCCCCCTCCGCCGCCCGCCCGCCCGCCCGCCCGGCCCTGGCCCGCTGGCCCCGCGCGCCGCCAGTAGCTCACTCGCGCCGGAGCCGCCGGGCCGCCCGCCCGCCGCCGCCCGCGCTTCACCTCGGCGCCGCTGAAGGACACGCGCCGCCCCCCGCCGCGCCGCGCCGCGCCCCGCCCTCCCCGCCGGCGCGATGGCCGCAAGGCGGCGGCGGCGGCGGCTCGGGCGCGGGCTGGGGCTCCGGCGCGGCCGCCACGTCTGAAGCAGCGCGGCCGGCGGCCGGCCGGGGCCGGGGCCGGGGCCGGGGCCGGGATGGCGGCGCTGGCCAGCTCGCTCATCCGGCAGAAGCGCGAGATCCGCGACCCGGTGGCCAGCCGGCCGGTCTCCACGCAGCGGAAGGCGTGCCCGCGCGGCACCAAGTCGCTGTGCCAGAAGCAGCTGCTGGGGCTCATCTCCAAGGTCCGCCTGTGCGGGGGGCGCAAGGGCCGCCTGGAGAAGGCGCCCGGTGAGTGGCGCGGCGCGGCGCGGCGCGGCAGGGCCGGCGGGCGGGCGGGCGGGGGGCGCCCTCGGGGCCCCGGGCGCAGGCTTGGCCCCGGACGGGAAGCGCGCGGGGCTCTCGCGGCCTGGGGCGGGGCGGGGCGGGGCGAGGCCGGCCGTCGGGGCTCTGCCTTGGCCCCGGGCTGTGGCGAGGGGGCGGGGAGCGTGCGGGGTCGGAAGCCCGGGGGCATGCTGGAGGGGCGTCTGCAGGCTGGTTGGTCTCGGGTGCGTGGAGAAGGTGACCGCGGGACGCGTCGGCAAAGAAACCGGACGTGCAAGTGGACATGCCTGGAGGGGCCGCTCCGGACCTGGGCGGTTGCCTGGGAACTGGCGGGCAGTTCGACGGCGGGAGGGCGCCGCGCCGCGCGTCTCCGGGGCCAGCTTCTGAACCGCCAAACTCGTCCCCCGCCCCCCCCCCCCGGGCAGTGGACTCGGGCCCCATCCGAGCATCCCCGGAGACTGACAACGGCGCTCCGCGGCGCCTCTGGCTTGGTGGCTGTCACCCTCATCACCACTCTTGGCTCTCCAGGGTTTTGGGAGGGGGAGGGGGGATAGATAGCAGAACCCGCTTTTCACTGACAATGCAGTCCTGCCTAAGCACGGCGACACCCTTCCAAGCCCATGGACTTCAGGGCACTTGGAAGCGCCTAACTCTGCTTCGGAGGGCCTGGCGAGTGCCATAAGCGGCCCAGCTGGCTATCAGGCTGGCGCTGGGGAGGCTGCACCACCCGTTCTCGGAGAACATGTCGACCGAGCCATAGCACCCCTATGGAGTGCGTCCCTCTGCGATCCCTCCTTCCCACTGTGGCTGGTGGTGAGTGTACGGGTTCAGGACAGGCAGGCTCTTGGGGTGAAGTTGTCGTTGCCCTTCTGAGAAAAGTTAGCACATAGCTCAGGTGCTGGGCCAGTGACAGGGGTCTGCTCCCTAGGCGGCTGGTTTGTAAAATGAGCGTGCTGCTGGCACCCCACCGGTCCCAGAAGGGTGATAAGGGAACGGTTGTAGCACTTTACACATGCCTAGGAACACTCTTGCCTTATATTACACCCTGCATCTCAAGCTTGTGCACTGAGATGCTGTAAAAATGGATATAAATCCCATTTGTTTTATTTTCTGTTGAAATACGTAAGTCCCAAGGAGCTCAAACTCAAATTAAGTGGTGGATGGGGCCCTCTGAGGCTTTTATAGCGCTTCAAAAGACAGCTCCTTCATTTTAAAGGCCTCTAAATGATGAGAAGGTTCATTCGCATAAGTGAATTCTGAATCCAGATGCTGCTGCTCGGCACAGGAGCCTCCCCCCCTTTGCTTTTTCTCCAAGCAGTTTGGAAGGCAAGAATAATCACACCGATATTTCAGCCTAATCCATCAAAATGCCGTTTGCCCACAGCTGCCTTGGAATGGGTGCGAGTTTCCCCAGGGGCTCTTGGGAGGAGTTAATACAGGAGGGAACCCTCAGGGCGAGATTTTGTTAAAAGGAGGAAAAGAGGAAGAAACCTGTAAAGAAATCACCTTAGATTTGGGGGCAGAGGGACAATTGGGGTTAATCAAGAGGTGGGTACTTTGTACGTGCTCAGGGGCAGCCTCATTTTATACGCTTCACTTCTGAGTCTTGGCAATGAAAACCAGCGTTCACTAGGGGAGCCAAAACACGCAACCCACATGACTAAGGCAGAAAGGCGAAGGTTTGGGGGCTTCTGAGAGGCGGGGGGGGGGACAAAGGCAGGACTCGCACGAGGCAGGTATGTAAAATTATGCATGAGGTCGAGAAAGGGCAAAGACGGAGAACTTTTTCTTCCTTTCCCCTTATACTAGTATTGTGGGGGGTGGGGGGGTATTGATAGGTAACAGATTCAGAAGAAATCAAAGCACTTCATCGTATGTTGTGTATTTAACCTGTGAAACTCACTTCTACTGAAAACAATGAGGAAATAGCGTTTTAATATGCAGTAAGATAGCTTGGATGGCTTTAAAAGTTGGACAAATTCATGAAGGAGGCGTTTGCATCAATAGCAATGAGTCAAAGGGGTGAAACTGGACCTCCAGGTTCAGAGGCCCCGCCCCTCTGAAAGCCACTTGCTGGGGAGGGGCAACAACGGGGAAGCTTTGGCCTCAGTGCCCCCTTTGTAGGCTTGGAGGGGCTGGGGGCAGGAGGGACTTGGGGGCTGCTGAGTAGCGCCTTCTTCGCCCCTCGCCCCCTTCCTTCCCTCTACCTCAGTGGGCGGATGCCATCTGCGACGGGATCCCCTGTAGGCCGTGTTCCCAAGCCTTGTCCTTTTACCAAATGCTCCTTCGGAGGATAATTATTGGCCTGAGGAACGCTAGGCAAAGGCCACGCGCCTGTGGGCTGGGATTGTGAAGGGAGAGTGCCAGGCACGGAATTCAGATGCTTTGAGCATCTCCTTGCAGCTGCTATTTACCCGCTCAACATGGTCAGGGGATCCGTTCAAGGGCCTCGTCAGCTCCCCCTCCCCCAACACCCCAAGGCTTTAGTCCTTGTGACTTCCCAGTATACGCTGGCGCTGCCTGTGGAATGATTCCCTGTGGCTACAGGGTGGGGCTAAGGCCCCAAATTGCTGATGGCCCCTTCTCATGACAACCTCAACAGTGCAGGTCAGCTTCATTTGCAATGTGGAAACAGGCTGCAGAGTCCATCTTTTTCCTGGGGCAGAATTTTACATCTAAAAAAACCACAAGAGGACACACAGGTCATAGTTTGCAGGGATGGATGAAGGGATGGTTTGGAAATTCAAACTGGAGCAAGTCTACAAGTGTCTAGACAAGAGGAGAGGAATGGTGTGCCGTGCCCTGTGCCGAAACAGGTCGATTCTGTGCCAGCAAAAGGCCAAAAAGAGTCCAGTAGCACCTTTAGGACTAAAGGTGCTACTGGACTCTTTTTGATTTTGCACGGCTAACTCCTCTGCATCTAGGAAAAGGCCAACTTCCGCAACCTGCATCAAGTCTTCAGAACGTCCAGATGGGCACAAAGTTGCGTGCATTTCCACAATTTGTTTGGCTTCCGCTGGTTGCAAAAAAGGGGGGGATGGACCCAAGCTACTGCCGGGGGGGGCATAATGAGAAGGGGGAAAGCAGAGTGACACAGTGGTATTAAAAAATGTATAGCAACAACAAACCACGTATATGCCTGACTAACAATACAAGTAATTCATTTATGTACACATTCACATCTGCACAAATCACACAGTAAAAAAACTACTTATACATATAATTCTTCACCTCACACGTGGAAAACCATTAACACAGTTGCTTGAATACAGGCACCTCAAGATAATAAAGTGCTGGTGCTACAAAGTGCTGTATAAGTTCATTGCACGTACAATCAATAAAGTGCAAATGCCTAGGGGGCAGGAAGGAAAGTAGTACGGTCCTCCGACAGGTTATCTAGATCCTTATGTGACCCATTTCATACAATCTTTGTCAAAGAGCACACAGTCAGTAAATCCTTTGAATGGACATGTGAATAAGTACTTATAAATACGATTTATGAAGGATTTACTCTATTTTTGCACAGCCATTTGGAATAATATACAGTAAGGATTTACTTCATTTTATTGGAACTCTCACCCACTAATTGGACCTTTGCTATTCAGGACCTGTGAAGTAGAGATTATTCTGGGTTGTTACCAGGCATTTGCACTTTATTGATTGTACATGCAATGAACTTATATAGCACTTTGTAGCACCAGCACTTTATTATCTTGAGGTGCCTGTATTCGAGCAACTGTGTTAATGGTTTTCCATGTGTGAAGAATTATATGTATAAGTAGTTTTTTTACGGTGCGATTTGTGCATATGTAAATGTGTAAATAAATGAATTACTTGTGTTGTTAGTCAGACATATACGTGGTTTGTTGTTGCTATATAATGAGAAGGGGGGCAGTGCATCACAGGGGCCCAGTTCACTCCCAGACAGCAGCAGCGTGGCAGGGGACAGACATCCCCTCCTGGGCCTGCGGTGCTGCTGGCCCGGTCCAGGAGAAGACAGATTCCCTTGGTTCAGGCACTCGCCCTGGCTCCGTTGGCCCCTCCCTGGCCACAGAGCCTCCCACCTCGCATGGTCCACTCACTTTCCAGCCAGTAGGCCAGGAATCCTGCTTCAGAGGAAACTGAGTCGGTTGGGATGCAGAATTCTGCAACAACAACCCTGTTCTGCTGTGTGGCTGTTTGGCAGCGCAAGAGATGCACTGCGTGTGACGGGGAAAGGATGTGGCTGCTGGATGGACGCCAGGGAGAGACCTATGTGCCTAACTGTGCTTTCAAAATGACCGGGAGGGGGGTGGAGTTGAGGACCAGGCCTTGGTCTTAGAGAGGGTTCTCCCTCTCTGCACTCCCTTTTGTTTCACTCGGGTGGTCATGTTGGTCTGCAACAGAACAGCAAGGGCTGAGCCCAGGAGCACCTTAAAGACAGTACGGTTTTCTTGGCCGAAGGTTCCGCGAGCCCAAGCTCCCTTTGTCAGACACCCTTTGTCCAGTATCTGATCAAGTGAGCTACATACCCTGAAAACCTTGTGGGTCGTTAAGGTGCGCTCCTGGGTGCGAATCCTGCTGCTCCATTTTGAGCGACCCTTGCTAAGAGGAAGGGGGCGGAATCGGAAGGCACAGTAGTCTGGAGCCCCAAAACGGTGATCCCAGACCCCTGGGTCCCCTCGCCAGCTGGGCAGTCCGAGCCTCCCTCAGCTTTCCCTTTCTCCATCAGGATCCTACCCTGAACAGGTTGTTGTCTTTGGTTTGCTGCCTGGGCTCTGAGCAGTGCTTGGGTTCCTCCCTGCCCTCTCCCCCTTTCCTCCTTCAAGCAGAAGGGATTTCTGGAGCCTTGGTGAAAAACCTGCTTCTTTGCACATTGCCCCCCTGCGGTGGCGTTTCTTCTGGGACCAGATCCCCGCAGCTGCCAGAATCCACCCCCCCCCCCGAACTTCCCAGGCGCTCTTATTCTAGCCTGTTTTTCCTGCACTGCAGGACCAGCCCTCGTGTGCCTGCAAAAAGTCGCGTGTGGGCGGGTCTGTCGGCCTCCCTGACATCTGCTACTTCACTGAATACCCTTTTACTCCGCCAGGCTTTCAAGGCTGCTTCTCTACAAAAACGAAACAAGCAAGTAAGATTTTTAAAAGCTCCCTTAAATCCCCTTCAGAGGCCAACAAATAATTCCAGCAAAGACGACCACTTGACTCAGGCAGACTACTGAACAGGGAAGGACCGCGCGAGCTGGAGCAACCTGACCCTGATGCCAGAAGGGAAAGCACGTTTCGCCTGCCTCCATTCGCTCAAAAGTCTTGGTGCCAGCCACACCAGCGAGGGGGTGGGGGGGCGTTATTGCAAACTCCTGGGGCACTCACAGAGAAGGCGGGGCATATATTGCAGGGCCCCTCTTCGACAAACCCCAATGGCCCAGCATGTGGCCCTTTAAATGCCCTGGTCCTCGACGGTTCAGCGCTTCATACGTAAGGACCAGTACCTTGAATTGTGCCCAGAAACAAACTGGCAGCTAAGGAAAAGCCTTTTGGAAACTGCTAGGATTTGGCCTGCATAGCTGTTGCAGAGTTTTGCATGATTTGACTCTGCCTTCCAGGGCTGCCCCATATAATAGACTGCAGTAGTCCAACCTGAACTTGACCAGTGTGTGGCTGAGCCTAGCCAGCACATGTCATGAAAATATTGCTGCCCATAGGCCAGCTAAAGGCAGTTCCTGCCACTGAGGCACACCGCAACAGGCACTCTTGTGGTTTGGGTCCAGAAAGGGCGTCCCCTGCAATACTGCTTGGGAGGCCAGAAGCTGATGCGGCTCTCTCCAGTCACTGTAATCCCACCAGCAGCAGCCCGAAATCCCACCAAATGCCCAGCTCCTCACAGCCCCTCCCCAAAAGGCGTTGGGTCAGGGTGTCAAAAATCCCCTCCTTTGTTCATTTATTACTTCATTTACAGCTCCCCTTCCTCACTGAGCCTCAAGGAGGATTACGATAGGTAAAAAGCAATTCAGCCAGAATTGCCCGGCCCTCAGCAAGTCCGGGGCGGCCCAGTCTGAACCATAGGCCGGCGGGGGCGGGCGGCATCGCCCAGTCCTCCGTTCCCTGGAGCCCCCCCCCCCCCGTTGCCACATCCCCTCTGCCGCCCTGCACGTCTCGGCGCCGGAAAGCAACCGAGGAAGGCGAGCGCGGCGCCCCGGAGCTCGGAGGGGAGCGCGGAGGAGCTGGAACTCGTGCTGGGCTGCGGGCCGCCATCCGGTGCGGTCCGGCCAAAGGGAGCCGCCGAGTCGGCTTCCGGGTCTGGCCGCGAGGGCTTTAGGCGGCGCCTTTCCAAAGGGTTTGCCCAGCGGAGCCTCCTCGCTCAGCGGCAGTCTATCTCCGAGGCCCCTGGTGGCAAGCAGGCAGGCGGACCAGGCTCTTCCGAGAAAAGGCCTCCGACTCCGTGGCAAGGCAGCCGCCACAGCGCCTGTTTCCTTGCCTCGGTCCCCGCCTCTGTCCTTGTGGGAGGCTGCGGAAGAGAAGCTCTCGCCCCGAGGCCTGCAGAAAGAACCCAGGCGTCCGAGCTGCTCCCCAGAGAGCTCCGCCCAGGCCTGCTTCTCAGCCCCGAGGCTCAGACGCGGCCCCGCCGGCTGCAGTCTCCCCGGGGCGGGGACCCCCTCTGCGCCAGCCCCAGTCCGAGGAGGCGCCTTAAAGTTGCTCCCCAGCCGGCACAGCGATTCCGAGCCCGCCTTTCTCGCTCAGGCCCGGTTACGCAGGGGGAGACAAGCGAACCCCGCGCTT
This sequence comes from Eublepharis macularius, assembly GCF_028583425.1. Lineage (NCBI taxonomy): Eukaryota > Metazoa > Chordata > Lepidosauria > Squamata > Eublepharidae > Eublepharis > Eublepharis macularius. Next base: position 79,558,544 of record NC_072801.1, read on the forward strand.
CCGAGGGCCTTCGAAAGGAGGCCGTGCCTTGGGCCATGTGCAGAGGGCCTCTCCGTCCCAGTAGCCAATCAGGCCGGCGCGCCGGCCCGCTGGAGCCCAGCCTTGAACGCCGCGCCTCCCCCCACCCCCGCTCCTATGCCCCAGAGGGAGCCGGAGCCCCCCTCCCGCCGCCTGCCACGGCGCTCGGCCGAGAAGGACGCTCCGAGGCCGAGAGAGGCGGGATTGGCCCTGCAGGAGTGGCCCGACAGCCGCGGGGAGAAAGGCCTGAGCAGCCGGGGTCGAGCCCAGGGCCGTCGCCCTGCAAAGCAGCCCCGGCGCGGAGCTTCCCCCAGGCCAAGAGCCAGGCCGGGGCACCTGCAGGCCGAAGGCAGCCGGGCGGGCGCGGATGGGCTCCGGCGAAAAGAGGCCGGACGCGCCCGGCGCGGATCCGGGCCACGGGGCGTCGGCGAGGCCCGGCCGCTGCGGTTCCTCCGGCTCTGCGGTCACGTCGGGGAATGTCCCGCCGGCGCTGGCGAGGGAGCGGGGCTGGTGTCGGGTTCCGCTGAGGAGGCGCGCTGGGGCTTCTTCATTAGGCGAGGGAGCGGCGCGGCGTCGGAAAGGAAGATATTTATGGGGGGTGAGAAGCCGCCGCCAAGGGAGGCTCGCTGGAGCTTCAAAATCCGCCCGGTTTTATTTGTACGCTTATTGGGAAATTGGGGTATAAACATGATTGAAACCTCCCGCGACGGATGCCAGGGAGCCTCCAGTGCTCGCATCGCGCCAGCCTGACTCAACCCTGGGCCGCTGCCGCCCGCCCCCCCCCCCCCGGGCCCCAGCCAGGGGCTTCCCTCTCGAGCCATCATCCCTGCCTGCCTCTTTCCCCAGGATTGCCCCCCACCCCCATAGTCGCCGGCCCCTTCCTCCCCGCTGCCTTAATCCCCCCCCCTTCTATGCCTGCCCTAATTGCAATTCATAATCCTTCTCTTAGGTATTTATTTTCAGGGCTGTAGCTTTCTAGGCCCTGCTGCAAGGCAGGCACATTAAAATAAATTAACGCTATTTAAATATATTTGCATACATTATGGGAAGGGAGAGGAACAGGGAAGTAAATTGCATTTTGTTAGAAGTACCTGGGACGAGGGGGGGCCCACCAGTCTGCCTGTGTGTGTATTTAAGAACCGGCTGCTGTAGACAAGCAAAGAAATTATCCGGAGTGATTTATTCCCTGCCTCTCCCCCCCCCATACAATCTTTCTGTTCCCCAGATGCTGCTTCAGTCCTGATGAGTAAAACTCTCCCTAACAACCACGTCTTGTGAGAGAGAGACACACACACACACACAGACACACACACCCTCCCCGGTCTTTTCCAGCCCCGCTCCACCTTCCAGACCCTGTCAGCTCCCCAAATCTTCCCGCTCCCAATACATGAGGTCCTGTTGCCCTTCGGCTCCCACTCCACAAAATCCCTCCCGTGAGCCCCGCCTTTCATCTTCAGATACCCCAAATCACTAATGTGGTGACAGCCCCTCACCCAAAATGTCCCCCAGACTCTCACATGCAGGCCCTCCCATCCCGTGTTTGGTGATGCACCTCCCAGAGCAGCCCGCCAGTAGCCCAGGCAGCCGTGGCCCCAGTTTGCTAAGGAGGGCAGAGCTGTCAGCTGCCCCCCCCAATCTTGGCCCACAGCGGCCCCCCCCCAGGTCCCAGAGCTGCTCCCAACATCACATCTTCTCATGAGGCTCCAAGGTGAGGCCCTGCCTTGGCAACTGCAGAGGCTCAAAGCTGGCTCAGTTCCTGCCCCCTCCCTGCCTGCCTGTCCACCCTCCCTCTGGCTGGTTCCTTTGCTCCTGTAACCTTGTAGGCTTGCATGCTCTCTCTCTCTCTCTCTGCAGCTGCAGTGAGAGAGCGAGGGGGAGGCGAGGGAAAGAACGAAGGTGACACGCACACACACACACACACAAGACACCAGGGCTTCAGCCCTACATTGCATGCTGGGGAAGAAAGCTCCCCTTTGGGCTCCATTGCTCCAGCCCCACAAATTGTAGGCCACAGTCCACACCACCCTCTTCAGGGAGCTGCATTAAGGCGTGCAAAACCCCACCTCAATAGAGGGCTGGCCTCTGGAGTCTTCGTTCCGAGAGCAGGCCTTAGGTTTAGGGGGCGCTCTGCAGACAGACCAGAGCGCCTCGCTTTGTGCTCTGTTGGTGGCCATCCAGGAAGAGAGTCACATCACAGTCTTTCTGCCTTTCCCAAGGCAAGTGGGGTTTGGGGCTCAAAGTCCACTCTGGCCTGGTCCCGAAAGCCCCAGCTGTAGCGCAAGCACTTGGCCCCAGAACACGGGGGAGGGGAAAGAACGCCTTGGGCGTGTCCGGAGAGTGTCCTTCCCCTCCCAGTGAGGAAATGCCTGCAGGCCCCGTGGAATTCATCTGTGTGTTTGCTGATCATGCCCTCTGGCCCAGTCCGCCCACCAGCCCCATGGGGGCAGTGCCAGTGGCTACACAGGATCCACAAGCTCACAGAGGAACATCTGAAGGCGGCTTGAGATGAAGGGGCCGAGGCCTCCCCGATCCTGGGCGCCTCCTGCTTCAGGTGGGGGTAGTAGCTCAGTGGCAGAGCGGCTGCTTGGCAACGGGGAGGCCTGGGGTTCGGTCCCACAGTACCAGTCAGTGGAGAGTGAAACATACTCAGTGAAGCAGTGGAGAACAGGGCGGAACAGATGAGCCCTCTGAGCCCGGGAATCTCATTTGTAGCTGGTGTAGCCTAGTGGTTAAGTGGTTGGGCTGCAAATCGGCACGCTGCCGGTTTGATTCTCACTCCTGCCATGAGCTCTGCAAGTGGCCTTGGGTCAGCCCTTCCCGACAACACTGACTTCGTTCCCCACTCTGATTGGGCACTAGTTTGTCTAGAAGAGTGGTAGACGAATGAACGGTGATGATAATTTTTGGATTCAGTAACGGGTGGGGTAACAGTGCCCCCGAGCACCCACAGAATTGCCTTTCTTTACCTGAATAGCTGCTGGCCCTTGGATGTCTGTGGGCTCCGTGACACAGCGGTGCTTCCCAGGGAGAGGCCACGGCATCCAGACAGGGTATCCTGAGCCTAAAGACAGGAGGCACCGTGTTCAAATCCTGCTTTGGGCTCACCATGAAGCTGCCTTACACAGAACTAGACCCTTGGTCCACCCGAGTCAGTCTTGTCTGCTCAGACTGGCAGTGCCTCTCCAGGGGCTCAAGCCAAGGTCTTTCACATGATCCTTTTAGCTAGAGGTGTTGGGAATGGAACCTGGAACCTGCTGTGTCCTGAGCAAATGCTCTGCCACTGAGCCACGGCCCTTCCCCATAAACTGTTCTGTTTCTCAGCCTCAGCTATTCCCATCCATGAAATGAATTAGAATCCTAGGGTTGGAAGGGTCCTCCAGGGTCATCTAGCCCAACCCCCTGCACAGTGCAGGAAATTCACAACTACCCTCCCCCAACTGCCCCAGTGACCCCTGCCCCATGCCCAGAAGATGGCAAAACACCGTCAGGATCCCCAGCTAAACTGGCCTGGGGAAAAATTGCTTCCTGACCCCAAGGGGGTGATCAGCCTTACCCTGGGCATGTGAAAAAGGGCCACGAGAACTAAGCACTGATGTAGCCCTTCCTGCCCTCCCCCTCATGCTCTGCCCAGGTTCACAGAATCAGCATTGCTGTCAGATGGCCTTCGAGCTTCTGCTTAAACACCTCCAAAGGAGGAGAGCCCACCACCTCCCGAGGAAGCCTCTGTTCCACTGCGGGACTGCTCTGTCTGGAAGTTCTTCCTAATGTTTAGCCAGAAACTCTTGATTTAATTTCAACCCGTTGGTTCTCCATTGACCTCCATTGCAGGTCAGAGGCAAAGATTGCCTGTCAGTCGTGCAGTGGTGGTGGTGTGCACTCTTTGCGTGGAGCAGGGGGAAGGTCACCCAGAGCCAGGAATGGAGTGAGCGGGTGAGAAGAATAAAGCTAACGATGGGGGAGAAGAATTTGCTGGGGACAGACGACTGATACTTCTGCTTTGGCTAGGATCGCCCTTGAGGAGATGCAGCCAGAAGAGACATTGCAGCCGGGCAAAGGGCTGCAAATTAATTAGGAGGGAGCAGAGCAGAGGGACAGGGGGACGCAACATTTGAGGATCCTGCCCCACTTGCACAAGGCCCCATTTTCCTCCCAGAGGATCCAAGAATCCTAGCACCTAGTTTAACTCCCAGAAGCCTTGTTCCACTTGAGAATATATCAACCCCCAGCATGTGATAACACGCCCCCCCTTTAATGACTATCACTAGTTCTGCCCTGCCTTTAGCAGCCCCCACATCACACAGGGGAGTGTGCAGTCCCTGCATGCTCTCTGTTCCCACCCACCCCACCCCACCGCCTTGCTTTGTTTCAACTCCTCAAAAGCAAAATGCATTTCCCCCAGTCCTCCCCCTTTAAAGGAACAATGGAATTAAAATGTTCAGATCTCCAGGCGCTGATTGAATGGAAAGCCTCTCCGTGGCTTGTTAAAGGTGCCCATTTTTCTTTGCTAAGTATAATTTACTTAAAAGTCTTTCCCCACATGTCATCTCCCAGATGCCTGGCCCAGAAAAGCCCCTCCAGAGAACAGCTTGTGACTTATTTCCAGCGCCTGTCAGAATGCAGCCAGGGAGAGGGAGACAGAGAGAGAAAGAGAGAGAGCAAGACAAAGCTTGGAACCGGCCAAGCAAAAGAGCCCTCCCAAACAGAGATGTCCAGAGAGCTTTTGTCCACTGGCTCTGTTGCTTGTGTTTTCTCCCACCGGCCATTTCCTTGGCCCACAGCCCGTCACAAAGGGGGGGGGGGACCCTGGCCCCTCGAAAGTGGAGCCTTTGCTCCAGAGCAGCTTCTCGGGGAGCTGACGTGAGGAGGGGGCCCTTGCACAGGATGGGGGTCAGACGCTGCCTTCCTGCCACTGCCAGCCACATCCAGGAGGTAATGGGAGTTCCTGGCTGGGGGCAACTACAGCCTGCTTTGTGCCAGCCCCCGTTTTTGCATTTCCAAAAGCACCTTTGAAACCTGCCTCTCCTACTAATTGTGAAATCGTGAATGCTGCCTACCTGGGAGGGACAGTAGGAAGGAGCCGGGCATGGCATGGAAGGGCCATCCGGGCCAAACGTCCTCTAGGTGAGCATCTATTGGCCAGTCAGCTGCCTTCGGGAAGCACCCAAACTGCCCGCCCAAGCTTCTGGTGTTTTGAGATAAACAGCTCTTGAATATGGAAGCTCCATTTACCTGGGATTGCTCATTGTTGCTGAGAGACCTGCCCTCCATGAATTTGTCCTTCAACGTCTGTTTCTCATTGTGGGCTTGCAGAGACTTTTGGGGTGGTGAGCAAAAGGACATTTGCACGCACTCAGAGGCACTTCCTTCTAGGTTGTTGCTTCATGCATGCCAGGAATGGGCCTTGGCGCTGGAAACAGGTTCTGGGGCTCAGCAGTGGCTCAGATTATAAAGGGTGGCACAGTTCACGTGGGATGATTCCAAGGTGAGCTTGGGTCTTTTTGTAAAGCAAGTTTCTTGTCCTCATTGTGAGTTGGCTTGAGTTCTCTTTTCTTTTTTTAAGGTAACTAACTGAGCACTGATCCTTCAGCCCCTGATGCCCAGATGTGTGGCTGTGTGCCCATAAGCCCGGATGGCAGGTTTGCGTGAGCACACGGGGACACACCTGGCCCAGTCCCCAGCGTCCCCCTTTGCCAGCTCAACACAAGGCCCTGTCCTCTCTGCCCCCTGCACTCCTAATCTTTTCCAAAATGTTCTTCGAGGGAGGTAATCGGGACAGTTTCAGGGAGAGGGTCCTTGTGGGGCAGGCAGAATTTCCAAGCGTGGGGAGGCAGATTATCTCAGCCAAGCGGCAGCAATTCTCGCTGCCTCAGCAACAGAGGAGAAATTGTCATCCATCATCCGGTGGGAATCCAGGCAGCAGAAAGGAGCAAGTGCCAGCAAGCGGGGAGGGGGAGGAGGGATCTTTGCAGGCCCCTCCAAGCCACAGCCAGCCTGACTCAGCGGCTTGTGCCAAAGAAGAGCGAAGCCCCGGCCGGGCTCTTGGCGGGGTCTGAGCACAGTTGCGTCCAGTCAGGGCTCCGAGGCTCCCTCGCCCAGGATGGAGGGCCAGCGGAGGGCCAGTTTTACAACATTAAAAACAAAAAAACCCCAATAAATATGATTAAAACTAAAAACATCACTACAATTAAGGGGTCCCACAAATACAACTGATAGTCAAAAGCAACCAGCTAGTGATTCCACAATCTATCCCGTCTGGTTAAAACCCCACGGAAACGATTCCACCGTGCATGCCCTGCGACGCCTCGTATTGTGGCAGGGAGAATGTGGTGGTTTCAGCAAAGCTGCAGGGCTGAAGTGGGGGGGGGCTACTGTCAGTAGGGATGCTTTCTGGAGGCTGGTGGGACCCTGGGCTCGAAAAGGGGCTGGGGCACTTCGCAAAGCGACTGCCTCGGGGGCTTTTCTCCTCTTTTCGGCTGCATCACAGTCTCCTCCCCCGAAGGTTTTCCATCAGGGATGAGATCGCTCTAGAATTCCCCTTGCGGGTGAACAAAACAGCTGGCGGGACACAGCCAAGCACCACCTGGGCTGGGAGGGGGGTAGTCAACAGAGGGCCACATGACAGAAGGGGGAGGGCTGGGCAGAGGGGCGTGGAGCCGAGGGCAGGCAGAAGGTCCCTGTGGGCTGGTCCCCTGGTGGATGAATGGTGCCCATTGGCAGGTCTCTTCCCCCCCTCCATCCGTTGGAGACTCTCGCCCCTGCTGCCAGTCCAGCATCAACTCAGCCTCGGCCCTTCGCTGCCCCCTCCCACTCTGCTGCTGCTTCTCTTGAGTGTTGGCAGCTGCAGGGTGCACACGTTGGGCATTTCTCCATTCCTCCAAAGAGATTCTCTAGGGGAGCTGGCAGCAGTCTGGTTCAGCTCTCGGGGAGACCAGCAGTTATTTTGCAAGAGGTCGGTGGCTGAGTCCACTTGTAAGGTGAGAGGTGCTGAGAACAGGCTTTCTCTGCCAGAGACCCTGGAGAGCCGCTGCTGGGCAGAGGAGGCAGGATGGGGGGGGGCATGGCTCAGAGCTCCTGCTTTGCTTGCACAGGGTCCCTGGGTCACTCTCTAGCAGCTCCAGGGGAAAGATTTCAGGTAGTCGGGCAGGGAAAGGCCTCTGTTGGAGACCTGGAAGAGCCACAGCTGGTCAGAGGGAACCCCATACTTAGCTGGATGAACCAGCGGTCGGATTCTGAAGAAGCGCCCTTCCTGCGTTCGGTCTTCCTCTGAGGAAGGCACGGGGGCCCTAAATGAGAAGGCCGAGGGGCTGCAAAGGCAGATATGGGCCCCTGTCCAAGGCAGGTCGATTCTTTAGGGTTGTGCTAATCCTGGAGCCCTAAGGGAGGACGTTTTCTTACTCTGCGTGGCTGGTGGGGTTGTAGAAATCCTGTTGGAATGGCACAGTGAAGAGCTGGGGCCGGGATGGGTCACCAAAGCTAGCAGGACCGGAAACCACTTGAAGGGCCTTAGGGTTTTTGCGAAGGCAATCTGAGACCCCCCCCGGGGCTATCCTTCCTGGGCACCAGCTGGGGACCTTCACAGCACAAGCACAGCCGTCCTCTTCGGAGCAGGGCCCTCGGCTCCAGAGGCCTGGCGCTCTTTCCTGTGCTTTTATGCAGTAAGGTAGCTGGCAAAGTGATCCCTCCGCTCTGATTGACGTTGTCCTTGCCGCAATGCCCTCTTCTTTTCTCCTCCCCCTTCTTGGGACCCCCCACAGAGCCGCAGCTGAAAGGCATCGTCACCAGACTCTTCTGCAGGCATGGCTACTACCTCCAGGCCCACCCGGACGGCAGGATCGACGGCACGCGAGAGGATGCCAACGGGTTCTGTAAGGGCACCGTGCAGGGGGTCTCGCACCCTTTTCCCGACCCAGTCCCCAGGTCTTGAAGCCCGCAGGGAAGGCCTTGAGTTCCTGCTCATTTCAGCAGGCCCCCCCCTGCCCAAAATGGTGCCCCAAATCCTCTTCCCCCGAAGTGGAGGCAGTCCTGGCCCAAAAGGGGGCTGGTGGCTCGCTCACTTAGCAGTTGTGGTTCCTGCTGCCCCCTGCCCTGGGCTACCAAGAGGCAAGCAGAGAAGAGCACCTGAAGCGCCCTCCTGGGTCAGTCCAAAGCTGGGGCCTCCTAGACCAGCCTCTCACTTCACACCGCAGCCAGCAGATACTCGCACGAAGGCCCGTGGAGGGCAAAGCCTCAGGACAGAGCAGTTCTATTTAGCTGTCCTGAGAGCCCGGGGGGGGGGGCAGAATCACCTCGCTCAGCTCCCCATTGTTGCCTGTATGGGGAGGGGGGGACATGGAGGTCTGTGTCACAGCACTGCATTCTTGGTGTGCCCCTTCAGCAAGGGGGGGGGGGGGTTTGGGGTCCCTCCTGCTTCTCTGGACAGCCCCAGAGGAGCCCCATGTGCAGCTGCCTTCTGCACCATCTGTGCTCGGCCCCTCCAAGTTCCCTCTCTGCATAATTGAGTCTTGGCTGCCCAGGGACCCAGGGAGGGGTACGTGATGGATGAGCTTGTCCTCTCCGTTGCCGCCTGTCCTGAGCCCATTCCAGCACACAGCCCTGCTAGCCGCCCCGCATACCAAGCAGGCCTCCCCGTTTAGCAGCATTTATCAGAGGCCTCCCCCTGGGAACGGTGGCCACCTGCATCTCCTGGCACAGGCCCAGCACCTGGCCAATGGTGCTTGGAGCCAAGAATTCCCGGAACCCCCCGCCCTCCTGTCAAACCCAGGCTCTGCAGCAACCACACTGCCTCTTTCGCTCCCCCACCCCAAGCCTGAAAGGCGGGCCCAAGGGACCCCTCTTTGCGTCCCCTGGTCACTGCTCCCCTCTCAGCTAGGAGTCCAGCTCCCTTCTCCTTCTAGTCTGAGATGGGTAGCCGTGTGAGTCTGCCTGTAGCAGTAGAAAAGAGCAAGAGTCCAATAGCACCTCTAAGACTAACAAAATTTATGGTGGGGTATGAGTTTTCATGAGTCACAGCTCACTTCTTCAGATGAGTGAGCTGTGACTCACGAAAGCTCATACCCTAACACAGGAGTGGGCAATTGTTTTGGCTCGGGGGCCACTTTGTGGGAGCGGAGGTTAGCGGAGGGCCGCACCTTTTAAAATGATTGCATTCATTAGTTAACTTTGCGTTTCAGAAAAGGTATAAATTGTATCATAAAAATCAATAAATATAAATTAAATAAAATAGTGGTAGTTTTATTCAATTTATTTATTGTGCTAATTTCATATCGCGCACGGGAATGAAATCTCAGTTCAAGGCGGATTTTTCTGACTGTCTTGATGGGCCACAAAAAACTGTAGCGGGCCGCATGTGGCCCGCGGGCCGCAATTTGCCCACCCCTGCCCTAACACAAACTTTGTTAGCCTTAGAGGTGGTGCTACTCTTTTCTTCTTCAACCCTGGTTACTCGGATCCAGTTTGGACACCAAGAGTCAGCTGTAGCTCTTGGCTGCAGGCAGGGCTGGCTCAGGGCATTTTGGCACCCAAGGAAGGGTCGCCCCTTCTTGCCATGCCGTGTTTCTCCAGTCGCCTCTCCTCTTTTTCTGCCCACAGCTCTCTTTAACTTGATTCCAGTGGGTCTCCGAGTGGTCGCCATCCAGAGCACCAAATCAGGACAGTACATAGCCATGAATGCTGAGGGCTATCTCTATACCTCCGTGAGTATCTTTGCCTCCTTCCGCCCAGGGAGCCGGCTGGAGGGTGGGGGAGCAGGCTGTGCTGGTGCCTCACTCTCTTCCACCACGAGAACCGTCGTGGCTGCAGTTAGGCGGAAGAGTTGCCCCGAAGAGTGGCGTTCACCTGCTCTGCCCGGGCGGGCGGGCGGGCGGGCGGGCAGGAACAGCTTGGCTGATGCTTTCAGCCCACTGGGCCACTGCAGAAGGCATGGGAGCAAAAGGGGAGCACTGCAGAGTTAAAGAGAACAGGGCCAGGCCGTTTCCAGATGGCTGACCTGCACCCGGGACGTCTTGCAACGTTTCAGATCGTGCCGGGGAAAACGCAAAATACCGCGTTTTCCCCGGCACGATCCGAAACGTGGCGTGACGTCCCGGGTGCAGGTCAGCCGTCTGGAAACGGCCCCAGTTTATTTTGTTTTGTTTACTTAATCTATTTTGCTTTGTTTTTTAGTTTTTTAAATTTATACCTCGCCTTTCTTTCCCAGGGGGGACCCAACGTAGCCTACTTCATTCTCCATTTATCCTCACAACAGCCCTGTGGGGTAGGTTAGGCTGGGAGGGTGTGACTGGCCCACGGTCACCCAGCAGGCTTCCATGTCCGAGCAGGGATTGGAACCCGGGTCTCCCAGATCCTCATCTGTTATTCTGGCCACCACACCAGGCTGGTTCGTGCAGACACACTCTGACAATCCAGTCTCTACTTTTTAGAGCACTGGGCCAAGCGGGGGCTGCTGCGGGTCTCGCTGCGATCAGGATCTGGCATGGCTGCCAGGGGAGGGGGAGGAACACGGCAGGCCTCTGGGCGTGCTTCACGCCCATGGCAGGTGCCCTTTGGCGTGAGGGCCCACGGAACCAGGCTGGGCTTCATGGTGCTTCGAAAGCTTCACCCGCTCAGGACCTCCTGCAGTTCTTCCCACAGCGCTGCAAGGTAGGCCGGTGCCCTGCTCCCCAGACTCCAAACGTAGCACTGAGTGAATTTGTCACTGGCCTGTGAACAGGGGACCTCTTGGAGCCACGCTGCTTCTCTGCTCGGTTCTCCCCAGCACAAGCTTGCTCCCTCCCCACCCACCCCCTGCTCTGCGCTGCAATTAGAAACTGCCTGCCCTGGTTAACGAGGCTTCCCCGGAGAGAATTCCCTGACCCGGATCCAGAAGGGATCTCAGCAGTTTGTGGCACCTCCTGCCCTACTCTAGGTGTGGCACGGACTGAAAAAGGGGCCAGCAAGCTCCAGAGGGGAGGGGAGGGGAGGGGGGCCCTGGTGCACCCTCTGTGCTGGGATTTAGGGTCCAAAGTCTCTCGGTTTAGGTGTCTTCTCTTGCCCTTCTTCCAAGGCCCTCCCCCCTCCATTTTATCCTCACAGCAACATGGGAAGGGCGAGAAATATACTGGGCGGTGTGGTTGAAGTAGCAGGTGGCCCCATGTCTCCTGGTGAGCTTTGTGGCAGAGCAGAGATTTGAACCTAGATTGATGCCCGCCCCACCTTTACTCCACTCTTCTTCTCTGGCCCTTGACAGCCCGTGGCACGAAAGCAGATGTCCAGAACACTCTGCTGGGGCTCGTGCTTGCCAGGTCTCAGCCCCTGAACAGGTTTCCTATGCCAGGACTTGCTTTCAAACCCGGTGCCTGAGAAGTAACAAGAAAGGCCTCTGAGCATGGACAGAGTCCTTTCCCCACAGCCACACTCTTTCATGTGGGATTTGCAGGCAGGTGCCAAGGTTTCCAAGCAACTGTGGATCCTGACCAGGGTCAGCTTTCCTGGAATATGGGTGCTCTTTAATGTGTGTGGTAGGCACTGTCTGGCCTTGTCCAGTTGTCCCCAGGGTCTCCTGATGCCCCTTCCCCTCCTACTTTCTCCCCCCCCATTCTCTTTTTAGTGTTTTCCCTTTAAACCAACCACTTTAAATAACAATAAAAATTGGGCCGGGGGAGGGGGGGATCTCACCCTCTTTTCCTAATTTGAAAGTTCCCCTTCTCTTCTCCCCTTCATCAGCATGAACCATGATAATATCACGTTATTGTGATGGAGATGCACTCTGCATGTACTCAGGGGCACCTGGCTCCCCTGCTTCCTGGCTGCTGCTGGCATTAAAAATGTGACTCAGGCCTTAGGAGTGATGCAGGGGGGGGGGTATTGTTTCCCCCTTTTCAGTTCCTGGCCAAAACGCCTTTCAGGAGGGCTCTCTTCTCCCCATAACTACTGGCAGCTTTTACGAGATCTTTTTAATACCAATTAAACATTTTGGGGGGAAATTTGGCAGAAGATGACAGGTCTCTTGCAGAGGGGGAAAGCAGTGCGGGGGGGGGCTCTCTGGGACATTTTGCTCTCATTAACATTATAGCTTCTTTGGCTTCCTTTGCCTCACGATTCTGGGACACGAACCCAGTTATCCTGGAGAACCCCCCCTTCCCCCCCCCCCCCGGAATCGGACGTTGTGCAGTGCCACCTTGTGGCCGATGCCTCCTACAGCACCCCAAATGCTGTGGGGAAAGAGGGGCTTCTGACTTAGGACCAAGAGGGTCTCCTGGTGTGTTCAGTTTTGCTTATTGGCTATCAAGCCCCAGGGACAGGAGTCGGTCGACATCTGAAGTGGGGGAGGTGTTAATCATCTGATTCTTCAGCCACATTCTCTGTCCTTCACCTGGGTTTCCATTTGTTGTTATTGTTGTGGTTCTTACTTACTTACTTACTTAACTCACTGGTACCCCCCCCCCTTCCCAATGAGGACCCAGAGCGGCCTATATTATTCTCCTCTGCTCCATTTTATCCTCTCAACAACTCTGCGAAGTAGGTTAGACTAAGAGAGTGTGACTGGCTCCATGTCACCCAGTGAGCCTCCGTGGCAGAATGAGGATTCGAACCTGGGTCTCCCAGATCTTACTGGGATGAACTAACCACTACACCATGCTGGTAACAGCATAAAAATAGATCCTGCTTTCCACCATAAGGGAAGTTCCCCACGCCCACTGTTTCTCCCACTGAGAAAATGTATAGACAGACGGTATGTTTCTTCTGATGGAGCAAATAGCAGGGGGGGCCCTCCCAGGGCCTCTGCGATTTGCAAATTAGCATCGAGGGGGAGTGTAATGATGCCAAGTAAATGGGTGCCTGTGTCTTTAAATGCTTGGTGTGAGCTGGGTGAAGAGTGGGGGTGAAAGAGAGGAATGAGTGAGCGATATGATTGGTTGATGACTTAGAGGGTGGGCGGAGTGAAGGCAGTTTTCAGTTACTGAGGGAGAGAAAAAGATTCAGTTAGGGCAAGAGAGGCGAGCTGTGTGCAGCCTGAGTATGTGGAAGTGTTTATGAGAGAAATATGACCTGTGTGGACCCTGAACTGAGCATGTCTGTGAAAGGACACTCAGTCAGGGAAAGAGAGGCTAGCTGTGGGCTGCCTACATTTGAAGTATTTGTGAGAGGACTATTGAGTCTAGTGAAGGAGGCTAACTGTGTGTGAAGCCTTAGAAGAGATCGGTGTGAATGAGTTTATAGGAAGTAACTTTAAGAACTAAGAACTACTTTTATGAAACCAATACCCTTCTTGAAAAATAAACATTTGTTTTGTTTTGTTATATCCCAGTGTAGCTGTCATTGCTATATCCCATTCCTATCCTCAGGGCCACATAAACACGTTACCAAAGGGGAAATTTGAATAAAATATTTTGGAATAATATATTCCTGGTGGCAGCAAACTACCCAGAGGGTGTAAGGGGAAGATTAAAAGAACAATCTACCCCAAAGAAAGTACAGGTCATAACAGGGAGGCTAGCCCCCCACACACACTAGCCCCAGTCCCAACTGGAAAGCTCCCTCCCATAAAAGCCCTTTGGGAGAGCAGCCTGGGGCTGTGCTGGTGTCTCATCTGGTGGATCTGTCCAATTTCACTGTGTAGAGTGATGGGGAGGGGCAGAGATTTGCCGCAAAAGTGGGTTTGACAGTTGGTAAGAGAGTCTGTCCCAAACATTCGTTCCAGGCACAAGGGAGGGGCCTTCCTTCGAGCTGCTCCCCACTCTTCCTTCCCACCCCAGTCCCCTCTAACTTTTCAGGGTCTTATCTGCCCTCCTCCTGTGTGCCCCATTAAGCCCTCCTTTTGTGGTTTTGCACATCAGTCACCACTGAGTGAAACAAAGGAGTCTGGGAGGAAGGTCAAGCACCAGGGCTCCCCCATTAAGGCCACCACGGGAGTAACCCCGCCTTGTGCGTCTCCTTCACCCCTCTCCTCCAGGCTCACTTCACCGCTGAGTGCCGTTTCAAGGAATGTGTCTTTGAAAACTATTACGTGATGTATTCCTCCACCCTGTACCGGCAGCGGGAGTCAGGACGGTCGTGGTATTTGGGCATCAACAAAGATGGGCAGGTGATGAAGGGAAACCGAGTCAAGAAGACCAAAGCCGCTGCCCACTTCCTCCCCAAACTTCTGGAAGGTGAGAGTTGGTGAAGCTTCGTGGGCCTTGGTTCCTTTGGATACAAATGGCCACCTTGCACAGTTCCTTATGTACAGATGCTCTCTTGCAGAATCACAGGTCTGCAAGCAGCCTCTTGCAGAGCCTCGCGTCTATTAGCAGCTCACATTGCATCCCTTCTGGCCCTTTTGGAACAATACTGTCGTGTGTACTCTTACATGGCAACACTTGTGCCAGCCCCAGCCTCCCTGTTTGTTGACTCTAGGCAAAATGTAGGAGACCTAAGGAACTTAATTCCCACGCAGTTGACCCAGGGTTGTGTTCCGGTTGGATTGTGCCCGTAGGCTGGGATTGCCATGGCGGGGGGCAGGGCTCTGACCCCAGTCTTGTTTTCATTTCTTCCTCTTTTTCCTTCCTTCACAGTGGCTTTATATCGTGAGCCATCGCTACACAACCTTGTTGAACCAGCCCTGTCCAAGAAGGCAGAGGAGGAAGACATAGCTGTGCCCCCTATCAAAGAGATATCTAAGGCTGACGCCACGTAGCCCTGAGGATGGGGGGGTGCATTCTCCTTCTCCGCCCCTACCTTCTTCTCATCTCATGTGTGTCCCAGGCACGCATCCCCACCCTACTGGCCACTCTTCCAGCCACCTTCTGAACAAACTCCTTCACATTTCCTCTTTTATTTCTCAGGATGTACCCCCCACCTTTTCTCTCTTGCGTTCAGCTTTTGGGACTTTTAAGACCATTTGTCAGGAGGGGAAGGTTCACAGGCCACAGACATTTTTTCTTTTGGATGAGAAGAAATTACACAGAGAGAGTCTTCCAGTTCAAGCCATAGCTGCAACACGGCCTCCAGCCTCCAGGGGGCAGCATTGGGATGCTGTGTGGGCAAAAGCCCATCGTTCAGGCTTTCCAGCTTCCATAGGGCAGACGGAAGTTGTTGCAGCTGTCAGGGATACAGTTAACATAGAAAAACGATCCGTCTTCCATGCAAGCAAGACATTGCAATACGGTGCTTTGCTTCTGCTGTGCTGATGACATGAGTTCCAACGTGTTAGGAGAAAGCCAGCAGGAAAAGGTGTGTCGACATGGAGCCGGCAGGAAGTAACGTTCTGTCTCGTACTACAGGGAAAAAGATCTTCTGTTTCAAAACTAATTTTTAAAAAGTAACGTGCTATACTGTTTTCAGTCACTGAGTGGTGACATGGTCCTTCCTGGAATCTGCATGAGATTTCGTTGCTGACTTCTTTGGATTTGTGGACGACAGCAGCTGTTAATGATATGAGTTTCCTTGGGGAAAAGGACAACAGATTTGGTTTACCAGCTCAGGCGTCAGAGACTGCCCTCTCTCTCGTGGTTGCCTCAGGACCCAAAAGGAGGGGAGGGCCTTCCCCAAACTGTAATCACTTAACAGTGTTCTAGTGGAGCAAATTTTACAACCTGGAATCTTTTTCTTCACCTATGGGATATCAGTATCGACTCATTCGAAGAAAATCATACGCTTCCCATCCTTTCTGCTGCAATATAAAATTGTAATGCCGATGCAGGACTGGCGTGTTATAAATTAGCACCTTTTGTGCTGGATCAAATCCTCTCCAGCAAGAATAGGAAAGATTGTGCTCCTGTTTTGGGCCGCTAGGAGCCAACAATTTCCTATCGAAAATGAAGACGTCTTATGGAGCAGCACAGCCTGCTGGCAGAACCTTTCCCTACGAAATGGAATAATACCCCATTTGGCCACTGGATGGCAACATTGCATTCAAATATCTTCCTAAAAAGTGCCCGCTTCCATTGAAGAAACCAACCCATAAAATGCAATACTCTTATTTGGCCACTGAGTGGCAACTCTGTGGCATAGCAGGACGTCTCGAACTTTATTTGCATGCTGCAAGGACCCTCCTGGCCTGGGGACTTTGGGAGAACAATAGCCAATAGCCAATAACTCGGGGGAGGGTGCATGCCATAAAACTCTGCACCCACCCCCCACCCACCCCCCACCACATCTCAGTATGCCCAGCTCTGCCATATACCAGTCTGTACAGTATTTCAACAGGCAATAAATTAAAAGGGCAGTGGGAGGGGAAGCCAATGTGAAACAGGGCTTGTGGGGGGCGGGGGACAACACCGTAATGTCTGTGGGGTGGAGTCAGTGGAGCCTGTGGGGAAACTACAGATCTTCCAGAAACAGAAACTGGGAGTGCTGACACATCCCCCTTCACACTCCATGCGCTCTCCATGTGTGTGTGTGGGGGGGGGGGCACTTTCCAGTCACAAGAACCACCTGCTTGTTCTTTGTTCCATCCCCATTCCTTGTCTCTGCTAGGAATCCTGGCCCCCTCCAGCAAGGATGGACTGGCCATTTAACTTACAGGGAAATTTCTGGTGGGCCGTTGCCCAAGAGGGCCAGGAGCAAGTAGAGCCAAACTCCTGCAATTCTGCCAGAGCTTCTGAGGTCTCGTGGCTCCAACCCTTCAGTGGCCACGGTAACCGGGTCAGCTGACTCATTGTCCCCTCCCGCACGGCTGCTAGCTTGCAGGAGGAAGCAATGGACAAGCCAGTGCTAATGGGCATTCCCACTTTGCTTGGCTGTTTTCACTTCCCAGTCCAGTTTGGCTTCCAGCAAACCTCTGGAGAGCCCAGGCAGCCCGGTTCTCCGCTTCCATCCATCCTCTTTTGCACACATACTCCACACCTTTCCTCAGCACTAGACTCCACCCCAGAGAAACTTAGGAGTCCGGGTTAGCAGCCTCCTCCCTCCTCCTTTGCCCCTCTTCTGAAGGGCACATCGGGACAGAGGCAGAAAGCTATGCCTAGCCCCTCTGAAGTCATTCCCCTCAGACTGGCCTCAGACTGCAGAGTACCTCATCTGCTGAGCCACTCGTGGAAGAAAGAGCCACCACAGAGCAGGGGGCACGGGCTGCCTGTCTGAGACTCCTCTTGGCAAAGCCAGAGAGAGCCAGAGCTGACTCCCACCGTGCCAGCCCTCCTCCAGTCCAAACTCCAGCGTCCCACCCATTTCCCCTTGTCAAATGGTTACAGGGTTAATGTGAACTCAGGGATTCTGCGAGTTCTCTGCTGAGGTGAAACAATGGCTTCGAGGCATTTTTGCAAGGTGCAACGGGGGGGGTGGCATGTGGGTGGAAAAAACTAGCCAACACAGATGACAGGATGAACTCCGGTAGGCTGTGACTGGCTGCCTGCTTGGAAGATGCACACATTTGCCACCCTTTCCCCTGCAAAGTGACAAACTGACAAAGTGACAAGCATTTGAACTTTGCAGTGTGACCCTTCGTGGGTTCAGGAACAACCAGTAGGCCCAAGCCAGTTCCACGGAGGCATTCTGGAACCAGGAAGCACCCCAGCTGCCTGCCCAATTTGGCCAGCCAAGTTCCTTCTGATAGTGGGGTGTACTGCAGTGAACATTTTACAGCAACACGTGTCCACATGTATGGCCTGCCTTGCCATCCTACTAGCAAAATCCTGGGTGCTAAAATTCAGGTGTGGAATTGAAACGCTGGGGTGTTTTAAGCCAAACCATTCTAATTCAAACCGGGCCCTTTAAAACAGTACTTTTGCCAAATGGGACATCTCTCGTTTCTGGGCCCATGAAAGCACCCCCCCCCCAATGACTCTCAACTATTTACTAACTCTGTTTGGACACACACACACACTGATTAAGCAATGACATCTCTGTATAGTTTGACCTGAAGCTATTTTCTAGCCCCACTTTGACCCCCCCCACACACACACACACCATAGGGTAGGATGTGTGTGTGCATATTCCAATTGCTCTAGAGTGGCTGGTTGCAGATTCAAAATCTAACCTCGTCTTCCCTTTTTGTGTACTTACAAAAGGCTGTGTATTCTCTGTATATCTCCGTTCCTGAAGCCACCTTGATGCCTCAACATAGTATCTGTGAGAGGGGGGCTTCCGCTCTGCCTGTCGCCCCTTTCCTCTTCTTGGCATTTTTTGCCTTCCCCTGCACCTGGGCCTGGTCCCCATAGCCTCTTCCTTGACCCCCCCCCATCAAATCCTTCCTCCACCTGTTCTTTTCCTACTCCTTTCTCATCTAGAGGTTGCCAGATGTAAAGTGGTAATAAACCTTCATTCACTTAAAAGGATTTTGATGTCCCCTCCCCCCCACACCCAATACTGCGCTAAATTTGAAATTCATACTCCGCTGCTGTTTTAACCATTTCCAAATTTGGAATTTCAGGGAGATATCTTTCCAAAATATCCAAAAACAACTTTAGAATTTCAGGAGCTAATTTTTGTTTGTTTTAATTTCAGCACTGTCCTTTCCATTTTGCAGATTCCAAGAAAGGAACATAAAATGGGAACGTGGTAGTGATTGGCAGTCCATTATTTCAGAACCAATTTCATAAAGGTTCAGATCTCTCCATCCAGTCCCTGTGGAAATCAAAGCCTTCCTTTGCTATTTGAGATCTTCAGTTTCTTGCAAAAAATGTTGCATTGGGGGATCAGGTCTGTTTCAAACGTACCACCTTCCAGGGCTGGTGTCCTCTAACCCTCCTACTCGCCTGCTCCCTCCTCTGCCTTCTCCCCTTCACCAGTCTGGAAAGCAATAATCCCAGGAGTCGCTCTGCCTTTGGCTCCCAGCATGAGAAAGCCGTTCCCTCTCAGCAATAAGGACACCCCTTCATGAACCTGTGAGGCAAAGGATCCAGTGTCCCCCCGCCCCCCCTGTCCTGCATTCTGGAAATAAACAGAACATTTCTATTATTCTACATGGCTTGTCTTGGTGGCTGTCTGCAGAGTGGGTGGGTGGGCAGGGGGCTCCAGATCCAGCGATCCACTTCCGGGATTTAGATTTTGCAACTCCTTTTCCAGTTCTTACTACAAATGACCAAATCCAGGTCTTACCAGGAGAATGGCATCTGTTTGGCTGTGGCTCCTACACACCATTTCCCCTCTCTGAGTGCACGCTCTTGACCAGGGCTTTTTTTCTGGGAAAAGAGGTGGTGGAACTTAGTGAGTTGCCGGCACAGGAGGCAACTCTTGGCGGGAGGTGGTGCCCCTGGTACCGCATGCGTGAAGTGCACACATGCCCCCAGGACCACACGATGTCACACTGGGTCGGCTGGAACAAGGGGGGAGTTTTTAAAAGTTTAAATCATGCTCGGTGAAAATGGTCACATGGCTGGTGGCCCCGCCCCCTGATCGCCAGACAGAGGGGAGTTTAGATTGCCCTCTGTGCCGCTCCAGCAGCGCAGAGGGCAATCTAAACTCCCCTCTGCCAGGAGATCAGGGGGCGGGGCCACCGGCCATGTGACCCTTTTCAAGAGGTGCCAGAACTGTTCCACTGCGTTCCAGCTGGAAAAAAAGCCCTGCTCTTGACCCTCCCTCTGAAAGCACTGGCCCTTCACTGCCCCTGCTTTCTCTTGCAGGGGGAGGCAGACAAGGGAAGGGCCTGACCATCTACAGTACTGGGGGCCCTCCAGAAAGTAGCACCCCTGCCCCGCCCCCCAGATGTGGTCGGGGCACAGTCTGTTTTGCTCGGCTTCGCCTTGTGGAATTTTCTCCCCAGCTGCTGTGGGCCTCGTGAGCCCTTCATCTCCACAGATAATGCAGACCTTTGACTCCAGCCCTGAATGGCTCCTCTTCCAGTTCTTTGCTATTTCCTGTTGACGGCGTATTGGTTGCTCTAATGGACTCCAGGGTTTCCCCACATCCTGAGGCTGTTGCTGAGTGCCATAGGGATCAGTCCGGCTCCGTGTTTAACCCCAATGGGCCAAAAAAGCTGCCTCCGCCTGGTGGCGTAGCTCTATTTCTGCTTGAGATCTGCGGCCAAAGAGGGCTGGAGAGCTTTCTCGGAGCCGCCTCCTGGGACAGGTGGCCAGGCCGGAACCTGCTGCAGCAGCTGCGGCATGCCTTTGGTAACTCAAGATAGTTCCCCCTGACCCATCCCTCTTGCACTGCAGTGGCCAGACGGCTGCCGGCACCCATCGGCAGTGCTCCTTGGGCTCAGGAAAGGGTGGGGGTCCGTCTGTCCAGCAGCATACAGAGGACATGGCCCTCAGCGCAACAGTTTGGGGGCTCCTGTGGGCTCTCTCCTCCGTGGGTAAGCATTCCATTCGCATGGCCTGCCTGTCCCTGCCAAGGGCACCCAGAGGTGGGGGTGGGCAAATGACGGGGACTGTTCCAAAGCCTTTCCCATAACCGGGCTTTCAGATACTTGGGCATTTCTGAAATCTGATGAATTGTACAAATGTGCAAATGACTTTCTTGCCTTCTTTTAAGTAGCTTTTTAAAGAGCATTTAACCAGAAACGAGTTGCTCTGTGTGTCACAGGGCTTAAAAGAGCCCCTGCAACCAGGGAGGCCAGTAGGCAGGCAGCTGCTCCCTCCCGCACTGCAAGGCCCTCTCTTGCACTCTCTACCCAGCTGTGACGGCTTCGGAGACAGAAGGGCGCCTGCTGGAGGCCCTCTCCCAGAACTACAGCACAACGGTGCGCCCAGCCAGGAGCATCAGCGACAAGGTTCCCGTACAGATTGGAATGTCCCTCTCGCAACTGATCAGCCTGGTGAGTTCTCCTTTGGAGTAAGTGCCTTCAGGGTGCAGAGGCAGGGCCCCTCCATGCAGAAAGGTGTGGTCCTGCCATCACCCCTCAGAACCCGGAGCAGAACCTAGTTTGGCCTATAGTGGTAGGCAGGGCTTCCTGCTCCCTTGGAGGAAATTCCTCAGGGCAACTGCGGTGGGTGATATTGATGAGGTCTGGAGAAGATGGTTCGACTCTGCAACGTAAGGAATGACGGAGGGCTGAACCCCTGGACCGCACGTGGCGGGTGCCACGGCCACTCTAGACTTTGGCTTAGGTGAAGAAGTAGTTAAAAGGCAGCAGTGGCAGCAACGACAACAGCTGAAGTTTGTTGCTGGCTATTAATAACTCAGCTATGCAGGGGACTGGTACAAAGGCAGATGGCCCCTCCCTATAGACAAGCCCCCCTCCCAACAGGCACACCTCGTCTCATACTGTAGGCATTTCCCCCCCCTTCCTTTCCCCCCCCCAGCCAATTCAAACCACGGGCTGCCCCCCAGAACCATTTTCCCTATCCGGTGGCTGTAGAGAACCCGGAAGTCGTCAGAACAGAGAGCTCGTCTCCCTGAACTTTCCTTGGGGCTTTTTTTTTCTTCCAGGATGAAAAAAACGAACAACTGACAACCAAGGTCTATATGGATCTGGTGGGTAAAAATCACACCGTGTGTCTGCCTGGCTGTGTGTGTCTGTCACACCCACACACACACACAAGCTGCCCTCCAGTCATTCACCAGGCTGGGGAAGTTGATACAAATCCAGTTTGGTTCCAGGATGCCTTGTCAACCATGCACGGGATTCGAACCCTTCTAAAAACAGAAAGGAGAGGGAGTGGGGAGAACTTCCTCAGGTGATGAAGCACTTTCAGAAGGCCGTAACACAATCTGGCGCCCCGAATTTGTCCTGGACTTCCTTTTTACCTCAGAACCGTAGAATCATGGAAGGGACCCCCAGGCCTTGATTGACATGTGTCGAAGAGGAGTGATCTAGTGGCCCAGGAATGATTTAAGTGGTTTTGAAGACACTGTAGGTTAATCAGTCTGGGCTCTTTTCTAAGAATTTTCTCCTTGCAGTCACAGACTTCCAAGAAGGCAGTGAAAGGCCGTGATGTGTGGAGCTTGATGGCCTCCAACAAAGATTCCATTATCTGTTTTTTTTTAAAAACGCATACCTTGATTCTGGGCCTCATTGGGTTTTGGTGAAAAAACTTGTAGGCAGTCTTATTTAAAGGCCTGGAAAACGCAAAAGACTTGGGTGGAGTTAGTAGCAAGCTTTGATGGATGGATAATGAATTGATTGGAGGCATGGGTTCAAATCCTGCCTCCCCTCTGGGGTGCTAAGACAGAAGGCACTGTCTCTCTACTGCCCATCGTGAGTGTGTGAAACAGGAACAATAGTCACTATCCTTTCAGGGTGGGGTGGGGGGATGTGTTGCATCTGATAGCGAAGGTCGGGGCTTTTTTTCTGGGAAAAGAGGTGGTGGAACTCAGTGGGTTGCCAGCACAGGGGGCAACTCTTGGCGGGTGGTGGTGCCCCTGGTACCACATGTGCGTGCGCAAAGTGCACATATGTTTCCAGGGCCAATGATGTCACTTTGGGTCAGCTGGAACAAGGGGGGAGTTTTTAAAAGTTTAAATCACCCTTGGCAAAAATGGTCACATGGCCGGTGGCCCCGCCCCCTGATCTCCAGGCAGAGGGGAGTTTCGGAAGGCAATCTCAACTCCCCTCTGTCTGGAGATCAGGGGGCGGGGCCACCAGCCATGTGACCATTTTCAAGAGGTTCCGGAACTCCGTTCCACCGCGTTCCAGCTGAAAAAAAGCCCTGGTGAAGGTAAACCTGATCACTGGATGAGTATCTGACATGAACCTCACGCACACACCCCTCTTATTCCATCTCTCGCTGACTCGTCCCCATGGCTCTGATGGCACAAACAACCCTCTATTTCTCTCCATGGTTTTCAGACATGGACAGACTATCGCCTCACCTGGAATCCTGCTGATTACGACGGGATCACCTCCATTGGGATCTTTTCTGAGGAAGTGTGGCTCCCAGATATAGTCCTAATGAACAAGTGAGTACATATGAAAGCTGGGAGCTGTGAAAACGCAGCTACTTCAGGGACGGGGAGAGGGGGTCCTATTTCTAAAAGGGACCCTTTATCTCCTGTTGCCGTGATGGTTGTCTCTTGGGTAAAGTAGCAATATTTTCAACATTCATGATTGCATGGTTTGGTCTGTAAAGCCCGGCTCTGGCTTGTGTTCGCTTCCTTATGAATCAAGAGCCGTTCACTCAAGACAGTTTTTCTCCAGCTTGGAATGTTGTTGTTGTTATTTATGTCATTTATAGTCCGCCTTTCTCACTGAGACTCAAGGCAGATTACACAGTATGAGATTAGTACAATCAGTAACAAGTACATTGCAATACAGTATGTCAAGGACATTTCCATAAACAATGCCATAGGGTAAATAGATACAAGTTTAAAAGACATAGTATTAGCAAGAATCCAATACAGAGTAGAAAAAATACTGAAGCAGAACATAATCAATTCTAGGACTGACATTAGACAACATGGAGCACTGGTGGTACATAGGAATTTAAAGCAGCAGATAATATGGAAGGCAATATAGTGATGAAGTCTATGATCCCCAACTCATTAGTTAAGCATCTGAGACCCCTTCCCTACATTACAGCCCTCCCATTTGAGTGAAAAGCCTTTTTGAATAGTTCAGTTTTGCATCATTTACGAAAAGTCAGGAGATTGGGGGCCCTTCTGAGTTCCTCAGGCAGGTCATTCCACAGGACAGGGGCCACCACAGAGAAAGGCCGTGTACACGCTGCTGCTGACTTCACCTGTGTGCAGCCTGGCACCTGCAGGAGACCCTGTTCAGATGCACATGTGAAGTTAGTGGACTACTTACAACAAGCAGTTGTATGGATAGAAGTTCTAAAATGAAAACTGCTTCCTCTCAGTTATTTCCATGAATGGTTCTTGGTGGGTAATTGGGCTGGTCTGCAATAGGACCACAAGATTCGAGTCCAGTGATAGAGACCAACTAGATTTTCAGGGTGTGAGCTTTTGCGAGTCAGAGCTCCCTTCTTCAGATACAATGCCTCATATCTGAAGAAGGGAGTTCTGACTCTCGAAAGCTCACACCCTGAAAATCTTGTTGGTCTCTAAGGTGCCCCTGGACTCAAATCCTGCTGCCACGAGTGAAACATACACTCAGCAGCCTTTCGGCTGGGCAGTATTATCACTATGTTAGGCAGACCCTGTTGCGGATGACAAAAGCCAGATCACTACACACCCCAAATAAGGTCAGGATCCTTCTCTTCTTGCAGGACAACCCCAGATATGCAGAAAAATATGACTCTGTAAACTAACCAAAAGGGGAAAAATATAAAAAACCTGATTGATGTGGACTGAGCATTGTCCAGGTGGCATGCAGTGCCAAGAATATGGAAGTGGTTGGAAAGGGAAACTGCCCGCTAGGCCACTGCCTAGCAGAAGGGGTTTCCACGTTGTTCCCTCCTTTTGCTGTGAGTCCTGGGAAGGAAGCCCCCAACTTCCTCCTCTGTTTGAGCCAGTTTCTTGTCAGTTTCTTGTCCCCCACCCAGTTCTTTTTCTGGGTGGCAGCAATATTTATTTATTCAGTTTTTATACTGCTTCTCTTCGGTTAAGATCTTGAAGCGCTTCACAACAATTACAATGGTTAAAAACAATACAAAAATATAATACTCAATAAAATTACAATAAAACAGCCTAATAAAATAATTTAAAATCACTCTAGTCCCAACCCCAGCCTATAAAACCCTGCAAATAACATAAAAATTGCACGTAAATAAAAATACACAGCTGTTTGTTCTGCCTCACAAAAGAATAGATCCAGAGGAGTTAGCCGTGTTAGTCTGTAGTTGCAAAATAGTAGAGTCCTGGGCCGATTCCACACGACTTACCTGAACCCGGGACGTTGCGCTACGTTGCGGATCATGCCAGGGAAAACGCGAAATATCGTGTTTTCTCGCACGAGATTTGCGCGACATCGGTTAGTCTTAAAGGTGCTACAGGATTCTTCAATATTTCACAAAAGAATATTAGTGTTGGATTCCAAGATGTCTGTCTGCTGTGGTGGCTGATGTTATTCAGGGCGAGGGAAACAAAAATATAATTCTGAGAGGCAATACAAATAGCAAAAGCATGTGCTGAGAGAAACTTCTTTGGAAAACAGAATTTCCTCCCAATAACGCTTTTAAGTACCATGTTGATTCTGAATTGTTCCAATGAGATTCATCCACCCATGGGCATTAGGGTGAGGTGGCTAAATATACTTTTGGAGACTGTGCCGCTATAATGCAAGTTATTCTAGGGGGACTGGGGAAACCTTGGTAATGCTCTGAGTCCCATCTGAACTGAAATGTAAAAACCTCTGGGGTAGCGATTCAGGGAGGGGGAGCATTTGCTTTTTAATGTTATTTTTAAAAAGAACAAGAGTCCAGTAGCACCTCTAAGACGAACAAAATTTGTGGTAGGTTATGAGCTTCACTGTGGCTCACGGAAGCTCCTACCCGACCACAAATTTGTTAGTCTTAGAGATGCTACTGGACTTTGGCTCTTTTCTACTGCTACAGACAGACTAACATGGCTACCCATCTCGATCTAAAAAAAGAACACAACCATATCAAAATAAAATGCAAACATACAGAGAAAACTGTAAGTGCTTCAGTTATTACAACTGTACATTCAGGATGGTTCCTTAGCCATAAATAACATATATTACATTACATTATGTTATCCTTAGAGTTAATAAATGGGTGAGAGCTGCTTTTCAGTAGAGGCCCATCAGTTCTCTTGCAGGGTGCCTCTCTTCTCCGGATGGAAAAAGTGGTCACAAAAGGGATTTCTTGTCCACTGCCCAAATGCCGCTGTTTCTAGGGTGGGGTGGCTGCTTATGCCAGAGATCCTGGTGCGAGAGTGCTTCTGCAGAGCTGGAGAAGGTGTTTCAGGACCAGGCCGGCTTCCCTCATGCCGTGGGATGAAGGGAGGGGTTTCAGTGGTTTCGAAATGTGCCTGGGGGGGTTAACGGCCTTCTCTGCCCCCTCCCCCTCTAGTAATGACGGCGGCTTTGACGTTGCTCTGAGTGTGAGTGTCTTGGTGACCAATGAGGGAATCGTTCGGTGGCAACCACCAGCTGTTTACCGGAGTAGCTGCAGCATTCAGGTGGGCATCTCGGCATGACCTGAGACGGGCTGCACGCCATCCCCGTGGCCGCCCCCACTCCCTCCTCCTGTACCACCCCAGTCATGCCACGGGGGCTTAGCTTGAACCTTGCCGGCAACGGTATGAATCCAAGATGCCAAGGCCCGCTCCCTCCATGCCACCCAGAGCCTCCATGGCTCAAGAAGACCTCCCCCGCATCACCAGGGGATTTGGGCCAAGAGATGTAGAGCTGGGTGTCACCTGCAGATTGATGGCATCCGGTTCCGAGGCTACGAATGAGTTCTCCTAAAGGCTTTACCTAGAGGATGCGAGTGAGCCCTGTGGGACCGCACCAGATCATTCCGGTACTGAAGAGAGCTGGGTCAAATCCACATTACTCATTCTAAGTCGCATGTTCCCCGCATTCCCAAGTGCCGGTCACATTACCTCACTAAACAGACGCATTTCATTCACATTTCTCCCAAATATGTGGTCACAGGTTTTCAACGGGAGTTTCACGGTGGCCGTGAACGGGCCAATGCGCAATTCACGTGGTTTTTTTAAAAACCACCCCCCTTCCAGTCTCCAGCACCCACCCTTGGAGTCTGTTCCATGAGGAATGATTTAAACCAGTCCAAGGCACATCCCTTGGTGCCTCCTTCCGCCGCCAAATGCCTCAACAGGAGGGCATGATCTACTACGTCAAAGGCTGCAGATAGATCCCGGGCAAGAAAGAGCAGATTAGAGACTGGGCGATAATTGGCCACACCATTTTCGGTCTAGGGGTGATTTCTTCCGCTGTAGAAGGTGCCACACTTGTCAAAAAGGAGGTTTTGAATAAGCAGGGGTGCATTTCCCATGGTAGAGGGGGCAGGGTGTAGGGTGGGTGCTGCTTTTCTTCTGACCCCTTTGTATTTGGGACGGGACAGGTCACCTACTTCCCCTTCGACTGGCAGAACTGCAGTATGACCTTCCGCTCATACACCTACGACGCCTCCGAGGTCACCCTTCTGCACCCACGGAAGGAGGATGGGGAAGAGCTGAAGGAGATTATCATCTACGAGAACGCCTTTATTGGTGAGCCTCTGCTGGTCGGGGGAGGCACGTGACATGGGGCTGTGTTGCCAAGGATGTGTCTCTCGTTCTGTCTCTCAGATATTCATTGCATTGGGCCAGCCTTTCCCTGACGCCAGGGCCTCCATAATCACAAAAAGTGTGCCTCTGGCACACAACACTTGTGGTGGCATGGGCAAACAGCCTGAGTAGCTCCGCTCAGACCTGACTGGGAAGGGGAGCTAGTTTCGTGTCATGGTTAAGAACGGCAGGACTCTAATCTGGAGAACTGGGTTTGGTTCTCCACTCCTCCGCTTGAAGCCAGCCAGGCAGCCTTGGGTCATCATCACAGCTTCTCAGAGCTCTCTCAGCCCCACCCACCTCACAGGGCGATTGTCCTGAGGGTAATAATAACACACTTTGTAAACAGCTCTGAGCGGGCGTTAAGTTCAATATCCTCATCCCCTTCTTCCTGTTATGCATACCAGAAACAAAATGGCAGACACCAAGATGGAGGGTTTGAGTGCGTTGTGTCCAAAGACGCTTGGCTTTCCTAGCACTCTCTTCTTCCTTCAGACAATGGGCAGTGGGAGATCCGGCACAAATCGGCCCGCAAGAACACCCTCCCTGGAGACCCCCTTTATGAGGACATCACCTTCTACCTCATCATCCGCCGCAAGCCCCTCTTCTACCTCATCAACGTCATCATCCCTTGCGTCTTGATCACCATCCTGGCCATCTTTGTCTTCTATCTCCCCCCGGATGCAGGTGGGTACCCAAAGCCCGGCCTCTCAACGGTTCCAGCTTGTCAGGGACTGCCTCCCCTTTGAGGCTGACATTTTCAAATCAGGTTCAAATATGAAAGCCCCCAACTTTAATCACACAGTTCCCCCAAATTCCCCTGGTAAACTTTTGTGGCAGTCAAGATGTCCATCAGACAAAGAGACACTTCCCACACATCTCAAGCCGGCAAGATTGTTCCAGCCAAAGTCCCTTTATTTCCCAGATTTTGGATTCTTCAGAAGAGATTTCCATCTGCCCATAAAACTGTGCCTTGACACCCAGCCTCCGGCCTCCAAGAACACTCACCCCCTTGCAGATCTACATATTCTGTTTTGTGGCTCTCCTTGAAACATGATTTGCCTGCTGGCTGTTGTCTATAGAGGGCTGACAGGTGTGGCCAAAGGGAGATCATATTCATAAGCACGGAACCTGTTCAGATGTTTATTTACTCAGGTAGCGGGGGATGGAAAGCCCTTTCAGTACTATTCTGGAAGCAGCTGAGAAGAACCGCTGGCTTCCAGGTAGCTCAACGCGCAGCCTCTTTCAACCCAGATTTAAAGGAATCCTTACTTACAGTTAGAGCCCGTGAACGAGACATGGTTCCATCCGAAGCAAGATACATCTTTATTGGTCCAGATTTATTCGTAGACTAGCGGTGAATTCATAATAGCTGTTGCATCCTTGCTTGAGGGGATAAGATCCGAACAAAGGGAGGAAGAGGACCATAAACTTTTAACACCTTCACAGGAAGCCTACAATAAACTTCTATGTTGGAGGGGGGACTACAATTCCCATGAGTACCAATTGTTAAAGGGACAGCACATAGTTCTGACTACACAGATACTGAGGCTTTCTAAGCTGTGGTTACAGTACAAGTACCAAAGACACTCGGCCAGACAATCCAAGGTCTGCCTGAGGAAAAGGCAGGCAGCTCCCCATGGGAGGCCCATAGGTGGCCATACCACCCCCAGGTTCAGTCCCCATATTCAGAGGTGTGCTGGGAAGGGCTTTTTCCTGCCTGAGCCCCAGCCCCTGGTGACTTGGATTTTAGGCTAGACTGGCTGGAGTGTCTAGGCATAGCCGAAGACAGCTTTGTATGTTCACAGAAGACCAAATGTTTCCACTTGAGCCATCCAGAGAAAATGCAATAATGTGTAGGGAGCGAAGGCACGCAGCTACCGGATTCCAAGTCAGCCCCTTGGGCCCCTTGGGCCTTGCCTGGGGCTGAGCTGATTTCCAAGGGGCGTTTCCTTTTTCAAGTCCTGGAAGTTTCTTCTGTACTGTGCTCCATTCCTCCTGAATTCCATTTGACTAGAGGCTCTGGAACGGGAAGTGGCCTGGTTTGCCCCACCTTTCAGCTGCTTCCATCGTTCATCTCTCTCTCCCTCCTCTCCTCTTGTTACTGATGCTCAGAGATCAAACCGTGCCCAAAAGAGAGCAGGCAGAATGTCTGAATAGGTTGTGATTTGTTGGTTCCAGTGTTTTGCTGTCTTGCAATGAACCTCAATCATGTAGCAAACGGCGCAAAAGACCTGGATGAAGAGAAGCAAATGATGCTGCTCAGCACCCTGTCAGAATTCATCCCCCCCCCCCGCCCCACAAACCCCAGAACTGCTCAAGTGTTTCTCATTCATTGGTTCCGCTTTGGAAGTGAGACCAGGCCATTTAGAAGGAGAGGAAGTCCAGAATTGTCCTTTCCTAGAATTGTCACCCGTGTCTGGCAATGGCTGTTGGGACTCGTGGCCAGGATCCTTCCCTTCCCAGCCCTGCTGGCTGGAGAATGAACCTGCCACCTCCGGCATGTGAAGCCAGTTGCTTTGCCCCCAAGCCAAGGTCAATGGTGCATGCAAAAGAACCTGGGTACTGCACCCACTCGAGGAGATATTCACCCCCCTCCAAAGCGGACATGCGCTGCCATGGCAGGAAATGGAGGGGGGGGGAGTTTCTTCTCCCTCCCAGCCAGTCACAGCACCAACCAGCTCAAGAAAGCTCAAAACATGTTTAGGCACCATAAAGCAGAGTTCCTCTGAACATGTGCAGAGTGATTCCTCCTCACAATTGAGAGAGCTTCGATTTAGCAGGCAAAGTGTTCTGATCTGATTCCCGGGCAATGGGCTTCCAGAGACAATTAATTGTGCGTACAGCCTGTTGGCTCGCCAGCCGCTACAGACTCCCTTCACGGTGGATTTCAGTGGGTTGTGGGTGCGATGAGCGTCCTCTGCACTGTGTGGACTCCGCTTGCGGCTGTCCCTGGAGGAGCAGCAACCTGCCCGTTGTGCCTCTCTCTTTCACGCCCGTGTGCTGGAGTCTGGGTGTCCGCTCCGTGCCGTGTTCTTTCCCTCTGGGGCGGAAGCCTTTGCTATGAGTGGCCCTTCCTCCTTCTCCGCTTCACCCAGGGGAGAAAATGACCCTCTCCATCTTCGCTCTCCTCACCCTGACGGTGTTTCTGCTGCTGCTGGCCGATAAAGTGCCGGAGACGTCCTTGGCTGTGCCCATCATCGTCAAGTACCTCATGTTCACCATGACCTTGGTCACCTTCTCCGTCATCCTCAGCGTGGTGGACCTGAACCTGCACCATCGCTCGCCCAACACCCACGAGATGCCCTTCTGGGTGAGGCAGGTAAGGCTTCGGGTTGTCGGAGGGCACCAGGTGTTACCTCGGACCGGCTGTGTCCAAGAGGAAGAGGAGCCGGTCTGTGGTGAAGCCAGATCCCTCTTGCAACTCGGGAGTCACATCTCAGCATCCCCAGATCATTTTGCCAGCCTCTCCTTACCGACATGGTCAGTCAGGGTCACCGTTGTGGGCCCAAGTGACAGACGCCCAACAACTGTAAGCCAGTTTGAAACAGTGATCAGGCGGGTAGCCGTGTTGGTCTGCAGTAAAAGAGCAAGATTTGAGTCCAGTTGTATTGTAAAGACCAGCAAGATTTCCAGGGCGCAGGCTTTCGAGAGTCCCTGCATCAGATACGTCGGTTTGAAACAGTGGCCGTTTCCACACAGCTTACCTTGTTGTGGAAAATAGCGAAATCTTGTGCAAAATCATGCAAGAAGACGCTGTTATCGCGTCTTCTTGTGCGATAACAGTGTCTTCTCGTGTGATAACAGTGTCTTCTCGCGAGATTTCGTGCGAGATATTGCTATTTTCCACAACAAGGTAAACTGTGTGGAAACAGCCAGTTATAGGTGCCGTGGATGTCCCACACACCGTGAGAAGGAACCCGCTGTGGTTTCTTGAGGGTCTGAAAATTCAATTTTAGAGAACTCTAGTCCCTTCCAGGCTTCGTTGGCTGAGAGGCATATCTGCACAATGCATGAAAACCAGCTTCAAGCCCGCATAACAAGTTTGAAACCGATTTCTATGTATAGTTTAGATGTGCCATCTGCAGGGGTGGGGGAGGGAATCTGCTTTTGTTGAGAAAGGATGATAGGGAGGAATCGGTGGCAATGCAGAATCAGGGCTGGGCGTGGGGTTCCCAGGTCCCTATACGCTTCCAGTGGGAAGAGGGGATCCAGAACTTCCTACTGAACTCTCCTCCTAGAGAGATGTGACGACATCACTTCCGGGAAGTGACATCATCACGCCGGCCATGGGTATACTCCTGCCTGTTTGGAGCCAAAATTGGCCCCAGTGAAGCGCAGGAGCACCCCTGTGGCCGGCGTGATGACGTCACTTCCAGGAAGTGATGTCCTTGTGCCCCGCCGGGAGCGCACCAAGTGTGCATTCCCAGGTTGGCTGCCAGTGGTGGGCAATCACTAGGGGGTTGCCTCCTCCCATTGATCGCCAGCAATTGGTGGACAACTGGGGAAAACTCCCCGGAGATTGCCCACAACTGGTAAGCCTAGCTGGGCTTCCAAATCAGCATCTTCTGGGCATACCAGGCTATTTCTCAGGGCCAAGCTACACATGACGAATGACACTTGAACGGCAAGTGGATTGAGTGGAGGGCAAGTGAACAGGGAGAAATACACTTGCTGTTCAAGTGTCATTCGTCATGTGTAGCTTGGCCCTCAGATGCCTGCCTTCCCAGCACCAGCTAGTTCCGAAGCTCAAATTTGCCCCAGCCTCTGTCTGTGACTTCTACGAAATCTTACCTGCCTCGTGCATTGCCTGGATGGCCAAAGAGGGCTGCAGGCGAGGTGGGCACCCACCTGCCTGGCCCAGCAGACTCCCTCTGTCTCTCTTTCTTTCTAGATTTTTATCCACAAACTTCCTCGGTATTTGGGGCTGCGTCGTCCAAAGCCGGAACCCACCCTCAAGCCTGTCCCCCTACCCCCCAAACAGGAACCTGTGGTGAAAAGCAACCGGCGGGTGGATGAGTATTTCCTTCGCACCCCTGCCTGTGACTTCCTCTTCCCCAAACCTAACAGGTGAGTTCAGGTATCTGGCTAAGAGGGAGGCTAATGGAAACAGATTTGCAAGCCCCATTCCCTCTTGGTCCAGGAGCTTGGGAAGACCCACACCCATCCCAGGTCTCCACCCTGTGACACCGCCCCTTTCCCTTACTCCGGGGTGGGGGGCGGGGCGGGCACCAGTTTATCACTAGTTGAGCAACTGCTGCCACCAATAAATCTGAATGAGTATCTCCTGCTAGATGGATTTGTACGTCAAGCATTGCCATTTGAAGGCTCCATCTAGTTGCCAAGTATCCCGAGCTAGCATGGAGACAGTAGATCCCACTTTTGCGCTTTTACACCTCAAGGGCGGAGAGCTCACCCACGGCTCCTCTCCTTTGCTGCCCTTTGGAAAGCAGGAACAACCAGGCACAGTGGGGGGGGGGGGGGAGAGATCAGACATGGCTTTCAAAATATTAAAAAGTTTAATAAACAGTTAAAAGGAGCACACATGGTCTGTGCAGGGCTATCGAGAAATGGGGAAAACATACAATCCTCTAATTCCTAAACTCCATACTTATTCTAAATGATGTTTAATTAAGATAAGCTAGTAACCCTTGAAGCTGTAGCCTTAATAAGTCCAGCATTACCTTAGATGTCAGGGTTGGGACTTCTCCCATTGTCTTTTGACTCATGTGCCGTTTCCACACGGCTTACCTGCTTGCGTTATGTCCCGGCAGATCGCGCCAAAAACGCGGAAGATCGCGTTTTTTCGCGCAAGATGGAGCCCCAAAGTAAAGACTTCATCCTTTGTGGTTTGTGCCCATCCGAGAAAGACGAGCAAAGAGCATAAGAGAGCTCCTCTCATGTTCTGAGAATTTATAATCCCCCCTTGGGAGTCCCTCTCATTCTGGGGTCAGTCCACATGTTCCAGACTCGCAAGGAATAAAAATAGTTTTTATCTTTCCCAGTTTCTGCCCTTCAGGTATGACAATCTAGCAGAGGTGTTAAATGCTAAACCTTTTGCCTTACTCCAGCCAGAGCCCTTTGCGTAACTGTGCTGGAGGGTTCTGTCAGTGGGGTTAGTTCCCCAGGCACACACCGTTCCTCTTTGCCAGATATGAACTAGCAGCCAGGCTCCAGTACATGGACAGAGTGCAGTCCCAGTTACGGGAGTACAAATGTGATCTTTAGGGTGGAGGGCGTTTCTCCACCGTCGGTACCCTTAACTCTGCTCAGCCAGATGGGAAGCTTTCCTGCAATCGAAGAGGCACAGATGACAGCTCTTTTGGCTGGAGAAAAGCTTCCGTTGTGGCCATTTGCTTCTAGAGTCGGCGTTGCCCTCACTCTGAAAGAGCAAAGAAAAACACCCAAAACGTTCCTGCCTTTTTTCACAGCGGCCAACATTTTTCATAGCAAGTTCCCCCCTCTTTCAGCTTAGCCTTACCAAAAAATTGCCACTCCAGCCCTGACGGAGCCCGGGGGTACTGCTTGAGTCCCTGGGGAACCCACTCTTTTCTTCCCCTTCCCAGATTTCAGCCGGAGGTGTTCTCCACGGATATGAAGAAATTCATCGAGGGGCCCAGCCACTACCTCGCCCTCCCCCCGGACCTGAAGTCAGCCATGGATGCCGTCATGTACATTGCCGAACAGCTGCAGGATCAAGAGGACTACGATGCGGTGAGCGGCTGGCAGGGAGATGGCAGGGGAGGGGGTGCCCATCCAGCAGGGCTCCTGCCCTGCCCTGATGCCCTGCTCCACTTGAACGAGCAAGGAGTTCCCTGCAGGGACACGCTTGCCTTGTCATGAGACCAGCTCAAGCTGCTAAAAGAGTTTTTGAACTCCATTAAGAGTAATTGATGGGGGAGGGGGCACAGGTAGATCTGCCCCAGGACATTCTCTTGCACTCCTTGAAATGAACAGATGTCCCAGACCTCAGTTAATCCCGTTAACCCTAGTTGGATTTGCGCAGGAGATTCTCCTGGGAGATTTGCGGCCTCTCTAGATCAATGGAAGTAGCTAAGCCAAACCAGTGTTGATCTGGTCCCAAAGGGCAGGCCAGCTGTCCCTCCTCTTTGCCTGTCACACGCAGGGCTTTTTTTCTGGGGAAAGAGGTGGTGGGACTCAGTGGGTTGCCAGCACAGGGGGCAACTCTTGGCGGGAGGTGGTGCCCCTGGTACCACATGTGCGCGCACAAAGTGCACGCATGCTCCCAGGGCCAATGACGTCACTTTGGGTCAGCTGGAACAAGGGGGGAGTTTTTAAAAGTTTAAATCACCCTTGGCAAAAATGGTCACATGGCCGGTGGCCCCGCCCCCTGATCTCCAGGCAGAGGGGAGTTTCGGAAGGCAATCTCAACTCCCCTCTGTCTGGAGATCAGGGGGCGGGGCCACCAGCCATGTGACCATTTTCAAGAGGTTCTGGAACTCTGTTCCGCCACGTTCCAGCTGAAAAAAGGCCCTGCTCATGCATGACTGTCTCTGCTTTCTCCCAGCTGAAGGAGGACTGGGAGTATGTGGCCATTGTGGTGGATCGCCTCTTCTTCTGGACTTTCATCACCTTCACCTCTGTCGGTACCCTCACCATCTTCCTGGATGCCAGCTACAACCTGCCCCCCGAGCACCCCTTCCCCTGAATTCCTGCCCTTCTTCTCTACACTGGGCACCCTCTTGCCTTTCCAGCCACAAAGACCTCAAGGCCCACCAGGAGGGCAACAAGGCAGAAAGAACTTGAGCACCTTCACGTCTGCCATCAGCTCAAACTGTCAGTGGCGTCCTCCGGATTTTAATCTACGCTGGAAGTGAGCGGTTGAGCTATTGCTGTGGTTGGCTGTCAGTTTATAAGCATTAGGTGGCTGCGAGTATTTGGCCTCATGATGACCCACAGAATTCCTGCTAGCGGAGCTCCAGTAGATCTATTCATGAATTCAAACAATGTTATAAATAATGACAATTCCCTCGCATAAATTAGAAAATATGTTAAACTCTCCTTACTTTCATGGAATTATGATGAACGTACCAGTATGATGTGAGACTATCCCAATGGGCTAAATAAGTGTCCTTTTAAACTACGCCAGGAGTCGCAGTCCTACTTACTCCCGATTTACCTATCCCGTAGGCTTTCTTTTGATATACCCTGTGGAGTACCAAAAATGAGAATAAAGACCGCTGTGCTCTACAGTGAACAATCCCACAACACCATTTTTGTGTGTGTCACAGAAGACGGAGATCTTCACGGAGCCATCGGATGTTTGGCTGCCCCCCCCCCCGTCACAATTTAGTTACAGAATCAGTAGCCCTAGAAGAATCAGCCCCAAGCAAAGTGCGGGCACACTCCCGCAGCTGACGCAATGGGGGTCACTTTTGGAAGTGACGTTGTGCCTGCTGGGAGAACACATACCACACGTGTTCCTGGGGTGCCTGCCGGTGGCGGGCGGTTACCAGGCAGCCTGAAACCTCCCACTGGTCACCAGTGACCAGTGGGCCAGCAGGCAAACTGCCAGGAGGTGACCCACTACCAGTGGGCCCCCGGGATCCCTGCCCCCAGCACTGGCTGGAAACAGAGAAAAAGACAGAGGGGATTTTTCTATGACAGGCAAGGGCTGCTGCGATATGCTCTGTGCCGCCACTCTGTGTAGCTCTGCTGCTTGAAATCAGAAGAGGCGCCAGCCCTCTTTGCTGGAGAGATCTTTGCTTTTGTGCCTCTCAAGGACTCTTACATTCCCTGGCTTCTCACTGCTGGGAAGCCCCTGAGGGCAGGAGGAGGGAAAAGGCCCCAGAAGAGTTCTCACCCACTTTCATGTTTTGTTTTAAGCATCTTGCTGTAAATTGAATGGCTGTAAATAAGAATAATAAACAGAGGCTGCAACCCCCTGAACCCGAGTGCTAGACTGCAACATCGGGGGAAGGCCTTCGCCTCTAAACCTTGGCCTGTTTGCTGGCCCCTCGTGGCAACTAGTTGGCTGCTGTATGAGACAAGGTGCCTGACTAGACGGGCTGCCGTTGGTCTGGCCCAGCAGGGCTTCGGATGTTCTTGTGTTCTTATGCCCATTGCCACACATTACGCCTCGACTATTTATCTACTTCTTCAATTTCCCAGCTTTCTTCCCAACAGGGATTCCTTTCTCCCCAATCCAGAGGAGTTAGCCGTGTTAGTCTGTAGTTGCAAAATAGTAAAGAGTCCAGTAGCACCTTTAAGACTAACCAATTTTATTGCAGCATAAGCTTTCGAGAGCCACAGCTCTCTTCGTCAGATCTGACGATGCGTTTGGCGAAGAGAGCTGTGGTTCTCGAAAGCTTATG
The DNA here is from genome assembly GCF_028583425.1 of Eublepharis macularius. Lineage (NCBI taxonomy): Eukaryota > Metazoa > Chordata > Lepidosauria > Squamata > Eublepharidae > Eublepharis > Eublepharis macularius. The sequence continues at coordinate 79,594,894 of NC_072801.1, forward strand.
CTGCAATAAAGTTGGTTAGTCTTAAAGGTGCTACTGGACTCTTTACTATTTTTCTCCCAATGGAACCAAAGCAGCTTACATTGTTCTCCCCTCCTCCGTATTATCCTCACGGCAACCCTGCAAGGTAGGTTAGGCTGAGAGAGTGTGACTGGCCCAAGGTCACCCAGCTAGCTTCCATGGCAGAGAGGGGCTTCGAACCTGGGTCTCCTGGATCCTAGTCTGACACTCTACCCACTGCTCCACTCTGGCTTTGTTAAAGGGACAGGACATTGTTCTCCAGGCCAATTGGCAACCCCGGGTGAGTTACTTATTGCTCACCCTCCTGAGTGCTCTTTAAGAACAAGGGCACAGTCCAAAGCTGGTCCTCCCTAGAAAGCGGCTCCTGAGAGCGAGGCCCCTGGGGTGAAGGGCCAGAGCTGACTAATCAGAACGGGGTTTGGGTTAAAGATTAGTTATCCCACAAACAGCCCAGGAGGTTTCTGCAAATGGCACACAAGCCCAGCGAGATGGCCTTCTTCACTAAGGGCAATATTTAACTTTGACAGTGGGAGGTGCTGAGGGCGGCTCAGGCCTCGGCGGGGACCCCGTCCTCCACCCCAGTCCCCCCTTTTCCTCCAAGTCCAGACCGGCAGGGCCTGGTTCTAGTTCCTCAGGTATACGAGAAAGGCACTCTACATCAGCTCAGAAAACAGCTTTATTTTTAACAGACAGGAGTTGGGCATGGAGTGACCCTCATCTTCCGAGCTGCTCTTCCTCCCCGAGAATGCTCCTGTCAGGTCCGGGGCCTCCCCCCGTCCGGCAATCTCTCCCCCAGGAGTGCTAAGGTTTGCTCTGTGCCGCCATTCCACGTAGCTCCGTTTCCTGGAATCGGAAGAGGTTCCAGCCGTCTTCGATGGTGAGATCTTTGCCTCCATTCTTCCCAAGGAATCTTAAATTCTCTGGCTTCTCACTGGAGACATGCATTCGGAGCTGGGCGCACCCTTGCTGCCAAGCTGCCTGAGGGCGGAAGGCAGAAACAGCCCACAGAAAAGTCAGCCCCTCTCAGTGCCTTGTGGAGAGGCCCCGACAGCACTCCAGCTGGCCCCAGCAGTGGACAAAAGGGCTATTTGGCCTCCCCGCTGGGAGATCACCGAGGCTCCGTTTTGCAGTCCACTCCCAGCAAGGGTGTGGAAAGGATTTCCGTGTGGCTTCCCCTTGTGCTACTCTTCAGGTCATGTGCGAAGGAAAAATCCACAAGCGGGGAGCCAATTACCAGCTTCTTACTACTGAATGTTTGGCCACATGGTGCCCTCATGCCCCAAATACCAAAGCAGTAGGGGAAGAGTTGCAGGCAGCAGCTCCTGCCCCACAGCCAGTTAGTACCTATCATTTACTCCCCGTATGCTTTGCAGATGTTCCTTGCTCACATGCCACATTATTATTATTATCAGGGCTTTTTTTTCTGGGTAAAGAGGTGGTGGAACTCAGTGGGTTGCCAGCACAGGGGGCAACTCTTGGAGGGAGGTAGTGCCCCTGGTACCACATGCGTGTGTGCAAAGTGCGCGTATGCTCCCAGGACCACACAATGGCATCACTTTGGGTCAGCTGAGTTTTTAAAAGTTTAAATCGCTCTCAGCAAAAATGGTCACATGGCTGGTGGCCCCGCCCCCTGATCTCCTGGCAAAGGGGAGTTTAGATTGCCCTCCGCACTGCTCCAGCAGCACAGAGGGCAATCTAAGCTCCCCTCTGTCTGGAGATCAGGGGGCGGGGCCACCAGCCATGTGGCCTCTTTCAAGAGGTGCTGGAACTCCATTCCACCACGTTCCCTCTGAAAAAAAGCCCTGATTTTTATTATTTATTATACTTATACCCCGCCCTCCCTGCAAGTGGGCTCAGGGCAGGTCACAACAGAAGATAAAATATACAAGATAAAATCACAATCCCATGAGGAGTGGGAGCACCATGTGAACACATACACCAACTTAAGGTTGCCAGCTCCAGCTCAGGAAATCCCTGGAGATTTGGGGTATGGAGCCAGGAGAGGATGGGGTTTGGGGAGGGGCTTCAGTAGGATATAATGCCACAGAGCCTATGTCCAAAGCAGCCATTTTCTCCAGGGGAACTGATCTCTGCCACCTGGAAATCAATTGTAATTCTGGGAGATCTCCAGTCACCACCTGGAGCCTGGCAACCCGTGGCTTCTTCTCCGGAGTCAGCCTGTTCTTGGATCTGTCGAGGCCAGTCGTGTCTCCCCTGGCTGGCAATGTCTGGCAGGGCTGTCCCGGCCCTTACTAGGTGATCCTTTTACCAAGAACTTCTGTGTACAAAGCAAGCGTGGGCGAGCCTAACCGAGGCTTTCTTGCTAGTGGGGAAGGAGGTTTGTCTACCGACGAGGCACCTTTAGGAGGCACGGGGGCTTGCAAACTTCTCATACACAACCGCTTTGTGCTGTGAGGGCTGGTATAAGAGAACGCGCGCTGCAAAATTCCTTGGTCTGGGAATCCAAATTCTCCTACTAGAAGGTGGAGCCCTAAACAGGGATGGGCTGGCCTGGGGGTCTCAAGCTCCAGGGTTTGATTGGAAGTGCTTTAGACTGTGTCTTCAGTCTCAGGGTTGCCTCAGGACAGGAGGGACAGAAACCTCCACGCGAGAGCTCCGGATCAAGGGGGCAAGCTATTTTCTTGCTTGCCTCGAAAACTCTGGCTACAGGCACCGCCCTCCATGTCTGGCTATACCCCTGAACTGTTAGGCTCTGCCCTTGGGTCTCAGCCCCTCCCCCTGAGTCTCAGAGCTTCAGGGGACAGCCCTCAGCGTCCCCCCTGCCCGTGACTATGGGCAATGTGAGGGTGGAGCCCAATACTCCGGTTGTTGGATCACATAATATAGCTTGAGAAACGGGCTGCAAATGCCTTGACATTGCCCTCTCCATTCCTAGTAATTGGCAGGAAAATGAAACAAAAAACCCTACCTAGTCAGGCTGGTTTTTCCCTGCTTGGTCACATAGCACAGCAATGATTAAAACAGAAGCCCAGCAGCCTCATTAAAATAAAATTTTATTCTAGCAGAAGCTTGGGTGGGATCCAGTCCCCCCCCTTGCTCAGGCACAGGGAGTGCTGAGGTCCCACAAGGGGGCGCTAGTTCACAAAATAATCTGTTGGAATAAAATTGGGGGTATCTGCCAAGCCGACAGCCTGTGATTCAACAGGTGCATCCCTGAAGCCCTTGTGCCGTGAGGAGAACAGCTGGGATGCCCCCTTGGCCCTTCACCAGCTCTGCCTGCTTGTTAACTCTTCACCACAGAGAACAAAGGAGAGAGCTGACATGGGGAGGGCTTGTGCAGCGGAAGCCCTGAACACTCCCAAACACACCCGACTGCGATGCAGACTCACCTGTGCCGCTCTCTCCATGAGCATCTTCCCAATACGCCTCCCTGGAAAAGAGAACCAGAGAAGGGCTAGATCGATGGGCTAAGAACTCGGACTCCTGGGTTCTCTGAACAGGTGGAGAGTTGGGAGGGGGGAGGGATAAAGGAGAACATTGGGCAGCTCGGGCCCTGAGAAGACTGTGGGATGTATCTACCCAGCACTTTTTTATCCTGCCGTTCCTTTAGGGAGATCAGAGTGGCATACATTGTTTCACACACACACCCCATTTTATCCTCACAGCAACCCTGTGAGGTATGCCAAGAGAGTGTGTGACTGACTTAAGGTCACTCAGCAAGCTTCAGGACAGAGAGAAGAGTGAATTCAGGTCTCCCACATCATAATCTAGGAAAGAGTCCAGTAGCACCTTTAAGACTGAAATATCTGCTCCCACAAGCAAGACCCCCCTGTTCTTGTGGCCGCTGCCTGCCTAGTCCTGGGCTAGATAGCCCCCCCACCTGCCCCCCAGATGCCTGTGAGAGCTGGGCGCAAAGGAGACCAGGCCAGCGAGTGGGAACTGGGAGGAAGCCGTTTGCCACTGACAGAGAGAGAGTGGGGAGCCATTGATCACTGCGGGCTGAAGCACACAGAAGCCTCCAAAGCTCCCTCCCTGGGATCCGGTGCCTGTGCTCTGCTTGCACATTTGAAATACTCTAGCCAAGCTTCCGGGTCTCTCACCAGCTCCAAAGGGATCCGCCCAGGCACGCTCCTCCCAGAATGTCTTCCTGCTTGGGAATGGAGGAGGACTACACCTGAGAAGGTGGTGGCCGCCCACCGCGAGGAACTGGGAATAACGGATTGGGCCAAGCAGCAGAAGCAGCCGTAGAACAACAAGGAGAAGAGAAGGTGGGACGTTCTGGGTTCTTGGGGCTGCCGATAAGACCGGCACTCTTGGAGCAGGGCAGAAAAGCAGGACTCGCTGGGAACGGACGTACAGTGGCTGGACTCAGGGGTGTCCACCCCTTGCTGCCTTTTCTCTCTTATGTGCCTCCTTATCAGAGTGGGAAAAGAGAGGGGGCTGAGGGAGGCATGCTCTATGAGAGCTGCTGTAGCATCATGGTTAAGTGGTTTGGCTGTGAATCAGCACTCTACTGGTTTGAATCCCACTCCTGCCAGGAACTCAGTAGGTGGCCTTGGGGAAGCCTCTCAGCCCCAGCTCCCCAGCTGTATCGTGGAGATAATAATAGCACTAAATTGTTCACTGCTCTGGGTGAGGTGCTAATCTGTCTAGAAGAGCAGAATATAAGCACAGTTGTAATTTTATTATAATACCAGGGTTCACCGACCTTTTTGAGCCTGTGGGTGCATTTGGAGCTCTGACACAGTGTGGTGGACACAGCAACAAAATGGCTGCTGCAAGAGGCAGAACCAGCCACAAAATGGCTGCTACAACTTACCTTCAGTCACACAGTGAAGATCCTTGTGCTGTGGAAGCAGCTGCTGCCAAATCTGCACCGCCAACCAAATCTCCAATAGTCAATCAGAAGCCATGCTTGGCAAAAACCCCACCTAGCCACACCCACTTTCTAAAAAGACTTCGTGGGCTCCAGGAAAAGTGTCTGCGGGCACAATGGTGCCCATGGGCACCACGTTGGGGACCCCTGCTCTGTCCTATTTTTAGCCATTGTGGCCTGAAGGGCAGAAATAAATTCTAGAGCACAGTGAGCAAAGTTCAAGGGGATAAGCCCAACCCGTGCCCACGGCAGCCTGCTTGCCTTCCAGCCGTACCTCTGAATTCTGGCATGACATACAGGTTGTCCATGTAAAGGTTTCTTCCTCTCCAGGTGCTGTAGGTGTAGACGGACAGGACATATCCAATGAGAGTGTGACCTGCAGGGCAGAAAGGTATCAGCACACCCAGGGCAGGTGATGGAGGGAGAAGGGGGGCAAGGAGATGGCTGCTTGCTTACCCAATCCTGGAGCAGCACAACTCTGAGTAAGCGAGATGTGGGGTGGCTACAGTGCGAACAATATGGAGGGCAGACTTCAGAGGAAAGAATCGAGATCATTCGCAACAGGAGGCCGCACCAGCAGTTTACACAGGCTGGACAAAGTGGCTGCTCTTTCCTCGCCCAACCTGCCCCCTTGAGTCTTTCCCCAGAGGCATCCTGAGCGTATTGTTGCACCCCCCCTCCAAAAACTCATTCTGTTTTGCAGATGGAGGGTGATGTGGAGGGGAGTCAGCCCCCGCCCCCCGGCAAGCCAGTTCTCTTTTTAGTCCCAAGGCCCTTCACACCTGTAGGGTGGGATAAAATCCCGCTGCATGAAGGCTGAGTTCCAACTTCCTAGCTGCCCCCGGAGGAGCAGGATCCAGGTGCCCAGAAGCCCCTCATTACCTTCCTTGCTTCTTTGCTGGGGGGGGACCTCGGCCACAAAACACTCGAACCTGGGCTGCTTCCCAAATCCAGCATCCTTCAGCTCTGGGGAAGAAGGAGGAAGAGCAAAGGGGATCAGTCCAGACATGGCAAGCCGCGGCCCCCACATCCAATTGACAGGTGGAGGGGTGCCATGGAGGGGGGGGAGCACGTGGGGTCTGGGTTGCCAGATGTTTAGCCAGCCCCTGCTCCTGTGCCTTGAACGCAGGAGATCTCCGCGAATGACCTTGCTAGTTGTCCAAAACGTTCTACGTATCAATTGCCTGCAGTGCAGAAGTCCAAATATGGGACACTTGCCCCCCCCCAGTCCCTGCAAAAAGTTCACGGCGGCCCAAATGCGCACGCACGCGCACACACACACACACACACACACCCCGCGCCCCCAGAAGCAGCTCCCCCCTACCTTCCACGCTGGTTCTGATCTCGTTCAAGGGAACCCTGTAAATGACGGCGATCTCCTGCAAAGATCGGAGAGGCTCAAGGTGCGCATTTGCAGGTGCAAGAGCACCCACCCCCCTCCCCCATATACCTCCTCAGCATCAAAGGGCCCGCTGTAGTTGCCAGGGGGCTGGTTCTCAGGGCCACGAGTGTGAGTCTTACTCAAGGCCAGCCCTGCCCAAGAGGTTTTGGCACCCCTGGCCTCTTCCTTCTCGTCTACATCAACCGGGGCCCAATTCCTGCAGAGATCTCAGCCCCCATCCATTCTAGGAGAACATCCTCCCCAACTGGGCTTGTGATGGGGGGGGGGGCAGGCAGCCGCTTCTCCCCTCTGCAACCCCCTCTTCCTCGTCCTGTTGGTTCATTCCTCAGGGGCAACTGATGGGCCATGAATCCCGGGCTCCCGCACCGGACGAGCCTCCGTCCCACTCTCTTCTCCTGTTTCCTTCTGGCCCACCCGCCCCTCGCCTCTCACCTTAATTAAACGCATAATGTCCTGGAGATCTTTGGGAGCACAGGAGCGGACAACGCAAGCCATGGCGCCCACACTTCCTCCAGCTTCTCTGCCAGGGCTCTCTCCGACCTCCCTAAGGACAACAGGGTTGCATAAGCCACCCGGGTCACGTTCCTTCTCTCAACGACTTCTTATGGGGTGAGGCCAAGAGAGCTTAATAATCAAACAGGCGTGAAGGCGGGAGCAGCTCCTCTGGGCACCTCCGAGCTCGGGACCAAGGATGGGGCTGCCAAATCCAGCCTGGGAAATTTCCAGAGGTTGGGTGGGGGTGGGGGCGAGGGAGGATGGAGAGGGGAAGGGCCTTCCATGGGGTAGAGTCCACCTTCCAAAGTAGCCATTTTTTCCAAGGGAACTGATCTCTCACCCAGAAATCTCCAGGCCCTACCTGGAGGTTGGCAAAGCTATGAGACTGCACCATGGCTCTATAAAGGACATTATAGTACGGGCCATTTTATTGTCAATCCCGTTCTTAATCACCCCCAGTATGGGATTTGCCTTTTTCACTGCAGCTGCCCTCTGAGTGAGTATTTTAAGCTTTCCACTACAATCCCATTCCTGCTCTCTTTCGGCTTCCTGTCCTTTAGCCAGTCTGTAGCCTATAAGAAGCTGCAAAGTTTATAGAGGAGTCTTCATAGGGGACTTTGGCCGTTTCCACACGGCTTAACTCTGCCCGTAACGACCCGGTAGATTGCGCAAAAAACGCAGAAGATCGCGTTTTCTCGGGCGAGAAAATGCGATCTTTCGCGTTTTTTGTGCAATCTACTGGGTCATTACGGGCAGAGGTAAGCCGTGTGGAAACGGCCTTTGTCAAAAGCCTTTTGGAAGTCCAACTATGTAATGTCTTATATACTTCTTTTATTAATTTATTCATTTTTTAATCTACATCCAGTTTTATTGCATTATTGGTTGTATATATTTCACTGGCATTTTTAGCATTGTTTTCTGATGTTGTACACTACCTTGACTCTCATTGATAACTGTTAATGAAGTAAATAAGAACAACAAAAACCTTCTCAAAGAACTCCAAGAGGCTGCTCTTACGGACCCTGCCAGTGTGCCAACATGTATCTTCTCTGGTGCCAACTTGTTCCCTTACAGCAAAGAGCCAGTCCTGGCTTACGTTCATTTCATTGGCATAGGAGGAGCGTCAGAAGAGAGGCAAGGAGTCCCCATTGGGAAACAGCTGCCTCCATCGCAGGAGGATGCTTGGCTTGCAACCGGCTAACATTTCGTAAAGCCTTCCAATGTTTTATGACTGGACTCACTCCATAGCAGCCATTTTGTTGTGGCTCCCACTGCTGGTTCTCAACATTCCAAAGGAGGCCACGGGCTCAATTAAGTTGGGGACTCTCGTCCCCGAACTTCCTCTCTCAAAAACCTCAGTTTGACTCAGTTCTTCAGACACCCTTCCCAAAAACAGTAGTTCCAGCGTGGGTACGCGGCACGCGCCCTGCATTTTCCACAGTGAAAACAGACCAATTCAGTTTCTCTACCATCTCCCCAGCTTCCCTAAGAAATCCTTTTTGTTCTTTTGACATCTAGTGGCCCAACTGCCTCCCTGGCTGGTTTCCTGATCCTGATACATTCAAAAAACGCTGATTGTTTATCTTGACGTTTTTAGCAATGCCCGCCTCAAATTCTCTTTCCGCTTGCCTCGGATAACTTGTGCTTCTTTGTGCCAGACGCTGTGCCACTTTCTGTTAATTTGTTCAGGGGAAACTTCCACTTTTTAAAAGCAGCCTTTCTGCCTTTTATGGCATCTTTGACTTGGGTTGTTACCTACGTGGGCATCCGTTTAGACTTGGCTGTACCTTTCCTAACCTGGGGGACGCGTTCTGTTCTGGTCAGCTCCACGCCCAACTGCTCCAAGGTACAGACATCTGTACCAGCATGGTATGAATTGAGCCTACGTTTGCTCAAGAAATGTGACGGTAGGAAGTAGTCCCGATCCAAGTTGACCCCTTTCCCTCATTTTACAATATCAGATCTCCCACATCATATGGAGACTGACCTGGTCACTGGGAGGCGCTTCTGGCAGTCTGAGCAGCCGGCAGTCACTGGGACCCGCACAGTCTAACACGGCCAGAGGTGCCAAGGAAGAGGCTGCACCAGTTATCAGGCAGACAGGTATCAAGTCAATGAAAACCCATTTGCACCAGGTCTTAGTCCCATAACTTGTTCAATGTTTGCTAGCAAAATATCCTTTCGCGCCTTCACGAAAGCTTCAATCGGAGAGTTCCAAGAGTGTTCCTGGGAGGTGTACCCTTCTGGCTCCCTCCCTCTTCTGCCCCCCCCCACGCTCTTCCTTCCCTCTTGGCCACAGTCACTTTCTCCCCGCCCCACTGGTGCAACCGAGCAGAGAGCAGGCAGCAGCCCTTAGAGAGGGTCAGAGTCCTTTGAGTAGAAGAGAGAAGGTGCGCTGGAGCCATGAGCTACATCATCCGCCCCTGGGCCCTGACCGACCTCAAGGCCATCATGCGGCTTATTAGGGTGAGAAACAGTCGGAGGGGGAGTAGAACCCCAGAACACTGGCGGGAGAGAGGGAGAGACCGCTGACAGACATGGTGCTTTTTCGTCTGGGCGAGTGGGTACATGGGAGCTGGGGAGTGTAATGGTGGTGCATTGGGCTAGGAAACCCAACTTCAAGTATCCATTCTGCCATAAAGCAAGCCTGGCGTGCCTCACACAGCTATTGTGGGAATAAAATAAGAGAACGATGTCAGCCACCCTGGAGGGGCACACTCCTTGGAGGAAGGGCAGATTGCTGTTTATTTGAGGGGGAGAATGCTACATTTCAGGGTCTTTTTGATTCTCTGAAAGGCCACCGGAGATTAGCATGTTTAGTTAGGAAAGTCTTTTTTAGTCAACTGCGCACCAATCCTGTGTTGCCCTAACTAGCTTTAAGGGTACTCAGATAAGATTCGAACTCTGCCCCCAGGACGCACAAGGGGCTGGTGACCATGGCGCTGATGAGGGACTCTTGGGCAACTATTCCCCCAGAGAAGCTGGGGGAATTCCCAGGATGCCGAAGCACAGTGCCAACGGATCCCTTCTCAATCTGTTTCAGGAATCTGCTTCTTTTCACAAAGCCTTGGACCAGGTGAAAACCACCCCGGAAAGTAAGGCAGGGGCTCTTTTATGCCCTCACCGTTTCTCGGTCAGATCGATGCTGTTTTAAAGCTTGTCGGGGCCTCCTAGGGCGCTGAGCCTCTCCTTCCCCTAGAAAGGCCGGCCATCTGGATCCTGCCCACCCCCACTGGCCCATCCGCCTCCCTCCAAGAGACCCCCCACCCCCACCCCGACTCCTCGCCTGGCCGCTGTCTTTCCCATCCCAGATTGTTTTTCCTGAAATTGGAAGTTGGGACCAAGCAGAGGGGCTGCCAAGCGGCTGCCTTTCCTCTTCTCTAAAGATTTGAAACCAAGAAGGCATGTGGCCCGGCTGCAGACCTCTAGCCCGTCCCCAGTGCTGGCGACTCACTGGGACTCTTGCAAAGGATGCGGGATGAGGTGACCCAGCAAGGCCCTGGCTGGTTTCTTAAGCAGCCCTGAATCAGACTGCAGCCCTGGCTGCAATCCCAAGAGACAGGCCCGCTACTGAGGGGGAGCCCAGCACGAGTTTCAGAGCTATCCCGCCTCAACCCATTGCACTCTCCTGGGACAGAATTTGCCCCTTATTCCCATTGCCATTTGTCTGACACTCCAAAATGCCCATCCTGTTTGGAACTGGCCAGCCAAAATGGCCAACTTGAAGCAGTGATATACCTCCCACTTTCATAGATCCAGAGGAGTGAGTCATGGTAGTCCATAGTTGCAAAATAGTAAAGAGCCCAGTAGCACCTTTAACGCATCTGACGAAGAGCGCTGTGGTTCTCGAAAGCTTACACTACAAATAAGTTGGTTAAAGGTGCTACGGGGATTCTTTACTATTCTCCCCCTTTCGTGATTTTGATGTCTTTATATTATGTTTCTTCGGTTTTCTTCCTAGTGCTGAGAGATGATGGCTTTGGGAAAGAGGCCACCTTTGGGTGCCTGGTGGCCGAGGCACCCCCAGAGCAGACAAGCAAAGAGGGTAAGAGAGGAAGAGAGCAAAGGTTCAGGGGCCTTGGGGGCCAAATCCAGGGAAGTGGGAAGTCCTCTCAGCTGGCTCTCCCCCAGCCACCCTGCTTGCCTTCCATACCCAGCGCTGCCAAGATTTCTGAGATATTTGAAATGCTGCAGCTTGAGAGTGAAATAAATTATGCATTGCAAGCAAACACATGCCTGTTTGCAGAAGCTTATATCGCATCATGTATCACTATTATTAGTTCAGCAAATATACTAATTGCAAAATTGAACGTGGACAATTTGGACTCCGAAGAGAGGGCTGGGAGATTGGTACCCAGTCAGTATCTCCAGCGTGGCGGTGGGTTTGGCCCTGATTCCCCTTCCTCTCCCTCTCCAGGTGACACAATTGTTGGTTACCAGTTCCATTATTTAACCTATTGTACGTGGGATGGCCATATTCTCTTTGGCGAAGATCTCTACGTGCGACCAGATTTCAGAGGTAATGAGGATGCTGAAGTGTCTCTAAGCATGTCCAGAGTGCTTTTCTCACACTGCTGCACTCCTGGCGATTAGTGGAGGGTGATCAGGGGGCTTTGCCTTCTGGACTTGCTGTGCTGCCAGCTGGGCCTGGCCAAGCCCCAGTGCCTGCACAAGAGGAGGCGACCCTTGCTCAGCATAAACAAGTCCCTTGAACTGGTCCTGGATTCAGTTCTTGCCCAGGTTCAGGCAAGACTTTCAGATCAGCCCAAGAGGCTTCCTTACAGGCTTCAGTGTCTCTGGCTTGAGAAATGAACACACACACCGCGGCTGTTGCCTCTGGCATCCAGGGAGTATGAACCCCAGGTCCTGTTCTAGTAATACCTGCATGGCCATCGGAGGTGCTGTCTCCTGACCTCCCTTCCCCAAAGGCACTGGAGGCCACCTCTGACCAAAGTGTACCTTTTCTCGTTGTCCTGAACAGGCAAAGGCATCGGCTCCAGTTTGCTGGCCAAAGCTGCCAAGGTGAGGAGGGGACGGGACCCCGCCCGGCAGAACACGCCGACCATCCCCCAGGGCCCTGTTGAGTCCCCCAGGGCCACCACTCGCATTACCCCTCTCTCTCCCGCCGTCTCTTCCTTAGATTGCCCTGGCAAAGGGCTGCTCCCAGCTCCGGTTCATTTCAGCCAACTGGAACCAGCCAGCAACGGATTTCTACACCAGGCTGGGAGCTGTGAATGTCACAAGTCGAGACAAGTGGAACCTCTGCTGCATTGACAAGGAGGACCTTCAGAAACTGGTTGAACAAGCGAGAAAATAGCCGCCTCCCCTTATTGCTGTGCCCACTCACCCTCTGTGCCCAGGGGCCCCAGGACTTCCCTCTTGCAAGCCCTGGCTGTGGTCCCTCCCAGTTATCCCTGAAATACCAGCTCCCAGTTCCACTGGATCCTGGCACCTCCGAGATTCCAAGAGGTTGCTCCACCAACTACAGGCTGGAATTCACCCCAGAGAAGCCTAACACACTCCCTGACCCCTAATTAATTCCACCCCATGAAAGAGACCCTCGTGTCCTGGTGTTGAGACCCTCTGCCCACAATTCTCTAAAATGTAGGGCTGTGGGGGTCTATTTGAAAATTTCCTTTGACATGCTGATTTCACGGTGGGGCCCTCCATCTCAGTCAGGAAAGATAAAAAATAAATAAATGGTATCCAAATCCGTCATCTTTTCCAAACCCTTAATCTTTGAATAGAGATGATTGTATATTACATTTTCAGCCAGAAAATGACTCTTAAAGTAGCACAGGGCAACTGAACACCAATTCAGACCACAAAGGCTAAATAAAAAGGTGCGTGGAAAGGAGATTTTCCAGCCAAGCCAGAAAAGCGGCTGGCTATGTTGATGGCCTATGGAACAGGAGGTGGTGGGGAGGGGTCTTCACATTTCTCCTTTACAGAAAGCAATAAAGGCTTACGGGTGTCCATGTCTCAGCAGCAGAGCATCTGCTTGGCACACAGAGAGCCAGATCCAATCTCTGGCAGCAAAAGGAGCCAGCGGTGATGGAAAAGACCTTCGCTGCTGGAGTCGCTAAAACAAAACTGTAGTGCTACCTTAAAAACGAACATCATTTATTTCAATATGAGCTTCCATGGGTCCTGGTCCACTTAAGCAGATGTGGTGGAAAATCATACAGGTGAATTATTTTCATGGGGCAGATAGAGGAGAGGAATCAAGAGTTGGTGTGAATTACACTGTGAGCCTTTCAGGTCTAAACTCCCAATGTGAGGGAGGGAAGGGAGGAGCTGATGTAAGCGACGCATTCTGGATGGCGAAGAGCAAAATCCGTCTCCAACAGCACCTTAATGACCAACTAGATTTCCAAGGTATGAACTTTTGAGCGTCAAAACTCCCATCTCAAAGGAGGTCAGAGGTTCAAACAGATAAGCAAATGGTTTAAGTGAAAATGAACTAATGTTGGGGGAAAGTTATAATCTGATAAAAGGCGTTAAGAACAGCCAGGTATAATTTCCAAAAAGAGAGTCCTGTGGAGCTATTGAAGACTGAAGTGAAAGCCAAGTTTCTGTTTAAGCCAGGATGACCCATGAAAGCTCATTCTGAAATAACTGCTGTTGTTAGTCTTTAACTGGAGACCCAGTTTGGTGTTGTGGTTAACAGCACAGGCCTCTAATCTGGAGAGCCGGGTTTGATTCCCCTCTCCTCCACTAGAAGCCAGCTGGGTGACCTTGGGTCAGTCACAGCTCTCTCAGAGCTCTCTCAGCCCCAACCACCTCACAGGGTGTTTTGTTGTGGGGATAACAACAACATACTTTGTAAACTGCCTCTGAGTGGGTGTTAAGTCATCCTGAAGGGCGGTATATAAATTGAGTGTTATTATTATTAAGGTGAGCCGCTGCTAGGAAACAAGACGGGCCTTGAGAGCAGCAGCCGAAACCTTCCCCTCAGCCCAGATCGAGAGCAAAGCAACGGTTTCCCTTTCCTCATGCGTTCCCACAGGCCTGCCTTTCTCTTTCTCTTTTGATGGCATGTTGAAAAGAAACCGAGCCCACGGTGCGGACAGATCCTGGAGATGGCACCCAGGCATGGTGCTCAGGTGTGCTCTTAGAAGGAATGTTCCAAGAGGCTGCTTGTGCCCCCCAGTGTTCTGGTTGCTGGTTAGTTTAGCGCATCCTGCGTGGTCTGTCGCTGTTTCAATACATCACTAGCATGCAAATAAAAAACGCCAAAACAGAATGGCAACGTGGAAGGAACAATGAGACGTGGCTTCACAGAAGTGTGAAAAAACAAAATCACACTGTTTCGGGGGCGGGGGGAGGAAAACAGGTTTTGGAAAGAGCAGAGTTAAAAAAGGAGAAAAGCCAGGACAGCGAGGGGCTGTGCAACAAAACTGTGAGGGAACGATCAAAAACCTGGTAACGAAGGGAACCGAAACAGTAAGGTGGTCTGGAAGACGCCCTTGATAGATCCAGGATCTGGCACGGGTCAAGGCTGCTCAGTGTGCCCCCAATAGCCTCCGCAAGTGTCAGGAGGTGGCGCAGCGGCCGTGGGAGAAATCTTGTTGCGCTACAAAAAGGTACAGCTTCCAGTGGCAGGCAGAGAGCTGGTGGCCAGCCGAGCCCCCCCCCCCACACACACACCCCCGTGGCTGCAGGATTCAGAACCTGCCCAGGGCCAGAAGGGACACCGAAAGACCTCCCGAGTCTTTGTGTTGTCTTGTGTTGCATTTTAATAATAGAGAAGCAGGACAGAAATTCCCTCAAGTAAGTAAACAAATAAAACAAAAGGATTTAATGCGTTTCTTTCTGCTTTTAGGGGACTTGAACAATCTGACACTCTCGCATCAAATAAAAGCAAATGTGTTTGCAGTACTGTCTCACAATATTGTCATATGAAACAAAATCATGAATCATTCAGATCGGCTCGTCTTTTCTGCAACGCAGGCGTGCTTGCACTGAACAAAGCGCTGAGCACCACTTTCTCTACGGTCTGACACCGAAACCAAGCTGGGCTAGATGGAAGTGGTGCTGGTTGGGAAGACTGAGGCCTTGAGAGTCCAAGCCCTTCCCAGTTCTGACGGGTCCCGGTTGAGCCTGGGGGTTATACTGGATCCAGCACTGCTGCTAGGGAGGCAGGTAAACGCCGCTGCAGAAGAGGCCTTCTCCCAAAGCTCAGCAGATCTGGTCATAGTAACATCGATGCTAGACGACTGCAGTGTGTGCCATAGAGGTCTCCTCTCAAGGTCAGCTTAGGGACGGGTTGCCACAGAATGCCCCAGCCCCATTATCACCAGGCGCTAGACGAAGCATGCATAGCAGCCCCCTTCTGCAGCCCCTCCCTCACAGGCTCATTCAAGGGGCTGGCCATCATGCACAACGCCCTTTATGGCTTTGGCCTCTGATGTCCATGGGAGCGAGCGCCTCTCTAAGCTCCGCCATGGCAGCTGCGCTCATCTGAGCAGGGCCTTCTGCAGGGGCCACCCTGCACATGGGCAAAACCAATAAAAGTCCACACAAGCACCTTCTGGAACGGCCTGGCGGAGGAGGTTGGGAGGAAGGCTCCCGCTGGCCTCCTTTTCTGCAAACTGGGCAAAACTGAAATATTCAGGTGGGCTTCCTCACACAGGTAGGAGGGCTGAACCGTAAGTAAATGGTTCAGGAAAAGGGACAGCGGACATTGCGACCACGTACTGTACGTTGCTCCTGCCAGGTAGCTTTAGCATCCTTTAACGCGTCGTGTTCAATTGCTTACGCGTTGATTCAGCTCTGTACGGGGTTTCGGCTTGTTTCCGAATTTCCACCCCCGCCCCGCCCCGCTGCATTGTTCACCGACCGCCCCAGCCGTCGAGCGCACTGACTGCCGCTGCGCGATCCGCCTGGAGCCTGAGCGAGACAGGCGGACTAGAAAGGTCGCGAATCAAAGCAATCCATCAACGCCGGCAGCGCATCGCGCCCCGGGCCGCCCGGAAGCGGCGCCCGAGCAACCGGGCCTCTTCCCTGCCCGCGGACGAGCCGCTCCAGGCGCGCCCCGCTTCCCACGTTGCGCCCGCTCCGGCGGGTCCAAGGTCCGGCCTTTGGCGCTGGCCCGGCAGCCCGTCCGGGGCATCCTGGGCGCTGTAGTCCTGCGAGGCCGGGCGCCGTCGCCATGGCCCAGGCGGCGATCCGGCCGTGCCGCGCCGAGGACTGCCGGCAGGTCGTGCGCCTGATCCGGGTAGGCAGCGGCTGCCGGGCTTCCCGGGCCGCCCGGCGGGGAGGCTCGTGGCGGAAACGGCGCGGGGGCCGGACCGGGCTGGGGCGGCGAGAACGGCGGGCGAGCGGGCGGGGCTTGGAAAGGCTCGCGGAGGAGACCTCGGCGGCGCTTCGCCGGAGAAGCGTGGCCGCCGGCCGGCCGGGGCGCCTGTCTGCGCTCGGGGCGCGTCTCCGGCCCTGCGCTCCTGCCAAGCGGCAGCCCAGGATCCGCGGAGGAAGAGCCCTGCTGGAGCCACGCAGCTCCTCCGGAGGCCTCCTGGCGCCGCCTCGGCACCGAGACCGGGAGGTTCCCTCGGTCGCCCTGGCAAGGGGCCGTCGGTGGCATTCCCTCCGGGGACCCGCCTGGTGCTCTCCATAGGGCACGGGCCCCACGGTGGCTACTGGCCAGGGGGACTTCAGGGAACTCTCCACCGTTCGATCCTCATAACAACCCTGCCAGGTAGGTCAGGCGGAGGGAAAGTGCCTGGCCCGAGGTCTCCCCGCCTTGGGAGTTTGTGGCAGGGGAGGATCTGATCCCACACTTCCCTGGCCCCACAGGATGGGTCTGCCCCCCCCCCCATGTCGGCCATTTATTCATTTGTAGGTTGCCTTCCTGGCTGAGACTCAGGGCACAGGGCCTGAGTGGTTGGGCTTGGAGTCAGCACTCCGCTGGTTCGACTCCCCCTCCTGCCCTGAGCTCAGCAGGTGGCCTTGGGTCAGCCACTCCTCTCAGCCCACTCCCCTGCTGTAATGTGGGGATCATAATAAGACTGGCTTGCTCACCTCTGCGTGGGGCACTCATCTGTCTAGAAGAGTGGCATATCAGCGCAGTTGCTGTTGTTATGCCGAATAAGTCAAATGCAGTCAAGAGGGTGGGGCACCAGCCCCAGGGAGAAGGTGGCTTCTCACACAAGAGTTTCTTTGAAAGTAAGTTCTGGAGTGCAGCGAGGAATTCCCCTATAAATTTGGGGCCTGGAGGAAAACGGGGGAGGACTTTTGAGGTTTGGCTATTTTGTACCCAAATGTTGCTGATGGTGTCTTCATCTTTCCCCAGGAACTGGCCGAGTTTGAGAACCTGTCTGACCAGGTAAAAATCAGTGATCAAGGTGAGACCAAACTCCTGGTGAGGATTTTGGAAAAGATCTTTTCCCACCTGCTCACAAAGATTTGCCATCTTATTTGGAGGATGGAGGCGAAATACCATTTTTGGAGAGCGGCATCCACATTATTTAAAAGTGATTAATGTCAGACTCGATGCCAAGCTCCGGTTCTGTCCTCCAGATAAGTTACGAGAAGCAGCCTCAGTTCTTGGTGTGCACTTCTCTGCTCCCGCCTGAGCCTCCTATTTGACCTGGTGTAGAATTCACAGTGAGTGGACTGGAATGCTGCACGGAAATAGGTGGATTACGAGGTGGGTGGAGAAATAGGGCAGGAGAGCCCAAATTCTGCACCACCAGGAGGGAAGCACCCCGGCTAATCCTCTGGGCAGCGGAACTGCCACTCAGAAAACCCCAATGTGGTTTGGCTGCAAGGGTCGGGGGGAGACAGGGCAGAGCAGCTTGGCCGTCTTTTGTCTATCTGCCCATCTAGTATTGCCCATACAGCCATTGCCTTAAACAGAAAAATAGTAGAGTCCAGTAGCACCTTTAAGGCTAAGCAACTTTATTGCAGCATAAGCTTTTGAGAACCACAGCTCTCTTCGTGCATCTGACGAAGAGAGCTGTGGTTCTCAAAAGCTTATGCTACAATAAAGTTGGTTAGTCTTAAAGATGCTACTGGACTCTTTACTATTTTGCTACTGGATCTTAAGCAGAAAGGCTGTCTTTCATGGTATCTCTCAGTCAGTCTTTCCCAGCATGCTTTTGCTTCCCCCTTTCTCGCCACCCCTTGGACACCCCCTCTTCATTTCTCATGCCTCTTTCTCTTCCTC
This sequence comes from Eublepharis macularius, assembly GCF_028583425.1. Lineage (NCBI taxonomy): Eukaryota > Metazoa > Chordata > Lepidosauria > Squamata > Eublepharidae > Eublepharis > Eublepharis macularius. The sequence continues at coordinate 79,612,813 of NC_072801.1, forward strand.
CCGCTCCCCCACCCATACAGAGTTTTGTGAAGACGGGTTTGGCAAGGACCCCTTCTATAAATGCTTGGTGGCCGAGGTACCCCCAGAGTGCTGCAGTCAAGATGGTAAGCGATAGTCACATTCCTGCCCCATCTGCCCCGTGGGGAAGAAGGCCTCCTGGCTTCCCCAGCAGACCCCAGCCAGTATGGCCTGAGCCGAATGAGCAGCTTCCGCCAGGAACATGGCCAAGAATCCCTTCTGCTGTTACGAAGGAAGCCAGACTGCCCCTCTCGGGCTGTCCCGTAAATATGTTTATGCTCTGCTTTGCTTGCAGGCCCACTAACCAAGGCCTCCAAGGTGGGGTCCATGAGAGTTGGGTCCCAGAGTAGAGGCTGGAGGTCCAGGGGTCCATTGGCTGGCCAAGGCCCACCACCGCTGAGGGCCCTACCCAAAAACTTGAAGACCGTCTGTGTTTCCTACAGGTCACACAATCGTTGGCTATGGCCTTTATTTCTTCACTTACAGTACATGGAAAGGGAGGAACGTTTACATGGAAGATCTCTACGTTATGCCAGAATTTCGGGGTATGGCATTCAGACAGGGGAAGGAAGGGCCAGGTGGGATTGGCAGGAACTGTCGCTGAGGACATCTGCCAGGGTGGGCCTTCAGAAGTCCGGGATAGGGAGGGAGGGAGTCAAAGAGAAGGCAGGCCAAGTTCTGTGGACGGGGAGGGGCATTTCTTGCCCTTTCTGCCTGCGAAGGTGCACTGCTAAGCTGAGCTCTCCGTTTTTTTAATCTTGCCACAGGAAAAGGAATCGGGAAGAAGCTCATGAGCGCAATTGCTCAGGTAACCACTTTTTCCTTCTCTTCCCCTGGTCTGTAGTTTCCAGGGGTGGGGCGCAGACCACATGTAATTGGTTAGTAACTGCTCAGCCTTCAGGGAACTTTACTAGTGGGAATGGAGATGACTGGAAGAAGAGCAGCTGTCTGTCTGGAGAGCAGGGCGGGCAACCCCCAGACCTTGCCCTGGCTGCGTCCTCTTCTGCCTCCTCTCTTGAGTCCTGGCTGCCGGTCTCCTTCCCAGTCCGTTTCCTTGGCGTTTTTGCCCCTCACACCCCTTTCCTCACCCGCTTCCTTCCCCGCAATTCCTGCCTCTGCTCCCCACCTAACCCCTGGGGCCTCTTGCCCTTCAGATCGGCTTGGAGCAGGGCTGCACCCAGATGCGGTTTGCAGCGCTGGATTGGAACCGCTCGGCCATCGCCTTCTACCTCCGCCAAGGGGCCGTGGACCTGACAGCCACGGAGGGCTGGCACTGCTTCCGCTTTGAGGCAGACGCCATGCAAGGGCTGGTGGTGGGGGAGCCAGGATCACACCAAGGCTCCACACCCGTTTGAAGGATGGAGGTGCCGTGATCTGTGACGTGCCCCTTCCCCAGCTCTCCTCTGGAAGAACCCAGAGGGAGTTGGGGGGGGGGTCAGGGGCGTGGCCTGGTGTCCTGTTGGAGCCCCCGTTTCAGCAAGGCCGTGTGAACTAGCTGTTCGATAGAAATTAAAGCACAGATGAAGAACAGCCAAGTGTGGAATGCTCCCTCAATTATAATAGCAACAATAATAATCCTGTTCTCATTATCCTCTCAACACTAGCACTGATCTGGGAGGGCAGACCTAGGGAATGCTTTCGTCACACATCATAAAAATAATTCACAGAATTGACACGCACAAGTGGTGGGGGGCAGCAGTTCCCTTTGGTTGGTTGGTTTTTTTAAGGTAGGGATACTTCATGAAGTATAGGCAAAACAAAGGCTACTGGCCACAACAGCTAAATGGAACCTCCATGGCCAGAGGCAGTCTACCTCTGAATACCAGCTGCTGAGGGATAAAGAACAGCAGGAGGGTTCTGAGTTTTGTGGCGAAGGTGTTTGGCTTGTCAGAAGCAGAATTTCTAAGCTGCCCTTGGCTGCTTTCGCAGGCATTGGATAAGGCACTTCCGGTGCACTTCAGTGGTTGGTTGCTGTTCATTTCCTGCTGCACAAGGGGAAACCTGGTTGCGTATGATCACTAAAGTGCATTGACAGGGCATTATCCAACATGAGTGACGGTGGATCTCTCTGGGTCTGATCAGACACTGGCGATTGTTACCACCCTGGGAGGGAGCCTGGCTTACTTGCAGAGGGCCAGGGAGCTTCGTTCAGGGTCTAGCAGAGATCGGAGGCCTCTGTGGTGCCACCGGTCAGCCTCGAGGCTGCCATTCTGAACGCAGAGCTGGCCCCACCCAAGACATGACCACACCAACTGCCGTGTCGTCAGACATTTATTTGCTTGTGATATCTCAGGTCCATTGACCTCACACCAGCCCTTTCTTCCCTGCCCTTCCCTGTTGGCGCCTCCGGACCATGCCTCGGCCACGTTCAGCCCTTGAGGTCTATCTCACACACCCAGTTGTATCGGCGTGAGCAATGCTCTTCGTTCCACAGCCCGTCCCGGTGAAGGTGGGCGCATGTCCGCTGCTCCCCTAGTCTGTGAGAATAGGGCTGTCCAGGTTTCCAGTCTCTAAAGCAAGGAGAAAGGATGGAGTGGGACGCTTGGCCAAAGCAAGAGGCAGCCCCTGAAATCCCCTGCCCCTCCCCTTCACGTTTGCTTAAAGCGTGGAACAGGGTAGCTGCATAGGGGATTCCCGAAAAGGGAGGCGAGAAGGAGCTGCACCCTGGGCTTGGGGAGCTCTTGCTTCTGACTCCTGCGCTGGCTGAGAGGTGAGTGTCTCCCTCTTCACATGCTCAGAGGCACTCTTCATACCATGGTCCAGGAGCCAAGACCGAGCAGTGAGGTTCAGGGAAGGTTTTGAAAGTTCCAGCGGTCAGGCCAGGATCCCTGACACGTGGCCCCACTGGAGTTCCGGCACGCTGGGGCTAAAGCTTGTTTCCAAAATCCCAGCTGGTGTAAAATACAAAATCTGCAAGTCCCTTTGGATGCTGCTGCAAGGCATGTGTGAGCAGCAAGAGGAAGCTCAAGGGAGAGCACAAATTAGGGCTGCTGACCCAAAGCCTCAACTCCTCCTCTAGGGCCCTTTCCTTGGAAGGCAGGCAGGGACATGAAGGACAGGGGGGGCCCTGGAGGCCAGCAGAGGCTGCGACCCATGCATCTCCCCACCCCACCACCAGCCACCACCCCAGGGCTGGTGCTCTATTTTAAATACTTCAGGCATGCTTCATAGGCTGTGGCTGTAGCAGTGGCGACCGCTGAACTCACATTCTGCGAACGGTGTAGGAAGCCCCATCCACCCACTGCCAGCCCGCGCCGGTGTTGGTCAGGCCAATCCATGCATACCGAGGCTTTGTGCGCTGGGCCACAAATTGCTGCCATGAGAGAGGACAAACGGAGCGGTCTGTGAACTGTTTTTCCGCCCCCCCCCCCGCCCGCCCCAAACACTGGGAGTGGGGCAGGCAACCGTCCGTCCCTCCTGGGGCTCCTCGCCTCCCTCGCCAAGCCAGCAGATGCTGAAGCCTAGGGGAACGCAGGCCACTCACTTGCTCGAGGTAGGAGGTGATGGTGGCCAGGTGAGCGTCGCGGTCTTCACAGTCCACTTTGGCTTCCTCCCAGGGCTTCTCTGCTTTGGAGACCCAGTAGCAGCTCCTGCTGAAGGAATCCCACCCCGCAGGGCAGCAGGCTGCTTTGCTAGCTGGTGGAGGTGGAAAGAGGGCGGAGTTCACAGACTGGTCCTCCTGTCTCCTCCATGCAAGTTGCAGGGGAGCAGGCCAGAGGCCACTAGCTAAGGGGAGCCATTGGGGGGGGGCGGGGGGCGAGGTGTTCTCCTGGAGGCCAGAGGCTGTGCCTGGCACCAAACACAAGGGGCACAAGGAGGGGCCTGGAGAAGGAGGAGCAGTTTTAAAATGTCAGGAAAAGAAACTTGAGAGAAGCAGCTGCCTTACAGCCCTGGAGCATTCGGCGCTTGCTCTAATTCCGCCTGGGCATTAACTGTTCCTTAGGAGCTGGAGTCATGTTTTGCTTAAAGTGAAGCTTTGGTAGATGAATTTGCACATGCTCCGTCAAATGTCAAACGTTTCTGCGTGACCTTTCTACTCTGCCTGTTGTGCTTGGCCCTTTGGGTGGCCATTCTTAATTTGCCGTCTCCCAGTCTCTGCCCACCAGCTCATCTTCCAGCCTTGGATACGCACATACCAGTCATGCCAGTCTTGTCGGCCTCCTGGCGCATACAGATTCCTTCACATGTTTGTACACATTAAAATCAATGTGGCTTGGCTCTACCCGGCTGTCACCATGTGTTGAACCTGCCTTCTGGCACTCGGGGCCACAGGAGGCTCTTATGGCTACCCATCCTGTTCTAAGTAGATGAGATGCACATGCAAGGAAGCGGCCAAGCTGTGTCTGCCAGCAAGGGTAGCCAGAAGGGCAGGGCTTTTTTTCAGGGGGAACGCGGGGGAACGGAGTTCCAGCACCTCTTGAAAATGGTCACGTGGCCGGTGGCCCCGCCCCCTGATCTCCAGACAGAGGGGAGTTGAGATTGCCCTCTGTGCTGCTGGTGTGGAGGGCAATCTAAACTCCTCTCTGTCTGGAGATCTGGGGGCGGGGCCACCGGCCATGTGACCATTTTCGCCAAGGGCGATTTAAACTTTAAAAAACTCGCCCCCCCCCTGTTCCAGCTGACCCAAAGTGACGTCATTGTGCGGTCCTGAGTCCCACCACCTCCTTTCCTGGAAAGAAGCCCAGCAGAAGGGTGTCCTCCACGTGCACGAAGGAAGGACTCTGTTGGCTACTAAGAGCCTGGGAGTGACTGAGGACCTTCTTCATCAGGCTTGATCCATGGCTGGGAGGCAGAAGGCTGAGCTAGAGCGGACCTCATGCGAGCCCCAAAGAGCCACCTGGGTCAGACCAGCAAGGGTGCATCCAGCCGCACGGTGGCCAACCAGGTGGCCTTCCCCTGATGCTGCTACCTGGCCATAAGGTCAGCTTGAAGCGGAGCGTATGAGGCATCGTAGCAGTCCATTCACGAGACAGGCTCAGCACGCCAAAAGGCTCGGAAGAAGCAAAGATGGCCCAGCCGTTGTCTGATGCTGCGAATGGGTCTGTCCTTACGGTTTGGCCCAAGAAGGGGTGCTCTTGAACGGCTGGGGATACTTGCTCAGGAGCTGGTCCCCCGCTAGGACTGCTCTCAAGTGAGGGCTTGCGGAGGGGGGTAGCCCTGCCCAAGGGAGGGGTGTGAAGAACCAGCCGTTTGCAGGGGCAGAAGAGATGGACAAAGAGGCTGGCAGAAGGGGCAGACTGTCTCTCTCTGGGGATCTGATGTGGGGCAGCAGAGCGAGTTCACCTCGAAGGACTCTGTCTCTATTCGGGCTTCACGTGTGTATTTTGGAGGCGCTATACTCTCGTCTATCTGTCGCATGGTCATCCCTTTCTCTGAGGAGCTCAGAGTAGCATACGTGGTCTCCTCTTTTACTTTCACAACAACCCTGCAAGGTAGTTTATGCTGAGAGGGCCACCCAATGAGTTTCAAGGCAGAGTGGGGGTTTAAAGCTGGGTTCCTATCTGACACGCCAACCACTACACAGTCCTGCCTCATACGGCTGCCGTACCTAACCTGGTCACGCTGGCATGTCTCAGGGCTTGGGGAAGTGGGGAGTGCATAACAGTGGGCTATGGTTCCCCACCCCTGCACGCTTCTCCTTTGCATGCCCAGACCCACACTTGGCAGGTTCCCTCCAGATGTTCGCCAGACCTGTTCGGTTGTGCTTAATGTCCTGCACGTCACAATTCACAGTCCGAAGGGTGTTCCGCAGTGTGACAATTTTGCCCTGGACCTCAGTCTTCACTGTAGAAAGGGGGTGGAAGAGAGAGGGAGTTAATTGCGACAGATCCAGAGGCGTTAGTCATGTTAGTCTGTAGTTGCACAATAGTAAAGCGTCCAGTAGCACCTTGAAGACCAGCCAACTTTATTGTAGCATAAGTTTTCTAGAACCACAGCTCTCTTCGTCAGATGCATCTGACGAAGAGAGCTGTTGTTCTCGAAGCTGCATCTGATGAAGAGAGCTGTGGTTCTCAAAAGCTTATGCCACAATAAAGTTGCATCTGACGAGGAGAGCTGTGGTTCTCAAAAGCTTATGCTACAATAAAGTTGCAACTGATGAAAAGAACTGTGGTTCTCAAAAGCTTGTGCTACAATAAAGTTGGTTAGTCTTAAAGGTGCTATTTAATTGCTACAGAAGTCCAGGAGCACCTCCAGGACTGACAAGAGGTGCTCAGCCTGCACAGTGCCTCTCAGCTCCTGCTTATGTCCCATCGGGTGGGTTGCCTTGAGAGCAAAGGAGTGCATTCACGTGCCCCCCACCCCTCATGCAAGCCCCCCTCATATGCATATGTATTGCTCGCCCATGCCCACCCACCCCCCACCCCCGACGGTTCCATGCTGTCCTACCTTTGTCCATTGCTTCGGTCAGGTGTTTCACTGCCTGGTCCAACTTGACTAGTTTCTTCAAGTCCTCTGTCTCTGCAATTGGCATTTAAGGGTTTGGAAGCCTCCTTCCAAGCTTCTCCCCCAGCCCACCCTCCGTGACTTCCCAGTTCTATGTATCTAGTACCTTTCGATCCTACCTCGGAGCTTGGAGTGCTGCATGTCTTTCCCTGTTTTATCTTCTCAACAACCCAGTGAGACACGTCAGACAGAGAGAGAGAGAGAGACTGGTGCAAGGTTGCCCCTGTGTACCGCATGGCAGAGGTGGATTTGAACCTGAGTCTCTCAGGGCCTTGTCCAACACTCTAGCCCTGACATCCTCTACAGCAGTGATCATAGATCCAGAGGAGTTAGCCGTGTTAGCCTGTAGCTGCAAAATAGTAGAGTCCAGCAGCACCTTTAAGACTAGCCCACTTTATCGTAGCATCAGCTTTCGAGAACCACAGCTCTCTTTGTCAGATGCATCTGAGGAAGAGAGCTGTGGTTCTCGAAAGCTTATGCTACAATAAAGTGCGTTAGTCTTAAAGGTGCTGCTGGACTCTTTACAGCAGTGATGCACACTCTTCGATGCTTAGTGATGCTCTTTGATGGGCCACCTGTAGATGAGCAGCCTCCCTCCTGGGGCACTGACTCATCCCATGTTCCAGGAAAGTGGGCAAGGCTGTTGTCTGGCAGGGCTTGCGGTTGGCAGGTGGATCCTGCTTGGAAACAGTCACCACTGGAGGGCCTGGATAGGGGGTAAGCACTGAGCCTTGACCCGGGCCCTGCTTCTCCAACAGCCTCCCACCTTTCTCTCTTGGCCCAGCATCCGGCGATCTACCAGGAGGACAGCCGGCTGGATGCAATGGGGCTGCCTTGCTCTCCTTCCTGCACAGCCAGCCTTCCCTCCTCCCACCCCATGGCAATCTCCCCCCCTCCCTCCCTCCCTCCCCTGAGCTGCTCTGCCTCCGGCAGAGAAGAGGGTTGGAAGGCAGAGAGGGAAGGGAAGGGCGCACAGGCCTCTGGCACAGGGAGGCTTCCCAGTGTGGCGGGCGGGCTGGCTCACCGCAGGCCTCTGGGGGGCGGGGGGGCCGGAGCACCCTTTCCTCCCCCCTGCCTTCTTGCTCTCTGCCAGACACACAAGGGCTGGCTAAGGCTCAACAGCAAGGGGAGAGGCCGACCCTACATGGTCACTCTGCGCGGTGTGTGTTTGGTGGGGTGGCACGTAGGGCATGCGGTAGCCACGAGATTAATGGTAACTGCAAACGCGGCTGTCCGCAAGCCGTGCCGTGAGTGCCGCTGCTCCGCGGGCCAGTCTGGAGAGCCGCCCGTTGCCCCTCTGCTGACGTTGATGCAGGAGGAGAGGCGAGCCCAGTGGGAGGGGTGGAAGCGCCGCGGCGGCTCGTTAAGGATCGCGTCGCTCCTGTCCTCCCACCCCCACCCTCCGTGGAACCAGCCGTGGCCCTTTCCTCCGCTCAGCCCCCACAGGGAACCAGCGACAGGAGGGTGCTCCGAAGCCGGGCGCCTCTCCTCGGGAGCCCCCCTTGACTCACCCTTCTGCCTCAGGGCGGCCGTCTCCGTGGAGACTGAGCGATTGACCCTCTGGAGAGCCGCCTCCATCCTCTTCAGATCGCTGCCAGCTCTGTGGCCTGGGGACAGGAGTGCACACGTGAAGCCGCCCTGCTGCACTGACCCAGACCCCCAAGGCAGCCTCCTCTCCTCTGACCGGCAGACCCTCGGGCGGGCGGGGGTCTTCCGCATCCCCTGCTACCTGGAGCCTTTTCACTGGAGAGGCTGTCGGGGATTGAACCTGCGCGCCAAGCCAATGCAGATCCAAGTGAGGTAAATGGGGCCAAGTCACAGGACGGACTGCTTGGAGTGGCCCACGAAGGAGAAGGCTGGGCCACCCCAGGCCTTGACTCCCTCCTGACATCTGTGGTGACTGATGGGCACCTCTTCCTGGCCCCCACCGCTGACCCCGCTGGCAGCACAAGCCCGGGAGTAAGGGGTCTGCCTTGCTTGGGGCGGCAAAATACCTCGAGCAAATTCCAGTCCCATTCCCTCCTTTCTTAAGGACCAAAAGACTTGGTCTTTTGGTGCTACACCTCTGAAGATGCCAGCCACAGCTGCTGGCGAAACGTCAGGAACTACAATGCCAAGACCACGGCAATACAGCCCGGAAAACCCACAACAACCATCGTTCTCCGGCCGTGAAAGCCTTTGACAAAACTGCAGCAGCACACCCAAGCTGACGCCCACATCTTTCCCTTGACCAGCTGCGTTTCTCATGGCATCTCCTACTGCCCCAGTTCCTACATGTGGACCACTGCCGACACAGAAATTAGATCCAGAGAAGTCAGCCGTGTTAGTCTGTAGTTGCAAAAGCGTAAAGAGTCCAGTAGCACCTTTAAGACTAACCAACTTTATAGAAGCATAAGCTTTCAAGAACCATAGCTCTCTTCGTCAGGTGCATCGTCAGATGCATCTGACGAAGAGAGCTGTGGTTCTCGAAAGCTTATGCTACAATAAAGTTGGTTAGTCTTAAAGGTGCTACTGGACTCTTTACTCTTTTGCAACACAGAAATTGTGGCAGCTGTGGCCACAGGAGGAGCTGCTGGGGTAGCTAGTCTATGTTCTTCAGGCCAGCACAAATTGCTGCCCAGGGCTGTCTGGAGAAAATCCTCCCACACGTGCTCAGGGAGTCAACAGCCCATATCTGGGGCTAGAGAGGCCGCCTGAAAGCAGCCTTCGCCCAGCAGCCTCCAGGCAAAGTTATTTAGCTATTGCCAAAGACCAAACGGTCTACAGAAACCTGATAGATAATAACAATCATGCAATTTGTAATGAAAGTGCCAATGCAATGAGTGTAAAAAGTGCAAGGTAAGTATTCCAATATATATACTCCAAAAATACTAGGGACTATCCACCTGCACGCAATGCATGGAGTACAGTCCATACAACACATGTATAATAACATGCATATAAATACAAAGTTCGTCTTTCAAAATGTACAGTTCCAAAGGGTTGTTTCTTCTTTCTTGCAGGCAAACCTGCCAATGAAGGGCGAAGAGGGTCCGACGGGAGCCAGAAGGTCAATAAGGAAGCTCCCGGGCTGTTGGCAATGGGTGCGCTAGCAGTTTAGACAGCCCGTTTCGCCGTGTATTGCTTTGTCAAGCATCATCTTCTCCAAACAGCATTTTAACGAGCATTGGTGAGTTATTTAGCTGGCTGGTTATACCCCACTGTTCCCCCTAACAGCTTACAACATTGTTCTCCCTGCCTCCACTTTATCTTCACAACAACAACCCTGTGGGGTAGGCTGGGCCAAGAATGAGAGTAGCTGGCTTCAGGTTACCCAGTGAGCTTCACGGCCAAGTGGGTGTTTGAGTCCAGATCTCCCCACTCCAGACTGGCAACTTTTGCCACATTGCCCAACATGCCCCCTTTCCATACCTCCCCACCCAGCCTTGAATGCCTGGCAGCCGCTCCCCAGTCATGCACAGCAGCCCCCCTTCCACCTGCCCTGCCCTGCTTCCCACAGAGCCACTCACCTGTGATGCCAAATACGACCGTCAAGACCCCAATCAGACCGATAAATACCAGCAGGGCCAGAGCTAGGCGGCCGCTGGAGCAGACACGTTGGAGAGCGGAGAGCCCTGCGGAGGCGAAGGAGAGGAGACAACGACCAAGGCACCCTTTTAACCCAGTGGCTTGCCTCCCCCCACGACTTCAGTCTATAAAAATGGCACCGGTATGGTATGTTTGCATCTGGCCTTACTTCAGAGAAACGGGGCGGGCATGCTTCCTCGTTGTTTGGCTATCTGGCCCTTGGCAAGAAAGGGAAGAGGCGGGGTGGGTGGGACAGAGGATCCTGGGCCCTGGCGCACCTGCAGTTCCTAAGACAGAAGCTGTGCCTCGTAGCAGCCTAGGCTCCGCTGGTCTTCACGCTGGGCCAGGAGCTGCAAAGACTTTGGCAATCACTCTGAAGGGAAGGCCTTCAGTGGCACAGAGGAAGTTACTGGTGGCCAGAACCTAGAGGGCTAAAGCAGAGGCGGGGTGGGGGCGGGAATGTCCTCTCCTAGGGGGAGGGCTGCCCTGACCTGTATAGCCCAGGTGAGCCTGATACCGTCAAATCTCAGAAGCTATGTAGGGTCTGCCTTGGTTAGTAATTGGATGGGAGGCCTTCAGCGAAGGCCAGGGTTGCAGAGGCAGGGGATGGCAAGCCACCTCTGTTAGTCTCTTGCCATGAAAACCCCACCAGGGGTCGCCAGAAGTCAGCTATGACTTGAGAGCACTCTCCACCACTGGGGCGGGGGGAGGGTGGCTAAGAAGAACCCTGGTGGATTATACTAATCCTGTACCTAGTTGAGCATCCTTTGTCCAGCAATAGCCAACCAGATGACCCCCGAAAGGCCTGTGAGCAGGGCCTGGAGACCCAGCGTTCCCTGCTCTTGCCCCCCAGGAACTGGTATGCAAATATACACAAGGAGGTTCCCTTTGTCTGTCATGGCTTATAGCCCTTGATGGGCACATCCTCTTTGAATTTCTTTAACTTCCTTATAAAGCCATCAATGCCCAGGTTCCTGTGCTAAGCATTGTACAAAACAGGTGTGTGACGGGAGGCTTTTCCAGCTCAGGAAGAGAGGAGGGGGAAATGGGAAGGGAAAGGAGAAGCAAAGGGGGGCGGGTCTCAATCACTCTGGAGGTTCGGGAGGGTACTGGGTCACTCCCTGTGCACCTTTTGTGACTGGCATCGCTCTCTGCCCTCTGTACCAGGAGGTTTAATGTTTTAGGAATCCTTGGTCATCCAAGTCTGGAGGGGATGTGAGAGACCTGCAAAGAGGAAACGAGAAAGGGGGATGGAGAGGGGATCTGAGGGGCCGCCAACACTGGCGGAAGCAAAAATTCCCCCCCCCCTTGTTCCCAGTGATAGCCAGGTGGGTGCTGCCGAGCCTGTGTGTGGTTTTAGCCCCCGTAAGTCCCAATGGGTCTTCCTGGCTAATGGATGCCTTTAGAGTAAAGCGTGTGTAGGGGAGGTGCAGGGTCCCCCCATTGAAGCACCAGACCCGCAAGACCACAGTCCACATGTAGCACTTGGGAGGAGGGCTCAGAATTAAGAGTTTGCTCATCAGCGCCAAAATAAGGGTAATATTTTTGACCTTATTCCCAATAATCCACCAAACTCACCCATAAAAGCAAATGGCCCCAGGCTTTTGAGGGAGACTTAACCCCCACCCCCCCCCACCCCTACAAGCCAATATTAGCAACAACATTTCAGATTTGTCACCCAAGTCCTGCACTTCACACGTGCCCTTTTTATTGCACTAGTGAATTGCTGCTCCGCTTTATAAGTGCAAAAGAGCCCTGGGGTTTGGGGGGAGGGGGGGTCTCTCTTCTGCCAGCTCAGGCAAGGCCCTGCCCAGAGCCAAAGGGGTCTCCAGTAGACGTGCCTGCCTCCTGGCCAGGCCACGGGAAGCCTTCGCAGGGGCATGGCTTGCACAGAGTGGGCTTTTGGCATCTTTTTTTTAAAAAAGCTGTTTCTGGAAGCAGAACCGTATTGCGCCATCGCGTAGCCTTGTTTGTTAAGACGTAATAAAATTGATTTCTCTTCAGCCAGCAAAGGGCAAATTAAATTTGACATCATAATTGTAGCCAGCTCAGATATGAAAGTTCATTTTTAGCATCCATCATGTGCTGTCTAATATTGCCAAATGGAACTGATTTAACAACCTTCCATATAACTGGTTATGTAAAGAAAATCAAAATGTGAAGATATAACACTCAGTTTCCTAGCATTATTGATGTCTAAAGGAAAAGAAAAACAAAACAGGGAAAATGAGACCAGAAATATGCGTTTCTTTGCACAAACAACAATGAACACAGAGATTATTTGGTTTTGCAATTATTTTTTGTCCTGTCACAGGCCACCTAACTCCACAGGACGAGCATCTGGTGTCCTGGTGTTCACATTCCAGAAATCACTGACTTCTCACTTTGAAGCAAACCCTGCTCCTAGTTTTCTAACCAGGCCTAGCCCTCAGTGCAACTTTCAAACCTCCCTGGATCTTGAGCCAGTTAACATTTTGACAAAACCGATAGCTACAAACAAACAACTTACCCGTGTGAAGGAAGTAGGCAGCCAGACTGTGACACCCCCCAATGAGATTCCACAAGAACACGCGCGCCCCTACATGCATGCACCCCACACACACTTTTTCCAGACTTGAACCTGGTAGGGGAGTGAAAGCAAACTGGGTTGGGGAGGACCCAGTGCCTCTTTTACCATCTGCCTTCTTTCTACGGGGCTCTCGCTCGTCCTTGTCCACGGAGGCTCTCCCCACTCGGGTGTCCTTTGAACTGTCAACAATTCCCAAAGCAAGGCAAGGTGCCAGCTTCCACAACAGCAAGGCTGCTTCCTCCCCCTCCTCCACAAGCCTGTCCCTACAGCTGGACACGCTCTGGCTCTACCCTCGGATCGAACGCTGCCCCCAAGTGCTGAGCAAACACACGGAGGACGCCACAGTTCTGGCAGGGAGCAAGACCAGCTGGGCACAACCGCTGCTGGAGGACCAAACTTTGTCTCCCAGAGGTCAGGAAGAGCTTCCATGCAGGACAGTTGTTGCCCAATTCCAGCCACGCAGGAATGTTTGGTTGAATCCAACTGTCTCTTCCTTTGGAGGATGAATATTTGTCAGGGATGCTTTAGGCTGATCCTGCACTGGGCCGGGGGTTGGACTAGATGGTCTGTATGGCCCCTTCCAACTCTGTGATTCTATGAAGGCTTGTTGCTCTGGAAGGAGGCTGTGCTCTCAGCTGCGTGAAATGAATGGATACAGCCCAATATCCCAAACTCCCTGTGGACAGAGGCATCAGGAAGTGTGGGGCAGATGTGCTTCCTTCAGGGTGGCCCGGCGTCATAAGAACACAAGAAGAACCTCCTAGGTCAGACCACACTGGAGCCAGCTAGCCCAGTTCTTGTTTCCCACACTAACCACCAGATGCCGATGAAGGATCACAAACAGGGCATCAAGGCAACCAACCTCGCTAAGGCTGCCAACTCTGGGTTAGGAAGTCCCAGGAGATTTGGGGATGGGCCTTGGGCAGGGTGGAGTTTCGGGAGGGGAGGGACCTCAGTGGGGTACAGTGCCCCGGAGGGCACCCTGTGAAGCAGCCCTTGTCTTCCAGGGAACTGCTTTCTGTTATCTGGAGACCCGTTATCATTCCAAGTAAATAATTCTCCAGGCCCCACCTGGAGTTTGGCAACCCTAGCTCTCACTGCTCCCCGCTGGTGCCTCCGTGTGTCTCCAGTAATTTATGGGGCATCGGCTCACCTTCTCTCCGTCTCTCCAGTTCCCTTGCAATGCCGTCCGAGCTGGTGGCAGTGAATTCTAAATGTTGGCTATGATGTGATGAAGGGCCATCGCCCCCCCCCCCCCACCTTGGATCTCCTGCCTACCAACTTAATTGGTCCCCCCACCAACAAGTTCTAATATTACAGGAGAAGGAGAAAAAACCTCTCTTTCCACAACAGTTGATTCATTTCTTCCAACACCCGCCTGAAAACAGTGGCTCCAGCATGGATAACTGCCCCGTATTTTTTGCAGTAAAGAGCGATGCAAAGGGGTTGCTCTCTTCCCTGCAGTCTTCCTATTGAGATTCTTCCACCCTTTTATCCTTCTCGGGCAATACCTCCTCCCTGGCTGGTTTCCTGCTTCTGGTGTACTTAAAGATGTACATACCGTTTGTTGAAACACTTTGAGCGATATTTTTGCCCAAAACATGTGCTCGTCTTTTCTCCTCCTCTCAGCAAAACCTCCATTTTCCTCCAACAGCGTTTTCTATTCTCCTCCATAACCGTGGCAGCCTCCTGTTAGATTTGGTAGTACCTTTTGTTATCTGTTATATACATTCTGTTTTGAGCTTCCATTGTTGTAGATTCAAATAATTTCCAAGGCTTCCTGAAGGGATTTGACCCTGTTTACCCTCCCAGCATTCTTTCGACTAATCTCCTCAGGAAACAAAGCGCTTTCTTCCATCTTCATTTCACTCGGAAGATGGCTCCCTCCCAGCTGATCGAGTCATGTTGGTCCAGGCCACTGTAACCTCAAGGCCAGACGACTGCAATGCACTCCGTATGGGTCTGCCCTTAAAAGTCAGCTCAAAAACTCCACTTGGTATGGAACACCACACTTCAGTTGCTCGTGGGAGCCAGGCAGAGCATTCAGTCAAGTTCCAGTCAAGGTCCCAGTTATCCCCTACAAACCCCTGAGTGGCCTTGGACCTGCATAGATTCAAGACGGCCTCCCCTGCTGGGTTCTGCTGCAGCAGCTCCGCTCTTCTGAGCAAGGGGACAGCACCAGCAACTGTCTCTGCATGCGCATTCTCTGTTGTTCTTTGGAACGGCCGGCCTGAAGAGGCCGGGAAGGCTCCCACACGTCTATCGTTCCGCAGAATGTGCAGAACAAAAATATTCAGGAGAGCAGTTTTATAAAAGAATTAGAACTGTAGTATAATGAAACAGCCAAGGAGGGTACCTTTATAACAGAACAGGATTGTTGTGTATTATTGCAGAGTTTGTTGTGTTTATCACTTTACTGCACTGCTGTCTCTGTAATCCACGTTTGGGTTCACGGTATGTCATACTTCAGGCAGTTTTTTTGTTTGCATCGTTTTTCAGTTGTGTGATCCTGGTCCTATTGCATTGTTTATAAATAAATAAATAAATTTATGAGATGGTTTATGCTGTTAGATCAAGTTGTTTTTGTTTTAAATCCACTCTGAGCCTTAGCAAGAAAGGCAGCTATAAATGAATTAAATAAACAAATGCATTGTGCAGGGGGGTTGAACTCGATGGCCCTTGGGGTACCTTCCAGCTCGGTGTTTCTGTGTCCTCAAGTTCCTGATGCAGGAAAGGATGTTGTGACTTCTGTGAAATAAAAGTCTGAGGAGATTCCTTGTCTGAAATCAAATGTAGCCACGCTGGACATTCGGGGAAACTCTCACATCAATGTTGCCTTCAGAGCTCTGGTTCCAGCGGGTGCCGCAATGCTTACCTCCCATTCTTTAGACTGCAGAGTGCTTAGGTGGTCTTGAGTTGACCTGATGAGTCGGGGCCAGTGTCCCCGCATGTCCTGTGGGCACGTGGACCTCTGCGTACGCTGCAGCATTCTCTTCTGCACCACTGTGAAAAGCACTAGAGGAGCCCTGTGCTTGCCAAACGTCTGCCTCCCTTTGCAGCTCCTTCCCAAAACATTTACGTGCAGGAAGATGTCTTCCCCTGCTAAGAAGCGAGGCCATGCTTCACAGCAGCCCTCCCTGTTCACGGCCAGCCCTTCAGTTTGCTCCAAGTGTGGATTTGTTGGGCTGAACCCAACAGAAAAGATCAAAGTGGAGGGCCATGAACAATCCCAGAGAAGGAAGACCATTGGGAAACAGCATGCCTGAAATTTCACGAAATAATGTTTTTCTGCAGGCCCGGGAAGTCCCTCTGCAGTTACCCTTAACTTGCCTGCAGGTGCCCCTATTTTGCAGCTCTTACTTTTAAAGGGTATTTATTTACTTCATTTACATCCAGCCTTTCTCCCCAGTGGCTCACAATATTCTCCTATCCTCCGTATTATTCTCACAACAGCCCTGTGGGGTAGGCTAGGCCAAGAGTTTGTGACTGGTCCAAGTTCACCCAGCAAGCTTCTGTGGCAGAGCGGGGGCTTGAATCCTAGCCTGGCCCTCAGCAGTACACTACGCTACCTCTCTAGGGAGCGGCCTGGCCCACGAAGCTTGCTGTTCAAGGGCGGGGTGGCGAAACAGGTTGGTTCCCAGACAGAGGCTCTGTGCCTTTGTCAGCTGTGCAACAAGCAAAAACCCAGCAGCAGCGGCTGCTTTCTCTATTACGGCAGGGAGAAACGGACGCGTTAGCACTGCTGCCTGTGGCCACACAGCCTATGTAATCAATGTCATCACGCCCACCGTGAGCAGCTGGGCCTTTGCCTTTGGCAGGCACCCAGCAGGGATACAGAGCGGGGGGGGGGGGGGAGGCTGGTCCTCTCGACCAAGGAATCCCACGTCTGCATTGCAAATCATTGCAAAGAAAGTCTTTAAAAATCACGCTGTTAGTCTTTTGAAATAAACATGACAACCACAGACTTATTTAGGCTGACAGCCCAACTAATTCCGTCCGCAGTGTTTCAGGCTGGGTCACAATCCCACTGCATCTCATGTATCCTAAACCCCAGCCCTCTTCTTATAAGGATAAACATTTCCAGTTCATGAGTACAGGAAATGAGGCTGAGATATGATGACTTCTCCAAGGAGATCATTGGTGCTTAGTTCTCGCGGCCCCTTCTTACACGTCCAGAGTAATGCCGATCGCCACGTTGGGGTCAGGAAGCAATTTTCCCCAGGCCAGTTTAACTAGGGATTCTGCAGATATTTTGCCATCTTCTGGGCATGGAGCAGGGAGCGCCGGGGGTGTGGGGAGGAGAGGTAGTTGTGCATTTCCTGCATTGTGCCGGGGGTTGGACTGGATGACCCTAGAGGTTCCTTCCAACCCTATGATTCTATAATTCACTGAGACCAGGCCAGAGGACCAGGGCAGAGGCTGGTCAGGCTCACGCTGGAAGAATAGAATGGACGGGTGCACAAACACATACACAACTTTCATATGACCAAGTCTTTCTTCCAGAATTTGGGATGCTAACATGACATTCTGGTAGGAACATGCTAGTGACTGACAGCAAGAAGTTTGTTGTCCGTTAGAAGAACTACAGTTGAAAAGCCAGGCATTTTTTTTGTGTGTATCACCTTTTTTATCCTGTCCTTCCAAGGATCTCCAGGTGGCATGTGTTGTGTCCCTATTGTCCCTCTGAGCGCTCCTAACACACAAACACACCTGCGAGGTAGCTTAAGACCAGAGAGTGACATCATCCTGTGAACCAGAGGGGTGGGGTTGAACTTGGGCCTTCTGTTTTGTGCTACTCAGTCCAGCCTTTTGTGCAATCAGTTGCCAGCATTAAAAATGGTGGTTCTTCAGGGCATTTACTACCATTCCCAACAGAAGTTGAGCAGTGTCCCTCTGTCCCTGTGGAGGTGAAGGTCCTAATGCCAAGACCCCACTTCTCCCCGTGATTTTCCTTCTGTCCCTTTCTTTTACAGCCTATGCCAGGGTTCAGCAACCTTTTATAAGGGAAGAACCAAACTAGGGCAATATTCAGAGCAAGAGATCCATCAAGAGCCAGGAGAAGAAAGACTGTTTGCATCACTCATAGATCCAGAGGAGTTAGCCATGTTAGTCTGCAGTTGCAAAATAGCCACCCAGAGTTGGCATGTGAGCAGAGTTGGGATCATGTGCAGGCTAAGGGAACTCCAGTTCTAGGGCCTCAGCATATGGGAGGCCTCTAAATACAGAAAAAGCACTAAGTACCAAAACAGTAAAGAGTCCAGCAGCACCTTTAAGACTAACCCACTTTATTGTAGCATCAGCTTTTGAGAACCACAGCTTTCTTCGTCAGATGCATCTGATGAAGAGAGCTGTGGTTCTCGAAAGCTTATACTACAATAAAGTGGGTTAGTCTTAAAGGTGCTGCTGGGCTCTTTACTATTTGCAGAACCGAAAAAACACACTTTTATGAGCAAGATTCGGGTCCAGTAGCGCCTTAAAGACCAACTGCACAGCTTCACATTACTGATAACGGCTGCTGTAGCACAGTGGTTAAGCGGCTGGGCTGTGAATCAGCACTCTGCTGGTTTGACTCCCACTCCTGCCATGAACTCAGCAGTTGGTCTTGGGTCAGCCACTCCTCTCAGCCCCAGCTTCCCCGCCGTATTGTGGGGATAATATCATAGAATCATAGAGTTGGAAGGGGCCATACAGTCCATCTAGTCCAACCCCCTGCCCAGTGCAGGATCAGCCTAAAGCATCTCTGACAAATACTCATCCAGCCTCTTCTTGAAAACTGCCAGTTAATAATAACTTTAACTTGTTCACCACTCTGAGTGGGGCACTAATCTGTCTAGAAGAGCAATATATAAGTGCAGTTACTATGATAATAACTGACATATTGATTGATAATCTGTAGATTCCACAGCCTGAGTCTTTCATTGGAAGGGCACACGGAAGGTCTCATAATAAGAAAGAAGTATGTCCAGGAGCACCCTGTGCGATTGTTTGTAATGGCCTGGCGTAAACCTGCACATGGCTTACACTTGGAGTCTTAGCAACTGGTCCCTCATTTCCCCCTCTGTAAAGTATCTGTAAGAGAGCCAGTTTGGTGTCGTGGTTAAGAGCAGCAGGACTCTAATCTGGAGAACCGGGTTTGATTCCCCTCTCCTCCACTTGTAGCCGGCTGGGTGACCTTGGATCAGTCACAGCTCTCTCAGAGCTCTCTCAGCCCGACCCACCTCACAGGGTAATTGTTGTGGGGATAATTATAACAGACTTTGTAAACCGCTCTGAGTGGGCGTTACGTTGTCCTGAAGGGTGGTCTATAAATCAAATATTATGATTATGATGATTATTATCTACAAGAAGCCCTTTAAACCCATACAAACCTTGGCTTGCTGTTCCAATCACTTACTGGTCATTCTAGCATCCTGCCTACCCCTCCAGTACATCTTCACCTAAAGATTTCATTTTCTCCTTTAAAGAGCTCTTTTTGTTCTGGATTGAGCCATGTTTGGATCTAGAGCCACCAGCTGCACACCTCAGCCTAAGTAATTCCTTCCACTTTCCCCACATCTAGCAACTCTGTGCATAAATTACTGATCAATCCTTTTGGGGGAGAAAGGAAACAGCGTATTGCTTTTTACTTCCAAGTAAAACCATCTCTATTTTATTTTACTTGTACTGGCATAGTTTCAAAATAGCATTATAAAAACAATGAAAAGTAAAATTAAATAACCATGAAAATTGTAGCAAAGAACACGCGAAATTAAGCTAGAAGCAACAAGAAAAGAAGAAAATCTAAAAGAAGAGGAGCTCTGAGAATTCTCAGTTGCTCCTTGACTTTCCACATGTGATGGGCTTGACACTACAACCAGATTCTGCATTTTAAATATCCAAACAATTTAGCTCCAGAAAAAAAAAAACCAGGCAAACCACAGGGAAAGCTCTGGTATGAAATAGACTGACGCTGAAAATTAATGATGGCAATTCCAGAGCTCAGTCTCCCTAACCACTTGGCTCTCTTGGTGCGGGATTTCCCTGCAGAATTCAGGGTTTGCTGTCCTCTAAACCCTGAGCTCCTGCTCACACATCCAGGCGAAGGAGCGAGAACAGTGGTTGTCATTCCAGAGACCGTCAGGAAAAGTGTGGACGCAGTCCTCCCCTCCCCCGAGCCCGTGGCCGTACCAGTGGTCAGGCTGACCTTCGCCCCAGTCCCTAAAACAAAGGAAACAAGAAAGGATATGCATGATGTCTGTTTTTTAAAAATTAAACATGTATTTTCAGATGGGGGCGGGTCGCAATTCTGTATCAATATGCATATTAAATTCTGCCTAAATCAGCCCCCTGAGCTTTTGAAGCTGCAACCAAGGAGACACTTCCTAGCTACAACTCCCATCTGCAGCCTTGAAGCCGTGAACGGCCAATAGGTACAGCCCCTTGGGCAGAACAGCCCAGAAGAACCCGTGGGCAAAAGACATTCAGCGCATGCTAAGAGGCAGATGTTCTTTCACATGGGCAAACTATACCAAGGTGGTTTGCAACTGAAGATGAGAACCAGATCTCAGGCTGAGGGAAACTGGGTGTTAATTTTTCTGCTCCTGAACCCCACCCCCCATGTCTCCACATACTCCTGAGGCAAATTTCTCACTGCAAACAGAGGAGGTAACTCCAAAATATTACAAATATTACTTCAATAACATTAAAGAGGACAGAAACAAACAAGAGAGAAGCAAAGAACCTAGGCAGAAAAGGTTGGGGACAGAGCAGGTGGGAATTAATCTGGTCAGGAAGGGGTTAATTGACTCTGCTTCATCTGACTAGCCACTTCCACTCCTCAGTTCCCCTCAGACAGTCCAGACATAAAAATGCTTTATATTTTCCCTTTTATCTGCACAACAAAAAGGGCTAGAGATTTTATTTTTCAAATGAAAGGTAGAAATCCAGGGAAGGCCTGGCATATTTCTGAGGAGGCATTGCCCGATATGTCCTTATCACAGCTATGGGCCTGTACCCCAGAAGGCCTACAAACAAGGCAAAGGTACCAAAACTCCCCCCTCTTGTTACCCTTCCCCAGCACTGGCCTTCAGAGCTATACTGGCTTTTATCATTATCATCAAGGATGAAAAGAAATTAAAAGGAACGGGGAAGCAGGGAAAAAAGCAGGGAGGTGCACTGGGAGGAATGGAATGTATAATTTCCTCAATAATCTCCTCTTAGAACTGAGTAGAGAGGAATGACCGCAAAGTGCAAGCGACTCAAGGGGGGAGATGGCGAGGGATGTGCGGCTCACAAGACTCACTCTGCCTGTACGGTGTAGCCTGTCCCATCCACCCACTTCCAGCTCCCGCTGGAATCAGTCAGGCCGATCCACATGAAAGCTGACCTCCGGCGTTCATTCACAAATTGCTAACGAGAGGAAACACACACACTGAAGTCCCTGCTGCTCCCACAGCACAGCCTGCCCCATTGGGAACGAAGTACTGGGGCACACCCCCTCCCCACTCTCTACGTCTCCCCTTCCTGGAGGACTAGACTGTTGCTAGTCACACCACCTACTCTCTCGTCGGGTGAATTGATGATGACCAGGTGGGAATCTTTGCCTTCACAGTCGCGTTTGGCCTCCGGCCACGACCGCTGTGAATGGGACATCCAGTAGCAACTCTTCTGATTGACCACCCAGCCCTTGGGGCAGCAGCCGGACTTACTCCCTGGGAAAAGAGAAGTCAGAGCATGGCCCCCACCCTGCCACCAGGGTATGCGAGCACACACACACACATGCCACTTCTGGAGTTAGATCCGGCCCTCCTGAGAAGTCCCCCTCCGTTCTACAGTCACCATCCCAAATGGCTCGCCCCAACCATAACCTTATCCGTGGTCAAAGGGGACTCCTCCCCCTCTTTTTCACCAGTGGAAAAACTGGTTAGGTCCAACCCTCACCTTGGTTTGGTCCCCCCTGCCTCCACCTAAGGCAGGGACCCCCCCTCTTGTTAATCTGTGGAGCACTTTTGGAATTCACAGGATGGGGAAGGGGCACATGGTTGCCTTGGGAGCCAACCACAAAACGCCGCCTGTGTTGGCTGGAGCTCTTCACAAGCTGTTGGGTGGCAGAGTGAGCGCTCCCTGGGAAGGCAAGGGTGGAGCTCTCCTTCCCAGGTTCTTCGAAAGCACCTCCCGCTCCAGAGAGGTGGAGGAAAGCCAGGACTGGCTCTTTGCTTTGTTGAAGAAGCAAATGGGCACTAGGAAATCCTTTGGTGGGCATCACCTTGGGTCTTACTGTCCTAAGGTGAAGAGGAGCGGGGCCTTTTCAGGGGCGGCGCCTTCTCAAGAGGTGCCCTGCTCCTCATAACCTGAAAGGTTTAGCCCAAACATTCTCAGCTTCGGATCATCCAGTCAAAACAATTCATATACATGTACTGCAGAAACTATACAATTTTTAGAAACCAAGATTAAAATCAAAGCGCTGTATCAGATCCCATTCATTAGAATAAGAATCAAAGCCCTTTAACTGTAAATGCAATGAAACACAAACAGCCCCCCCCCCAACCAGAGGCATTTCTTCCCACCTGGGAATGTTGACGGGCAGGAAAAGAATGGGAGGGTGAGAAGAGTTTTGCCTGGCACCCTCAGCTCAGCACCCACCCACTCCCGATGCCAGGCACCTGTCTGGGCTGAGGGTGTTCTCCAATTCGGAGGAGTGCTCAGCCAGCTATTAGGAGGGAAATGAAGGCCATTTAGGAGAGCCTTTATTGCAGGGGCGGGCGGCGTCTGGTCCTGCCGCTCTTCTGAGGGATCACCTTTCCTTGATTGTTGCTCTTTTACTTGCTTGGGGTGGTGGTGGTGGTGGAGAGTGCCCTCAAATCATAGCTGACTTATGGCGACCCCTGGTGGGGTTTTCATGGCAAGAGACTAACAGAAGTGGTTTGCCATTGCCTGCCTCTGCCGCCCTGGTCTTCCAATCGAAGATCCAGAGGAGTTAGCCGTGTTAGTCTGTAGTTGCAAAATAGTAAAGAGTCCAGCAGCACCTTTAAGACTAACCAACTTTACTGTAGCATAAGCTTTCGAGAACCACAGCTCTCTTCATCAGATGATGCATCTGACAAAGAGAGCTGTGATTTTCGAAAGCTCATGCTACAATAAAGTCTTAAAAGTGCTACTGGACTCTTTACTATTTCCCATCCAAGGGAATTCTCTAATTTGTCTTGCCTTGGGAGCTACCTCTGGGGTACTCCTGGGCTTATCAGGTTTGGAATGACTAGTAATAGTAATCTGTTCAGGTTATAAAAATGTCAGTGGAGGGAGGGGAGAAGGGGGCTGCCCGCACCAACCAGCCATCTGATCCTAATCAAACCTTCTTCCTTGATCCCATTAGGTACACCTCCTATCCACCCCCCCCCCTTTTTGGATTCCTGGTGTTTAGTACCGTTGCTTTTCACCTCCACCACCTGACAGCGCAGCGTGTTCGAGTCCTGTTCCAGGATCTGCAGCAAGCTTTCCAGCCGTATCTTGACTGCCAGAGGGAAGAGAAGGAGAGTGAACCCTGCCAGGGCTGCTGCCCGGCATTTTGCTGTCCCAAGCAAGGCGGACCCCCTCCACGCTGGAGCCTGTACCAGAGTTGGCCAGCCGACAGCTGAGCCTTGGATCCAGCTGGCAACAATGTGGGCCCATATGGGGACGCCGGCCGCCTCCCAGGCCACTGGTGTGGCCAGGAGGAAGTGGAGCCCTGGCAGCGTGCCAGCAGCACCCTCTGCATCGTGCCCTCCTGTCTCTCCTGGGTGGCTTAGCCGGAGAAACAGCCCAGAGGCAGATGCATGAAAGAGCCTTAAATCCCCCTTAGTCCCTCAAAGGGCTCCACGACCTATCCCCATTAACCTGCCCCCTGACCAAAGTAAAGCCACACGTTCCTTTTCCCATCAGTGCCCCGGCCAGCAGGAATGTCTCATTCCACTTCCAAGCAGAGGGGCTTAAGAGGGAGCTGTCGGAAAGATCAAGACGATTTAGCCATCCACGTGCCACGGAGCTGAGGTCTGCCCAGCTGGCAGAGGTCTGAGCCACCAAACCTGCCCGCCCACCCACCCCCAGTTCCCCCAGCCATACAGGAGGCCAAGCAACCATCATGCATAGTTGGGCACCCACCTCTTTCTGTCTCGTTGCTCTCACGGCTCAAGGTTTGCTCCAGCGTGGCCAGTTTCGACCCAGTGCTGTTCCCTAAAATGGCAGCAGAAGGGCAGCTCTGAATCTTGGGGCTGACAGCGTAAAGGCGGCACCTGGGGATTTCCTGGGATTACAACTGATCTCCAGGCTACAGAGATCTGTTCCTCTGGAGAGAATGGCTGCTTTGGAGATTGGACTTCAGGGAGTTATGCCCTTCTGAGGTCCCTCCTCTCTTCAAACACCGCCCTCCCCTGGCTCCACTCCACAAATCTGCAGGAATTCCCCAGCCAGGAGATGGCAACCCCCTCTTTGCTTTCAGGGCTGCCCGGACAGAGCTCTTCTCTCCTCTGCAAAGGAGTGGGGTGGGGTAGGGGTGGTTCTGCATGGCAGACAGGAACCACAAGAGGGTCGCCCCACCCCTTTCCCTCCAGACAAGGACCAGTGGCTGTGCTGTTCACCTTCTTGCCAGCACAGAAACTTCCAGCCAGACATGCCGGTGGGGTGTGTGGCATCTCACTCAGCCCCTCCTCCCAGGCCCCGTCACTCACTCACTCACTCACTCTTGCGCCGGACGCTGGTGAGGCCCACAGAGATGGTCTTGTTAAAGCTTCTGAGGGATTCCCACGTCTGCTGCTGATCTGTGCCAAGCTGGGCCCCTGTCAAGAAGCGGAATGAGCGGGCAGTGGGAAGCTGGCACGCCTGTACCCCTGGCTTACACTCAGCCTGTGCATGCTCGCACCTACCTTGTGCTTTCCACAACCCTCTCCCTGCCTCCATTCCCCTCTTCTCCAGTTTCAGGGCAGGTTCACGGTCGGTTGCTGCCCCTCCAGCTCTGGGGCCTGTGCCACCCCTAGCCAGGCCCAAGCCCTGCCCTGCAGCAACCCCGCAGGGAGCCTTAGGCTGGGACAGCTGCATCAGGAGTCGTGCCCCTGCAAGGCTTTCCTCCTGGCTCGGGTGGCCTGGCCAGAGCCTCCTGCCGGTCGGGCACCTTTGGCCCCGCCACTCACCCTTGATGCCCAGCGTAAGGACCAGGATGCTGAGTACAATGCAGAGGCCCATCAGGAGGAGGAGGAGGCGGTTCGTGGGGCAGATGCGTTGCCACGCAGAGTGGGGCGCTGTGGGCACCGGAAGAGACACGATGACCCCCAATGCCCCTCTTGCAAAGTCTCTCAAGGGCCACCTACGTGGCCCCCGTCCAAAGTCTCCAAGCAGGCACCAAAGCCCAGGGAATCAAGGAGGGGGGCCTGGAGAATCTTTGGGGAAGATGCCAGGAGTACACGGAGAGGATTTCAGGTTAATGAGACCAGGATGCGGGAAGGAGCAAGAGCAGCCGTCCAGAAGGGGAGCTAAGGGACCCACCAGAAGGGGCATCCAGCAGGGAGGAGTCCCTGGGAGGCCACCCAGCCCCAGGCCTTACAGGGGTCTGCCCTCCAGTTGCCTGGCAAGGAGCCCAAAGGACGCTCCCCTGTCCACATCCCTCCCACCACATCCAGCTCCAGGAGAAAGGGCGGCTGTCTCCCATTTCTTGTTGGGTGTATATGGGCTGGGTGGCTGCAACTGCCCTGCAGGTCCAACCAGCCCCACTGGGCAAAACCCCCACAACTTGTCTGAAGGCACCTCTCCCAAGGGGCTTCCCGCCTTCGTCTGCCTCGTCCAGAGACTTGAAGTCTTGGTAGTCCTGGGATACCATGGGTTCAGGTTCCGAGGCGCTGGAGCTGGAAAGAAAGAGCATCCAGGGGACGAGTCCCAGGTTCAAATCACCCCTCAGCCATGATGTCCAGTAGGCAATCTTAAATCAGTCATTCACTCTCAGTCTGGCCTACTTTGCAGGGCTGTTGTGAGTAGGGTTGCCGGCCTCCAAGTGGAGCCCGGAGAGCTGCTGGAATTACGACTCATCTCCAGATGAAAGAAATCAGTTCCCCTGGAGAAAATGGCTGCTTCAGAGGACAGACTTTATGGCATTATAACCTACTGAGGTCCCTCCCCTCCCCAAACCACACCCTCTCCAGGCTCCACCCCTCAAATCTCCAGGAATTTCCCAACCCAGAGTTGGCATCCTAGTTGTGAGCAGAGCTGGGATCATGTTCAGGCTCAGGGAACTCCAGTTCTAGGACCTTAGATTATGAGAGGCCTCTGAATACAGAAGAATCGCGAAGAAGTACCAAAGAAAAATCGCTAAGAAGTACCAAAATAGTAAAGAGTCCAGTAGCACCTTTAAGACTAACCAACTTTATTGTAGCATCAGCTTTTGAGAGCTACAGCTTTCTTCGAAGAGATCAAAGACGAAGAGAGCTGTGGCTCTCAAAAGCTTATGCTGCCATAAAGTTGGTTTGTCTTAAAGGTGCTATTGGACTCTTTACTATTTTGCAACTACAGGCTACCTCCTCTGGATCTAAGAAGTATCACGTTCCCAGGAGACATGTGAACCTGGCGGTAAGACAGATTGCCCACAGGCTTTCTTGCTCAGGAGCTGATTTGCACACACACCCCATTTTAGGGGTGAGCATCGGGCCACATGTTAAAAGCACGTTGGTTTGGGGGAAACTCGTGTTCAAAGTATCATCTAACCAGACCTGCAATGGAGCCTCTTAAATTTGACATTGTGTACGGCCTCTCTGAATGTTTTGGAAGCAAGATAAAGAGGACACACCAGTATCCTTAGCTGGGTTTAGAATTCCTTAAGAGCTTCTCTTCTGAATTGGCTGGGTGATATTGACGTCAAAGGCAGTATGGTGTAGTCTTCACAGTAGGGTTGCTAGCTCCAGGTTAGGAAATTCCTGGAGATTTTGGGGGTGGAGCCTGGAAAGAGTGGAGTTTGGGGAGGGGAGGGGCCTCAGTGGGGTATAATACCATAGAGTTTACCTTCCAAAGCAGCCATTTTCTCCAGGGGAACTGATCTCGGTGGCCTGGAGATTCTGGGAGACCTCCAGCCACCACCTGGAGGCTGGCAACCCTACTTCACAGAGGTGGCTTTCTATGTGGGTGGATTAGGTTGAAACAGCCTCTAATCTCAGCTGCCTCTTGGTGGGGGTTGCCTAAGCACTGAAGGACCTTTGCATATGCTCAGAGGATTGCACGCTGCCTCCCACTTCCCATGGCCTTGGCACGGCTTGGCAAAAAGAACCCACGACAGTCAACCGTTTACAGGGGATAAACCGTCTCCTGTGCAAGCCCCACCAAAAAGGGCAGGAGTGCCGGACTGGGGCCTGGGGATCAGCTCTGCCTGCCCCGCACTTGGCGCTTCAAGCAAGTATCCTCATCATGGGAGGGCAGCTTCTCACTGCAGCCATCGCCGCCGCTAGTCACAATTCATGCACTTTGAATTGTACACATCCAGCTAGTGCCACAAGGGCCCACCCCAGGAGCAAGGCTGCAGGGGTCCTGGCCCAGCCCAGCCCACTCCCTCCACCCTGACTGACATTTCCCCGCACCTCTTCACTTCAAGCAACTTACTTAACAAAAGATGTTGCCATTCCACCCAGCTGTAATGCACAATCCTTCACTCTCCCAACGGCCAGTTGAAAATGGCAAGCAGAGTAAACTTTGGACCAAGTCAAGGTCAGCCAGCGGGAGGATTGCTCAACGGAGCCCAAACGGCTGGTGCCTCTGGCTGTAGGGCATCGCCCTGATTTCTGAGACAACAGGGAAGCTCTGCCAGGGCAGGGGGGCGAGCTGTGGGTGAGGGCAGATGAAATCTGGAGTGAGGTGAATCTTCCTTGGCCTCTCCCTCTGGGGATGCTCCAAGTGAAGAACTTGGGGCTTTTTCTCTCTCACTGGCACCAAGACATCCCAACCCAACAGCAACCTTT
This sequence comes from Eublepharis macularius, assembly GCF_028583425.1. Taxonomy (NCBI): domain Eukaryota; kingdom Metazoa; phylum Chordata; class Lepidosauria; order Squamata; family Eublepharidae; genus Eublepharis; species Eublepharis macularius. Next base: position 79,640,353 of record NC_072801.1, read on the forward strand.
GATCTATTAATATTTTTGTTCTGAGAGCATGCAAAGACACAATGTCCCAAAGTACGTTACAAAATAAAAAGGCCCCAGGCCAGCTTCTAAGTCCCAAAGACACCCTTTATTTTGCACATTCACGTACTCTGCACTGGATCCAGGCAATGCCAGCCCCTTCCAGTTGAAGAAGGAACCACAGAACTGGGGGAAGGCAGAACCCAGCCCTCAGTCTGGGATTTCGGCTCCAGCCTACTGCGCTGTAGGTGGGGAGCAGAATTTCCTCTAAAAATAGCTAAAACTGGTGCTTCTCGCTTGCTTATAAGTAAGTTTGGTTTAAGCAATCACAAACATACCCTGAAGTATATTCAGGATTAAATGTTTGGAGTAAAAGAACAAGATTTGGGTCCAGTAGCACCATACAGACCAATTACGGACTCTTGAAAGCTCACACCCGGGAAATCTTTAATGTGCTACCGGACCTGAATCTTGCTCTTCTACAAGCCAACACAGCTACCCACCTGAAACATTTGGTGTTAGCATCTGTACGGGGAAATAATGCTTGGAAGAGCGTGAGGCAAGCAAGCCAAGGGCCTTGGTCCAGCTGAATAGGACCAAAGACCCATGGAGTCCTGGCTGCATCCTCTTGCACACACCAGCCTGCCAAATGCGTCACCTGCATGAAGCGTTCTAAGTGCCAGAAGAGTTTTGCTCTACTTTGCCCTTGGATCCACCACCATCATGGATCACAATTGCCCATTTCACCTGTCATTATGCCCTGACTGTGAAGTAGCCCAAGGGCTTTTCCTGGTTAATGAGTTAGCGGGCCTGAAAGGGCAGTGTGGTGGGCAGAAACCCTGCAAGTGAGATCACTTCTCAGGCAGGAAAAATCTTTGTCTGTTTAATTTCCACCTGCTGCTTTATGGAGCTGTGATAGGGATGGCTAACAATCACAGCAGAAAGGGACAGAGTGGAGGACCATCTAGCCACACCATCTTGCTGAGGATCTGTTTTCCCCCCTGTGAAGCTTGGGCATGCTCATGCAGAGGGGCACAAGGCATTTGCCCAGGTATTGTGGCGGGGGGCTGGCATATGAGTCCAGGACCAGCCCAAGATATCACTGGCTGCTGTTTTGTTGTTCATCAGTTGGGTTACTTACAGCAGGATACCGGTTAGAACACTGGACTAGGAACTGGGAAACCCAAATTCAACCCCCCACCCCTCTGCCATGAAAGCCCACTGGGTGAACTTGTGCAAGTCACACCTGCTCAGCCAAACCCACTTCATGTTGTTGTTGAGAGGATAAAACGGAGGAGGGGAAAATGAAAGTCTAAGCCACTTTGTGTCCCCATTTGGGGGGGGGGGAGTGGGATATGAATGAAATTAAATTAAAAGAAATGCAGTAAGTAACAGTTCTGTTGCACAGCATTTTATTGTAACTCTTATGTGTAATCCACCTTGGGTCTGTGAGGAAAGGCAGACTATAAATACATAAATAAACCCTTTGAGGTAGGCCACCATTATTATCCCTCATACGGCAGGTGAAGCTTCAAAAGCAAGATAAAAAAAACCACCCGCAGAAAAAAACGATGTGCCCAATTATCCCTTTGTCTCTAATCTGGGCAAAAGAGCCGAGAGCAGCAGCAGACCCACTCCAGGCATTCTTGCTTAACTCGCCCGTTCTGGACCCTGTTCCATACCAGTTCCATACCAGGAGACGGGACACAGATAGACCTGTTGGCATCATTGTAAAGTAGGGCTGCCAGCTGCAAGTTGGGGAATTCCTGGAGATCTGGGGGGTGAAACCTGGAGAAAGTGGAGTTTGGGGAGGGAAAGGACCTTGGCCTGGCATAATTCCATAGAGTCCACCCTCAAAAGTAGGCATTTTCTCCAGATGAACTGATCTCTGTGGCCTGGAGACCAGTTGTAATTCTGGGAGATCTCCAGCCACTACCTGGAGGCTGAGGCAACTACAAAATCAAGGAGGTAGAACCAAAAATGTATACACAATTTAGGTACGCATTTTTGGTTCTACCTCCTTGATTCTGTAGTTGCCTTAGCTTGTTGTTTAAGGAGGTGCCCCAGTGTATTAGGACTACCTGGAGGCTGGCAACCCTACTGAAAAGAGTCCAGTAACACCTTTAAGACTAACCAACTTATTTGCAGCATAAGCTTTCGAGAACCACAGCTCTCTTCATCAGATGCATCTGACAAAGAGAGCTGTGGCTCTCGAAAGCGTATGCTAAAGTTGGTTAGTCTTAAAAGTGCTACTGGACTCTACTATTTTGCAGTTACAGACTAACACGGCTGACTCCTCTCGATCTGCTGGCATCAGTTTGCGACCTCCATCTGAATGCAGACCAAGGCCGTGCCTCTTTGTTGCTCCTACTGAATCTATCTGCTGCCTTTGATACAATGCACACACACACACACACACACACACACCATCTTCTTGAGGCACTAGAAGGCAGAAGTAGGTATCGGGGATGTGCAGTGGACTGCTTTAAATCATTCCTCCCTGGCTGAACTGAAAGGATTGCCATTGGAGACCAGTTATAATCAGGAATGGGGCCCAACCCTGTCCCCCACGCACTTCAATCAGTCTGGGGGGTGGCTGTCATCAATATGTTGACAATACTCAGGTGTGTAACAGCCTTAGTCAAATCTCCTGGCAATACAGTAGAAGTGCTGAATCACTGCCTCGCTGCTGTGGTTAACTGTCTAAGAGTGAACACATCAAAACTAAACCCTAGAAAGATGACAGTGAGGCTGGCTGCGAAGGTCTTGAGGGACACGGTGCTCCACACATTTTCTTTTCTTTCTTTTTTTATATCAGGTTTTATTGGGTTTTTAGTAAACCGGGGTTACAACAAGACACAAACATTTAGCAGATTCATATACAAGACATATATCCATCAATCCAAATACAAAAGGCCACTAAATAAGTAATTAATGCCCCATATACCTTCAAGTTTCCCTTTTATTTTCTAGTCATTATTTAATTTCTATGCTTTTTAATCCACTTACTCTATTCCTTATGTCATTTCTAATAATCTTTTCTTTTGTGTATATTATCGACAGATCACCTTTCCCACCTTTTGCATTTTAGCCAGAGATATTAATCCCTTAGTTATTCCAGGAGTAGGAGATGGGAAATAGTAGAACAAAATATATCAGCAAAACAATGGTATACATCAATATATAAAGGGAGCATTTTTGTGCTAATTTTCCCTCTTTCTTACATCTGTTCTGGCCAAGCCTTCCAAACTTGTGTACTTGGGTTTTCATAGTAGTAAGGGTGCGGAGGCCAAATCAATATTTGGCTTAAAGACAATTTTATATTCTATAGGGAATAAATATCTCTTTCCTCTATTTTGTTCCAGCCAAACTTATTTGTGTTTTCATATTGATGAGGCTGGAATGGCCACATAACTATATGGGTAAAACACAGTTTTACATTTTAGAAAGAGTAGCTCCTTTATCTGTTTTGTCTTAATCATCTGCACTTATTTACTTGGGTTTTCATAATTGTGAGGTTGAGAAGAGCAGATAGTCTTTTAGCTTAACCACTCATTTATATTCTGGAGAGAAGGGCTATAATTTAAGAATAGTTAAAAAGCTCCAAGGGCCCAGTTATCACATTATCACTATCCCTTTGACAGTAGATATTCAAAATCTATTATAATATAGAGCCTCTAAAACTTTCATTAAATCTGTATTGCATATCATTAAACATGTAGAGGAAATCTAGGTCATAATCCGTGTTTCTCCTTCCTAATCTATCCTTGTTTCTTCTTCTTTCTTCCTGTAAAATGGTACATCCAGTCCTTATTCCATCTGCACAGCCAAAGGTGGATTTCCTTATCTTCCAGCCAATTCTGATGAGGGTCGATAATAATGTTGTCACTTCTCCCTTTATTTTTCTGCTTTAAAATCCGCTGCACTCTTTTTCCCCCTTTCAGTAGTAGAATGCTAGGTTCTCCCTTTGCAGGTCTGCTTCGTGGCTCCGCCCCCTTCTTGCTACTGCCTTGTAGCTTCAAGACGACGTACTGGTACAGTCGTCCATTTTGTAGATTATATTTTTTCTCATTTCGCTCTATTTTTCTTTCAGTTAGATCTGTCTCTTTAGAGATTTCTTCTGTATTGTCATTTTTTGTCTTACTTTTATCCATTTCTACTCCAAATGTCCTGTCTGCTTTAATTAATAGTTGTCATTAATTTAGAAATTTCTTGCAATTTAGAAAATACTTCTTCCCAGGAAGCCATTTCAAATTACGTTATAGGTGTTATGTCCAAACTCATCAAAGTGGTAAAAAGCTTTGTTTTGTTAATTATGTTCAAAGATTTATTGCTTTCCAGCTGTCTGCTGAGAGAATCTGTTTACAATCTCTCTCCGTCTCTCCCTCCTACCAGCTTTGCCCCGGCAGCCACCTTGCAATCAGGCTGGTTAGCCCTCATAAAACCATAAAACAATCTCCTTACTTGATGGAAAGCGTTGTGGAATCTCTTGCGCTGTCTTCGAGTTGTTTTTATCTGTCTTGTTAGGAATCTGCTTTATTCGCTGTAGTTCATTTTGGCTTGTCAGACTTTCGGTTTCGGCAGCTTCGTAGCCATATTGGCTCCTTCGCTGGTCCTTGCTTTCAGAACTGGTGTCGGGGCTTCTCAGGGGTTGCCAGACCCCTTGAGCTCTTTCACCTTGTTCCAGCCTGCCTCCCCTCTCCGGGGGGGGGGACTTGGGGGACCGAATTGTCGAGTCCCAAGGAACCAGGAAGGTCACGGCAGAGAGCTCGTAAAACTCAGCTGCCGTAAATTCACTGCTTCATCCCAGAAGTTCCGGCACTCCACACATTTTCAATGGAGTTCAGCTGTCCCTCACTGCCTCAGTTAAGAGCTTGGGGTTACTGCTGGAGAAGCAAGTTAAGGCAACTGCAAAAAAACACTTTATTCTAACTTAGTCTGGCCCACAAGATGGCCTCCTACCCAGACATGGGCAAACTGTCCACCTGGATCCACACCATGGTAACATCAAGCCTAGACTACTGCAATGCACTCTACATAGGTCCCCCCTCAGAGACTCCACCTGGAAGCTTCAGTTGGTGCAGGATGCTGTGGCTCAGCTGTTATCAGGAGCCAGATGGGTCATGCATACTACTTCCATTCTAGTCACTCCATTGGTTGCTCATCAATGAACAAACTCATTTTAAAGCACTGGTTATGACCTGTTTTGGAGGGCTTGCAGGGGACAGGTGCAGCACTTACTTTAAGTGGTGCTTTTTAAATTATTTGCTGGCCACTGTTCTGTTATTTTGCTGTTTTACAAGTGTTGGTATTTATTGCTGATTTTAAAATTTTATTTAGTAGGATCGTGGGACAATATCCTCAATCCAACAGGCTTTAAGGGAGCAGCAGCTGCTGCATTACTCCTTGTATCACCAGGGCAGAAATGCCAGCACTGTGTCTCCCACAGCAGCCAGAGATACACCTCACAAAGGTGGCTAATGCTGACCTGCTTTACCTGGGCTGCTGCCTTTCTGCCTGAGGGACCACACCCTTTCTGCCTTTCATAGAGACACTGAGATTAGGGCTTCTCAAAGTGGTGTTCAGCAGAATGAGGGATTTGAACCTGGGACTTCCTGAGCCTAGTTTGACACTAACTGTATGGTAGTGAATGCACTACTTCAGGCACCCCACTGCACAAATTTGGACGGACTGCTGGGAGGAGTGCGGCTGGCGCCCTGGTTCCTAGAGGGCATGAAGGGCTTTTAAAGAACACCAACAGCAGTAGCAGTTCTGTAGCAACTGGCTTGATCATGCTGAGGCTTAAAACTTCCTCTTGTGCAACACCATCCATGGAAAGCAGGCCCCTGTATGGTGCCTACCCTCCCCCAATCAGGGCTTGAGAGCGCCCTGCAGTCTTTCCAACCAGTGAAGCCACGTTATCCCTACCCGGCCCAAACACTTCAGCCACTGTCTTTAGTAACCTTCCCACGGTCCCTCCTCTTGCTGCACCCTTTCAGGGCTAATTTATTCATCTCTAGTGCTGATCCTTGTTTACCAAAAGAAAACATGCTGGTAATCAATGACACCAATACGTTTGGCCATTATATTGTCTCCTCAGACAAACAAGACTCGAGTCCAGTTGCTGCTTAAAGACCCACTAGATTTCCAGGGTATGCGCATTTGAGAGTCAAAGCTCTGTTTGGAGCTCATGCCCTGGAAATCTAGTGGTTCTCTAAGCCGCAACTGGACCTGAGTCTTGCTGTTCCCCTGCAGGGCAACATGGTTGGCCACCCACCCAACACTCTCTTCTTAGGCAAAGTGAGCCTGGAGAGATGTGAACGCCAAGGGGACATTGCAAAAGTGACCCCCCACCCCCCAACTTTCTCCCCCACTTTTCCCAAGAGAAAAATCTGTATTTGGGGGAGCACCAGACAGAAACCTCCTCTGAAACATTTCCTGCTTTTAAAGACAAGGCCTCTCTCTTGTACTGCATTGCCTGGCAGAGACCTTCTACAGCCTGGCTGCGCTGTTTCGACGTCCTGTCATCTTTCTTGAGTCTCCACAAGGAGGGCGGGCTGCAAATACATGAAAATGGTGGTGGGGGAGAACAAATTTGAACTCAAGACACTGATTTGGACTCCTGCTAATGCTATGACTTCGTAAAGGTGTTTTTCTACTCAGGGGCATGGAAATGTCCTTGAAACTGACTGCTTTAAGCTCATGCTGTGTAATCCGCCCTGAGTCTCAGCGAGAAAAGCGGACTGCAAGGGACATCAGTCAGTCAATCAATGGCTTGGGTAAAAACGCAGCCCCTCCAACGGCGCCACCGCCCAAATGACGTCCCGGGCCCTCCGCTGCGAAGGGAGGCGCCGCGCGGAATCCACCCGGCCAGAGCGGCCCAGCCGCCAACTCTATGATCGGCGGAGGCCTTGCGCGCGCGCGGCTGACTCGTGTATTCCGCGACCCGCAGGCCCAGCCCCGTTGAGGCGCCACGCGATGACGGATCCCGCTGCCGCAACACGGGCATGCGCCGTGCGCTTTCCCCGCGGAGAAGGCGGCGCAGGTCGATGCTTTGCGTCGTGACGCAACGTCCCTGCCTTCTGGCCGTCGGTAGCCCCGCCTTTTCCTCTCGTCGCTGGTTGATGACGCCTTTGGGCGGCGCCGGTGGCGGCGGCGGCTCCTGAGGGAAGGAGGTGGCGGCGACGCTGCTGGGAGCTGGAGCGAGAGGCCTCCCCCTCCGCCGGCCTCCCGCTCGATCTCGCGGCCGGACAAGGTGAGGCGCCACTACGTGGGGAGACCCTCCCCGCCGCAAGTGGGTCCCCTCGGCCGCCGTAGCTGCCTCTGCCTTCCTCCCTGCCAGTCCTGGAGGGTCCCGCCCCCCCCCGCGCTCCCCCTCCCCTCCGGGGCGCTGCACCCCACCGCCCCTCCCCCGCAGCAGGCCCCTGGCCACGCCCCCTCCCCAGCCGGGGGTCGCGCGGGTCCCCCCCTATTCCACCGGGTCTCCTGGCTTTGTGGCGCTGCCGCGTCTCGCCTCGGTCTCATCCCCAGTCTGCGCTATGAGCAGAGGGGGTAATAACCCTGGCCTGCCTTGCAAGGATGGCAGCAAGATAACGCGTGTTGAGGCTGAAAGCGCGCGAAGGAGTCGCTGTGATGGGTCGTCCTGCCGAGGAGAGGGGAGCGCTGGCTTCCGTCGCGTGTTCCTTGGCCTCTCTTCTTCCACTCGCGATCTTGGCTGCGCAGCCTGGGGTTGAATTCCTCGGCGTCCGGGAGTCTCAGGGCACGGACCCCTGGGAACTCCCTTGCCTATGAAAGTGAGGGAGGTGGGGATGCTGCCTTTGGCTAGGAGTGGCATGATATGCAGGTGGTTGTATGTTGCAGGGGGCTTGGGGAGGAATCGCCCAGCACCCCCTTTTCTTCAGTGGTCTGGTGGTGGTGATGTGAGAAGGTAGCAATATAACAGCTAACCCTTGGCCAATGGAAGCTTAGGCTGAAGCTGGGCCTGGCGTCTTGATAATTCCCACGTTTTAATGCTAACTCCTGGGTTCGTATGCTTGGGAAGCTGAAGTGATTTCTCTGCTTTTGCCAGCCAGTAATCTGCCTCTCTTGCAACAGGATTTCATGCCTTTTAAGCCCTTATGTGTGCCAGTAGTATGGTCAGGGGTCTTGAACAAGCAATCCAACATTGGTAAGGGCATGTCAAGCCCTCCCACTTACAACATCTTCCCTGGTCCTGTAGACAGAGGTGTGGTCCGTTTCAAAGCAAAGAATGACGTGGGGTGAAAGATATCAAAAGAGCTGTGTACCGAACCACACAGATGATGGAATAAGCCAGTATGGCGATGAAGTGAAGTACTGTGTGGGTACAGTTTGTCTTCTGCTTTCTGAGCACAAGAACTCCTTCCTCATAATCCTGGTACTTGAAATGCAATTCCCATTCTGAACGGCTAAATGTGGTGCCTTCCATGGAGATGGGTAGCTGTGTTAGTCTGTCTGTAGCAGTAGAAAAGAGCAAGAGTCCAGTAGCACCTCTAAGACTAACAACATTTTTAGTAGGATATGCACTTTTGTGCATCTGAAGAGGTGAGCTGTGACTCACAAAAGGTCATACTCTGCCACAAATGTTGTCAGTCTTAGAGGTGCTACTGAACTTTTGTTCTTTTCTGCTGCAGCAGACAGACAAAAACAGCTACCCATCTTGAAATGCAATATTTATTATTTTTCTCTTTTTGTACAGGCACATTGGAACCATGAAGGAAACTATTCAAGACAAGAAGTATTGGGGGTCATCCCATGGCCTCCACAGCCCCCTTGGGCCCCCAGGCAAGCTGCGCAGATCTTCCCAGGAGTGGGGCCAACAAGAGCATAAACATGGTGGCTGCTTGGAAGGAAGTAGGCACTTGGCTTGTGGCAAGGAGCAGCCCCTGGGCTTTGACCATCTGTCCTCTGGCAGTGAAGAAGATGAAGAAGATGATGAAGGAGGAGGAAAGTGGGCTCTTCCCAGCATGTCCACCTGGGGGGTTGCAGGAGGCACAGCTGACCCCTCCAGGAGCAAAGCCTCCCGGGGGAAGATTGCAAGGAGTGGGGGAAGAGCTTGGCCATTTGAAGTAGGGACAGGATCGAATCCCAGAGGGCATCCACAGCTGCTGAGGAACCCCAGGCGCCACTATTTCCGCCGCAGGCGCCAGCGTGCCCTACGGGCCTTCCGCATGCTGCTGTACTTGAAGAGCTCCTCCCTGGCTTTCCACTGGAAGCTGTGGGGCAAGTTGGCCTCTAAAGGGCGCCGGCGAGGAGGGCCAAAGCGGGCCCGCTCCTCGCTCTCCCTTTCCCCTGGCTCCCAGCCCGATGATGATCACCTTCCCCTTTACAAAAAAAACTGCCTGTTGGGAGTGGAGGACTGTCCGGGGGGAACCAAGCGTCGACCCGGCCCCTCTGAGCCCCACTTGGACTATGAATTGGATGGGGCCTTTCCCCCTTCTGCAACCTCACCTCAAGCATCCCGGCTCAGCTTGCTGGGAGCCCTGATAGATGACACATCCCCCTATCCTCAATATGTGGAGCTGCAGGGGGTCAGTTTTGACAAAGATCCTGGAGCTGTGGAGATGGATGAAGAAGCAGCTGCCATGCTCAAGTACCCTGCTGGGGGGGCCCAGGCCTCCCCCCGGACTAGGAGGCTCAGAGAGGCAGAGCACGGCCTGGATGGAGATGGAGGTAAATCTTGGGTGATCGCCCTTGAATCTGTTGCAGCACAATATATAGGACACTCAGTGCAGTTTAAAGTCTGGCTTTTAATGAATGCATGCCCTTACATGAATATGTAGATGTTTACTCTTGAGCCGGTGTTGCATAACAGTGAAACGTATGGGGTAGGCAGCTGCAGTTCTGACATGAGCTCACAAGGAAACGTTCCACAAGCCTGCCTCTCAGGTTGCAGGATGAGAAGGACACTTATTGGCTTGTTCGTGATTTTGACATGGTCAGTTTTGTTTTAGTGTTGTGAGCCGCTGTGGGCAGGTGTGGAGAGACATCAGACAAATCTGTTTATGGGCCAGTTGTTGGATCACCAATCGCATGACTGTCTCTCTCTCCCTCTCTCTCTGTAGGCCCCCAGGATGCCCTTCCCAATGGCTTTGCCTCTCTCGCTCCTGATGGGGATATCTGCTCCCTCCCTGGAGTCACGGATGCAACCATCCTCATCAGCAATGTCTGTAGCATTGGAGGCCATGTGGCTGAGGAGCTCTTCCATGGGCCCCGAGACAAGGACAGGACACCGGATCCCTCTGGCATCAGGCTAGAAATGGGGAGCCAGCAGGCAGAGCTGCCCACTGAAGGTGGCCTGGAGCAGCTGGACGAGAAGGCAGCCCAGCACAGTCCACTGAGGGAGGAGCACCTCACTTGTGTGCAAAGTAAGGCTGGTGTCAAGTGGAGCGGGCACACTTGCGGCATATGAACCTGCCCAGCCCAAGGTGGTTCTGGTTCTGAAAAACTGGGTTATCTTGGGAATGCAGTTTCTTCCAAGGCCAGTTGCAGTCTGTCCTCCTGTTCCCTTGTCCTCTTGTGGGGAAGCAAAGGCATTTAAAATCATTACAAAGAAGCAAAATACTAAGAAGTCCAGTAGCACCTTTAAGACTAACCAACTTTCTTGTAACATAAGCTTTCGAGAACCACAGCCCTCTTCATCATATGCGTCATCATCTGATGCATCTGACAAAGAGAGCTGTGGTTCTCGAAAGCTTATGCTACAAGAAAGTTGGTTAGTCTTAAAGGTGCTACTGGACTCTACTATTTTGCAACTACAGACTAACACAGCTAACTCCTCTGGATCTATTACAAAGAAGGGCAGGGAAGAGCTGTGTGAAATGAGGGAGATCGGAGGTGGTGGGAGCAGAGGTTTTGTTTTATGTGAAGCTGTGAATGTGGCCGAATTCTTGCATGCTGCTTAGAAAGTGTTGGTTTGTTTGAAATGAGTCTCCCAGTTTGAGCACTGTGGCCCTCTTCAGCAGCCAGGAAATCCAAGTGAGCTCAGTAGGAGGCTGTGGAAGAGAGTTGGGGGTTTAGGGACGCCTGCGGAGTCGCTTGTCCTTCACTTTTCCTTCATAGAGTTCAGTCTGGCTTGGGTAGGGTTTCCTTGCAGGCAGATCAACTTGCCTTCATCGTTAAGAGAGCCAATTTGGTGTCATGGTTAAGAGCGTGGGGCTCTAATCTGGATAACCGGGTTTGATGCCCCCCTCCACTTGAAGCCAGCTGGGTGACCTTGGGTCAGTCACAGCTCTTCCAGAGCTCTCTCAACCCCACCCACCTTACAGGACGTTTGTTGTTGTGGAGATAATAGTGACATACTTTGTAAACCGCTCTGAGTGAGTGTTAAGTCATCCTGAAGGGCAGTATATAAATCGAATGTTATTATAAGACTGCGTTGTGCCCCCTCGTTGCTTCTCTTCGCCCACCCTCTAGCCTGATTATGAGAGATGGGTGTGGCTTCAGTTTTCTTCTTCTGTTCTTCCTACCAGACATATTGGATGAATTCCTGCAGACATACGGCAGCCTCATTCCCATCAGCACAGATGAAGTTGTGGAAAAGCTGGAGGACATCTTCCAGCAGGAGTTCTCCACACCTCAGAGGTGTGACTCTTCTCTTCTCCCCTCCCTCGGTATTGCTGTGTGAGCATAGGAGTCATCTTGTGGAGTATCCATTGCTGTCTCCAGTAGTGGCCAAGCAGTTCCCACCTCGGGGGCTGGCAAGGTGGGGAGTGCCCTCCTCTAGATTAGGTGACTGTGGGGGGGAGGGAATCCATGGTGAATGAGAGCCATGTGGTGGGTTGCGGGGTGGGATATAAGCGGCCGGTCGTCTGGGTTTCTGTGTCCTTTAGGAAGGGCATGAGAGTCAAGTAACCTTTCACTGGATGATGATCTTGGGCCAGTCACTCACTTTCATCCTCACCTAACGCACAGGATTGTTTTTGTGAGGGTAAAATGGAGGAGAATGGCAACAATATTAATCCTCTTTGGTTCCCCATCGGGGAGAAAAATGGGGTACAAATAAATTTTAAAAATTAAGATATAGCACAGCGAGGCTCATGGGTGTGTGGAAGAACTTGTGCTTCGCTGCTGACTCAAGAGGGTCACCCGCTGCGCTTTCACTCTGGGCCCTGCAGGAAAGCCCTGGTCCACCAGCTGATCCAGTCCTATCAGCGCATGCCTGGCAACGCCGTGGTGCGGACCTTCCGGGTCACCTACAAGCGCCACGTCCTCACTATGGATGACCTACAGACGCTCTATGGGCCGAATTGGCTCAATGATCAGGTATGGAGAGGAGGGAGAGGGAGGAAAGGGAGCTTTAAAGGGCAAGGAAGCAAGGTGGCTGGGGGGCGGGGTGGGTGTGGGTGTGGCAGAGCCAGTGGTGGTAGGGGGTTGTGCCGTAGGGCGGCTGGAGCTGCAAACGGGGCAGTCCCCAAAGTGAGCATCGTGGACTCCTTTGAGAACTCGGAGGCCAGCTGCGCTCTCGGCCTCAGCGTTTCGCCTGCAGTGGGGGATGCGCTTTGCAAGGTTGCTGCAGGCTCCTGAGCGGGGAGGTGCTTTGACCGAGTGGTGCGGAAGTGCTCCAGCTGAGGGGGGCTTGCCTTCCTGGGTTCTGCCAGGCATCCTGCCCGTGGACTCCTCTGGGCAATAAAACACCCGTTTGGTTCACCGGAAGGTAAACCAACTGGACCTAAACGAATGGCTTCCAGTGGGATGGCCGTGTCAAGTTTGTGTCAACGAAGACGAGAATCCTATGGGGGCTAAAAGAGGTTTCTTGCAACATGAACTTTTGCAGCTCCAAGCCTCTTTTGTGTAAGTTAATGTTGGAAGGCAGGCCAACGGTTGCCACTAGACTGCTGTGTAACTAGAATGGAAGAAAAGAAAGAAAAATACCCAAGAATTACTTTCTTTTCAGCTTAAAGCATGGAGTTGGGGTGGTAGAGGTTATAGATTTCAAACAAAGGCCTAATAATAATTGTGTAAATCTGAATCATAATCCTGTGATTCAGCAAATGTGTTTTTATTCAGGCTTGGTGTACCAATTATATACACAGGATTATGACCCAAATTTAACATGGTTATCCCACTGGAATCCATTAGCTTAGGCCTTTCACTTTAATAGAAGCTTAATGAGTAGAAATGGACGGTTGAAGCTTTTTGTGCCATAGACGTAAATAACATTACCTGATAACTTGTCATTAATCTTCTGTTAAAGGGGAATGATACTGTTCTCCAGGCCAGTTAGCAGCCCCGTGTATAACTTAGCAGCAGCATTCAACGTTCTTAATATGACAACAAATGAATGTATTTGAAATGAATGAGTTTGAGCTCCTGAACTTTTGGGCTGGCTCCTGGGCCTGAAGAAGCTGTGTCAAGGGCTGCTTTAGGTACCTCAGAAGAAGGAAGCCAACCAGGAAGGGGCGGGGGAGCTTGTGAAAGGGAGATGAGACGGTGGTAGAGAAGCCGAGTGCACGTGCTGTGTCTGCTTGCTCTGCAGAACGTTGGCTCTCTGTGCCTGGTAAGGGGTCTAAAGAGCCAGGTTGATGGGAGATGCTGAGCTGTTTACGAATGTGCAAGTGACTCTGCTGGATGACGTAAGAGGTCTCTTAAAGGAGCCAAATGACCTTGCAAAACGATGCCGCTTGCCCACTAGTGTTGGCTAGGAAATTCTGGACCTGGCAGCCTAATTTTGGTTCCAGGTAAATTGGTGGAAAGAAGTATTTAACCTGGAACGGAGTGCGTAGAAGAACAAGCCTTGCAAAGGAAGAATCAGCACAGCTTCTGCCAAGGGAAGCCACCTGGCCAGCCCGATGGGAGTTCTTTGAGGGTCATCTTGTCATGTGGATAGAGGTTGATTCAGTAGGCATGCCTAGACTTCCAGTGAAGTTTCGGCAAGGCCCCTTGCCCAAGTACATTTCCTGCGGATGCAAGTGCTGAGTAAATGGCAATATCTACCTGCTTGTATCCTAAGCATGTTGCTGAGAAGCAGGGATTTGAGGTGCACCAAGGGTGGGACTGGGCGTGGCTCAGTGGTAGAGCCCCGGAGGCTTGGGTGGGACTGCAGTCATGGGATAAGAGGATAGGTGGTCTGGTTCAGCTTGGGTTAGAAAGACCCAGAAAAGGGCACAGAATGGAAAGTGAGTGTTGCTGTAAGTAAAGGTAAGGTGAAGCACATTGGGTCAAAGAACCCTTTTGTAGGCATTGATGGAGTCTGGAAGAGATGGGGGAGGCGTGTCACAGTGTTTAGCAGAGAAAAAGGTGAACACCATGCTAGGCATTACTAGGAAAGGGGCTGAAGTCGGATGGGCAGGTTGTAATGCCGTTCCCTAAATCCATAGTGCAGTGGCTTCTTACGGGGTACTGAGTGCCCTTCTGTCCACCTTGCTCTGAACGGGCATGTCACCTGGCTGTGCTCCTTAGCGGAGGTCTGCACATGATCCATCTGCCCCTTGGACAGTGGGAAGATCACTTCAAACGGATTTCTGTGTTAACTGATATGGGAATTCTTCCAGGCCAAGAACCATCAAGGGATGGGAGCCCCTTCCTTGGGAAGAAAGGCTGAAAGATTTTCTCGTTTAGGAAAAAGATGTCTGGGGGAGGTGGGGAGTGATGGATTTATAATAAAAACAGGCCCAGGGTGGAGCACTCACAAGACTAGGAACTTCAGGCACATTTGACTGTATGAGAAGCAAAGTTGCTCTTTACCCAGTGCGTACGTAACAGAGGAATGCATTGCCTCAGGATGCAGTGAGGCTTTCCGGGGGTGGGGTGAGGCAAGTTAATGGCCAAGTCTGCCATTGGCTGTGATGGGTTAATGACGCTCCATTACGGAGGGATAAGGAGCAGGGGGAAGAGGCTGTCATCTTCCTGCTGTGCTGCTGGGCTTTCTGGGAGCATCGGCCTGCTGCTGGCAACAGGATGCAGGACTTGAGATCCCTGGTCCTAACTACTCCGAAAGAGCATTGCTCACATGGTTACGATGCCTGCTGAGGCTCAGGGAGGGGCGCCGCCATCTTGGTGGAGAGCAGCAGCTGTGCTTTTCGAGAGTCTCGTATACAGAAATGTAATGCCTCGTTTCCTCCCATCTCTGGACAGGTCATGAACATGTACGGGGACCTTGTCATGGACACCGTGCCAGAGAAGGTGAGCTGATGGTGGTGAGCTTGCTGCACCAGGGAGGAGGCGCAGGGCAGGTTGCAAGGAACCAAAAGGCTGGGTCGTTTCTGTAAGCCCCAAATGGGAAAACCTCCCCCCACCCCACCTGCTGTGCCACGGACTGGTTTCCTGCCAGCCATTTGCCTCTTCCCCAAAGTCAGTGGCCAGTCCTGGTGTTCCTCCTCCTCGCTGGAGCAGGAGGTGCTTCAGAAGAACCCAGGAAGGTGGGCGCCGGCTTTGCCTCTGCTGGGAGCAGCCCTTCAGAAACGGCAGCCTCCATGGCTGGGGAATGTTTAGCTTGCAGCCACCCCACATTTTGTGATCCTCCTCGGAACACCAGGGCGGTCACTCTATGACTGGTCCCAGCCCCGCAGCAACCATTTTGGGGTGGAGGCCGTTCCTTGTTCCGAAAGCGGCCAGAGGCATGATGCAGTTGGGGCCGATGCTTCAGCTCGCTGACCAAACCGGCTTCCATCCGTGATCCTTTTCTTCTGGGGCCACTCTCTGTGATCTGCTCACGTGAATGGATGTTGCTGGCCGTGTCACCTGCACATGAATCATGGAGCCCCCCCCCCACTGCAGTTCCTCTGACCTCTTGCTCTCCTGACTGTCCCTGCTTCCAAGGTCATAAGGCAGCCTCCCCTCACCAAACCACAATGGTTCCTTTTTCCTCCCATCAGGTTCATTTCTTCAACAGTTTTTTTTACGATAAGCTACGAACCAAGGGGTACGACGGAGTCAAACGCTGGACCAAAAATGTAAGTCATGGCCAAGAACCCATCTTTGGGATGCATTAGGGCCTGCTGTTGGTGTGGGTAGAGTAGGGGCTGCTATCATGGCCTGAGCAGGAAACGGCTTTCCTTCCAGGCAGGGAGATGCCAGGGAGTTGTCCCTGGCCTGGACACTCGGAACTGTGTGTTTCCCCACACATTGGGGGCTTTGGTGTGTAGAGCCTCCCTCCACAACTCTTTCTCAGTCTACCCCCCCCCCCCTCAGTCTCTAGCGGTTTGACAAGGTGAAGGTTCCCCCTGCCATCTCCCCCTTCAGAAAGAGGCTGTTCAGTCCGTGTGGTGCCCCCACAGGTGGATATCTTCAACAAGGAGCTGCTTCTCATCCCAATCCACTTGGAGGTCCACTGGTCTCTGATCTGCGTAGAAGTGAAGCAGAAGAAAATCACATACCTGGACTCCCAGCGCACTCTCAACCGACGGTGTCCCAAGGTAAAGGGAATGCAGCTGTTGTCCCGTTCCTGCTGGAGGCCACACCCCTGCTGCGCTTTCCCACTTGTTTGAAGCTGGTTGCACTGTGATTTATGCCTTCTAAAAAAAAATCCAGAATCCTTTGTGATGCCAGCAGGGGTCATTTTGTAGAAAAAGAGCTGCAGGAACTCATTAGCATAAATCATTAGCATGTGCCACGCCCCTTGATCGGGCCAAAATGGCCGGGATTTGGCTGCTGCCAGACCGGGGGGGGGGTTGGGCCCCAATCCAAGCCAAAACAGTCCCAAAATGGCCATTTTGGGCAAGTTTTGGCCTGGATTGGGCCCAGAATGGGTCGGTGCCGGGCGAGGGAGGGGGTCCCCCGCCAGGCACCAACCCAATCCTAGCAGTTTTGGCCCTGAACCCGGGTGAAACGGGCCCCAAATGGCCAAAAACGGCCATTTGGGGTCAAGGCCAAAACAGCCCGGAACAGGTCAGTGCCGGGCAGTGGAGGGTTCCCCCGCCCAGCTCCAACACGATCCATGCCGTTTTCAGCCCCGATCCTGGCTGAAAATGGCCATTTGGGGCCCGTTTTGGTCCGGATTAGTGCCGAAATGGTCAGGATAGGGTTGGTGTCAGGCAGGGGAGTGTTCTCTTGCCGGGCACCAACTCAATCCGGGCCGTTTCGGCTCCAATCGAGGCCAAAACGGCCCAAAATGTCCAAAAGTCAGGTGAGCAGGTCTACCTGACTGTTGGGGGAACTGCCGGAACTGCGCCTTCCCCCTGGAAATGAGCCCTGGGTGCCAGTGGAGGTTCTTTGTGGCAGCCTCAAGAGATCTGCACTTTTTTGACAGAAGAGCCTAAGGCACAAATGTTTCATCCCTCGCTTAAGTTTTTACTGTGGAATGAACACTTTGGGAAGAAGGTACTTTGGAGTACTTAATTTTCTCGGGTGCCGAAAGAGAGAGCGGCTTTGTAATTCATGTACTTAGGACTTGGGAGTGTTAACTGCCTGGAAACCAGTGAGTGTCCGGGAATGAGAACGGGAGTTCTGCCACAGGAGGCCTGAACAAACAGATGTACTCGCCATAAATCCTGGTAACTAGATTCAATCCTAGTTGGTTTTGACATCTGAATACAGACAGTCCTGTGATATTAAGATTTGGTGGTTGGCATCAAATTGAGTCTTGAGTAGAGTTTGCAACTGGTTTATAAAACCTGCATTCACAACCCAGCCTTGGTTGAGTGATGCTGTCCTTTGTAGCCACCAGGCCACTGGCACGCTAGAGAAGAGGCAGGAAGCCGCCGTCCTGGGGTTTGTGCTCCAACTGGGGTTTGTCACTGGTGCCTGGCAGGTGGGCTTTGGTGGTGTCTGAATGCTGTCGCTATGTCTCTCTCCTGCTTCCCTTCTCCAGCACATCTACAAGTACCTGCAGGCTGAAGCAGACAAGAAGAACCGGCCGGACTTCCGAGATGGGTGGAAAGGCATCTTCCAAATGGTGAGTATCTTTCTCCTAGCACTCTGTGAGCTATGCATGGAGACAGTTCTGGTGTTTTTCCTTGCAAAAGGAATCCAGTGACTGACTGTCCCGAGACAGACCAGGGTCCCTGGGGCAGGAGCTGATGTTGGATTGTTCAGACTTGTAGAATGCTCCAAACTGTTTGGCCTGGAGACCTGCATCTGGGACTTCTAAGCTCTACAGGGCTGGAAACTCCGTGTTACTGTCAGTGATCGGGACCGCATGGACTATAAATACCTGTCTGTGTGAATAAGCCCACTTTCATACTAAGGAAGCCCAAGTATAAGGAAGACTTGAGTTTTTAAACCATGTTTAAGAGCATGTACCCAGTCAGGGCAGTGTGATGCAACAATGCCTGTAAAATGGTATCTTGATAATGTGACAAACCACCTGGGGCCAGTTCGGCAGAAGTACCGAGACCATGAAGATGGTGAACTCAGAAAATTTTGAGGGGAGTAAGTCACAATAATAGCAGGTTTACAAGGAGAGAAGTTGAATAATGAAAGGCAAAGAATGGCTCGAGCTATCCAAGGACTCTTGACGTGCCCAGAGAGCTTGGGCTGGAAGCTACTGAGACCTTCTGTGCAGGGTGATGGCAGCCAGGAGAGCCCGTAGAGACGACAGGCGGCGGTAGGGGCTTCCATGCTTCTGTGGTCCTTGAGCAGAGCGCTTAGGCAGTGCCAGATGCAAGGGGAGGGTTAGGAGTGGATCAGGTCCCCGGTTTTCCCGTCATCCGCTTGTTGTGCTTGTTGTGCTGCTCCTGCACCTTGAGGATGATGAATGAATTGGCTGGGTGGGGGGTGGGGGGGAGAACAGCTTTCAAAGCACCAGCCTAATGGGTAATCAACCACTGACAGATGCCACCCAGAACACATCTTGCAAGCCTTGCGAAAGGGCACCAGCAAAGACAACCAGTGTGCCTCCCTCCCTCCCTCAAGCAGGGGCCACCACTGAAAATGCCTGAGAATGTGTCAGAGAGGTGTGAACCAACCCACAGGTGAAGGGTGCTGCCAGCGGAGTAGAGGTGCCACTGTGGGCAGGGTGCTTGGAGAAGCGAGACCTGCCCTGCTGTGTTCCTTGGCCAGTCCCAGCTAAATAGATCGGCTGGATATGAAGGCTGTCTGGAATACATCAACCCCTTACCACCACGGGAAATCAGTTCAGTCCAGCTTCCCTGCCTGTGCTGCTGTGCCCTGAGTTTGGAACCTAGAAACTCCAACCTTGTCCCCGCAACAGGCAAGGAGGGAGGCATAAAGGAAAATCCTTATGCCACCTTCTTTGTGCCCCTTCCCACCATCAAAGAGAACGGCCTGCTTTTCTGTTGTGGCCAGGCTCATGCTTCAGACAGGTGTAAAGTCACCTGCTGTACTTTTTCTCCAGCGTAAGGACTGGAGCAGGCTGAAAGGTTTGTCGGGCCAGCCGTGCCTTCCCTGCGCCTCCGGCTAAGTGACACGTGCCTATGCAGCACAGACTGCAGCAGCCCTGGGAGAAAGGACAGGAGCTGCAGGGGAGCTGCCCACAATCCTGGTGTTGGGCAGGCAAGGAAGACAGAAGTGAGAGTCCAGGAGGAAGGGATGGGGGCAGCCCCCTGAGACCCAGAGTGCTGAGTGACTTCCTCCGGCTTGAGGGTTGTGGTCGCCCAGCAACATTTTGCTTTGCACCTGGTAGGAGGCTGTGATCTCAGGGAGAGATGAGAGAAGCAGTGGGGCTGCAGGATGTTTGGTAGAGTCACTTACATGTGGCAGTGAAGAACTGGCTCTTCCCGAGCTGCCCAGCCCACCACTGAAGATTGTCTTCTCCAGCCCCGCTCTCTCTGCTCCTTCCTGCAGAGCTTCTTTGGGTGGTGGGCGCTTGTCCTTTGGAGTGCCCTCCCCCTCAAGGCTCACCTGCTTCTTACTTTCCTTCAGGCATCATCAGGCCAACACATTTCTCTACCCAGGCTTTCAGCTAAAGGATTATATCTTGTTTATGGTCTGCTCATAATCTGAAGAATGTCGTATCGCTCTCTTTTTGGACAACTGTTTGTTTGCACTTTCGTGCTCTGGGTTGCTTTTCTTTTTTACTGTTTTTATTGACTTGGTTTTGTTTTAATTGTCTTAGTTGGTTTGGGTTTTACTGCTTGAATGTGACCTGACTCAAGCAGGTTTGAAAAGTGGCATGTGTACTTTCTAAATACTGCTATAACCAGCTGCCCAAGAGGGGAGGCCTTGGAATGCTGCTGCAATAGGGACACGGGAAACTTTTTGACTGACTTCTCTTCTTTCCCCCTCAGAACATTGCCAGGCAAAACAACGACAGCGACTGTGGAGCTTTCGTCCTGCAGGTGAGGTACAGGAGCAACCCCTGCTCCCCCACATTGCGTACACACAAAGCTTGATCTAAAACTGCTAAAGGAAGAATACATAAGAGGGCTGGGGCAAGTTCCCCCTCTCCTGTTCCAGAAAAGTTCTCATGCTGGGTATTGAAAATAGTGTACTAAATACTTCTGGGGGTGGAAGGAGGTGCAAGCTTGTTTAGTTTAGGGTGGGTAGTCGTGTTCTGCGGTTGAATAGCAAGATTCGGGTCCAGTAGCACCTAAAAGACCAAAAAGATTTCCAGGGTATGAACATTCCAGAATTCAGGTATCTGATGAAAAGAGCTTTGATGCTTCTGTGGATGTCAGTGTAAGCGAGCCCCACTCGATTCAGGGGAAGCCGAGGCTCACACGCTTCCTGCCTTCTCTCTCTCGTTTGCAGTATTCCAAATTCCTGGCACTGGGCCTCCCCTTCACGTTCACGCAGCAAGACATGCCGAAACTCCGCCGGTTGATGTACAAGGAGATGTGTCACTGCCAGCTGACTGTGTGATGGCCTGTGCCCACTCAGCCCCACATACACAACCCATTCCCCTTCCCAGAGCTGGGAGCAGCCCCTCAAAAGCTCTGCCTCACTTCGCCAGGTGGAGGTTCTGAATGCCACCAGGTCTGGGTGTGTACTCAAGGGGACTTGGGGATGACTGGAACTCTGAGGTTTGACAAGTGGACTCCTTTTGGGGGGAATGTTTTTAACCGAAGTTTACCCCTTTTTTCTGTTCTTGGTCTTTCCCCCCCTTTTTCATATTTAAACCTAACCCAGGGTGGAGTTTCTTTAAGTTGGTTCTTTTGGAGAGGGAGGGGCTGGGACATGTATCAAACACACCCTCTGGAACGACTCCACTCCAAATGGAAGAGAGACGTTGGAGCCCTGGAACGGGGACCAGGAAGAGGGGGGAGGAGTCGGTTTCCCTTTCTCCTCTGACTTCATTCCCTTGTTGGTTACTCGTGTCAGTGAACGATGTGTGGGTTTTCCCCCCCAAGGGCCGGCCTGGGAGTTGGAAAAGTGGGGTGGGGGTGGGGGAACAGGTTTACACACTGGGGCCGAGAACTGAAACAAGCATTTTTTTTATACGATGGCTACCATTGTGGGTAATAAAAAGCATTCTTTGGAGAAGCATGCAAGTGGTGGTGGACCTCCCCCTGCCCCATTCCCAGCGGTCCTTGGGCTAGTGTGTTCTGGGGAAGCCTTGGGGCCGCCATGGATGTAATTTCTATTTTAATCCTGCCACGGTTCTTTATTCGGTTCTTTATTCTCTAGGGGGCTAACTGCAGAAAGTGGCACAAAGCAATGGTTGTTGTGGGTTTTCCGGGCTGTATTGCCGTGGTCTTGGCATTGTAGTTCCTGACGTTTCGCCAGCAGCTGTGGCTGGCATCTTCAGAGGTGTAGCACCAAAAGACTTGGTGCTACACCTCTGAAGATGCCAGCCACAGCTGCTGGCGAAACGTCAGGAACTACAATGCCAAGACCACGGCAATACAGCCCGGAAAACCCACAACAACCATCGTTCTCCGGCCGTGAAAGCCTTCGACAATACATGGCACAAAGCAAGTTCAGAATTTTTAAAATGCAAGTCACAGATTCAAAACAAAAATTCGGAGGAGGGCAGGAAGAGTTACATCAGTGCTTAGTTCTTGTGGCCCCTTCTTACATGCCCAGGGTAAGGCTGGACGGCGGCACCTTGGGGTCAGGTAGCAATTTTCTCCAGGCCAGTTTGGCTAGGGATCCTGATGGAGTTTTGCCATCTCTTGGGCATGGAGTAAGGGTCACTGGGTTTGTGTGTGGTGGCATTTGTGAATTTCCTGCATTGTGCAGGGGGTTGGACTGGATGACCCTAGAGGTCCCTTCCAACCCTATGATTCTATGAAATGACGGGGCCAAATCTTCCTCCTCTTAGGTGCCATCTGAGGCTAAGTGTCCTCGGTGCAAAGCCACACGCCTAAGGATTGGGACCCTGAGGAGGCGGCTAGCTGAAGACGTTCTAGTTTCTAGTTTGGCTTTTTTCACTATTGAGTGGGTGTCGGGTGTGGGTGTGTGTGGGGGGGGGCTTAGCAGCAGAGGAAAGGGGCTTGTTTTTATGGCTCTCTGCTCTTTCATGCCATGCATGAATTGTGTAACATAGGCAGAAGTTGGTTGGGCTACGGGAGTCCCGGGGCGGAGAGAGGCAAAGGGCAAATCCCTCCCCTGGAGCAGAGGCCTGCTTTCCTGGCCCTTGAGGCTTTTGACGGCTCGGAATGCTAGGGGCAGGGCCTAGCATTTCCTTATGCCCTTTTGGCAAACAAAAACCTGCTCTTGACTACCTGCTGCTCTACTCTTCCTACTGCTCTTGTGGGGCTGCAACAAGGCCCCATGAGGCCAGCCAGTGCGCTCAGTTCCTTTCCAAACCTTTCTGCCTAAACTAGCCGTTGGACGTCGCTGGAAACAGCTCAGCATGGCCTCTACCCGTTCCTGCTTGGGGTGCGTCCCTGTCACGATCCCTTAGGACACTCGGCATTTCTGTGCAGTTGCGTAATGGGGTGCGACACGGGGGCAAGGGAAGCCCAGCGCTGGGGAAGGTTGTTGCTGGCCGGAGAAAGCCCCCCTCCCCCCGCGATCGCACTAGAGGCTTCTATATATGGGGGGGGGAGATGAAATAGGGGTGCATCTGTTTGTGCTTTGGGGACGGGGTGACGGCAGAGTGCCCGCTGGGCCTGCCGGAGGCCCCTAGCTGGCTACTCGGGAGCTCTGGGAGAATTTCGACCCAGGCGTGACCGAGGGTTGCCCTGCACATAAGGTGGGGGCACCTTACAGGTGGGGGGGGGCACAAAAATGCGCCCGGCTCTTTCGCGAGGGTTGGCAAGGAAATGCCGCCTGAGCCCCGGGAAGCACGTATTGGGGGGGGGGCCTTGGGAAGGGCCTGTGTGTCTCCCGCCCGGGAGGGGCCTCCTCTGGCGCTCGCCTTGGCCTGCCCAGCCCCGGATGCGCTCGTCGCTCGCTGGCTGCAGCCTGGGCCTGTTCTATTGCGCGCCTGCCGCGGCGAGAGGCCTGCTGGAGAAGCCGCGACGCATACGGGGCTTCTGCGGCGGGCCCCGCCGATACGCGCCACGTGTGCGCTGCCCCCTGCTGGCGGGCGGGCGGCTGACTGCCGCGGGCAGAGCGGAACGGGAGGTCCTGCCTCTGGCCGGCTAAGCGGGCACGGTGCCGGGCACAGCCGGGGCACGAAACCGCGAGGGACGGGCGGGGCAAGAACAGCCCCTCTCAGCGCGGACTGTGAGGGCGGCCCGCAAGTCGTTCACGTGCGCGTGTGAACGGGTGCCCCCAGTGGGCGTGGTCTGGCCCTTTGTGGCCGGACGCGGTGATCCCCTCCCGCCCCACCGAGGCCCCACCACGTGGGAGTTTTCTCGCCAGCCTCTGAGGCCTGCTGCCTCATTGGCTGAGCTCGCCTCTAACTGATCTGCCTCTGAGCCAATCAGCTGCCAGCATCTCCCTGCGTCATCGCTGCGCCCTTCCGCCCCGCCTCTGCCTCCTCGCGCCTTTACGTCACGCGCTCGGCTCGACCAACCGTTGGAAGCTCGGCCCCGCCCATTCGCCGCAGTCCGTGCGGTGGCGTCATCGTGAGGCGGACGAAGGCCAATGGGAGCGAAGCCGGTCTGGGCAGGGTGGGGTAGAAGAAGAGGAGCGGGTGGGGGAGAAGAGACACACGGACCAATCGAAAGCGCCGAGTGGGAAGGCGGGAGCAGGGAAGCCGACCAATGAGGGCGGGCCAGGAGGCGGGCTTTGCGTAGCGGTTATAAGGGGCCGCGAGGCGGGCGGGGCCAAGACTTTTCCCCGAGAATGTCTGCGAGTCAAGAGAGCCGGTGAGTGCGAGCTGCGCGCCCCCGACGGGCCCTGCCTCCACCCCTTCCCTGCGGCGGACCTTGCCATTCCGGCCGGGGGGGTGAGGCGGACGTTGGCGCCCCCAATGTTCAGCCATCTTTTTCTCCGGGGGGTGGCCTTCGCCTTCCCCCCCTCGCGGCCTTTCTCCTCCTTCCACGTGGCTCGCGGCCTCGGAGGCCACCGGCCTACTTCCATTTCCTCACCCCCCTTTTTGCGCGTTGGTACCGCCCGATTTCTCTGCTCTGCTTCTTGCGGCCGAGACCATTTTTCCGTGAGGGGAAGAGCGCGGCGGATGGGCCCGGGCACTCTGACGGATGAGTAGCCGCTTCGTCTGGCCTGCTTACGGGTGACGCCATCTCGAGCAGAGAGAGGCGGCGGTGGATGCGGCTGGGGGT
Source organism: Eublepharis macularius (assembly GCF_028583425.1). NCBI lineage: Eukaryota > Metazoa > Chordata > Lepidosauria > Squamata > Eublepharidae > Eublepharis > Eublepharis macularius. Next base: position 79,664,823 of record NC_072801.1, read on the forward strand.
GGTCCTGCCGCCGCTCCCCCCCTCGATTTTCGGCTCCCGGGAGGGTCCATCCGCAGTCGGGGGGTGGCTCTGAGCGGATGCCGTCGCTCGGCCGGGCGCGCTTCCGTCGCCCTTTTTTCCTTCTCGCAGCCATCTTGGGCTATCGAAGTTCGTTCGCCTCTTCCCACCCTCTCGCCCCCCACCCAACCTCGATGGTCTCTTCCATTCTCCTGGGGGAGAGTCCTCGCGCCGCGAAGCCCTGTGGGCGAGTCCACTTCGGAGCATGGGGGGATCCGACGACTCTTTAAAACCTCCCCCCCCCCGGGCGCGTCCATTTTCCTCTTGGCCCATTGTCCTGCCGCTCCGCATCCGGGAACTCGGCGGCGTGACGTCATGGACTTGCGGCCAAAGAAGAGCAAGGGGAGGGGCTCTTTGCCCCTAAAAGGAGACGCGGAAGGAGGGAGGCCGGCACGTGGGCGGGCGGGGGCTGCCGCTGCCTGGGCGCCAGGGCCGGCCTGTGGAACTGGCCGACGTGGGGCTCGCGGCAGGCTTGGAGGTAGGGGAGGCGCTCGAGGGGGCTGGGCTGGCTGCCATTGAAGGCCGTCGCCGCCAGCGTTAACTGACATGACCCCTGCCGGAGAGGGAAAGCGGCCAGCTTCAGAGCCATGGCTGCCACCTTCAGCCGGAGCCTGGAGTTCTCACGAAGTTGCAGCTGATCCCCAAACGAAAGATCAATGGCCCTGGAGAAAATGGCTGCCCTGGAAATCTGTTGAACTCCCTCCTAATTGTGCCACCTGTACCCCTTAGTCGCCTCCTTACTCAGTTGGCAGTTGTACTCAGCAGTATTATGGAGTTGAAATCTTGGGTGAAACTACTACTAGATTTTGAGGTTTGAAGGCTTTGAGTTGGGGTGTTGCCAAGACCCTGCGTGAGCTGCAGGTGAAGGAAGGGACTGAGCACATTAGCCCAGAGAAGGCTGTGATGTCTCCTGTCTTTGTTTTTCTCCCCAGATCCAGAGACAATGGCCCCGAAGGCATGGATCCTGATGGTGTCATTGAGGTGAGAGCGTGGTGCGGTCATTAAAGGAGAATGGTGTGATACAGTTGAGTTAAAGGGTTACAGATTTTGCCATGTTGATATAGGAAGAGCCTTGGGGTACCCTGATTATAAAGAGATGCAGTATTTCTGTTACGATGTCTGCTTTAGAGGATGAAGGATGGAATCCAAAATTACTAATGTTTGAAGAAATGAGGTGTCATGTAGGGTCTCATCCTTTCTTTTTTGCTTCTGCACACAGAGCAATTGGAATGAGATTGTTGACAGCTTCGATGACATGAACTTGTCTGAGTCTCTTCTGCGAGGAATCTATGCTTATGGTTTCGAGAAGCCTTCTGCAATCCAGCAGCGAGCCATTCTCCCTTGTATCAAGGGTGAGATGATACAAATTCATCGTTGGGTCTTCTGGAGAAAGAGTGAGATGCGGGGAGGGTGTTTTGAACCCAAGGTGGAAGAGCATATGTTTCAAGTTTGAAGGTGTATCAAAAAAAATCAGAGGTCAGGCCCTTAGTCTGTCTTGTCGAGCACTAGTTTTTCTGACTGCTGGCATCTCTCCAGGAGAGAGCCGCAAGAGGTGTTTCTCCCACCCCTGAACAAGGCCCTCTTGCGTGTCAAACATGTTCCTTTGCACCTTGGGGTCCTCCCCGGCTACAGTGGCACTCCATCCCTTCAACTCGCTGTTTTCGTTCCCTGCTTGCTGGGCAAAATGGTGCCTTGGGATGTTGGGTCCCTGGGGTCTTTTGTATCTCTCGGGGATATCGGCAGTCCTTGTTTGTTCCAACAAGGAAGGTCCCTGTAGCTGATGCTTGCAGGAGGTGGGTCAAGTAGTTTCTCTGGTGTTGTCTTGACAGCGTGTGACCTGCTCTTTTTTCTTCTCTTTTGCCCAGGTTACGATGTGATTGCTCAAGCCCAGTCTGGAACTGGGAAAACAGCCACGTTTGCTATTTCCATCTTGCAGCAGGTTGAGCTTGACCTGAAGGCCACCCAGGCACTTGTTCTGGCCCCCACGAGAGAGCTGGCTCAGCAGGTAAGATCAAAAGGCAGCAGGACTTGGCATTGCTACAGCGACAGAAGGTACAACCACTGAAACATGCCAGTTGTCGACCACGATCCATTCATGCACCACTTGAGTAGCAAGAGTTTCTTGAGAGAGGTCTTGTGTGTGGTTCATACTTTTCAGTGCTGGCTGGTGAATCATGGAGGGCCCCCCCATAGCCCAGCCTGAGAGATGCCTTGGGCAGCCTCGCCATCACTTCCATTGCCTCCTTGAGTGCCCAAACCCTGCCTCTAGGGTCCCGTCGATTTGCTTCACTCATGGGACTGGGGCTTTTGGATCTCAGCTTCCCTTTCTCTAGAGCTTGGGAATGATGATGTACTGGGTATGCTCCAGAGACCTCGAGAAACCGTTCATGTTGGGGCTCAGGGAATTAGATCCTGCTGATGGTGTTCCAGCCCCTGCTAACTGGGCAAAGAGGCACCTTTGCAGTGGTGTCCCTCTTTAGATCTAGCAGGGGCACAACAGTCACCCCTATTCATCCCAGTACGGTCTCTTTGCTGATGCTGGTTCATGCGAGGGGAACAAGAGTTCTCTTAACAGGCTTCTGGAAAGTGGTGCTGTTACTCACTCTGGGGACCTTCCAGGCCCTTCTGAGCTACTCTGGGGTGGCAGCAGCTGGGGGAACTCCCTCTGCCAGGTTGTCTCAAGGCCCCTCTTCTGCCTGCTCTAGATCCAGAAGGTGGTGATGGCCTTGGGAGACTACATGGGGGCGTCCTGCCACGCCTGCATAGGTGGGACGAACGTCCGTGCCGAGGTTCAGAAACTGCAAATGGAAGCCCCCCACATCATCGTTGGAACCCCAGGCAGGGTGTTTGACATGCTGAACAGGAGGTACCTGTGTAAGTATTTCAAGGGCTGGTGTTCAGAGCAGCGCTCCGTGTTTGTGCTCATGATGCGATGCTTGGGCTCGTTGATCTGCTATCGGCACGTCTGATTTTTGAGCTAGCTTGTCTGGCTCCTGGGAGGAAGGTTGGGTTAGGCTTCAGTATCTCCGTGCGTTGCAAAGTATTTGATAACTCAGCTGAAGTAAATTATGGGAAGTACTTTTGGTGCGTGTTTGAACTGGCAACACCCTGATAGCCCAGCTTAGCCTGAGTTGGTCAGAGCTTGGAAGATCAGCAGCGTAGGCCACGGTTAGTATTTTAGTGGGAGATTGAAGAGGTGAGTGAAGAAGACTGGGGCTGCTAGGCCTGGCATGGCATGGCAAACCACCTCTGCTTGTCTCTTGCCTGGAATGCCCCGTGGATAGGATTGCCACGTGTTGTCTTCAACTCAGTGGCACATTCTTCTTTGTGGCATTTGACTTTTTCTTAACGCTTCTCTCTGCTGTTCTGTGATGATCAACCCCATGCGTGTCATCTGACCCCACAAACCCCTGTTTTCTTCCCAGCCAGCGTTCTGCTGTACTGGGGAAGGATTGCAGGGTATTGGGAACAATGATCACAGCTGAGAATGTTCCTGAGAACAGCGGGTGGCCTGCGGTGCCCCTGCCCCGCTGAAGCTCCTTCTGCTGACAGCTTCCTCTAATTTTCCTTGTCTTTGCAGCCCCCAAGTTCATTAAGATGTTTGTGTTGGACGAGGCAGACGAGATGCTGAGCCGGGGGTTCAAGGACCAGATCTATGACATATTCCAGAAACTGAGTGGGAACACACAGGTATGGGGTGCAGCTCGAGCATTGGCAACGGGTTGAGGTGGGCCGCTTGAGGTTGATCTGAAGCAGGAATAATGCAACGGTCTCTTCTTTATCCCCAGGTGGTGCTGCTGTCTGCCACCATGCCCATGGACGTCCTGGAAGTGACCAAGAAGTTCATGAGGGACCCAATCCGAATCCTGGTGAAAAAAGAGGAGCTGACCTTGGAGGGGATTAGGCAGTTCTACATAAACGTGGAGAGGGAGGTGAGCGCCTTCGTATCTCTGATAGATCAAGATGGGTAGCTGTGTGAGTCTGTCTGCAGCAGCAGAAAAGGGAAGAGTCCAGTAATACCTGGAAGACATCATAAAATCTGTGGCAGGGTCGGAGCTTCTGTGAGCCACAGCTCACTGCCGTGCAGATTTCTGGTGAGGCTGCAGCAACAGCTGCACCAAAGCTTGGGCTCTTTCTCAGTAGTGGTCTTTAGGACTAGCTTTGTAAGCAGAAGATACACATAAAAGAGGCAGTTGCCTTATAAGTTGAGAAGAGCAAGCCCGCTTGCTGCAAGCGCTTAAGTGCATGTCTATTTGTTGGGATGGCAGAAGTGAATCTCAGACCAGAATCCTTGGTTTTTTTCCCTCTAAGCTATAATTCCAAGGTGGCCTGGAAAGGCCTGTATCAAAAGGTTTGAAATCCCCCCCCCGCCCCAATATCTATCAGCAACAAGCATTCTGTGGGTCCTCAGCAGCCAGAGGGGTCTGTTGAGCTCTATTGCTAGAGAACAGGGAGGTTGGTTGTGTGTCAGTCATGGAGCTCTGGGTGTGTGCCTCTGAAACCACTTTTCACTGCCTTCTTGAATAAGGAGTGGAAGCTGGATACGCTGTGTGACCTTTACGAGACCCTCACCATCACGCAAGCAGTCATCTTCATCAACACCCGGAGGAAGGTGGATTGGCTCACGGAGAAGATGCATGCCCGGGACTTCACTGTCTCGGCTATGGTGGGTGGATGAGTGCTGGCACTGTGGAGGGAGGAGCAGGGTGGCTCTGGAGGTTCCCGTGAAGTCACGTTTGAGGGGAGGAGGTCCGTGGGATTTCAGTTGAGGCCGTGCTGCTGGTTCCGTGCAAGATGGAAGGGGGCAGAGATGGCACAGCACGAGCCAGGTTAACGGGGTTGTGCAAGTGATTGGGTTTTGCTGGCCAAAGGGGAGGGAATTGCAAATCAGTTGCAGGGTGTCTTCTAATTGCCAGCCTTGGCTGGGCATCATCAGAACTTACACGCTGGGAAAAGAGAGAGTCGTGTGGGGTAGCTGGAGTTCTGAAGGGGCCGTGTTGAGAGTTGAAGGGGAAGGAGGGAGTCCTGTGTACTCGCCGGCCCTATGTGAGGGTGGGGGGGGGCCACTGGCAGCCCGTGACCACTCCTGTTCTCCCTGCAGCATGGAGACATGGACCAAAAGGAGAGAGATGTGATCATGCGGGAGTTCCGCTCTGGCTCCAGCCGCGTCTTGATCACTACAGACTTGCTGGTAAGTTTGGAATTGGGATAGGACTGCGGGGCTGCGGCTCATGGCCATCACGTGGGTAACTGGGGGTTGGATCACTTCTTGCATACAGGGATGACTGGAACTTCAGGCTCTGTTCTCCAAGGAGATTCCCTCTCTGCCTAGTCAGCTGTGTGCTGTTGGCGGATTGTAGCTCCTTGGTATATGAATGGGGGGGGCTGCTGTTTTCACCAGGCAGGGGCCAGTATGGCACCCTGCCATTTAGCAGCAGCTGCCCACAAGCAGTCTCTCACTAGCAGGCCTCTCTTGTGCCTGAAAAGCTTGCGCTACTTGCTCCTGGTGAGCGTTGGAAGGGGGAAAACTGTTGCCAACCGTCTCTTCCCTTTCAGGCTCGTGGAATTGATGTCCAACAGGTATCCCTAGTTATCAACTATGACCTGCCAACCAACCGTGAGAACTACATCCACAGGTAAGCAAGAGGCCCCTGGGGGGTTGGATCACAGTGGCCTTCCCCTCCCACCCTTGCTTTCTTAGACAGCCCCTTCCACACTTCTTCCCTTCCTTTTCCTCTCACCCTAGGATTGGCCGAGGGGGCCGTTTTGGCAGAAAAGGCGTGGCAATTAACATGGTGACAGAAGAAGACAAGCGCACCCTTCGCGACATTGAGACGTTCTACAACACCTCTATCGAGGAGATGCCCCTGAACGTGGCTGACCTCATCTGAGCTGCCTCTTGGGGGTCTGATGTGCCCATTACCCCCATTGGGCCCAGAATCCCCCCTTTTCTATTTTTTGAGTTTTCTTGCCTTTTGAATAAATGTCACTTTTTTGGAGGCAAAATGAAACCTTTTTAGTGTTTTTCCTGGCGCTTTTTCTGTCTCTCTGCCCCTCTTCTTTGTGACTTCATCTTGTAGTTCAGTTGTCCAAGCAGCCCCTAAATCTGGAGCCCAGGTGCCCTTTGAGGTCAGATTGGGAAGTTTGGGGTCTCCTGGCATCCAGTCTTTTCTCCTCTTGGCTGGGTTGCCCCCCATAACGAGAGATTTTGTAGTCTTTGGAATTGACCTTTGCCGGAATTGTGGTGCTAAAAAAAAAAAAGCTTGAGAATCCAAAACCTACCTCACCAAGAGTCATGGTTTTCTTCTCTCCCTGCCTAAAATCAGTGGTTCAAACAAATTGCCAAGATTGCTTTCTCCATATGAAACTAGACTTTTCCCACCATGCTTTTTTTTTTTTTAAAAAAAATTGAACTTTTTTCATATGGCAAAAATTAGTGCGTGCAACCTTACTTTTTTGTATAGCTATTATTTATTCAAAAGGAAAGTTACAGTGACCAAAATAAAGGTGATCTTGAGAAACTCATTTGCTTTGGGTGGTTTTGTTAAAAAGGGTGTTGGGGGTGGGGGGACCTTGTAGCAAACCCAGCCTGGATCTTGCCACGCATGGGTTCCCCCAATCCTGCTGGAGCTTGGAGCACCTCGCAGAAAAGCAACCTCGCCCGTAGCCCAGGTTTGTTTCCTGGGTTACAGGCTTCCGTGGTTTTCTAGTTGCCCAGCTTGCAGGGAGCAGGGCCCTTCTCTGCTGGTACAAGTACGAAGGGAGGTGAGAGGTGCCTGCTCACAAAGCGGTGATGGTGGTGTGGAGGGTCACTGAGGGGAGGTAGCAGAAGCTTGGCTGAGCTGGGTGGGAGTCTTCCTTGCTTTGCATTAATCCTGAGAAGGGAAGCCTGGCCTTTGTTGAGTCGCCCAGTGCCCTGGGCTGGGATGTTAGCAGGCTCCCAGAACAAAGGCCGAATGGTGCTGCCCACCAGTGGGTTGCGGCTTGGGGTTCAGTGGCTGTTGGGAGAAAGGCTGCAGGTGACCGTCGGCCTCTTCTCTTCCAGGTCCTCCCTCCTTGAATGGTGTGGGTGCCTGCCAGGGCTGGCCTACTTGGGTTGCTGCAGCATTCTTGCAAAATGCTGGGAGAGCAGGGGATTGGGTAACTGGGAGGAGGAGGAGGAGGAGGAGGGGCTGGGCTTGAGCCCCGCTGGGGACGCAGTGGCACCTGAGGAGGGTGCTGCTGAGCACCGGGCGTGGGCTGGCTTGGATGGAGCTGCTCCATGGAAGCTTCGCCATTTTCCCTAGAACCTTCCCTGAGCCATCAGGGGCTTGATTTAGAAACCCAGACAAGCAGCTTTTTGCAGATCTGCAGAGGCAGGAATCCTTATGGAAACAGTTCTCAGGGCAGAGTTGCTAAGAAAGGTCATTGCTACCCAGAGTGCACAAAGCTGAGCAAGGCAGGCCAAGAGTCTGACTTGGTGTAAGGCTCCTTTTACCGGGGACCATGGCTCATGCTTGGCATGTTGGGAGGTCCTGCATTCAGTTACTGGCGAGTCCAGCTCATTCTCAGGATGGTGCCCTGTGCTGGGATAGGACTTCCTCTGCCAGAGGGCCTGGGGAACTACTGAGAAGGGAGAAGACACTCTTGCCTGGGTGGAAGGTAGGTAAAGGTAAAGGTAGTCCCCCTGTGCAAGCACCGAGTCGTTACTGACCCATGGGGGGGTGGGGGGACGTCGACGTTTTCTTGGCAGGCTTTTTATGGGGTTGTTTGCCATTGCCTTCCCCATTCACCTACACTTTACCCTCAGGAAACTCGGTACTCATTTTACCGACCTTAAGGATGGATAGCTCAACCTTGAGCCGGGTACCTGAACCCAGCTTCTGCCAGGGTTGAACTTGGACTGCAATACTACAGCTTACCACTCTGCGCCACGGGGCTCTTTGGGTGGAAGGTACATTTGCATGTTCTGAGAAGGCCAAGGCCCACACGGCCACTGAAACTTCAGCAAAAGGTCCCAAGTTGTGAAGATAAAAATGGAAGAGGGCAGAATAATAAAGCTGACGAGTTCCCAGTGGGCAGAAAAGGACGAAATAGAAAAATGGTGAAAGGCTTTTGGGCCTGAGAGACCAGCGGGACCAGCAGACACGTGTCCAGCTAACATGGGACAAGGAAGGATTGAACAGGCCCTGTTCTCGGCCTGACCGGGATCCCCCTGGCTCTCAGAGCCCTCTTGGAAGGCCCCGTTCTGGCACCTGAGCAGACTCCCTTGAGGCCTCTTGTGAAGAGAGCCGGCTGCTTCGCCTTGTCTTTTTAGGGATGGCCCATTTTGCTCAGTCTAGGGCCCCCTCCCTCTTTAGTCTGACACGGGTGCACCCCCCTCCCTCGCCCTGCCCTGGGAGAGCTCTGCCTCGGCAGTTCTTCCCCATCACGTGAGGCTCAGACCTTCCTGCTGTGGTTGGAGATGAGGAAGGGAAGCTGCTGACTCACCAGCCACTGGTGCTTCCCAGAGACAGACCCGGATCTGGCGCCCCCCCCCCCACAACTGCCGCTGCCTCCCACCTCCAGAAGTAGGAGCCTTTCCTCCACCAGCTGAGGCTCCCTCTGCAAGGCCCGTGCCGGCCAGGGCACTGCATTAAGCAAGGGCAGTGAAGTCTACACCGTTCTTGGCACTAGCCAATATGGGAGCCACTGGCCACCCATTTCTCAGGATTCTTGCCCTGGCCAGCTATTTAAAAGGCTTCAACGCCTGTACTGGCCAGAGACCATCTGCTCCCATCCTCTGTGCTAAGGCAGGCAATGCCTTTTCTCAATTTGCCCTGAAGGATGCCCTGCCGGCCGGCAACAGCAGCGCCAGCCCCTCCTGCGGACAAGACGCCTGCCTGGATCCCGTGGCTACATGTGTTGGGCAACTCAGCACCTCACTGAGTCACCGGCAGACAGGCCAGCAAGTTTCATTTCCTTCCCTATTCAAGAGCTCCTGAGCCCAAGGCAGAGGACAGCAGAGGCTCCCCGGGGGAGAGGCCAGGAAGAGTCAGCCGGGGAGAGATGAGCCTTCCAAGGCTTGCTGTGTGGCTGTGGCTCGGTGGCGGCTGCCTCCTTGCAGGTGGGTCGGATTTCAGGTATTTGTCTCCTTGGGCTTGGCCATGGGTCTACTGCAGCAGCAGGGAGGGTGGGGTGGGGAGCGGCACTGGGTTTGATTTCTATTTTGTGACCCTGAAAGCTGAACTGGACTCCATTCGGCTGAACAGCCATGGGACCTGGTTGCAACTTAGTGCTGGGCAATGGAAGGGGCCTCTAAGCGTGCGCAGGCTGCCTTTCCCTCACCGCTCAGGGACCTCAGCTCATTTCCAGGCAGACCAAGGAGGCATCCCAGAATCTCTCTTGCCCACTGGGGCCATGCTAAGAGGATACTCTACGTGGCCATCCCAAAAAGGAGGTGGTTGTGGCATCTGGCTGGCTCTCATATTTCTTACAGCCCAAGCTCCAGGCAGTTATGAGCCGTTCCAGTGCCGCAGGGTCCTTGTGGTTTGCTCTTACAGACATGCATGGCTTCCTCGCTCTTGCAGCTCTGCTAGGCCCCATTTCGTAAGAGCCAGTGGTAAGGGACAGTGGAAGCAGCAATGCGTTTGCCGATTCATGAGCAGGCCGTTCATTCAGATCTCCCCCTATGGGCTTTGCCCCTTCACTGGCAAGGGGCCATGGCTGCTGGTGGGTTCCCAAGTCTGCTGACCACCTCTCCGTTGGTCTCCTTCCAGTCTGGGCTGGTGCTCGAGATGAGGCGGCATCGCAGCTGCTCACCCAGAGGAGACCAGGGCTCCCTGCTGCCCTGCTGTGCTCTGGCACCGAAGCATCAGGCCCAAGTTGCCCCCACAAGAGGAAATCAGCCACGCTGGTGCCTTCATTTACCAAGACCACAACACCCCCCACCACCGTCCACATGAAGACCACATCCCATCCCACAACGCATGCAAGCAATCACACTACAAGGAGTCCAACCAATCACACCACAGTTCCAGCCAACCACACAACCCCCCACCCCACCAATCACACCACCCCATTTCACACCGCAGCGCCAATCAATCACACAACCATGAATTATACCACATCCCCCCACCCCACTAATCACACCACCCCTCCTGCCAACCACACCACGACCCCATGGCCCACAGACACACCCTTTGTGGCCGTGGGCAATTACACAGTCAAGAACGGATCCACCGCCTGCCTACGGCTGGAAGCAGGCCTCCAGGTCCAAGTACAGTACACCAGCAAAGCCAAGCAAAAGGTAAGCATGGAGGCGGCAGGGGCTGCAGGCTGGCCTAGCAGCAGGAGGCTGGCACGCTGGAGCTGTTCGGGGCTCAGGAGGGGGTCCAGATCAGCGGATCGAGGCACGGAGACTTCTCTGGGAGTGGTGGCATCTAGGGGCTCGAGCAAGGAATGCTGGGCGCCGGGGTGTTCCTTCCCTGGTCCAGCAGACGTGGGCTCTGAGGCTGGGGTGTTGTGGGCTAAAGCAGAGAGGCCCACAGCAAGAACTGAGTTTTGTGTTGGAAATGGGGCTGAGTGTCGGTTGAAGTGGTGCACAGCGTGGTGGTCTCCGGGGAAGCTTTGACCTTCTCTCTTCCAGCTCTGGGGGGCATTTGCTGTGCAGCCTATCCGCACCAACGCATCAGGGGATTGCTCCAGTGAAGTCGCCACCCTCAAGCTGCAATTTCCAGAGGGCTTCCTCATCTTCATCTTCAAAAAGGTACCCAGGGGAGATGGGCAAGGGATCAAGTCACGGAGCTCATGGGGTGTCTGGAGGAGAGGAAGCCTCCAGAAAAGGGCAACTAGAATGATGGAAGGGATGGAACACTTCCCCTATGAAGAAAGGTTAAAGCTCTTGGGGCTCTTTAGCTTGGAGAAACCACGACTGAGGGGGGACATGATAGAGGTTTACAAGATTATGCACAGGATAGAGAAGGTAGAGAGAGAAGTATTTTTCTCCCTTTCTCACAATACAAGCACTCGTGGGCACTCAATGAAATTGCTGAGCAGTCGGGTCAGAACAGATAAAAGGAAGTCCTTCTTCACCCAAAGGGTGATTAACACATGGAATTCACTGCCTCAGGAGGTGGTGGCAGCTTCAAGCACAGACAGCTTCAAGAGGGGATTGGATTAACATAGGGAGCAGAGGTCCATCAGTGGCTGTTAGCCACAAGGTATAGATGGAACTCTCTATCTAGGGCAGTGATGCTCTGTATTCCTGGTGTTTGGGGGGGGGCAACCAGTGGGAGGGCTTCTAGTGTCCCTTCCCCACTGGCAGACCTCCTGAGGACACCTGGGTTTTTTGGCCACTGTGTGACGCAGAGTGTTGGGCTGGATGAGCCACTGGCCCGATCCCACGTGGCTTCTCTTATGTACTTAAGCCGAGGACATGCTTCACTGCCCCCAGGTTGTCAGTGGCTGCGCCTGGTCAGGGCACCAGGCTTAACCTCCAGCCGTGCTTCTGCTCATGGCTCCTCGGGAAGGGCACCAAGAGCACAGGCTGCTGCCTTCCTTGCCCTCAGCACTGCCTCCCATCAGCTGCTTATGTTGATGTGCTCACAAGAACTCAAGGTATATTGCGAAACATAAAAGCCAGCAAGCACAACATGGAGGTGTCATGCAGCAGTCATGTAGACCTTTTACAGCCATGGAAGGTAACGGCCATCTCAGCGCCTTGTGGCAGTAAGTTCAGCAAGCTAAGGGTGCTTCCAGCTAGTCGACCTCGATTCTTCCGCCAGTCGCTTCACTGGGAGGCCCTGGTGTCCAAGAGGGTGGGTGAGCTCTCTCCTTCTTGACCCCGAGCATGTAATGGATTCCCAATCTCAGAGAAATCTGTTTTCACTGTTGACAAAGTGTGTTCCCGGCTGACCCATCCAGGCACAGAGAGCTGGAATGCATTCTGCCAGTGACTCAGCAAATTATACGAAATGAGGGGGATGACACAAAGGAATTTGACTGGCAAAGCAACAACAATACTTCTTGGTGCAGAATTTGGGGACTATACATACTGACTCAGTGCCGAGGAACAGCCTGAAATGTCTGCGGTCACGGAGTGGGTTCAGGCCGGGATTCTGAGGCGGCAGGTCCCAGCTGAGATCGTCAGCCCAACTGGCTACACGGCCTCACTCAACAACCCTTTTTCTGCATCTGAACTGACCCAGATCTAATACACACCCCCTCAATCAAGCTCCTGAGGCCACTGGGCCACAAGCCAGAACAAAAGCGATTCTAGCTTGAAGGTGACTCAGGCAAGCCAGCCCAGGAGCACAGGAAGTTCAGCTGGCAGGGAGGGAGGGAGGGAGGGAGGGAGGCCTTGCTGACTCACCAGCTGAAGGGCCTTGGAGAACTGGCTAGATCTGAAGACGGGCTTGGCAGGAGGCCTCAGCTACGGCCAGGTGTTTCGCTGGGCACACGGCTAGAGCAACACCGCTGAGCACAGGCAGCAGCTCACTTCTGCCAAGCCACCTCCGGCAATTCCGGCCAGACCAGCTCCATTCCTCCCGAGCTCCAGCTCTGCATGGGGACCAGTACCGCCCAAGCAGGCAGCTGTTTCCTTGCCAGGCTTCTTCACTCCATAAATGTATTCAGTTGCTTAAAATCCAAACTCATCCTGGCTCCCTCCTCCTCCTGAACAGGCCTGGCTGCATTTCCTCCAGGGAGCCCGAGGAGGCCACCACATGAATGATGCTCTTTCATTGCTCCCAGGGGAGCAGCGATGCTCAGCGCCAGGATTTTGCTCTCTTCTGCAGGGCAGTTCATAAAACCAATTGATTACTGGCATGCAATGCTACCTGTTCCACAAAAGAAAACCCAGATTTCTTTTCTGCAGAATCAAACCACAAGGACATCCTACCTGAATAGAGTCCAGGCCAATCTGACATACCAGTTCCGACAGGCCACAGGTAAGGCAGTTTGAGGGAGGGCTACGTTGAAGGTGCCCAGCCTTTTGTTGTAAATGAGAACCCCGTGGGATGGGAAAAGCTCAGGGGAATGCCTGGCACGAGAGGTATACTTTTCTGTCACCAGGCTGAGCTGAAGGAACAGGAACTGTAGCAGAATGGAACAGTGCAAGGGGGGGGACCTTTCGGGTTAGGATTTTTATTTATTTATTTTATTCGATTTTATATTCCGCCCTCCCCGCATCAGCAGGCTGCAGCCACTGTGATGATGGCCCCAGGCCTCAGCCTGTCCATGCTGCATTGTCTCCAGCCTTTATGTTCCACAATACCCCGGACTTGCAGCTTCACAGAATCACAGGACTGGAAGGGACTTCTGGGGTCATCTAGCCCCACCCGTTTGGCCTCGACCAGGGCCAGGGCCTTTTCGGCCCTGGCCCCGACCTGGTGGAACTCTCTGTCTGAGGACTCTCGGGCCCGCCAGGATCTTGTACCATTTCGGCGGGCCTGCAAGACGGAGATGTCCCACCGGGCTTACTGCTGAGGCCAGCGCCAGGAGGGCCATCATTGAGCCTCCCCCCCCCCCCCCGTATTCGAGTCCAGCTCGTGTGTCTGTCTGTCTCCTCTTTGTATGCTGGGGGCAGGAATGTGTAGCCAACTATACCAGGTTTTTGTATATATACAATTTTAATTGCTGGATTTTATTGTAGAACTTGCTGTGCAATTGTATTTTATGAATGTTGTACCCCGTCTTGAGCCCGCTTGTGGGGAGGGCGGGTTAAACACCGAATAAACTAAACTAAACCCCCTGCACAATGCAGGAAATTCACGACTATCACTTGTCACTCGTGTGGCACTTGTCTTCCTTAACTGGGTCACTTGTCTTCAGTTTTGGGAATCCAGAGCTAAATGTTTACTCATTGACTGTTTTATGCTGTCAAGTTGCAGGCTCTCCCCCCTCCCCCCCCAATTCTGTAATCTGCCCTCAGGCCCAATGACAAAGGCGGTTGATAAACGGATAAAGCTCCATGGCCAGAGAAAAGCCTGGATATTGAGGGTGGAGGGGTAGAGGAGGCAGGTGTACCAGCGTGAGACTTGGGGATGGGTTTGAGGAAAGGAGGCTGATTGAAGTGGACACGGGGGTTGGTTGGAGCGGCCAGGATGAAAGGAAGCCTCTCTCTGGGCTGGCCACCATAGTCAAGGGAGCCGTCCTTGCCAGAGGCGACTGACAGGGCCCTAGAATAACGCACCCTCGGGACAGACTGTCAGCCAGAACAGGCGGCCCCTCAGACTCCTGCCTTTCTCCTCTCAGAGACGTCCTTTGGAGCAGATTCTTCCTCCCTCAGAGAGTTTGAGGCCTCCCTCGGACACAGCTACCAGTGCCAGAACCGCACTTTGGCCCTCTCCAGCAATTTTCACCTTCAGGTCCTGAATGAACGGGTCCAGGCCTTTGAGCTGCAAGGTGGAGAATTTGGGGAAGGTAAGCCCCCACCCCACCCCCACCGCTGCCACGTCGCATCGTTTTTGAGAGGCCATACGGAACTCACCAAGCGGCAGGTTTTTCTCCGATGTTCAGTCTCTTGCATCGATGCATACTGATCGCTCATCCCATCTTCCAGAATGTTCACAGCCTACTTAAGTTTTATGTCACCGCCAAACTTGGAGAGTATCTTCTGCCCTCTGAGTTGGCACCCGTCCCAGCTTCGCAAGTGCCCCTCCCAGAGAGAGGTCCGGTGTCCTTTACGCCCAACCCAACCCAAGGGGTTTATCTCAATGCTTAACCGTGACCTCTGACCCTGCCAGGGTCTCAGTTCCTGCTCCCAGCCTGATCCTTCACTCTGCCACAGAAGCCTCCCTTGGGCTGACCTCTGCCCCGCCCCTCCCGGAGCAGTCAGTTGCTCCCCTGCCGCTCTTTCCCTTCACGTGCCAAGCCTGGGCCAGAGGGAAGCGTCCGTCCCCTGCCCTCTCTCCCACTTTGCTGACGGGTCCCTTCCTTTCCAGCCGAGGTCTGTTCGCCGAAGAGACGATCAAACGTCCTGCTGATCACCGTGGGGGTTGTTCTCGTCATTCTCATCGTCATTGTGCTCGTGGCCTTTGCAGTGGGGCGAAGGCGGAGCCACGTGGGGTACCAATCCCTCTGAGAAGCCTTGCCCTGCACACTCACCAATCCGTGGACCTTCACCTTGGCCAAGGGAAGAGTGAAGAACCAGCTCTGGGCTCCTCTTCTGTGGTGGCTGAGATGTCATCCGGGGAATACTATTTGGCTCAGCCCAGTTGCTAAATGCATTCCAATTTTGTCTTTGTTGCTTAAACTAGTGATTCCGAAAGCTGGGTTTTTTTATATGTAATAGTGTGTATTGCAGGAGATATGAAGCCACCGTAAGTTCAGACACAAGCAGTAAGATCTGGCTGTAATGGAGTTAATTCTGGGGCCGTTTCTTCTAGTGGACTGATGAGAGACAATTCTAAGAGCCAGATCTGCTCCGTGGTGACACAGAAATCCATCCTACTGAGTTGTTCGGGCCTACACCCAAGTAAGCATGCACACAGCAGGGTATCAATCCTTTGCACGCTTACCTGGAAATAAGCCCTGCTGAACACAATTAGGGATGGCTTCTGAGTAAAAGTGCACAGGATTGGGCTGCGTGTCATGTGGGGGGCTGTGTCAGCTTGTTTGTGGGCAGGATTCCACCTGCGTCTTCCTCCTTAGCAAGTCGCGTTCAGGCTTAATGGCTGCTGATGTCCTTTCCCTTTGGCTTGTTCCCCAGTGCTCTGCTCTGGCTACGGGGCCTTGGAGAGAGTCACGCTGGCTACACAGACAAGCTGCTGGGCCCGCCCACTGCTGAACACCTTGAAATAGGGCAGCCGAGCACTCCTAATGGGATAAATAAAGGGGTAACTTTTCACTTGTGGGATGGAGGGGTTTAAATGGTTCCACTGCGCAGCAGGGTGAGGTGGTGGAGAAATTGCTGACATTCCCTCGCCAAGGTGGATATCATGTGCTGTTTTGTTATGTTTTGTTCCCAAGCACGAGAGATAATTTTGGGGAAATGTTCTTTGCCTTTCCTCATTAGTGCACGTGTTTGTTTATATCCATGTAGGGTTGTAATGATATTTTATATTAGGTGATCTTTGGTTTTGAGTATTTTTCTTGTAAGTCACCTTAAGAGTTTCCTTTTTTTCAAGCTAAGAAACAGGAAATAATATTCCTAGTAATATCTTGCATTTATGCACCACTTTCATTGGTCAGAACATTGCACATACAGTCTTTTGTTGGAATCCTTACAACAGCCCTGTAAGGTAGGCCAGGGGAAAGGGTCAAGGCTGAGAGAGGGAATGGAATGGCCACTGAATGAGTCTGTGTCATAGGCAAGATTTGAACTGGGGGCCTCATAGATCATAGTTCAGGCTCTTCAATGCTACATCCGCTTGTAAAACCAATAGTCCCATAATTACAAAGGGTGAACTATAAACATAGAGTGCTTGCAAGATGTCAATGAAAGATACAAAATAAAAAAGAGTCCAGTAGCACCTTTAAGACTAACCAATTTTATTGTAGCGTAAGCTTTCAAGAATCACGTTCCATGCCCTCCATGCATCTGACGAAGAGAACGTGATTCTCGAAAGCTTGCGCTACAATAAAATTGGTTAGTCTTAAAGGTGCTACTGGACTCTTTTTTATTTTGCTACTACAGACTAACACGGCTAACTCCTCTGAATGAAAGATACAGAAATTCCAATTAATGGGATGCTCGTCAGCCTGTTTTCTACCCTCCCCAAGTCGTGATTACCACATCACACCTGACCCACACGTTTTCCAGCTGACCTTTAAAGGCCCCCAAACGTTGCTTTTTAGAGGCTGCCACACATGGGCTGGCTGCTGTGCCTCTTCACAGACCAGACGCCCCCTTCACTAAGCTGCCTCCTGATCCTGGTGCTGTCCCCGTGTTGGCACAGGCATAGAGTCCCTTGGGATTGCCCATGCTTCAGGGGTCCATTTGGAATCCTGAGCCATCACCCAAGAGCAAGAGAGTTAAAAACAGAGAGCGAGAGCAGCTTCTGAGCGAATGCTGGAAGCATCGGACGAAAAGTTTAATTGTGGGGCTCCAAAGCCACCTTCCCTCCTGGCTCCCCTATACCAAAGCCCTCCTGACATTGACCGCTCCCATTTTGTCCTGCTTTTCTTTTTCTGCCCTCAGTTCCTCCATTTTGTTGGAGGGGAGATGATATTCAGTGGGCAGAGCTGGTCTTAAGGAGCTGGGAGCACAAACCGAATAAAGTGATAGCTTCAAATGGGAATCAGTGTGACAGAGGACAGCACAAGCTTTCAAACTGCACAGAAGTCATCTTCCTGGTGCCGCAAACCTCCGGAGCTTAAGAGAGTATCACGAAGAAGCCAAGGAGAAATTCGTGAAACCCAACTAACAGCAATAAAGAAAACACTTATATAATTGAATCGCGTCTAATTATTATATCATAAACTGCGATATATCAAATGTTGTGTACTATATATAATATATGCAATTCCAACCACGCATCATAACCGCAGCCACATCAAATAATAATATTCAGTACATCCGTCGGATGGCTTGGTCGTGGTTGGACCGCTCCTTCCCTTCTTAATTCCACGGGCGGCCCTTCAACAGTCTATCATTGGATGGAATTTTGTGAGGCACATTGTACATGATTCAATTATATAAGTGTTTTCTTTATTGTTGTTAGTTAGGTTTCACGAATTTCTCCTTAGCTTGAACCTCTGGAGCTTGCCTGCTGCTACAGCAGCCTAAGTCCATGCAGGGTACCACTTTATAGCTTTAGTTTTTTCAGTTAGCCCCTCAATGCTGAGGCCAATGCATCCCGGATCTCCACAGCCTCAACATCTTCCTCCTCACCATCATCAAATGGATGTTCCTCCTGCTCCTCTTCCTCATCTTCCATCCAGCCCGACTGGAAGACATCACCCCGTGTCTCACAGACATTGTGTAGGGTACAGCAGGCAGCAATGAGGGTTGGCAGAAATGAAACATCTGTATCATTGCGCTTGGTAAGGCAGCGCCAGCGCCCTCGCAGCCGTCCAAAGGCCACCCCTAATACCGTCCGTGCAGCGGCCGCATACTCATTGAAGCGCTGCTGGGCCGGCGTCAGAATCTCATTCCGATAAGGGCGCATGAGCCAAGGGAGGAAAGGGTATGAACAGCTGCCCAGCAGGTAAACGGGTATCTGGACTCCCCTGACAGCCTGGGACGCTCCTGGGAATAGTTCACCCTCTTGGGCTCGTTGATACAGCTCAGATGTACAAAGAACTTGGGGCTCTGTCACCCTTCCAGGGCATCCTACATTGATATCCCAGAAACAACCACGGGAATCTACAGCAGCCTGTACAACCACTGAATGCCAACCATGGCGGTTGTAGTAACCTGCAGCATTTTCGTTGGGTGCACGGATGGGTACGTGGAGAGATCCCAAGACACCAGCCAACTGGGGCAAGGGAAAGCCATTCCCCACAGCCACTTCAGCAGGGTCAGGTGGGCGCACGTACAATGGCGTGAGGATGCCCACAACGGCTTCGCAGACGTCACGCAGGATCTTGCAGACGGTTGAGCGTGACACGCCAAACAGCTGCTCTACTGCCCGGTACTCAGTGCAGGCTCCCAGGCGCCAGAGTGTCATAGCAAGGCGCACATCGGCTGGGATAGCACGGCGCATGTTAGTGTCCCGGCGCTGAATGGCATTTCGCAGCTGGGCACAGAGGTAGTCAAATGTACCAGGAGCTACACGGAAGTTCTCAACCCACTCCCATTGGCTGAATGCTTTGGCTCGTACAGTTTCCCAGAAGGCCGAGCTTCGCGCTTTGCTCCACAAGCGCCGTTCACGTAGCAAGTGTGGGAGGCTGCCCCCTCCACTGCTGGCATCCTGGCAAAGCTCAGCTGCGCCAGGGGCCCGTGCCAGCATTCGGCAGAGCCACAGGAAGGCAAAGCGTTGGCGTGAGCGGGCTTGGGCTCGGTGGTGGCGGGCAATCCGCTGCTGGCGGGCAGCTTCACGCAGGCGCCGTCCTCGCTGCAGGCGGGTGTAGTAGAGGAGGCAGAGGGCCACTGTGCCATGGCTGAGCGTGGGCAGCAGCGGGGCCTCTTGCATGTGGCTGGACCAAGATGGCTGCTGAGGAGAGGCAGCCATTTTGTCCCTTGGCCAAACTGAGCCGCAGAAAGGTGGGCAGAGGGCCAGAGTGGGAGGCGCATGCGCAGAGGCAGCCTTTCCGGGCAAGCCTCCTCATGAACGCGCGAACTCCGTCCAGGCGCCGCTCGTAATGGCGTTAGGAAGAGCACGCATGCGCATTTCTTAAAGGCGGCTCACATGATAAGCGCGGCTGGCGTGGACTCGCCCGGAGCTCCTGGGCATGCGCAAACGTGGCGGCGGTCTTTCAGGGCGCATGAGCGCGGGGTGTGGCGAGATGGAGGCGGGCGTTTCGCTCACTCCCGTTTCTCCGTTCGTCAAAATGGCGTTGGAGGCGCTGAAGGGCCTGATGGTCCCGCATCTCCTCCCCGAGAGCTGCTACGACGAGCTCTTCCTGCGCTTCAATTTCTTGCACAGTGAGTCGCCCCCCCCCCTTTTGAGGGTAGATTGTAGCCTTGTCGCTATGGCAACGTCGTCGGCTAGGCGGAAGGGCAGTCGGCTGCCATCTTGTAAAAGGGCGGAAGTACGGGCCGCCTTCATCCTCGTCAAGCAAGTGGGTCGGGAGGCATGTTAAGGGCGGGTGGAACTAAGGGCTTCAGCTTCTTACGCCATATTGGAAGCGGGCGGAAGGCTGAGTGTGCTTCTGTTTCGGTCTTCCATTTGTTATTCGACTCCATTAAGAAGGTGTTATCGAGTCGTGACCGACTCACAGCGCCCCCTCCACGGTCTTCCTCTGCCTAGCAACCCCCCCCCCTTCCTTGGTGGTCTCCCCTCCAAGCACTAACTGTGGCGGACCCTGCTGGGCATCCAAGCTTGGGGCTAAGCTGGGCTATTCGACCTGCTTCCCCTCCCTCCAAGTTTATATCAGCCTTTAAGGGAACAAAACCCTAAAAGGGTCCGGCTTCTGCCTGTCCATGATACTGAGGGGAAGCAGTCGGCGCCACGGTCGTCGTTTGGGGCGGAAGTGGAGGGCTGCCCTTGATGAATGTCCTGCCAGGTAAAGCCCCAACCTACTGGATGTCTGCCCGTCCTGCCGCAGGGAGAAGCCCCGGAGCCCTGCATAGCCTGGTTGGCTATGCAGGAGCAAAACTGGAGTCATGTCCTACCTCACAGGCCTGCTGTAGAGTCAAAATCAAGGACAGTTGTACATCATCCATTATAAACGGTAGTGATAACCAGTTACATTTTTTTGCCTTTCCTTTTTATTCCTTTTAGTTCCATGCCTCAAAATCCTGATCAGCAAGGGACTGGGACTTGCTATCGTTGCTGGCTCACTCATGGGTATGAGCATGTAAATCTCTCCTGCCAGAGGACTCGCTTGGGCTGCATCTGGAGAGACATTTTAGAGGAGGGCGGTTTTACATAGCTTGGGATTGACTGGAGTGGCTCAGTGGGAGAGCAAAAAACACCACCCCCATTCGGAAGGGCACCGAAGCTTCATCTCTGAGGAAGCCTCCCCACATTCCACTTACAAAAAGAAGCATGCTTGTAACCCCCCCGCCCCCCCTCACACACACAGTTTCTCGTGTCAAAGATAACTTTGCAAGACTCCCCCCTCCCGGCCCCCAGAAAAAACTCAAGAGCCTGTACAGGCAAAAGCTCTTGTGTATTTGATGCTTTCTTGCTGTGCAACAGCAGAAAGAGCCTTCAAGATGAAGATACACTTGACAAAGATGATTGTTCAAGAGTTGTGCTGCCAACCGTTCAAAATATACTTCAGACACTGAGGCAAGATCTGTCCGAGCCCCAGGCGTTTAACTTCTGTTGGTCCTGGGAAGGACCTCAGCCCGAAAGAATGGTAATGCTGTCATCACCCCAACAACCTTTTAACGAGTTATCCCTTAAAGCGCGTAGAGAAGGACAGTGGTTTACTGGGGTCAAGAAGCAGATAATCAGGCTCATCCCTGGTAAATGGAGAGAGGTGGAGGGCAGGATTCTTTCAGCTTGAAGGGGGAGCGTGGGTTACCTGGGGGGCTCCTGTCCCCAGATACGAGGCTGGAGAGGCAGTGGGGTTAGAGCCATTTCTCATCCGAGGCCAAGCCTGAGACTGTCACTGGCTACCAGCAGCACAGCATCCGAGGGACTGCCTTCTCTGGAAGAGAAGGATGAAGAAGCGCGCTACCAGGTAGTAGCTGAGGTAGACTGAACAATAAAGAAATTCCGGGGTGGTCTGTTAGTGCTGATGGATTTCTCCTCCCTGCCCCTTTTGTAGTGAAACTGCCGCAGATCTTCAAGATCGTGGGGGCCAAGAGCGCCGAGGGGCTGAGCTTCCATTCCATATTGCTGGAGCTCTTGGCCATCACTGGCACCATGGCCTACAGCATAGCCAACAGCTTCCCTTTCAGGTATGGTGGTGTGAGACACCAGACCGAGGCCCGCTTTTCTCCCATCCCAGTGGGACTACAGCCTGTGGGAAGGACCCATCTTGCCTGTTCTTTCAGGGCTGTTGCAGCTGCATCTGTCTGTGCAGCTCACAGTGGTTGCAGAGGAAACTGCGCGTTCTCCCACCTTGTCTCCAGACCCCTCATGACCATCTATCCTTTGGGGGGATCCAGCTGACAAGAAACCCTGGCCCAAAGTGGAAGGGGGAGTATGCTGCCCTCCCAGCTGCTTAGCTTCCGTTTGTTTTTGGGGGTGGAATGGGAGGTGTGTCTTGAGGAAGAGCAGCCTGCAAGGAATTCCGTGTTCTTCTGAGCTGCTGCCAACCTGGAAGGAGAAGCTTCCGGTAGAAAACCGGGGAGGGGGTATGTATGGCTCTGGTGTTAACCCTTGTAGAGTGTTCAGAAACATCGTCTCCTCTTTCTCCCCTATAGTGCCTGGGGGGAGGCTCTCTTTCTCATGCTGCAAACTGTGGCCATAGGATTCCTGGTGCAGCATTTGGGGGGCCACACAGGACGTGGTAAGTGGACTGTTTTGAGGTTGGCCTTCAGGTTTAAATGTACATGTGCAAAGGGGGGAAAGCATATGGGTGGGCTATTTGCTGGATGAAGAGAACAGCAAGAGGCGGAGCTTGTGCAAGACTTGCTCAGCCCCTCCTTGGTGGCTTGAGTTTTGCCCAAGATTTCCTGTATTTTTAAGTTTGTCATGTAGCCACAGGGAATAGAAGCTTGCTGCTCTTTTAATAAAAGAAACAAAGCCCGAGATTCTTTGTATGTCTATGCAATGTAGCGAAGCTGATTAGTTCTGGGTGCTGCCTCTTCTGGTACAAGCCAAGAGAGGACGTTGACCCACAGGCCTGGCACACTGTCCCATGATGCAACAGTACTGTGGCTCCCAGAAGAGTCGGATCCTGCTGGGAGCAAGGAGTGGGCTGAGGGCCCTGCAAACTCCCTGGTGTGCACAAGTTGGAGGGAGTGGCAGGGAGCATGCCGTGTGACACCTCCTCTTCCTCCCACAGGTCTGTCCTTCCTCTTCCTCTATTTTGGAGTCCTTTCCCTCTTGCTGTCTCCTCTCAGCCCCATGGCCGTCATCACAGTGCTTCAGGCTTCTAACGTACCTGCTGTTGTCATAAGCAGGGTAAGCATCCACCTTTGCTCCGTTTTGCTTGTCTAGATGGGGCCGTGTGGTTTCTTCCCTCACCAACAGCCTGCCTTTCATTGAGCTACAGCCAAGAATTCCACACGTAGGCCACCAGCGAGCTTTCTATTTCATTCATTCCATTTCATAGTGGTTAAGTTGCTGGTCTGTGAATCAGCAGTCTGCTGGTTTGAATTCCACTGCTGCCATGATCTCTGTGTGTGGCCTTGAGTAAGCCAGTCCTCTCAGCCACTGCTCCCCAACTGTATTATTATTATAATAATATTCGATTTATGTACCACCCTTCAGGATGACTTAACACCCACTCAGAGCGGTTTACAAAATGTTGTTATTATCCCCACAACAAAGCACCCTGTGAGGTGGGTGAGGCTGAGAGAGCTAGAAGCTGTGACTGACCCAAGGTCACCCAGCTGGCTTCAAGTGGAGGAGTGAGGAATCAAACTTGGTTCTCCAGATTAGAGTCCAGCGCTCGTAATCACTACACCAAACATGTGGGCATAATAAAAATAATACTAGCTCCAGAGGAGTTAGCCATGTTAGTCTGTAGTTGCAAAATAGTAGAGTCCAGTAGCACCTTTAAGACCAACCAACTTATTTGTAGCATAAGCTTTCGAGAACCACAGCTCTCTTCGTCAGATGCATCATCAGCTTTTGAGAACCACAACTCTCTTCATCAGATGCATCTGATGAAGAGATGCATCTGACAAAGAGAGCTGTGGTTCTCGAAAGCTTATGCTACAAATAAGTTGGTTAGTCTTAAAGGTGCTACTGGACTCTTTAATAATAATACTGACTTTGTATTGTCGAAGGCTTTCACGGCCGGAGAACGATGGTTGTTGGGGGTTTTCCGGGCTGTATTGCCGTGGTCTTGGCATTGTAGTTCCTGACGTTTCGCCAGCAGCTGTGGCTGGCATCTTCAGAGGTGTAGCACCAAAAGACTTGGTGCTACACCTCTGAAGATGCCAGCCACAGCTGCTGGCGAAACGTCAGGAACTACAATGCCAAGACCACGGCAATACAGCCCGGAAAACCCCCAACAACCATAATACTGACTTTGTTCACTGCTCTGAGTGGATATTAATGTCCAGAAGGGCGGTATATAAGCACATGGTTGTTGTAGTTGTTATGCTGATGTTCTTTCTTAGAAAGAGGTGTGTGTGTGAGAGAGAGAGAGAGATGTGAATGGGGGCTGCTGCAGGCTAAGGCAGACCCAGAACTTGTGAGCCCCTCTCTGGTCAGGAGGGACTGGGGCTGCCTGCCCTCAGAAACCGCCTCTTTCAGAAATGACTCTCTCTGTACTACACTTTTATCCCATTCTTCCTCAGAGGGGCTCAGAGTGGCACGCATGGTGCTTCCCTCTTTCATGACATGTACATAACATCCCTATGAGGTAGGCCATTCTGTCACTCACCAAACCATGGCAGAGTGGAACTGTTAGGCCTGGGTCATCCTGGGTCTCATCTGATACCACTATGCCACGCTGCCATTGTGCTGTTATTTTTGCACAGTTTCTTAACTGTAGGCTGACCTCAGTGCTCCAGAATAAAAGCTCAAAAGAACTGTGAATCGTTCATTTATCAAAACTGTGTGTAAAGAGTTGCTTTATTATTATGCTTTTTAGAAGTTTCCCAGTTGATTGTTTCCAGTAACAGTTCACCAAAAAGATAAACCAGCGAACGTCAAGCTTGACTAACGGAAGGCATTCTCCCCCTTCCCTGCTCTCAGGCCCCTTTCATACAGGCTTCTAAAATCTGTTTTGGCTTCTGAAGGGAAGCAGGTTTTTTGGTGAGGTTTTCTTACACCTAAAAGATAAAGTGCAGCAGCAATAACAAAGGATCGTTAAAGGTTTTGGAAGACGTAGATCAAAGCTTTGTTACCTGTGGAGGCAGCGCAGAGTGGTAAGCGGCCGTACTGCAGCCCAAGCTCTGCTCATGACCTGAGGACCTGAGTTCGATCCTGGCGGGAGCCGGGTTCGAGTAGCCAGCTCAAGGTTGACTCAGCCTTCCATCCTTCCGAGATCGGTAAAATGAGTACCCAGTTTCCTGGGGGTAAAGTGTGGATGACTGGGGAAGGCAACGGCATACCACCCTGTAACAAAAGTCTGCCAACAAAACGTCATGATGCGACGTCCCCCCCCATGGGCCAGGAATGACTCGGTGCTTGCACAGGGGACTACGTTGACATTTTCAGAAGCCAAACTAATCCATAGGAAAGGGATCCCTACAGTCCAGTCAGTGCTGGGCCAGTCACTGGCCAAGAGCTCTTTTGAATGGTCAGATGCCCGACAGCTGATGTCTTTCCATTTTACCCCCTTGAGGGGGGGGGTCATTCAAGAGCTTGTAATGTGAGCGTCTGAGACGACTCCGTGTCTGCTTGGTGCTGGGCCCTGGGCCAACGTACTTCTCTGCCTCTTTGCCTGCTAGGATTGCCATGGGGGGTGGCTGACTTTTTTAGGGCGGAAGGGGGGCCCAGATTTTGGGCTCTGAATAGTCACCGCATGCGGGGTCTGACATTCCTCTCCCAGCTCAGATTGGCTGATGGGCGGAGGGGGGGACGGTGTTGCTGGCCCGTGCCACTTTCTCAGGAGCTGGGTTTAGTTCCTCGCCTCCCATCTCCTGGAGGCTCCTGCAGGTGGCGGTGTGAGGGGGGACCTGATGGCTGCAGGCAGAGGCAGGCAGAACTCGAGTCTCCTCTTCTCCCCACAGCTCCTGCAGGCAGCTACAAACTACCGCAAGGGACACACGGGACAACTCTCGGCCATCACGGCCTCCCTGCTTCTTGCAGGGTCTCTGGCCCGGATCTTCACTTCTGTCCAGGTGGGTTGACCGTGAGCGCTGGTACGGCCGGAGGGTGAGGCAGAGAGGAAAGCTAAGCTTCTGTCTGCCCCCCTTGGTTAACTCTTCCTTCCCTGTTCCTTGGCATCTCTGTCCTGGTCAGCGTCTTTAGGGTGCTGCCAAGTGGCTTGCTGGGGACCTGCCAGTGAGGCGGCCTCTCCCTTCACCAGCTGCTCAAGTTGCCCTATTGCTGCAGGCCAGAAATGGAATTGGGGGGTGGAGCCTGCCACGGCAGCCGTCCAGCACCACTGCAAAGCGTTTTGCCTGCCTGGCTGGGTCCAGGGTGTGCTCCAGGGGCAGGGACTGAACTTGCCCTGCAGTGGGGAGGAGAGAGCAGGACGGACTTGTGGGTAAAGTGGGGGTGGGGGGGGGCTAGGCCTACATCAGATCACAGCCAGCCATTTTGGTTTTTGTTCACAGGAGACGGGAGACCCCCTAATGGCTCTCACCTACGTGGTCTCCTCAGCCTGCAATGGCATCATCGTGATGCAGCTCCTGTACTACTGGAACGTTCCTGTCGACAAGCACAAGGAAGAGTAGAAGGGGTGTGTGGGGCAAGGAGACTTCCGCTGCAGGGGCCGGGCCTGGCCGCTTCACCCCCACAGCGATGGGTTGTTCTGGGGTTTCTTGTGAGCTGAGGGAGGGGCCAGTGTGGCTGTTCCTTGGTGGGGATTACAGGGAACCTCTGCATCGGGCTGCCCAGTGGCTTCCAGGGGTGCCTGTAGGGAGAGAAGACTGTCTGGTGGGGGAATCCACCTGGGCCCTCAGAGCCTTTTTTAAAATTAAAGCACCGCTGTTCCTCACTGCAGTTGTCTTGTCTTGTCCGTCTTGGAGCTCGAGGCACTCCCTCTGCCGAGAACCCTGCCCCTCCCCATGGTGACTGTGCCGCCACCCCCCCCCCAGGACCAAAGGGGAGGAGGCAGGGTGCACTACGCAGGTGATCTTGCTGGGGGGAGGAGGGGGTGCCTGCCATCCCTGGGAGAGCTGCAGGGTGCTGCTTTAAGGGCGGAGGCTACTGCTGGCCCAGGACTAATTTTTACTGCCTCAAGGGAGAGGAAGTTTGTCCCACTGGCGTTAACAGTGGAGAGAAGCTTGATAGATAATTGCAGCCAAGGCAAAAGCGTACTGCCTTTACCCCCTTAAACCAGCCTCCACCAATTCTGGGGACAGAGGGAAAGAGTAGAGAAAGTGAGGGTGGGGGGCTGAAGGTCTCAGCCCAATTTGCTCTGGCGCCTGGCCTGCCTCTATTTGGTAGAGAGCACAGGCTGGGCGCTATGGAAAGACGCAACATTTTATCCCCACAGAACTCTGAGGACCCCGAGCCCCTTTCCTTGGAGGTGACCGTAGTCCAAGTCTTACATCTGTCAGGCCCTTGGAATTGCCCTGCAAACCATTTGAGCAGCGGCTTCACAGGGCTGGAAGAAGCATGATCAGTGGTGGGGAGGGAGTGTGCTTGTACATCGTCCTTCTGGATAGATTAGTGCCCCCTCAAAGCGGTGAACAAAGTCTGTTGTTACCATCCCTACAATACAGCTGGGGAGCTGGGCTGAGAGGAGTGGCTCACTCAAAGCCGCCTGCTGAGGTCAGGGTACGAGTGGGATTCAAACTAGCAGCTCTTCCCCCCCCCTGCCCACAACACAACCTCCGTTTGCAAGCACCAGGGAACTGCCTTTCCCTTAGAAAATGGCCTGCCCCAACCTATAGGAAGAAGTTCGGGGGGGGGGGGGTTGCCCTTAGTCTTCACAGCGTGGTGCAGAATGGATTTGGGGGGCTACACGGGGCCAGCGAACCTCACTGAGCTGAATGAGGAGTGGGGGAGGATTAAATCAGCCAGCTTACAATTTCTACAAACAAGTTTTATTTTCATTTTTTAAAGTTGTTTTTTTTTAAGTTACAAGATACGCTTCCCTTTTCCAAGGGCCCCTCTACCCAAGAATCCGAGAGAAACGCCGCCTTCCCCCTGGGCTGCAGGCAGGGGCTACTCCCCTCTTCCTGCTCCGGGGCCTGGAGTCTCTCCCTTTCACCAGGTACTGCCTTTCCCCCCTTCGTTTTCTTCATCCAAACCATTTTTCGCGGTACTCCTCTCCAAGAGCCCTCGAGCCACCGTCCCCTGCCACCGTCCCCCTCTCTCTCTGGCGTCAGAGATGTCTGAGGGGCACCGTGGTGCTGAAGCCCAGCGGCTGGTAGTGACGCGGAGGAGGGCAGTAGCTTTGTGGGGCAGCTGCCCCATCGGCCACCTCGCTGCTCTGCAGCCCGTAAGCAGCCAGCGTGTCCTGGAAGTCGCCGAGGGGATGGAGCTGAGCCCCATCTTGATTCACCATTGCGGTCACCCCAGTAGACGGTGGGCTGCAGGCCAGACTGCTGCAGAGACAGAAGGGGAGGGGGTCAGCACCTTCAGCAGCCAGCCTCGCTCTTCACACACAGGGCCGAGCCCCCCTCCCCCTTCTGAAAGGCTTGTGCAGCTGGGATTCTCTTGCAGCTGAACCGGGCACATGGGCACCCCCGTCCCAGTGGAAAAGAGGTCTTTGGGGCTCTCCGAGTGCACTGCCCGTTGCACAGCCAAGGCAAGTAGCCGGTGGTTCTCCAGAGCCAAAAGCAATTGGGGCCTGGGGAGATTCTCAAGCAAATTCTCCTCCCACAGGAGCCCCCCAGCTGCATGGGCCCAAAGGTTCCGCTGACCCAGGCAGACGACTCAAGCAAGCCCCGTCTCCCCCATCCCTCACCCGACGCCCTTGACAGCTGCCACTCGGTGGAAGGGTTGCCTCTGAATAGGGAGGTTCCATTGACACGTCCTGGCCAACGACTATTGATGGACCCCTCTCCCCTCCACCAGTTGATCTAGTGGGCATTTTGTATTGGTGAGTTCCATAAGTGAAGCACTTCCTTCTGCCTGTCCTGAACCTGCTGCCCTTCCATTGAGGACTCCTGATTTGCAAGTTGGAAAAAGGTGTGTGTGTGTGTGTGTGAGAATTTGGCCCCTAGAACTGGTGTTGCTAGAAGAGTGTTTTAAAGTATCAGTTCAAGGACAGCAGAGGCACATCTGGGCTGCCTCCAGGGGCTGGCCTGCTTTCCCACTGCCAGCCAGAGAAGCAGCACCTGCCCTGCCCCACCCCACACCTGCGGGAAGGGAAAGCTAATCCCCCCCAGGGCCTTTGGGCGGGCCAGGGCTACATTCCAGAGGCAGAGACTTGCTCTTCAAGTCCCTGCCAAGAGCCCCCAGACCTGTCAGGACCTGCCTAGCCCAGCATCTTCAGCCCAGCACACACACACCCTTCCCCTCAAAGCAAGGGGAAAGAGCCCCGGTGCCCAGCAGCCCTACAGGGCTTTGCTCCCCCCTTTCGATGGCCTGCAGCTCCTTTAGGTAGCGGCCCTCCCCAAGCCGGAACCGTTTGTTCTGCCACTGGATGGGTTCCAGCTTTCCTGCCAGGGCAGGTTGCAATGGGTCATGACCCCATGAGGCAGGGCCACCCTTTGCGTGTCTCCCAGGGATGGGTGGTGATGCACCCTGCCCCTGGAGAGCGCCCAAAAGGCTGGCACCGCAGGGGGCCACACCCAGCTCTCCTGGGCAAGACAGATCTCATCTGGGCCGCCAAGCCGGGGCATGGCAGGGCTCGAGCAGGAGGGGCGCCGCCTCAGCTCCTGGCAGCGCCCCTGCCCTGTGGGCCAGCGGGATCCCCGGCTCCCTCGGGAGGCAAGTGGGCGAGGGGCACGGCGTGCTCTCCCGCGGAGAGCGCCGCCCCCCCCCCCCGAGCATTTCGCTCGGTCCCGGCCAGTTGCCGGCGTCGCCCGGCTCTCCTGACCCCGCGCCCTCCAGGGCTCCTTCGTCCGGGCTCGAACGCGGCCACGGCAGGGAGGGAGCCCCGCAGCCCCCCTCCTCCCCAGCCAGTTCTACGCGCCAGTTCAAAGGCTCGAGTTCCGACACACACACACGCCCCTTGCGAAGCCGGAGGTCGCGCAGTCCAACAAGACTCGCAGGCTCCGAGCTTTGCAGAGGCGGAGCCCCCGGTCCAGACCGCCCGGCCGGCCCGCGGCCCCGCGCGTCAGAGGAGCGCCCCGCCTGCCTCGCCGTCTGGCGCCACTCTGGAGTGGAGCCGGGAGCCCCGAGCCGGCCGTCCGGAACGGCTCTGCCAGGCCGAGCCCGCCGCAGCCAGCCCCAGAGCAGCGCCCGGGCCGCGCAGGGCCGCCTCGGGACAAGTTGCGGGCCAGCAAGCAGCCCGGCGCGCGGCTCACCTGTAGGGCGCGACGCCGGCGGCCCCGCAGGCCCCGGGCAGCTCGTCGCGGGCGGCGGGGCAGGCTGCCGCGCCCGGGGCCCAGCGCGGCCCTCCCGCGGCGGGCGGGCGGCCCTTGCGCCGCGGCCGGTACTTGTAGTCGGGGTGGTCGCGCATGTGGCTGGCGCGGAGCCGCTTGGCCTCGTCGACGAAGGGCCGCTTCTCGGCGTCGGGGAGGCGCTTCCAGGCGGCGCCGAGGCGCTTGGAGATCTCCGAGTTGTGCATCTTGGGGTGCTCCTGGGCCATCCTCCGCCGCTGCGCCCGCGACCACACCATGAAGGCGTTCATGGGCCGCTTCACCTTCTCCGCCCCGCCGGCCCCCGGCGCCGCCGCCCGCGCGCCCAGCATCGTCCCGCGGCTCTCCGCCGCACGTGCCCCGCAGGCGCCTTTTATGCGGGCCGCGCCCGGCCCGGCCCGCCCCCCTCGGCCCGCGCCCTGGAAGAGCGGGGTGGGGAGGCGCAGGGCAGCCCTCGCGGGGGGACGGGCCGGAGCAAGCGGCGTCGCTCCCTGCTCCCGCGCACCTGCTTCTCCGGCCACGCCTGCAGCGGCGCGTCGAGGGTTCGCCCTGCCTCTACCCCTGCGAGGTAGGCTCGGTGGCGGTAACCCGGCGCTCCTTCCTTCAGACTCACAGAGGCTCTCGTCGGAAGCAGAAGTCGACTCCCCTCGGGGCCGGGAGGGCGGCTGGGAGGTTGCTTGGCGCAGGCCGACACCGCCCCCCCCCCAGGCCAAGCTGCCTCGATCGCACGGAGAAAGGGCCCACCTGCTGGGGGGGGGGCTGAATGGACCCTTTGAGGCCCTGCGGCCACCAAGGAAACTGGGGCGGGGGCGCAGTTCAGAGAGGCCGGATCCTTCCCTGAAACAGCAGCAGGCAAGGGGAGGAAACGGGTCAGCGCTTGGGAGGGGATCCGGTTTTGCTTTTACTATCGTCCCATTTGAACGAAAAGCACCTGAACAAGGTCATTTAAGGACACCCGCGGAGCCCTGCTGGATCAGCCGGCGGTCCTTCTTGTCTAGCGTCCTGTTTCGACCAGGAGCCAACCAGGAGCCCTGGGGTGGTAGTAAAGATAAAGGCAAGCACCGAGTCATTACTGACCCATGGGGGGGGGTGTCGCATCACGATTTTCTTGGCAGACTCTCTGTTATTGCCTTCCCCACTTCACCCCCAGGGAACTGGGTACTCATTTTACTGACCTTGGAAAGATGGAAGGCTGAGTCAACCTTGAGCCGGCTACCTGAACCCGGCTTCCACCAGGATCGAACTCGGGTCTTGAGCAGAGCTTGGACTGCAGTACTGCAGCTTACCACTCTGCACCACGGGGCCTTGAGGTAAGGAAAAGATTCTGGTCAGTCGTTCTCTTAACCGCCCCACCCCTTAAATCGAGATGGGCAGCCGCGTTTGTCTATAGCAGTGGAAAAGATCTGAAGAAGGGAGCTGTAGCTCACAAAAGCTCATACCCTGCCACTAATTTTGTTAGTCTTATAGGTGCCACTGGACTCTTGTTCTTGCCCCCCTCCCCCGTTAAAGGCAGGGGTAGGGGAGCTCCCCGTTTAATGCCAGGTTGCCATGCAGCCAGTAAAGTACAGGCGCTTGCTGGGACACAGTTAAGGGGGTGGGGGGAGCGAGGTCAAGTTGTAATTTGTTACCGTCATGTCCCCCTTTCTCCCCAAGTTTACCTTCCCTGCATTTTACCTTCACACCAAACCTAAGAGGTAGTTTAGGCTGAGAATGTGTGCCTGGCCCAAAGTCAGCAACCTTCAGAGGCTAAGTCAGGATTCAAACCTAGTCCTCCTTGATCCTAGTCAGACTCAACCACACTGGTCTCATAACTCAAAGAGGTTAACTGTTTAGTAAAGGAGGGGACATTTTCCCACCCACCCTGTCTACACTGCCTTTCTCACCAACAGGGATGCAGTAGGGATTGAAGCTCCGCGTAAAGCCTTCAGGAGAAATAATTTGTAGCTATGGAACTGGACACCATCAAAAGGTAGGTGACACCCAGCGCTGTATATTCTCACTACCCAAATCCCAGGTGATACAATAATGGTGCCCAGTCACTGCCTGACAGCTGTGGTCAACTGGCTGAAATGAAACAAACTGAAACTGAGCCCAGACAAGAAGTTGGGTTCTTGATGCCGGTTGGGAAGACGGAGATCTTGAAGGTCATGGTGCTCCCCACTTTTAATGGGGTTCAGTTGGCCCTTGCAGACTTGGTTAAGAGCCTGGGGGTTATACTGGATCCAGCACTGCTGCTAGAGAAGCAAATTAATGCAGCTGCAAAAAAGGCCTTCTCCCTACTTAGAGTAGGCTGGAAGATGGCCCCCCTACCTCAACAAAGCTGATCTGGCAGTCTGGATGCACGCCATGATTAACTTCGAGGTTAACCTACTGTAATGCACTCTACATGGGCCTTGCCTCAAAGTAAATTGAGATATCCCACCCGGGGCAGAACTGTGCAGATTGGCTATTTGCAGGAGCTAGGTGGAGCATACACATTATTCCCAATGCTGCAGTCGCTCCTGTTCGTTACTGGCCAATTCAAGGGTTTGGCTATCACATAGAAAGACCTTTATGGCCTCTCCCTCTACATCCACCACAGCACCTTCACTCATCTGAGCAGGGCCTTCTGCAGCTAACACCCTGCAAACGGGAAAAATCAACAGCGACCTGTACACATACATTCTTTGTGGTCGCCCTCACCTTGTGGAATGGCCTGCCTGAAGGTGGCAGGAAAACTCCCACTTTCCTGGCTTTCCACCAACTATGCAAAACTTGGCTTTTTACTCTGGCAGTTGTCTTGGTAAAAGGATAGGGACTGTAGACTATACTACTAGATACTGGCTGTAAGTGTAGATATGCTCCTGCTGGGAGTTTCCACATTCTTTAATATAGCATGTCAAATTACTTGTTTTGTTTCTGCACTGTTTCATATCTGTATTCAGATCCATGTTTGTTTTCAAATTTCTTCCATACCTACCATATTGTTTATTGAATGTCCCAGCCATTGACCCATATTGACTTGCACTATGTAATCTGCCTTGATTCTCAGTGAGAAAGGCAGACAATAAATAAATAAAAAGCATAGAGGGGATTTGAGCTTCAATTTCTTTAATCCTGATTGGATATTCTAACCACAGGTTCTTATAGACTAGAGAAGTGGTTGCATCTAGTGTTTGTTCAAGAGGGGATTTGTCTACCCTCTCTGTCTGTGCTGCTGGCACTTCCCTGGATTCTTAAAAATACATCTTTACTTCCATTGCCAGTAACAGAGGGACATTGTGCAACTGCTGATCTGTGCCACATTTCAGGGGACTGTATGGGCCAGGCTTTTCCTTTAATGTTCGGCTCTGAAAATCCCACCCATTCTGATCCCTGTGGCCAATCTGGAGACAGCTGAGAAGTCATGCCTGCCATGGAGGGAGGCTTGTTTTCATTGATTATATGCCCCCACCCCCCATGAACATGACTTGTAAGGTTTCATCTATCGCTGAAGCTCCTTCCACATTCCGAACATTTGTATGGTTTTCTCTCACGCGTGTTCTTCAGTGTAGTTTTATGTGGTCAGTTCCTCGTTTTTTCCCACAGTGAGAATTTATATGGCTTATCTCTGTGGGTTCGTTGATAAGGTGTGAGCTCGAACTGAAGCTCTTTCCATACACCAAGCACTTATGGTTTCTCCCTTCTGCTCATTCTTTGGCGGCTAGTCAAACAGGTCCTCTGCATCGAGAGGGTACTGAGGGGCATGGTTTGCTCTAGCCCCCAAACCTGTTTTGAAAACCACAGGCTGCTGTAAAGCCCCTTCTGTGGGCCACTGCAGCTGAGCTGCAGGCAGGGGCTGGGCTGGGCTGGGCTGGAGAGGTAAGGCACACCTGTAGCACCCATGGAAAGCCACTCCTCCACCAAGCACACTGTGCGGCTACTTAAATTAAGCCATAGCACCTCTCCTGGCAAAGTTCAGCTCTGAAGCCTCCCCCCCCTCTAGTAGAGGGGCCAGAATGGCCTCTTCACCTGTTGATGTGAGCCGTGAGCCATGGCCTCTGACTAAAACCACAGGTGCCCTGCTGGTTTAGACGGGTGGCCCATGGTGGCCAACCAGTTGCCCTAAAGGGCCAAGGCTTCCCCCTGATATTGGCCCCTAACACTGGTATGCAGAGGTTTAAACCCTTTTTTTAAAAAAACCACTGCTGTGTCTGCTAATGAAATGAAGTCTTCCTTTAGGGGAACTAGAATACTCGGTGCACAAACACCTCCGTTTCTCCCTCTCCCATATAAGGCATTGTCAAGACAAAAGCTAGCTTGGGTGTGTGTGTGTGTGTGACTTGGCACAGGGAGTGTGATCCGAGAAGTCTTTGGTTCAAATCCCCTGCCCAGAATTTGGTGACCTTAGGCCTCAGCACCAGCATCTGCAATATAAGGGTCTACTTTGCAGGGTGGAAGAGATTACAAAAGAACATAGGTACAACAGCTTTGGACACTAGAAGGACCACAGGAAATATAACCACCATTGCACTAAATGAATGAGGCCTCAGTTAAAATAGGAGGAAAGGATGGGAAATGCACACTTCTTCCACTCCTGTCTTAAAGGCCCAGCCACAGCTCGGGGCACCCAAAAATGGCGCCTTCAGGCCCCCCGGGGCTTTCTGGTCCGAGACCCATTGCACCAGGCATGCCGTTGCCTCGCTGGGAGCGGGAGAGGTTTGGGCCTCCCTCAGAAAAACAAACAAACACAAACACCGACAGCCCAAGTGGAGCCATTAGCAGCACTCGCGTGGTCCCTGCCGTATGCCCTTGGGGCACAGAGACCCAGAGAGCCTTGAGATTCAGAAGCCAAAAGGCGTGCCCCCCGCCCCCCCAACCAGGAGGAAGAAGTGGCTGCTTGCAAGACACTGGGGAGAATTCAGAGCCGCAGCAGTGTCCAGCCATAGAGCCCTTCAACACAAAGGGCAGTCAAGGGCCAACTCTCACCTCCCCCGCCCCAAACCAAACTCCCACGAGAACCAGGGGCAGGCCAAGCAGCTTGGCAGAACACCGCCCCTCCCCCTTTTGAATACTTCCACTTATTTTGGTTCATCACCAGGTTAGGGCGGATAGGTGTGGCAAGTGAAAAGGCAGGGAAAGGCACCTGCTCAGGCATTACTCTCCCCAGGGGAGCCTGGGCCCTGCCCTCCCTTCTTCGCAAAGTGGCCCATGGAAGGATCTTTCCAAGACGCAGGCAACACTGACCAGGCTGCTGAGCTCCAGCCGCAGCTACTGGCACGCCTATTCAGAGCCAGAGGGAGAGAGGAGAGGTGGGCAACCGGAGGGCATGAAATGGTTCCGCTCCAGCCAAGGCCCAGGCATAACACTGACCCCCTCCCCGCAGCAGGCCCCACTCAGCTGGGCCACATGACGACCATCACCGCAAACCACTGCCACTTGAAGCAGTTCAGGGGCCCAGAGAAGCCGTGCCAAGTGCAGGAGGCAGCCCTGCCCCAATTCCCGCCCGTCCCTTTGCTGCTGCTCCATAGCCACACCCTCATCCTTCCCCACACAGACCTTCCAGGCACTGGGTCAGAACCCTGCGGATGGGCTCTGCCAAGAGCACAGCCCGTTTGTTCCGGCACACAAGGTGCTGCACTTGGCGAGGGCGACCTCTTGTTTCAGGGAATCCTGTCGCTGGGGGGGGGGGGCCCTCGGCCCTGTGGCCATACACTGGGCAAAGGAAGACCAGGAGGGGCAGGACAGAAAGCAGCCCGGTGGGTGGTTTTGTTCAAGAGTTTGGGTTTTTATTCTCTTTAAATACTGTACAGTGAAAAATAAATAGTCTCGACCGTCACAGATCAAATCCCCCCTTTCCCCACGCACAAACACACAAACTTTCGGCAGCCACCTCAGGAGCAACGCTGCCTTGCTAGCTTGTCCTACGCCTGTCCCGTCTTCCACAGTGTTTCAAGAAAGGAAAAAAGATGCACGTCTGTGTGGCCTAGAAACCAAGTTCCACACCCTCCCCTTAACCCTCTTGTGGCACCACCTCCCCCATCCCTCCACAAACCCAGTCGCACCAGCAAAGGCTTGATGCTGGGGGGGGGGGGGTGTCAGCCGAACAGCCACAGAACCCTCTGCACTGGGTGGGCTAGCTCTCCTGCCTCCCGTTTGGACATGACGGACTCCTTGCCTTCGATTTAAAACTAGTCGAAGAGTAAAGGAACAAAAAACCACAACAGCATTCTGCACTAGGTTGCGCGTGTCTGCATTATCAGAAGGCACAGGTTTCTCTCCCCCTCTCCTTTCTCCAGTTTGAATAGCCGGTTATTTTTCCTCTCATTTGTTTCAAAGCAAAAAAAGGTAAAGTCACCAAAAACAGATGCCTGTCAGTCAGAGTTTTCCTCCCCCCTCCACACCTCCCAGAGGGGGGTAAATGAGCTCAGGTAGCATCAGAAACCCACCCTGACAGAGGGCAGAAGAAAGAAAGAAAGAGAGGGGTTTTCACTGCCCTCTCTGGCTGCCATTGCTGAAGCTTAACCAGGATGTGTTAAGAGCCGTGGAAAAACGTTTTCCATCTTTGGCAAGCTTTTAACGAGCACAAGATAATTACCTTGGGATTGGGTTGGTTTGGTTTTTTTAAAATAATGGTTTTGTTCTTAAACAAGAGATCGGTGTGGTGTTTATTTCATTTGTCTTAAGATGTTGCAAGCAGGTGAAAAGTAGGGATCGGTTTGTTCCGCTGAGGCGAGCTTGGCTGCCACAACTTAAGGGGACCCTTAGGACACCCCATTCACCATGGCAGCTCCCTCCTCACTGCTAGGGGCAGCCACGTGCTCCCCATTCTCCGAAGGGCCATTCACAACCTTGCTGCTGGCCTCAGCCTGGAAGAGAAGAGAGACAACACAACTGGATAGCAGGTGATGACTACAACCTGGTCCCCCTTCTCTTGCTGCTTTAAAAAATCAAGCCCTCTCTCCCTTCTGTACAGAGCCTTCGAAATGAAAGATGCTCTGCTTTGCTCTAAAGGCGGATGTGAAGTGTACCACTGTTCCCAGTCTTGTCTGGCACTGGGTGCTCCTTTCCCCTTCCAGCTCACCTTCTGCTTGGATGTGGCATCCTCTGCTGATTTCTCCCGACTTTCTTTGCGTGGGGGCTGCTGGCGGCTCTGAGACTCTGCTCGGGAAATGTAATCTGCGACCGTAACTGGTGGAGGGGTGGGGGTCAAAGGGCAGAAGACAAGAGAAAGAAAATGGACCAGATCAACAGCACAGCTGAAGCAGACTACAGCACACAGTGCCTTGAGAGTGGTTTTTTGTGGATTCAAAAAGATAGGTAACCCCATTTCAATTAATTTTTTAGAAGGCCCAACTTTAGACGGTACCAGGTTGGCGGTCCCGGCTGATAGAACCATCCACACGGTTGCCACGGTTACGCCGGCGCCTGCTTCGATTGCGTCTTTGAGGCTTAGAATCTTCCTCTGGAAAAAGTCAAAGACAGGCAAACACTCAGGACAGAGAGGCTTGACAAGCGGGGAAGAACATGGCAGACCTGCACCCTCAAGCCAAGAGCCACGAGGAAGCAGTCGAGCTCAGCTTGACGCGAAGCAGAAGGCTGCGGTCCTCCCTCAGAAACCAGCATTCAGAGAGACACACTGAACATGGGGGTTCAGGGCCCTCATTTGCTCAATTAGCACAGCCCCCACTTTACAGGCCTCTGTGCTACTGGCCATCACTAGACCTCATGGTAGCAACTCCTTGAACTATGCAGTGTCCTAAATCTACTGCCCTAGTATACTGGGCAGCAGTCGAAACCTAGCTTTCTGTGAAAGGGATGAAAAATAGATTGGTTCTCAATCCACCTTCTTTACCCTGTGCATAACTGCACGGACCCTTACAACATGTGACCCCTCCGCCCCCCATTGTCTTTTCTCTAGACTGAAAAGCTCTGAACTCTTAGGGACGGCTGATCCAAGTCCCAAATCACTTGGGTTGCTATTTTCTGGCCTACTGGCCTAGAGCATCCACAACTGCACAGAGATTCTAAATGCAGCCCTACGACAGACCTACCGTTTCCCATCCCTTTCCTAATAATCCCCAGCAAGGAATGTGCCTCTCTTGCCACACCCTGAGGTGTAGCTTATTTTCAGTGAGCTAACCCTCACCAGCAGGTCAGACCCCATCCTGCAGCCCAAACCTACACCACGTGACACCTACGGCCCAGGCCCTCCAGCTCCTGAGCAACCTATTATCTGCTCCTGACAGCAGCGGTGCCACCATGTTGCTCTGAGAAGGCAAAAGAGGCTTAGGGCAGCTGAAGGCCACAAGGGCTGACCTGGCTTCTTGCCAGAGTTCCCCCTCTCAGACCCATCCTTTCCCACCCTCTCTCCGCCAGGCCTGCTAGGCAGCCCTACCCACAGTTACTCCTAGCCGGGAAGGGGCTCTGCCCACACCAAACATACCCACGCCGTTTTCACTGACAGACATACTGTCCGATTCAAGGGCTCCATCCATCATTGTGGCATCTTCATCTGTACGGCGCCGGCGAGACCGGCGCCGACGGTTGCTGACTGGTTGTGACTCACTGGCATCAGTATCAGCTGTCTGGTCTGTTTCGGTGTTGTCCAGCAGGCTGTATGGGTTGCTGTCAGGATCTTTCAATACTGTGTTGGGAGAGGCCTAGCATCAGCCAGCAGGCATCACTGAGGAGGGCAGGAATGTCAATTTTCGCTCCACCAAGCCAAAACATTCCGCTGAAGCAGATGGCTAAGGCACGTTTTCAGTGGACCTGCCTCAAGCTCTGCATATTTGATCTGGTAGTGCCTGTCTCTCTTACCACCTTTTTATTGCTGCCACGTAAATGTATGTTATTCTGGCTTGCTGAATTTTTAAAATTATGATTACCAACAGCCAGTTTTACTGTGACTCTTTTTCGTTGCTTATCAGACTTGACACCAGATACTACTGATGGTTCCTCGTAAGATTTGTTGTTACTGTTTCTATGATCTTTCGCTCATTTTGACAGGGACTGCAGTTATATTACTGGACATTTATAACCCACAGCAGGAGCTACGAGTTGACAGTATGAGATATAAATGTTTTCAGCATAACAAATTAAAAGTCCAGGATCCATTTGCTGTGAGTTCAAGAAAAGGAGTCCACGATGGCCTACAGGGAACAGGGGGAGAGGACCGTGAGTGAGTCAGTGGAGACTCAGGGCCACTCTGCAAGCCACGCATCCCAGCTGGCCCCAGCATGGACAGCAGTGCAAGTCTGAGCTGAGTTTTACTGGAGAGAAAGAAGGACGGATAAGCTCCTCTCCACCCTAAAATGCCGCTTCAAAGAGGCAAAGACGAAGCTGTCTGGGAGGCTCACACAAACCCCATCTCAGAGGCTGGCTGCTCTCCAAGGTGCCTTTGCCCAGCCTCTGGCTGGACTGAAAGGCTACAACCGCCACAACACATACAGACCCCTGGCAACACCAGCAGGGCAAGGCCCCCGCCTTCTCTACCTGAACTGATGGAGGAGTTGGTGTACTTGCTGCTGTTCCCACGGGGCACTGCAGCAGGACCCCGCCCCCGCCCCACGCCTGCCCGTCTGCGGCTGTCCTCCTGGCGAGGGTCGCGGTCACTGGGCTGCGGGCACTCATAGTCTTCTCTCTTTTCTGATTCTGTCTCTGAGGCATTGGACACATCCGAGTTGGTAGCTGGTAAAACAAAGCCAGAAAGGTGTCATTTAGGGTGGAGGGGAGGAAAGGGAGAATGTCTGGCTACTTCCTGTCCAGCAAGTAGACGAGCTGCTGTCAAGAGTCATTTGCTCTGCATGCTCCTTTGGGGGAGATCCCTGCTTTCAACATATACTCGTTTCCAGGAGAAAAGGTTGATGTCAGGGTAAAGACTAAGCACCGCCACTTTCCCATGTCCCTTTCCTC
The DNA here is from genome assembly GCF_028583425.1 of Eublepharis macularius. Lineage (NCBI taxonomy): Eukaryota > Metazoa > Chordata > Lepidosauria > Squamata > Eublepharidae > Eublepharis > Eublepharis macularius. The sequence goes on from NC_072801.1 coordinate 79,704,481, forward strand.
ACCGTAGCCAGAATTGGGTCCCCTGCGCCCTCGGCCTCGCCCACCATAGCTGCCCCCATAGGTCCGTGTGCCATGCAGCGAGGAGGAGGTGCTCTCATCAGTCGTGTAGCCGCCCCTATCCTTGTCGGACCGGTTGGAGAGTGGGCGAAAGCCGAGGCCGATCTGTCGCAGCTGCTCGTCAATTTGTAGGCGCTCGAGGCGCAACTGTTCCACCTCCTAGGAGGAGAGGAATGGGAAGGGTTGAGAATAGAGCCCCAAAGTCCAATCACAGGCCACTTCTAGAACGGAACCAGGTGGAGAAAGCACCACAGCCGCACAGAGAGGCTAGAGGTGGCTGGGGCTTCCCAAGGACAGGAGACGCAGCATGTGCCACACTGTCAAACAGCCCCTCAAGAACTGGAGTTCAGTGCCACCTTAGGGACCGACAAGATTTCCAGAATGTAAGCTTTTGAGAGCCAGAGCTCCCTTCTTCAGCTCCCCAAGGGCCACTCAATCCCCACAGTCCACCAGCTGCCCCTCATCCCAAATCAATCACACTGCAACTCAGGATAGGGCTGCAAAAGATACCACAGACTTCTTAGGAACAGCTTCTTAGGAAGCATCTTGGTCTGGTGCATGGCACATCTCTGTAGCAACAGCAAAGACCTCACCTGAAGGTAGGAGAGGTGGTACTCCAGCAGTGCCTGTGCGTTGCTGATGTTCTCCCGTGTCCCCACGAAGATGAAAGGAACCATCCCCTGAGGAAGAAGCAGAGAGACTAGCAAGGGGGCCTCAACACAGCAGGAGGAGCTTTATAAACCAGCAGCTGATTAACCAATTCTCAAGCATACAGGGTAACCAGGCAAATACGAGTTCCCTTTCTAGAGTTGCCACTTGTCTAGCCTCAGATGGAAGGGGGCACCCGAAGCAAGGAAGATGACCAGAGGACACATATAGGGTGATATGGGAGAAGGCCGCCCTTAAAAGGGTGTTAGGCAGATTCCTGGAGGAGAGGAGACCAAAGGGAGCCTCCATATCCGGAAGCAGCACCAGAGCTTGAAGGCAGCGGCAGGGAAGGCTCTCGGCTGCTATGCCCGTTGCCCCTCCAGGGGAATTGGTTGGTTGCTGTATGAGACGGGCCCTCGCTGATCTAATCCATGGGGCTTTTATGTTCATATGTAATCCTGGGACTCTCTCAAACTGGAAAAGTAACCTTTGTGTGGCTAACACTATGTAGCCCCCAAGCCAAAAGAACGGCCTCTCCAAACACCAGGGTCCAACTTGCAGAATCTTGCCCAGGGCCTCTCTCATGCTGCTTTAACCCAGGGTCCAAAGCAGAGCACATCCCCCAGCCAGCAAGGCACGAAACGGACAGGAAGGAAGGAAGGGGGACCTGGCCAAAGGGCCGAGGAGAGCCAGACACTTACCTCCTCCCTGGGGTTCTTCTTGTCATTGTCACCTTCTACCCGGACCCGGACAACGCCTGACTTGTCCACGATCTCCTGGATGACTTTCCCATTCTTGCCTATCACCTTCCCTGCAGCGAAATGGAAGCAAAAGATGGACGGTGTTAAAACGGGGCAGTCGAGGCCAAGATCAAGCTACTGCTTGCCTGGGGGCTCACGCTAGCCACTGAGGCAGCTGCGTGGGAGCCGTGGTAACTGGACGCCCATCTTAACTTCTTCATGTTCAGAGTAACCCAGCAGTGGAATCAGCTGCCTAGGGACGTGGTGGGTTCCCCCTCATTGGCAGTCTTCATGGAGTGGCTGGATGAATCATTGTTGGGGATGCTTTAGGCTGTTCCTGCACTGGGCCGAGGGTTGGACTAGATGGTCTGTAAGGACCCTTCCAACTCCATGAGTCTATGAAATGGAAGCTGTATGCTATGGGGAGGGGGGTGGAGTGTCTTAGAAGGCTAGGAGACTACAGGACAAAGGTATGGGTGCAAGAAAGCTAGAAGGACAGTTTCACATCACATAACCATCAGTAATCTTTGTGCCAAAAGGTACCTCATCATCATCTTTGTTTCACATGCTTATGCCCAACCCTACAGTCTAACACAATCCCTAACACAGCTAGAAGATACCTTGAAGACCAGCTCTGAATCCCCCACCCCAGGCCATCTCTAGCTCCACCATATCCTCAATCCCGCATCTTCCCTGCTGCACACACAAGCCAGAGCTGGTTTTTCACTCCCACTAGGAGGTTTCAGTATGTTTATCCTGGAGCTGGGAAACTGTTTCACTCACCCACGAGGTTCCGGGGGACTTGAACAGAGTCTTCAGAGAATTCCAGATAGCTTCTGGCCTGCTTGCAGGCTTCAGGGGTCTATGGAGAACAGAAGAGCAAGGTATAGCAAGTAACAAGCAGCCTAACATTCATCCGCTGGCTGTTGAGGTTCCAAACAGTCAAGATGCGTCAAGACATCCCTCCTGTGGCATACGAGGACTGGGTCAGCCTGGCTCTCTCTAGGGAGCCACAACCTTCTGCTTATTCCTGCTCTCCTTTAAAGTCTCTCTTATCTCGGGATCCTTCCAGCTCCAAATTTTCAACTTTCTGCTCCAGCTCAGTCTCACAAGAACACAGACTCACTGGCTCAGATCACCAAACCCACTTCACCCCCCCTGAGAAACTAGCCTTTGCATGCCTTTCTCAAATAAAAGACCTGCCCCCCCCACAAAAAAACCCAGAGTTCTACTAGATTGCCCCCCGGCCCTCACCTCCCCATAGATGCGGAAGGTGCAGGTCTCCTCATCCAGCTCAATGGCAGTAACACCCAGCACTTTGCGGGCCTGCTGGATGTTGGCCCCATGGGTGCCGATGGCTAGCCCCATCAGATCCTCGCGCACCGTGAACTCCTCCTGGAATGCCGAGGCCAGCTGCTTGCTTGTCTGTGGGAAGAGGCAGGTGCACCACGCAAATGAGGCACTTCCCTCTTCAAACTCTTCCACACCCCACCCGCTGCACTGCGAAGGGGCTTCTCTTGTACCTCCAAGTGTTTGTTGGCTTCCTCATTCCGTGACATCAGCATCAGCTTGGTTCGGATGCTGCGAAGATGCATGTCTCCCAGCAGGGAGGCCCTCTTGACAGTGGATTCATTTGTGGACTGCAGGGAAAGGAGAGGAATCAGGAAGCTGCCCCCTCCCAGGCAGCAGAGAGAACACAGACCCCTGCCCCTGTGGCGCAGGACTCTCTTGCAGGTGGGTTACAAATCCAGGGGAGAAGAGGAGGCTCTGCTTTTGCTCCCACATCATGTGGGAAACCCCGTTACATACAGCAATGCTGTAAGTTCATAATGCAGGGAGGAGGGGGCCCACTGTACCAGAATACATGTGCGGGGTTCCTGCATTTCTCTTGGGAAGGAGGAAGTACTGTGGAGTTACTGTGAAAGCACAGAAGTGTGAAAACCACTGCCCTACACAGGTCGAAGCGCAAGCCTGGCGGAGTCACGCTGTAATGACCAGGCCCAAGGAAGGGGAACGGCAAGACGCCAAATCTGCCCATATCAAGTCTCAGTGGGAAATTAAAGGCTCGCCAAGTTGGAGAGCGTAAAGCTAATGAAGACATCATCAAGATGGTCAGATTGAAGACGTGCTGCATCAGTTTTTGGCCTGGTTTAAACAGGCAGATCATTTAAATTAAAATAAATTGACATATTGAAAACAGTAAATTAAGATCCTGAAGGGAACAGTTACTCTTAAGTGCAAGTGCGCCTCCAGGAACTCTCAGCACTGAGGAAAGGAGAACAGAGAACAACAGGCCTGGCATGGGCAAAGCCCTTCACAAAATACCTGCCTATTTCAAAAAGGTAGCTACAAGTTTAATGGCCATACAGAGTCTTGACACTAGAGGGGTGTGAAGAGCCATCCTTCCCAAGCACAAAGTACAGCCAAGAAAGAAACCAGGCGTCACCTTGCAAAACTTTTATGCTAGAAAAATGCAGGCAGGGCATTTAGTTAACACACTTCAGCTGGAATTGCCTTCCCTCCCCGCTCCCCCCCAACAGTATCCCCAGAAGAGGTAGCAGGTCTTACAAGGATAACCAGTTCGCTGCTGGCAGAGCTGAGGAAGATGCAGTTTGCGCCCACAGCCTTCTTGAATTCTTTATGTACATTTTCATTTGAGCAGCTGTTAAGAAGCGACAGATTCATCAATCCATTTTGAGAAGCCTCAACACCAGCATGACTGGAAGCCCAGCTGGGAAGGGGCTGATGCTGCCCAGGGCAGCTGTTTCTGCTGCTAAGCTCAGGACCCTTCCTCCTCCGCTCCCAATCAGCACTCTTTCTTCCCACACTGCCTCCCCAACACACTCCTAGTTCAGCCCAGTCCCCCAGCCTTGAGAGACATGCGCATGATGCAAACAAATCTCAGCTCACAGATTTAAAACACCCTACCGCCTCCTGCACACAGACCTGAGATGGAGTCCAATCTCCACAATAAAAAAATACAAGTTATCAGTGAATAGTAAAACGAGTAATACAATAAAAGCAGCAGCCTTGATATCATCTCTTAAAAATCCTTTGCAATAAAATCAATAAAAACCCCAAAAATTGAAATGCAGCATGAACAGGAGGCTAAGCAGGCAAACACACAAAAAGCCCACCTGGCAGCAGGCAAAGCACAACAAGTGAAGGGGCCACTACAAAAAAGGCTCTGGAGGGGGAGGCAGACAGGAGGGCATCTAGAGTAGAGCTGATTGATGGGCAGCCTCAGCTGTAAAACCTGTGGAGCTGGCATACAATTCACACACCACACGCGTTCAATGAGACCCGCAATGCTCACGCTTCCTTGAGGTCCTCTGGCACCGCAATGGTAAATCTGAAGAAGCTGCCCTTAGTGGCCACTTTGCTGGGGTTGACAGGCCGCAGTCGCTCCAGCGTGACAATTTCATTGTAGATGGCGTCGCAAGCAGCATATTCTATGACATAGAACTACAAGAGAAAGCAGGAGGAAGTGGATGGGCAAAAATGCAGGTGGAGGGAACAGACACCCCAAAGCATCTATGGGGTGCAAATTCTACTCCCCACATTGTGTTCATTGTGGCCAGAGAGAGAAGGTGGAAAACTTTCTGCACGGAGGGCCACACACGGGTAAAAAGGGAACTGCAACTCTGCACCCAGCTGTAAGCCAGGTAAGATTCAATGGGGAGGGGGAGTCATGCCACAAGACTTACGTCTCCTTTCATCATGCGGACTCTGGCTAGCCACCAGCCACATGGCTCGTGCTCATTGGCTCGGGAATATACCTAGAGAGACAGCACATGCAGTCAGCATTTGGGCCAGCCCGAAAGCTCCTCCTCCCACCCACAGGATGAAGCCGCAAGGCGGGCCTTGCTTACCTCCACCTCATCTCCTTCTGAAATTTCTTTGCTGTACTCCACGGGTGGGGGCAGCCGCACATCACCAAACGGGATTTGCCTTTCGGGCTGCCAGCTGGGAGAAGGCACAGAAAATTATTCCCGGTAACTGCTCAACAAGTTACAAACCTTGTAAGCCAGCAATTAGGAAAACAACTCTGCACCCCCTCTGTATATGCCCTGCCCCAATTGCTAAGAAGATCTTCACTTCTCTCCTGACTCAGCAGGACTGATCCTGCTGGAGAGAAGTCACCACCTGCCACTCGCGACGTGCTTTACTAGCTAGAACGAGAAGGCCTGTCTGGTTCAGGGCAAGGGTAGCACAGGCCTCGAGAGACGTGTGCTGATTCCCTTGGAGCTTTGGATTTTGCTTCCAGGCATGTCAGAGGCGGGCTCTGAACGTTTTATGCTGGACTCCTGGAACCCAAACTGTGAGGAGTTCAGGCCTCCCAAGATTTCCATTTTCAGCTAGTTTAGAATTCTCCATGACAGAAAAACAGTAAAGGGAAACATCTCAAGCACAAGCCATCTGCTATGGGGACCAGCCCATATTTTTAGCCGACCATCTTCACATTAAGCTGTTTTTTATTGAATCAAGTAGTTTATCTGTCCAGCTCATTCTTGCCTCTTCTCTCTAGGGTCTCAAGGCAGAGGAGTATCTTTCCCAGCACCTGGAGCTGAAATGCTGGGAGCTCCTCCTGGGATCCTCCAAAGTTCAGCCAGGCTTCATGGGTATTCACAGCCTGCCACTCACCATCTGTCTGAGGGCAGGACGAAGCTCTGCCTCCAGCTCACCAGAGAACAGCCCAAGGAACTGGCCAGGGTGCTGCAAAACGGACTGACGAGCAGCCAGTAGTTGCATGCCTCTGAGGAAGCAGGCAGGTGTAGCTGCAGGAGGGGCCCACTGGGGGAGAGGCGATGCTAGCAAAGCCAGCCGCTGCTCATGCCGAGGAGGGGTCCAACACACAAACTCAACCGGCAACAGCCGTGGGGCCACACAGCAATGGTTCAGCCACACTGGCCGAAGGATAGGATGGCTTCACTCCTGCAGCTGTTGCGCCAGGCAGGCCACAGGATTCCCTTCTACTTCAGCTGCTAAGAAATGGCCTTGTCTGACAGCACATTTTTAAAAATCTCAGTTTCTGACTGGCTGATTCAGGATTTTGGCTCAGGTCATTCTCCCTCCCCCCACATAAGTTTTAAAAATGCTAGTCACATGTCAGGGTATCTGCTGTGCGAGGAGGAGGCTGTAATCTGGTGTCTAGTGCATACCCACACCTCCCAGGGGGTCTGATGTCCTCGGAGACACATCTCACCCCACCATGTTACATGATTCCTGCAGCAGGGTGGGAAATCAGGGCTAGGTAAGCCATTAGACACAGCCCTTGCGAAGACTCTAGGCAGGCAACTACTTTTCCCCCATCCAAGGCATGTCTAATAAAAGGAAGACTAGGACAAGCCTATTATGACTGAAAATTATGACTGAAAATGCCATTCTAATTTGACTCAAAGCAGCTGAACCAAGAAGAAGAAATCTGTAGGTACGTGGTAACAGTTATTCCTGCTACAGAACATTCCATGTCCCACAATCACGAGAAAGAAGAAAGTTCAATGTAAGCCAATCCAGACCCATCTCCAAATGGCCAGTTTGTATCAGCGGCACCCACTCGAGAATCAAAGCTGCAAATGTGAATGGGGTGGCTGAAGAGGCTGGTCAGAAGGGCAGGCACCCAGGGGTTTCACTCAGGCCTAAGGGGACAGCCAGACTAGGCTTGTTCGAGCCACCAGTGAACAACGAGGCGTTCTCCATAAGGGGGAGGGAATCTGGCCGGTAGCAGGAGATGCCAAAAAGCAGAATTTCCCAGAAATAAGAACGGTGCCATGACACTGGCTCCCCTTTCACCCCACATCAGCCAGGCAAAAGTTACGAATATAAACCAGATGGGAAAAGGGAACTAAGTGAACTGTCAGACAGCTCTCTCAGAATGTTTTTAACACCAATCCACAGGTGCCGGTCTCCGCTTCTAAAGAGTCAGCACCAAACTTGAGGTGCTGCAAGCTTCCTATATACCAGGCAACTTCCAAAAGATCGCCCGTCACATTCCGGGAACCGCATGGGGAGGGGGCGGGATCTTGTGCCAGGACATCTGGGTTCTACTGGGACTGCCACAGCCACTTGCCACCCAGGCAATTTATTTTAAGATCCCAGGAACAGACATTCCTATTTGTTCAAGAGTCTGGGTGAAAGAAGATGTGTGGGCCTTGGCCCTGAGTGGCAACGGGCACGCGTTTGCCCTTGCTCTCCAGGCATTCCCTGGCCAGGGACTAGCAGGGCACCTCCCTGGTGGGTACTCACTTGTTCTCGAAGGATATCGTGACCGAATCTTCATGAACATCTTTAACAAAACCCTGCAGAAAAGGAACAGGCATTAACACCAAGCAGCAACTGGCCAAACCTTACCGGGCAGAATTGCTACCCAAGGCCACAACAAAGCTACTGCACCACTGGACAACGAGAGCTGGACTCAAGGCACCTGGCACCCTGTACCTACCAAGCCACGCTGCAAGGGACAGACCCTGAACAAAACAAGGAATCACCGACAACACTGTGTGTGGCCACAACAGAGCAAGCATATGACCTGAATGCCTGGAAGGGCCCCAGAGGACCTGGCCCTTAGAACAGGCTCCGTGGCCGGGAGGGTCGAAACATTGGCCATCCTCTGCTACTACAGAACCAGGAACACTCAGGGGCAAGGGACATCTGCTCAGGACACAACGCCAATGCAAAACAGTGGTCCCCCAGGCCTCACGTGAAGGTTTCTAGGAAGGCATGCGCTCGTCTCATACGCTCAGCATCTCGTTTGCCATTTAGAATGCGTTCTCTGCACTGCGTGTGCCAGCCTTCCTTCAATGAGCTCACTCACGGCATCTTACACACACACACACATCCCAAGCAGTTTCCTTGGGAAGCAGTTTGCTCGGGGCCAGACTTGCTTCTCCCCACTCACAGAATGGCATCAGCCACCCCTAGTCCATGGGAGAAGCCAGCTCAGCACATCTTGACGTTAAAGCAATGCAGGGCACACAAAGGAGGCTGAACTCCGGCTTCCACTACTCTCTACTGTCCTGGGCCCCAGCAGCCAGCTCCTTCCTCTCCCTTGCACCCAGCTGGCTAGCTAGCAGTGCACTGGCACAGGTGGCTACCACCAACAACTTTCAGGAGTTGACAGAAACCAGATCAAGGAACAGTAACTTATTTGAAACTACAATTAGTATCAACTTATGTGTGAGCATAAGTAACATCCTAGAGTATTACAGGGGGATTCAGTGATATTTTATGCATGTGACTCCTGCATGGGTCTGTAACTGTTCTGAGACCCGTTGCCCAAAGGATGAAGGGCCAAACAGCCCCTCTCTCCAGGGGCTGGCAATCTGTGGCCGCATTCCCGTGAGGAAAGAGCCACCCCTCACCCTTCACGTATTTGCCAGCAATGGGCTTCAGTCCGCCTCACTGTCAAGGGAAGAGGGGCAGCTGCCGGGGGGTGCTGGGAAGAGGCCAAGGCTGGGAAGCACAAACATGCCCCGAGTTCAGAACGTGATGAGCACAGGGCAGAATGTCCTGCGTGTCCAAAAAGGGTGACAAGAGGAACAGCTGCTCCTGCAGAAAGAGGCCTGCCTAGACAGCTGCCCTCCACAAGGAAGCAGCAAGCACTTGTCTCTTAGGACCTGCCACCTCCACTTGCACCACGAGCAGCTTTTAGGACAGGTTTTCTACACATGCAACAATAGTACTTGGCAGAAGGGGGAAGACCAGGTTGGCAACAGTTCCAGTCAGCTCAGGTCAGAAAGCACAAGCAGCAAAGAAGAACTTGCCTGGTGCTGGAGGAAGAGGCTGCGGCTGGCCACCTCCTTATCCATGACTACATGGAAGCGGGGGATCTTACCCAAGCCCCACTTAGGGCAGGTTTTCACTACCTGAGCACTCGGCCAGAGCCTGCGTTTTGCCTACAGCTCCATCTGCCAAGCAGAGCGCACAAATTTCACAAAGGTTACAAGCAGTGCTTTGTGCTGCAGAGGGCTGGACTCCGTCCCTCGCCCATCACTCAGAAACAGATCCGGCACTAAGTTAATATTGCAGCAATTCAGAGGGTGGCAGAGAAGCACCATCCCACAAGACCCCCACAACTGTGTTAATAGGAGTGGTCTCAAAGGCCCTGGAAGCTCTGCCAACAGCGTCTGCCTGCCAGCCCTCTCCCATTGCCCACAGGGCTAGAAGGTTCCCCCCCTTTCAAGAGCTGCTGTGCCTGAGGCTATATGTGTCTCTGGGCCAGGCAGTAAAGAGCACCTCATTTATCATTCATTCAACACAGACTAGCTCAGCCCCTTCATTCCACTCGGCCAGCACGCAGGGACATTTATATCTCCCAGATCCCCACCTCAAGGCTGCCCTACCTGCCCTCCCCCATACTGTCAGTGCTAAAATAAAACTGTGGTCTGTGGTCTGTGTTGAGTTTCAAGCCCAGCTGTGATTCATTTGCGACCCCCTGGGTGTAGGATCCAAGAATTCACAACTAGTCATTTATGTTACTGTAGAGTACAATACAGTTCCCCTTAGATCCTATATAATATATATATATAAAGTTTTTTTAAAACATAAGACAAATAATATTCCAATAACACTAACACCAACAGAGAACCTGCATTCACAGTTCTGCCTAACTGCATGGCAAGAAAAACATTTCTAGCTCCCAAATATTTTAAATCCCAGGATGGCCGCCATACAGTTGTTGTCACACGCAGTTTGTATTGCGCGGTAGTTAGAATGTCTGATTAGGACCTGTACTGTAATTCCCATTCAGCTATGAAACTCACTGGTAGCTCTGAGGCAATCACTCTCTCAAGCTAACCTATCTCATATGGCCAGAGGAGTCGGCCGCCTTAGTCTGCAGCTGCAGAAAAGCAGAGTCCAGTAGCACCTTTCAAACTAACCAACATTATTGTAGCATAAGCTTTCAAGAACCACAGCTCTCTGCTCTGACAATGCACCTGACCAAGAGAGCTGTGGTTCTCGAAAGCTTATGCTACAATAATGTTGGTTAGTCTAAAAGGCGCTACTGGACTCTTTACTAACGCATATGATTGATGCAAAAACAAAATGGGGGGTGGGGACAGGGAAACCCAAATATGCCTCCCCAAGCTCCTTGGAGGGTTACTGGGATAAAAAAGTACACTGTGATAATAATCAGGTATTGCTATGTACACCAGGTGCTATAAAGCTCCTGCAAGGAAGACCAAACCACCCAACTTACTCCTTTGCAACAGGCAGAATGTACACTCAGCTCTTCTGATCTACTCTCCGAGAAGCACAGATGTACCCAAATGAGGGGTGGGGGTGGGGGTGAAGAGAACCATGCTGGAGCTTTTACCTACACTTCCAGGAGGGGTTGCTTGTGGAACAGAGAAGCCTGGGACTTACAGGGATAAATGCTGAACCCTCTCATCTTTCTCTAAGAAATTTTAAAAATCCCAAGAATGTCTTTGTGAGAGCTCAAGAAAACAAAAAATGAATAAATATATAGCTGATACAGAGGATGCTAGAGACAGTATTGCAGTAGGCAAAGAACAGGGCAAATCTTTGAAGAGATTCCATTTGGAGAGAATAAAGTGGATAGTTCCAGCTTGAAGTCAGTCTACTCCACCTATGGCTGCAGCTACAGGCTAGCCACCAAGACCTCTCTCTCACAGGGGAACTCACGGCTGAGGGAGAAATACACCTTTTCTTTTGGCCCAACCTATTCCCCTGCAAGTTCTCAGTGCGGGGGTGGGGGGTGGGATACACCACCCCAGCAGCTTTTTAAGCAGCTGCACTCCAAGGCAGATGCAGGAAGGTGGTGTAGAGAAAAAGAGCCAGAAGGGAGGGCACAGGGAGTGTGGAATCCTCGGCTGGAGAGGGAGAGACCACTACATGGATATGGTCTCCACATCTGCACGTTAACAAGATAACAGATCTGGAAAAATCCAAAGCACTAACCCTGGTGCTCACAGAACTGGGTATGGGGTTTTGGCACCTACAAACAATTGTTCTTTCCTGCCTTCATCAGTCAGGGTTACTCTTTGAACCACACACAATTGGGGGGGGCGGTGTCTTTGCTGATAACCTGGTTATGTGGCAGGATGGGCAATAAGTTTAAGCATAATTATATCATAAGAAGTCTGTGAAGATGCCACAGCACACAGTATGCAAACAGGCCAAAAATAACGCGCTTGATGCTAGGAGCCAAGATGAGCCTTCAGAGGTTCCTATCCCTTTGATTCACGGCCATCTTCATGGAACATACTGGCTGGTGTGACTCCATTCTGAGGTGGGAGGTCTAAAATTAGCCATTAGAAACAATGCCCTGCACCCCCCACTTGGGTCAGGTTACCAAATTCCCCAGAGCTTCCCCAAAGAGCAATCTCTTAACTGAAATATGCCTGTCTGCCTCAGCACAACAGAAGTAGTTTATGAGCATAGCCCCTCTGTGTACAACCAATCCAAGTGCCACAGAATTCAGAATCTTACAAGTCCTTGGTCTCCCTTCTGAAATTTACGTCCCCAAGGTATCTGGAGCAGCCACTTTTACGTAAGAAACCAAGGTCTTGCCACAACTAAGAATAAGCTCTCTGAAATGCTCATAATTTGACAGGGTTTGTTTCATCAACAGAATTGGAAAGGACAACCCAGGGAACCAGATCAAAATCTCAGCTCCACTCAGGACTCATTGGGCAGTTATGTGAAATCCAAAGGCTAGCCCCTCAGAAGCATGTTTGTCCCTCAAACTCACAGGCTATGTTGTGCTAAGATGGGAACTACACTGCCACTGGAGGGAAGTCAGCACTCTGCTTACTTCAAAACATGCACACACACAAAGCACTGGTCTACCTAGTCCGCTACTGATTAGCACCTGCTCTCCAAAGCCCCAGGAAGAGCTCCTTACCAGCTCTGCTACCAGAGAGCTTTGCAGGTATTGATTCTGGAACCTTTATGATGCATGCATGCGTGCCTGTGAGAAAGTGAACCCTATCGTACTCCAATCGGAGAAGGGTGTGAGAAAGTTGTTGTCACGAGGGATGTGGATTTCTACTTCTGCCATGATGTTCACTAGGTGATCTTGAGCCAGCTGTTCACGCTCAGCTTAACTTCGCTCACAAGGTTGTGATGACGAAAGAATGGGATCACCCAATCCATGTCCACTAACTCAAGCTTATAAGAGAAAGCATGGAATATAAATATGGAGATACAGTCTAAGACAGCCTGTCACTTGGAAGACTCAAGCACAACCTCTTGTTACTAGGCAGAATTTGAAGTTTTTGCCTTCATCCCTCAGGGGGACAACTTGATGGAAATCTGCCGCCTTTATGAAGGAGTGAAATAGCACTGCTCCCTCCTGAATACACAGACCTCCCAGCTGGGCTGAAGCTGCACTAGGGAGAAAGAGCCAGGAGCTAGAAGGAGCATGTGTCCATGCCAATCAAGGAGCAAATAGATACAGTTACAAGGCCTTGCTTGCATCCTTACTTATTTCCTTACACAATAAAGGAACACCAAACTGTGATATATTTATCTCCTCCTGCTAGATGGCAATTGAGTAATGGAGCTCATTGCATTCTAAGGTGCCTCGTTTTAGGGAGAACGCCTTACCACAGAAAGGCAAGTTTCAGAATGCAAAGGTGCAGGGTGGCTGGTGGAGCAGCACCGGTATCTCCAGAAGAGGGAAAGACCTTAATTCAAATTATGGATTTCCCTGGCCCAATTGCCTGCCCAATAAGGACTGGTCCCTACAAAGACATAGCAAGACCACCATACAGCTCCGTGGAAAGTTCCTCAGAGGGAGAGAGCATGCCGCAGCTCCCTTGACCCACCACTGCTGCCACCGTCACCAAGATCTAGCCCTCATGCAAGAATGTCTAAACCGAAGTGCTCCCCCCTTTTCTCTCACTCTTCCAGTCAACACAGCTTCCTTCCTCTCCTCTTTGCAACCTCTCCACCTGCTTAAAGATTTAAAAGATATTTTATCATGGATAGTTGAAAGTGCACCAACGAAAGCAGTCTGAAGTGCAAGGCCCCCCACCCGCTCCCTTACACCCTGGCCCACTCAGGCGATTCCATGCCCAGGCCCCATCTTTCCTCCACCTTCCCTTCACCCCACCCCGCAGCCACGACCTGCATCCGAGGACCAACACCACACCCAGCTCTCCCCAGCTGACCGAGTGGCCCACCTCCGGCTTGTCCAGTCATTCCCGACCCAGAGCCCGGCACAGACCCCCAGCCTCTCCACACCAAGCCCCCCCCCCGCCGGTCCTGAGTCAGCAGCCCGCTCCCCACGGGCTGAAGGCGCCTGCCCCTCCCGGCGAGCCCTCCGCCGACCCCTCCCAGGGCCGGCTGCGTTTCCTCCGGCGCCCCCCACTCGCCCGGCCAGGCAGCTGCCCCCCCCCAGTTGTCCCGGGGGCGGCTCGGCCCGCTCGCCCCCCTCCGCGCAGCTCCCGCGGGGGGCCCCAGGGGGCGACTGCCCCCCCCAGCACGGCCTGTGGGCGGCCCCCTCCCTCCCGTGGTCCCCAAGGCAACCCGCCGGCCCCGCCCTCCCCGTCGCCATGGCAACCCCGTTCACCTTGTAGAAGGCCCCGTTGGAGCCCCGCACTTCCACGGGGAGCCCCTCCATGGGCCCCGCCGTAGCCGAGGGGGCGGCGGCAGAGGGGGAGGAGGGGGACGAGGCGGCCGCCGCCACCGCGGGCGGGGAAGAGCCGCCACCGCTCCGCGCTTGTGTCTCCTCCGCCGCCGCCGGTGGGGGGATGGGGGCGGGGCGGGGCCCGGCCTCCTCCGGCTCCGCCACCGTGACCAGCCCAGCCGCGGCCTGGCGCGGCCCGGCCCACTCCGCTCGCCTTGCGCGCTCCTCCTGGCTTCCCCCACCCGCGCCCGGCGCCAGGAGACCTCCCCTCACACAGCGCGCGCCCCCCCGCCGCCCTGCGTGCCTGCGTGCGTGCGCGCCGCGCCGGGGGAGGGCGGGGCCCCACCTCGCGCGCGGAGCCACGCCCGCCGCCTGCCCCGCCCCGTCGCTCCTTCACTGGCCAATCGCCGGGCCGCCGCGCGCCCTCGCGCCACAGCGATTGGAGAACGCTCTCCCTCCTCCCCACCCGCTTGGCTCTCGCGCTTTCGTTTCTTTCCTCCCCTCCCAACGACCAATAGAAAGGAAAGATGGGTTTCTCATAGAGCCAATAATAGCTTTCCTTTCATCGCAGAGCGCTCGACCAACCCGAGGTCGAGGCTCCTGAGCGCCCCTCCTCGTCTTGACCAATCATGGAGCCGTTCTTCCAGCCAATCCTGAGGCCTCTGTCAGAGCCATGCTAAACAGAGCTGTGCCAGTCTAAACTTATTGATTCCAATTGGCTGAGACTGGAGCAACTCTGTGTAGGATTACGCGGGTTGTCGTCTCCCTCCGAAATAATACAGCCCTTCCCCTAACCTCCTTGAGCAGGTTGCGGCGCCGGGAGCCTCTTTTCTTTCCACCTCGTGGAAGTATTTCGGATCTGCAAATTGGACAAGTAGAGAATTTTTCTTTTACATTTATAATGTGTAAAAGGTAAAGGCAGTCCCCTTGTGCAAGCACCGAGTCATTGCTGACCCATGGGGGGACGTCGCATCACATTTTCTTGGCAGACTTCTTGCTACAGGGTGGTTTGCACTATAATGTGTAATCTGCACTATAATGTGTATTGCAACCTTTTTAATATATTTTATTAAATACATCTGCAAGTACCATTTTGATTATTTTTTCTATTCGGTTTGAATGAAGCGGCGGCTGGTTTTGTGTTTCTGTGTAAGAGTTTGTGACGGAATTTTAAGGATGGTTTTGTTCATCAAAAAAAAATATTTGCCTAACTTCACAGCGTTGGAAGACGCCGCTCCGCCTTCAGGAGCCAAGAGTCGCGTCGAGGCGCCCGGCGCGACGGAGCCTCACCTATTTGCCTGGGAAGGGCCGCCCCCTTTCTCTGGATTGGCTAAGCTCTCCTGTCAATCGCGAGGACCGCTGGAAGAGGGTGGGCCGGCTCGGCTTTGAACCGCTCTCCCTGTCGCTCCGCCCACATTCTTCAGGGGGCCAATAGAAAAGCCGTCCCCGCGGTCCGCTGTCTGGAGACGCAGGAGGCTATGCTCCGCCCCCTCTGCCTGGGGGAGGGTCGAAGGCGGCAGACGGCCCGGCCTCCTC
Organism: Eublepharis macularius; assembly: GCF_028583425.1. Taxonomy (NCBI): domain Eukaryota; kingdom Metazoa; phylum Chordata; class Lepidosauria; order Squamata; family Eublepharidae; genus Eublepharis; species Eublepharis macularius. The sequence continues at coordinate 79,720,057 of NC_072801.1, forward strand.
CATCTTGCGTCTGAGGGGGGGGGAGATGCGCGCGCGAAGACGCTGCTATACGCCCTTAATATATGTACAAACCCCGTGTATATTGTTATGCATAATAAAATAATAATACAAATAATAATATAGTAATATAAATATATGGCTAGACTGTTAATTCTGACTCTTCTTGTACGAATAAATCAGTCACTTTTCCTCAGACCGACTCCTGACGAATCTAACTTCTGTCTAAACAACCCTTCAGATTTGGGCAAATTATTACAGTGTTTTTTCCCCCAAAGAAGAAGAGGCGCTGGCCTTCGTGATGTTCGCCCCTTTCCGCCCCAGTCCCGACTGCCCAAGAGGCGCATACCCCTGAAAAAAGCCCTGGATACGGGATTCTAGGGTTTTTTTTAAATTACTGTGTGATAAAACACACAGATAATTACAAAAAAAAGTAAAAAAACCCAGGCCACTGCTCTGTAATCTGCATTGTGATACAGGTTTAGGGTAAAGGGTTGCCAGCTTCAAGTTGGGAAATTCCTGGAGATCTGGGTGCTGAAACCTGGAGAAAGTGGGGTTTGGGGATGGAAAGGACCTTGGCCTGGCATAATTCCATAGAGCCCACCCCCAAAAGTAGCCATTTTCTCCAGGTGAACTGATCTCTGTGGCCTGGAGACAAGTTGTAATTCTGGGAGATCTCCAGCCGCTACCTGGAGGCTGGCAACCCTATCCCCTGCGCAAGCACTGAGTCATTACTGACCCAAGGGAGGATGTCGCGTTAGGACGTTTTGTTGGCAGACTTTACCGGGTGGTATGCCATTGCCTTCCCCAGTTATCTACACTTTACCCCCAGGAAACTGGGTACTCATTTTACTGACCTCTGAAGGATGGAAGGCTGAGTCAACCTTGAGCCAGGTGTTTGAACCCGGCTTCTGCCAGGACTGAACTCAAGACATGAGCAGAGCTTGGGCAGCAGTACTGCAGCTTACCACTCTGCGCCAGAGGGCTCCTGAGATACAAGTTTACCTGGTGTGAAGGGTCTGGGGGGAGCTCCATCCTTTTGCCAAGCGCCACTTATGGGGGGGGGGAGTCCAAGTAATGCACCCTCTTGCATCGAGTGCCTCCCCTCCCACTTTACCCTGAAACAGGAGCCCATGCGCATGAACAATTCCTCATGCTGCAATAGGCATGCATGTTGTGAGTACCCACAGTGGAACTTAATTGGAAAAGCAAGGAAGAAATACTTTTACTACAGGAATGACAGAGCACTATCTGTCTCAAGCATTCCTGGCAGATGCTAGCAGACATACCCGAGTCCATCTTGGCTTATGAAATCATACGAGGAAAAAGTTTGGGGGGCTGGGAGAGGGTTCGCCCCATAAGAGCTGAAGGAGGCAGTCCTTAAGCCCCCTGCTGAAGGGACCTCAGTGGCCTAGGAGGAGGTGGGCAACTGCAGGCTGGTCTCCAGTTTGCCTTGTGGGGAAAAGTGATGGAGCAAAGGGTGGTAGAACAGCTTCCCTTAACCCACTTCAATCTGGCATCAGGCCAAAAAAGTGCTCATAAAATTACAATACCCAGTGCCATGACATTGAAGAAAGGTTTGAAAATGGGTTTCAGGCCGCATTCTAGGCATTTGGTTCGCTTGGACCACCCAGCTCACCACGGAATGGCATCCCACGTGTGCCATTGACTAAGCCAGTGTGGTGGTGAAAGTGAAGAACTGTGGTTCAAGTAGCCACTCTGCCAAGTAGAGTGCAGGTTGACCTCGCCGGCCACTATCTTTCAGCCTAACTTACCTCATAGGATAAAAGGCAAGGGGTGGGGGGGAGGGTAAGACAATGTAAGCCACCCTGAGCTCTGCAAATGGTGGCATAAAATTAACAACGATGAATTGATGGAGCTCTGTCCAATGTTTCTGCAATGCACATTCATAAGACCAGCCTTCCAAATCTTGTTCTTCTCCTTCTGAAAAGAGAGGTGCTTGCATAACTTCAGACGTACAAGTCTCAGCTTCTGAAGCACTGGCAGTTGCTTATAGTTTTTTGGAAGGGTTTGAGGCATGTTGCACGTGCATACAGATGCTCTCTTTGTGGCGGCTCAGGCACCGAAAGCAAAGGCTGAGGAGAAGCCCCATACAGTGGCAGAGCTCCTCAGACCCAGGCCTTGCTCTGCCCCCTCTTGACCAAAGCCCAAAGCCCTATCCAGGGCCCATCCGCTCACCCTGCATCTCTTTCTTATTAAGACCCTTGCTGTGTGGTTTCCGATCAACCAGCTGGCTCCAACACAGGTAATCCAATTACCCTAATGGTTTATGGCATGGTGAATTTCAAACTGTTGTAGAATTTCTTGAAAACTTAGCAGGTGCTCCTCCACAGCAAATAAAACTTCCCTGGAAGACGGCTGGCCAGCAATTACCCCTCTTGTCTTGTCTTGCATTGTACAGCAACAGGGGCGTTTTTGATGTGTTGCTTTCTAGGGCACCCTTGCAGTACATAATTTATAATCCACCTTTCTCATTGGGACTCAAGATGGATGACACAGTCTAAGTCAATATGATCAACAGCTGGAGAATTCAATAAATAACATGCTAGGGTATGCAAATGCAAATTTGTAGAAATTAGAAACAAGCAGAACCCCAAGCGTAAACATGACATTTTAAACAACGCAGATGCTATCCAGTAGGAACATTCAACAACACACGGTATGTACTGTAAAGCATGGCCACAGGATCTGTTGCAGTTGCACCTTAAAGACTAACCAACTTTATAGTAGCATAAGCTTTTGAGAACCACAGCTCTCTTCATCAGATGCATCCTTAGCTTTTGAGAACCACAGCTCTTCGTCAGATGCATTGTCAGTAGCAGCTTATGCTTAAAGGTGCTACTGGACTCTTTACCATTTTGTGACTACAGACTAACATGGCTAACTCCTCTGGGTCTATGATTTTAACAGGTATTTCATCTTGTGTACTGACTGTTCGGATTCAGAGGTGGGGATTGGCTTAATGCCAGTGCTATTGGCAACTCAGAAGGAGCGGCACGGCACCCTTAAATGGCCACATCACCAAATCAATCGGCTGTTTGCTGTGTAGGAAAGGCTGGCGGAGAGAATGTTGCAGCCAGTGGTTCTGCCATGCTCTCTCTGGCGGGAGAGCCGTCTCACAAGTGTTGCCAGGGAATTCCTGAGCCCACGTGGCTTTAGCACCTCTTTTAAAAGGAGGCCTTGGCCCACGCCAAGGAGGACATCCCCAGGCTCTCTCTTAGGGTGGGAGGCAGAGGACACCCAGTGAATGTCACCCCCTCTGCTCTAAGCACGAAGGCTTCTGGGACCTCCTACAAAGGACACTGGAGGGTGTCCTCCCTCTGCATCTGACACCCTTGCTCTGCTCTGGAACTGGCCAGTCGCTGTCTCGAGTCCCCCAGTTATCTGTCTTCAGCCTGACCGGCAAGAGGACCTTCCGTCCTGATCACGGGGCACTCTAGTTGAGTATGGCGCGACGCAACGGCTAGCATCGTGCTGTGAGACCTTCTTCCGAAGCTGGGTTTCTGACACTGGCTGGCAGAGAGTTACTCAGCCGGCATGTGAACGTGGGTGCCTCCCTCTGACCTTCTCTTTGGCTGATAGCTTGCGCCTGCATTGTTCCCTCTTACTGTAAAAACACTTTATGACTTTCCCCTAAACACGAGGCATAAATCAGGCAGCGTTTTAGGCAACAGAGCGCAGTGCCCACAGGCAAGAATGTGGCCTCTTCCTTGCTGTCCTCCCCACCCACACTCTGAGATTCTTGATTTGGGGGCAACCTTTATTGAAGGCACTTTATTCAACACTCGTTACAGACCAAATATATATTGGGGGTGAGGGTGGAGATGGGAACCAAAACCACACTCAAGGTGAACCAGCACCCGGCGCAACTGACGTTTGTGCCCATCTCACGCCAGCCACCACCCGTGATTCTGCCGCACTCAGCAACTCACAGGCTCATTCGTGCCCCACACAACAGGCACCCAGTTCCTCAGCTGTATCTCTCAAGCAGAGCTCAAGTAAATCGTGATGCACCAGGGGCCGGTCAGCCATGGAACCCACGGAGCCATCCAGACCCAATATTTAGTGCTGCTTCTCCCACCAGAACCAAGATCACCTGAAATTGGGGGCTCCTCACTTCAGGAACAGCTGCCCAAGGGGTGCTTTGGGCAACCCACGGATTATTTCCCGGAGTCCTCTGAGACATGTCCAAGGAACTTGGGATCCCCCACTGGGAGAGCAGTTGGCCACTTGGTTGGCTGGCTGGCCCACAAAGATCGCTGGGAGCACTTGGGCTGCTTCTGCAGTTGGAGTGAGTGGATCAACCCAAGCCTAGTCTTCTGGCCTAAGGAGAACTCCAGCATGAGGGCCACATTTTGTAAGTTTTCAGGGTAGGAAACAGGGGGACATGTTGGAGCAGAGGCTGGAGTGTTCGGGGAGGGGGGAGAAGGCATCTTGTGAAGTCACATGGGTCCCACGTTTGCATCCGTTACAATTTTCAGTGCACAAATGTACAGTGCAACTAAATTTTCATTTTCAACATTAAAATCTCAAATTACCTAAAGCATTGGAACAGAACTGTTTGTTGGTTAGAAGCAGCTTAGACACCATTTTCTTATGATATTTCCCTGCTGCATCTGTGGATTTTTAAAAAAAGTTTTGTTTCCCCAAGTTTGGCTGAACTCACACTTCTGCTACCACCTCTTATGACTTTGATTGCTCCATAATCAGAAAATGATGTAATTGTGCCACAGCCAGTCACAGTGGCACATGACACTTGATGAGATTACCAGGGAATCATTTGAAATGATGAAAAGAAGCCAACTGCTTGGTTTCTGTGGTGAAATAAACTTCACAAGCCAAGCAAAAACACAGAAACTTTTTCTGTATATTCTTTGCTTTTGGGGTCCCACGAACCCAGATATCTGAGGTCTCGTGGAGGGGGAGAAAGAGATAAAAGGCCTTCTCCCCCCAACTCCCATGCAGGCTGCAGCTTTCTGTGACATCATGCCAGTGAGCTCTGAATGCCACAGTTGGCAGGGGAGACTCCCGAGCCTGTGCCAGGAATGTATCCTGCCGTTGTGCCTTCGGGCCTTGTTTTCTGAAGATCCCCATTCACTGCTGCTGCTGCCGTCACCCCGTGCCAAGAGGGGAGGTCATGAACACCCAGGGTCAAAATATTTATTTTTAGCCATCAAGTGGGAGGTATGGGGGGATTAGTCTCCCCTAGAGACCCTTTTGTGGAGCCCACGTCATCCCCAGCCCTTCCTTTGTCTGGCTGGCTTGCTCGGAAAGAGCTTGGAATTCTAACGAACTCGGGAGTCCTGCTTCCTAGGCAATCCTCCAGCCTCTGTTTGCCCCCCGGCTTGAAATAATCAGGGTATACGCCACTTTTCCTTATCTGGACACGGAAGGAAAAGCCCCTCCTTACTGCCAAGCCCGGGATTCCTGGGCTCTCAGGCAGGCGGGTGATATCCAGTCGTTTGCAGCAGAAAAGGCGGCAATCGGGGCTCCAAGCCCATGTGTGCGTCACGTGCCATCAAGTCGCCTCTGACCTCCTGTGGCATTGGCGACCCTATAAATGAAAGACCTCAAAAACATTCTACCATTGACAGGCTTGCTTAGATCTTGCAGACTGGAGGACGTGGCTTCTTTGACTGAGTCCAGCCGTCTCGTTTTCCTACTGCCGTCTACTTTAAAACTAAAGCTTTCGAGGTGCTACTGGACTCTTTACTATTTTGCCATGACAGACTCACACGGCTAACTCCGCCAGATCCGGCCTGTAGAGTGCAATCTGCAGGAGAGCTCTCTGATAGACCCAAGTGAAATGAACAGGATCCAGGGAAGGGAGGGCGTGGCCCGCCAGCCACGGAGCTGGACCCAGCCAGGGAAGAGGCAGTGACCTCAGATGGCGGCCACGGCTCTCCCTCAGCTTGGGATTGGTTTCCAGGGTTTCCGTGTGATGAAGGGCGGGAATGCCCATTCGCTGCGCTAATCCCCACGAATGAAAGGGGAAACGCTTGGGGGTGAGGTGGAGGGTATGGGAGCGGCCGCTACAGCTCCTGCTGGTGTATTGAACAGGGAGGATAAAGGCCACAGGCAAGCTGAGCCCTCTATGTGCCATGAGGGCCATTGAGTCCCCTAGCTTAATTACTTTGTGGGCTGCTAAATCCAAGTGGGGTTGGTGCCGTTATTTAAGCAGCCCGTGATCTCACCGTGGTGTGGAGGTGCCACAAGGCCTGCTCCGCCCACCACAGGTTGAGCCTTGAAGGCCACCACCTTTCATCCCAAGAAGAAACCCCCGGAGGTTGCCAGCCTCCAGGTAGTGGCTGGAGATCTCCCAGAATTACAACTGGTCTCCAGGCCACAGAGATCAGTTCACCTGGAGAAAATGGCTACTTTTGGGGGTGGACTCTATGGAATTATGCCAGGCCAAGGTCCTTTCCCTCCCCAAACCCCTCTTTCTCCAGGTTTCTCCAGGTTTCACCCCCCAGATCTCCAGGAATTTCCCAACTTGGAGCTGGCAACCCTGCCCAGGGGCGATCCAACATATGAGCCACAGTCCGTTCCAGGACCCATTTCCCAGGCTCCGCACGGAAAACACGCCTCCTACATGAGCAGTCCAAGCGGCTTTTTTGGTTTCTCAGCCACAGCAAATTTGTTATTCTAGAGTAGATCTTCATAGCAGGGGCTTTGGACTGCTTCTGGGTAGGCCTGAGGCCCCCACACCCATGGCTCTGCTCTTCCATAGACTCCCATTAATTTCATTAGGGTTTGTGCAAGAGAACTTCCCACTGGAATTTCTTGGGAGATCCATCTGCCTAACGGACTTTCATCTGGTTCTAGGCCTTTGGCCAGTCTGTCAATGCCAACAATTTCTCTCTTCAATTGAAGGTCAAGGATGTCTCCCTGCCAGAGGGGCGGGGTCGGGGGGGGATAGTGTTGAGGCAAACATGCCCAGAGAACGAGGCAGCTGGCAGTGGCTGATCAAAGTCATCAGGAGTTACAGAATGATGACAGGTAGCTATCACATGACATCAGCCAGGTGATGTGTTTCTCTCTATATGCCAAGGGCATTTGGGCTGGCACAGTGAGTCAGCACTGTGCTGTGATAGGCTAGTAATCACTATATAAGAGGACAGAGTCCTTTACTTTTGGGGCTCCAGCTCTGCGGGTTGTCTGGCGAAGCACTTTGTCAGCCAGCATAAGAAGTCTGTATATGTATCCACCTGTAAATATTGTTTAATACACCATTTGTACTAAAGCTTGGTGTGCCGTGTCTTCTCTTGAACCTGCCACTGAGGCCACTGCAACATAAGCAAACCGCGACAGATAGTATTGCACTGCATCATGGGTTTTGCACCTTCAGGGCCACATACGTTTTTTTCAAATACAAAAGGATTAATATATTGCATGGATTTCGTGTAAACATTTTACTGTAGCACAAGAATGCAGGCAGAAAGATTGAAGTGTCCAAGAATGCACGATGGCCATATTAGCGCACATATAACTTGTAAGGAGACTGGAAAGCTCTGTGGATCTTGGTTGGACCACAGATTTTTGGGATCAAAAGTGATGGATCTGCCATATTAGTCACCCAAATGTTGCTTTTATTATCTGAAAAATTTGGAGGGATCTAGATTACATCGCAGATGAGCACCCTCTGTCCACAAAAGGTTCAGTAATGTCCCGTCTGAGCATTTCTAAGAAGTAATTTTGTTCAGCTAACCAGAGATTGTATAATTCCACACAGTCCTTTCAGGCACCTCCTTTTTAAAAATCCGCCCCCCCCCTGCCCCGCCCTACCATTGCGGTGGTGCAAGACAGGCCCCTGCACTGTAAGGTGTCTTAAAACCAGTTTTCTGCACCCCTTCCCAGCTGAGCAATCCGAGCGTGGCGCCCCCTATGGGGAAACACCCCCAGATCCACCCTCCCTCCAGTGCCCAATATGTTTCCTTAATCAAATGGAGGAGGGGAGGGGAAAGGCTGCAATCGCAGGGTGACTTTCGACCGTCTCTGGGGAAACCTCCCTGGCGAGCAGAAAGAATCGGCCGAGCCCTTTCTTAGCTGGGGATGGTTTGGTGGCACCACCAGGTTTCCCCTTGTGACGAGCTTAGGAGAGGGGGGCAGGAGGAGGGGAGAGAGGGGCTGGGGCTGTGCTGGGGGGAGGGTTATTGGGTTGGAGTCGGGGAATCAGGTGGGCTTAGGCAAGATGGGTGGGGGGGAAGGTGCAGAAGGGAACAGCAGGTATCCAGAACTGGGGTGCAAAGAGGGCCGAAGCAAAGGCTGGACCCTTGAGGTGGCCAGGCAAGGCCCCCCCCCATTCCACTGGGACCAGCACAGTCCCCACAGCTGAAGGGCATTTCTCCAGGCATCTCCTCTCTCTCCATTTGTCCTCCATCTGTCCCCACTAACCTTTTTCTTCCTAGCTGCTAAGGCCACCCTGCCCACCTCCAACTGGCATGTCTTCCTTTCTCTCTCCTCCTTCCAGCTAGACAAGCTCCTCAGCGCCCCCCCCCAGCCTCCCAGCCTTTCTTTATCCCCCCCTTCCCGTAACTCGTCCCCCAGGCAACGTTTGCTTCCAATTTGCCTTTCATTAGGGGACAAAGTCCCCCCCAGGACACCCTGGCTCTCTTGTTGTGCCAGCAGGGGGTGGCTCCTGTTGCCCCGGAGATGGCGGGGGGGGGGAGCTGAGCACCTTTATAAAAACCAGAGCTGGGACCAAGGGTGGCCAGTTGCAGCCTGCCCAGCCCCCCTGGCACCCATCCACATTTGTATCCCCAAAGCAGCTTTTCCGGAGGAGGATGAAGGCCGTTCACCCCTTCCTCGTCTTGATCCTCGTGCCACTTGTCTCTCAGAGCCCCGTTCAATCGCCCCAGGTAGGTGGAGAGCCCAGGAGTCCACACCCTCCTCATTCTCCTGCTCCAGCTCACTAAACCTCCCTTCCCTTTGGGTGTCCCTCCCAGCTCCCAGCTGGAGCTCCTTCCCTTCTCAAAGGACAGGCACCCCCTCAGCCTTCTGTCTGGCCGGCTGCCTGGCTCCCAGGTAACTTGGGCTGCTGTAGAGGGCGGGGCAGCCAGCATCTGCTGCAGAAGATCTGGCCGGACAAGGTGATGCTCCTTGGGAGACGGAAGAAGTGGAAATAGTACATAGGAAGGGGCTGGGCGGGTGGGCAGCTCAGTGATGCTGATCTCCTCCGTTGGGGAGATTGTTGGTCTACAGCAGTTAGTCCTAAGTGCACCCCCCCCATTTCTTTCTCCATTTCAGGTCCTGCTGCAGCTACTGGAGAAGGATCTGGCAACTCTGCTGTCTAGCAATGAGTGGGACCCCCCCTCGGTCCCACAGGACTCCTTTTTGCAGCTCCTAAGCAGGCAGCGCCCCCTCCGGGACCCCTCCAGCCCGCCAAGTGCCCCCTCAGAACATGCCTGGCTCCACTTCTTCAAAGACTTAATGAACACCCAAAAGAAGTTTCGAGGGCGCACCAAGAAAATGGCCCCGCAAGGGTGCTTTGGGATCAAGCTTGACCGGATCGGGACCTTCAGTGGCCTTGGGTGCTAATGGTGAGTGAGTAGGATAATCTACCTCCCTTTATCCTGCCCTACCTCAAAGGAGCAACGGCTGACACAGTCCTGCCCTCCCCCCATTCATTTTATCCTGACAACAAGCTCATGAAGTAGGCACATCTGAGAAAGGAGCGCAAGGCCAGCCAGCCGGCTTTGTGGCAGAATGGGCACCTGAACCGGGTCTTGTTCCAGCACACTGACCACGGCACTAAGCAAGTGTGTGTGGGGGGGATGCGGGCATGTCAAGCCCCTCTGCACCCTGGCACCATGCTGGAGCAAAGGCGCTTGTGGGGTGGGCGTTGAAACTAGATTGGAGAGAGGACCAAGGGCGTCCAGCATGCTGCCCCCACCCGGACCCTATGAGGTGCTTCAGCAAGGTCCTGGCACTCTTCCCCTTCCCCAGTTACCCCCTGCCCGGCTGGCATTCAAATTGCCTCTGAACATGGATATTCTGTTCGGCTGTCATGACTGAAAAAACTTCTCCTTCCCCACCAGTTCAATCCCCTTTCCAAAAGCCAGCCCAGGGGCCAAAGCAGATGCGTGCTGGGCGTTTGGAGTCTGTCATTTCCTGGCTAGCGGGCGACCCCCCTGACTGATCCCCTCTTGGGTCTAAATAGCCTTTTCCGAAATGAGCATCAGTTTCTTTGGAGGTGCAGAGAGGCTGCTGTGGGGGCTTGGGGGCCTGGACTGAGCTCAGGAGTGTGGGACAGAGAGAGGGCTGCACTTGGAAAATGCCTCTGGAGCTGCTGTCCTGGCAGTGCATGGGGGAGAAAGCCGGAGCAGCACACAGCCGCCGGAAGACAGGGGTGGGGGAGACAGGCAGCGTGGCTTCACTGGAACGAGGACTTCCCAGCCCTTGGCCCCAGCACTTCCCTCGAAGGCCAGGGACCAGCACTGAACCATGAAAGAGCCCCTGAGCATCTGCAGAGGGAGGCTCAAGGCAGTCACCGCGTCCTACTAGCCCTCTCTGTTTTAGATCTTACACACACTGGCTGTGTGTGTGTGTGTGTGTGTAGAGTTCATAGAGCATGTAGGAATTGGGCTTGGATGGAGACCCATTTTTGGACCAGAGCAGAGTCCACTGGGGGCCATTGACAGGGGCTTTCCCTCTTTGCTGGCCAAGTCTGAGGGAAGCGGTACAAGCAGCTTGGACAAGTCCATGGAAAGAGAGGAGGGGCTCTCTTCCGGACGGACTGCAAAGATCCTTCCAGGGAAAAGAATGTCAGCGTTTGCTCCTCTAAGTGCCCAAGCTGAGTTTCTCATTCCTGCCCCTCCTCTGAACTTATTATTTTGCAGCGTTCTGTGACGCACCCAAGGCCACTGGAAATTAAATAGTCTCCCCCCTCCCCAGCGCTCCTCCGGCACTGTTTTTCAGTTCAATGCATGCCAGCAGAAAATTCTCACACACAGCAGGCACCGTCCTAAACTGGCTTGTTTCAAAGCGAGAGCCTCGGTTGGGAGCTGTGGAGAGCGATTCGGGGCAAGATCCTCATTGCCTACCATTTCTGTGCTTGCTGAAAGGAAGCGGGTCCAGGCTCACAGCCCCAGGCCCCCCTGCACCTGCCAGTTCTGGCAGCCACTGGAATGGGGGGGGAGGAGGAGGAAGGTCTTTCATCCATGGAAACGTCTTTGGGGTTGCAGCGGAATGCCCCACTTCCTTGTGTTCTTCTTTTGACAGGTTTCACGCCCTGACGAAGCCCAGGCAGGGCCGAACCACCCCACCCTGACAAAAGCATCGCTGTGCTTGCGAACGGCTGCTCTGCCCACCTCTCGGGGCGACTCGTCTCAGTTCCCTGGCTTGGCCCAGCCTGCCCTCTCCAAGCAAGGCCCAGGGCCAGCTCAACTCGTTTTATTATGGATGTCATCTGTAACCCACTGGAACAGGTTTTAATTTTTACAGAAATAAAGTTTCCCTCTCCCTCCAATTTCAATTCACTGTACCCCGTGGCAACAAAAGAATTCTGGCTTGGAAACTGCACCCAAAAGTCCAGAACTCATTTTCCAAGACTAGAGCTCAGCCCATACCCATGAATAGTTAAAAGGGCACTTCTGTGCACATACAGAGTGTATTTCCTTGCCTATGGGTGAGAGGGAGGGGAGGCAACATGGTGTACTCGATCTCTTCAGATTTTGGAAGCTAAGCAGGGTTGTTACTTGACTGCAGAATCACCGAGGAAGACGCTGGAGGGGAAGGCAATGGCAAACCTCCTCTGCTTCTCCCTTGCCCTGAAAGTCCCTTGCTGGGGGTACCCTGAGTTGGTCGTGACTTGACTGCACATACATGCATCGCTTGGGTCAGGGGGACAGATCCTGCACACGGGGCTCTTAGGGAGGCATGTGCCCAGCAGCCCTTCTTATAAATTAGCCACTGCTCAGGAAAAGGAACTCTGCACGTACCCGGAAGCACTGTTATTGGTTCTCCTGGTCCACAGCTGAGTACTAGTGTTCAAAAGATTATGGGGCTGAAGCCTTGTGAACCCGGGCTTAAGTTGCAGCTTAGCCACATGCGCTCCAAAGAGCCTTTTCCACAGTGTAGTAAAGAGTCCAGTAGCGCCTTTAAGACTAACCCACTTTATTGTAGTATAAGCTTTTGAGAACCACAGCTCTCTTCGTCAGATGCAACTTTATTGTAGTATAAGCTTTCGAAAACCACAGCTTCGTCAGAAAGCTTATGCTACAATAAAGTTGGTTAGTCTTTAAGGTGCTACTGGTTTCTTTACTATTTTGTGACTACAGACTAATACGGCTAACTCCTCTGGAGCTTTTCCACAAAGTGAATGCATTTTCTGGCATATGTTTTGGTCAGGCCGCAGGGTGGCACTGCATGCCTGGGGATTTGCAGAGGAACCCGCTGTCTTTTTTTGCTGTGGGTTTAGCTTGCAGGCCACTTTGCACGAGTCCTTCCCTCCGTGCTGGGGAAACACAGCAAAATGAAACACACACACGTGCTCGAAGCAGAGACCGGCTGCACGTTTTTCAAGAAAGGCTGGAGGAATGTGAGGATTCCAGGCTATTCTGAAATTATGTGCCACCAGCTCCCCCCCCCCGCCCAAATGAAACCATGCAAGAATGAGAAAACCCCACAAACCTGCCTTTGATCAAAACCGGTTACTGCTCTGTGCATTCATATACTTGAAGAAATCAAGGGCAGTGGGGTGGGGTGGGGGGAAGCTCCAGCACACAGGGTGGTAGCAGTTAAAACTGGGCTTGGGAACAGGGCAGGAAGGCTGGGAAGGGCCAAATGAGGAGGGAGAAATTGGCCCCCTCGAAGCAGGGCCAGCCCAAGGGGTCCTGGAGCCTTAGGGGAAGGACTTTGCTACTATGGAGACGCAAAAAGGGCCCTGCCTCCCCTCTTCAAACTGGGGAGGGAAGGAGGAAGAGGACCCACCCCCTTGATCGAGGGAATCCGGATGCGCAATCTGGGTTGCTCACTGGGGCCCGAGGTGCCACTTAACGGAACAGACCCCAAACCCACGGGTGGGCGGGGTGGCAGCAGGGCTAGTTTGGGCACACCCTCCACCTCTGTTGCCCTAGGTGATCACTTGGGTGTGCCTGACAGGTGACAGCCCTGCCTCTAAAGAGGCTTTACTGTGCAGAGATGAACCCAATCCCCTCTTCCTGGCCTGCAGGCAAGACCGAGTATCTGTGTTTACTCAATTGATTCCTACAGGAGGCCTGAGAGTAGCAAGCAGGCATAGCAGCACCGTGGTGCCCCTGGCAGGCTAGCAGCTGCTTACAGTGGCATTGTGAGATGGGTGCCAGGGCACCACAGGGGCTCAGCACTCTGCCAGCCACCTGTGCCCCCCCCCCCCACTTGGGCCTGGCCCAAGAAGGGAGGCCTGGGCCTTGCAGAGGGTGACAAAGTATCTTGGACTGTCGAGCTGCTGCGTGGCCTCTGCCCTCCCGCTGTATGGGGGGGGGGGGGTGTTCCGTGCTGTCAAGCCACTTCTGACACATGGCGACCCTATGAACGAATGACCTCCAAACTGTCCTGTCATTAACAGCTTGTAGGAACTGCTAATAATATAGACGGACTTGGCAAAGCTGTCTTCAGAATTAGAATAATAGAATCATAGAGTTGGAAAGGGCCTTACAGACTATCTACTCCAACCCCCTGCCCAGTGCAGGAACAGCTGGCCATGAGATACTTGAAACGGTGTACTGCAGGAATACCAAATATTGCTTTTAATGCCCCCCCCCAACCAGGGCCCCCAGGAACTGGAGTTTCCTGAGGGTATTCACATGCTGAGATACAAACTGGAGCTAGGGGAAAGGGTGGGGGGGCACTCAAGCAAATTGACTGCAGAAATTCAGATACCTCCCTTCCCTCGTTGAGGAAAGATCAGGATATACAATGACATCAGGCACTACCGTCTATACAGTTACCAAAAAACTACATCAAGGGAGGATTGGGTTGTTTTTAAAAAACAACCATCAAAAAGAAAATTTTAAAATAAAAGCATGGAATTTCAGATTCACATTTTTAAAAAAAAGGGGGGGGGACTGAGACTCCAAGCTGTGCCCCAGTCCCAGGTCCTCTTTTCCCACTTGAGTTCACAGAACTGCAACTCCAAGCCTGCTGGAGGCACTGGGAGCCGAAAAGACCTGCTTTTCCATGGAGGAAAAGGTTGTTTAAAAGCAAGCACATACCCCACAGATTGCAGCCAGTGAGGGAGGGGCCCTTAGCTCCATCCTCTCCACCATTGTGTCTGGACAAGGCATCTGACCTCCAACTTCCCCTCCCTGCCAAGGATTCTTCTCCCTAATGTGTTTGAGCTCAGCCAGTTTCCCTTCCAACTTCCTTCCTTGGGTGGGGACCAATGCTCCCCTCCCTTCCCTCTCTGTCCCCAGCTGAGCAGTTAACCTGAGCATTCAGGCTCCAAACCTGCTTCACCAGTTCAGAATCACAGAGTTGGAACGGGCCACACAGAGACCATCTAGTCCAACACCCTGCCCAGCGCAGGATCAGCCTAAAGCATCCCTGACAAGTATCCATCCAGCCTCTTCTTGAAAACTGCCAGGGAAGGGGAGCTCACCACCTCCCTAGGCAGCGGATTCCACTTTTGAACTACTCTGACCGTGAAAAAGTTTTTCCTAATATCCAGCCGGTACCTTTCTGCATGTAATTTAAGCCCATTGTTTCAGGTCCTACCCTCTGCTGCCAACTGGAACAGCTCCTTGCCCTCCTCCAAATGACAGCCTTCAAATATTTAAAGAGAGCAATCATTTCCCCCCTCAACCTCCTCTTCTCCAAACTAAACATTCCCAAGGCCCTCAGCCTTTCCTCATAGGGCTCAGTCTCCAGACCCTTGATCATTCTTGTCGCTCTCCTCTGCACCCTCTCGATTTTGTCCACATCCTTATTGAAGTGAGGCCTCCAGAACTGCACACAGTACTCCAGGTGCAGCCTGACCAAGGCAGTATAGAGAGGGGCTATGACCTCCTGCGATTTCGATGCAATGGCCCTTTTGATACAACCCAAGACCGAGTTTGCCTTTTTTGCCACCGCATCACACTGACTGCTCATATTTAGTTTACAGTCCACTCTTACCCCAAGATCTCTTTCATATATACTACTACCCAGAAGTGTATCCCCCATCCTGTATTTGTGCTTCACATTTTTGTGGCCCAGATGTAATACTGTGCACTTAACTCTGTTGAATTGTATCCTGTTCACAACCGCCCACTTCTCCAGAGTATTCAGATCTTGTTGAATTTTAACTCTATTTTAATTCCCACAACGGCAGCGCTAAGACCACAATGAAGTTTGCTGGATCAGACCATCTAGACCCAGCATCCTGTTTCCATCAGGGGACAGCCATAGATGCCCTTTGCAAGCCCACAAACTGGGCAAAAGCAGTATCACTTGCTATTTCAGGGTACACTGCCTCTGACCATGGAGGCTCCATTTAGCTTCTGGCTAAAAAACACTGATATTCTCTCCTCTTCCATGAATCTATTCCCTTTTTAAAACCACTGAACCCGAGTAAATCTTTTGTAGCAACTGACTGGCTGTGCCTTCTCCACGTGAATGCAATGTTCTGATGCAGTGATCTGGAATTCTACCCCATGTTCCTAAATGTACATTCCTATCCAAATTTATTCTGCTCAAGGCCAGCATGCCTACCCAGACCCATAATTACTGAAAATCCTGCCTAGGGCCCCCCTACAGGTTGAGCTTCTGCCACTGACAACATTTTCTGTTCTTGTGGTTAAAATCTATTTCTTGCGCTGGTTTGTGGCCCCTTGGAGGGAAAGGCAGGAAGAATATTCTGCTGTCATGAGGACTAGCAACTTGTCTTAAGGACAGATTCTTTGGCTGCCAAATTCTGTTTGGCACCAGCTGTGTGGCACCATTCTGTTCACTCCAGCTGTGCCTGAACCAAACATTCAACTGGGTGGACTCCTGGGTCCAAATTGGCTGACTGAAAGCCACTGAGACAGACTCAAACCCCGGCCCGGCCACTTTTATGCCTAGCGAGCTTGATTAGGTAGCCGGTTTCCCTGTTTACTGCAAAGTCTTGATCGCCTAGGGCTGACTTGCAGGTTGGTGCACAAAATCACAGCAAAATCCTCTGAATTTTTTTGCTCTGGAGACTCTTTTTTGCTCTAAAGAAGAATTGCATAGGCAATGGGACTGGCGGGAGGGAGTGCCTGGAGTATAGCAGGTAGAATCTGGGTGAGATAGCCCAAGAGCCCTCCCAGGCTGGCTCTTCCCACGAGACCTCACTTCTCTCCCTCCTCCGCCCACTCCATAACCCGAGGGAGCCTGGGGCTCCTGGCCACCCGCTGCTCTTCAAATCCCCGTCGCCAGCCTTTTTGTGTCCATTGCAAATCTCCATTTTTAAAAAAGACAACCTTTTGTTAAACAAACAAAAAGATAATTGTGTTTTAAATTAGCATTCTGTAGAGGGGGTGGGGCTTTCAGAAGCCCCTCCCTTCCATGACTCCATGGCTCCCTCCCAATCTGGCACACTCCCCATTCTCTGCAACTCACTTCCTATCCCACTGCAGACGGGAGGCATCTGGAGGAGGGGCAGAGCAATCATTACTGCAGGGTAATGATTACTGCAGGGCAGGGTGAGGCTCAAAAATCCCCCCCAAGCCCGCCCCCCCAATTCTCTTTTGGATATAGAGGGAAGATACCCCAAAAAAAACTCAGGAAGAGGAAGCAGTTTTCCAAGCAGCTAGATCCCAAAGGCACTGACTGGAAGGAAGCGTTTTCAGTCTGCTTCTGATTGGGGCTCGGATCAGTCAATCAGCATGCCTTCTGAAAAGCAACAAAGGTTCACAGCCCGGGAGAAAGTGGGGCCCCCTCGGCTCTCTGGCTGGGACCTGGCAGCCCACGTCCTTCTTTAACGTGGGACCTGGTGAAGGAGCCCTGATGCTTCCTGCCTCTGCTCAAGCAAGTTCGGCACCAAAACCTTTCCCCCAGGAGATATTCCCCCAGCTCCCTGCTCCCCCCACCCCACAGCACTTCCATTAATTTTGGTTTACAAGATACAATTTTTTAATAAAAATCAACATCACCACCTTCAATATGAAGGTTAAAGAATGGATACAAAAGAAGTTCTGCTTGGTTACGACATCACAGGCCGGCTCCTGAGACATCATCCACCAGCACCCAAGCTTTGTCCAGAGGCACATCATACTGATGTCATTAAGAGGGCTGTCGGTAGCATCCTGGTGTCACACCATACAGAAGGATGGCCCGTGTCCGCAGCCGCTCCACACGGATATCACAGTCTCGTGCCCGTGCTTGTAGAATTCTTTGAGCTCTTCTTGGTCTCACGTGACCAGTGCGAGACCCCCCCCCAGAATTCAAAGCTTCACTTTTCTTCTCCTGTGATGTCATCGCAATGGCAACAGTAGTGCAGAGTTTTCTGATTGTCATACGGTTACATCACCACAACGATTTATTCCATTTCACAGTGGCCAGTTTCCCTATGAAAGCCTTTCGTTCCCATATCATTGCGCAGAGGTTGTGATGTCAGCACACAGTTTGGCACAGATATGACATCATCACCTGAAAGTCCCTCTTTCACTCAAGCCACATTGCCAAGTGCTGCATCCTGCCAATATTAACCACGCTTTAGCAATCAGGCCACACGGGGCTGCATCCCAAGTGGACTGGACACTCCCCCCCCCCGACAGACAAGGGAGCAGATTTGGTTTCAAGTAAAACTCCCTGTTTTGGGGAAGTCAGCAGGTCCTGGGCAACGGTCCTCCCTTCACCCACAAAGGACGGAAGACAGATTTTAAAGGCATATGGTGATTACCCCAAACAAATTCTCCAAACATCGCCACAAGGGCAAAGAACAGCAAATCAAGACTCTCCATTTTGGAAATCTTACAGCTAGACTGAGCAGCCCCCCTGAAATACTGGCTGCCCTTAGAAACACCGAAAGAATTTCACACCTCCCCCATGCAAATGTAAGCCCCACCGCCATCTTGGCAGGCCATCTTCAAGGTGGGCCATCTTGGCAATTCCACTGGTGGAGCCCTTGTTCCTGAAGACTAGAGAAGTGCGCCGTTTTTCACAGAAGAGCAGTCTGGGAAGCAGGATAAATGTGAGGCCATCTTTGAAATTTCCATCTCACTATTCTGAAGATTCAGAACACAGGAGAATTATTTCAAGGCACCGAGGGCCTGGGATTTTAATTGGCCGCAAAAGAGACCCAGGCGATGAGCCAGAGATGGAAGAGACGGGAGATCCGGCAGCCTCCTCAGCCAATGCTGCAGGCGGCCACGCTGAGATGAGGCACAGCGAGCAGCACCCGTGGATCCCCCGCCCAATTTAGAAGTGGACGTTTCATAACTTGACTGGGGGAGCAAAAAAGAGTCTTCCATCTTCAAGTTTAAAAAAAAGTGGAGAGAATTTGTCGGGGAGGCAGCTGCCAATTCCCCAGTGACTATCCTGTTCCAAAGGGAAAGAGAAAAAAGGAAGGGGTGGGGGACCTGAGGCAGCTGGCCTCCCAAATCGCAAGCCCACCACTTCGTTTCACCCCCTGAATCCTGTTGGTTGAAGGAGCCCAGAGGCACAACTTGGGTCAGTAATGTCCTCCTTTGGTACCAACAGACGGACCAGCCTTGCTCTGGACACGCATATTTTGAATGCTTGACAAAATTTTCTTTTGGTGGCCAGCCAGCGTCACCCCAACTCGGAGCAGATCTCTGTGGAGGAGAAACCGGACCCGAAGCAACAGGCTTCAGTTGCATGCAGTGGTGGCAACACCCCCACCCCCCTTGGCTCAGCCGGACCCCTCCTCCCCACCACCCGCCTCACCCCGCTCCCTCCCTGGCCCCTGCGGCTCGCTCACTCACTCGCTTGAGAGCTGGCTGACGAGTTCAAAGGAGGTGAAGCCAGCAGTGGCAAAGTTCTCTTCGTAGCGGCCCATTTTGATGGCCCGAAGCCAGTCGCCCACAGACCCAAAGGACGAGTAGTGGGGCAGGCGCTGGTCCAGGAGGGGGTGAGATGGCCTGAGGGGGGAAGAGCACAAATGAGTCAAAGGCAGCAGTGAGGAGCCTGGGATTCTTGGGTGGGGGGAGAACGGCCTCGCAGCCGTCCAAGGCAAGGGAGCAAGAGCTCAGGGGAAAGGCAACAGATGTAGCACCCAAGGGTGGCAAGAGCCAGGAAGGGTATCCGGGACAGGCTGGCTGTCCAAGGGGACACGGAGCAACCACGACTCCCGGGTTCTCCGGAAAGAGCAGCCAGAAGTCCAGAGAGGTTAACATAGGCAAAGGAAGGAGGACTGAGGGCCAAGCTACAAGTGATGAATGACACTTGAACAGCAAGTGGATTGAGTGGAGCGCAAGTGAACAGGGAGAAATACACTTGCCGTTCAAGTGTCATTCGTCACTTGTAGCTTCGCCCTAAGAACTATTGAGAAGAAGTCAACGCTGGATGGAGAGGCAGAACCAAACGGTTCTGGACACTCACGGGGGCCACAGGATATGGGGCCAGGCCAGAGAAAGGTCTTTCCCAACCAGCGCGTGGCGTCTTCCACGTGCCAAGCGCATGCTGCACCACTGGCTCTGACTGGTCGCGGGCAGGACTCTTGGCTTCCTCACTCTACAGAGGAAGCCGATCCAATGAACTGAAGTCTCAGGCTTCTGGGTTCTCTTCTTGCTACGCAAACACCAAGCAACCCAGCACCCTCCTGCCTGGGCCTCCCAGAGAGAAGAGTCTCGCAAAGGTGTTTACGTAACGCCGTCTGCCTTGGGGCAGTGCCAGCAGCAATGATGCCGCCCCCGCTCCTCCCCCGGGCTCTCTCATGGGTAACCACCTTGTTCTTCCTCTCCTGCCTCACAGCAATCTTGCGAGGCAGGTTAGGCTGAGGGCACGTGACTGGCCAAAGGTCACCCAGGAAGCTCCAGGGAGACTCGAATGGAGCACCGTACAGAGCACTGGCTTCCTTGGTCTTCTCAGAGGACACCCTGGTCAGGGATACGGCAGACTTGAATAGAACGGCTGGGCAATCCCTCACCTTCCCCCTTCCAACCCTGGCAGATTTGACCCAGTCCTCTCTCTTCTAATACAACCAGGCAGGCAGCTCCCTTGGAGGATGAAGCTGTGCGAAGGCAGGGCTTGTGTGGAGGGGTGTTGCCCTCTCCTCAAATCCCCAGTGCTGAAGCAAAGGAGAAAAACATTGGGGGAGAGGGCACGGAGAAGAAACAGGACTGCACGGGCAAGGAAGTCTTGCACTGCATGCTGGGAGAAGCAAATCACGTGAAACTCCACCACAGAGGTGGCAGAATCCGTGCTCTGGCCACGCCTCTCTCTCCAGTTAGCCTCCAGTTGGGAGGGGGCACACAGGACATTCCAGCAGGCTTTTGCATCAGAGGAACGTGGATTGATCACTCTGGGGGAGATGTAGGGAGAGGGTCTCTCAAAGGAGGTTGCCCAGTGAATCTCTGCAGTAGTCACTGCTCCATCAGGTGGCATGCCAAGAGTGACTCACACAGGGGTGGGGGGCTCTGCTCTGTTCTGGGCAGGCAATTCTATGACTTTAACCCTCTACGGCCCAAATGAGATATTACATATAAAGCATGACTGCTGTGGGGGCTTGTAGCCAGGGAGCAGCGGCAACTTTCTCATGGCAACTCAGTTCCATAGACCACAGGGGCCCAATTTGGATCATGAACACAGCATGGGGAGGGGGGCTTCAGCCTTCTCCTCCGTGCCCTTTTCCCAGCCTAAAATGTTCCAGGGGCCTTCTTTGCCCCGTGAGGGAGCTGCATGTACACTGAATACTTCCATGTATTTTGACTTTTGGTTGGGAAACTGTCCTGGGAGGGGGAGTTTGAGTCATTCTTCTTTTGTGCCATGGGCCCAATCTGAACCAGACCTCTGCAGCACTTCAGAATTGATTTCCCACAGGGTACTGGAAGCTGCAGTCCCCATGATCACGTGTTACACGTAATGTTTTGTTTGGGCCAAGGAGTAACCTTCTTAGGCTGCAAGAGCAATGTGATCAAGCTCTTGTTTTCGTTCTGAAATGCAGTACAGCTCAGAGGCCTAGCAAAAGGCTGGAACAGACAGGGCAAGTGATGTTACGCCTGACGTTTCAATGGACAGCTTGGGGAGGCTAAATTTGCAGGGGGTCGTGGCCTTGCTTACCCTCCGTTGCCCCGTGAGATGATTTTGAGGCTGGCCGGGTTCCGGATCAGCTTGTCCAAGGAGTTGACGATTTGTGCAAAGCGGGGCCGAGCGTTCCGGTCCTTCTGCCAGCAGTCCAACATCAGCTGGTGCAGCGCAGTGGGGCAGTCGGTCGGAGGGGGCAGCCGGTAGTCCTGCTCAATGGCATTGATTACCTGGGGAGGGGAGTCAGGCTCCGTTGTTTGCAGGGAAGGCGGAAGGGCCCTGCCCCCCCCTTCTGTGCCTGGGGCACAGCCAACTCTGAGTGTGCACAGGGGGAGGGGGGGCTAAGCCTTCAAAGGAATGGATTGGGGGGGGGGGGCTAGGAGTGTATCAGCAAGGAAAGAAAAGAGGAACCAGCAGCTCAGAGCAGCACAGCCCGTCATGTGGAGGGGGAAGAGTCATGAGGGTGGGTGGAAAACAGAGGCAGAGACCCCGTCGAAGAGATCTGGTGGGTCACCTTGGGTTCAGGACCCCCTTCAAGGGCCTGCAAGTGTCACTCACATCCTGATTGGACATGTCCCAGTATGGCCTCTCTCCAAATGACATCACTTCCCACATCACAATGCCGTAACTCCAGACATCGCTGGCTGAGGTGAATTTGCGGAAGGCGATGGCTTCGGGCGCTGTCCATCGGATTGGGATCTTCCCACCCTGAGGGAGAGATTCGGGGCATCTGTTGGGCAGCCAGTACAACCACAACACCAGGCCCTCTTCCCACCCCCCACCCCCAGCAATAGAAAAGCCCTTGTTCTCGCTTCACCTGCGCTAATGCATTTGGGGCTATATCCTCCTTTCTCCACAGAGCTGGGAGTTCTCCCTCCCCAGCTCCCTGCTGCTCCCTCTTCCTTTCCATTCCAGGACACTCCCCGCTCCAGACACCCCAGCTCCGGCTTCTTCCCCCACTATGCCTCACCCCCTCCGTCCAGTCCTGGACCCTCTGACCTAATCGCAAGACGCCATTCCCAGCCCAGAGCACTCTGTGGTCCTCTCTCTGCTCTTTGCCCAACTGCCCAGTCTTCGATCGCTTCAACTTGTTGCTGAGCTGGGCATTTAAAAAGCTGGCAGCCCAAAGGAACTTCAGGAGAAGAGAGAAGAGGAGGGTGACATTTTCACACAGCGAAAAGCAGCAGCTCTGCATACCAGGGAACTGGTGTAGGTGGGGTCGGAAGAGTTCTCCTCCAGGAAGCGGGAGAGTCCGAAGTCTGACACTTTGCAGACGAGGTTGCTGTTGACCAGGATATTACGGGCTGCCAAATCCCGGTGCACATAACTCATGTCGGAGAGGTAGCGCATGCCCGACGCAATCCCCCGCAGCATGCCCACCAGCTGGATAGGTGTGAACTGGCCGTCGTTGGACTGCAGACAGGAACAGAGAAGTCAGTTAGGTAAGGGCTCAGGAGCAGGCGGTCAGTCCAGTAGCCAGCCAGTGCCAAGGTGGCTCTGAAACTGCTTTGGTTTGGGCCCCTGCCTCCTTTCCAAAATGTATGCTTCTCAAAAGCGATGTGATTCCACTCAGGAAAGAGAGCGATGAAGGGGCCCTGTCCTGATAGGGAAAGAGCAGCAAACAGGATTGGCGGGGGGGGGGGGATTTCTCCTCCAAGAAGCAACAACACTCATGGGGATTCCCAAGGTGGGGGAAGAGTGGGGGGGGAACCAAGGAGAACGTGGAAAGAGGGAAGGGAAGGTGCGGTGGAATGGGTTTTGCCCAGGCACTTTGTGCTGAGTGCAGCTCAAAAGCCGTTTGAGCAGATAGTTAGGTCAGACCTCCTCCTGCAATCCCTGTCTATTCAGCTCCTGCAAGGCAGGATTCCCCTACCCGGAGGAAAGAGTCGAGGGCCCCGTTCTCCATGAATTCCGTGATGATCATGACCGGGACGCTGTTGGTGATGACGCCGTCCAGGCGGATGATGTTGGGGTGATCGAACTGCCCCATGATGCTGGCCTCGCTGAGGAATTCGCGGCGCTGCTTCTCCGTGTAGCCCCCTTTGAGCGTCTTGATGGCCACGTAGATTTCTTTCTTCCCAGGCACTTTCAGAAGGCCACGGCAGACCTCTCCAAACTCACCTGCGGAAGTCCAGCACCAGGGGCAGGAAAAAGACCCAGATACGCATTACAGGAACGAAGGCGCTCGAGGCTGGCTTGTACTCAATTAACCCTGTGCTTGGGTTCTTAAAACACGGTGAGGCATAGTCAAGTGCCAATCCAGTACCCTTTTCTCTTAGGGGATGTCTACGCTGCAAACTGAATTACTTTTAACTGATGGAACTTTCTTCCAAAGAGCTCTGGGAATCACGCAGCTCTGTGGCAGAACAACTGGAGATACTTCCGAGAAACCTCTGCCCCAGGATGGCAGAACTCCCTTGGATAAGTTAAGGCAGATAAACCAGTTTGAAGACTGTTGATACGCCCGTAGCTTAGACATGCCCCACAGGGATGGGACAGGCTCTTTGGAAGGGAAGATTCTTCCCCGTGTTGAACAAGATACCCATTTCTCTCATTCAGAAGGGGAACAGATGAACAACCTCCCTCCCTGTGGCACTTACTTCTTATGTGCATACGGAGGGCCATCAACAGTGGTTTGCAAGGAATTATGGTGACCCCCAACAGAGGAGAGTTTTGCAAAAGGCCCTATGTGAAGACGCTGTTTGCCAAATGTAGATGGGAGATACTGGGCTCAATTTAAGGTATTGGCTGTCATATGCAAAGCCCTTCCTGGCCTCGATCTTTCGTATCTATATGACCGCCTCTCTCCCCATCCTCTGCCACAGCAGCTTGGCTCACCTGAACAGGGCTTTCTGCAGGTGCCACCCTACAAATGGGCAAAATAAACAAGTGCCCGCACAAGCGCCTTCTCTGTGGTGGCCCCGCTAATGGAATGGCCTACCTGAGGGGCTCAGGAGGGCTCCCACTCTCCTGGCCTCCCACAAGTTCTGCACACCAGAAGTGTTCAGGAGGGTAGTTTCATAAAGGAATAGGGCTACATGATAACAGGAGGATTCGGGAAGACATTTCAGTAGAAGGAACGGGACTGTGGCCTATACTGCTAACAGGGGTTATTTGTTGCTCTATGTTTTTATCTTGCTCTCACTGCACTGCATTTCTACTACCATTTCATGCATTGTTTAATATGTTATATTTCATACTTATGCCTTGGTTCAGATTTCTGCTATCCTAGACTTATGACATTGCTTATTAACGTCTCCTCGTCCTATTGATTGTGCTGACTTGCGTTATGTAATCTGTCTTGAGTCCCAGGGCGAAAGGCAGATCATAAGTAACATAAATAACGACAATTTGGAGCCCCTTCCTGATCTCTCGTAAACAGGGTCTGGCAAGGATCAGCTCTTACCCGCACCAATGACCTCCTCGATTTTAACGTAAGAGACATCAATTTCTTTGGTGAATTCACGAACGGCTTCGTTGGGGTCCTCGTAGGTGAAAGGGTCAATGTAGACCTTGGTGCCTACAGAGGGGAAGAACGGAGAAGCCCTTAAAGACGAGAGAACAAAATGGAATATCCTAGCCCATCCTCCGGCCTACGAGCCCCAAGGGACCCTCTGGCCACATCAATGAGTACTGCGCCCCTGCTGCCCCCACCCGTCTCCCCTTCAGCAGCCCAGCCACCTCCACACACTCACCGTGCCCAATCAGGTACTGCCCAGGCTTGTCAGAGTATTCTGCCTCCCGTGACCCAGAGGAACCTTGGCGCCTGCAAAAAGGAAGGAAAAGGATGGCACCCACGCCAATGAGCCTGTTTCAGCGCCTCTCAGTGCCCCCTGAAGCCATGCCCACACTTTGTAGCTTTGGGCACAACACCCCCTTAGCTACACCTGCATTCCAGTTAGACTCCCAACTCTACCCCATCTTCTTAGCCCCTCCCACAGTTTGCAGAGCCCTTTCCATAATCCCGCTGCCACCTCTTTATTCTCACCTCACATTTTTATCCTCTCCTCTGCTTCTGCCCTCTACGCTCAACACCCTGGCCCCACCCGGGACCTCCCCTGCCCTCTCAGCCCCTCCCGTTCTTCCTTGGGCTTCTCCCGCATCCTGCCCTGAGTTCATAACACTCCCGGCTAAGCTTCTCCTACACCCTCCGTTTAGGACGCAGCTTCTCACCGGAGGCAGACAACAGCCACTACGACAACCGCAAGGACCAGGAGAACTCCCAAGGCCAGGGTGCCAACAATGAGTGGCAGCTGCTCCATGCTGCTTCCCAACTCTGCAGGGAGAGGTGAGAAAGAGCACGAATGATGGGCAGGCACAAGCCCAGACCCTTGTGAGGATACCCTCTGGGGCCAGAACGGGGAGGAAACGGAAAGCACGTGGTGGAGGTTGCTCAGCCATTCCCGGCCTTTCCTTTCATGGCTCTCTTCCACAAGACCCGCGAGCAGAAAAATGTCTCCACTTCTTCTCTACAAGCGATTCTCTTTTTTAATCTGCCTGTTCATGCCAGGACAGGTCTATTCTGCATATTCCTTTCAAGCTCAAAAGAGATCAACAAGCTTGAAACAGGCAGTCAACAGAGACCGGTAGGTACACTTTTCACAAAATCCCTTCTCTCTACCAGCAAATTAAAAAAAGAAGAAGAGGGGGAGGGTAGATCACTTCACTTCCCCCTCCCACGTGTTCAAATGTTTTTGGTACCTTTATTATCTAGCTAGAAATAATTTTAGCTATTTCGTGTCTCTGTTAATAAGCCTGAAATGATGTCTTGTTTTTAATAAACAAATTCCTGCCTTTTAAAAATGGCTTGTTTTGCCCTGGGCTGTTCAGAACTTTTGCCTCTCACCAAAAAAGAACCCCTGTTAGGGGGAGGCACCCTTTTTGGCCTGAATCCCCCCACAATGTGCTTTGACACTCGGTACAGCATCTACCACAGAGCTGGTGAAAAGGGAATGTCCCCCCCCCTCCCCAACTAGGACTTCCTACTCACCAGCCCCTTGAGTCTGGAAGGCCCTTTCAGGTCCAAAACCACCATATCCAGCTTCCGAACGGGCTCGGACTTGAACACCGTACACAGCACCCCGGCGCAACCCGGTCAAAGTCACTCGGTTCACAGAGGTCTTCACAAACATGGGTCCCCCGACACCCTGGAGTAGGAGAAGGGGGGGTCACATTCTGCTTCCATTCATCACACCAAGAATAAAAGTCAAGAATCAAGCACATCGCCATCTCCTTTTCTTTATGAACCCAATAAGCTCTTTGGTGCATCTGCAGAACTGGTCATGAATGGCAGCTGTCATTGAAATAAAATATATATATATTTAAAAAAAAAAATGAATGGCAGCTGTCCAGCCCACACTGCCTCTGAGAACATCCTCTTTTCTCTTTAAACTTGGAGGTTTGCAGGGCAGTGAAGGAGGACTGTTCAGAGAAGCCCTGCCATGCATGCGTGGCTTTGTGCTCTGCCTTTTCTCATCTGGCTCGAGAGCCAAGCCTTACCAGCAGAGGCCCCAGGGAACACACCTGTTGCTAGGCTGTGCCACTTCCACTTGTAAGCTCGAAAGGCGAGTGGCTGTTGGGGTGCACGGAATAGGTTTCTCCTAGATCTGGACTTGCTATCATTTTGGAATTCTAGAACAAGACAATAACTTTGCATCTACCATTCCCCTGATTCCTGTCTGAGACATGCGAGATCATTCACTGCTAATGAATGCAGCAGAAAAGAGCAAGAGTCCAGTAGCTCCTATAAAACTAACAAAATTTGTGGTAGGGTAGGAGCTTGTGTGAGTCACAGCTCACTAATTAATGCCTCAGACATGCGAGATCATCATCACTGCTAATTAATTAATTAATCTCTGCTTTGTGTGTGCTATGTGCCCTCAAGTCACTTCCGATTTATGGCAATCCTAGGAATTAACAACCTCCAAATCACCCTATAATTGACAGCCTCGCTCAGAGCTTGCAAACTGGAGGCTGTGCCTTCCATTACTGAGTCAAGCCATCTCACATTGGGTCTTCCTCTTTTCCTACTGCCTTCCATTTTTCCTAGCATTATTGACTTTTCCAGAGAATCTTGTCTTCTCATGATGTGACCAAAGTACGATAGCCTGAGTTTTGTCATTTTTGCTTCTAGGGAAAATTCAGGCTTGATTTGATCTAGAACCCACTGATTTGTCTTTTGGGCTATCTATGGTATCCCTAAAACTCTCCTCCATCGCCATATTTCTAATGAATCCGTTTTCTTCTGGATTCAATTTTCTTCATTGTCCAACTTTCACATCCATTCACGGTAACAGGAAATACCGTATTATGAATTATCTTGATCTTGGTCCCACCAACACTTCTTACACTTACTCAGAATCTAGTATCTGTTAAATAGTAGAGAGCCCAGCAGCACCTTTAAGACTAACCAACTTTACTGTAGCATAAACTTTCGAGAACCACAGCTCTCTTTGTCAGACATTAGTTAATCCCAATTGTTTAGTCCAGAATAACTGTCATCACTATGTTTGGCTCCACCTGAACGCTAAGACACCACCCTGCATGATTCCAGAGGAGTAACCATTGTGTCAAACAGAAAAAGAGCCTTGTGTCATATTAGAACAAGCCAGATTTATTGTGGCAGAAGGTTACGTGGGTCAAAGCTTACCTCAGCATGTGCACAAGGAGTGTATACCTTCATTTGCACCTGCTGCTTTTATGGACATTTAAATTGTGTGTTTAGTTGTTGGGTTTTTAATGACATTGTGATGTTCCAAAGATGTGAGCCATCTCACCCTCACAGCAACGGCAGCCAACAAAGCCACCGTGGCAGGGGGCTTTTGATCCCACTGATGTACCTGTTCCGTCTCCCTGGACAGTGTGTGTTATCTGCCAACGGAGGATATCATGAATTGAGCTCTAGCCCCCAAACACTTCTCTGCAATGCCCACAGTCTCCAGTGAGCCAAAGTCCAGCCATTTACCAGTCTGGTTCTGAGTACGAAGGGGAGCTGCTGACCAGTAACAGAATGCCTTTGCTCCTTTTCACTCACCTTCTCGTAATACTTGACTTCGTAATCCAAGATGTTCCCAGTTGGAGGCTGGACGGAGGGCCAAGCCAGGGTCATCCCATTTGGAGTGACAGCTGTCGGCTGGATCTCAGAAACAGGCTGGGGGACTGGGGGAGAGAAGGAAGGATGCATGGACCCCTGCCCCAGTGCCAGGAGAGACGCCGCTAGCCCCCTCCCCCCAGGGCTCAAAGGATCCCCCAAAGACCTTCTCATGACTGAGAGCAGCCGAAATGGGCCAGGCACTCAGGCTCTGCGAGGGCAGCCAGAACAACTGAGTTGACCCTTCAGCAAGGAGACTCTGATTATGAGAAGATGATCTTTGTAGCACAGATGAATACGCAGGGCTGCCTGATAGTGTGTCTCCTATGCCTGAGCAACGCTTCAGCCCAGGTATTATTTATTTTAATCTACCATATCTTTGTCCACCCTCTAGTCACAACAACCTGGGGAGGTAGGACAGTGAGAGAAAGACTGCCAAAGTCTGTCCAGTGATCTTCATGACTGAGCAGGGGTTTGAACCCAATATTAACCGGCTCCCCGTTTTAAGGCCCAACTTACCATCTTTATTGGTGGTAATATTGATGGATTCAACTTGGGGTGGGTTGTGGCTCATGTCAGAGACGCCGTTGACAGCCTGGATCTGGAAGGAGTACGTAATGTACGGCTGAAGCCCCTCTATGGTGACTGTGCGGTCCACGATCCCCCTGGCTCTGGGGGCATAAACCAGACGGGTGCAGAGGCGGCAGGATTGCCTTTCCAGGCACTCAGAGCAGATGATGTGGTAAGCCACGTCGTCTCGACCCCCGTTCTCCAAGGGTTCGCTCCACTCCAACACCGCCACAGAGCCATTGATCCTGGCCTCAATGCTGCGCGGTGCAGATGGGGTGGCTGGGCAGAGGAGAGAGGCACGGGTTACGCCCGGGAGTTCTGTCCCCGGAAACCCCCTCAGCCTTCCCACTCTCGGGAATGCTTGCCCCAAAGGACTCGCTCACTTGTGCACTGCTTTGTCGGAGGATCGTTTCGGGTCCGGAAGAAGCCAATGCGGCAGGAACATTCGCTGGAGCCCGGCAGATGAGAATTACTGTAGGAGGGGCACGGCAAGCAGGAGCCCTCGCCCTGCAAGGGCTTGAAGGACCCAGCAGCGCAGGCTGTGGGTGGGAGAAACACAGAGAACATCTTGGGGGGTCGGAGCAAACTCCTCTTCTCTGTGGCTGGCCGGCCCTAACAGACACGGGGGTGGGGGGTAAGCAGAGGGCATCCCTGGGGCAAAACCAGATCCCGAAGGGGGCATCTATGACACCTGCGCTTCCAGAGGCAACAGAAAGTGAACCAGCAACAAGAGGGTGGGCTCCACTTCCAAGGGCAGCGTACACTCCCCCCACCCCCCGCAAAAAACTCACACGCCCCTCTCCTGCAAGTCTCCCTCCGCTAGTGTCTGTCAGAGGGGCGCAGCTTCCTGCCTCTCTACAAAGGAGCTGAACTTGAAGCATATCTTCCCACGGTACCTCTGGGCTCGGTTCTCGGGGCGGGGGGGGGGGCAGGATTAAGGACAGATTTCTCTTCAGAGAGAACGTGTGGAGAGTTGTGGAGGCACAACAGCACCCCCTCCCACCATCACCGCACGGGAATGAACTCTTCTGCTCGTCCCGTGTCCATACAAACACAGACAACAACTTTGGTCATCATCACTCGGGCGCTTGGGGGGAATTTTCTAAATGCTTTCAAAACAAAGGCATGCCAAAGCAAACGGGGGGGGGGATCACCACAGGCACTAATGAGCCTGCTCCCTCCTGCTCCCGCAGTAAAGTTCATTAAAAGACCCCCAAGCTCCCGGCCCATGCCCGTGGCCTCCTCCCTCTCCCCCATCTGCCTGCTCTGCAACTGCTCTTGACCCCCAAATGTCTGGCATTCCTCGGGCTCCCAACGGCCAGTTGGGAGTTCAAAGCCCCCGTCTCCCAGCGGCTGCCTGTCCGAAGAAGAGACAAAGGCAGAGACAGGGAGCAGCTGCAGCTCTCCCGGGCGGGGCGGGGCGGGGCGGGGGGGCTGCCTGGGAGACAAGATGCTCTGCAAGCTCTAGCCCCACCCTTTCCAGCGGAGCGGGGTCTGCTCAGGGGGAGAGATTTGGTGGGCCAGCCAGCAGACAGGCCCGATGTGCATGAAAGGTTAATCTGCTTGCTGCCACTTTCTTTCACTCTAAACATTAGGTGCGGGATTCTTGGCTCCCCACATTTTTGTTCTCGCCCCCCCCCCCCAGAGGCTGGGCATCCCAGCCCCCAAAGCACTGCAGCCCTGGGGGCCCCTGATCCCCCATGCCCTGAAAGAGAAGTCACAGGGTTCAGCTGCCAGACCTGCCCCTCTAACTACACCAGGCTGCGCTATAACCCAGGAGCACCAGCCTCATGCTGTCCCCCAGGCCTCCCGTAAGTATACCCAGGTCTCCTGGTTCCCTCCCATAATAACTCCCGAGTTTCTCAGTTCTTCTGCCCCCCCCCACCCCGCTTGATTTCACCTACTACAGATCACAACCACCACCACCACCCCAAATCCCCAGCTTCTGCCTTCCAGTCTAAGCCTCTCCTAGTCTAAAACGACTCGGGGGGATCTGAGCCGCCCGTTTCCCCAAAGGAGCCTCTTGGCTACACACCAGGCCCAGAACACTCAGCAGTGGTGCCCCCCTCCTCCCCCAATCACGAGTTTGGTGCCCCACCACGCCCTGCCCAGCTCTGCTCTCCTCACCCCTGCACTTGGTGTTCTCCTCGGAGGGCTCGTAGCCTGCAGCGCAAGCACAGTCGGTGACGGTTTGCTCGGCCCACTGCCCATCCTCCCGGCAGTACATGCTGAGGGGTCTGGAGCCGATCTTGATGGCGTTGACCACGCACTGACCAGCCACAGGCATGACCAGTTCTCTGGGCACCGTCTCTTGGAACACAGTGAAGTTGACCGTGATGGAGGGGCATTTCTTGTAGAAGAGGCGAACGGAGAGGAGGGCCATGCAGGCCCCTTGGTCTTGGAAAGCCAAGTAGAAACCAGCCCTGGAGAGAGGCCCGATTTTGAGGGTCTTCACATTCACCTTCCCCGAGGCCTCCATTCCTGCCCGCTTCCTGGTGAGATGCTCTGCTGCCACAGTGTCCACCTTGACGTACGGGTTCTCCATCCACGCTGGGAAAGTGTCCGTGGCCACGTCAGCGTCGGCTTCGTAAAAGAAGACGTTAAATGTCTCCTTGCAAGAGCGAGTGACCCGGGGGATGGAGAAGCACTCGACCACCGTGAAACGGAGTTCTGCGTAGACGTGGGTGGCGCCCGAGCGGGGGACGAAGGTGGTCCGAAGCCAGTTGTTCTGGTTGGGCTGGTGGACAGCGCACACCTCAAAGGTGCGGACGCTGTTCTGCTCCTCATCCATCCCGCTTAGCTCTTCCCACTGATGGGGACGAGAGGTAGATTTTTTTTTATTTGTTTGTTTGTTTAGTCCACCTTTCTCAATGAGACTCAAGGTAGATTGAAAAAATGCAAGTCAACACAATCAACAGCTAGGACAGTCAATGAAGCAGACAAGAGGCAACGGCTTGCAGAAATTTGAAAACAACAACAACAACATTTGATGTATATAGCGCCCTTAAGGATGAATTAACACCCACTCAGAGTGGTTTACAAAGTATGCTATTATTATTCCCAGAACAACAATCACCCTATGAGGTGGGTGGGGCTGAGAGGGCTCCGAGAAGCTGTGACTGACCCAAGGTCGCCCAGCTGGCTTCAAGTGGAGGAGGAGCGGGGAATCAAACCCGGCTCTCCAGATTAGAGTCCCGCCGCTCTTAACCGCTACACCAAACTGGCTCTCATCATACATTTGAAAACAAGTCATAAGTAGAGGCAAAATGCACAGGATGGAATTGCCACTCGTTCCCTCCCGCCGGCCCCATCACGACTGACGGAAGAGGAGAGAGGCAGAGGAGGTGCCGTCCATGGGGACCGGTTTGTAGGATCGGACCAAAAGCCTGAGGAATCCAGCACTCTAACAAAGCAGCCATCCCAATGTCATGCAAGTGGGGTGTGAGGTCAAAAGCCAGTGTGACCCAAGAACTGACCCTCCAAGGTGCACTGCCTCTTCACAGGGAAGTTCCTCGTAGCTATCACAGATAATAGCCAACGCTACACTTATCTCCTGCCTCTGCACATTGCCGCTCGGCTTTCCCACGGAAAGGGCACGTGAACCACAACGCAGGGGCCCTGAGGCCGTTCAGACCCCCCCCCCCGCCCTCCATGCTCCACGGAGTCTAGTCTGCATTTCTTCCAGCACAAGTTACAGCCACTGACTAATTCCTGGAATGGAGGTGGTAGTTATTTAAGCCTGCCAGGAAGCAGTTAGCGCCTGGAAACACGCCCTGAAATTCAAGCTGTGGGGAGTGAATCCACTCTTGATGGAAGAACACCATTCTGCACAGGCTCAGAGGCACTCTTGCATTCATTACATATTGGATAATTGTACTGATCCACCGCAATTAAAAGGGAGGGGATTTGGAAGGCATTCCTTTTCTCCTCTCTCCTCGGAAATGAGGCTTAGCCTTTCTGGGTTTCTTGTGTCCCTCTCTCCTCATGTAGCTAAAAACCTGTCCATTCTCCTGTCCATTCTGCTTCAGCTCCTGTTCCTCCCTGTCTAAAAGACTCAGGAAACGCTGGGCTTTCTCCTTCAAGGTGTTCCAAGAGGAAGCAAGAGGATAAGACTCTGCCGAAGCCCATACCCCACAAGAGGACAGGTGCTCCCACGGGCACCATGCTGAAGGAACCAATTGCCCCCTACCTGGCCGTCCACAGGTGGGTACGTTGTCCATTGCAAATCAGCAGTTTCCAGTTTGGTGTTCATGAGGCTTTCTGAAAGACAGATGGGAGGCCGGGGGTCTGTCAACAGGTCAGGGCAAGAAAACAAGGCCAGGGTCACACGAGATGCCGGAGGTTGCAACAGAGGGAAGCACAATGGGAGAGATTTGGGAGTGAGGCCCAGGAGCAGGATGGGCTAACAGCAAACAAACAAGGGCCTCCCAAAAAAGCAGACCTTTAAAATGGATCTTAAAAACTTTAATGGGACTTTTGCAAGAACAAATTCAGTTATATGAACGGTCCCTTGG
The DNA here is from genome assembly GCF_028583425.1 of Eublepharis macularius. Classification (NCBI taxonomy): domain Eukaryota; kingdom Metazoa; phylum Chordata; class Lepidosauria; order Squamata; family Eublepharidae; genus Eublepharis; species Eublepharis macularius. The sequence continues at coordinate 79,753,375 of NC_072801.1, forward strand.
TTTGCACTGTTACATGGCACATTCGGGCAGTGGCCTACCCTCGTTGGGTTCGACCCACCTAGCTCTTTCGTGCAATCTTGCCCGCTCTCTCTCCTCACTTCCCATGTGGCTTTCCTCCATGCAGGTCCCGTAATCCCCAGCACAGCCATTTGGGGTGGTTATGGGGGACCTCTCTGCCCTTTGTCATCAGCAGAAAACCTGACTGAATCCAACACAGTCTCCTAAAACTGAACCTGATTTTCAGTGTAAAAGGACAGAAGAAGAAGGTGGCATTGAATTGCTATCACACCACGGGCACTCGATCCACGAGCGTTCCAGGCAAGAGACAAGTGGAGGGGGTTTGTCACTGCCTGCCTCCGCGAAGCAACCCCCGTCTTCCTTGGTGGTCTCCCGACCAAGTACTGTCTGTGGCCGACCCTGTTTAGCTTCCAAGTTCTGATGAGCCTGGGCTAAGCCGAGCTATTTGGACTGCTGTAAAAGAACCACCAGAGGCACAAGCATTTGACCTCTGCGTTCAAAGCATTATAAATGACACCAGTGGCTACAAAGCACAGCTGTTCTTGTCCAAACAATGGCTGTTTCCAGGTGGTCCCCCAGCAGAATGGCCGCTTCCTTTCTGTTCTGTTCTGCTCAGTGACCACCCAGCCTGGGCCGCTGGGCGCTTGGGCTGCAAGCAAGAGCTCCTGTTCGGTGTCCTTAAGCCCATGCAAAGACAGACAGGAGGTCTGGACCACAGCAGGCTCTGGCACAGCAACCAGGAGAGGATTAGATTTCCCGGGGGCCACAGCTCAGCCGGGGAGCCTCTGCTTCGCAGGTCAAGGCCCCTGGTGCTGCCACGGCAAGGAGCTCAGGCTTCAAGGGCTGGGAAAGAGCTTTCACTACCTGAGGCCTCAGAAAGCCACCGCCAGTCAGAGGCCCTGCAGCCAAGCACCAGCCGTGCCCACCAAGGGTCTCCGGTTCGACCCCCAGCCTGTCAGAAGCCAGACACCCTGGAAGGGACGGCCATTGATGCTGAGCTCCGTGGTCTGACCTGGCATGCCATAGCACAGCTCCAGACACGCAAAGCTGGAACCCCAATTCCCACTGGCCCGGTTGCCTGCAGCTCAGAATCCTAGTGTAGATTAAACCGCCTTGCCCAGGGCGTTAGAACCATTCGCTCCCTTTAGATTTGCCTTTCCCCCCAAAGAGGATGCACGGGGGCTTACATCGTTCTCCACTTTCTCCTCTCAACACCCCTGTGAGGTGGGCTGGGTCAGTCCCACACTCTCAGCCTAAGGCCACCAAGCAAACTTCCAGGGCATTTCCTCATCCGACACTCTAAACACTACACCACGCTCCCTCTGAAACAAAGGGATGACGGGAGAAGGACGTGGGGAATCTGTGGGCTCGGGAGTCATGAGTTTTTTGGGGGGTGGGGGGTCTAACAGACTCCCCCCCACACACACACACACCTAGGTCTCCTTATGAAGCCACAAATCCCCCTTTAAAATTATTAACTCTACCTAAGCAGAGAAAAGTCACAGCCATCTCTTGTCATGTACACGTAGTGATTCATTTCAGTGCAAGCACCCTAAAGACCGAGCTTCAGAAAGAATGCCTTGCTAGCCAGGTAGGCAACAAACCCATTTCCTCACCCCCTTTTCAAACACACACCATCGAGTCTACTGAAACTCCTGGTGTCTCCGCAGCACGCAGTTCTGGGATCAGAACGGGCTCCTGGTGGGTCAAAGGTGGGCGCCTGGTGGTGGAATAGTCATAAAAGCCGGACTCACGTCATTTCCCCAAACAGTTGCCGCCACCCTGGCCAGGAAACCAGCTCCTGCTATCTAACTGATACTGCACAACCCAGGGCCCTGCACACCGCTCTCGCCCTCCCTGCCCTGGACGGTTCCCACCGGCCCCCCCAACACCCCGTTCTGCCAGCACCTCCTTTTCGAGAGCAGCCAACACCCTCCTTTCCTGGTAGCCGGTGGCAGGGATGATACCTGAAACCAGGCCCCTCTTCGGCTGGCGAGGTCACCGGCAAAACAAAAGGACCCTTGTTTGAACACACACACACCTCCCGGCACGGTCTAGGGGGTGAGAGTGAAGGCCCCTGGGAGCCAAAACTATGCGTTTCCCCCAAGAGGCAGCCCCACAAGACCGAGGCACCATGAAGGGGCTGCCCCCAGCTGGGTGGGGGGCATAGAAGTCCTGCTGTGCAACTCTCTCAGTCTAAACAGAAAGGGTGGGAGACAAGAGAGGCCTACTGGGCAGGGTAGTTGTTGCAAGTGACACCAAACCATCTAGCAGCATGCAAAATTGCATGTGCTAAACCTGTGAGAAGCAGCCCTCTGGTCTCCTGGCTGTCTACAGCCCCTGCTTTGCCCCGTCCAACAACCGGCAAAGGACCAGCGGCCCCAACTCCCCGGGCTGTTGCCCCCTCCTGGTCGCCCTTCCATCCAAGCAACCAATCACTCTGCTTAGGTGGCAGGAGAAAGACCGCCTCCCCACCTCAAAAGACCGTCCTGGCTGCCAACAGCCCCTGCAGCCCCAGACAAGATAAAGCAGAAAGGAAACCGAACACAAAAGAACTTTCCATCCAGAGAAGCGGCTGTTGGGATCACCTGGGGGAGGAGGGGGGGCAATGGGAACCCTGGGTAAGGAGGGTGACGCAGCCGAGTTGGTTGCAGAGCCGGAGGGAGGAAAGTCGATAGGCAGGCAGCCAAGAAGGGAAAGTTGGCCCGGGAAGAAGTCAGTTGGGGAGAGGCGGCTTTGCCCCAGCAGCCGGCTTTGTCTGTGGCGGGCTGGGGATGCGGCCCACTCCCACTTCGGGGGAGCCCAGGATCCAGCCGGCTCCACCTCTCGCCGCCAGCCCCTATTGGGGCCCCCCATTTCCAGCTGCCCGCCCGGGTCTATTTCAGTTTTTCCCCACCCATCCTCCGCCAAACTCACCAAGGCCTCCCGCTCCCCTCCCATCAACTCACACTCATTCCTGTCTAAATCCATCCCAGATGTGGGAGGATTTGAGTACGGAGGGCTGAGAGTCAGGGCGTCAGAAAGGGGGGGGGCAGCACGGAGGGCCCCCAAGAAGGGAGCTGGCTGGAGCTGGGGGGGGGCAGGAGCCAAGGCTCTGCTCGGGGGTGGGGGCAAACAGGTCCACGGGAGGGTAGCAGACGCTAGGACTCCTGGGTTCCATGCTGGTCTTCCCTAACAAACAGCCTTGCAGTGGGAGACATACGTGGAAACCTCCCCCCACCTTCACCCTAGAAGAAAGGGCGCACCCTGTACCTTGCGGAGCCTTTTTAATTAAACTCAGGGCACAGTTCCCAGTACCTTGTTTCTGACTTACTTAATTGCAGGCAGCCGCATCCTGCCCTGCGCACAGAGAGGAGCTGGGTGTCTGCAGCCCCTCCAAAGGAGCAAGGCCCGGCCATTCACTTCCCAGGCTGGGGAAGGGGGGCGGCAAACCCCCAACACACCCACTCAGGGGGGCTCTTGGGCCTGGCCGAGCAGCCAGGCCTTGATTCCGGGTCTCCCCTGACCTCTCCCATGCCCCCCCCAACCGACATGAGCTCAGCTGGTGGCCTTGGGCAAGCCAGTCCTCTCGGCCCCAGCTGCATTGTGGGGATAATAACAACACTGACCTTGTTCACTGCTCTGAGTGGGGCACTCATCTGTCTAGAAGAGCGGTATAGAAGAGCAATTATCATTATTGCTATTATTACCCTGGACCGTCTCCTGGCTTTATAGCTAGACCCTCCTCGTCCCGGACTCGCACATTCTCTGCTGTGGACCCCACTTCGTGAAATGGGCTGCTGGGGGAGACCAGGACGGCTCCCACTCTCCCATGAACAGCGCAGAGTCAAATTATTCAGGAGGGCACTTAGATAAAGGCAATAGGGCTGTGCCTGACCTGGATAGCCCAGGCTAGCCCGATCTCAGAAGCTAAGGAGGGTCAGCCCTCGTTAGTACTTGGGTGGGAGACCCGCCAGGGTTGATGCACAGAGGTAAGCAAAGGCAAGCCACCTCTTGCCTTGAGAACCCTGAGGGGTTGCCATATCTTGGCTGCAACTTGGCAGGAAAAGTTATAGGATAATATTGTAACAAAATGGTTCTGAAAGATGCTTGAACGAAGGGAGAAGTCCGTGGATGACACTGCCGTGTATACTATGTGCAAACTGCTGTAGTACATATTATCCTGCTATGTAACTTCTACATCGTTATGTTAATGCATATGCTTGTTTTCAGATTTCTGCTTGGTATCAGCTTTCTATAATTTCTCATCCTATTACATTGCTTAACAGATGTCCCATCCCGTTGACTACCTTAACTTACACTGTGTAATCTGCCTTGAGCCTCAGTGAGAAAGGTGGACTATAAATAGCATCAATAAAATAAATAAATAAAAGCATGGCCCACTCTGTGTACCATTTGCAAAGGAAGAGGGTCTGCTCTGGCCAGGGCATGAATGATCTTTATGAATTGACTCCTTGCGTCCATATATAAGTGCTTCACTGGATCAGACCCAAATCCAGTCCCCCCAGTGTTCTTTGCAAAAGTCCAGGCAAGCAGCATGCACTCCCTGGGTTCTAGTCTAAGCTAGGAATCCTGGCTCCTTGCTCAACTTCCAGCTGTCCCATGACAAGCTCCCCTCCCTATGGGGCAAATGACCTGATTTAAATGGGGGGGCCCACTGGCTGCCAACGGCAGAGGGCCCAGGCCCAGTTTTCAAATGAGATGCTGGCTGAGGCCAAAACACTGTCCCTTGGAGGGCCTGGCACTCTCTTGACATCTTGCTGAAAGTGGCCTTTGCATAGGCAGCAGGCATGTTCAGAAAGGACACCGGGTAAGTGCGAAGTTCCACAGGTGAGCGCTTTTGCCTCGCCATCATGTTTAATTCAGGCCTGACACTGGCTTACTTGCAAGGCTATTGTCGGAATTACGAGATAACACGTGTGAGCTGGAAACAGCCCAGGAAGGGCACCGTAGATGTTCAAGGGGCTGGAGCACTTCCCTTGGAAAGGAAGGGCAAAAGAGGTCTGGAATCTTTTCGCAGGAGAGTCAGAAACAAAGGGGGGAGACGAGCAATGGGGGTTTATGATTATACACAGGACAGAGAGAATAAACAGACACAAATCCAGTGTGGAATTTGCTGCCGACACCAAATGGATGTCAAACAGTTAAGATTACTTTTTTAAAAGGGATCTAATTCATACATGGAATCTAGACAAACCTCAGACCATTCGCTGTGATATCTAAAAATGGAACTGCCATGTTCAGAGGCACTGTATCTCCAAACCCCAAATAGGAAAGCAGGCCACAACCTCCATGCCTCACTCTCTGTGAGAATGTGAAGGGCAAGATGCACTTTTGGCCGAATCTTGATCAAAAGCAGGACTGAACGGGAGCAGACCGCCCTGTCCTTTGCCCCCAGCACCTGAGAGAGAGCCTGGTGTAGACTGCCTCTCAACGCCAGTCCAGAAACCGGTCTAGGGCTCAGTTCGGCATCCTGCCTCTCCTGACACACACTACACGGCACAATTCAGTTCCTGTCACTTCCCCAATTTTGTTTTGCATCTGTCTGAGGTTTGGTCCAGTTTGTGGTGCCTGCACCCATCCTGCACTTGCTCTCCCCTACTGAGCTTGGAAAACTTGCAAGCAAGTTAGCTCTATGAGAACGGGAACTGGTGGGTGTGTTCACAACAGGGGGGGGTGCGATTTCCACCTTTGATAGAGGCATCTGTGCCTCCCTGAGCAGCAAAGGGATTACGGGTCTCGGCACATCCAAAGCAGGAGAAGCTTGAGCTTTGCCTTTGATAGCCGAGCCAGGCGCTGAGATTAAAGCTGCCTCGGTCTCCCTGCGGAAAGAGGAGCGTCGGCCAATCCAGATCTCGGGATTCCAACACCGCTCTTGCCGTTTCCAGCACTTCACAAGACCTCAGTGGGCCCAGCTGCTGCATAATCCAGGAGCCGGGCCTCTGAGCAAGCTCACCACCCCACCTCGCTGCCTTTTTGGCATCCAGACAGGACTGGAACTCAGAGCACACCCTAGATTGTATTGTCGAAGGCTTTCACGGCCGGAGAACAATGCCAAGACCACGGCAATACAGCCCGGAAAACCCACAACAGCCATCACACCCTAGATTATCCCACCAGAAAGACTTGGGCCTTCTATGGCACAACAGCTGCGTGGGGGCAATTGACTCCAACTTGCACCAAAGGGTCTTGGGTTCAAATCCTACTTCTGGCTCTAATAGTAAGGGCACAGAGCAGGGGCAGACCACATGCTTTCTTGGCAGAAGGCTCCAGGCTGAATCTGCAGCAACATTACACAAGAATGCCCCCTCCACACATATGACCCCAGGAAAGTATTGCGAGTCTAAGCAGGCAGCCCTGGGCCAGAGGGACCAACTCTCTGACTTGGGGTATGGAGCTTCAGGTGATCTCAGGGCAGAGGATGGTCAAGGGACCAAAAGAAAGGGTGGCATGACTCTCTTCTCCCATGGTGGGAGGCTGCAGCATGCCACTCTGGGTCGTAGAGGGGTCAGAGTCTCTGGCTCATCTGCGAACACAGCAAGGAGTGTGTTAAAATTCAGTCACAAATGCCCCCCCCCCACGTGAGATGTGCCCACTGGGGGACAGAAGAGTGGCGGACCCTGGACTCCAAGGCCCTTTGGGTCCTAAGTCTGCCACTCCTCCTCCCATGCCTGGAGCCAAAATAACTGCAGTGACCGAAGAGGGCTCTCACCTGGATGGCCCAGGCTAGCACCACCTCAGGAGCTTATCAGGGCCGGCCCTGGTTAGTCCTTGGATGGGAGACCTCCAAGGAAATCCAGGGTCACGATACAGAGGCAGGCAATGGCAACCCACCTCTGTTCATCTTTCTTATGGGGGGGGTCCTCAGGGGGTTGCTGTGACTTGATGGCACTTTATTCACACACCAAGCGTGTGGGTGTGGGTGTGTGGGTCTTAGGACCAAGAGTGCATCAAGAGGGTGTGCATTCAGGTGGAGGCCCTGAACAGAGACACCTAAATTCTCTGAAAGAAGAGGGGGGGGGAGGCGGAAGACAGCCCCTACCATTTGCAACATTTGAGGCAAGCAGCAACATTCCCCTCTTTTGGGGGGGGGGCGCTTTCAGAATGACCCACGTGTGGCTGGATGGAAGGACCAGAATAGAGGAATTCAATTAATGCATTACATGCTCCAGAGCTCCTTCACAGCCCTGGGACAGACCTGACCCAGGAGGGGGAGAGCACATATTGGATGGGTGTGTGTGTGTGTGTGTGTGTGTGTGTGTGTGTGTGGAAAGGAGCTGGAGACAGCGGAAGAAAAAGTGAGGTTGCAGCAGGGGGGGGGGCGTACAGCTTGATGGAAGGGGGATTTCTTTGTGTATTTTAGAAAGGAGGCTTTGGTCTCAGCTGGCTATGGCTAAAGTTTAGCAGCCCCCAAATTCCTTGTTTTCCTCAGCTAGGGGAGGTGGGAAGAGAGAACGATGGAAATAAAAAACAGCCATTTCTCTGGTCCGTCCGTCCGTTTAATCCCTTTTCAATGAGATTTCAGCTCCTGGCGAGGGATGAATGAACGAATGAGGGGGGGGGGGGAGAAAGGGGGGAGAGGAGAGGAGCAGGCTTAAATGGGCAGGGGCTCCGGGCGCCAGGGCTGCAGGCTCCTCTAGTGTCAGAAAATATCTTCCGAGAATCCAGAAGAAGGCTGATTGTGTCTGGGGGGCTGGATTCTCCGAAAACAAGAGGGGAGACTTTGCCGGCAAGGGCAGTGGGGGGGGACCATGTCCCTTGGGCCCTCTGCAAAGGGAAGGGAGCCCCGTGTGAGGCTCCTCACAGGCCCAGCTAAAGTACTGAGAAAAGTTTACCAGCACACAAATCAGACCAAGTAGAACTGCAGCCAGCACTGCAGGGACACAACCCCTCTATCCACTAGGCTCCACTCCTCTTCCCCACCTGAGACCAATTCCAGCAGCAAGCCAATCATTAACCTGCAGTAATCTAACTGCCCCCTGCTCTAATCCACTCGCCTCTCCAAGACAACTTGTCAAGTTTCACACCTGCCCTCCAGCCCTGGTCCTGGCTCTCAGCTCTCCCTCCCCTCCCCTCCGGACCCTCCCCCCATCTTCTGCAGAGAACCCAGGAGTCCTGGCTCCCTTCTCCCTGCACAATGGACCCAACTTTCTTCCAAGGAACTCAAATGCCCCAATTTTCACTGTCCTCCATGCACACCCAACAGGGCATGTTTCCTTGCAAACTGGATTCTGAAACAAAATCGGATTTTTAAAAACAAAGAATACCAACTGAGGAGGAGGAGAAGGAAGGTGGGGGGATCAGCGCCTTGCGATACTTGAGAGGGGGCAGATTGAGGAGGGAAAGCTGGAACTCAAAGGCAGGAAGGAGTGCGGAGATGAAAGCCAACTGCTAATCGTTGTCTTTCGGGAGGGGGGGGGAGAATCAATGGTTTGGGAGCGCTTCATTACCGAGATCAATGCAGACTCTGAAGGCATTTTAAAAATAGATTGCTGCGGGGAAGAACACCTTGGGCAGAGACCCCCTCCACCGACCTCTGCAAGCACCCAAACGCCCGCCTCCCGCGCCCTCCCGCGCCCCAGGACTCAACTTTCCGGGCAGAGGCTCCGGGCTGCCCGGTTCTCCCCTCCAAAGGAGCCCGGAGCCCCCTGGTCCCCCCACCCGCTCCGCAGCCAAGAGCCCCCGGCCCCTGCCCGCCGCCCCGCGGGGCTCACCTTCCACCGCTGCGGCTAGGGAAACCCAGAGGTAAAGAAGCCGCAGCTCCATAGCGCCAGGGCCGCCAGAGTTCCTCGCAGGGGAGTCGGCGCAGGACCCGCGATCAAGCGCCGCAAAAATATCCCCCGTCGGGGAGAAAGAGATTAATCCGAGGGCCCGTCGGAGTCCCGAGAAGGGCTGGAAAAGACGCCGCCCCGCAAAACCGGCCGGAGCGTCGTTCACACGCCGCGCCAGGCATCCATGTCGTCCCTCCCGGCGGCCGGGCGCTGGGACTCTCGCGGCGGGGGAAGAACTGGGCCGCCTCGGTCTCCCCGGAGGAGGTGCCGTCGAGGGGACTCCGCTCGGCCGGGGCTCAACTCCGGGGCGGGCGGGCGGGCGGGGGCGCCGAGCGGAGCCCCCGGGGAGCGTCCCGGCCCAGGTCCGCCCGCTGCCCGCGCGGCCGCCTGGCAGGAAAACGCCGCCGCCGTCCCGCTCGGAGGGGCCCGCCCAGGCTCCCTCGCGCCGCGCCGCGTCCCGGGACCAGACAAAAGCGCCGCTGTTCCCCACGCCAGCCCGGAGCCGCCGCCGCCGCCAAACCAGAAAGTCCGGAATTGCCGAAGAATCCGAGCGAACGTCGGACAAAGAAAGCCCCGCAGCAATGTGGAGCGGCGGAGCGGGGCTGGGCTGGGCTGGAGCCAGCAGACGGGGCGGGAGGCAGAGGGAGGGGGCGGGCGAAGTGGATCCGGGTGAGGAATTTGGGGGAAGCGCCGAGTGTCACTTCGGACGGGCTGCTGCACGCGCGGGGCGGAATCGTCCCCGCCCCCGCCCCCGCCCCGAGAAGCGGAAAGAATCGCAGCCCGAACTCAGCCGCCCGTTTGCTGGGCAGGGGCCGACCCCCCCCCCCCAGACCCCGACCCCCAGCAACACAAGTGCAAAGACTGGACTACGGGGAGCTCTCCCGCCCAGGGCCGCTGCAAAAAGTGACCCCAGACGCGTTCCAAAAACTTTGGGGAAGGAAACAAAACACACACACACACCGCGCAAAAAGACGCTTTGTGGCTGCGACGCCTCTCCACGGGCACCCCCCGCCCCCACTTGCTGCAAAGATCGCTGCCCGAGAGCGCGCACCCCCCCACACACACTGTTGCAAACGGAGACCCGCCTCGGGCGCCCCAATTGTTTACAGAACGGGGGGCGCCGCCCACACACCGAAAGCACGGCCGGCCGGCGCCGGGGGCACCTGGGATGCGCCGCAGGCCGAACGGGGGTCTCCGCGCCCCCAAGTGCGCCTTTCCGCTTGGCGTCCCCGGAGCGGTTGCAGCTCGGCGGGGTTTTCCCGGGCGCCTTCGGATCGGGAAACCGGGAGCTGCCTGCGCCGGGCCCAGCCGCCGCTCGGCTGCAAAGACAGCCGCGAAGTTTCGGGCTCTGGGCCAGGTGGACGTGCGGAGAACGTGTGAACGGTCATCCCGGGGTCTGGGCAGGTGGGGCGCGGGAGCGACCCCTTCCCTTCGCCCTTGGAAACTCTGGGCGGCAGGCAACGCGCCCGCTGCCTTTTGGAACGCATCGGAACGCTTCTGGATGAAGGGCCCAAGGCCCCGTCCTCCGCGAGAAGGCTGCGGGCCCGCAAAAGGACGCCTGGAGCCACCCAGAATTACCTCCTGAAAGAACTGGCCAGACCCCCCCCCCTCGGGGGGGCGGCGGCTGCGTGCTTGCGACTTCCTGGATCTGCTGGTCCATGTTCTGCCTGCTGGGGCAGGACTTTATCTGCCCCAAACCTGCACCCAGTACACAGGAGGTATACTGCCTCTGCCCATGGCAGCTCTATTTTAACCTCGCCATCATGGGTAGACCTCTTCTTCCTTCTCCTTTTCTTCCTTCTTCCTTCTCTGTTTTCTGAATACATCTGAACCACCGGCCAGCACCAAATCTTGTGGCAATGAGTTCCATAAATCTAGCCCTGTGTGCATTGTGTGTGTGCGTCACCTCTCATACCCCCCCCAAAAAGTAGAGCCTCTGAGATAAGTGGGTATTGCTCCCATGTTGCTGGGTGTGTGTGTGTGTGTGTATGTGTGCTGGTGTGATGCTGCCCAGTCCCAAATGACCCAATGGTGTGCTGCTTCTCCAAACCATAGGAACTGAGCCACACTGGTTCCACTAGGCAGGTAAGTCCTCCCTACAAATTCAGTCCGCACTGGCAAGTCAAGGAAGCTGGCCGTGAAGGATTGGGGTGTGTGTGTGTCAGAACTGAGGGGGCCTCAGCAGAATCAGGCCTGTGATCTGGGAGGGGCCCGTTTTGTGGCGTTTCCTGCCTGGCTCCAGCCATCCGGAATGAAACAATCCCCTGCCCTTTCCGCTCTGGCTGAGCTGCCACATCAGGCCGGGGAAGATGAGGCCGGAAAAGCCGTCCTGGCAGGAGCGCAGGGAGAAACTGCATCTGTCCTGGCAGAAGGGGGCATGTGGGGGGGGGGCAGAGGGAGAGCAAATGTTTCCCAGCAATTGACATGGAATTTGGGCTCCTTGCAACACATCCCCTTGCGGAGAAACTGGGAGTTCTGGATCCCAGCACCTGGTTCTTGTTCCTGAAGCCTCATTCCGGGCCCCGCAGAGCCTGGGTTCCAGTCTCTCATCCCTCCTCTTGTACACCAGATTCACCCCAGGAGATACAGCTAGCAAAAGAAAGGCTTCACCTGCGGCATTTCTGCTTGCAGTGAGAGGGTGTTAAAGGCACAGGATGTCAGCCCGGGAAAAAAAGTGGGTGGGTGGGTGGGTAGGCAGCAGCCTATGTTTTTAAAGCACCTGGTGAACCTGGGCTGCATTTCGGCATTCACTGCCAGGACTAGCCTGCGCTTGGGGTGGGAAATGACAGCAGGGCCCCTGCGAAGACGCTTTACTATCCGCGAGATGCAGCTCGAGTGTTCTTTGTGCAGTGGCCAGGCATGCCCTGGACCCCGTGGCCTGGCATCTCCGGTTCAAGAGTCTTGGGTCCACTCTCCAGCGCTTAATTGGAGCCAGACTTTTCTAGGGCTTTCTCTGTTTTCTGTGTCAGGCCTGAGCTATGGAATGGGAAAGATGCCTCTGAGCATGCACAGAATTTCCCCCATGCAGCTCCTGCTAACGCAGAAAAAACTAAGCGCTGGCTTCCTAAGTGTTTTTAGAGGCAGCCACTCTGTAAGACGCCCTGATGGTGAGGAGCTTGGGCATGGTCCTGGATGCCTCCCCTTCGATGGAGGCTCAGGTTATGGCGGTTGCCAGACTGGCATTTTCCCATCTCTGCCAGAACGAGCAGCTTATTCCCCGTCTCGCGCCCTGCACCCTGGCTTCAGCGATCCAGGCAACGGTCATCTCCAGCTTAGACTGCTTCAACTCGCTCTATGCAGGGCTACCCTTGAGGCTAATCCGGCAGCTGGTCCAGAATGCAGCAGCACGGACCCTCACTGGACCTCCGGTTCGGATGCATAGAAGACCTATTCTGTGGCAGCTGCATTGGCTTCCACTCGAGTTCTGTGTCAGGCTCAAGTTACTGGTTATGACTTTTAAAGCCCTTATACCTGCGGGAACGTCTCTCACCATCCGTTCCCCAAAGGGCACTTTGTTCTGCTGACAAACATCTTTGGTGGGTCCCTGGCCCCAGGGACATTCGCCTAGCCTCAACCAGGGCCAGGGCTTTTTTGGTCCTGGCTCCAGACTGGTGGAACTCCCTCTCCATTGAAGGTAGGGCCCTGCGGGACTTGTTACACAGGGCCTGTAAGCTGGAGATGTTCCGCCAGGCCTACGGTGGTGACTAAGATTTGGCACACTGTCCCGATTCCTCCCCCACCCCGCTGTGATCCGTGGTACGCCTGTTATTAACACCATGTATCATCTACACCTGCCCTGCCCCGCAACATCTCAAGTGACTGGGTGTATCGGGGACACTGAGAGCCCTCTGGGGTAACCTGCTTTACTGTCACTGCAGGTGTTGTGGCCACACTTGAGCCCACTTGCAGGGAAGGCGGGGAACAATCAAGCTGCTGAAGGGGCAGGAGTGAAATCAGTGAAATCAGAACGGGCCGTTTCCCCTGCTTCTCCACTTCCCCAGCAAGCCAACTCCCATTCAGGCATTAAGCAAAGAGCATCACTTCCATTTTTCAGAGGCGAAACTGAGGCAGGAAGAGAAAGAAAGGCTGAGCCGAGGCCTGTGGCAGAAGCAAGGCCCTGCTCCTCACGGCCAAGTCCACAAAGCCAGGCGAGCCGTGCCCAGTGCTGTGCTGGGACTCTCCCATCCAGAAGCCCTTCTCCTCTGTTCACAGATGAGTTGCAACTTCTCAGTACAGACTAGACAGCACTCTGCACATGCTTTAAAGCATGCTTGCTTTCAGTCATCACCCCACTGAGGCTGCAAGGAAGGCTCAGGAGCTAAGCAAAGCCCCCTTCTTTCCTCATTATTTAATTGAGATTAATAATTAGCAGCTTTGCCTGATCTTTTTCCTAAACCCTTCCACCCCCATTGTGGGTGGAAAAAATTCCAACTGCCCTGCAAGGTCACCAGCTAGAAAACCTGTGACTCCCCTCCGGGGTTATCTCCTCGGCCAGCTGCAATCACACACACCTCACCCCTCTGTGGGTCAGGCGTGGGGCAGGAAACAGAAGGGGCAAAGCTCACATGCCTTGGCGGGGGCAGAGGGGAGGAAACCAGGCCCACAAATGCCTGGACTCAGTCAGCTGATCACATCTGGGGCAATGTGAATATCCCATGTATTTGATGGGGTCTTGGGTATCATTAAATTTAGCGGCTGTTGTAGAGCTTTCCAGGTTGAGGCTGGAAAAGGGAATGGAGAGGAAGTCCTGAGCTGAAGCCCCAGAATGTGTTGGCAGAGCAAAGCAAGCTCTCTGCTCTTGGGATATTTGACATGATCGGAAAGATGGGGGTGCTTCAGAGCAGGGCTGGTTCCAGGTTTTGGGGGGGCCTGGGCAGAGAGTGCTCAGCCCCCCCATGCCCACTACTGGCTTCCCTTCTTGCCCTCCCACCCATGTGCCTGTGTGTCCTTCTTTGCCCACCTGCAAGCTCTCCCAGCTCCTGTAGTCACAGCTTCCCCTGCTGCCCGCACGCCCTTTCCCCGATGGTGCTGGGTGCTGCTAGGAGTGTCCCTACCATGGCCACCAGGAACGCTGATGCTTTGTGCACACCCTTGCATGCCCTTCTCCAGCAGTGCTAGGCAGCACATGCAGCTGGGAGCAGAGGTGACCAAGCACACCTAAGCAGGCCATAGAAGGGAGTGCAGGCATCAGAGTAGAGAGTTGGCAGCAGTGGGCCCTGGCAGCTGCCCCAGCTCAGGGTATGCTGTCACCAGTCCTGCTTCTGAGCCCATGCAGAGAGACTCCCCTCTTTCCACCTGGCCACCAGCTTCGCCAGCTCTCCCCTCTGCTGACCTCTCCAGCCAGTGGTGGATGCTCCAGGGCAAGAGCAAGGAAACTGGCCCCATTGGAGAGACTCTGATCTTTGATTCTCCACCCAGGGCCTGGAGCATCCTAGTTCTGTGGAGTCGGTGTGTGGCCTGGCCTCAGCCCCAGCCAGGCCTTCTTCAAGGGCTTTTGTCACCCACAATGAGGAGCCCCCATGCGCTCCTGGGCTCACCATCAGCCCTGTTGGCCCAGGAGGGGATTGCCATGCCCTTCTCGCTGTATCGCCTTGGGTGGCCCGGCTGGAGAACGGGCCCTGGCATTGGACCTTCCTTCCAGCATCTCATTCCCCCAGGAGTTCAATGTCTTCTATCCCCCCCCCCATCTGCAGCCTGACCTTGCTCATCTGGGCCTGACCTGGGAGGGGGCCCCTGTTGCTTGGAGGGACCATCCAGTCTGTAGCACCCTGCTGCCACTAAGGAGCGGCAGGGAAGGTGCAAGACTGACATTGAGTGGGGGGTGTTTAGTGCTACCCCCCTTTAGCTCCCAGCCTCTCTCACTAAAGCCGTACAGCAGGTCCATGCGACTGCAGACACAAATTGGTTCCAGACAGCTGGGCAGGGAACCCGGGTCTCCGGCTGGCTGGTTGGAGTGCTCTCTGAAAACCAACCTGTTTTGAATTACGCCTGCTCCCCCTCCCACTCAACGCCCCGATAAATTTCCAGTCTGTATCCGGATGGGGAGGGGCAGGGGGGGGTTAGAAAGAACGGGAGTCAAGCAGGGAACCCCTCAAGCAGACCTCCAGTGGACAAATGAAGGTTTGGGGAACCACAGGGCACCTGGATGGGCATCACCTCAGTGGGGTGGACAAAGGTTGCCTTTTGCCTCTACAGAGGGTCTTGCCATGAGGCCCCCAAGAAGGCTGGGGCGGGGGGGGCAAACACAATATTAGCTGTGCCTCTGACAGGTCTGCCCACATGTTCCTCATCTGCCCGCCATCTCTTCTCTGTGTTTTTAATGCCTCCATCTACCTTTTCTCTGCACCGCTATTTAAAGTCCCTGGGTGCTGGCAAATGGATTGAGCAGAAGAGGAGAGGGGGCACCCCTCTGGGCTGCAAGACCCCCTCCCCATCCACACACAGTGGAATGCTGTGTGTCCTAGACAGTGGGATCAGAAGTTTCCAGACTCTTCCCTCTTCCTTCGGACTACATGTTTCCTAAACCAACAATCCTGTTGGGCTCTGGGGTCTGGCTTTTCCACCTCCACTCTCCCAAGTCCAGCCCCACCCACCCCAGGAGTCCTGGCGCCCAACCTGTCCCGCCTTGCTTTAACCTGCTAGAAACACCCACAACTGTCCATGGACCCAAAGCTGCCAACTTTTGTTCCTGCTAAGGGGTCTCTTGCCCTGTTCCCTTATCCCCGCTCCCTGCCCAAGAACCCAGCGCCCCATCTGCCCACACCTTAACCCCTTCCATGCCTCTCCATTTCTGTGCTGTTTTCCAAACTGGAAAATTCTTTTGTTCTCTCATTTCTCTTGGGAAGCCCGGGAAGGGAGGTGAGGAAATTATACCAGCTTCCTCCCACTGCCATCTTTGCCAGCTGAGCAGTCGGTGCCCCCCCCTGGCCTGCCACCTCCTTTGGAGTGTCCCCCAGACATTGCTTTGGGGAAACACTTGATAACCTCCCAGCTCAGCTGAACTGGTGTCCACTTTGCAGAGGCCTGGCCTTGTTTGGCTTGGCACGCACTTGAAAGGGGCAATTTCCACACTGGATGGATGGGGGGCTGAGAGAAGAAGGGCAAAGTCCAGGTTACTTTGGGACTGATTAAAAGTAGACAGTGCTTCATTTCTGTAGAGAGAAGTTCCTGGCCAGAGCAGCCCAACGTTCTCCCTTTCCTACTATGGACTCCCTTCTTCTAGGTGTGATTACTGAGGCAAATGCACTCCACGCATGCACAGACACCCTCTTCAGTACAAGTGCTTCAGGCGTTCTGGAGGCTGAATCTTGGGTTCAAATTAAGCCCTGAAAACAGCAGCCCCTCCCCCCACCCTTGGATATGACCATGAGGACTCTTTATTCCTTGGTTAGGGAGACAGTGTCAGAGGGATGCAGCCAGTGCCCGAGTCGTATCCCCAGGGGCTCTGGCTTGAAAGCACAGAGTCCCAGGTAAACACCTGGCTTCCCTAGCATGGAGAATCTCCACCACCTGAGCCCAATACAGGTGGGATGATCTAGGGCCCAAGCGGCCCAGTGCTTGCAAGAGAAGAGCCACTGCCCAGGATGCTCCCACAGCAGCCCACTGGCTCTCCCTCTCCTTCCTCTCGCTACCCACCCCAGAGCCAGCTGCCTCTTTGCTGGCCTCGGTGTCAACAGAGACTCCCTCTCGCCTCCCTCCGCAGCAGCCAGCAGCCGCACAGAACAATAGGCCAGGGCAGATGAATGCCTGGCAGCGGCTGGAGGAATTTCCTGAGCAGAGGGGGGAAAGCAGATCATCAGGCTACAAAATAATAGATTGTGCTGACTGTCAGAAATTATCGCTGTGTGGGGGGCTCCCATCACCCGGCCAGCTTACCTTATTTCAGCCAGCCGAGAAAGGAAGCAGGCGCATGGGGCGGGGGGGGGGGAGAAGAGATGCAGGAGGGCTGAGGTTCAGAGACAGGACTCCTGGGCCCTCTGGGAGATCTGGCTCCTGAGCAGGGCCTGCAGTCTGATCTTCACTGAGCGTACTTGGAAATCCTATTCACGTCCACGGGATTTACTTCCAAATATATGTTCTTAGGGCAGAAACCTTACGTTTCTTTGAGGATCAGTGGACCTATTGATGGACAACTGGAAGAGGAAGCAAGCAAGGGGAGTGTTCAGGATGGGTGAGAAGCAGCCCCCCCCCCGGTGTTTCAGAGTACCAAAAAATCATTTCCTGGGGACACCTCTTTCCGTCTGGTCAAGCACGTACCTTGCAGGCTCCACCTCTGGCACCTCCAGCTAAAGACAAGGCCCTTCTCTGCCAGGCCCAGTCAAGGGAGATGATGCAGAGACCCAGGAGCCAAGGGGCCGACTCACCATTAGGTGGCTTCACATGCTGCACCTCCTCATCTCCCCCCCCCCGCCCCCCGCCTCCCACACATTATCATTCCACAGATCAGACTGCAATGCCTTTGGGGCAGGGCCTCCCCCCTCCGACCACATTTGTAGAACTTCTAGAACCTGGCGAGGGCTTGAATAGAGGCTTCTGCTAATGGGAGACATCCCTTTCATACCAATGATGCATGAGGGCCAGGGCTTTTTTTCTGGGAAAAGAGGCAGTGGAACTCAGTGGGTTGCCAGCACAGGGGGCAACTCTTGGTGGGAGGAGGTGCCCCTGGTACCACATGCGCATGCACAAAGTGCACGCATGCTCCCAGGACCAATGATGTCACTTTGGGTCAGCTGGAACAAGGGGGCGGGGGTTAAAAGTTTAAATCACCCTTGGTGAAAATGGTCACATGGCTGGTGGCCTTGCCCCCCGGATCTCCAGACAGAGGGGCCCTCCACGCCGCTCCAGCGGGCCACCAGCCGTGTGTCCATTTTCAAGAGGTTCTGGAACTCCGTTCCACCACGTTCCAGCTGAAAAAAAAGCCCTGAGGAGGGCCATATTTGAATTCAACCCTGGCTGAGGCCAAAGCGCTCTCCCGGGGGACTTCGCACTCAGGCTGCACTTTGCCGAAATGTATGTTTGTTTATAGTTCGCCTTTCTCACTGGGACTCGAGGAGGATTACGCAATGCAAGTCAATACTGCCAGCAGCTAGGAATAATACCATCAAGTACGGGATGCAGAAGTTTGAAAACAAGCATAAATTTGGCTTGTATAAAGCAGTTATAGATCTCATGTCCTACATGGCAGTTTTGCATGGGTTCCCACGGTAGAACTGGAGAACTTGCTTTGCGTGTTCCGGGTCCCAGCTTCAGTCTCTGACATGATGTGTAGCAAATCTTGAGAAAGAAGGACCCCTCGACAACTGCCAGTCAGAGAAGCTAACTGGACCTACAGTGGGTCTGGTTTGAGGGAAGGCTGCATCCTGTGTTCCTTGGAGAAGCCCAGAGCCAAAGCATGCCCTTAAGGTTGTAATCCACCCTGAGCCCGCTGGTGTAGGGAAAGCGGAATATAAATCAAATAAATAAATAAATAAATAAATAAATAAATAAATAAATAAATAAATAAATAAATAAATAAATAAATAAATAAATAAATAAATAAATAAATAAATAAGGTTTCAGGGAAGGGTTTTTTGCCCTGAGTTGCTACCTTTTGTGTTCTTGATAGAAAAATCAGGAAAACCTAAGTGATTCTACTATATATTGTTTTTGATCATGTAATTTGTTTTAATCATGTAACTTGCAAAAAGTATTCAAGCTGCACTCTGCAAACTAAACTGCTCGTTGTCGGTCTCCTAGTGCCATCCCACACGGGGCCTGTGCATGCGCAGAAGATCTCAGTGAACAGAAGTGACAGCTAAGTGCAACTCTCCCGTTTTTGTCTCACATAGCAAATGTCTGAGTTATTCCTGATTTCTGACGAGGCCGGCAAGTTTGGGTATTGGGATTCCTGACAAAGCTAGAACGTCTGAGAGCCTTAGGATTTCTGCAGAGGTTAAGAAGAAAGTCCGAAATATTCTTAGAACCTAGCTCACCCACAAGCACTCACTGCAAAAGCAGAACTGTCTGGTTTCTAACCAGTACAACCGCTTGCTTAGAAAATACACAAAGAGCCTTAGAATTAATCAGTAGAAACGAAGATTCCATTGTATAAGTGCTTAAAAGACATGCACAGAATTGTTTACCTGATTGTATAAAAGATGTGGCATCCTGCCCCCAGGCAGGCTGAGAGCTTTTGCAGACTACTGCCTCTGACCTTCTGTTCCATTAGAATAAAGCTTTAGCCTGTTGGCAGATGACAACATGTAGGGTTTTTGAGGGTTGGGTTTGGGGAGGGACCTCAGTAGGACATGATGCCATGCAGTTCTCCCTGCAAAGCAGCCGTTCCCAGGGGAAATGATCTCTCTGCTCTGGAGATCAGTTGTAATTCCAGGAGATCTCCAGGCCCCATCTGGAGCCTCCATGCTGGAGGCTGGGAACTGAATTTAACATCTTGGGCTAACAATGATCTTTAGGGCACCAGCCCCTTGTTTGGCTAACACAGACCCAAGCAGGTTTCCTTTGCCCATATAATTAAAAGGGGGTTTGCACTTTTTTAACCAGTCCTTTGAAACACAAGATCCAGAAACAAGATTCGAACCTGCGACCTAAGCTTATTTGGGCTGCCGCTGTTGTCTCCTAGCGCATGCGCGCAGCAGCTTCCATTTCCTTCTCGGAGAATTTTGCCATCGGCGGCTCGCTCCGCTCTGTATTGACCATAGGGCACTCCCAGCCTCTCCGCCATCTTGGTTTCACAACGAGGCCGCAGCGACCAGCCTTCCCCGTCCCCCGACTTAAACGTCATCGGAAGTCAGCGCCCCCATTGGCTCTGTGTCTCTGTGGGCGGTGCGAAAGCTTTCGACTCGGAGAGTCTTTCCAAAGGCTAGAGCGGAACTCATCAATTGTTGTCCTAAGGGAAACCCTCCGCGAGCGCCGACTCCGCGTGGACCTTCTGGGCCTGGGTTGTCTATGGTGGGAGGGGCCATCTCCACGCCTGTGATAGGGCGCTTTCAGGCTGGCGCCATGTTGGCTCGAGACCGCGGGGCGGGGCGGGAGGCGCTTCCGCTCCGGGCAACGGTCCTTCCTTCAGAGGAGCCGGAGGGGAGAAGCGGTCTGGCCGGGGCGCGGGCGCCTGGAAACCGGACGGAGGGGAGGCGCGCTTGCCGGGGCCTGCGGGGAGAATCCTCTCGGCGCCGTCGGGGGCTCTGCCCCCCCCCGCGCCGGTTCTCGGGCAGGCGATGGCCGCCCCCCCTCGCCACAGCGGCGGCCGCGAGGAGGAGGAGGCGGCGGCGGCGGCGGCGGAGAGCCTGCCCTGCGCCGCCCGAGCCCCCCTGCCCGCGCCCCCGGCCCGGCCCCCGCGCCCCGACCCCCGCGTGCGGCTCACCCCGGAGCGGCAGGGCGGCGCGCCCGCGGGGGGGATCCTCCGGCGCTGCGGCCCGGGCAGAACGCGCCGCAGGCAGGTGAGCGGGGAGGGCGGGGCCCGCGGCCGGGCCGGGCCGGGCGAAGGGGCCCCTGCAGCCGCCTCCGCCGCCTCTGCTGCTCTTCCGCCCCAGGTTCGTTTCCGGCTGGACTCCGGCGAGGAGGAAGGCGGCGGCCCGGAGCTGCCGGGGCAAGCGGCGGAGAGCCTGGCCGGCGTGCTGGCGAGAGAGGACTGGCGGCCGGAGCCCCCCCGCGGCCTGGGCGCCCCCGTGCTCCACAGCAGCGCCGCCTTGGGGGCCGAGGTGCGGGCGGCGCGCGAGCAGGCCTTCGACGCCCGCCAGGCGGCCCGGCAGCGCCTCCGCAGCTCCTTCGTGGCCCGCTGCGCGGCGGAGGCTCGGGTGGGCGAAGGTAGGTCGCGCGGCTCTGCAGGGCGCCTCTCCCGCGGCAGCGCCAGTTAACTGCCCGTCCGGGGAAAAGCCGACCCGGCGTCGCTGCCAGCTGGCGCAGGCGAGACCCGAGGGAGAATCTCTGACTCGGACCGCCAGGCGCCGCTTCGCTTCCCCGCCGCCATGGAAGCAGCCCGGGGGCCTTGGGCCAGTCCTGCCCGCTCAGCCTGACCCACCTCACAGGGCAGTTGAGAGGGCAGAACTGAGAAAAACGAAAGCTGCTTCGGCTCCCCACTAGAGAGAGAGAGAGCACAGTAGGGTATGAAAACCTAAAGTCCTGAGTTGGGTGCTTTGCTCCTCGGGACTGGCTAGAAGGCTGCTCCCAGAAGAGCCATAGGCTCAAAAGCAGGGTTTGGGAGGAGGGGTAGCAGTACCTCCCTCCTACAGACAAGGTTCAGGGGGGAAATGACCCAGAAATGCGAGTGGCATATTAAGAAGCACCACTGGAGAAGACTGTTGCTGTCATATGGTCTTCTACAAGAGAAGGCTAGAATACACAGTTGCCTAACGGCTATAGAGCAGTACTGAGGAGGTAACTGGTTCCATGTTCTCCCTCTGCCCTGGGCTTATCTTGTGGCCTTTGTCACATCACTTGGCTGCAGTTCCATCTGCTGAAACCCTGCCCCCCCCCCCCGCCCCCACAGAGGAAGGTGAGCACTGGAACCATGCTGCAACATTATGCTATGCAAGGTGGTGGCGGGAATGAAGAATGTGTTCTTGTTGCCATCTCTTCCAAGGAACTGGGGGGACGGACTAATGGGAACATTTTTTTCCTTCAGCTGGACAGAATGGGAGTACCTTCAGTCCTCAACACTGCACTAGGATTGTGTGTGTCTCACGCACTACTTTGGCAGTTGTCAGATAATCCAGTTTTGTAGCAAGAGATAGCAAAATGGTGCAGCTACTTCAAGCTGCCCTGTCCATCTAATCAAGTGTGGGACGTGCACCCATCCTTCTCAAAGTTCTCCCACTCCCCAGATCACTCTCACCCCACAGGCATGAACATCCCTCGGGAACAGCAGCTCTATCAAGGTCTGGTCAGCCTGCAGGTGCCTGCAGAGGAACTGGTGAGCTCTGCGGTGCGGGAGAAGCTTGCACTTACTGGGCCCCGGCTGCCAGAAGCCAGAAAGGTGAGCTGGGGAGAGCTTTTTGCAAAGCATTCCGTGGCCCTCACTGAGGGCTAAACGAGCTTCTCAGTCTTGGTTGGGGAGGGAGCTATTCAGTTCCTCTTGCTTCTACAAAGCTCCTGGAGGACAGGTGCCTGAGCAGTGGCACCAGTTCGGTACAGGCTCCCCTGCCCAGCTCTCTTTTTGAGACCCAGGTATAACGTTTCCTCAATAAATACTAAGCTGTCCCCTGGCACTGCATACTAGGAGGCAGCTTGCAAGGGCCCAGACCTACTGGCATTCTATGACCCAGAGGAGCTGTTCACGGAGACGGCCTTCTTGGATGTGGAGGGACTGCCACCCTTGGAGCCGAAGCCACGCACACGAGATGCAGCAGCCACTTTCGTGATGTACCGGAAGCTGCGCCAGTGGGACAGCTGAGGGGGGGGGGGGCAGGCTGCTCCCTGTGCCTTCCAAAGGACTCAGACTGCCTTGGCTGTAGCACGGCAAGAGGGCTATTCATTCACAGGCGGCTTGTACGTGTGCGCGCACACACACACTTCTCTATTTTTGTACATGAACTGAATTACAAGCAACACTTTTGACTTTGTCCCCCCTACTACCCACCCATCTCCTCCCTATAAACACAAATTGGGCTATCAGTTGGTAATTTGTAGGCTTTATTTATATATAGAATCAACATCTTTGTAAAGATCAAAGTCCTGGCTCAAACCATCCCATTGTGGGGGAGGGGCAAGGCAGGTAGCTCTTCTGAAAGGAGGGATAGCCTGGCTTCTTCAGCCATTGCTCCAGATGGGGTACCAGGGCACAGGAGGTAGCCTGCCCCCTCCCTCCCTCCTTAAGTGGAGCAGGGGTTTGTTCTAGTCTCTCCCCCCCTCCCGCTGGAAACAGGTAGCAAGCTGCCTGCAGGAGCCCAACCCTGTTTTCTACCTTCCTCGTATACTAAACACTGTAGAGGGAGCTCATCCCAGGAAGCAGACAGCATGGGGGGAAGCTTCACTAGTTTATGTCCTGGGGGGGGGGGTGCTGCCTCCCACTGATGATCTGCCTGCCCCACTCACTGTTCAGGGGATGCCCTCCCCCATCTGCCCCTCTCCACAACTAGGATTCCACTACAGTTTTTCCTTGAGTGGCCAGGGGGTGGGGCACTTGCCAAAAGCTGCAGGGTAGCATTTGTTCTTATTCTGGGTCATGCCTTCAGGAGGAGCACTAGGAAGAAGCTAGCCAGCACCCTCTCCACTGCCATGAGAAGAGGGACATGCCTACCTCCCACCCCCCGCAACTTAAGGATCATGGTAGCGGCTCCAGGCCATCTCGGTTTTCTCTGTTCTTCACTTGGCCAGCTGCAGGCAAACGGACAGGAGCCCCAGAGGCGAAGCAGCTCCACCTCCAGGGTCACAGGTGGCCAGTCTCCCAGTCCTCTCTGCTTTCCTGTCAAAGTGTCTCTGGAAAATGTCCCTGGCTGCTGCTCAGAAGGGCTCTCTTGCCTGGGCAAAGCTTCTCATTGCGCTTTTGGGAGGGCCTTGTGGAAGAGATAGATGGGCCGCTGGAATCCTATGGAGAGAGCCCAAACAAGCAGTCAGTCAGTCAGAAGGAGGCCCAGTTCAGCACTGCAGCACAGCTTCGGGTCACAGAAGGTCCCACATTCCCTCCCAGGCCTCTTCCATAAAGGGAGGCCCCACCAGTGCCAGCCAGAGGGAGCAATTCTGAGGTAAATGGGCCCAAAGGGCTGAGGCTGCGGAAGGCAGCTCGAGGGTTCTGATCAGCAGAGCCCTCCCCCCAGTCCCATGCCCCCCCTCGGCCCGGTGGATCAGAACAACCCCAAAGAGCGCTCTACAATATTGGGGGAAGTTTAAGCATTAATAACCCTGAAGCAGTACTAGAGCATGTGCTAGGAGCCCAAGACCGTAGAAGCGTTCCTTGGAAAAGCCATGAGTGCTGAGGACCTCCGCGGAGTTTCTGCTTTTGGCTCCATACTAGAGAGCTGCCGGTTCTCTAGCTCACCGGCTGCTTTTTGCTCATGCTGAAGGGCTGCGCCCTGTCCAGCCACTGCTCTCCCTTAGGAACACGCAACCTAGTTCAATTTCAGGGGCCTGCACACGGGCTCCTCTCAACCCTGCCCTCCTTCAGCACCGTTCTCTGGGTCATCCAGAGCTCATGCAAGACTGATGGGGGCAGCTTCACCACGCCACCCTCGCCCTCCCATCCGATAGTCTGCAGGCACCGCAAGCGCTCCAAAGGTGGCGGATCTGTCCTGCCCCATTCACCTCTGGAGGTGTGCCTGGGCGTCGCCACCAATTCACAGCTGGAGAAGCCGACTTCAGGCGAGGTCAGGTATGCAGGGAACTGGTCAGGCTTCAGCTTGATGCGGTGGAAGTTCCTGCATATGGTCTCCTAGAAATGAGAGGAAGGCGTGGAACATCCAGCCGGGTCTCCCCCCCGCCCCCCCCCCCGCCAACACGGTCTTCCGTTTGTTCTGCTTCATCTGAGAGGGCAGGACAGGTGGGAGGCTGTGGCTGTGGCCTCGGCCACAGCACGGCCTCTGCAGTTGTCCTGCCCTCCCTCCTGAGGAACTGCAACCAACCGAGGATTGTGAAGGCCTGGGGGGAAAACTAGGAACTAAGGCAACGATACTTTTAGATGCCATAAATAGGGTGCATTTTGTGTTTTAAAAAGGTAAAAGTAACTTTAGGTTGGATAGGGAAAGACTGCATATTTCCATTTGCCCCCAAGCACGGATCACCCCGTGGGTTCCAAGTTCCCAGAAATAATACATCTCTAGCTTCTCCTTGCCTGGGGTTGGTGTGATGACCACCAGGCCTCAGGCACATCATCCCCTGGGGGGCAATGTCTGGATGGCACTTCCCCCTACAACAGATTTCTGTCGAGTGTATTTTCTTCCTGCTTTTCCTCCAAGGAGCTTGGGCAGTGTCCCCAACTTTCCATCCCCTACCCAGTAAGTCACTGGCTGTGGATTGTCCAGCAAGCTTCAGGGCAGAGTAGAGCTTTGTACCCAGGCGTCCAAGATCCAACACTCTAACCACCACACTGGCTCTAAGCAATAAACCAGTGATACTGAAAGCAGTGAGTGAGTGTCGCTCCGCCTGAATCCTGCCCCCTTCCGTATCTGCCCTTGGGACCAGCAGCAAAAAGCACAGAGATCTCTGCCATCCAACAGATCACTCTAGCTGGCTCTGCCTCTATGCCCTCCCTCACCCCCTTAGGCACTCTTCCTTCGGATGCCGGGGGTGGTGCGAGTGGCCACACACAAGCTGTTCCCACGGCAACTCGCGAGGGCCAGCTCTGCCCAGGCACATCCCTGCCAGGCTAGCCTGCCACTCACCGTCAGGTTCTTCCTTTTGCCGTACGAGGCCCAGGCTTGGGGTTCCAGCAGCAGAATGCCATCAGGCCGCAGGTGGCGGTAGAGGCGCTTGAAGAGGCGCTTGAGCCCCTCGTCCCCCCAGTTGAGGTGCACCCACTTGGTGAGGCTGAGGCAGAGGATCACGTCGTACTCTGGCTTCTGAGCCTCCAGCAGCTCATCACGTTCCAGCACGTAGTTGCCCTGTGGGGAGAGGACACGGCTCCCTGAAGACCCGCCAGGCTCCGTCCTTGCTTCTGCTTTCTCACAGACCTCTGCACAGCATCGCAAGCACGCGCACAGCAGTGCTGATGCAGACTTCTATCCACAACGGCCATCTGCAGCCATGCTGCCAGTTTCCACTGGAGGCTGCAAAGCAGCTGTGCCCAAAGCAGACTGATCCCTGCCCAAGAGAGCAGCACAAAAGCTGGGAAGAGTCCAGGAGCATTCAAGGCCAAGGAGTGGACAAAGGTGGGGGACAATGCAGGCTCAGCCTCAAGGCTGGCCTGGGGAAAACTTGGCCAACGCAGCTGAAAACTGCCCCCTTCCAGCTTCATCCCTAAGCTCGGCCCTTTCCACCCCCCTGCCAAGGAGCTCTGATCCCTGCACTGCCCTGAGGGTCACTCTTTCTCAGAGAGAGAAGGGGACGAATCCAGGAAGGACACCGGCAAGATGCTGCTTGCTGTGCCCTCTGGGTTGGGGAGAGGGAGGTGCGCACCTTGGCAGCAGCCGTCCACATACCGAAGCACAGAGGTGTGTCTGGTGCTCAGGAATCCAAAGTATTCTTGCAAAGTGCAAGAGAAATTTAGTCCCCATCCCATGCATAAGGAGCAGGAGAAGGGTGGAGGGGTGTAAGGGGCAGGCCTTGTTCCACCTAGTATGGAATAAAACTTGGGTTCTTGCAAGAAATCTTATTAGGCCTGGCTACTGGGAAAGGCGCAAGCTGTGTTAATTAGCTGCACCTGGGCCGCTTTCTTCTCCTGAGAGAGTGGCCTTGGGAAGGCCAGGGCTTGGTGCTGATCTCAGCTCTTGCCATACTCCCTAAACTTAATTAAGAAACGAGCCCTGATTGATGCCCCGAGCAGGCTGATGCCCCTCCAGATTTGAAGAAGCCTCTTTGTTTCTAGGCAGTTTACCATTACCACCACCAGTCTTGACCAGCCTTGCCACCTTGTAGCCATTGCCAACTACCAGCTATGCAAGAGAACAGCCAGCTTCTAGCTCCATGCCATCTCCAGGATGCCCAGTGTGAGCTGGCATGGATGGCCTTGGGTAAGATCAACCAGCTGTGGAACCAACTCGGAGAATGCTAGTCAGTCAGCCAGCAAGTAGCATTTTAGCCAGTTGGAACACAGATCAGCAAGGTGTTTTCTGCCTTGCCTAAATGCTTTCATGAGCGGTTTCTGCTTTCCGCGTGCTTCTATGTTCTTCCTTTAATAAACTCCTGTTTTACCCGCCTGTGTCTGGTGTTGCTTGCCAAGGAGGAACCCACACTCGAAAGAGCCCAGCGTGCTTCAAACAAACCACCAGAGCTCTTAGAAGCTCCTAGGGGCTCCTGGGTGGCCAGGAGAGCTGGCAGGGATGGGGGGGGGGTCGATGCAGGGGGATTTCTGCGTTTAATCTCAAATCAAGAATGTGGCTTGGTGGGTATTCTGCCTGCAACCAGCCACCCCCCCCCCCCCGCCCCGCAAGCAAAAGGTGCCTGCTCTTGTTCTTTATGCCTCTGCCGTGAGCTACATGGGGTGGAGGGAAAGAAAGTCCACAGCCCAAGGGGGCCTTCCCCTTCCTCTGCACCACTGGGCTGCTTGTCTGTGGGATGCTGCTAGTCAAAACCTAAGCTGGGGCCTTCTTTGTTGCCTTGCTTGGAGCTTCAGGTGCCCTGGGCTGGCAACATGGATGCTCTTCAGTGGGACTCAGCGTGGGCGCAGGTGGAGGAGAGAGCTTCCGTTGACCAGAGCTGCTCCTGACCAGCCCGTGGGTCACCTGTCCAACTGCACTGCCAAAAGCCAAGAGATCGATAACAACCCATGCTGGCTGCTGTCTCCCACACTGCCAGCCTCTTCTGAACCCCTCTTCGGCTCCCTGTTTTAATGCGGCCTGGACTGCGCCCCAAGGGCCACTCAGCTCTCCATCCCTCTGCCCCCCAGCCCAGACCACAGAGTAGCAACCCAACACTCTTAGGCCAAGCCAGTTCCACCACAAGACATCAGAGCCGTGCACACACCCAAGGGGTGCTCCATACAGGCTTGTTAGACCAGTGGCCCCTCTCCAAGGCCTCTTTCCCTGCCAGCGCCCCAAGGTAATTTTAAAAGGGGAGGGGCTGAGCCTCAGCTCTTCTGCAAGCAAGGCAGTAGGGATGCTTCCAGGCAGGCCCAATCCAAGCCGGCAAGATGTAGAAAGTAGAACCTTCCTGATAGCCAAGTGTGTCCCCCCCAACACCCTACAGAGGCTGAGATGACCACAGCTTGTCTCTCAGCTCTCTGTGGCTCCCCTCCCCCCCCCAGCTACTATACAGCAAACCGAGAAAAGAAACGTAGGGGCATCAGCAGATGTACAGCTGGAAAGCAGAAAGGGCGAGAAGGGAAAGCAGGTTTCTCCAGGCTTCAGGGAAGACTTTTTCGGCGTAAACAGCCCCCCTAGGGTCTGGTTTTCCCTGGCCCCAAACTGCTCCAGAAGCAGCCTTGGTATTAAGGGTGCTACAGGCTGAAGTTCCTCCTCCACAGCCAGCTTCGGAATGCTGCTCCTCTGGCTGTGAACGGCTCGGCACTTTGCAAGACCTCCTAGGACCCATCTGCTCAGGCGAGCTGCCAACTCCCTCCTCCAAGTACTCCCACCAAGTTCTCCAGAGGGCCCAAACACCCAGGGATTGCCTGGATGGCCCAGGAGACCCGAGAGCCAACGTGATCCAGCAGCCAACCCTTTCCCTGCTTGAGGCAGCACCTCCCCCCACAAAACCCCCCAAGCCAATCATCTCTGCATGCCACCAACTCAGTCAGGGAGACCCAGTCAGCACTGAACTTCTCTTCCCCCCAGCTTGGGTGAACATTCAATACAAGGGGAATTTGGCATGACATGGCAGGACGTTAACTCTTTCTCCCCATCTTCCAGAAGGGTATGGGTACACGCATAGATAAGACAGCTGCTGAGGCCCTGCCCACCTACGCTACACCTGAAGGCCAGCCTCACTGCCTCCAGGTAAGAACACAGTGAAATACAGCTCTACTTTATTCCTAGAGCCTAAATCAGCCAGAAGTGCGATGAGAAAGGAAGCAGGACGATCCCATTGATGCAACTCTGAAACCAGCGTAAGAGGCACAAGGAGCCCTCCATGAACTCACCTGCTTCAGCTCCGTCCAGCCCCACCCAAAACATCAGAACACAGCATTCTCAGAAGCCAACCAGCCAATCTCAACCACAGCAGCAGCCCAGGTGGCTACAGATACAGCCCTTCCCCTGCTTTACCTTGACAAAGAGCACGTTGTTGGGGAAGATGTTGGCATCTGCACCATCTTGGGGCACCCTTGGTGCAGCAATAGGCCCTCGGCTGGCCATGAGAGACACAGGGAAGGTCTTCTTGGTAAGGCAAGCCCCCTCACTGCTGCCACCACTCTGCTGCTGCACTTGAATCTCCTCAGAAAGGTAGTGCCGGATGTTCTGGCGTGCCGAGTGGATGAGAGCCCCATCAATGTCCACACCCACCATCCTGCTGGGACCCCACTTCTTGGCCACGTTCAGAGTGAGGTGCCCCACATTGCAACCCACATCCAGCACCTCTTTACCCTGGAACCACTCGGGCCTCATTACCCGCAACCGGGAGTCCTCGCAGTCAGGGTTGCGGTAGCCATAGTATTTGCAATAGTTGCCATACTGGAACTTGCGCTGCGACTGCCGCCGAGGCTGCTGTGTGGAAGGAGGTGGCTGGTGCCTGCACCTGGGCACGCTCCGTCCCCTCTCTGGGCTGCTTCGATGAGATGGTTCACTCGCTGTGGATGACCCTGGATGCTTGGCTCCAGCACCCTCTGTCTTGCTACAAGTCCTGCGCCTCTTGCGATGATGGTGATGATGGCGGCTGCTGCTGCCACCACCTGCTGAAGAGGCCATGGAAGCACCAGAGGGGGCGACGGAGCTGGAGGCCTGCTGGCCCCGTGGCAGGTCTCCACTGCCATGCAGCAAGGGGGACACCACCTCATCGCGGCAGTTGATGGCTGTGTTGAGTTCATAGGGCTGCGGAGTGGCTCCGTTGCAGGCCTTCTGGCACGACTTGCAGGAGGAGGCAGCCTTGCTGCCCTCGGGGTTGCTGGCTGCCCGCTGTGCCCCTCGATGGCGATGTCGCTTGCGCCCGGCTTTGATGGGGGAGGCCAGCACCGGGGGGTCCTCCTGGGCGTTGTTAAGGCTCAAGGGGTCGGTAATGTCCTTGGGAATGAGGATCTCAACTGGGTCGCGGCCCTTGGCCGGCAGGGGCGAGGACTTGGGGGTCTCGGCGTTGAGGGCCTGGTTCACCTCCTCGTCTAGGAGACTGTTGAGGTTCAGCGGGTCGAAGATGTTGCCGCCCAGCAGGAATTCCGAGGGCAGGACCGGGTCGCACTCCGAGTTGACCCGGCGGCGCCGCTTGAAGGCGGGGTGCTTGAAGCCACCCACGTTGCAGCTGTTGCGCCGCTTGCCGCCCCCGGGGGGCTTCTGGGGGGGCTGGAGGCCGTTGCGGGGCCGCTGGAGCTCAGCCAGGCCGTCCTCCTCCTCCTCCGGGGCCGCGCCGCCGCCGCCGCGCTGCCCGGGCCCCGGCCCCGGCCGCCCCGGGGGGACGTCCCCGCTGCCGCTCTGGCGCCCTTCCTCGGCCCCACCCCCCCTGGGCGGGGGCTTGAGGGGCGGCGGCGGCGCCGGGACCAGGAAGGTCTCCTTGTCCGTGGCCATCTCCAGCATGCCCCGCGCCGGGGCCGGCCCGCCCGCGCCGCTCTCCGCACTCACCTCGAGCTCGAGGCGCTCGCGTCTCCCTCCACCCCTCTTCGGGCCCTCCGACGCGTGCGCCGTTAGGCTCCTCCGTTCTGCGCAGGCCCTGTGTTTTCCGACGCGCAGCCGCAGCGCTATTCTCTCTGGCAGGTTCAAACGCACATGCGCACAAACACTCCCCTACAACCGTCGGCTGCTCCTCCCCTCCCGGCGCATGCGCGACTCCAACAGCACCCAGAGGAAGAACGCTTCGCGCCTCCTGCCTTCCCGCGATGGCACGCGCCCCCTTCGACTGAGGCTTATATATTTGAGGGGCGGGTTCGCAGAAAGACTCGCCTCCATCCCTTAGAAAAGACCAATAGAAATTCAATATTATGGCCACTCACTTGGAATGATAACCAATCACGCTCCTTTCTACAGTGAGCCCCAGAAGCCACCGCCCCTCTCTTCTTCCCGCCTCCGCATTTCCATTTTAGCCAATAGATGAACAGGTTTAGAACAACTGGAGCCAATCCAATCGGGGAGGGTCCTCGTTTCTTCAGGGTAGTTTATATCAAGCGCCTGCTTCAGTGTCTTCAGGCTTCAAAATACAAAAACTAGACCAAAACGGATCCTTTCCACCTCTAACAACAGCCATTAATAAAAAGTTTACATCATAGACTAGGAGGTAAAAACTGTGGAAAAATGTTTCCAAAAGCAAGCTATTGTTTTTCCAGGCACTGATTTAGACCCCTCAAATAACCCCTGAGAAAAAACATTGTGGATTCTTTATGTTTCACAGAGACCTTTTCTTAAAGTGCACGGACGGACCGGAGAGATTGTGCGGAATCAGCGCATTCTGCCTTTTGTATATATATGAAAGTAACCACATTTTATTTTTAAAAGCCTTGCCAGATAGACGGTTGCCAACGATCACGTGACTTCAAACGAAGCCGGCTTGCGCAAAAGTCACCGGGATTTGTAGTTTCAAAGCGCGGAGTGCCGGAACTTTGCGCGCGAGCGAGCGCGCGCTTGAAAATTTTAGTGGTACGAAAGATGGGCGGGCAAACTCAAACGCGCGTGCGTGTTTTCTGTGTAAATAGTCTCTCCCCCCCCTCCGCTCTCACCATGTGATTTGGGGGGGGGGGTGGCGTTTAAGACGACGAAGCCTCGCTCCCATAAAAATGGTGGACCTGCCTGACCAAATGGCTCTGCGGCTGTGCAAGGGACGCTCCTGCAAGCCTTCAGTCTCTTTTCAGTGACTGAGCACGTGCAAAGTGCTCTTCAAAGTCCGCAGAGGGGCCTCTCGAGCAGTCAGCAAAGGATGAAATAATTTCCCTTGACAAATCCATCTAGCTAATAACAAAACCCTTCTACCTAGTAAAAATATCTAACATATTTTAAAGTGCTTTCACTCTTTCAAAGTTTTCAAGCAGGTTATTTTATAATCCTTATATCAGCCCTATCAGGGAACCTGAGCCTGGGAGAAAGAACATGGCTTTCCTAATGAACTTGTGGCATAGGGGAGCTTTGTATGGTGTGCCAGATGACAGCTAACTCTAGGCAACGCCAGCTCCACAGCATGAAGACCAGCAGAGAGAGACTCTTTTCGGGGGGGGGGGGCAGGGTAATGGCCTCCCTCCAAATGCTTCAGGAAAACACGTCAAAGCATTCTTCTTCCAGAGTGCTTCTGAGGAGATGGATGTGGAGTGTTCCATATCCTCCATAAAAACAGCTAGTATCGCCCAGCAGCCCAGAGACTGAGCTGCAACTGTCCCTGGTTCAAATCTTACCTCTGCCACAAACTCTTTCACCAAGGTGGAGGCCATAATCCTGGCACGCTTTACAGCAATGCCCCGAGCTGGTCCTTAAAGACCAACCACAGCGGCCATGCATCCCGCCAACACTTTGCCTAAACACCCCAAAAGACAAGAAGAGGGGTGGGAATTTTCACAAGGAACGAAGGCCATAAAAAGGAGGGTTGCCTGGGGAAAACCGGGGTTGTTAAAATCCTGCGGTATCTTCTATGATTATGCTGTTTTGATCAATCTCACCGGTGTTATAATTTCAGGGATTATTTTAAAAGATTTTGCCGATTTGCGTGTCTGCATTTTATGCAGTATGGATCAGTTCCTGACCTGGATTCCCTTTTTTTCCGTCAGGCAAGAGGGAAGTGCACATCAATAGTTTGATATATAGCACTGATGCTCCCAAACGGTGTCTTTGTGAACTTGTATCTATTTACCTCATGGCATTGTTTATGGAAATATCCTTGATATTGACTGTGCTAATCTCACACTGTGTAATCCCGCTTGACTCTCGGTGAGAAAGGCGGACCATAAATGACATAAATAAATAATAAATACATTACTGGGCTAATCATTTATTTCTTTTCAGGGCCCAGAAAAGCCTGTGCTCTGATCCTAGATTTTATACACCAGCAGCGGGTGGTCGGTAAAAGGCACTCTGCGCGTGCCCAGAGGCCCTGTTATGCGGGGCGGGGGGAGAGTTTGAGGCCCGATCAACGAAGAGAGGCAGTAAACATCCCACTGGGGCGGAGGCTTCGCATAGAGTCCAAGCGCGCATGTCCGAAGAAGAGCGTCGCTCTCCGTCCAAGCCCGTGACGCCTTTGAGCATGCGTGGTGTGGACCTCTCCTCTCATGAGTCATTCCTTCCTCTGAGGGTAGGGGATAGGGATCGGACAGGACTGGGGCGCATGCGCAGTTCCGCTTTCTTTCCCAGGCGCGCTGGTTCGGCGGAAGGGCGGGGGGAGGAGAGGCGCGAGGGCGAAAAAGGCGCCAAAGGGCCGCGCCGGAAGTCGCCGCTGGCCTCGCGGATGCCCGCGCCTCCCGTGAGGTAATTTCGCGGAGCTCCAGTTTGGGTTGGAGAGGCCCGTGCCAGCGAGGTACAAGGAACCGAAGAGGCCTCTTTTTTACCTTCCTCAAAGATGCTGAGCAAAAGCCCTTTGCCAGGGCCTCACACTGGCGGCGTGAGCGGCGGGACGCAAACACCTGGGGGCGCAGGCCTACGCGGGTCTGCTCAGAAGCAAGCCCTACTGTGTTCGATGGAGCTTACTCCCACGAAACGGCCCGTCGGATGGCAGCCTTGGCGGGCGGGCTGTCAGTAAAATCCTAAGGGCGCTTTCTTAGGAGTAAGCCCCTTTGAGTAAAACGGGGCTAAATTCTGAGTAGGCCTGCCTAGGCTTACTCCCTGTTACAATTAAATGCCCCCAAATGCTGGAAATGTGGAAACGGCTGGCCTTGAGGAGGGTCTCTCCATGTTAGCAGAAGCCCCTCAGCCCAGGAGTGGCGCCAAGCCAACAAAACTGGCTGGCAAGGAAGAGGAGTCCGTCCCAACCAGCATTTGGGCAAGACCCAGCCGTGCTTCATTATCTCACTGCAAAACTTTCAGATTTCAAAGTGCTTTTGGTTTGGCTGGATTGTGCCCATTACATCTTGAGGCTTTCTTGGATCGCTGTACAGTTCATGTATTCCCTGCATTTGTCCCCAAAGCAGCGTACACCATTCTCCTCCATTTCATCCTCACGATAACTGTGAGGTAGATGTGATTGAGACGGTGAGACTGGCCCAAGGTCACCCAGCAAGCTTCCATGGTGGTGGGGAGGGGGGAATCGTAGCCCAGAGCACAGCCCTCTTCTTTCCCAGTGCTGTGGCCATAAACTAGCTGAATGAGGCCCCTGTGGGAACAAGATAGGCTTCAGCGCGCTTCACTCTGGATAAGTTTGGCCTTTGAAAAAGCCCCATCACACCTTGACATAATCAGATGAAGCTAGCCCAAAGCCTCAGTGGACAGAAAAGGCACCTAAATGTGATCATCTAGGCAGTAGGCTGTGAGGAGGGAGTTCTTGAGTGGAGGTGCCTCTGCAGAAAAACTCATGTCTCTGGTAACCACCTACAGCTCTACTGAAGTAGGGGGCACACATGGCAGGGCCTGGGCAGAAGATCTTCACTGACAGCTGAGCTAGTTCATAATGGAAGCAGTCCTTCCATTAGGAAGAAGTGAACGTGTGGTGGGGAAAACCCTTGCCTGTTAGTTAAAAGCAGAATTATTTGGTTCAGAAAGAAGCGATTGAAAGCACTTTTGACATCCTTTCACTTTGGTTTAATTGTTCTGGACTAACACTCATATTTTTCTATACTTTTGTGACCATGCACTGAGAAGACCATTTATACTTCATCTTGGTTAAATTATTCAGTAATGGTAGAGTTAATGTGAAGTAAGTGTAGAGGGAAAATTCTGGGGAATCTCCTGCTCTTTACCTTCACAAGGAGTTTCATAGTTTCATTTTTAAGGACACTTGATTAAATACATGGCCTTTATTTCTTGCCTTCTTTTCTCCCCCTTTTTCTGAATTAAAAGTTGGATTGGAAACAAATACCTCCAAGACACACAGTTATATAATGGCAAGTCAGAACAAAAATGATGGTAAGATCAGCTTGTACTCTATATATTTCAAAGGACCTGTGGGGAGGAGCTGTTCCTCAGTACAGCTACTTATTAATACAGTCCTGCAATGCACGGACCTTTAAAATTCTCAAGGAAATAAGAATGTTGTATTTAGTCCCCAATGGTTCTAGATTGGCAATGAAGAAATAGCCACACCTGTATTCCCCTCCCTCTTTTTAAAAAGTTGGCTAGACATGCATACACCAATGCTAAAGGGTTCCAGCCCAGTTCTTGCTCCTCTAAGGCTATGACTGAAAAGCCTTAATTTGGCTTCTTTTCAAAAACAAGGAAGTGAAACTGATTACAATTATTCATAGTGTGAAGTGGGAGACAAAGCCCACATCCTCCAAAAGAAACAAGTCCTTAATTTTTTCCAGTATTAGTAAAACAATTTTAAAAGGCTTTTCTGCTGAATAACTTCCTGGTGGATTTTTATTTAAGTCATGTGTTACTTGGCCCAGTTGCTACTGAGAAGTGGGGTTTTTTCCTGCTTCCCGATAGCATCACAGTACAGTACGTTGCTGCAGCGCTTTGGGAAAGGCCACAGCAACATCGGACTGGGTGCCATATGGATGGAAAAGCCTGGATTTTCCTAGTCCTGCCTGCACAGCAGCTACTTTCCCTGCTGAAATCCCAGTTGCCCTTTGCCCCCTTGCCCATGTCAACAAAGGGATTTTTTCAGTTTTTTTAAACTGGCCATTGAAACATCAACATGATACGTTGGCGTGTTTATTACTGGTTTTAAAAATTTCTCTGAAATAACTGATCTCCCCCTCCCCCAATGCAGGGAGAAACGGCCAGCATGAGAACTGGTGCAGAGAAAATGTGGGGAAAGTTATCATCTGGAAGACCCGTTGCTGCTGCACTGCTTTGACAGCTACAGCAACAATTGCAGCTTCCACAGGAAAGCACAGCCATGTGGAAAAAGCACATGTGGGATTTCCTGCCTAAAGCACTAAAGGGGCTTGAGTTGACCCTGTGATAGAGGCATATTGTTTTACAAAATATTACTTTGTGCTATTTCAGTAGTATCCTAAGTATGGATGAAGTAAATAGGCTTAGAAGGGTGTGACTCTGGTTAGGATGGCACTGCTAGTCTGTTGTAGTAACAGCAGGACTAGAATGTATTTTAGCACTCATTTTCTTTAGCATATTATTCACTCAAGTGTAAATTATGTTTTTTGTGATTTCAGAGCTCAGGAAGGTGTCAAAGAGACTCTTTGCCCCTCCATTAACTAAACCCTACGCTCCCTTTGCTGAAGGGGAACCAGAGATTCACAGGAAACGAGAAGATGGCCAAACAATTCCTGTTCCTCTGAACCACTCTGAAGTCAATGGATCTTCAGTCAAACCCATAAAAGCACATTATTCAAAGGTCAACATAAGAAGTCAAGATAAGAAGCAGAAGAGAAGCACTAAGGAAGAAAAGGAAGCAAAGCATGAGGAGGTTTCGAACATTACCAAGAATGTAGACAGAAAGGTAGATTTGGCCCCTTAAGTTTGCAGTCTCATTGCCACTGCAACTCAAGGGGCAGGAAATCCCACATGTGCTAGGGTAGGAAGCCAAAGCAGCAACAGAAAAACTACAGGGAATTGCTACCCTGTGGAATATCTCACAATTATGGGGGATCAGAGTAATAGAACCAGAAGTCATTCTTTCATGGCTGAGTTTGAATCAGGGCCAACCAGTGCTCAGCCAAAGAACCAAGAGTCAGCATGGGGATATGCCAAAGCATAGATAACAGCACAGGAACTGCATGGAGCCTCAGCTTGGGGGTGATTCCCCATTCTTTCCTTTTGTGCCCTCCATCTCTCCCCCCCACCCCCTCGGTCTCTATTAGACTATTTGCATGTTTTTAAAAATCAGTTTGTATATCACTATAGTGTTTTAACACTATAGTGATATGTCTGCTACCTACAGTTAAAACCTGGAGGCAGGCCAGCCGGAAATCAGTGTCACTCAGAAGTCTCCAGAAGAATCGCTGCAGTTTGGGAGGCAAAGTGGAGAAAGTGGTTTGCTTGGAAGCTCTGTTGGTCTTGGAGGGCACCACCAAAGTGGACAGGGGAGGAGCTAGTTGTAGTTTCTCACTGCTGAGGGAAACGAAAAGAGGCTTTAGGTGCCAGAGGATTTATTATAGCATACACTTTTGTGAACTAGAGCCTACTTCATCAGTTGCTCAAAAGCTTATGCAAACTTCATCTGTTAATCTTAAAGGTGTCACAATGTTCCCTTTTTTCCTGTAACATTACTACCCATTTGGAGTTGGTAAGGAAAAGGTACAATGCAGATACACAGAAATAATCTGCTGTAATTAGGAGCCCAAATTGAAGCAAAAATTACATGTGGAGGTCCCCTATGTGATGGACATATATCCATGCCTCAGGAACCATTTTTGTGCTCCAATGTTGGTTTTTTTTTTCTTGGGAAAGTTTGGAAATGTATTACTTGGGAGAACATAGACGGAAAACCACAGTCAGTGAAGCCCTTGTTTTCTCTGAAAGAGGGTCAAACTTAAAGCCCTCAAGATGTAAAGTTCTCATTTATTTTCCTATTTAAGATGATTTGCATGATATTGTGTGTTTCTTTAAAAGTTATTAAACGTAGACCTTAGTTGTATACATTTTACACCTGAATTTCAATAGAGTCTCTTCAAGTAGATCTTAAATTACAGTCATGACAGATAAGAGCACTGCCCAGGCATGAAAGAACTTAACTAATATGTGGAAATAACTTGGGGCCATGAGAGAGAGGTGTAATGGGAAACAATTAGATAAAACTCCTACTGGAGAAGAGCGTGAACCTCTCTGAGGACAAGTATAAAAGATCCCAGTTACACAGTCCTTATCTTTCAGCCGTGTACTTGTGTGAGCAAGGGGTGCTGGCTTGGGACTTGTATTTACTGTCCAGTCTAGTTGCTGCAGGCAATGGCATTGTTGTAACTGTCCTGTTTGCTTGTTTTTTGGCAGGAAGATGGTTACCTCACTGACTCAGTATTTGAAGAGATTGTTGAGTGTGTACTTAAGAAATCTTTGGCGGAGTGCATGGGTACGTTGACAGAGAGAGCCTGAGGATAGGAAAGAGTACTTCTTGAGGAAAGTTCTTTACTCACAGAGTAGGTCAGTTGTGGAATTCACTGTCACAGACCTCTAGTTTGGATGGCTTTGAAAGAAGACCAAACAAATGCATGGAGTAGGAGAAATCTATCAATGGCTATTAGCCCTGATGGCTAAATGAAATTGCTGTGTTCACAGAAATAAGAGCCCTGCTGGATCAGACCAGTGGAGGTCCACCTAGTCCAGCATCCTTACCATGGCGGGCCAACAAAGGGCATAGAGGCCAAGGCCTGTCCTGATGTTGCCTCCTGGTATCTGATGAAGGGACCTTTGGAAAGCTCCTACCCTGAAAATCTTGTTGGTCTCTTAAGGTGTCACTGCTGTTCTCTTGGCATTGGTATCCAGAGATTTACTGCCTCTGGATGTGGAGGTTCCCTTTAGTCACCATGGCTAGTAGCCTCTGGTGGAACTGCATGACAGTAATGCTCTGAATTCCAGTGCTGTGGTAGAAAGCAGCAGGAGGAGGATTTTGTTCCCTGCTGATAAGACTTCTGTGGTCATCTGGTTGGCCACTGTGTAATAAAGGGTACTGGACTGGGTGGGCCAGTATTCTGATCCAGGTCACTTGCTCTTAGGTGTTTATGAGAGTGATAAAAGAAGCTGTAAAATAACATAAGAATTGCAGTCTGCACTGTTGCACGGAACTGTTTCATCTAGTTTTACTGAGGTTTTTTGTTCTTTTGAAAAGCTGGGGGGGAGGGAGAGAGCAGTCCAAGCATCTTATGCTGCTTCTGTTTTCCTTCCAAATGACCCCATCCTTCTAGCAGCAAAATAATATCGTGCCTGCAGAAAACAAGAGTGAGCAATTTTAAAGGGGGGTCAAAGGCAGATGGGACATGGAATGGTGTGGTCTAACCTGATCTTGTCAGATTTTGGAAGCTTGTAGCAAACCCAGAGGTGTTCTGCAAGATGCAACCTAAACACTATCAAAAGAACAGCACTTGCAATAGGATATAATTAATGACTTGCTGCAAATTTATAGAAAATATTTCATCCATTTAAAGTGCTCAGTGCAAAAGTGTGATACCAAAAACTTTTTCAATTTCTTAATTGAAAAAGTCTCCAGTCTTCGATGAAAAGAATAAACGCATACTTGAGGACATTGCTACCTACTGTGGGACTGCCTTAAAGGGACACGGTCGAAATTTGTCTTTTGCAATTGATTTGTAAGAATTTTGTATGATAGTGGTTGTTAAGAAATTGAAAGTTTTTGGTATCACACTTTTGCACCGAACAGTTTAAATAGATGAAATATTTTCTGTAAATTTGCAGTAAGTCATTGATTATATCCTATTGCAAGTGCTGTTCTTTTGATAGATTTTGGAAGCTAGCAGGATCAGTACTTGGTTGGGGGGGCACCAATGAAGACTCGGCAGAAGAAGGCAGTGGGAAACCTCTGCTTCTCCCTTGCCTTGAAAACCCCTTGCTGGGGTCCCCATAAGTTGGTTGTGACTTGAGGTACATATTAGAGGTACATGGTATAGATCTGAACCGGCCAATTTCACTTGGCTTGTCAGGCCACTAGCTCTTGGAATGTCAGCTAAAAACCATAGTGGGTTTAGATTCTTGATGATATCGGGAAGATAATATCTGAGAGTTAGCAATACTGTCACACAATGAATCATTAAATTACTTTCACTTTCAGACTTTTTGAACTCATAACCCTTTGAGGCTTTGATTGCAAAGCTGCTTAAAGAAATGTAATTTTTCTTTCCAGAAGACTTTAAGAAGATAGCTCCTTCAGTTGAGGAACGAAGTCTGGGAAGGTAAATTTTTCAAACCTGCTAGTGTGTGGTAGCTGTCCTGACTCCATACTAAAGCCAAGGTATTCTGTACATTCTCAGAGGCACTCTCTAAACATGGAAATTACTCATTACTGTAGTGTATGTATTATTGTGTGGTTGTTTTCTACAGAGTAAACCAACATAAACCAAGTGATTAAAATAAACAAGCCCTAAGATTAATCTGATCTGAAGTTTTAGGTAAGATCTTTTCCATTGATCTTTCAGGTCTGTTTTGTTGTCCACAGTGGACCATCTGATGCCACACTGGTGTCTTACATGTCACAAAAAATGTATGTATGTATGTCATTTATAGTCGACCTTTCTCACTGAGACTCAAGGGGATGTTACATAGTATGAGATTAATACAATCAATATCAATGACATTTCAGTAAACAATGCCATAAGGTAAATAAATGCAAGTTTATGAAGACACAACATTAGCAAAAAATCCATTACGGAGCTGAAGAAATACTAATACAGAGCATAAACAATTTTAGGACTGACATTAGAACTACCCAGTAGGGTCATACTTAAAGCAACAGGTAGTACATAAGAACACATACTTCAGTCAACAGATAGTACGTACGACAACATGGTGGTGAAGTCTATAGTCCCTAACTCGTTAGTGGAGCATCTCTTTGAGACCACCTCTCTATAATACAGCCCTCCTACCTGAGTAAAAAGCCCTTTTGAATAATTCAGTTTTGCGTTGTTTGCAATCACCTTGGATCAGGTCTGGAAAATGACAGGTCATTGAGGATTGCCATAGGATGTCATGATCCCCATGCCAGACGAAACTGTTGGTGTGGAAGTAGCCTGAAACTCCCGGACCTTTGCCTGGAGTGCTTGTTCTCATGTAGTGTGTCAGATTACAACTGTTTCTGACACCCATTTATTTATTTGTTCAGAACATTGCTATGCTGTCTCTCCAGGAAACCTGCTTGAGGTAGCTTATAAGTAAAACAGTAAAAAAGCCAGATAAAAATAGTTAAAAATTAACAAACTATTAACACTGCATTTAAAACAAAAATCCCACTGTAAGGCCTTGTTCCTGAGAGAACTTGCATGGCTCATTTTCACTCAAAACATTAACCAGCACCTTTGATCTAAATGTTATTACCTGGAGGGTAGAATGTACGCTATAATCAACACGAGTTTTTTAATTTGCAGCCCAGTTGAAGCCTTGGGTTGACAGGTGCTTTCCTCTGCCTTGCGGCAGCAACCTTAGTTGTGAAAAATGCCCAAGGACTCCACAGCCCCATTAGCAGTGTTTTAGAAAGCAATGTACATATATGAAATCACACTTTGGCCTCTGGGTGGTGCCCAAGTACAGGCTATGCATATGCACAGTCTTTAGCCTTGCAGGTTGCCTTCTGCTCCTAAGCACACCCCTGACTACACATTATGCACAACCGTGTGAGATGCTGTTTGTGTGATTTCAGAGAAAAGATACTGGGTGGCAGGTACTGAGCAGAGAAACAGTAAACAAGGAAGGGGGGGACTGCTTTAGCATAGTAGTTAAGTGGCTGGGATGTGAATCAGCACTCTGCTAGTTCAATTCTCACCACTGCCCTAAGCTGCTACTCTCAGCCCCAAATCCCCAACTGTATTGTGGAGATAATAATAACACTGACTTTGTTTGCCACTCTGAGTATTGCACTAATCTGTCTGGAAGGACGGTACATATATATACTATATACAGGTCAACTGTCAATAACTTATAATAGTCTATGACTAAAAACAAAACCAAAAATTGACTGACTTTCCTAATAATGAGGGATACATTGGAGGTCTGGTCTGATACTTTCCCCCAATTTTATTCTCCACATCTTCATTTCCTGTCCCATTTCCCAAACTTCACCACTGTGTTGCCTTACATACTATCTGTTGCTTTAAATATGTGCTTCTATGTCAGCCCTAGAATTGCTTATGTTCTGTTTCAGCATTTCTTCAACTCTCTATTGTATTCTTAATAACAACAACAACAACTGCTTATATACCCCTCTTCTAGATAGATTAGTGCCTCACCCAGAGCGGTGAACAAGTTAGTGTTGTTATAATCTCCACAATATATCTGGGGAGCTGGGCTGAGAGGAGTGGCTAACCCAAGGCCACCTACTGAGCTTATGGCAGTAGCAAGATTCGAACCAGTAGAGTGCTGATTCACAGCCAGATCACTTCACAACAGTGCTACAGCAGCTCTCTTGCTAATGTTATGTAATAAACTTGTGTTTATTTACCCTATGCATTGTTTAGGAAGTTGTCCTTGATACTGACTATACTACTCTCACACTGTGCGATCCACCTTGAGTCTCAGTGAGAAAGGTGGACCACAAATGACATAAATAAATAAATATAAGCACATGGTTGTTGTTGTTGTTGTTATTTCCACCATTTCCGTGCTCTGAATAGATCTCTAACATTTCCCTGCTTGCTGGAGGAGAAGACATGTCCCAGGCTAGTGGAGAAGAGAGACAGTGGAGAGAGCTAACTGCCCTTTGCTGTTTTTTAAAAAAATGAAATTGGGACACTTTTCTGTGTGTTTGGGCGACACAAACAGTTAGCCTCTTCAGCAGAGCGTGGGTCCCTTTTGCGTCTCTCTCTCTCTCTCTCTCCTGAGTACTGGAGGGGCCTGAGGGGTACTCATTGTAGGATCTCTGTCGCTTGGGAGGGAAGTTGTGTCTTGGGCTTACCTAGCTAGAAATGCAATAACAACAAGAACATTTGATTTATATACCACCCTTCAGGACAACTTAACATTCACTCAGAGAGGTTTACAAAGTGTGTTATTATCCTCACAACAATCACCCTGTGAGGTGGGTGGGACTGAGAGAGCTCCGGAGAGCTGTGACTGACCCAAGGTCCCCCAGCTGGCTTCAAATGGAGGAGTGGGGAATCAAACCTGGTTCTCCAGATTAGAGTCCCGCATTCTTAAGCACTACACTAAACCAAAGCCCTGGAAAGTGAGAGGTGACTCAGTGTCGCTCTGTATGTGATGCTCTGTCAGTGGGACTCTGGACATGTAATTTGGCCCTGAAAGGCTGGAGGGGAAGAGGAGAATGATCAGGACTGG
The DNA here is from genome assembly GCF_028583425.1 of Eublepharis macularius. NCBI lineage: Eukaryota > Metazoa > Chordata > Lepidosauria > Squamata > Eublepharidae > Eublepharis > Eublepharis macularius. The sequence continues at coordinate 79,795,850 of NC_072801.1, forward strand.
ATTCGAGCAGTGGGGACGGGCAGGTTTAACTCTTCCTCTGCTCTCCAAGCTGTTCCCCCAGTTGGAAACCTGCTCACGCGCACACATGATGCCTGCATAGTGCCTATTTTTTGCCATCCTGAGACAAGTCTGAAAAGGGAGTTTTCACTGGGAAAGGAGGGCAGAATTAACCCCCTCTCCTGCCCCATTGACACAGCCCTGACCCAGATAGGGCTTCCTGTGGCTGTTTTTTAGGATAAAAAATACAGCTCAAATTCTGGTCACATAAGTACTACATGCTCTTTGGCCCTCAGCTCGTCCCAGAAAAGATCCTATTTTGGCTCATTTTGATTTTGGGAGGGGGCAGTGAACTGTTTCTCAGTGTTGTATTTTCTCTTTTTTTTTAGGGAGACTCTGGACGCCTCTCTGCCTACAAGGGAAGCTGTCTCTGGAAAAGGAAGCAGAGATGAAGGTGAGGCGATGCTTCTAGAAGCAAAACAGCAGGAGCTTCAACCTGAGAAGAAGATACACAGCAAGCTTTCTCTGGAGGAGGACAAACATGAGACAAGTAAGCCTCTTACATGGAGCAGAACTCACTGAGAAGCACCTTCCCTTGGAAAGAATAGGAGTCATAAAAAAGCTCCACACCAGGACTGTGTAAATAATATATCAGGCTGGATGGGAATCAAGGCAGTGGAAAGAGACAGAACACCCCAGTAAGAGGGGCCGTGGGGGAGCAGCTGTACAGGGCAGAGTGGACATCCACATTCTTTCCAGTGTTTAAAAACAAGTTGCTTCTGTTGACTGCTAGACAGCTCACAGTTTCCTCTTCCTACCACCAGCTCCAGTGTCGCCATCCCATCACTCGTCTGGTGTTTTTCTAAAGAGGCAATAACACGCACAGGACTTGTTTTTCTTTGTCTCCTGGCAGATGAGAACCCAGAAGCAGACAATGGGGGGCGTAGAGAAAACCGGAAAGGAGCGCCCAAGAAAAACGTTCAAGGCAACGCCCAAATCGTTCACCAAGAGGAAAAGCAAAAGGAGGGGGAGGAGGAGGCAGATGAAGGCAGTTGTAGTGAGTCTTCCCCCCCCCCCAAGGTTTTAGGGAGGGTAGACAAAAGCCAAAACAAGCCTGAATTCTCCCTAGAAGCTAAAATGACAAAACTGAGGCTATTGTACTTTGGTTGCATCATGAGAAGACAAGATTCACTAGAAAAGACAATAGTTCTAGGAAAGGTGGAAGGCAGTAGGAAAAGAGGAAGACGCAAAATGAGATGGCTTGACTCAATAAAAGAAGCCACAGCCTCCAGTTTGCCAGAGCTGAGCAAGGCAGTTAATGATAGAACATTTTGAAGGTTGTTAATTCATCGGATCACCATAGGTCAGAAGCAACTTAACTGCGCATTACACACACACACACACACACACACACACACACACACAAAATTGGTGGCGATCAAAGACCTTGGATGTCAGAGGACCTTGGGAGCACCAAAATGTCTCACAGCTGTAGCTCTGTAGATAGTTCCTAGGCAAAAGCTTTGTGCTCTTGGTAGGGATGAGAATGAAGCTATTTGGCCCAGTTAATTATGAAGCATGATGTAGAAACTACGAGAGTTCTTAGGTTGTTTTTTTTTCTTTGTAAAGCTGCTGAAAGGCCCATTTTTAGTCCACAATGTGTTGCAAATACCAGCAAACTAGGTCTCCGACAGCCTGCTCAGGAGTGGGGATTTAGTAACATGGGCTATCTCTTTAGTAGTTCTGGTGGCCTCACTTCAAAAAGGATGTGGACAAAATCGAGAGGGTGCAGAGGAGAGCGACGAGGATGATCAGGGGTCTGGAGACTGAGCCCTACGAGAGAAAGGCTGAGGGCCTTGGGAATGTTTAGTTTGGAGAAGAGGAGATTGAGGGGGGACATGATTGCTCCCTTTAAATACTTGAAAGGCTGTCATTTGGAGGAGAGCAAGGAGCTGTTCCAGTTGGCAGCAGAGGGTAGGACCCGAAGCAATGGGCTTAAATTACATGCACAAAGGTACCGGCTGGGTATTAGGAAGAACTTTTTCACCGTCAGAGTAGTTCAAAGGTGGAATCAGCTGCCTAGGGAGGTGGTGAGCTCCCCCTCACTGGCAGTTTTCAAGAAGAGGCTGGATGAATACTTGTCAGAGATGCTTTAGGCTCATCCTGCACTGGGCAGTTGGTTGGACTAGATGGGTCTGTATGGCCCCTTCCAACTCTATGATTCTAAGTAACAGAGACATCACTTGTTTCTAAAGCCCTGCTCCTGAGCCCCTTGTGTATCCTGGGGAGACATAGATGTACCCACAACTGTATGGGATACCTTACTTTGAAACATCCGAAATCTTTCCAGTTCTGTGACGTCTCCTTGAACAGCCTTCTCCACTCAGGAATGGCTGTCATAATCTGCACCATGACCTTAATTTTGAGACATCCCCTCACTGTGCCCTCTTGGAGATCGGTTTGTTTCTTCTCTGCTCATTCTAGGGTGCTGTTGGCCATTTTATGGAAGAGCTTATCAGAGGAAGTTGGAAGGACCTCCTCCTGATTGCAGGAGGATTGGCAAAGCCGTGCTATTCCAGAGGGCCTTTGCTGGTGACTGATGGCCATGTGGCTCTGTGCAGTTGTGGAGGAGGGCTGAATAGGCTATTGTATTATTTGCAGGCTGTATTTATTGTTATCTTGTTTTAACTGTACTCTTGCCTGTTGGCATTTTGTTAGCTACATTGGATACCTGGGGAAAGATGAGGATACCAATAGTTTAATAAATAAACACATGGTAATGCACATCTTCTCCAGTTTGCAAGATCTGAGCAAGTCTGTTAACAATAGGACATTTTGGAGGTCTTTCATTCATGGGTCGCCATAGGTTGGAGGTGACTTGACGGCACATAACACACACAAATGCACTTCTTGATTCAGAAGGCTCGAATGGGTTTAATCCCCTGTGGCAGAAGACTTCACGCGCCAGCCATACCCAGTGAGTGACGTCGCTTCACACCAAACGATGTGCAGCACCAAGCGTATTTCATGAAGTTCAGTGTACTTTTCCTGTTACCATCCCAGGTTGGTGTGTAGTATGGGTCCAGTGCTCATACCCAGCCTGTGAGAAGTGGAGACGCCTCAGCAGTGATGTAGACCCATCAGTTCTGCCTGAAAATTGGTCCTGCAGCCAGAACCCAGGTAAAACAGAAGGACCAGCTTTTTCTGGAGGAGTGGTCAGGCATTTGGCAGCCTCCTCAGGTTAACAAGCAAGAAGTACTAGTGTTACTTTTGACTGTTGTATGTCCTCTGCACTGCTGCCTACCTAGGTATAAAAGATGTGTCTGAAGGATAAATGTTAGCGCCATTGTAAATTCTGGTTAGCCTACACACTTATTTGTGAACCTTAAAAGTAAGTGAGCCCTCTGAATGTTTCGAAGAGTTTCAGAAAGTGACAAATGTCTCTGGAATTGTGACCTGTCTCTTCTCAGCCTTCCCCCCACAACATAGAAGAGAGGATTATAAATTCTACTTCTTCAAAATAAGAAAGCTAATGCCTTCTAGGAGCCCAGTGCCTCTTACAAACACAGAGTCAGATTGCTTGTAAAATGTAATTACCTTGTCATTTCGCTGTTGCAGATCTTCAGTACAACAGCTGCAGCATTCCTGAGGAAATGTGGTCAGGGTCTGAGAATGAGGTGGTCTACGCGGTTTATATTCCTGGGTCAATTGTGTGGGCCAAACAGTATGGATACCCATGGTAGGGACCTCACTCCAAATAAATCTATATTAAAATGGTATGCCCCTGCCCTAAACTTAGTTTGGGACCCTAAAGAAATTAATTAGACCTATTCAAATGCTAAATGAGAGAGAGGAAAATGGTATTAGTCTGCGGGGATATTTTACAACATGGGGGCAGAGAAGTATAGCTGCAGTGCATATTCCTGAGCAGATTTACACCCTTGTGAGCACGTTGAGTTCATTGACTTAGAAGGGTGCAACTCTGTCGAAGACGGTACTTCGAGTATGAGAAGAGCAGTGCTGTCTGCTAAACTGACAGATTTTCTCTTTCAGCCGGGAGCACAAAACCAGTACCCCATCCTGTCCTCTGCCACACACACACACACACACACACACGTACATTCTCTGCAGTGCAAATACTTTCCTGAGGGCCTCCATTGTGATTTTATTTTTTAAGGTACCAGTGCCACTGTACTATAATCAGATCTACAGTTTGCAGCCCAACGGCTCCTGGCAGTCTGTTCAACTTCTTACCCTGCTTGAGATGCTTAGCCAAAATAGCCACGCTTTCCTAGCACCTTTGCCAGTGCAGCAGCTGCAGGCCTTTGGTGGAAAACAGGCCGAGAATGGGGCCTCTCCTCCACAGAAAGGGAAGTTCCCAAAGGTGATCCTTTTAATAAGCTATGTGTTCCGCTTCGAGGCCTGCTACGCATCTTATGTTCTTGAAAGAGCTGTTTGAAGCAAGACGTTGAAGTTTGGCACCTTCAAGGGGGCAGAAAAAAGGTAAAAAGTAATATTTGGCACGACAGAAGTGAAGGCAAGGAAAAGGAAAATGCATACTGGTTCCCATCACAGGGATGTAGACTGAAGGCCACGCTGCACGTGATGCTGAAGTTCTGTGACTGGAGGTTGATATGTGTAATTTGGCCCTCAGGAGCAGCTGTGGGAAAATGTGGATCAGGGCCACGACACAGAGCACCCGCAGTGCCATTTCTCTGGTTGGACCCCACGCCAGCTGTTCTAAGCTGCAGCAGGGGAAAAAAAGGTGTCCATATTGTGCCGCACTTTTGATCCTTAGAGGACAGTTTTGATCAGGGAAATAACACAAGGAATTAAAAAAGAAACCCTTTCAGAATGAGTTGGCTCTGAGCCATCTTGGTCTGCCCATCTCACCAGATCTGCTTTCTGCAGCTAACGTTATGACAGATAATCTGCTAATGGAGCCCGATGTTATGTGTGGCTTGGCCCTCCCAATCACTCAGTGAATAAGCTGGTTTTAGCAATGGGTCACTTTTATTAATTAAAAGGTCAACGGTTTTACATTTGAACTTGAGAATTCGCAGGTGAGTGGCATCTAGAAGAACTTTTCTTTACCAAAGAAGCCAGGCCTTTTCTTAAAAATATAACGCAATACTTGTTGAGGAAAAGCCTTTTCAGAAACCAGGGCTGGCCTGGTACAGTCATAACAGCGTCTTCTGTTCTGTGCTTTATAGGTGGCCTGGAATGGTAGAAGCTGATCCTGACATTGGAGAATACTTCCTGTTTTCTTCTCGAACAGATTCACTTCCTGTAAGTATTACGTTTATTTGTTTGCATGTTAGTAGAGGACATGTATAAGCAGCTGCCTCCATCCCAGAGATAGTCATGTGTTGGCTCTGGCAAAGGGTCGCCACACAGAATGGTGTTGGGTGTTTGAAAAGAATCCAGGATACTGCATGCTGGATTAAGTTCACACACTGCAGCCAAACATGTTCTATTTTATTTCCCATTGCAGTCCAAGTATCACGTGACATTTTTTGGTGACTCTGTGACCCGTGCATGGATCTCTGCTTCTATGCTGAGGAACTTTAGCGAACCAAATGCAGAGGAAAATTGTCTGGTAAAGGAGCTTTTGTTTATGGTTGCTAATTACAACAGAAGATGACCTAATTGGTAACCAGGCAACAGGAGGTAGTGGGTACTGAAAGAAATCCAACTGACAGGTGATACCTTTTGACAACAAATACGATACAGAATATGTGTTGGCAAAACTGGGAAGGGGGTGTGGGTGTGGGTATGCGTCTTGGCAAAGGGGGTGTTCTGTTTAGGCAGGTTCCTAGTGATTGGAGGAGGACTTTTATTTTGTTAATTTCTCTATCCTCCCCTTCCTCCATGTCAGTTCTCTCTGAACTAGATTCAGGTCATTGAGCTCTTTCTCTTCTTCTCATCTCTTTCCTTTCTATTGTTCCACGATTGTTGTATTTTGCAGTTAGGAAAGACTGTTGACAGCACATTACAGCTACATTATGAACTTGAATTGGCTTTAAAGCTGTTCTGCCGTACTGCCTCCCACATACCCTGAGAAATCCAGTTTGATGGTCAAACTGGATGGGATGGTGTCAGATCTGTGTGGATGGCAAGGGGTTCTTTTCCACCCTGAGTTCAAAGCCAAAGGGGCATTTGGATAAAGAATACAAAACTCTCCTATCGCTTGTCCTCTTCTTCCCGTACACTTTTCTCCCAGCCCAGCTCTTTCTGATATCAGAGCACAATGAATAGAAGAGAGCCTTGTAGGGAAGAGTCTGCAAGGAGATAAGCCAAGGCATGGGCAGGCGCCAAGTACCCTTTGCAGTTCAAACCAAACACATACATACATCATTGCCCTTCTTCCTATGTGGTTATGGCAGGTCTGGGTTTAAACACACGTTGCATCCCGTTTGGCTCTCCCTGTGCACTTCACACATCTTCAGTTCCCAGAGTTCCGTTGGGGGAAAGCCAGGATGGTTAAACCTGTACCTGTTTGCTGTGCAGACATGTGTGAAAAGCAAAAAGTGCAGTGACTTTTGGGGACTGGGAGTACTGAGACAGGCAGCGTGTCAGTTCCGGTTCCTAAATCAAAGTCTTTTCAATGTCTCCTGCACTTTGTCTTTCAGGCCAAGCCCAAGAGAAAAAGTGACAGGAAGAATCTAGAAAGTGCTCAAAAGATGGCAAAAGAAGCAGAACAAATAAACATTCCGGTATGGTGGTGAGCAGCCTCTGCAATTGTAAATGTTATCCTTTGGCCTCTTTTTGGAGTTCTGTCATTGGGAACTTCTAGAACATATGCGGGAACCCTCCCAGTGAAAACTGCTGGCACCTTGCAGAAGGCTGAGTTGCTGTCCAGCAAACACGGCTGATGTACAGTCTCCATTTTCTTCTGGGAGGCTTGGAAGGGAGCCTGTGCAAACCTCGTTTAAATGAATGGAGGATGTGCATTAGCAGTGCTTGTCAGAGCGCACCTTTGTTTAACTTGTAGAACACCTGTGACAGAACGCACTTTTCTCATTTGAAGTCTGCCATGGAATAATGTGTGCAGTCATGCATGGCATGCTTTTGATTATAATAAAATGTTAAACATGGAAATGGAGAGAGTAGTAGTAGTAGTAGTAGTAATCAGTTTAGATACTGCCCTTCAGGACAACTTAATGCCACATTCAGAGCGGTTTACAAAGCATGTTATTATTATCTCACGACAATCACCTTGTGAGGTGGGTGGAACTGAGAGAGCTCCGAGAGAGCTGTGACTGACCCAGAGTCACCCAGCCGGCTTCAAGTGGAGGAGTGGGGAATCAAACCCGGCTCTCCAGATTACTGTTCTGCCACTCTGAACCACTACACCAAACTGGCTCTCCTATTGCATAATGAGGAAATCCGGTTGTGAAGGATTCTGATAGTACCCTTTTGGGATATCCGATCCAGCTCTCCGTCAGTTTTCCTCCCCCTGCGGCCATTGGAAATGCCACCTCAGCTCTTAAGAAGCTAGACTTCCGAAGTCCACAGGGCTCTGCTTGAGCACTGATCCTATTTAACGTTGGTATGAAGTCACTGGGGGAGACGGATGTAGGTGCTGTTCCGAAGTGCAGCATGACCGGCTCTGTGTTCCTGTCAACACCATCCACAGGGTCTGCCTGCCCTGAAATAAGCCACTGTGGCGGCTGTAGCTGGATGGAGGAGGCAGGCGGACTGATGCTAATCCAGACACCTTCTCATTTTGGCCTGCAACCAGGTCCAGTCTCTTTTTTCCCTGCAGCAGTATATCAGTGCCTATCTTTCTCTTCCCCTTTACTGCACCAGGAGAGAATAAGAACGTTTGGATTCTGCAGCCGATTCAATGGGAAAGACCTCAAAGGTATTTTGGCTTTGTTGCTTGGAAGTAGCATGTGCAGCCCAAAGCCTGAATGTTGTCATAGAAGCCAAACGGCACCCAAGTGCCTCACAGCCTCCCTGTGCTTTTTTTTACATTGAAGATCTAGACAACCTGACCTGTCATTCTCGTGCCAAGAAGACACAAGACCCAGGTGGCGGGAATGAGAGCGCTGTGACATCAAACAAGAGTCTGGACAAGGTTTGTGGAGTTGGGGAGGCCTGGCTCAGTGGCTTTGCAGACAGAAAGGCTCAGATCCAACCCGTGTCATCCCTGGTTTTATTTTTTAAAGAATCAGGTAGCAGGTGATGCGAAGGGCCTGTGCCTGAGACTGTGGAGGGCCACTGCCAGTCAGAATAGGCAGTACTGAACTGGATAGACTCGGCATAACGCCACCTTATAAGTTTGTGGAGAGGAGCTTATTGAGGTGACTGATTTTTCCCCCCTATTTGACCACGGCAGAAGGCCCTCACACGTTTATTAGGCAAGTACTTCAGTGGAAGTGTCCGTGTGCTCATGTGGTCTGTTTTGCTACCTGATTAACAAACCGCATCTGTATTCTAGCTTTTTCCTGGGACTTCAGTGGTGAGACCTGATGGAAAGCATAAGAAGAAAACCTATGTGAAAAGTGAGTGTTTTGGCCTCGGAAACTACCCTTTTCCTTGAAGCCATTTCCATCCCAGCCTTCTGCTTCCCATGTACCCCACAACGTTGAGCTCTAGGGCTTATACAGAAACAAAATAAATACCCCAACTTGTTCATGCAGGGGACAAAAAAAGTTCCTCTTTATCAAAAAAGAGCCAAAAAAAGGCAACGCCCACCAAAGCTGTAACTGAGCCCAAAGCAAGCAAGCCTGAAGATGATCAGAAAGGTAAGAACAAGATTTCGGCTTTCTAGCTCTGCTTGGGTACATGAGAGGCTTGTTCTGTTTGTTGCCAAAAGAGTGAGTTTCCAGCAAGGTAAATGTGTTGGTCTCTTCAGGTAAAGCGACCAAGACACCTTAAAGATTAACACATTTACTGTGGCAGAAGCCTTTGTGAACTTCGGACCCTGCTCAGCAGGTGCACAGAGGCAAAAGTTACAGAAGTGGACTTGGAAAAGAACTTTCTAAACCATGACTGGGAATAGAGCTTCAAGTTATGAAGCCTTTCTATGGTTAACATGATTATTTAAAGTTCATTTAGCGTTGCCAGGAGAAGGCCGTGGAAGGGGCTGGGATTATGTATTAGGAGAGGATGTTGCTTTGCCACACAGGATGGCCCTGTGGCCCAAAGGGGAAGTCTTCACTGATTTTTGTGTTCCTTTCAAGGTCCAAAGAAGTCGTTTGTTGTGCCAAGGTATAAGGACACTGAAGCCAAACGGCCCAGCTCCTGCACAGACAGCAGCAGTGCCAACTTACTGCCATCTGATCATCCCATTGAGAAGGGGAGTTTGGACCAGGTTAAAACCTATCTGGAGGCAGAAAACAATCTAGTGTTGACTAAAGTCACTATGAGCCACGAGGAGCTGGATGAGTTGAGGGCATTTGGAGCTGATGAAGAGGAAATTTTTGGCAGCCAGGAAATGGCTGTCTTTACTGAGGAGAAACATTACTGTCCTGAAGACTTCTCCTCCGTCTTGTTTGAAGAGTAGCGCTTTGAAGGAAAATAGACTTTTGAAAGGATGGATTATTTCTGCCTGGGGAGCACTGAGGATAAACAAAAGTGGACTACCACAGTATTGGAGAAGATGCCAATATAGTTTTATTTCATTTTACTTGGGGTTTAATACAACTGACTTGTTCTAAACATGGCAGCAAAACGAGTCTCTCCCATTTCTTGCTTAAACAGGGAAGTGCAAGCACAGCCATAAGCACAACTGAGGGGTTCTTGCATAAACCTTGGTGCCAAAGACAATCCAGGCCAAACCGCATCACGACAGAGGCTTTTTTGGAAGTTGTTGTGCAGTGGTTTGTCATTTGACAAATGTTCATATTCAAAATATGTAGCATTTTGGAAAAACCAAATTGTTTAGCTGTAGTTCGGTTTAACTTCTATTAAAGTCTGCTGGATTTAAGTGAGAGTCTTCTGTATCATTTAGTTTTGACTAACACCATCGTTGGAATTGTGTGGAATTGCCTGTCCCTGCTAGGGACCTGACTGCACACCTGCGCACACATCAAAAAGAAAAGGCTTGGAAGTCAGCAGGCATCAGCTCTCCACCCAGAAGTGCTTGTCAGGGTCGCGCATACAGGCACTTGGTGGACTTGCAGGCCGCAGCCAGCAGCAAAGGTGGTAACATATTTGGAGCGGAAAATCCATGAGGAAACGGAAGGCAGCCTTTGAATAGCTTTGCTTCTAAGAAGGGAGGGAGGGGCTATACTAATTCTGGCCTCCACTTGCTCTTGCACCATAGGCCCTCAGTCCTGTTAAAGGAATCTTTCTCTATTTCATTTCACATCCTTTCCACAAACAACTTCCTAAAGAGGAACTTTTTAAAATACTGCTAGCAGCCAGATGTAAGAATAATAGCAGTGTGCTTCTATACTGTTCCTCTAGACAGATTAGCACCCACTTAGAGCGGTGAACACAGTCAGTGTTGTTGTTATCCCCACAATACATCTCTTAGCAGACTCTGTACCTCCTTCAAAGTGCATGAGGGTTAACTGAGCAGTTCCAGAGTTCAGTGAAGGGCATTTCCTCACTGCTCCTCTAATAGTGGGCAGGTGGAACTGTCGTCTTATCTCTACGGTAACGAGTATTCTTGTTTGAAGAACAGCCACCCTTCTTTATATACTCCTTTACATGATGAGTGATTAAAATGTGGCATTCGCTGCCAGAAGATGTAGTGATGGCCACAGGTGTAGACAGGGGGTTAGACAGAGTCATGGGAGACGGGTCTCTCAGTGGCTACTAGCCACAGTAACTAAAGGGACCCCCCACATTCAGAGGCAGTCCTCTTCTGTATACCAGTGCCAGGAGGCAACATCAGGAGAAGGCCTCACCCTCTGTGCCCCCTTGCTGGCCCTCCAGAGAAACTGGCTGGCCACTGTGTGAGACAGGATACTGGACAAGGTAGACCACTGGTCTGATCCAACAGGACTCTTCTTACGTTCTTATGATTGTGGAAAAGGAAAAAGATGAAAAGAAAGCACATTTCTTCTGAGGTACAGTGTCTCCCATTCTTCCTCCCTATTTACTTTGACCCCACCAACATTAAAACACTCGTATCAGCCCCTCCCATGAGAAAGTTTGTCACTGAATGGACTCCCTAAATAATATTTATATAGAAGTTAGAGGAAAGCTTTTGAGTCTTGGGTGAACTGAAGGTTTTACAAATTTATTATTATTTATTAAAATATTTTACCCAGCCTTTCCTTGTAGTTTAAGGTCAGGGTTGCCAGGTCCCCTGGGGCTAAACCAGGAAAGGGCGGGGGGGGGGGGAGCGGCAGGTATTTAGTCCATGTGCAAACCAAGCATGCACTCCCATGTCACTGGAAAATGATGTTATTTCCAGCGCGATGCAGAAGTGACAGGTCACATTGGGGCCAGTTCTCTAAAGAAGTCCCCAAACAGATCATCGGCCCCAAGTGCTACCAATTGCTTCTGTGTTGTACTGGGAAAGATGTCATTTTCAGGTGACAGGAGAGCCACACGCCCATTTCAACCACACACCTCCTGGGCAGAGGGCATGCAGTTGGCTGCTTCCCTGTGTCTCCCCCCAGCCAGCTGAGGGATGAGGGATCCGTCGCCCCCAGTGGGGGACTGGGGGCCACCCTATGCAAAGCAGCAGGTTAATACTTTAATTGACATTCATAACCTCTCATTCTGGATCAGGGACCTGGTTCAGAATTATAGCTGCTTTCAACGGTCGCTTAACAGCTGATAGAAAGTTCTAGAATTTACAAATGGTTTAAATGGTCCAGGTATGTACTGAGCGAGCCTTATCTTGCCCAATTACTGTACGTTCGTTTTCCTTACTTAATTTTTCCGTCACCTAATTGTAGGGCCCAGAAAATAAAAAGTTAAACCTACTAGTATCGTTCTCTGCTGCAATAGACTTTGTTTGCACAAGGGTCATTCCCATTCCAAGCACGCGATAAAAGGGGGAGCTTGAGAGGTACGCCCTGCTAGCCCACGCAGGGGTTGGAGTGGCAGTCCTCGGCTCTCGTTTCTCAGATGCCAAACATGTTTCCAGCCTTCATATTGCCGGCCATCCCGATACTCTCCCTTTTTCTCACTTTCCCAGTATCAAAAAGCAGAATAATTTCAGTTTGTAATATTTCTTAAAGAAACAGAGTAATGTACATGCTTATTAGAAAAGAGTCCAGTAGCACCTCTAAGACTAACCAACTTTACTGTAGCATAAGCTTTCGAGAACCACAGCTCTCTTTGTCAGATGCATGCTACAGTAAAGTTGGTTAGTCTTAAAGGTGCTACTGGACTCTCTTCTATTTTACTGCTGCAGACTAACGCAGCTAACTCATCTAGGTATACGCTTAATGTGCATAATTTATTCTAATCGTGATGAGATGTGTTTTTTCTAGTCACAGAAGTTGAATAGTTTAAGTGCAGATTGCGCAGAATGTAGGGGGACTAAGATTTGGTTTTAATGTCCTCTAGGGATTAGTTTATCAGTCACTTTCAGTTAAGTTGGCTTTGGCCTGTGGTGCCACTTCTCACTCAGGGTGTGCCGGCATTGTGGGGTGGGGAGAGAGATGAATGAGAGGTGGGCGGATCCTTCCTGCTTCCTCTGGACTTTGCTTCTAGCCGGCTACTGCCTTTTGGAAGAGACTGCCTGGATCTTGACCGGAGGAGTCAGCTCTTGCAGGCTCCACTATCCTTCTGCCTCAGCCCAGCTGCTTCACGCCCTTGACGGTTTTGTTTAACCATGAGGAGGAAGACGCAAATCACGGCACTGGGGGAAGTGGCTTTTTGCCCAAGGTCATCAAGGACAGAGACAGGAATAGAAAAATCTTCATTTCCTGCCTTCCAGTTCTATGCACGCCGCAGCCTATTGATAGGAAATTGGCGCGCGGTTCACAGCAACTTTATACATGGCTGGCCACAGTCACCCGGAGTGCTAGGACTGAAGAGTACCTGACAGGACATGCCTTGTCCACTGTACTTATATCTTGGATAAATTTATGATGAGTAAACAGTGGACTAATACAGCTGCCCTTCTGGAATTGTTGGGTAAATTAGAGAGACATGAAAGGACTGTAGATTTGTAAAAACAAAAAGTCAGGCCAGGAATTTTTCCCCTGCAGATTTCTTTCTTTTTTAAAGAAACATTCCAAACTGCTTGAAACTAAGGGAGCATTTTTGGGGAATGACTCAGCATTGGCTTTGACAGCCTGAAAATCCCAGACAAGTTGTCCGTTGCCCTGCCCTGGAGGTTGAGAAATGTTAATTTTTGTGGTATGTAGCTTGAATTAGGTCAGTCTATCCAGAAAACCTTTTACATACAGCAGTGAGTATTGAGGGGAAACACTTTACATGGTTTGGGGGGGGGGGTGTGCCACCCTGCCCTCACTGCTTTCTTGGTTCACTTCAAAAGATTCCTGGGGATATGGAATCAACCCTCAGTTTCCATAAGCACGGCAAGAAGTCGTGTGTGGGGCCAGCAAGTCCTTACTCCCGACTCTTGACGGGCATTCAAAAAGATCTAAGCCGCACAAGGTGGTAATAGCCACTGCTTGATGGCTTTTAAAATAATTAGGTAAAGTAATGGAGGAGAAGTCTATTAATGATTGTTAGCCATGATGGCCAAATAAAACCTCCATGTGCAGAGGCAGTCTATGTCTACAGTCTGTACTTGCTGCGAAGGATAGAGTAAGGCTATTGCCAGCGTGCCTTGCTTCTGGGATTCCTGGAGGTATGTGGCTGGCCTCTGTGGGAAACGGGTACAGATTAGAAGGATCTTTGATCCGGCTAGGCTGGATTTCAGCTGCAGCTTCTAACAGTCACAACTGAGGCATCTGAATAAAAATGATATAGCATTTTCCTAAAAGGGTCCAGGTTTCTCTTGGCTCCCCTTGAAACGGCTTCTTCTGAGGTTGTAACTTGGTTATACTGAATCCTGTGAGACCAGAAGGCTCACATTTCCCCCTTCTCCTCTGGGGCCAGTTTTCTGACTAAGCCACCCGCGTGGCCCTGTGGGGTGGTATCAGCACATCCCAGGGATGGATGTGGTTTGCTCCCGCCACTGGTGGTGTGGGAGACGGCCCACGTGGTCTCCTAGACCTGCAGCACCACTGTAGGGGCCACCACGATGCTGCCAAGGCACTTCCGCGTTGATGATAGCAGATGCTTGTTTTTGCAACTGTTGATACTGATACAGTTTTATTCTTTTCATGTAAATTATATCTGTCTGTTTTAGTGTGTTGTGATTTGCCCTGAGCCTGCTTTTGGGAAGCGCAGGATATAAATCTAAGGAATGGAATGGAATGAAAGGAAATAGAGACCACCTCTCTTCCATGTAGGAATTGCCCTCTGGTGTTTCACAGGGTGAAATCTTATCCCTTGTTTTTGGTTGGTTCATTTTTTTGTTTGTTTTAGACTGTTATACTTCCTCTCCCTCAAGGAGGCCCAAAGCAGTTTACAGCACTCAACCTCTGTAAATCTTTTAGGAGAAGTCATTTGTAACTTTGGAATTGGATGTCATCAGTATGCAGATGATACCCAGTTTGGTATCTCACTGTCCAAATCCCCAGGTAATGCAGTAGAGGTCCTGAGTTGCCGCTTGACTGCTGTGGTCAAATGGCTGAAAGCAAACAAATTGAAACTAAACCCAGGCTACAGGGAGGTGTTGCCGGTTGGAAAGTGGAGGTCCTGAAGAACATCGTTTCCCCCCATTTTCAGTGGGGTTCAACTGACCTTTGCTGACTCAGTAAAGCACCTGGGGGTTGTACTGGATCCAGCACTGCTGCTAGAGAAGCAAGTAAGTGCAGCTGCAAAAAAGGCCTTTCCCCAACTCAGTCTAGCCTAGAAGATGGCCCTCTACCTTGACAGGAACGCTCTGGCCACCGGGATCCACAGCACGGTGTTACTGAGACTAGACTACCATAACGCACTTTGCATAGGTCTCATCTCAAAGTCAACTTGGAGATTTTAGTTAGTGCAAAATGCTGCAGCTTGGTTGTTATCACAAACTAGGCAGAGTTTGCATATTACTCCCATTCAGCAGTCACTGCAGTGGCTACCCATCAGTCACCAGGCGAAATTCAAGATATTAGCTATCATATACAAAGCCTTTCCTGGCCTTGGTTCCTCCATATCCATGGAGCTGTCTCTGTCCTTATGCTCCACCTCGGCAGCTTCACTCCTCTGAGCAGGGCCTTCTGTAGGTACCACCTTGCTAATGGGCAAAAGCAACACATCTCCACCTGTACGCCTGCACTTTGAATATAATCTTAAAATAATTTCTTCTTGTGAAATGACCTGCCTGGTGAGGTTGGGAAGGCTCGCATTCTCCTGGTTTCCCACAAACTATGCAAACCTGAGATATTCAGGAGAGCTTTTTTACACAGGTAGGAGGGTTGTACTGTACCAAAATGGTTCAGAGAGATACTTTGAAAAAGGGGTAGGAACTGCCAACTATACTACTGCGTACTGGTTGTTGCTCTAACCTCTTGCATTATATGTGAGATGGTCTGGCTGTAGTTCATACTGACTTACACCATGTAATCCGCCTTGACTCTTACTGAGAAAGGGGGATTATAAATAACGTAAATAAAATGTCTGGTTTGGGATGACAATACACCCTGCCTTCCTCTCCTATTTCATCCTCACAACCAACCTGTGAGGTGGGTTAGGGTTAGGACAGGGGCCTGGCTTGCCCTTTCCCTGTGAGCTGTTTGGCTAAGCAGGGACCAGGGGCCTCAGTCCTCACCTGAAGCTCCATCCTTCCCCTCCAACTTTGCGCTAGATCCTCTCTCTAGGGCCCCTGGAAGGGTATGCTAGCTACAGCGTGACACTTCCTTGTGGAACTCTTTAAAGGCACTGCCCACCGCCTCTCTCTCATCTTGTGTGTCAGTGTCTGTCAATTTACCCATGTAGTGATGAATCCACTTTCTCCACCGCGGTTCTTTTCTTTGGGAAAGGAGGAATGCAAACGTTGCAGCCACATTCTTTCTTCTCCTTTTTGTAACCCCCTCCCCAGCCCCCATCTCCAAACAGTGCCCTTCCTGCTTGGCATTGGATGGTGTGGAGGGAGGGGGAGGGTTATGTCTTCGCTGGTACAGTCTGCTTTAATTTGGGTGTTGCAGGAAAAGATACTGTTTTCTCCCTCCCCTCCCAGCTGTGAGAAACCGTGGATCCAACGGAAATCCGTGCTTTCCCATGCCGGATACACCACTTGCAAAAGCACTCTATAGCTGCTGGGGGGGGGGGGGTGGAATGGGATCCGATGGTTGCAGCTGCAGGGGTGGGAGAAGAATCCTTCGATGTGGGGAGGAGGAGGAGGAGGAAGAGCAAGAGCTTTTGCATCCTGCAAACCGTGAAGGAACCTTCCCTTCTGTTTTGACTCCAGTATCCAGTGGCATGTAAGTAGCTTTCTTTTGTTACAAAAATCCTTTCCAGCGGGGAGAAGACAGACGCGTGACCAGGACAAGTTTCAGGGGAGTGGGGGGAGGCTATAAGATACTGTCTGGGGCTAGTAGTCACTTGGGGTGTCTCTCCTCTGGGGACTCATTTGGCTGGCAATGGAAGGTTGATTTTGGGGCTTTTTACTAGGAAAAAGAGACGACTGCAATACTCACAAGCCATGCGTCAAACACATCCATAGCTCCCACCCCCCCTTTCTGTATTCTATGCACACAACCGTTACCCGGAGTTTATAAGAGCCGGGGGGGGGGGAATATATTTCGGATACCTGTTCGGGCTTGGCTTTACACCTCCCCCCATTACCCCCTTTAGGATCTTTTAAATTTATTTTTGCCACAGTTTTTGACTGCAGAGAAAGAGAGAAAGATGGTCGGTTGGCATAGAAGGGGGACTGCTGAAAGGCAGAGAAGAGCGGACAGAAATCCTGCAACGCATTCCTAAGGAAGCTTGTCCGGGTGCATCAGAGCCAAGCCCACGAGGCCAGCCTTTGGGAGCCTCTTCTTCAGCCCCAGCCATTTGCTCATCCGTTGCTCTTGAGTAAGCCGCTTGGAGAGGGCGACAGTGACGCTTGCATGGCTGGAATCCTTCAAAGCCTTCTGAAAAGGACCCTGTTGAAGAGACCAGAATGAAAAGTGCTCAGCAAACAGACTGAAAAATCGTGGGGGTGGGGGGTGGGAGGGGATTCTTCAGCTTATCAGTAAGGAGTCCAATAGCTCCTTTAAGACTAACCTATTTTATTGTAGCATAAGCTTTTGAGAACCACAGCTCTCTTCGTCAGACGCATCATCAGCTTTCATGAAGTGATCTGTGGTTCTCGAAAGCTGACGATGCATCTGACGAAGAGAGCTGTGGTTCTTGAAAGCTTATGCTACAATAATATTAGTTAGTGTTAAAGGTGCCTCTGGACTCTCTACTAGATTGGAACTACAGATTAACATGGCTAACTTCTCTGGATTTCAGCTTATCAGGTTTGCATGCCTAAAACTGGGCAGAGATTTTTATGTCAGTGTTGACAACAGGCATTACTTCTGTTTTAGTACAAAGTCAGTATTTTTTCTAGAGGTGACTATGGGCACACTTCAGTGAGAATTTATCCTGTGCCCCTCTAAATGGAATGAGGAGTTCCTCATTCCAATGGGGCTTGCACAGGAGAGCTCCCCGCTGGACTGCCCCCCAAGCACTTGCAACAAACTGGGCAAGGATCACATGGGAGAGCAGTGCCCAGGTGCAGGGCTGTCAAGAACCACCCTGGGCCTGCAGGCAAAGGCTCAGTCCAGTCTTCCTAGTGCAGCAAGTCACATGACTTGCCCAGCTCCATGGGTTCCTCAGGATGACCACAGCCCTGGGAATTTTACCACCCCCCACCCACCCACCCGGCCCGTGGATCTGCCAATCTTGGTAGGCTTTCCAGGATGCATGGGTTGCACAAACGCAATACAACACGCACGTATGTGATGGAGGGGCTGTCTTCCTGCTGCTCATTTCGTACTCCACTGGGTAAATTCTCTCTCTCTCTCTACTATGTTTGTATGCTGCATTCAAAGAGGTAGGTGGCGCAGAGAGGTTCTTTTGGCTACTTCACGTCTCTCTTGCCCGTGGAGGTTCACTAAAGTCTGAGCCGTGAGGGTGCTTCCTGGAAGAACTGCGCAGCTTTCTTTTAAAAAAATGAAAGTCTGGGCTTCTGGGGATGCTCGTTAAGTTTATCCAAACCTGCGTTAGGCTGGCTTTATTTAAACTATCCCTTTTTCTGCTTTATGTGCTTTAAACTTGCCACAAAGGCCTAAAAATTGGTCTTATTCCAGCCTGAGCCAGAACGGGCCCCTTATATGCTAGAGCAGAAAGGGTTTGTGCCCACACCAGTCGCTGACTTGCAGGGGTTAGAGAAACGGGTGTGTGTGGGGGGGGGGGGCTGGGAGTCCTACAGAAAGGGCTTGCTGCATCTCCCCCCACCCCACGCAAGGAGCTTCTTCATTTGGATCAAATGGAAACTCTTGAAGAGGACTTTTCCCACAGACCAGCACAGTATCTTGCTGGTTCCTCACTCGCTAACTTCCTGGTTCCTGTTCTGCATGCATATTCCTAGGTGACCAATAGTAAGTAGGGAGTGTGTCGGTAGGTGGGCCTTGGGAAGGTCAACCTTTGTGGTCCAGTATATCTGCAGAGCTCACACAGGGTGGTGAGGCTGAATGTGTCGTCTAGCAGACCCTGACCCTTCTCTCCCGCTTCCTTTCCCCTTTTAGGTGAGCAGTATGCTTTAATTCTCTGATGTGTCTCTAGCAACGTGCCAGGTCTTCCTGTCCCGGTGCAGCCATGCCTCCGCGGCCCTCGTCTGGGGAGCTCTGGGGGCTCCACCTCATGCCCCCAAGGATCATGGTGGATTGCTGCCTCCCCAACGGCATGATCGTCACGCTTGAATGTCTGCGGGAAGCGACTCTTCTGGGCATCAAACATGACCTTTTCAAAGAGGCCAGGAAATACCCCCTTTTCCACCTCCTGCAGGTTAGTAGAAGGGAGACCAAAGGACTAGCAGGCTAGAAGAAGAGTGTGTTCAAAGTTATTTATTTATTTATTAGATTAGATTTTTAGTCCGCCCTCCCCGCCAGGTGGGCTCAGGGCAGAGTACAACATTTCAACTTACATAAATAACAGTTAAAAACAGAGATAAAACATTATACAAATAACATTAAAACAACTTTATACAATAAATACAATGCAGCTTCTCTTCAGATGGTGACAATAAAATACTACATTTCAGGGCCTATCTCATATATAGGATCATATATAGGGTGGTGGACGGATCTTTAGTGTGGCCGGTGGGGACCCAACCTAGCCTCCACCATATGCCTGGTGGAACATCTCTGTCTTACAGGCCCAGCGGAAAGATAACAAATCCCGCCGGGCCCTGGTTTCCTCAGACAGAGAGCTCCACCAGGTTGGTGCCAGGACCGAAAAGGCCCTGGCTCTGGTAGAGGCCAGGCGAGCCTCCCTTGGGCCAGGGACCACCAACAGTTGTTTATTTGTTGAACGAAGCATCCTCTGGGGTACATATGGGGAGGGGCGGTCCTGCAGATATGCTGGGCCCAGTCCTCATAGGGCTTTATAGGTCAACACCAAAACCTTGAACTGGACCTGGTACTCAACCGGCAACCAATGCAGCTGGTGTAGTATAGGTGTTATACGTTCCCTAATTGGGACCCTTGCAATTACTCGCGCAGCTGCATTTTGGACTAGCTGTAGCCTCCGGATCAGGCCCAGGGGAAGCCCTGCATAGAGCGAGTTGCAGTATCTAGTCTAGAGGTAATCGTTGCTTGGTCACTGCAGTTTAAGTCATGGGTTGACTGGTAGGGAACAAGCTGCCAGGCCTGTCTTAGAAAGACTGAGCAGCCACTGCAACCTGTAGTCAGGGAGGCACCCAGGATCACCCCCAGGCTCCTAACTCGGAACTGGCACAAGTGGCATTCCATCAAGAGCGGGGAGCCGGAATCCCGTGCCCATAGCCCCCAGACTCACATGCAGGACCTCCGTCTTTATGAGATTTAATTTCAACCGAGTCTGCTTCAACCGCCCAGTCACAGCTTCGAAGGCATGCTCCAAGACATCTGGGGCAAAGTCGGGCCCGCCATCCATCATCAGATATAGTTGGGTGTCGTCAGCATATTGATGACATACAAGTCCGAAACTCCGCACCAGTTGGGTGAGGGGGTGCATATAAACGTTAGACAACAATGGGGAGAGTATTCCCCCCTGAGGGACACCGCACACCAACGGGTGACGGGATGACAATTTCTCCTCAAGTGCCACCCTCTGTCCCTAACCATGGAGAAAAGAGACAAGCCACTGTAAGACAGTCCCTCGTATCCCCACATCAGCGAGGCGGTGGGTCAATAGATCATAATCGACTGTATTGAATACTGCTGACAAATCCAGTAGTATCAGCAGCGCTGATCCGCCGCAATCGAGCTGCCTGTGGAGATTGTCCATGAGGGCAACCAGCAACCTCTCTGCTCCATGTCCCGGGCAGAAGCCGGACTGGAAGGGATCTAGGGATGAGGAATCATTCAGGAAACCCTGAAGCTGCTCCACCTCCACCCGCTCCATCACCTTACCCAGAAACGGGATGTTCGAGACTGGGCGATAACTGACTGGGTTGGTGGAGTCCAAAGATGGCTTCTTCAGGAGAGGCCTAACCACAGCTTCCTTCAAGGCTTTGGGAAAAATCCCGGAGCTCAAGGACATGTTGACAATGGCCTCCAAGGCAGTCCGTAGCCCATCCACGCTGGCCTTCACCAGCCACAATGGGCACGGGTCCAAGGAGCACGTGGTAGGTCTCACTGCTCACAGGGTCCTGTCAATCTCATCCCCAGAGAGTGGGTTGAAATGATCTAATAGCATCCCAGTAGACGGCCAAGGGGCCTCTAGTTCACGTACTGTGTCAATTGTGGCCAGCAAGTCACGGCGGAGAGACAAGGTTTTGTCAGCAAAAAAGCTCCCAAAAGCCTCACAGCTGATATCCGGATTCAGAATTTGACAGTCTCCCCCGGATTGGGAGACCAGCGACCGAACCACTTTAAACAATTTTGCTGGGCGTGAGCTAGCCGATGCAATGGAAGCTGCGTAGAAATCTTTCTTTGCAGCCTTCTCCGCCCTCTCATAGGCTTTCATAAACGCCCTGTAAGATGATCTTGCTTCTTTGTCGCGAGATCGCCGCCACACTCGCTCAAGCTGTCTCAGCTCCCGCTTCATCCGTCGTAGCTCCTCTGTATACCAGGGAGCCAATCTGGTGTGGGGGCGGAGAGGGCGACGGGGGGCGATTTTGTCGATGGCTTCAGAAAGACGGACTTGCCAGGCTTCCACCAGCTCATCCAACGAACCACCAGGGAGTATCGGATCCCGCAGAGCATTCCAGAAACCAACTGGATCCTTGAGTGTCCACGGGCAAGCATAAATAAGCTCGCTGCCCTTGCAAGTGGGGGGGGGGCAGCGGCATATCCAGGCGAGCCTTCAGAACCCAGTGGTCCGACCATGGCACCAGCTCAACTGCTTCCAGACCCACATTTATCCCTATCCCGAAGATCAGATCCAGCATGTGGCCTGCTTGATGCGTGGGGGTCGAATCAATCTGGGAGAGTCCCAGTGCGGCCATGGAGGACACCAGGTCCGCAGCCCGAGTAGAGGCGGCATCATCGTCATGGATGTTGAAGTCTCCCAGCACTATCAGTCTCGGATACTCCAAGGCCCACCCCACTACCGCCTCCAACAGGCATGACTGGGTATCTGCTGGTGCGCTAGGCGGTCGGTACGCCACACAGATAGCCAAACTCTCCTTGGCATCCCACACTAGGCTCACACAATCAATGCTGGAGGTCTGAAGGAGAAGGACTCTCGGACAAGGATCACCACCCCTCCCCCCCGGCCACCCATTCAGGACTGATGAAGGACCGAAAACCCGGGGTGGGGGGATCAGTTCTTTCAAGGCGACTGTTTCGCCCTCCCTTACCCAGGTCTCAGTCATACACGCCAGGTCCATAGCATTTGCTGCCAAATAATCGTGCCATGTTCTAGTTTTATTATTTATGGACCTGGTACTGCACAACGTCAGTGTCGAAGGGGGGCTACATTTCCTGACCCCCACACCCAGCGTTTCTCAGTGTTCCATCACTGATGGTCAACTCTGGTGCTGCCGGCCATGTCTAAGCCAGCGTGGCGGGGACTGAGCTTGGACACACGGGCAGCATTCTGGGCCTCCGAGGTGACGCCGGCAGCCTCTGCCTCGCCGATAGCTGGGAGTGAATGAAGTCCCTCCAGGACATTGACTCTCTCCCTATTGTGCCAGCTTATGCAGTGTTAGTTAGGTGGTTTGGCTGAAGACTTGGCCTTGGTGAGAAGATGGTTGGGATCCAGGATGCCTGGGTTCTTTGTGTGTGATCAGACTCCAGAGTCAGGGCAGGAGCCACACTCCTGAGCTGTTGCGGTTGTGAATTAGAGCAGGGAGCCTGGATTCTGTGGGTGGGGTCACCTGAGGACTCCATTACCCTAACTACTCTCTCCCCGACCCTCTAGGAGGAATCCTCCTACATCTTTGTGGGGGTGACTCAGGAAGCAGAGCGGGAAGAGTTCTATGACGAGTCACGGCGTCTTTGTGATCTACGCCTCTTCCAACCCATCCTCAAGGTCATCGAGCCAGTGGGCAACCGAGAGGAGAAGATCTTGAACCGGGAGATTGGTGAGTCTCAACACTGAAGGCCAAACTAGATCTGGGCCAGGTTTCTGCGGGGGTGGAGAGGGAGTGGCATTGAGAGAGCTCGGTGCTCCGTGACATGGGCCCATTGAGCCACCTTCTTTGCTCCAGGGTTTGCCATTGGGATGCCCATCTGTGAATTCGAGCTTGTCAAGGACCCTGAGGTGCAAGAGTTCCGGAGAAATATCTTGTCTGTTTGCCGTGAGGCCGTGGAGACACGGGGGGCAGTTGGGCCCCAAAGTCAAGCTTTATATGTTTATCCCCCCAACGTGGAGTCGAGTCCAGAGTTGCCCAAACATGTCTACAGCAAACTGGACAAAGGTAACTTATAGGGATGCCAACTCCAGTTTGGGAACTTGCTAGAGATTTGGGGCCTGGGCCTGGGGGTGTGAAAGTTCAGGAAGACAGGGGCCTCAGCAGGGAATGATATGCTGCAAAGGCGCAATTCTCTCCCGAGGAACTGATCTCTGTGGTCTGGAGATCTTGAGGGACAGGGTCACAAGGCAGAGCTTTCAAATATTTGGTCTGACGGATGGAAGAAGAAGGGGGTTTGGGGCAGTTGGAGAACTGATGTTTTTTTCTTCAGGGTAAACTGGAAACTGGGGCAGGGGGAACAATGAAACACTCGCTTTCCCCCAAATTTCTTCACAAAACAAGTTTCTGTTGTATGATGTTTTTACTTCAGGCTGATCATAATTCTGGCTTACCCTACAGGGTTGCCTTGAGTCTCTAGGGGAGGAAAAGGCAGCCTTCTGTGTGGAGCTGCAGCTACGCTGGCTAATCTCCTGCTTGAGCACTCAAGCGTGGAGGAGGGGGACAACTGCCGCTTGCCCCAGGTATCGCCCCATGCGCAGAACGCTCCACGTGGAGCAGCAGAAACGGGAAACTAATCCTCTCCCCAGCACTGTCTCCACGTAGGAAAATAGCTTGGGAGGAAGGCAGGAGCTCTTTCTCCCGTAGCAGCGGTGTCCTGAGCCAGTTTGGGTTTCCTTTGTCTTTAAACAGCCATGCCCTGCAGCTGCTGTGTGGTTGTGGGGAACCTGGACCCAACATATTAAAAACCCAAAAGCCAGGAAGGAAGCACCAACACTTCCTTTATTTCATGGGTCTGACATTTGTATCCTTCCAGGAGTTCCATACATTTCTCAGCCACCTTTCTCTCAAGGCCAGAGCTGGGCTACAAATTAATAAAACCAACAGTACAGGCACGGCTTTTTTTCAGCTGGAACGCGGTGGAATGGAGTTCCGGAACCTCTTGAATATGGTCACATGGCTGGTGGCCTTGCCCCCCTGATCTCCAGACAGAGGGGAGTTTAGATTGCCCTCCGCGCCATCTAAACTCCCCTCTGTCCGGAGATCAGGGGGGCGGGGCCACCAGCCATGTGACCATTTTCTCGGAGGGCAACCCACTGAGTTCCACCCTCTTTTCCCAGAAAAAAAGCCTTGAGTACAGGTATCATAAAATGTTATTTAAAAGAGCTATTTTAGGGGATCAGGTTATACCTAATACACCCTAAAGAGGAAAGCCTTCCAAAAATATGGTCAAAGAGACTTCTGAGGAAGGGACAGTCCCAGCTGTGGCTCCACAGGGAGGAAAAAACCCCTGCCTCTTGTGGCTGCCTGCCCGGCTTCTGGAGAAGCACTCCGGTGAGGCCAGCCATGCCGAGAGCCAGGACCAGGCCGCTGGGCTGCCATCGGCTTTGCTCCCGGGCAGCCCTTCCGAAGCCCGTCACGCTGCCCTTCGCACCCGAGTGACTCTTCCTTGTCCTGCTTTCCCCCCTCCATCTCCTGAAGGTCGGATCATAGTTACCATTTGGGTTATTGTGTCTCCAAACAACGACAAACAGAAATATACCCTCAAGACGCCCCATGATGCGTTGCCGGAGCAGGTGATTGCCGAGGCCATCCGGAAGAAGACCCGCAGCATGCACCTGTCCCCAGAGCAGCTGCGCCTGTGCGTGCAGGAGTACCAGGGGAAGTACCTCCTGAAGGTGTGCGGCTGCGACGAGTATTTGCTCGAGAAATATCCGCTCAGCCAGTACAAGGTGAGGGAGGGGACCTCTGTACCCACAAGGAGCAGACCCCCTGAGAGGCCACATGAGAGTCATCCCCCGCCTGCACACATCAGAATCAGCTGAGCAAGGATGCGCATCCTGCTCACTCTTTGCTAACCAGCCCAGAGGTGCCATCATTGGCAGCAGACCAGGATCCAAAAGGATCTGGCCACAGGACCTCCGTTCAGCAGCAGGTTGTTCTGTCTCCTGCACTTGTAACTGTCCAGGGCATTGATATCCCGCCCTCCCTTCTTCTAGAGAGCTGTACGTGGTTCTCCCTTCTCCTTTTAATCTTCACAACAGCCCTGTGAGGTAGGTTAGTCTGCCTGGCCCAGTGTCTTCCAGCGAGCCGCATGGCGGAACAGGCATTCCGTTCCAGATCTCCCAGAACCCCGTCTCACACGCTAACCCTTGGCTGTTGGTGCTATGCTTCCCAAGGCTCCATTGAAATGAATGGAAGCCGAATGAAAGCAGCCATGGGGTGTGGTAGGCCTGGCTGCACCTTCACCCTCTGTTTGTGGTGTGTCCCTCCTTTCCGTGTCTCAACCCCAGTACATGAGGAACTGCATCGCCATTGGCCGCCTGCCCCACCTGATGCTGATGAGCAAGGAGAGCCTCTATGGCCAGCTGCCGGCCAACGTGTTTGTGCTGCCCTCCTATGCGCGCCGCTCAGCCCCCTCGTCGCATGTTAACGGCGATGTCCCCACCAAGTCGCTCTGGTCCATCAACAGCCTCCTGCGACTCAAGATCCTGTGCGCAACCTACGTGAACGTCAACATCCGTGATATCGATAAGGTTGGGTGCGAGTGAGGCTGGGCACTGGGGCCGGCGGGCGGGCCTTGTGCGGTGCGACTCAGAGCCAAGCGACAAGTGACAAATGACACGTAGTGGTCGAGCGGAGCGCAAGTGGACAGGGAGGAAGACACGTGTGTCTGTCCACTTGTCGTTCAAGTGTCATTCCTCACTTGTAGCTTGGCCCTCAGCTATGGCACTGGCTAGGTCAGCCCCACCCTCATCCGCTGCTGTCTGGGCCCCACCCCCTTTTCCTCACACATGATCCTCCCATTGGACAGCAGTGCTAGGGTCCGTGTTTCTTTTAACTGCCCAGAATGGTGGAGCGCTAGAGGCAGCGGGGCCAGTTTTGTTGGGCTTTCTCTGTGGGAACATGGAGCCTGCTGAATCTTCTGGGGAAAGAAGGGGGTTTGCAGTGGTAGAGCAGGGGAACCCCTGGGATTTGTTCTTACCACTCTCTCTCTCTCCCTCTCTGTAGATTTATGTCCGGACAGGAATTTTCCACGGTGGGGAGCCTCTTTGTGACAATGTGAACACCCAGCGGGTCCCCTGCTCCAACCCTCGGTAATCAGTTCCGGGGGAAGTGGTGGAGGGCAGTAATGCAGGGTAAAGGGACCCCAAGGGACAAACCAGACGTGTCCTGGGAGTTCTGTGTCCAGCTGTGTTGCAAACTCTGTTCTCAGGAGTGAATGTGAATGCCTGAGAACTGAGTTTTTAAAATCTCTGGAAACTCCCGAAACAGAACTTGCGGCATGCCTCTTGTTTGGCTGCCATCCGCAAGGACCAAGGAAGAAGCCTCCCTGGCGGCTCCCTCACCACCACCTGCTGACTCCAGCATGACTCTTTTTCGTCAGGTGGAACGAGTGGCTGTCGTATGACATCTACCTCACTGACTTACCGCGAGCTGCTCGCCTCTGTGTGTCTATCTGCTCAGTGAAAGGCCGAAAGGGGGCAAAGGAAGTGAGTGTCCTCAGGGCAGGGAGGGAGCGGGCGGGGGGACAACAACTTCTGGAGACACTCCTGGGGAGGCCCTGCGCTTGTTTGCCACAGCAAGGCTGAGTTTTCAAACCTGTGAATGAGTGGTAACCAAGAGAATGCCTCTGAGCATGCCTGACATGCATAAAATGCTAAGGAGCCACCAGCAGCCACCATGTTAGGAGGACTGGCCTTCCAGACTTGGTGGGGATGCCTCTGAGGGGAGGGGGGACCCTCTCTTCTTACAAACAAAGCATGCCCTGGGAGCCAAATCTCATGCAGCCCCTCTGGTCCACTCGACAGGAACACTGCCCCCTTGCCTGGGGCAACGTCAACCTCTTCGATTACAAGGACACTTTGGTGGCTGGGAAGATGGCGCTGAACCTTTGGCCTGTGCCCCATGGCCTGGAGGACTTGCTCAACCCCATCGGTGTGGGGGGCTCCAACCCCAATAAGGTGAGGCTGTTTGCCTGCTGCACTATATGGCACTTTTAGCATACAGAATGCTTGTCCGTCTTCATGGTGTTGTGACTGGGATTCCTCTCTTGTGGATGGGGAAATCAGAGGCTGAATGGGGAATGCCTTATCTGGGGTGGCCCAACTGGGGCTTGAGCCAAGAACTGCCGGGGTTCGGCACTGGTAGCCAACCCTTTCCTCCTCCTCGTTATCTCTCCCCCAAAATAGCCCCCTTCCCATTCAGCTCCTACAGCCAGATGGTGGCCTGACAAGTCCACATCTCTCGGCAGGGTTGTTGTGGAAAGAGAAATAGCCGTTCTCCACTCTTGACTTGGCGGCATACTCTGCGAAGCCTGTAGCCCTTGCTTGGGTCTTCTGTCTTAAACTGAACTGCTCCTCAAATGTAAAACTGCATCGCTCCATCAGGGGCCCCCAATCTTGCTGAGTCTTGGAATTCTGAGAACAAATAGGGGGCCTCACCAGCCAACGGCAGGTGGGGGGTGACAGCCAAACATAAAAGGGCTGCGAGGGCATCTGGGGCTACTCCCAGCATGTTGGGAGGCTCCAGGCCAAGCAGTCAGAACGAGACACGGAGGTGATGCTTCCCGAGCTGTTCCGAAACACCTCCTGCTCCAGTGAGGTGGAAGAAAGTCAGGCTGGGCTCTGTGCTTAGAGGGGAAAGAAAGTGGGCACCCTGGCGTGCATGGATACCTCAGTGGGAGATCCAGTTCAAGAATGAATAAGACATCAACTGCTGGGTGGGAGGGGGTTTGTGGCTAACTGCCGGTGAAGTTCTGACTTGTGACTTTTTAATTTGCTGCCCCATTTCCCCCTCCGTAGGAGACCCCGTGCCTTGAGCTGGAATTCACCTGGTACAGCCACACAGTCAAGTTTGCTGATGCTACTGAAATAGAGGAACACGCCAACTGGGCTATGTCTCGGGAACTTGGGCTCAACTACTGTATGGTGGGATTGGTAAGGAAACCATCTCTGAGCTGAGGACGCCCGGCTTGGAGAGGGACAGAGGGAAGAAGTGAGGAAACTTGGATCTGGTGGATGATCTTCTCCCTCCCTTCATCCAGAGTAACCGTCTTGCCCGGGACAGTTCCCTTGACGAAAGCGAACTGGAGCAGCTACGGAATATTTGCAACCGGGACCCCCTTTCGGAGATCACCGAGCAAGAGAAAGACTTCCTGTGGCGGCACCGGTGCGTGGGCCAGGGCTTTGGGGTTTTCTTCTGAAAGGGAGTATTTTTTAGTTGTTCTTTGTTAGTTTCGTTCATTTTTATCCTGCTGTTCTTCCAAGAATCTCAGTGCGCTTTACACTGTTCTTTGTTCCTCCATCTTATCTCCCAACAACCCTGTGAAGTAGGTTAAGCCGAGTCTGTGTGACTGGCCCAGCCCACGGCCGTCTGCAAGTTTCCATTACAGAGTGGGAATTTGAAGCTGGCCTCCCAGATCCTCGCCCAACACACTCACTGCTATGCTACGATGGCCTGTGTATGGATTACAGGAGCGAAAGGGCTGGGAGTTAAGATTCTATGGTTCACAAGGGGAGAAGGGGGCCGTTGCCGGGGGCTTACCAGTCCACTCTTTTCCTTGCAGGCATTACTGTGTCAACATACCGGAGACCCTCCCCAAGCTACTGCTGTCTGTTAAGTGGAATTCACGGGATGAGGTGGCTCAGGTGCGGTTCGCATGTTCTGTATATGGCAAGGCTGGTGCTGCGCCAGAGCAAGGGCCCCCTTTCCCTTTCCGGCTGACGGAGAACTGCTGTTTGCCCACATGCTCAGTCTTTCGTCTCCCACCTTCGTTCCTGCCCCACAGATGTACTGCCTCCTCCGAGAATGGCCTCTCATCAAACCTGAACTTTCTATGGAACTCCTAGACTGCAACTTCCCTGACCCCGTCGTGAGGGAGTTTGCCCTGAAATGCCTCGTGAAGGGCTTGACAGATGACAAGCTCTCTCAGTATCTCATCCAACTTGTGCAGGTAACAGACTTGTAGCAAGGCGGAGCCGTTCTTGTCGGCCAAGGGGGTGGGATGGGTCACCGGAAGGCAACAGGCAGTGGTCAGTCTGGTGTGCACCAGGTGGCAACTCTGGAGCAAGTGGAACAGCTTCTGTGCGGCAGGCATCAGGCGCAAGCCAGCCCTGGATCAGGAGAAGTATCACGGTTGCCCTCCACGTACCATTTCTCTAGTCAAACATGCCCCAAGCCCTGTTAGTAAAAAGCCTGAGGCTCGGTGGTCCTTGGCATTCTTTGCCTCCTACGACGTGGTTCCCCTCTGGTGTGTTCTTTTTTTAATGTACAGAGTCCTATTTTTCTGCATACGCAGGGAGTCCTTTAGGTATGCAGAAACCCCCTTTTTTTATTCTGGGTGACTCTGTTTTGCTGGCTTGCTGATAAGTACCAGCTGAGAGGAGGAAGGGGGCAAAAACCCGGCAGAGAAGCAGCTCCTCTAGCACCGCTTTCATATTTGTAAAGAAAGCGAATATTATAGAGGCAGCATGCACTTCCCCATGCCTGGGAATAAGTTCCATTTAATAAAAAAGGACTTCTAGGTCTCCTTCAAATAGATCTCCTTAGGATTGCTTCATAAATCCAGTGGTGCTGTCGGGAACGTCCTGCCACTCAGAGGCTGGAGTGTGTAGCAGTAGGGAGAGGAGGGCAGAGGCCAGGCATCGGAAGCCGTTTTACTGGGGCCTGGAGATTTGAGGCAGGGGGAGCCCAAACGGTAAATCCATTATCATAATACGGTCTATTTATGACATTTGAGAACTCAAACAGAAATGTTTCTTCTGTGGCCCGCTGAGATTGTAAAAATGTGCTGGAAGCTGGAACAAGGGCAGGTTTATACCAAGCCTGGAGAAATGATACGGGGGGCCCTGTGGAGAGGCAGTGATAGGGAAGGCTGTGCCTGTTGAACTTCTGCCTGTTATTCAACTGATAGCCTCACCAGGGAAAGAAACTGGAGAAATGGAGATTGAAGCCATTTGCTACCGGTCGCATTGCACCCCTAGCTCGAGGTAAGCTCACCTGACTGCCTCCCCTCTCCTTTTGGCAGGTTCTCAAGTACGAGCAGTATTTGGACAACCCCCTGGCTCGCTTTCTCACCATGAAGGCTCTGACAAACCAGCGAATCGGGCATTTCTACTTCTGGCATCTCAAGTAAGTGTGGCTGACAGGGAAGGAGTGGCAGCACATAAAGAAGGTTCCTGTGGACGGTGGGCAAGCAGTGCAGCAGCTGTCGGTCAACTGCCCTGTCGGCTTCTTGGTCTTGGTTTTCTAATATTGCTGAATCTCCTTTCCCATCAGTTAAATGTCCAAGAATACAAACACAGCGCACAGTGCCACCAGCAATAAGATTATTTAAAAATATGAAATAGTAAAGAGTCCAGTAGCACCTTTAAGACTAACCAACTTATTCGTAGCATAAGCTTTCAAAAACCACAGCTCTCTTCATCAGATGTATCGTCGAAAGCTGACGATGCATCTGACAAAGAGAGCTGTGGCTCTTGAAAGCTTATGCTACAAATAAGTTGGTTAGTCTTAAAGGTGCTACTGGGCTCTTTACTGTTTTGCAACTACAGACTAACTCGGCTGACTCCTCTGGATCTATGACCATTAAAAATATGAGCAATTCATGACAAAATCCTTGCAGGACACCATAGTGGTATAGAACCAGCCCTCTCCAGCTGCTTAGAAGTGGGATGGAAGAGCCTTCGCTTGTAGCTGGATGAGCTTCCAGGGCACGGCAACTCCCACAAAAAGGCCCCACTCTAAGCACTTCCAAAGCTGCCCTGCCAAAGTAGGAGAAAGGATCTCTCTATTGATCTGGGAGAAGGTGGGAAAGGGTGTTGGGAAGAGCAGGCTGGCTGGTTTGATTAGAATCTGAAGGGACCAAAAGAGCGCGTGGCCCGTCCCTCAAACGAAGGGCCAGCCAGTACCCGTTCCCCTTCTCCAGAAATCAGCCGTAACATGCCTCAGGCCGAAGAAATGGCATGGCATAGTCAAGTACCTGCGGAGTAAACAACTCTGGGGACCAGGGCTTTTTTTCTGGGGAAAGAGGTGGCAGAACTCAAGTCCACACAATGACGTCACTTTGGGTCAGCTGGAACGGGGGGGGGGGGGAGTTTTTTAAAGTTTAAATTGCCCTCAGCAAAAATGGTCACATGGCCGGTGGCCCCGCCCCCTGATCGCCAGACAGAGGGGAGTTTAGATTGTGGCGCGGAGGGCAATCTCAACTCCCCTCTGTCTGGAGATCTGGGGGCGGGGCCACCGGCCATGTGACCATTTTTAAGAGGTGCCGGAACTCTGTTCCCCCGCGTTCCCGCTGAAAAAAAGCCCTGCTAGGGACTCAAACTGGCACGCCAAGGGAGGATCTGTTGCCTCCAGGTAACGACTGTGGAGGTGCCAGTGGCTGAAGAGGGGTCGTGTGAAGGAGCCTGGGACAAGGCTGGGCGTGCCTTGACTGATACCAGCCACAGGATCCCACGGCTCTTTATGATCCAGATGGGTGGCCAGAAGCGTGCTCTGAGAGGGGTCCTCTCTTGCCTGGAAGGGGGAGTGGGCTTGGGAGTGAGTCCCCCGATGCTGAGCGAGAGGCCAGACGTGCGCTTTGAGGGGGCTCCCGTCTCCCCCTCCTGCAGATCGGAGATGCACAGCAAGCCGGTTTCTCAGCGCTTTGGGCTGATGCTGGAGGCCTTCTGCCGTGGCTGTGGGATGTACCTGAAACACCTGAACCGGCAGGTGGAGGCCATGGAGAAACTCATCAACCTGACTGACATCCTGAAGCAAGAGAAGAAGGACGAGACGCAGAAGGTACCCACCTTGGGTCCTGTTCCCTTTTCGTTCTCCTCCTTGTTAGCCCTGCAGAAAGGCAGCTGAGCGCCGCTCGCAGGTATTGTCCGGTGACCCTCCTCTTTCCTGAGCCAGTCGAGGAGAAATCACCAGGAGGAGAGGCTGGGGAAGCTTTTTTAAAAAGAGGGGAGCCCTCCTCCTTCCTCCTGCATGTGTGTACTCTTGCTATGGTTACTGAAGTAGTGACTGGAAACACTTTACATGTGCTCAGAGACACTGTCTTGTTCCCTTGTTGTGTCTTTTGGTCCCCTCCCCCTCCTCCCAAGATGCAGATGAAGTTTTTGGTGGAGCAGATGAGGAGACCAGATTATATGGAGGCGCTTCAGGGCTTCATATGTCCACTCAACCCTGTACACCAGCTGGGCAACCTCCGGTGAGACCCATTTTTCTCCAGGGCAGAGGAAGATCAGCGTAACCGGTTTAGAGGGAGATGGGCCAGGACTCCTGGGTCTCTAGGAAGAGACGTGGTGGGTTGGGAACAGTTACATTCCGCTTCCAAAGGGGCATCTCTGATGGCTGTTCCCTTTTGCACCAGGCTGGATGAGTGCCGGATCATGTCTTCCGCTAAGCGACCGTTGTGGCTGAACTGGGAGAACCCCGACATCATGTCAGAGCTGCTCTTCACGAACCATGAGATCATTTTCAAAAATGGAGATGGTGAGCGCGGCAAAGCGGAGCGGGCAGGGGGGCCAGAGGCTGGAGGAAAGAAGGGGACTGACTGCTGCTTGCTGTGGCGGGCTAAAAGATCACCTACTTCCAGTATTCTGTCTCCCATGAAATTCACTAGTGGAACAGAACGGGAATAGTCATTCCCAGCATCTCGTAGTCTAGCTCAGTGGCACTGAAGAAGAGCCCTGTTGGGTCCGATCTGCCTGGTCCAGCGCCCCTCCGTTTCCCTCGGTGGCCAGTCAGTTGCCCTCCAGGGAGCCCGCGACCAGGGGCGCAGGGGCCAAAGCCTTCTCCTCTGCTGTGGCCCTCGTCCCGCAATAGGCGTTTGTTTGCAGCAGCGAGTTCCATCGATGAGATGTGTCTTCTCCCGAATCTCCCCTGCCAATTTCACACGGTGACCCTAAGCTCTTTCTCTCCACTGCCCTTGGATCTTGCCTCCATGAATCTAAAACCATGCTAATAACCACTGTGAAATTTTATGTTACGCTTTGCTTCCATTCTGTTTTGAGATTTCTGATCCAAATTCCTACTACGCTAATACTGTTGCATTGTTTTGTGGGATGTCCAGTCCTGTTGATTGCATTGACTTGCTCTGTGTCATCCGCCTTGAGTCCAAGTGAGAAAGGCAGACTATAAATAATTTAAGTGAGTAAATTATAAAACATCATGGACTGAGAGTGGCAGGTGGCCAAACCCAGACCGAGGCACCGTTCTTCCCTCAACGTTGACTGGACTCAGTGACCTGGACAGCCAGTTTGGTGTAGTGGTTAAGAGCGTGGGACTCTAACCTGGAGAGCCGGGTTTGATTCCCCCCTTCTCTGCTTGAAGCCAGCTGGGGGACCTTGGGGCATCCACAGCTCCTCGGAGCCCTCTCAGCCCCATCCACCTCGCAGGGCGATTGTTGTTGCGGGGATAATAACCACACTTTGTAAACTGCTCTGGGTGGGCGTTAAGTTGTCCTGAAGGGCGGAATATAAATCGAACGTTGTTATTTGTTGTCGTTATCTCCCCCATGCACGTACACACTTGAACCCTGAGGAAGATAACGCCCGTGCCCCCAGACCTCACTGGTTTTGCCTTTGCCGTTTTCACTTCTCGGTTGTGCCTAGACCTCCGGCAAGACATGCTGACCCTGCAGATCATCCGCATCATGGAGAGCATGTGGCAGAGCCAAGGGCTGGACCTCCGGTAAGGAGACGGGGGGGGGGGCCACGAAGAGGCTGGCAGCAGCTGCTCCTGGATGTCCGCCCCCCCAGCCCCCGGGCAGCCCTTCGGGAGGATTGGCTGTTTGTCCCGTCAGCAAAGCACACTCTTTTCTTCTGGAGGTTTGCCAGAGTCCAAGTCTCAGCACCTCCCGAAGGACTGGCCGTGTCGGGATTTTCTGTCTGCTTCGTTGCCCCTCGGAGGGCTGGCGGGCTCTTCCCGGGCATCCTGCCTGGCGGCCTTCGACAGCCCTAGCAAGGCCTCAGGGCAAGGAAGGGAAGGGATTGCCCAGCCACCCTGCGTCCCTGAGGCAAGCCACCAAGCGGCAGCCTCGCCTCCCCCCTTGACCAACCGACTCACTTGCTCTGGGCCAGCCAGCAGGAGCCCCGTGCAGAGGTTGCAAGCCCGGGGTCCTGCAGGGCGACCCCTGGCCTTCCTCTGATTATCTGGGTACGCTTCCCTTGGATGGAGGCACAACGCTTGGCACGGACAACACAGCCACCATATTACTGGGACCTGCTTGCCCTGTTGGGCCCAGGGCCCACCGCCACTTCCCAGCATGGGCCCCAGCTTTGCGGGTGGACTTGCTCCTACTGTGAAACCATCTCGGGGCCCAGGATTCCGGCAAAGGAAGTACAATGAGATGCTTTGGCAGGCCACCGTTGGCTACTCCCGCCTTGCCTCAGAAGCAGCGGGGGAGGGATTCCTGTGCCAGCTGCTGTCCTGCCCCAGGGCCGGGTGAGGGCAGGGGGGGCTGTCCTGTCCCAGGGCCGGGTGAGGGCAGGGGGCTGTCCTGTCCCAGGGCCTGGTGAGGGCAGGGGGCTGTCCTGCCCCAGGGCCTGGTGAGGGCAGGGGGGGCTGTCCTGTCCCAGGGCCTGGTGAGGGCAGGGGGCTGTCCTGTCCCAGGGCCGGGTGAGGGCAGGGGGGGGCTGTCCTGCCCCAGGGCCGGGTGAGGGCAGGGGGGGCTGTCCTGTCCCAGGGCCGGGTGAGGGCAGGGGGCTGTCCTGTCCCAGGGCCGGGTGAGGGCAGGGGGCTGTCCTGTCCCAGGGCCGGGTGAGGGCAGGGGGCTGTCCTGTCCCAGGGCCGGGTGAGGGCAGGGGGCTGTCCTGTCCCAGGGCCTGGTGAGGGCAGGGGGCTGTCCTGTCCCAGGGCCGGGTGAGGGCAGGGGTCTGTCCTGCCCCAGGGCCTGGTGAGGGCAGGGGGCTGTCCTGTCCCAGGGCCGGGTGAGGGCAGGGGTCTGTCCTGCCCCAGGGCCTGGTGAGGGCAGGGGGCTGTCCTGTCCCAGGGCC